>NC_044033.1:516844273-518127532 GCF_901765095.1 Microcaecilia unicolor | reverse complement strand
AGAGACCTCATTTTCTTTATTTCCTATTCTTAAGGTTTTACTAATTATCATCATTAATGCTGATGTTTTTTTATTATGTTTTCCATCTGTAACAGGTTTAAAATATAAGACTGTCCATGAAAACTTCTTTATATATCTATCGCGGGGGGCATAGCAAGACCTTGAGGTATGAGGGGGGGCCAGAACACAAGATGGGAGGGGGCACATTTTGGTTCATAAATTATTACAATTCACAAACTGTTCCTCTGATTGTGTGGCGTACTCTTTGAGCTGTCCCTGTAATAAAACCTATATTGGTATGACAACGAGACCATTGAAAGTCAGGATCCTGGAACACAGATCCAATATTCCAAGATCTGCTGTCAAAGAACCAATCGTGGAACACTGCATCTCTTAAAAACATAAATTTGAGCAGCTACAATGTTCCGTGTTAGATCGGGTAGGGATCCATCATAGAGGCGGAAATCGCAAACTCACTTTATTAAGAAGGGAGACCAGGTGGATTTTTGAATTTGGTACTTTGGAGCCGAATGGGCTGAACAACTCCATTGATTGGCAACATTTCTACTAAACGCTCATCACATAACGCATGTGCGAGTATTTCAGTCAAGCGCTGTACGTGGATGCCGAGGCGCCATTTTGAAACTTTGTATGCTTCCACTTTAAAGTATGTTTGACCGTGGGGTGATTTTTCTTGTGCATTTGCTACAACATTGTGTAGATTTCTTTTTCCATCATTGTGACTGCATAACCAGTTTCATTTGTTCCAGATCATCAGCATAACTTCAAAGCACTCCGTTCCTGATGAAGCCGCGTTTCTAGGTGAAACGGGTTCCCGTAGAACGGACAGTGAAGAGTGCCTGATTCAAAAGCTAAGTGAAAAAAAATTTTTTTTTGATATGCTGATTTGGTTAAAGTCACTTTAGAAAGGAACTCAAAGTGACTTTATTAAGACGAAAACAGGAAAAAGAAGAAAAAAATATTTGAATATATTAAAGAGAGAAAACTCCACTTTGTTTAATAGCAATATTAAGGCATAAAATTCTGAGCCATTTGAAATGGAGTTTTTTTTGCCCAGTGATAGAATCGTAGAGTGTGTTATAAGTTAATGTGAATCATTATAACCACGCACTAAACCCCAGGTAATTTACCCGCGGTTTCTGAGGGCTTTTTCTCCTTTTTTTTTAATAAGCACTAGCCATTTTGCCGCTGGAGCTTTGTTTGGTATTAGGTTACGATTAGTGCTCCAGCGATACTGCATTTGTTCTGTCTAATTACATTTTGGTTGCCACCGCCCTGCCTCGCTGCCCCCCCCTCTGCTGCCCACTGCCGCCACTGTACATCTTGGCTGGTGGGGCTCCCCAACCCCCACCCGCTGAAGCACCGCCGCCACAAATACCTTGGCTGACAGGGGGTCCCCAACCCCCGCCAGCTGAAGACTTCGTCCAGTGCTGGTGTCAGGCGCCACTGCTCTCTCTTCCACTCATGTCATGGAAGTGCATCTCTGGAAGTGAGGATAGACAGGGAGGTCTGGTCCTGGAGAGGTTTCCTACAAGCACAGCCTTATTGTGCCAAAAGGAATGGGTACATAAGTACATAAGTAATTCCACACTGAGAAAAGACCAAGGGTCCATCGAGCCCAGCATCCTGTCCACGACAGCGGCCAATCCAGGCCAAGGGCACCTGGCAAGCTTCCCAAACGTACAAACATTCTATACAATCAAGCCATTGTGACATCACTAATGAGGTTGGCTCTTATTGGTGGAATGAGCCACTATGACATCACAATAGGTTAAATCACTGCTCTATGTAATAAAAGTGAGCCAAGTAGAGGACATAAGTACATAAGTAATGCCACACTGGGAAAAGACCAAGGGTCCATCGAGCCCAGCATCCTGTCCACGACAACGGCCAATCCAGGCCAAGGGCACCTGGCGAGCTTCCCAAACGTACAAACATTCTATACATGTTATTCCCGGAATTGTGGATTTTCCCCAAGTCCATTTAGTAGTGGTTTATGGACTTGTCCTTTAGGAAACCGTCTAACCCCTTTTTAAACTCTGCCAAGCTAACCGCCTTCACCACGTTCTCCGGCAACGAAGTCCAGAGTTTATGCGTTGGGTGAAGAAATATTTTCTCTGATTTGTTTTAAAATTACTACACTGTAGTTTCTTCGCATGCCCCCTAGTCCTAGTATGTTTGGAAAGCGTGAACAGACAGGAGGAGTTTTTAATAAGTATAATTTGAAAGACTATTGTATCTATGCATGTACTATTGAGGGAGAAGTCATCTTGGGTCTCTCCCAAAGACTGACTGGTTTGGAATATAAAAGATGATGGCGTTAAAGGAGCTGTCTGCCTCCAGAATTATATGAAGTTATGGATCCCATTATCAATTGCCGAAGTTCAGTAAAATTCTGTTTTCTATAAGCTACATTCCCCTGGGTTGGAGAGCATTCTTGGAAGTGAGAGTGCAGTATCTGCTCCCGGACCGATCAAGAGTACTCAGATAAAGACCAGCTCAGCATCCTACAGCCTACCAGAGCGCTTCCGGCCCCGGCCTGTGCCCAAGTTCACGTGAATGAGAGCAGGCTCTGTGAGTGAGAGAGACTGAGGAATGAAATGGTATTTGTGGCCCGGGAGCAAGAACTAGGCGATGAGACCTGGGTTACATAAGTCAAAATCAATAGAAGAGAACCTGATGGTTGATCTTCCATTCTCTTTGTTATCCCCTTGCAGTGCAGTTATCTTTGAAAACTGGCATGTTTTCAAATCGTATGACCTGTAATATACAGGGTGCCTTTAGGCGTAGGAGTCAAAGGAAAAAAAACCCTCACTTTTTTTCCCCAAATGAAAGGACTCCAGTTCAGGTTTTCTTTCTACTCAGTCCAAAACCCAAACTATAACAGAACTTCAGGAACACTGTTTCAAAATAAAGATTCCTATATCCAGGATAGGAAACTGAACAAAATTTATATGTCTTCTCTTCTCAGCGCATTGTCCAATACAATAAATCCAAGCAGCAAACCTTTTCCCCAAATGGCGCTTCAATACTCTTTTATCTGCTCAGTTCTCAAGGTTGTCAGTTCTCAGTAGGTTACAGAGTTCCCCTCCAGCCTTTATCCATAGCTGGGTTTGATGCTGTTTAGTCCCAAGTTCAAACTAACCAGGCTTTTTCGCTGGTAAAGAAAGTGTTGTATTAATGTATCAGAGACACAACCAGAGAGGCTCTGCCTGCAACTCTTCTCTCAGCTGATAGCTGTCTGCCCGTTAGGTTTTCAGGATACCCACAACGAATGTACATGATTAAGATTTGCATATAATGGAGGCAGTGTATGCAGATCAAGTACATGCATATTTATTATGGATATCCTGAAAACCTGACTGGCAAGGGTACTCCAGGACTGGAATGGGAAAACACTGCCTTAAGTAATGAGTTTATCTTGTTGGACAGACTGGATGGGCTGTACAGGTCTTTATCTGTCGTCGTCTTCTGTGTTACTCGGTAAAAATGTTTAAACACCACCTCCGCACTCATGATGAGTGGAAGACAGATGGTGAAGGACCAGTGAATTCATCTTGCAAGAGAATTTTAATTATGTGATTACAGGTGACCACCTACCCTGATGCAGTAACAGCAAAATATACTACTATTACTACTACTTAACATTTCTAGAGCGCTACTAGGGTTACACAGCGCTGTACAATTTAACAAAGAAGGACGGTCCCTGCTCAGATGAGCTTACAATCTAAAGGACAAAATGTCAAGTTGGTGTAGTCTAGATTTCTGGGTTTAGGTGTGGTGGTTAGGTGCCGAAGGCGACATTGAAGAGGTGGGCTTTGAGCAGTGATTTGAAGATGGGCAGGGAGGGGTCTTGGCGTATGGGCTCAGGGAGTTTGTTCCATGCTTGAGGTGAGGCGAGGCAGAAAGGGCGGAGCCTGGAGTTGGCGGTGGTGGAGAAGGGTACTGAAAGGAGGGATTTGTCTTGAGAGCGGAGGTTACGGGTAGGAACGTAGGGGGAGATGAGGGTAGAGAGGAAGGGAGGGGCTGCAGATCGAGTGCATTTGTAGGTTAGTAGGAGAAGCTTGAACTGTATGCGGTACCTGATCGGAAGCCAGTGAAGTGACTTGAGGAGAGGGGTGATATGAGTATATCGGTCCAGGCGGAAGATAAGACGTGCAGCCGAGTTCTGAATGGATTGAAGGGGGGATAGATGGCTAAGTGGGAGGCCAGTGAGGAGTAGGTTGCAGTAGTCGAGGCGAGAGGTAATGAGAGAGTGGATGAGAGTTCGGGTGATGTGCTCAGAGAGGAAAGGGCAAATTTTGCTAATGTTATAGAGGAAGAAGCGACAGGTCTTGGCTATCTGCTGGATATGTGCAGGAGAAATATGAAGCTTCCCTTTAAACTTTATAAGATTAAGTGCATTTTGTCAATTAAAATTATGAAATTTGTATATAAGAATAGAACGATTACACTTGAAAATTGTGACCTTTATGAAGACATTTGGTGATAACTGAATCTTGGTTTAAAATCAAAGACTGAGATCCATGGTCTGAGGGAACAAAAAATATTTTTTTCTTAACTCTGTGGTATGACATTTGGACTTTGAATGATAGACCAATTTTACTGAAGTCAGCATGTTTTAAATCTAGGAAGCTGATATTCAAAGCGATTTAAGTGGGCAGTGCCTCTCCCGCCCTTTTAGATCACCTATCGCCGCCCAACCACAGATATTCAGTAGCACTAAAGCGGGGAGTGAATATTGCCTCTGACTGACCCCAAAACAAGTGGGCAGCTGTCCTAAATTCACCCGCTTATCTTTATGCGGGCCCTGGCTGAATATCGGGCTGGGACCCGCATTAAAAAGTGTATTTTCTCCTCCTGAGGCCCCCTGACACAACAGCCCCCCCAGTCCCCTTTCCCAACAACATCTCTGCTCTACTCTGCCCCACTGTCAGCCCCCAATTACATCCCATCCCTCTGGAAGCAGTCCCATCCCACCCCCCTCCTTTGGGGTTTATCTGACCTCCCCGGTGATCCAGTAGGGCATCGGGAGTAGGAGCGAATCCCTCTCACTCCTGCCCCTAGAGGCAGCTTCTTGAAAATGGCTGCTGTGACCTCTCACAACCACCAGGGAGGTCAGGTAGGCACCAGAGGAGAGTCCTATTCTGACCGGGAGGTGTGGGTGGGATGTGGCTACAGCCAGGGGGGATGTTGTTGGGGCTTCCGGAGAGTGGATCGCAGTGGAGATGTTGTTGGGGAGGGGCACCAGGGGTCAGTTGTCAGGGGCCATGGGAGGGGGAAAATAAACTTTCTTTTTTATATGTGTGTCCCAGCCCGATAGTTAGCCGGGGCTCACATAACTTTCTTATGTAATATAGTAACATAGTAGGTGATAGCAGAAAAAGACCTGTACGGTCCATCCAGTCCTGCCCAACAAGATAAACTCATATGTGCTACATTATATGTATACCTGACCTTGATTTGTATCCGTCATTTTCAGGGCATAGACCGTAGAAGTCTGCCCAGCACTAGCCCCGCCTCCCACCACCGGCTATGCCACCCAATCTCCACTAAGCTTCTGAGGATCCATTTCTTCTGAACAGGATTCCTTTATGTTTATCCCACGCTTTTTTGAATTCTGTTAACATTTTCATCTCCACCACCTCCCTCGGGAGGGCATTCCAAGTATCCACCAATCTCTCCGTGAAAAAATACTTCCTGACATTTTTCTTGAGTCTGTCCCCCTTCAACCTCATTTCATGTGGGCATGGCTGAATATTGGCGGGGCCCACATAAGCAGCGGCCTGTCCACCCAAAATTATTCCTTAATATTAAGTGCAAGTGCCAGGACATGGCCTGGCTCTGAATATCGGGGATAATTTAGTCGGCTATGATCAGTGTTTTAAAAAAACGCTAACCACCGCCAGCTGAATATTGGGGCTAGAACTTTAAGTTTGCTGTGAATGGACTCAACCTTAGGTTTTACATCAAACCACATGTTAGACTAGATTGTACGAACTCAGTATAATATTGGGAGGAAATTAAGTCCTTTGAAACCTCGGCAACAACCTGAATTAAATCTAACAGAGTTTTTGGAAAATTCTATGGAAATGGTGTCAGAAAGGACAACTCTTATAGTTTCATTTAACATAGTAACATAGTAGATGACGGCAGAAAAAGACCTGCACGGTCCATCCAGTCTGCCCAACAAGATAAACTCACATGTGCCATTTTTGGTGTATACCTTACCTTGATTTCCACCTGTCTTTTTCAGGGCACAAACCGTATAAATCTGCCCAGCACTATCCCCGCCCCCCCAACCACCCACCCCGCCTCTCACCACCGGCTCTGCACAGACCGTATAAGTCTGCCCAGCACTATCCCCACCTCCCAACCACCAGCCCTGCCTCCCACCACCGGCTAAGCTTCTGGGGATCCCTTACTTCTGAGCAGGATTCCTTTATGTTTATCCCACGCATGTTTGAATTCCGTTACCGTTTTCCTCTCCACCACCTCCCGCGGGAGGGCATTCCAAGCATCCACCACTCTCTCCGAGAAAAAATACTTCCTGACATTTTTCTTGAGTCTGCCCCCCTTCCATTTCATTTCATGTCCTCTCGTTCTACTGCCTTCCCATTTCTGGAAAAGGTTTGTTTACGGATTAATACCTTTCAAATATTTGAACGTCTGTATCATATCACCCCTGTTTCTCCTTACCTCCAGGGTATACATGTTCAGGTCAACAAGTCTCTCCTCAAACGTCTTGGAACGCAAATCCCATACCATTCTCGTAGCTTTTCTTTGCACCGCTTCCATTTTTAAACATCCTTCACAAGATACGGCCTCCAAAACTGAACACAATACTCCAGGTGGGGCCTCACCAACATCTTATACAGGGGTATTAAAACCTTGAAATGGACAGAAACAACATCTTTAAATTGTATTTCAAACATCTGAAAGATGAAAAACAACAAAGCAGTGGAATCAAATGTATTTATTGGAACAATACCCGACGTGGCCACGTTTCGCCCTCAGGCTGCGTCAGGGGTATAAACTATCAAAAGTGTATGTAAATATATCATACACACTAGTAGTTCCAAAATCTAGTTCCATTTATCTGCTACTTCCAACTGAACTGATATGTATTAGTATGTTGTTTTTCATCTACTGTTTTGTAAGCAGTTGTGTGCCTTTTTGTTTTTTTTGTTTTAAACATCTGAAAGATAAATTTCTAGGGGAGACCTGTTCAAATATTTCCTGATTTAAACAAGGCTATTCAGACCCGTAGACGTGAGTTCATGAGTTTAAAAGGCAAGAACTCTCGCACTAGGGGAATTGTTTATGTTAAAATTTCCATGTCGCTGTATCGTATCCTTGAATCTAGTTAATTATATGTTTACCGGGTCCTAAGAAAATGAGGGATTTTTTAGTTTTAAAAGAAAGTAATGAAAGTTCGAACCAGAATGCCTAATAAGGAGATATGCTGGGAGTTTGGCTGCGAGTGCCTGCATGCTTCTGCTCTAAGTATTTTTGAATAATTTTTCCAATCGTAAAATTTTTCGTTGTTTCTTGCCTCATAATAATCGTGGCCCAAAAATAATGTCAATTATTTCCATTTATGTTTGATGTTATTATTTCAAATATCCTACATTTATGTTATATTGATGAATGTAAAGATTAAATGCAAAAAAAAATTGACTAGATTCTATAAATGGTGCCAAAAAAGTGGTGTAAAAAACGTTAAGCGCTGAATGCTATTCTCTAAAGGATCTGCGTCTTTTATAGAATAGTGCTAAGCTCATAAACAAGTTCTAACTTTAGGCGCCAAATGAGTTCTGTAACGATGTGCGTAAATTCTGGGAACGCCCATGGAACCCCCCCCCTTAAAAAATGCCCTCTTGAAATTACGCACTTTAGGAATACCGCCCACAGCATTATAGAATATGATATGCATGCAACTCAGTGGCGTAGCAAGGGCAGAGCGGTGGGGGTGGTTCGCCCTGGGTGCACGCTGCTGGAGGGTGCAGAGAGCAGCAGCGCCCCTGTCGGCTCCACTGGTTCCCTGCTCCCTCTGCCCCGGAACAGGTTACTTCCTGTTCCGGGGCAGAGGGAGCCAGTGGAGCCGACAGGCGTGCGGCTGCACTCTGCACCCTCCAGCAGCCAAGAATGCACAGGGGGGGGGGACTTGATGCGCCGGGGAGGGGAGTGTCATTGCGCTGGGGGGGGGGGGTGTCGTGCTGCACCCTGGGGGGATGGACACTGCTGCACCTGGAGGGGGGTGCGCAGTGGCGATCTGCCCCGGGTGGCAGCCGACCTAGGATCGCCACTGACGCAACTTAAATCCAGTAATTGGTTGATAACAGCCAATTATTGGTGCTGATTTGCTCATTAATCATCTAAGTGGCGTGTGCAAATCGGTTATTCACACTGATTTGCATGCACAACTTTATTTGTCATATATAGAATCTGGGGGGGGGGGGGGATTGTGATGATCACTGCTACTAAGGTGGATACCCACTTGGACATTAGACACACACTTTCTCCATTGGGAGTACTAGGAGTGGAGGAGTAGCCTGGTGGTTAGTGCAGTGGATTTTGATCCTAGGGGAACTGAGTACGATTCCCACTGCAGCTCCTTGTGACTCTGGGCAAGTCACTTAACCCTCCATTGCCAGAAATAAGTACTTGTGTATACTATGGAAACTGCTTTGATCAGTAGTAGATGAAGGTGAGTTACATTCAGGTACACTGGCTATTTCTCTGTTCCAGGAGGGCTCACAATCTAAGTTTGTACCTGAGGCAATGGAGGGGTTAAGTGATTTGCCCAGAGTCACAAGGAGTTGCAGTGGGAATCAGTTCCCCTAGGATCAAAATCCACTGCACTAACCACCAGGCTACTCCTCCACTCCTAGTACTCCCAAATGGAGAAAGTGTGTGTCTAATGTCCAAGTGGGTATCCACCTTAGTAGCAGTGATCATCACAATCCCCCCCCCCCCCCCCAGATTCTATATATGACAAATAAAGTTGTGCATGCAAATCAGTGTGAATAACCAGCCACCACTGAATTGCAAAACTGGTGCTCTAACCACTAGGCCACTCCTCCACTCCAGAGAGATTCTACATGGAATGTTGCTAGTGAAGGAGTAGCCTAGTGGTCAGTGCAAGAGTTTACTTTGATCCTGGGAAACTGGATTTAATTCCCACTGCAGCTCCTTGTGACTCTGGGCAAGTCACTTAACCCTCCATTGCCCCTGGTACAAAATAAGTACCTGGATATATGTAAACCACTTTTAATGTAGACGAAGAAGGGCAACCTTCGAAAGCTAATCAAGAAATGTATTAAGTTATGTCCAATAAAAAAGGTCTCATCTTATTTTCTTTTCCATGTTTTATTTTGTTTGATTTCTATTGATAACCTTTAAGAGTGGACTAACACGGCTACCACACCTCTCTACTTAAGGTAGTTGCAAAAACCACAGAAAGGCAGTATATCAAGCCCCATTTCCCTTCCCTAGCTGCAAGTTGACCTTTTCCTTGTGGGTTCCACCACCATTTGTTTTGTCTGAGCACAGCCCCTTGTAAGGCTACTCCTTCCCAGATTTGCAGAAGGGATATTCTGTTCTGCAAATCTGAGCAGACTGGGAAAGTCTTATCTTCTGCTTCTGTGTTTTGTTGGTAGAAGTTGATCCAGGGATTGTGATTTATAAATAAGTCCCACAGAGGAATATGAGGAAATGTGCTTTTTAAAATGCCAAACTCAGTCATAACAAGTACCTTCCTTAGACCAAGGAGCATTAACTAGCAGATACAGCCTCATCCTTGCCTTACAGAATGATCCTGAGCACATCTGTAGCAAATTAAATTCATCTGGAAAAGCACACGGAATGTATTAATGTTTAACTATGTATCAGGATCACCATAACGTGCCCTTGATATCACAGAGAGAACATTTAGGAGATCTTGCCCCTAATTTGATCCTTTGGTAGTGGAAAATCACAGGCAATGAGTCAATCTGCCAGTTATTGAGCAGTAGACACCCCATTAATCGTTTCTGGTGGTGTAGGGTTATTTATTTATTTATTGGTCCACTTGTATCCCACATTTTCCCAGCTTATGCAGGCTCAATGTGACAACAAAGTTACAATAAATACAAAATAGATCCAGTAAAAGAGTTTGCAAATTAAGTTCAGAGTAGCAAAGATAAGAGAAGCTGACAGAGGGGAAAAAGCGGATAAGCTAACAAGCGGGAAAAGAATAAGGGGGCTAAACAGCATTGTTGACTTCGGGGTAGGCTTTGTTAAACAAATAAGTTTTTAGCAGTTTTTTTAAAAGTTTGATGATCCGACGACTCTTTCAGGGGTCTCGGCAAAGCATTCCAGGTTCGCGGGCTGATAAACAAGGAGGAAGAGGCGTAGATTGTCTTATATTTTAGATGCCTGCATGAAGGATAGTGCAGATGAAGAAAAGTTCGAGATGACACCGAGGAATTTCTCGAAGGCAGGTCGATCAAATCACACATGTGCACAGGTGCTTCACCGTAAATGATCTTATGAGTTAAGGCACAGATCTTGAAATCAATACGGTCCCTTAATGGGAAGCCAGTGAAGTTTCACACGAAGAGGCTGCGCACTGTCAAAGCGAGACTTACCAAAAAAACAGTCTGGCTGTGGCAGGGGCGTAGCCACGGGTGGGCCTGGACGGGCCCAGGCCCAGCAGTTTCCCTCCAGGTCTGCCCAGCCCCGGGTGTCAGCAGGTGGGGAGGGGGGTGCTCTGCTGGCATTGCAGTCCCCACCTGCCTACCAGCTCCACGATCGACGAGCAGACGACCCTCGTCTTCCATCCGGCATCGAGTCTTAAAAAAAAAAGAAAGCCCGGAGAAACGCCTCGCGTCTGCTGTGCACTGCTGTAAAGCAAGCAGCAAATCGTCTCGTCGGTCCTTCCTTCACTGTGCCTGCCCTTGTGGAAATAGGAAGTTACATCAGAGGGCGGGACACAGTGAAGGAAGGACCGATGAGACGATTTGCTGCTTGCTTTACAGCAGTGCACAGCAGACGCGAGGCGTTTCTCCGGGCTTTTTTTTTTTTAAGACTCGATGCCGGATGGAAGACGAGGGTCGTCTGCTCGTCGATCGTGGAGCCGGTAGGCAGGTGGGGACTGGGTTGTGCATGGAGGCTCAGATGGGATGTCGGGGTGGGGTGGGGAGGGGTTCAAATTTATAGTATTTAACTTTTAAAGTTCATGGGAGGGGGTAGAGAAGGGAAGAAGAAATGCATGCCCACCCAACCTACCCACTGGCCCACCCAAAAATTACATTCTGGCTACGCCACTGGGCTGTGGTATTTTGAACCGTCTGGATAGAGTGTGCACAACCAGCAAAAATGCCACTGCAGTAGTCACACGTGACTTAAGACCAAAGAATGAATCAGGGTTCAAAAAATATCCTTAGGCAGGAGCTGTTTGATGCGTTTAAGCTTCCACAAAGAGAAGAACATTTTCTTCGTAATTTGCTTAACGTGACAATCAAGCGACAGTTGATTACAGTCTGAGAAACCTTTTCATGTGTTTATGATGTTAAATTCTACTGCAGTTTTGCCATTCTGCTAAGTGTGTGAAGAATCAGGGATACCATGTTCAATTATTTCCCTGTTGTTTATGCACTGAAACTGATGTCTGAGGACTTTTCAGCCTAAGGTCTAGATAGGCAAACGTTGACGCAGCAGAATTATAATTAGTGTCAGTCAGTCTATATTCCTCAGCTGCATTGCACCTCTGCTCACTGAACATGCTGTAGATCTGTCCTGCACATAGTAGCAAATGTTTGATGGGTTCTGCTCGTGTTGGTGTTTCTATCTAGGCAATCACAAAGAATACTTCCAAAGTTCAAGCAGGGCCCGCACACAGCACTGATAATGGAAAAATGCTAATTGCCAGTTGAGACAACAACACTTTTGCCATTTTTTTCCTTTTGACACTTGATTCCCACAGGTTATGCTCAGACACTGCAGGGCATACATACTCTGTGCTCCCATTCCAGGCATTACTACTACTAATACTACTTATCATTTCTATAGCGCTACTAGACGTATGCAGCGCTGTACACTTGAACATGAAGAGACAGTCCCTGGTTGACAGAGCTTACAATCTAATTAGGACAGGACAATAAGGGATAAGGACAAGGGTAGCAAGATTCCAGAATCCCAAAGAGTAGCAAGATTCTGGAATCCCAAAGAGTAGCAAGATTCCGGAACCCAATAATAGCAAGATTCCGGAATCCCAAAGACTGCTACTACTACTACTTATCGTTTCTCCAGCGCTACTAGACGCTGGGATAAGCAGTATAAAATGTTTTGTACATTTTTAGGATCTTGCCGGGTATTTGTGACCTGGATTGGCCACTGTTGGAAACAGGATGCTGGGCTCGATGGACCTTTGGTCTTTCCCAGTATGGTAATACTTATGTACTTATGTACTTCTATTTCTTGTATCATATTGTTCAGTGTATTATCATTGTTATTTGCATTAGATATCAGTTTCACTCTCATTGCCAATAATTGCATACCCCCAAATTCTAGATATGGGGTGCCTTAAGCTATGGTGTGCTAAGTTGGCCTTAATAGGGAGTTGCAGAACAGTCTTGCTGTGTGAACCACAGAATCATCTCTGAGAAGAAAGTTAATGAAAGGGTAATCACCTGAACTCTGAAGACAGGCCCTCCAGCTCCTCCAATAGAAGCAATAGGCTGGTATTGCTCTCCAATCTGCAGCAGCATACCGAGGGCAGGTGAGAGTGGTGCGCTCTTAGTGCACTCTGCAGGAAGGGCGCAGGCCAGGGAGGCTCCTCTGCTTCCCTGCTTCCTCTGCTGTTACTTCCTGTTCCGGGGCAGGGGGAGCATGGAACTGGCAGAGCCAACAGCCGTGCAGCTGCTCCCAGAGCCCCAGCAGGTAAGAAGAATGCACATGGAGGAGGGGGGGATTGGAGATGATGTGCCTGGGGGGGACGCTGCACCTGGGGGGTGCGGAGCAGCGATCCACCCCAGGTGGCAGCTGACCAAGGAACACCACTGTCAATCTGGTTACAGGGTGATGCTTGGGAATGAAATACTTTTAAGACAAACAGGAGGACATATTTTTTCACTCAAAGAATTGTCTGGGACTTCAAGTTGTGATTTATGTTGGTCCTGTAAACAAACCACAGGAACTCCTATGCATTTTTTGCTAGAATGTCCTAATCTGGTATTGTTCTGGGCAGATGTTTGGGATAAGTTTGCAAAGGATTTTGGGGTTTCAGGATTCTTTTCTACCAAAGTATGTAATCTGGAAGTCAATTTACACCCCATTTATATTTGCAGAGAGCGATAAACTGCTTTTTGACTTCTTGGTTCTCTATTGCGTTGAAATTAATAATATCGTATTGGAAAGATAACTCTCCAGTCAATGTCATTCTTTGGTAGAATCTGGTCTTAATGTACAAGAAATATGAGCAACTGTCAGTGAATGATATCCCTGGGTCTAATTCTGGTTCTCAGAAATGGAAAACTTTTGACCTCTTTTACCAGCTGTCTAACTGTATTGCCTAATGTTTGATCTTAGCTTAATGTATAACATTGTCTTGTATAGTACGTTTTTTATTTCTTTTGTTTGCTGTATTTTTGAAAAACTCAATACAAAATATTTAAAAAAAAGAATAGTCAAGTTCTGGAACTCGTTGCCGGAAGATGTGATAACGGTGGTTAGCGTATTTGGGTTTAAAAAAGGTTTGGACAAGTTCCTGGAGGAAATGTCCATAGTCTGCTATTGAGATGGACATGGGGGAAGCCACTGCTTGCTCTGGGATTGGTAGCATGGAATGGTGCTACTAATTGGGGTTTTGCCAGGTACTTGTGACCTGCATTGGTCACTGCTGAAGATGGACCATTGGTCTGACCCAGTATGGCATTTCTTATGTTCTTACAAGCCGTTAAGAAGGTAGCAACGGCAGCTGGCCTTGCTGAGTTTAAAGGGGGTCTGGATAGATTCCTGAAGGAAAAGTCCATTGATCGTTATTACATTTTGGGTTTTTGCCAGGTTCTTGGGGCCTGGATTGGCCGCTGTCGGAGACAGAGTGCTGGGCTTGATGGACCTTTGGTCTTTTCCCAGCGTGGCGGTGCTTATGTGCTAAAACGGGCAAGATTTTTTATTTCTGAAATGTATTTAAAAGTTGATGAACATAATGTGAGTTGATGTCTATAGTACACTTATGTGATTTCCCATGTCCCTTATTGTTGTAATATTTTGTGTGTGTGTGTGTGACAGAGAGAGAGTGAGTGTGTGAGAGAGAAAATGTGTGTGTGTGTGTGTGTGTGTGTGTGTGTGTGCGTCTCTCTGAAAGAGAGAGAGTGTGAGAGTGAGTTCAAAGAGAGAGAGAGAGAGTGAGAGTGTGTATATGTGTGTGTGGCATAGCCATGCTTACCCCATTTACCTCCCACCACTGCCTTTGTTTGCCTGCGCCACCCAGCGATTCTCCTCGCTCCCCTGCCCCCCTTCAGCCACCCAGCGATTCTCCTCGCTCCCCTGCCCCCCTCCAGCCACCCATACCCAGCGATTCTCCTCTCTCCCCTGCCCCCCTCCAGCCACCCAGCAATTCTCCTCGCTCCCCTGCCCCCCCTTCAGCCACCCAGTGATTCTCCTCGCTCCCCTGATTACCTCCGTCGAAGCGGCCGCGTTATTGAAAGCCCTGCCCATCTGTAGCCTTCCCTTCGAGTTCGTTCCCTCAGTCCCGCCCTCACAAAAAGCGGAAATGATGTCAGAAGGCGGGACTCACAGGGAACGAACTCGAAGGGAAAGCTAGAGACGGGCAGGGCTTTCAATGACATGGCCGCTTCGATGGAGGTAATCAGGGGAGCAATGAGAATCGCTGGGTGGCTAGAGGCATGTCGGTCAGAGCTTGCAGCGTCGACCTCATGGGGTCGGAGGGGTGGTAGCGGCGGCGTAGTGGAGAGACCTGTGAAGAGACGCATGCGCGGCACGTCGGTCACTGTTCATTTATAAGTAGGATTTACATCCACCTTGAGTAGTTCCAGAACACAGAGTTTGTGCAGCAATATGTCATTGTTCAGCTCAAAGCAATATACAATACAGCATTCTATCAGAAGTCCTTTATACTAAGGGTCAGATGTACTAAGCTTTTTTTTATCACAATGCATCTACCTTTTGGGCTTCAGTAATAGGAGAAAATACTTTACCCTTCAGAGTCGCAGACCGTTGACCCCGTAGTCTTCTTGAACCGCAACAGTATGAATGAAATACATTTTAGTTCTACAACTATTTTTCCCTTGGCAGGAGCTTGTCTGAGTGACTGTGACATTCATCCACTTGAATGTTGCAACAGTGAAATGCTTCCGTTATGATGGGAGGGAGGGGTGGATAACTCTTGTTTTGACAAAAAAAAAAAAAACATTTAGAAAGATAGTCCTTGTGGTTACTAAAATGGGTTGTAAAGCTACGTACGCTTTCTGTGTCACAGTACCAGGCAGTAAAGCGGTTAACCCGTGCTACCGTGGCGAACAAACAATCCACAGAAAACCAAAGGTTTGTTTTTTTTAAGAATGGCAACTATCCATTACCCGGCCAATGTGCTTCTGTATATGTCTCTTTGTTTTCTGTATCCGTCATTCAGCACAGAAAGTCCAGTACTAAATTCTTAAATGCATTTTTTTTTGTAAAGAGATGGGAGGGGGGGGGGGGGGGGGGGGACAAATACACATTTGCGTGTTCTGAGCACAAAAAGTCAACACAGAGGCCTCACACAACTATGGTTTTGCAAGCTTCAATACCAGCCGGGTACAAATGAAAGAACGGAAGATTATCTATCAGAGGGTATTCAGACTAAATTGTCGCTATTCAAGTGACAGACACAGAAACGCAATTACTTTGCCATTCCTCGCTGACAGCCAGATGCACTCCTGTGATACAGTCAGAAAATGGAATTCTAAAGAATGCACGGTGCGTGCTGTCATTGTATAATTTAATAAATACCGTCTCCTGTAATGAAAATGTTTCAACGTCGCTGTGTGTTGGTATATTGATGTATAGTTTATTGAACTCTAATAGGTGACACTAATTCCTTTTTCAGTCTGTTCTGTGTCATTCTGACTGCTTATTTATCTTCTTTCATTCAGCACACTGTAGATACCTGACAGATGTTTCCAGTAATTGTGGAGTGCACCGGTGATGGCTCCTCCCCACGGAACCGTTCCTTTTGTAGTGAGGATACAGATGTGGTCGTATTTATTCACAGCAACACAAACCTCTGATAATTAGACCCCTCGGTATAGTGATCGGTCATAAAATAAGCATCCCTTCTGTCAGAATAGGAATGCTTGTTTAAATCTAATAAAACATTTACTAGCCTGTGTCAGGAAACTCTAAAAAAAAAAGCACCCTATAAGGATGTAATCACTGTAGAGAAGCAATGGGGAACTGGTATAATTTCCAAATTATATAGGCTCTGTTTCTTGACAATGCTTTTCGTAAAGTAATGCAATTCAAGAAAGCATAGGAAGAGAGAGTGTGATTGTTCAAAATCAAACCGAGTAACTCCAAATTTTCAGAAATGCTTTAGGAGGGTAATTCCATTCATATAAATGAGGCAATATATGGCTTTAATGGATAGCTTTTCCAGAAAGTACTACTGTATTATTGAGCAATAATATGTAATGTGCATCCTTACTCACAGTTTCCATATTATTGATTAAGACGTTTTTTTATTAATAATTCACATTATAAGGATGGCTGCCTCTAATATGTGTTATTTTTCTGTTAATCCCAGTTATTAGTATCTAGGCCTCGTTGCATAAAATGGGCCTGTGTTAAAATAGCACAATTTAGTGGTAAAATAGCACAACTTAACAGTAGTCCAAGTTGATTATAGGTAGTATTGTATGCCAGTAAAATATATTAACTATATTAATATAAATATATGGGCTGTTCCAGCCTCACAAAAACAGAAGCCTGCCCTTGCAGATCAGCAACGCGGCCGCACCGGAGAGGACTTCGGCTGGCGGGGGTTGGGGACCCCCGCCAGCAAAGGTACCCGATGGCGGCGGGGGAGGGTTGATGGCAGGAGGTGGATCGAAGGGGTTGGTGGCGAGGAGGCCAGGGCCAAATCTACGGGGAACCATGCCCCCGTGGCCCCACCTAGCTACGCCTCTGCATGGGACCTTACCACTAAGTCAATGGGTGGCATTAAGGTCTTGGCCCAACAATGGATGCACGCTGGTTTTCATTTTGCCTCATGTCTATTTTCCAGCACAATAAAATAATCTCTTTTTCCAGGTGCGCTCCAGAAAAGGACCAGAGCGTCTCCAAAACATGCACCTACACCAGTGCGGGCGACTTTTGGGTGCGCCTTAGTAAATGCGCCCCTCGTTTTTTTTTTAAAGCAAACATCCTATTGTCTTTATCTACTCAGCAGACATCAATTTTCGGGCCTACTGATCTGGAAAGGCAGTTCCTTCACTCCTTAGCTATCTGGCTAGATCTCTTTAAAAACTCCTGAGTCTAAGAAAAGCGCTTGACACATCTACAAGGCTTCTGTTGTTAACACCTTTGGCTTCTCTTGGATACGAGTAATTATATGACTACTACATGAATTCTTTGAAGTTAGCACCTTCGTAAAATGAAAGGCATAGCTGATGAAACTTCTAATCAAGAACTGGAAACTTGATTGTAGCTTATTAAGGTCTGGCTATAAGATGTTCTGTATAATAAGCACTGTGAGAAATGCTATGTCGCCATTACCTAGGTCCAACTGTATAATAAAAGGCATCAAGTGAACATTAATTACCTTTTTTGGTGTACTGGCTGCCCAAAGTCTCAAAAGCATCAAACAGCTAATTGGAAGTCTAGGCCCCCAGAGAGAGTCAGTGAATGAAGCAAATGAGGGAAGCTGGTAAGTAGCTCCAAATGGCAATTTTTGCAAGGATATTAAGTGACTCTCAGTGGCTATTTATGTATATGAAAAAAAAAACCCAAGTGACTAGATTTAAGTCAGTGGTAGATTAGGATGCAATAACAACGCAAGGAGTAGATGATTCACCAGTGTGATGCATCTTCCATCTACAGGTGTAGTTAAAAGGCAGACTAGAAATGAGACATAAAAATAGGTATCTGCACATATCCAGCAGATAGCCAAGACCTTCCTCTTTAACATTAGCAAAACTCGCCCTTTCCTCTCTGAGCACACCACTCGAACTCTCATCCACTCTCTCATTACCTCTCGCCTTGACTACTGCAACCTACTCCTCACTGGCCTCCCACTTAGCCATCTATCCCCCCTTCAGTCCATTCAGAACTCGGCTGCACGTCTTATCTTCCGCCTGGACCGATATGCTCATATCACCCCTCTCCTCAAGTCACTTCACTGGCTTCCGATTAGGTACCGCATACAGTTCAAGCTTCTCCTACTAACCTGCAGCCCCTCCTTACCTCTCTACCCTCATCTCCCCTTACGTTCCTAACCGAAACCTCCGCTCTCTAGACAAATCCCTCCTTTCAGTACCCTTCTCCACCTCCGCCAACTCCAGGCTCCGCCCTTTCTGCCTCGCCTCACCTCAAGCGTGGAACAAACTCCCTGAGCCCATACGCCAAGCCCCCTCCCTGCCCATCTTCAAATCACTGCTCAAAGCCCACCTCTTCAGTGTCGCCTTTGGCACCTAACCACCACACCTATACTCAGAAATCTAGACTACACCAACTTGACATTTTGTCCTTTAGATTGTAAGCTCATCTGAGCAGGGACCGTCCTTCTTTGTTAAATTGTACAGCGCTGCGTAACCCTAGTAGCGCTCTAGAAATGTTAAGTAGTAGTAGTACATGTCCTCTTGAAAGAGAAATATATGTAGATAGAGCAACACATAGGAATCAATTTCAGAACAAGCCACAAAGGAGGACATGATTTAACCTACAGAAACAGAATATACACATGTGCCTGTCACTGCTGGTTGCATGAATAAAATAAAAGTTAGACGGTAAAAACTGCTTTTCAGAAAGAAGGGAAATCAGCAGTGCTTACCGTCTAACTTTTATCTTATACACGCAACCAGCAGTGAAAGGCACATGTGTATATTCTGTTTCTGTAGGTTAAAACAGAGATTTTAACTTGTCTATTAGATTGTAAGCTCTTTGAGCAGGGACTGTCTCTCTTTGTTAAATTGTACAGCGCTGCGTAACCATAGTAACGCTCTAGAAATGTTAAGTAGTAGTAGATTTGGTAATGGAGTTTCTGGGTCGGTCTTTTAACATAGAAAGATGTAGGCATATAAAGACCGTATTGCCTATCCAGTCGGCCCATCCATGCCATCTACTCTCCCTATTGTCCCAAGCTTTCTTAAATTTAGATACTGTTTTCATCTCCACCACTTCCACCGGGAGGCTGTTTTTAAAATTTTTATTAGGGCTGCACGTTAATCGTGATTAATGCCACGATTAACGTGTTAATAATTATTCATACATAGTAACATAAAAGGGAATAATCGAACGGCGCCGGCAAAATTGATGGCCGGCCATATTCGGGGCTGGCACCGTAACCAGCCAAATCGCTCGCCGGGTTTAGAATAGGATCGCCAGCGGATAGACAGGTTTAGATGAGATGGCTAGGTCCGATTTTCAGCCATAATGGAAATCGGACCCGGCCATCTCAAACCCAATGAAATGCAAGGCTTTTGGCCATGGGAGGAGTCAGCATTTGTAGTGCACTGGCCCCCCTGACATATCAGGACACCAACCGGGCACCCTAGGGGGCACTTAAAAAATCTTTAAAAAAAAAACAAAATTAGCTTCTAGGTACATAGCACCCTTCCCTTGTGTGCTGAGCCCCCCAAATCCCCCCCCAAAACCCACTGCCCACATCTACACCATTACCATAGCCCTAAGGGGTGAAAAGGGGCACCTACATGTGGGTACAGTGGGTTTTGGGGGAGTTTTGGAGGGCTCAACATTAACCACCACAAGTGGAACAGGTAGGGGGGGTGGGCTTGGGTCCACCTGCCTGAAGTGCAGTGCACCTACTAAACACTGTTCCAGGGACCTGCATACTGCTGTCAGGGAGCTGGGGATGACATTTGAGGCTGGTATACAGGCTGGCAAAAAATGTTTTAATTTTTTTTTCTTTGTGTGGGAGGGAGTTGGTGACCACTTGGGGATTAAGGGGAGGTGATCCCCGCTTCCCTCTGGTGGTCATCTGCTACTTACTACTACTTAACATTTCTAAAGCGCTACTAGGGTTACGCAGCGCTGTACAATTTAACATGGAAGGACAGTCCCTGCTCAAGGAGCTTACAATCTAAAAAGACAGGTGTACAATTTAAAGACAAGTATAGAGTCCGTCTGGTAGGTAATATTATATTTCATGAGAGGTTAGGTGCCGAACGCGGCATTGAAGAGGTGAGTTTTAAGCAGAGATTTGAAAATGGGTAGGTAGGGAGCTTGGCGTAGGGGTTGAGGAAGATTGTTCCAGGCAAAGGGTGAGGCAAGGCAGAATGAGCGGAGCCTGGAGTTGGCAGTGGTGGAGAAGGGAACTGACAGGAGGGATTTGTCCTGTGAGCGGAGGTTACGGGCGGGGACATAGGGGGAGATGAGGGTAGAGAGGTAGTGAGGAGCCGCAGACCGGGTGCATTTGTAGGTAAGGAGGAGAAGCTTGAATTGTATGCGGTCATCTGGTCAGTTAGGGCTCTTTTTTGGGACTTAGTCCTAAAAATACATGGACCAAGTCCGCCCGGAAAAATACTCGTTTTTGTTTTCATAATAAGGTGAAGCTGGCCATCTCGTAACCACGCCCCGCGACGTCCCCCTTCCCACCTTCACTACCCTACCAACACGCCCCCTTGAAGGTTGGCCAGTGCCGCAACAAAAAAGCAATTAGGGCCGGCCAAAATCGGTTTTCGATAATACCAATTTGGCCAGGATTGAGAGATCGCCGGCGATCTCCCAATTTGTGTCGGAAGATCGCCGGCGATCCCTTTTGAAAATAAGCCTGATAGCAATATAGTAGATGACGGCAAAGAAAGACCCGCACGGTCCATCCAGTCTGCCCAACAAGATAAACTCATATGTGCTACTTTATGTGTATACCTGACCTTGATTTGCCTGGTTGTACTTGTATGCTGTTTTCCCTCTCTTTTGTGACTTGATTTGTATCTGCCATTTTCAGGGCACAGACCGTAGATGTCTGCCCAGCACTAGTCCCGCCTCCCACCCACTAGCCCCACCTCCCACCACAGGCTCTGCCACCCAATCTTTACTAAGCTTCTGAGGATCCCTTCCTTCTGAACAGGATTCTTTAATGTTTATCCCATGCTATTCATCTCCACCACCTCCCGCGGGAGGGCATTTCAAGTATCCACCACTCTCTCTGTGAAAAAATACTTCCTGACATTTTTCTTGAGTCTGCCCCCCTTCAATCTCATTTCATGTCCTCTAGTTCTACCGCCTTCCCATCTATGGAAAAAGGTTCGTTTGCGGATTAATACCTTTCAAATATTTGAACATCTGTAACATATCACCCTTGTTTCTCCTTTCCTCCAGGGTATACATGTTCAGGTCAGCAAGTCTCTCCTCATAAGTCTTGTAACACAAAACCCATACCATTTTTGTAGCTTTTCTTTGCACCGCTTCAATTCTTTTTACATCCTTAGCAAGATACGGCCTCCAAAACTGAACACAATACTCCAGGTGGGGTCTCACCAATGACTTATACACTGCTGGTCACACCTCTCTCTATACAGCCTAGCAACCTTCTAGCTACGGTCACCACCCTGTCACACTGTTTCGTCACCTTCAGATCCTCAGATACTATCACCCCAAGATCCCTCTCCCCGTCTGTACATATCAGACTCTCCCCGTCTGTACATATCAGACTCTCACCGCCTTACATATACGTCTCCCTTGAATTTCTACTCCCTAAGTGCATCACTTTCCATTTCTTCGTATTGAATTTTAATTGCCAAACCTTAGACCATTCTTGTAGCTTCTGCAGATCATTTTTCATTTTTTCCACTCCCTACTGAGTGTCCACTCTGTTACAAATCTTAGTAACATCAGCAAAAAGACAAACTTTACCTTCTAACCCTTCGGCAATGTCACTCACAAATATATTGAACATAATCGGCCCCAGCACCGATCCCTGAGGCACTCCACTACTCACCTTTCCCTCATCGGAGCAAATTCCATTAACCACCACCCTCTGGCGTCTGTCTGTCAACCAGTTCCTAATCCAGTTCACTACGTCTGGTCCTATCTTCAGCCTGTCAAGTTTATTTAAGAGCCTCCTGTGGGGAACCGTGTCAAAAGCTTTGCTGAAATGTAAGTAGATTACGTCTATAGCACATCCATGATTCAATTCTCCGGTCACCCAGTCAAAGAATTCAATGAGATTCGTTTGGCATGTTTTACCTTTGCTAAAACCATGTTGTCTCGGATCTTGTAACTTATTGGCCTCCAGGAAATTCACTATCCTTTCCTTCAGCATCGCTTCCATTACTTTTCCAATAACCGAAGTGAGGCTTACCGGCCTGTAGTTTCCAGCTTCTTCCCTATCACCACTTTTGTGATGAGGGACCACATCCACTGTTCTCCAATCCCACGGAACCTCTCCCTTCTCCAAGGATTTATTAAACAAATCTTTAAGAGGACCCGCCAAACCTCTCTGAGCTCCCTCAATATCCTGGGATGGATCCCGTCCGGTCCCATGGCTTTGTCCACCTTTAGATTTTCAAGTTGTTCATACACACTCTCTTCTGTGAACGGTGCTCTATCCACTCCATTCTCATATGTACTTTTGCCAGTCAATCGCAGTCCTTCTCCAGGATTTTCTTCTGTGAAGACAGAACAAAATTATCTATTTAGCAAATTGGCTTTAAAATTTTTTAAAATTTTTTTAAAAATTAATCATGATTAATTAACCTCCCTCCCTCACCTGCCTACATGCATGTCTGGTCAGTCTGGCTTCTCTTCCTCCCCTCCTAGCGGCACTAGAAGTGTCCTTAGCGTGTGGGAAAGACCTGCGTTGGGAATAGCATAGACCACGTTTTAGCGCTGCCTAGTAAAAGGGACCCTGAGTTTGTTGTGCTATTTTAGTTTTTAATTTGGAATATCGTAAACTGTCTTGATGTTGCATTGAAAGGTGCTGTAGCAAATAAAACCAATAAATACATATTTATTTAAGTACATAAGAACAGCCATACTGGGTCAGACCCATGGTCCATCAAGCCCAGTATTCTGCTTCCAACAGTGGCCAATCCAGGTCACAAGTACCTGGCAGGAACCCAAATAGTTTGAAATGTCCATATGTGAATGTCAGGAGCCTAAGAAATAAGATGAGAGAATATATTATACTAAATGAAAAATTAGATATAATAGGCATCTCTGAGACCTGCTGGAAGGAGGATAACCAGTGGGACATGATTATACCGGGGTACAAATTATATCGTAGTGATAGGGTGGATCGAATTGGTGGAGGGGTAGCATTGTATGTTAAGGAGAGCCTTGGATCAAATAGATTGAAAATTCTGCAGGAAACAAAACACGTCTTGGAATCACTGTGGATTGAAATTCCATGTGTCAAGGGGAAAAGGATAGTGATAGGAGTGTACCACTGTCCACCTGGCCAGGATAAACAGACGGATGCAGAAATGTTAAAGGAAATTAGGGACGCAAACAAACTGGCAACACAATAATCATGGGTGATTTCAATTACCCCGATATTGACTGGGTAAATGTAACATCGGGACACGCTAGGGTGGTAAAATTCCTTGATGAAATCAAGGACTGCTTTATGGAGCAGCTGGTACAGGAGCCGACGAGAGAAGGAAAAATTCTGGACCTAGTCCTTAGTGGAGCGCATGATCTGGTGCGGGAGATAATGGTGCTGGGGCGCTTGATAACAATGATCATAATATGATCAGATTTGATATTAGCTTTGAAGTAAGTATACATAGGAAATCAAATATGATAGCGTTTAACTTTAAAAAAGGAGACTATGATAAAATGAGAAGAACGGTGAAAAGAAAGAGGAGCGACTGCGAGGGTCAAAATTTTACATCAGGCGTGGATGCTGTTCAAAAACACCATCCTGGAAGCCCAGACCAGACATATATTCCACGTATTAAGAAAGGAGGACGGAAGACCAAACGACAGCTAGCATGGTTAAAAAGTGAGGCGAAGGATGCTATTAGAGCTAAAAGAAAATCCTTTAGAAAATGGAAGAAGGAACTGACTGAAAATAATAAGAAACATCATAAGGAATGTCCAGTCAAACGCAAAACGCTGATAAGGAAGGATAAGAGGGTCTTCGAAAAAAGATTGCGTTGGAGGCAAAAACACATAATAAAAATTATTTTAGGTATATTAAAAGCAGGAAGCCAGCAAAAGAATTGGTTGGACCACTAGATAACCAAGGAGTAAAAGGAGCGATCAGGGAAGACAAAGCCATAGCGGAGAGATTAAATTAATTCTTTGCTTCGGTCTTCACCAAAGAAGATTTGGGTGGGATACAGGTGCCAGAAATGGTATTTGAAGCTGATGAGTCGGAGAAACTTAATGAATTCTCCTCTGTAAACCTGGAGGATGTAATGGGGCAGTTCTACAAACTGAAGAGCAGCAAATCTCCTGGACCGGATGGTATTCATCCCAAAGTACTGATAGAACTGAAAAATGAACTTGCGGAGCTATTGTTAGTAATATGTAATTTATCCTTAAAATTAAGTGTGGTACCAGAAGAGTGGAGGGTCGCCAATGTAATGCCAATTTTTAAAAAAGGTTCCAGAGGAGATCCAGGAAACTATAGACCTGTAAGTCTGACGTCAGTGCCGGGCAAAATGGTAGAGACTACTATAAAGAACAAAATTACACAGCTTATTCAAATGGATTAATGAGACAAAGTCAACATGGATTTAGTGAAGGGAAAACTTGCTTCACCAATCTACTACATTTGTTTGAAGGGGTGATCAAACGTGGATAAAGGTGAGCCGGTTGATATTGTGTATCTGGATTTTCAGAAGATGTTTGACAAAGTACCTCATGAAAGACTTCAGAGGAAATTGGAGAGTCATGGGATAGGAGGTAGTGTTCTATTGTGGATTAAAATCTGGTTAAAAGATAGAAAACAGAGAGTAGGGTTAAATGGTCAGTATTCTCAATGGAGAAGGGTAGATAGTGGGGTACCCCAGGGGCCTTTGCTGGGACCGCTGCTTTTTAATGTATTTATACATGATCTAGAGATGGGAGTAACTAGTGAGGTAATTAAATTTGCTGACAACACAAAGTTATTCAAAATCATTAAATCGCGAGAGGATTGTGAAAAATTACAAGAGGACCTTACGAGATTGGGAGACTGGGCGTCTAAATGGCAGATGACGTTTAATGTGAGCAAGTGCAAAGTGATGCATGTGGGAAAGAGGAACCCGAATTATAGTTACGTCATGCAAGGTTCCACGTTAGGAGTCACAGTCCAAGAAAGGGATCTAGGTGTCGTCGTTGATGATACGTTAAAACCTTCTGCTTAGTGTGCTGCTGTGGCTAAGAAAGCAAATAGAATGTTAGGTATTATTAGGAAAGGAATGGAAGACAAAACTGAGGATGTTATAATGCCTTTGTATCAGTCCATGGTGCGACCGCACCTCGAATATTGTGTTCAGTTCTGGTCGCTACATCTCAAAAAAAATATAAAGGAATTAGAAAAGTTACAGAGAAGGGCGACGAAAATGATAAAGGTGATGGAATGACTTCCCTATGAGGAAAGGATAAGCAGCTAGGGCTCTTCAGCTTGGAGAAAAGGCGGCTGAGGGGAGGTATGATAGAGGTGTATAAAATAATGAGTGGAGTTGAACGGGTAGATGTGAAGCGTCTGTTTACGCTTTCCAAAAATACTAGGACTAGGGGGCATGCGATGAAGGTACAATATAGTAAATTTAAAACAATCGGAGAAAATGTTCCTTCACTCAACGTGTAATTAAACTCTGGAATTTGTTGCCAGAGAATGTGGTAAAGGTGGTTAGGTTAGCGGAGTTTAAAAAAGGTTTGGACAGCTTCCTAAAGGAAAATTCCATAGACCATTAAATTATTAAATGGACTTGGGGAAAATCCACTATTTCTGGGATAAGCAGTATAAAATGTTTTGTACTTTTTGGGATCTTCCAGGTATTTGTGACCTGGATTGGCCACTGTTGGAAACAGGATGCTGAGCTTGATGGACCTTTGGTCTTTCCCAGTACTTCCCTTTGAAGAAAGACTAAGCAGAGGGCTTTTCAGCTTGGAGAAGAGACGGCTGAGACGGCTGAGAGGAGACATGATAGAGGTATATAAAATAATGAGTGGAGTGCAACAGGTAGATGTGAAGCGTCTGTTCATGCTTTCCAAAAATACTAGGGGGGCATGCGATGAAACTACAGTGTAGTAAATTTAAAACAAATCGGAGAAAATTTTTCTTCACCCAACGCAAAATTAAACTCTGGAATTCGTTGCCGGAGAACGTGGTGAAGGCGGTTAGCTTGGCAGAGTTTAAAAAGGGGTTAGACGGTTTCCTAAAGGACAAGTCCATAAACTGCTACTAAATGGACTTGGGAAAAATCCACAATTCCAGGAATAACATGTATAGAATGTTTGTACGTTTGGGAAGCTTGCCAGGTGCCCTTGGCCTGGATTGGCTGCTGTTGTGGACAGGATGCTGGGCACGATGGACCCTTGGTCTTTTCCCAGTGTGGCATTACTTATGCACTTAATGTTGTATATCACTTGAGTATCGGCCATATAGAGAATTTGATTTCTAGTTGTAGAAAATGGAGTGGTTTGTATTTTACATATTTAGTAAACAACCCACAGACATTTAGTAGCCTAGTGGTTAGTGCAGTGGACTTTGATCCTGGGGAACTGGGTTCAATTCCTACTGCAGCTCCCTGTGACTCTGGGCAAATCACTTAACCCTTCATTACCCCAAGTACAAATAAGTCCCTCTCCATATAATATAAACCCCTTTGAATGTTGTTGCAAAAACCACAGAAAGGCAGTATATCAAATCCCAGTCCTGTTCCCTTCTCTCCACCCCCCAATTGCATACATGGTGCTCACAACTGCTGGGTTAGCACAGGAGCCCTTACCACCACCTCACGGCCATTTATTTTCCCCCAAAAGGGGGGGGGGGGCTTCAGCGCACATTAAAAACGCATGGTGATGCTAGCAGAGTCCCCCTTTTACCGCAGCTTAGTAAAAGGATCCCTTCATTTTCAAAAGTCATTGTCATGAAAAATGGTTCCACAGTTGATCAAAGCTGGAATTTTTACATGAAAGCCTTGAGCCATCTTTATTATACAAAGAATTTTGTAAAGCTCTTTATCTCTTAATTTTATTTTTAATAAACTATTCCATTTTCTGTACTTCCAATTTTACGCTCCGGCGTTCCTTTGTCACTGCAGGGCACTGCAGACGGCTGCACAATGTGGGATTCAACTGAGTACTGGAAGACAGACACAAAAATACAATATTACCTTGGGATACAACCACAGTTTAATTTTCACTTTTTCGTAAACACTCTGGTGCTCGGATATCTGTACTTTGGTAAGAACGTCTTTGAATCTGTGATATAACAGTGAGGCTGCTTCCTTTATGTATTTATTTATTTATTTATTTGTTTGTTTGTTACATTTGTACCCCACATTTTCCCACCTATTTGCAGGCTCAATGTGGCTTACATAGTACCGTAATGGCGTTCGCCAAGTCGGTTGATAACAAATACAAGATTATATTGTGGTCTAATGAGGAGGAGTGGCCTAATGGTTAGGGTGGTGGACTTTGGTCCTGGGGAACTGAGGAACTGAGTTTGATTCCCACTTCAGGCACAGGCAGCTCCTTGTGACTCTGGGCAAGTCACTTAACCCTCCATTGCCCCATGTAAGCCGCATTGAGCCTGCCATGAGTGGGAAAGCGCAGGGTACAAATGTAACAAAAATAAAATAGATACTATTGGAGATTCTACATGGAATGTTGCTACTCTTTGAGATTCTACATGGAATGTTGCTACTATTGGAGATTCTACATGGAATGTTGCTATTCCACTAGCAACATTCCATGTAGAAGGCTGCGCAGGCTTCTGTTTCTGTGAGTCTGATGTCCTGGACTGTTGCTAGTGCAGGAGTAGCCTAGTGGTTAGTGCAGTGGACTTTGATGGTGGGGAACTGAGCTCAATTCCCACTGCAACTCCTTGTGACTCTGGGCAAGTCACTTAACCCTCCATTGCCCCACGTAAGCCGCATTGAGCCTGCCATGAGTGGGAAAGCGCAGGATACAAATGTAACAAAAATAAAATAGATACAATTGGAGATGCTACATGGAATGTTGCTATTCCACTAGCAACATTCCATGTAGAAGGCCGCGCAGGCTTCTGTTTCTGTGAGTCTGACGTCCTGCACAGGACGTCAGACTCACAGAAGCAGAAGCCTGCGCGGCCACATTGGTGATCTGCAAGGGCCGACTTCTACATGTAGTAGCAACAGTGGAGGAGTGGCCTAGTGGTTAGGGTGGTGGACTTTGGTCCTGGGGAACTGAGGAACTGAGTCAATTCCCACTTCAGGCACAGTCAGCTCCTTGTGACTCTGGGCAAGTCACTTAACCCTCCATTGCCCCATGTAAGCTGCATTGAGCCTGCCATGAGTGGGAAAGCACGGGGTACAAATGTAATAAAAATAAAATAAATCTTTTAGGCGTGCGCTGGGACATTTTTTGCTACAACTAGGGAAAAGGCTTTTTTTTTAATGTTATCCAAACATTTTTTTATTGATGATCTCATAGAAACATATACAACTGTAAATCCAGACGTACAAAATGTCAGATTACTAGATCTTATACACATTCAGTATGGTGAGATTTGTCATCAAATTTTCCATTGTTCCCCCCTTCCCCCCTTCCAAACCCTGCGTTATACAATATCATTTTATCAGTGAGGAATCCAAGTACAGCAACGAGGCAATACGTTGCAAAAGTGAAACATAACATTTGGGAAACCCCTCTCAACTTTTATTCCTCCCCCACCTTACTATCCCACCTCCCCCTTCAACTTTCCACAATTTTTATTAATAGTCCCCATCAACGCAAAACAATATAAGTTGCGCATCAGAACGTGCCGCATCAAACAAGATAATCCTTATTCCACCCACTTCCACCCTCTTCCCCCCCCCCCCCCCCCCCCGTGTGGGATATTCCTGCCCTTTACATTGAGCAATTACATACCCTGTTTCCCCCAAAATAAGACATCCCCTGAAAATAAGACCTAGTAGAGGTTTTGCTGAATTGCTAAATATAAGGCCTCCCCCGAAAGTAAGACCTAGCTCCAAATTGTATCTTCCGCCTCCCGCCCCCCCCCCCCCCCCCCCCCGGCTGAGCCCGCCCTCAACTCCCCGACATATTACCTTCCATTCCGTTCCGGACACGCCGCCCTGCGTTTAAAGCTCAGCTGTTATTTTAAGTCGCTGCGGCAGCTCGAGTCCAGTCTCTCCCGTCAGTGTCCCGCCTTCCTCTGATGAGGTATTTCCTGTTTCCGCGAGGGCGGGACATTGAAGGGAAAGGCTGAAGTCGAGCCGCCGCTGCCCTTCCCCACAGACATTCGGCAGCCTCCTGACATCTTTAAAACTGGGTGAGTGTCCCAACAGAAGGTACATGGGGGGGAAGGGGGAGAAGGGGGTATTAGGAACCCTAAGGACTAAGCTTACTTAGAATGCTGTACTTATCTTACGGTAGGTAAATGGAGATTCTGTGCACTGTATTGCTCAGTCTCCTTCTTTTTCGTTGTAGGGGGATTGTTGTGCCGACTCATGTTTCACCAAGCTGTATCAAGGCTTCCCCTTAATTTACTTAATGCTGACTTCTTGTCCTGCTGCTGTGAAATTAAAAAGGCTGCTGAAATTCTAGGAAGCTACTGCTAAAAGTTGCAGTGGCCATTTTACGGTAGTAAGGTATTTTGAACAGCTTGTAGCCTCTGCAGCTGATATTGAGGTAAGCCTTGGAGTAAAGAACTGCAATAATCCAATCATGTTACCGTGTTTCCCCGAAAATAAGACACCCCCTGAAAATAAGACCTAGCGCATCTTTGGGAGCAAAAATTAATATGACACTGTCTTATTTTCGGGGAAACAGGGTAGATGTAAGCCAATCAAATTTGGTGTGTAACTCCAAAAGTTTTTTTTAACACTAATATTTTTATCTACTCAAGATGTCACTCTGTCAGTTATAATCTCCCCCCTCCTCTGTAGCAATACTTTTCCCATCGATTCCCCAGGTAGTCTGGTTTCTTATGACCCCCCCCCCCCAAGGCAATCGATGGCAAGGCAAGGCTATTTTTAATGAGCCTGCTCCCTACCCCCCCACCCTTTGACCTAGCGGTAAGGGCTCACGCGCCACCCACGCGGTAACCATGCAGCCTGTGCCAACATGGGCGTGCTGCCGGTTACCGCTGGGAACGCCCTCTGCGGGGTTCAGCACATGCCAAAATCGGAATTACCGCTGGGCACATGCACTACCCCGGCAGCAATGCTGATTGGACACGTGCTACCCACGTGTTAGCCCTCCCGCACCTTTGTAAAAAGGTCCGTGTATGGCCCGGCTGTGGAATAAGGAAGGTTCCTCTCTCTCTCTCTCTGAGATCCATTAATGACCTGCTAGGATTTCATAAGGTTGTTAAAACGTATTTGTTTAATTAGTATTTTGACGAGTTGCAATGGAATAATGTTGGGCTGGAATTATTTAGTTTTATAGTAACCACGTCTTGTTTTCATGTTGTATTTTAAAATAATACGAATACAATTTTGTAACCCGTTCTGGGCAGGGCTGCTGAGAGGGGGGCAAAATTCCCCAGGGCACAGCCCGAAGGAGGGCCAACTCAACGCTGGCATGGCTCTCCTGCTACTGTATGCCGCAGAGCAGTTATCGCGTTATTGCGTTAACTCTGCTCTGGTCCTTCTTCCTGCTGTGTCCCGCCTCCTGTGTGAAGTACTTCCTGTTTGGATGCAGCAGGAAGAAGGACCTGTACAGTAAAGCGGAGCAGGAGAGGAGACAAGTAAGCAGGCCCCAGACGGGGGGGGGGGCACACGTGGGCCCAGAGGGGTGTAGGCCCAGGAGTCTGTTTGCCCAGGGTCCGGCTTTGTATTTTGGTGGCCCTGGTTCTGGGTGCTGTTAGGAGGACAAGATTTCATGTTATGCTGTTATTAGTTTGATTAGCAGAATTAGTATAATGTTCTTTGTAATCAGAAGGCCTTGTCAGTTCTACTTTTGTTATATTGTGAACCACATTGAGCTTGAATCCTATTTGAGATAATGTGAGATATAAATATCTCTCTATATAAAAGGCACCACCAACATTCTAAATGAAGCCTCCAGCCGAAAGTGTGAAGGGGGAGAGATATCCAGTTTCCCCATGACCATGAGTGTCTGCCCCGCCCTCGCTCTCTCTGTAACACAAACAGTGAAGAAAAACACAGCAAAGCACGAAATCAAATCGCTCTCTCTGTAACAGTGAAGGACTCAGAGGGGGGAGGGGAGAGAGGGCAGAAGCCCTCACTATCTCTGTAACACAAACACAGCACAGCAGGAAACTTAACACTGAAGGACTCGACTCCGAGGGGGGAGGGGACAGAGAGCACAGGGAAAGGGAGAGAGGGCAGAGGGCAGGGACACACACACTCCCACATGCACACAGAAGAAAACCTTGCTAGCCCCCGTTTCATTTGCATCAGAAACGGGGCTTTTTTACTAGTCATAAATAAATAAATTAATAAATAAATTAAAATAATGGAATAATTAAACATTTGCCTAGTTATTTTTATTCCATAGTAATCACTAGAGTAGACATCATTCTAAGCTTGTAATCATACCAAAAAAATATAAGAGCAGGTGGGCTACAACTTACATGCAAAAGACAGCTCAATTATTCAAATCAAAGGCAATGTTACATTCAATACAAACACAAAACAAATCAAACTATTATAAACTCATTTAGGCGAGGAACCTCTCTTGCTGTTGATTGCTAAGTCTATGGGTTTCAAAGGTGAATGGTGCAATGGAGGTCTTCTTTAGGTGATAAATCAGTGGAAAGGCAGGGTCAGTGTTAGAGGCTGACAAACAGGGCAGTTGCCCTGGTCACCCATGCCACTGGGGGACCCATGTCTGCCTCAAGCTGAAATAAGCATAGATGAAGGGAGATGTGGGGGACCCTCCCCCAGTTTCTGCTCTTGGTCCCTGCATATCTAACATTATCCGTACCTGTGAGTTGTACATGGTGTGTAAGGAGTGTAAAGAAAGTAAGTAGGAATATGCAACCAAAGAATTAAGCAAATGTTATTCTTTATTTAAACAACTAGTAAAATAGGCCCGTTTCTGACACAAATGAAACGGACGTTAGCAAGGTTTTCCTCGGAGTGTGTATGTTTGAGAGAGAGAAAGTGTGTGTGAGAGATGGAGTGTGTGTGTGTGTGAGTGAGAGAGAGAGAGAATGAGTGAGAGACAGAGTGTATGTGTATGTGTGTGTGAGAGTGAGTGTGTGAGAGAGAGAGATAGAGTGTGTGTGAGAGAGAGAGACAGAGTGTGTGAGAGAGAGTTTATGTGAGAGACAGAAAGTGAGTGTGTGTGTGTGTGGGGGGGGAGGGGTTCCGAGTTCCATGACCCCTCCCTCCCTCTCCTCCCCTCCGAGTTCCAGGCCCCCCTTCCGTCCGAGGTGCAGGCCCCCCTCCCTCTCCTCTGCTTCCTCTCCTCCCTCCCTCTCTCTCCTCCCCTCCGAGTTCATGACCCCCCTTCCCTCCAAGTTCCTTGCCCCCTCCCTCTCCTCCCCAGCGTGTTCCATGCCCCCCTTTCCTCGGAGTGTGTATGTTTGAGAATGTGTGGGTGAGAGATGGAGTGTGTATGTGAGACAGGATGAGTGAGAGAGAGAGAGAGAGAGAGACAGACAGAGTGTGTGTGTGTGTTTGTGTCAGAGAGAGAGAGAGAGTGTATGTGAGAGACAGAGAGGGAGTGTGTGTGTGTGTGTGTGTGTGTGAGAGAAAGTGAAGCCTTCAAGCCTTGAAGCATTCATGCGCTCTGTAAGGCTCCATCTCCTCAATTGATGACACGTAGTTCCGGAACGTTGCAGGAATGCTTCAAGGCTTGAAGGCTTCACTTTCTTGACTTCAGAACGTTGGAGGTGCGTTTTATTATATAGGATTTTTTCATCAAATCAGTAATCTATGGTTACATTAACAATAATAATTTTTATTTTTCCCACTGTCATTTGGTGGTATTGGAAGGCTCAGGATTTCCACCACAAATGTACCAGCTAAAGTGGGATTTGTACTTGGATCCCCTTGGTCACAGTCCAGTCCATTGACCTCTAGGCTACTCCTGGGAGTTGCCTGCTGCTCTGTTGGGTAGGCCCATAACACCTGCAGTTGTCATACAGCCTGGTATCCCCTTTCAGTTTCACTTCTTATGGGAGTGGGAGGGGGACAGCATCAATTTGGGAATTAAGGAAAGGTCAAGCCTTAATCCCTCCAGTGGTCAGCTGGTCAGTCAGAGTACCTTTTGGTAACTTAGACGTGATTGAAACAGATCTAGACAAAATGCCCTCCGTTTTTGCCTTGGACATTTCTTCCTGTTCCATTGAAAGACATCCAACTTTTGGGCCTGCCTTAAGCCCACCCAAAACATGCCTCCAACATGACTCTTTACTATTTAGATGAACTGCAGTGAAAAAGTCCTAATTTTGTATTTCGATAATCGTGATTTAGACATTTTTGGAAGATGGATTCTCTTTTGGTCATTTTGAGACAGCTATATGCTTCGAAAATGAGCAACTTATCTATTAACTTCATTGTGAAATACTACTACTACTTATTTCTATAGCGCTACAAGGCATACGCAGCACTGTACACCATACACAAAAAGTCCCTGCTCAAAGAGCTTACAATCTAGATAAGACAGGCAGGCAGACAGAACAATTAAGGGTAAGGGAATAAAGAAGTGAGGATGAAAGGATAGGGCAAATGAGCAGTGGATAGGAGTCAAAAGCAGTGGTAAAGAGGTGGGCTTTAAGTTTGGACTTGAAAACAGCCAAAGAGGGGGCTAGACGTACAGGTTCGGGAAGTCTATTCCAGGCGTGAGGTGCAGCAAGATAAAAGGAACAGAGTCTGGAATTAGCAGTAGAGGAGAAGGGGACAGATAAGAGAGATTTATCAACAGAACAGAGTACTCGAGGGGGGGGCGTAGGGAGAGACGAGAGTGGAGAGGTACTGGGGAGTGGTAGAGTGAATGCACTTATAGGTCAGTAAGAGAAGTTTGAATTGAATGGGGAAATGGATAGGGAGCCAGTAAAGTGACTTGAGGAGAGGGCTAATGTGAGCATAACGACTTTTGGCGGAAAATGAGTCGCGCAGTGGAAAAGAAATGTGACTAGAAGTGTGTGTGTGAGACAAAAAGAATAAGAAAATGCTATCTACCTGTAATCCCCCATTACAATGAGGATTACTAACAGTTAGGGGTCCTTTTACAAAGGCATGCTGAAAACTGGCTTGCAGTAGTGTAGGCGTGGGATTTGGGCCTGCGCCAATCCATTTTTTAGCGTGCCTGTTGAAAAGGCCTCTTTTTTGCTGCAAATAGACATGCGGCAAAATCAAAATTGCCGTGCGTCCATTTTGGTTCTGAGACCTTAACACCAGACATCGACCTAAGCGGTAAAGAATCCGGGCAGTAATCACCTACGAGCGTCAAATGCTACTTGGCGCGCGACCGTTACACACACACGAAAATAAAAAATATTTTTCAGACGCGCTTATTGGACATGCGCCAAAAATGAAATTACAGCAGCCACATGGTCCGTAGAAGTCTGCCCAGCACTAACCCCGCCTCCCAACCACCTGTGCTGAAACCCAATCCCTACTAAGCTTCTGAGGATCCATTCCTTCTGAACAAGATTCCTTTATGTTTATCCCATGCATTTTTTAATTCCATTACCATTTTGATCTCCACCACCTCCCGCGGGAGGGCATTCCAAGTATCCACCACTGTCTCCGTGAAAAAATACTTTCTGACATTTTTCTTGAGTCTGCCCCCCTTCAACCTCATTTCATGTCCTCTAGTTCTACTGCCTTCCAGTCTCCTGGAAAGGTTTGTTTGCGGATTAATACCTTTCAAATATTTGAACATATGTATCATATCACCCCTGTTTCTCCTTTCCTCCAGGGTATACTTCAGGTCAGCAAGTCTCTCCTCATACGTCTTGTAACGCAAATCCCATACCATCCTCATAGCTTTTCTTTGCACCGCTTCAATTCTTTTTACATCCTTAGCAAGATACGGCCTCCAAAAGTGAACACAATACTCCAGGTGGGGCCTCACCAATGACTTATTCAGGGGCATCAACACCTCCTTTCTTCTGCTGATCACACCTCTCTCTATACAGCCTAGCAACCTTCTAGCTACGGTCACCGCCTTGTCACACTGTTTCGTCTCACCCCGCTGTATGTCATTTTTGCTGTAGTAAGCATGCTTTAGAGCTTAATGCAGCTATGTAAAAGGACCCCTTAGAAAACTGGCCCTTATTATAAGAGGAGTGACTTGATACAGACGCTCAAGTATTTGAAAGGTGTTAATCCGCAAACAAACCTTGTTTGGAGACAGGAAGGCGGTAGAACTGGAGGACATGAATTGAGGTTGAAGGGGGCAAACTCAGAACTAATGTCAGAAAGTATTTTTTCACAGAAAGGGTGGCGGATACGTGGAACATCCTCCTGCGGGAGGTGGTGGAGATGAAAACGGTAATGGAATTCAAACATGAGTGGGATAAACACAAAGGAATTCTGTTTAGAAGGAATGGATCTACTGAATCTTAGTGGAGATTAGGTGGCAACACCGGTAATTGGGAAGGGAAACCAGTGCTGGGCAGACTTCTATGGTCTACGCCCTGAACATGACTGAATAGATATGGATGGGCTGGAGTGTAAATTTTAAGGGGTTTTGACGTTAGCCTCAAAAGAGTGCTGGGCAGACTTCTACGGTCTGTGCCCTGAGAAAGGCAAGGACAAATCAAACTCAGGTATAAAGTATCACATACCTTGTCATTTACTATGTTACTCTTTGTGGTTCTACATTGAATGTTGCTACTAATTGGGATTCCGGAATCTTGTAACTCTTTAGGATTCCAGAATCTTCAGAACTTTTAGTACAAGAGCAGTACTGGGCAGACTTCTACGGTCTGTGCCCTGAGAAAGGCAAGGACAAATCAAACTCAGGTATAAAGTATCACATACCTTGTCATTTACTATGTTACTCTTTGTGGTTCTACATTGAATGTTGCTACTAATTGGGATTCCGGAATCTTGTAACTCTTTAGGATTCCAGAATCTTCAGAACTTTTAGTACAAGAGCAGTACTGGGCAGACTTCTACGGTCTGTGCCCTGAGAAAGGCAAGGACAAATCAAACTCAGGTATACATATAAAGTATCATATACCATGTAAAATGAGTTCATCTTGTTGGGCAGACTGGATGGACCGTACGGGTCTTTATCTGCCGTTGTTTACTATGTAAAAACAAAAAACGTACTTTCTCTTTTCATTTCACTAGAAAAGGTTTGCAGTCCTAAGAATATCCCCTTTCGCCTGTCAAATTTTACGCTGAACTGCCGAATTATCCACCGCAGCTGACAACCTCTTGCAGCTTACTGCCAGCATCGTATCACAACAGCTGCTCATGCAACCCATGCATGAAATTCCATGAACAAAGCAGAACTAATATTTCTGACAGAGTGTGCAAGTTAATGTTTTTTCCTTAATTTCCAGAGAATCCTTTCTAAATGTGTTGAATTAGACACTGCTAAAAAATCATAATGTGTCAGTGCAGAAGCTCCAGCTGCAGTAACCACTTCCATGTTTAATTGTATTGCATTCTCAGGGTGCAGGTGGACAAATAGCATAAAAGAGCATTAATCTGTACCCTTTTGAGTCAAGAATCTCAAATTACAACTGCACCATCTTTTATCTTGACCCAGATAAATGTAGGCAGCCACTTAACTTTCCAGCTTAAAAGTCTACATGCTTTATCATAACCTCCGTATTAGTGTGTATATGTTAATTGCATGTAGGTATATGTAAAGGAAGAGACATCAGCTGCAAATAGAGTGGAGGAGTGGCCTAGTGGTTAGGGTGGTGGACTTTGGTCCTGAGGAACTGAGTTGGATTCCCTCTTCAGGCACAGGCAGCTCCTTGTGACTCTGGGCAAGTCACTTAACCCTCCATTGCCCCATGTAAGCCGCATTGAGCCTGCCATGAGTGGGAAAGCGCAGGGTACAAATGTAACAACAATAAAATAGATACTATTGGAGATTCTACATGGAATGTTGCTATTCCACTAACCCATGTAGAAGGCTGTGCAGGCTTCTGTTTCTGTGAGTCTGACGTCCTGTCCTGCACATACATGCAGGACGTCAGACTCACAGAAGCAGAAGCCTGTGCGGCCACATTGGTGATCCGCAAGGGCCAACTTCTACATGGAATGTTGCTAGTGGAATAGCAACATTCCATGTAGAATCTCAAATAGTAGCAACAGTGGAGGAGTGGCCTAGTGGTTAGGGTGGTGGACTTTGGTCCTGAGGAACTGAGCTCGATTCCCACTTCAGGCACAGGCAGCTCCTTGTGACTCTGGGCAAGTCACTTAACCCTCCATTGCCCGCCACATAGAGCCTGCCATGAGTGGGACAGTGCGGGGTACAAATGTAACAAAAAAAAAAATTAGAATTTAGTGGATGCATGCTGAATAACGTATGCTTGCTTTCATAGGCTGCCTTGGACCAGGTGTTAAATATTTAGCTAACATGCCACGATCTACTAGAGGTTACAAGTGCAACACTAGGCATTATGGGTAATTTGGAATATAGGATAGGGAGAGAAAGAGGAGAGAATAACAGAGGAAAATGACAAGGTGGCTCGGAAGAGCTGCCAATACACAACTGAGCACTACATCAAACATATAAACGGCAAGTGACTGTACTCACTTGCAAATGCGCAGTACAGACTTCCCTCTCTGTCCCGCCCTCACGTCAAAGATGTCATGATGTCAGAGGGCGGAACAGAGAGGTAAACGGAGTCGAATTGTCGGACGACGACGCCACCTGGAAAGGAACATCGCGCGAAACAACCTCCACCCTCCCCCAATTCCCGCCGCCGCTCCCCTCCGTATTGGGACCCCTGCACTGACCTGACAGCGCTTCCTCAAGGAGGTGAGAGGCGCTGTCAGGTCAGTGCAGGGGGCCCGGCACAGAGGGGGGAGGGAGCGGCGGCGATGAAGATAGCTGGACATGGGGGGGAGGGGGGAGAGGCCATGGTTGCTGGACTTGGGGTGAGAGCAGGGCACAGAGGAGGGCTGCAATACTTGCCCGTTTTTACGGTCTTAATGGCTAGATTGTTTATAAAATGCAAATGGTTTTCTAAGAAAAGACTGGCAGAGCAAAGCCCTTTTTTTCTAACATTTTTTTTTTAGCACTTTGAAATGTTTAAGGCACAATATTGTCATACTCTGAAATAAAGATCTATCCCACAAGTTGTTAGCCATTGTCATTATTGTGTACATAAGAAGATAAGAATAGCCATACAGGGTCCATCTAGACCAATATCCTGTTGCCAGCAGTGGCCAATTCAGGTCACAAGTATCTGGCAGAATCCCAAACAGTAGCAAGATCTCATGCTACTAATCCCGGGGCAAGCAGTGACTTCCCTTCATGTTTATCTCAACTACAGGCTAGGGACTTTTTCTCCAGGAACTTGTACAAACCTTGTTTAAGCTCAGATACGCTAACCGTCGATACTACAGGCCTCACGTAGGTGGTGGTAAAAAGAACGGAGTCGCTGCTAAAGGAAAATATAGTTTATTTATTTATTACATTTGTACCCCGCGCTTTCCCACATATTGCAGGCTCAATGCGGCTTACATAGTAAATACAATTACAAAGTCTGGAGGAGAATATTACAAATTGTAGTAAACATAGTAGTTGTGAGGTTTGAGAAAAGGTGAGTTGAATACAGTGCCATAGCGAGGGCGGCTGACACCCGGGGTGGGTCGCCGCTGCGCATCCCCCCCCCCCCCGGGTGCAGCACGGCGCACCCTCCCTTCGACGCGCACCCTCCTCCCCTGGAGCGCATTCTTACTTAAATTAGGAAGCGAGGGGTGGGCGAGAGGGCCGAGCCGCCCCCCGAGTGCACGTCACTGGGAGCTGCGTCGGCTCCGCTTTTTCCCTGCTCTCCCTGCCCCGGAACAGGAAGTAACCTGCAGGGGGAGCAGAGGGAGCAGGGAACCAGCGGAGCCAACACCACCCCCCAGTGGCGTGCACCCGGGGCGGACCGCCCCAACACCACCCCCCTTCCTATGCCACTGGTTGAATATAGAAGCAAGCAAAGATGGGATAACAAAAGGAGAAGAGATATGGAAGGATAAGGAGTAGGAAGGATGGTAAGGAAAGATAGAGGGAAGTGCATAAGGCGATTGGGAGATATAGTGTAAAGGAATAACAGCCATCAGGATCAGGATGAAGTGGCTGGGTTTAAAAGCTTAAGTACAGTCATTCGGGTAAGCTTTCTTAAAGAGGTGGGTCTTCAACAGTGGCGTTCCTAGGCTGCCTGACACCCTGGGTGGATCGCCAATGCGCCCCCCCCCCCCCTGGGTGCAGCACGGCGCTCCCTCCCTTCGACGCGCACCCTCCTCCCCTGGAGCGCATTCTTACTTGAATTAGGAAGTGAGGGGCGGGCGAGAGGGCCGATCCGCCCCCCGAGTGCACGTCACTGGGAGCTGCGTCGGCTCCGCTTTTTCCCTGCTCTCCCTGCCCCGGAACAGGAAGTAACCTGTTCCGCGCAGAGGGAGCAGCAGGGAGGGAACGAGCGGACTCAGCCAAAAGGCGTGTGGCACCCCCCCAGCGGCGTGCACCCGGGGCAGACCGCCCCCACCCCCCCTCCCCTTGGTACGCCACTGGTCTTCAACATTTTCCTGAAGGGTAGATGGTCATTGATTTTCCGGATGGATCTTGGCAGAGAGTTCCAAAGCTGGCTGCCCAAGAAGGAGAAACTGGACGCATAGGAGGTCTTATATTTGATGCCTTTGCAATTTGGGAGGTGTCAATTAAGGTGGGTGTGAGACGACAATGGTCTGTTTCTGGCTGGGAGGTCGATGAGGTTGTTCATGTGGTTAGGGGATTCACCATATATTAACTTTCTAGAAGCCAACGGGTTACAGGATCCGAGGCAACATGGCTTTATGAAAGGAAAATCCTACCAAAAGAATCTGATTGACTTCTTTGACAGGGTGACCAAAGAAATGGACAAAGGACACGCACAATCTATTTGGATTTCAGCAAAGCCTTTGATACGGTCCCTCACAGAAGACTTCTGCATAGGCTGAGAGGGCTGAACTTAGAACCCAAAGTGGTGAATTGGATTCAAAACAGTTGACCAGCAAGCGACAAAAAGTTGTGGTAAATGGAATATGCTCAAAGGAAAGGAAGGTGAGCAGTGGAGTGCCTCAGGGGTTGGTACTGGGGCCAATCCTGTCTAATATATTTGTGAGAGACATTGCTGAAGGGTTAGAAGGAAAAGTTTGCTTTTTTACGAATGACACAAAGGTAGCCAATAGAGTGGATACCCTGGAGGAAGCAGAAACCATTTAATGCAAAGAAGTGCAGAGTGATGCACTTGGGATGCAGGAACCCAAAAGAGATGTACCAGATAGCAGGGGAGAGATTGATAAGCTCTGCTGAGGAGAGGGTCCATGGGATGATGGTGTCTGAGGATCTCAAGGTGATGAAACAATGTGACAAGGAAGTGGTCGGTTCCAGAAGGATGCTAGGCTGCATAAAGAAGGGTATAACCAGCAGAAGAAAGGAGTTGTTGATGCCCCTGTATAAGTCACTGGTGAGACCCCACTTGGAGTATTGTGTTCAGTTTTGGAGGCTGTATCTTGCTAAGGATGTAAACAGACTTGAAACAGTTCGAAGAAAAGTAACAAAAATGGTATGGGGTTTGTGTAGCAAGATGTATGAGGAGGGACTTGATGACCTGAACATGTATACCCTGGAGGAAAGTAGAAACAGATGTGATATACAGACATTCAAATATTTCAAAGGTAATACACTGAAACCTTCTTCTCAGTGTGCTGCTGCAGCTAGGAAAGCGAATAGAATGTTGGGTATTATTAGGAAAGGTATGGAAAACAGGTGTGAGGATGTTATAATGCCATTGTATCGCTCCATGGTGCGACCGCACCTTGAGTATTGTGTTCAATTCTGGTTGCCGCATCTCAAGAAAGATATAGTAGAATTGGAAAAGGTGCAGCGAAGGGCGACTAAAATGATAGCGGGGATGGGACGACTTCCCAATGAAGAAAGACTAAGGAGGCTAGGGCTTTTCAGCTTGGAGAAGAGACGGCTGAGGGGAGACATGATAGAGGTATATAAAATAATGAGTGGAGTGGAACAGGTGGATGTGAAGCGTCTGTTCACGCTTTCCAAAAATACTAGGACTGGGGACATGCGATGAAACTACAGTGTAGTAAATTTAAAACAAATCGGAGAACATTTTTCTTCACGCAACGCATAATTAAACTCTGGAATTTGTTGCTGGAGAATGTGGTGAAGGCGGTTAGCTTGGCAGAGTTTAAAAAGGGGTTAGACGGTTTCCTAAAGGACAAGTCCATAAACCACTACTAAATGGACTTGGGAAAAATCCACAATTCCAGGAATAACATGTATAGAATGTTTGTACGTTTGGGAAGCTTGCCAGGTGCCCTTGGCCTGGATTGGCCGCTGTCGTGGACAGGATGCTGGGCTTGATGGACCCTTAGTCTTTCCCCAGTGTGGCATTACTTATGTACTTATGTGTTTCGGCCAGCTAGGCCTTCATCAGGAATCTCATATATCAAGAATGGTCATCCACTTGGTCGTCACGATTGTAAGGGGATATCAAAGCCTGTGCTCCAATGTTGCAAAAGCTTTGTGAACAGTAACTCCGAGAGTAAGACAGAAGATGAATACAGTATAAGTAGTTCAGAGTCTTGTCATCGTAGGGGAGCCACTGGGATGCGCTGGAACAAAATGCAGCTCTGTGTATCGTATATTGAACATATTGTTCTCCCCAGCTGTAGGCGTGTAAAAACAGGAGAGTTTTGAGTTCCCTTTTGAATTCTTTGAAGTTGGTGAATGTTTCTGATTCTCATTGGTACCTTGTTCCATAATGTAGGACCGGTAATGTAAAAGAATCTGTGTCGAAATTCCTCTTGACGGATAAAGAGATAATAGTTAGAAGACCATTGCCTTCGGTCTGAGTGGTCTTTTTGGCTGGTAGACTTGTATTTTGGATGTGAGGATCTCCCATGTTTGATGCTGTCGAGATTTGAACATCAGGCAGAGGATTTTGAATCTTATCCTTTGTTCTATGAGCAGCCATTTTAGTTTCTTTAGTACTGGGGTGATATGTGGAACACTTTGCCCTAAACCGTGAGATCTATCCATAACCAACTTAAATTCAGGAAACTACTGAAAACCAACTTGTTTAAGAAGGCCTTCCCCCATGACCCAAATTAACTTCCTACTTCCTGCGACAAGGCAAAATATGGACCGTACTAGACTTCTATCACCACCCCCTCTTTATTTCTTTGTTGCTTTATACTTACGTTTCTTACATGCTTACTACTATACTATCCAGCTTATAATTGAAATAGAAAAACGCCTATATTGTGACCCAAATCGGGAGATAGACGTTTATCTCACAAAAGCGAATAAAGCTGTATAATCGAAAGCCGAATTTGGACGTTTTCAACTGCACTCCGTCGCGGATGCGGACAAAGTTGATGGGGGCGTGTCGAAGGCGTGGTGAAGGCGGAACTGGGGAGTGGTTATCGGCCGATCAGAGATGGGCGCCTTTTGTCGATAATGGAAAAAAAATATGCGTTTTTAGCGAGAATTTAGGGCACTTTTCCTGGACCCTGTTTTTCCACAAATAAGGCCCCAAAAAGTGCCCTAAATGACCAGATGACCACTGGAGGGAATCGGGGATGACCTCCCCTGACTCCCCCCTAGTGGTCACAAACCCCCTCCCACCACAAAATATGCCGTTTCACAACTTTTTATTTTCACCCTCAAATGTCATACCCACCTCCCTGGCAGCAGTATGCAGGTCACTGGAGCAGTTATTAGGGGGTGCAGTGGACTTCAGGCAGGTGGACCCAGGCCCATCCCTTCCCTACCTGTTACAATTGTGCTGCTTAATGCTTATTAGTCGTCCAACCCCCCCAAACCCACTGTACCCACATGTAGGTGCCCCCCTTCACCCCTTAGGGCTATAGTAATGGTGTAGACTTGTGGGCAGTGGGTTTTGAGGGGAATTTGGGGGGCTCAACACACAAGGGAAGGGTGCTATGCACCTGGGAGCTCTTTTACCTTTTTTTTGTTTTTGTAAAAGTGCCCCCTAGGGTGCCCGGTTGGTGTCCTGGCATGTGAGGGGGGACAGTGCACTACGAATCCTGGCCCCTCCCACGAACAAATGCCTTGGATTTGTTCGTTTTTGAGCTGGGCACTTTCATTTTCCATTATCACTGAAAAACAAAAACGCCCAGCTCACAAATTGTCGAATAAAACATGGACGTCTATTTTTTTCGAATATACGGTTCGGTCCGCCCTTTCACGGACCCGTTCTCGGAGATAAATGCCCATGGAGATAGACGTTTTCGTTCGATTATGCCCCTCCATGTATTTGTATTATTGAACCGGAGCCTACCTCTACGATATTGTGTAAGCCACATTGAGCCTACAACTAAGTGGGAAAATGTGGGATATAAATGTGTTAAATAAATATATGTTCTGAACGAGTGGTTCCTGTTAGTATTCTGGCTACTGAATTCTGCACTATCTGCAATGCTTTTATCTGTGTTTTCGGGAGTCCTAATAATAGTGCATTTGCATAGTCGAAGCATGGTGTTATCAGGCTGTCGTTTATAATGGTCCTAAAGTTATTGGGGTTAATAGCTTTTGAAGGTGTTAATAAACATGCAGATAAAGGTGAGTCAGTTGATAGTGTATCTGTATTTTCAGAAAGCATTTGATAAAGTACCTCATGAGAAGCTCCTAAGGCAGTTAAAAAGTCATGGGATAAGAGGCATTGCCCTAGTGTGTATTGAAAATCTGTTAAAAGAGAACAGAGAGTAAGGTTAAATGGTTAGCATTCTCCATGGAGAAGGGCGAATATTGGGATTACTCAGGGATCTGTGCTGGGACCACTGCTTTTTAACATATTTATAAGCAAGAATAACTGGTGATCAAATTTGCGGCTGACACATAAGTTATTCAGAGTTGTGAAATCACAAGAGAATTGTAAGAAATTGCAAGACCTTACAAGGCTGGGAGAGACTGGGCAACCAAATGACAGATTAAATTTAGAGGTCATTTATCAAGCTGTGTTGAGTCCTAAACTGTGTTATTTGCTCCTTATCACCCACACGTTAGTTAAAGATTATAAAACTGGTTGTGATGCTCTAGTGCAGCATTATTTAGATCACCCCTTGTTCCATAATAATGAGATGTAAAACATGCAAATGCATGTAAAGCAGCTCATCCTATATAATAAAACGTACCTCCAACATTCTGAAGCTGACTGCATGGCTGAGGCATTCCTGCTCTCTGTATCCATCTCCTGAATTGACATCACCTACTTCCAGGTTCATCACAAGCAGAAGTGACCAACCATACGAGGTTTCTCGGCTTCAGAATGTTGGAGGTGCATTCTATTAAATAGGATTGGTCAGTTCCTTGAAGCACAGCCAGAGCTCAGCGTCCTGCACAGTAACGCTCAGACACCAGAGAGAGAGGGGAGGTCTGACACCAGAGAGGAAGGGAGGGGGGCCTGACACCAGAGGGGGGCGGGAGGTATCTCTATCACACACACACTCTCTCTCTCACAGTCAATGTCTTTCTTTCTCTCACTCTCACACACTGTCTCTCACACACTCTATGTCTCACACTGTATCACATTCACTCTCTATGTGTCACACCGTCACTCACACACTCTCTTGGTCTCATACACTCAGTCTCACAGAGAGTCTGTGTCTCACACACACACTCTCTCTATCTCTCTCTCTCACAGTGTGTCTCACATAAGCACTTGCACATACTCTCATTCTCACACACACACTCTCACAGACACACTCGCACCCAGACTCACTCTTTCTCTCACAGACACACTCGCACCCAGACTCACTCTCTCTCTCTCTCACACAGTCACTCTCACATACACTCTCTCAAACATACACACTCCGAGGAAAACCTTGCTAGCGCCCGTTTCATTTGTGTCAGAAACGGGCCTTTTTTACTAGTTACTATATAAATACTATAACACTACTTATAGTGTGTGCTGGTTTCTCCTCCCCCCGCCATCCTCCTAAAGAAGCCCTGGGCCTACATTAGTTAAATCTCTGATGTCTAGTGGTCTGGGCAGGAGTGATCCCCATTCACTTCTGCCCTGCCATGCCTTTATTCAAAAAGTTACCAGCAACTCCTAGTGGTTGTCTCATAGTACTACTGCTAGCGATCATGATTAATTATAAGGGTGTCTGTAATGCCTCTATTTTTCTCCATGGTCTGACTGTACTTCAAATATTGTTTACAATTCTGATCACCACATCTTAAAAAAAAAGATATAGCGGAATTAGAAAAGGTTTAGGGGCCCTTTTACTAAGCCGCGTAGGCGCCTATGCGCACCCAGCGTGCGCCAATTCGGAGTTATCGCCCGGCTACTGCATGGCCTGTGCAGTAATTTCATTTTTTACGCGCGTCCGCTACACGGTCCAGAGAAAATATTTTATTTTCAAGGTGCATGGCGAAAATCAGGCGGTAACTCCGACTTGACGCACGTAGGTGGTTACCGCATGGTTAACGCGAGAGACCTTACCCCTAAGTCAATGGCTGGCGGTAAGGTCTCAGACCCAAAACGGACGCCGGCAATTTTTATTTTGCCACATGTCCGTTTTCGGCAAGAATTTTAAAAAGGCCTTTTTTGCAGGCGCGCTGAAAAATGGATCTGCGCACACCCAAAATCCGTGCCTACACTAGCGCAGGCCATTTTTCAGTGTACCTTATAAATGGACCCCTTAGACAAGGATGACCAAAATAATAAATGGGATGGAATGACTTTTCTAGGAGAAAAGGCTAAAGAAATTTGGGTTACTTACCTTAGATGCGGCTGAGGGGTGACATAATAGCAGTCAATAAATAATGAGTGGTGTGGAATAAGTAGAGGTGAATCACTTGTTTACTCTTTCCAGAAATACAAGGACTAGGGAAGACACCGTGAAGTTACTAAATAGTATGTTTAAAACAAATCAGAGAAAATATTTCTTCACTTAACATATAATTAAACTCTGGAATTTGTTGCCAGAGAGTATGATATAAATGGTTAGTGTAGCAGGCAGGGGCGTAGCTACCATGGGGCCACGGGGGCCTGGGCCCCCATAGATTTTGCCCTGGACCCCCCTGCTGCGACCCTCTCGACCCCCCCTTCCCGCCGCCAACCCTCCCCCGCCGCCGTCGCATACCTTTGCTGGCGAGGACCCCAACCCCCGCCAGCCGAAGTTCTCTCCTCGGCCGCGCGGCGTTGCTTGCTGAATGATCCGATCAAGTTTCTGTGCGTGCGTCTGACATCCTGCACGTTGACGTCAGACGCACGCACAGAAACAGATTCAAACTTAATCAGATCATTTAGCAACGCCGCGCGGCTGAGAAGAGGACTTCGGCTAGCGGGGGTTGGGGTCCCTCGCCAGCAAAGGTACGCAGCGGGAGAGGGTTGGCGGCGGGAAGGGGGGGTCGAGAAGGTTGCGGCGGTGGTGGCGGGGGGGTGAAAGTTGGCGGCAGGGGCGGGGGTTGAAAGTGGCGGGCTGGCGGGGGGGGGGATAAAATGTGCCCCCTCACCTTGGGCTCTGGACCCCCCTCCCGTCGAAGTCTGGCTACGCCCCTGATAGCAGGGTTTAAAGAATGGTTTGGGCGTGTTCTTAGAGGAAAAGTCCATAAGCAATTACTAAGGTGGACCTGGAGAAAATCCACTTCTTATTCCTGGGTTAAACAGCTTGGAATCCATTACTCTTTTGGGATCCTGCCAGGTACTTGGGACCTGGATTGGCCATTGCTAGAAACAGGATACTGGGCTTGATGAACTTTCAGTCTATCCCAGTACAGCAATGCTTATGTGCTTACATACTTATCCGAGGCATTGTGCCACAGCCTGAATACATCTGCTACTTATGTGATTGCAATTTGCAGTGGGATCTCAAATCATGAAAAAGCTGGCATCTGCCGTAGCACAAAAATGCGTTTCACATTCTGAGAAGGATTTTGTCAAAATACCATTTTCACTGTCTACTTCTCTATGCCAGCACGAAAAGTTACGCTGACATTTCCAATGGTGGCTGAGCTTCTAGTTCAAAGTGATTGCGATGGTGAAACAGGTCAGCACAGACGGAGAAGATGAAGGGAAAGCGGTGGTAGTAACAAGGCTAAGAATGACGATTTCGGTAGTACCTCGGCTGGAGGCATTGGCTTCTGATTTCTCTTTCACTTCTCCTCCAGCCTTCAATTAAGTACATAAGTAATGCCATACTGGGAAAAGACCAAGGGTCCATTGAGCCCAGCATCCTGTCCACGACAGCGGCCAATCCAGGCCAAGGGCACCTGGCAAGCTTCCCAAACGTACAAACATTCTATACATGTTATTCCTGGAATTTTGGATTTTTCCAAGTCCGTTTAGTAGCGGTTTATGGACTTGTCCTTTAGGAAACCGTCCAACCCCTTTTTAAACTCTGCTAAGCTAACCGCCTTCACCACTTTCTCCGGCAACGAATTCCAGAGTTTAATTACACGTTGGGTGAAGAAAAATGTTCCTGCTTGCCATGATGGCATTTTTCTGGCATCTCATTTCTTAACACTCCTTCAATGCTGTGTGGCTACATTTCTTGTTGATTTACCTCCATTGTGAACTCCAGACTCCGTTCCTTATATCTTGCTGCACCATATGCCTGGAATAGACTTCCTGAACCAGTACGTCAAGCTCCATCTCTGGCCGTCTTCAAATCTAGGCTAAAAGCCCACCTTTTTGATGCTGCTTTTAACTCCTAACCCTTACTCACTTGTTCAGAACCCTTATTTTATCATTCCCACCTTAATAATTCCCTTATCCCTTGTCCTATTTGTCCTGATTAGATTGTAAACTCTGTTGAGCAGGGCCTATCTCTTCATGTTCAAGTGTACAGTGCTGCGTACGTCTAGTAGCGCTATAGAAATGATAAGTAATAGTAGTAGTGGTCTTTGGGATTCCGGAATCCTGTTACTCTTTGGGATTGTGCACAGAATCTTGATACACTTTGGGATTCTGGAATTTTGCTACTACTACTACTACTTATCATTTCTATAGCGCTACTAGACGTATGCAGCACTGTACACTTGAACATGAAGAGATAGGCCCTGCTCGACAGAGCTTACAATCTAATTAGGACAGACAAACAGGACAAACAAGAGATAAGGGAATATTAAGATGAGGATGATAAAATAAGAGTTCTGAACAAGTGAATAAGGGTTAGGAGTTAAAAGCAGCATCAAAAAGGTGGGCTTTTAGCTTAGATTTGAAGACGGCCAGAGATGGAGCTTGACGTACCGGCTCAGGAAATCTATTCCAGGCATATGGTGCAGCAAGATAAAAGGAACGGAGTCTGGAGTTAGCGGTGGAGGAGAAGGGTGCAGATAAGAGAGATTTACCCAGTGAACGGAGTTCCCGGGGAGGAATGTAGGGAGAGATGAGAGTGGAGAGGTACTGAGGAGCTGCAGAGTGAATGCACTTATAGGTCAATAAGAGGAGTTTGAACTGTATGCGGAAATGGATAGGAAGCCAGTGACTTGAGGAGAGGGCTAATATGAGCATAACGACACTGGCGGAATATTAGTCGTGCAGCAGAATTTTGAACAGATTGAAGAGGAGAGAGATGGCTAAGTGGGAGACCTGTGAGAAGCATATTGCAGTAGTCTAAGCGAGAGGTGATAAGAGCGTGGATGAGGGTTCTGGTAGTGTGCTCAGAAAGGAAAGGGCGAATTTTGCTGATATTATAGAGAAAGAAACGACAGTTTTTAGCAGTCTGTTGAATATGTGCAGAGAAGGAGAAGGAGGAGTCGAAGATGACCCCAAGGTTACGAGCTGATGAGACAGGAAGGATGAGAGTGTTATCCACAGAAATAGAGAATGGGGGAGGAGGAGAGGTTGGTTTAGGGGGAAAGATAAGAAGCTCAGTCTTGGTCATGTTTAGTTTCAGATGGCGCTGAGACATCCAGGCAACAATGTCAGACAGGCAGGCTGATACTTTGACCTGGGTTTCAGCTGAGATTTCTGGTGTGGAGAGGTAGATCTGGGAGTCATCAGCGTAAAGATGATACTGAAAACCATGGGATGAGATCAGAGTACCAAGCGAAGTATAGATGGAGAAGAGAAGAGGTCCCAGGACAGATCCCTCAGGTACACCAACTGACAGTGGGATAGAAGTAGAAGAGGATCCACTAGAGTATACACTAAAGGTACGCTGGAAGAGATAAAAAGAAAACCAGGAACGAACAGAGCCCTGAAATCCAAGTGAGGACAAGGAGCAGGCTGTGATCAACAGTGTCAAAAGCAGCAGATAGATCGAGAAGGATGAGGATAGAATAGAGACCTTTGGATCTGGCTAGGAACAGATCATTGGAGACTTTAGCAAGCGTTGTTTCAGTTGAATGAAGGGGGCAAAAGCCAGATTGAAGTGGATCAAGAATAGCTTGAGATGAAAGAAAGTCAAGGCAACGGTGGTGAACAGCACGTTCAAGTATCTTGCATAGGAAAGGGAGGAGGGAGATGGGGCGATAGTTGGAAGGACAGGTAGGGTCCAATGAAGGTTTTTTAAGGAGTGGTGTGACTACGGCATGTTTGAAGGCATCAGGCTACTGTTTGGAATTCTGCACAGAATCTTGATACTGTTTGGGAATTCTGGAATTTTGCTACTCGTTGGGATTCTGCACAGAATCTTGATACACTTTGGGATTCCGGAATTTTGCTACTCCTTGGGATTCTGCACAGAATCTTGCTAATCTTTGTCCTTATCCCTTATATGTCCTATTTACCTGGACATGTCCTCTTTTTGAAGGCACCATGGAACATCCGGGCAGGTTTTACCACCCTGCCTGTTTGCCAGGGTTTGCGGGCAGGTGGACAAACAAGTGGACCACAGGGTGTTGTGTCCTCCCCTCCCCTCCTGTACCTGATCGTCATGCCCTTGTGGTCTAGTGGCTTCTTCAGAGCAGGAAACAGCCCCCCTCTTTCCCACATGGCGCTACCGCAGACCTCTCGCTCCCGGCGCTACTTCAAAATGACTGCTGAGAATTCAAGCGGTGGACTTGCGAGATTTAAGTCTTCCAAGGTCACCGCTTGAACTCTCGGTAGCCATTTTTAAGTGGCACTGAGAGTGAGAAGTCTGTGGCAACGCCAGACAGGAAAGAGGGGGTTCTTTCTGCAGGGGCATGTTGAGGGCATGGCAGGACTGTGACAGGGGGTGTGACAGGAAGTGTCATAGGTGTCCTCTTTTTTTTTTCATCACAGCAAATATGGTGGCCCTACACAAAAAGGCAGTAGATCAAATCCAATCCCTACGAGGGGTAGCCTAATTGTTAGTGCAGTGGGCTGAGTCCCATAGGAACTGGGTTGAATTCCCATTGCAGCTCCTTGTGACCTGGAGCAAGTCACTTAACCCTCTGTTGCCCCAGGTACAAAAAGTGAGCACACTCGAGTCAGAGAAAGCACCTGTATGTAATATGTAAACTGCTTTGGTTGTATCACAGAAATGTGGTATATAAACATGAAATAATACTGCCTTTATTTGACAGTGCATAAGTACATAAGTATTGCCATACTGGGAAAGACCAAAGGTCCATCGAGCCCAGCATCCTGTTTCCAACAGTGGCCGATCCAGGTCATAAATACCTGGCAAGATCCCAAAAATGTACAAAACATTTCATATTGCTTATCCCAGAAATAGTGGATTTTCCCCAAGTCCATTTAATAATGGTCTATAGACTTTTCCTTTAGGAAGCCGCCCAAACCTTTTTTAAACTCTGCCAAGCTAACCACCTTTACCACATTCTCTGGCAACAAATTCCAGAATTTAATTACACGTTGAGTGAAGAAAAGTTTTCTCCTATTTGTTTTAAATTGACTACATTGTAGCTTCATCGCATGCCCCCTAGTCCTAGTATTTTTGGAAAGCGTGAACAGACGCTTCACATCTACCCGATCAGCTCCACTCATTATTTTATAGACCTCTATCATATCCAGTTAGAGGTCCCTTTCTAAGGGGCCAATGCTCAAAACCTAACACCTGGATTAGGGGTGATTAGCACCAGACTAGCCTGCAAGTTAATGTGCACAGAATGTTCAGAGTGCTCTTGCACAGGAAACAAGATGTAAGCCAAAGTTGGCCAGAAATTATATTCAAAAGGAATGTTAATTAGGTCATTTTGTATCTCCCTCTTCCCCCCAATGATCAGAGAACAGCGCAGAAACAAATGCTGGAAAAGTATCACCAATGTATCTCCGATTACTCTTCACTAATTTTGGTATTACTTCATGAAACACACATCCACAATGTACTGACTAAAACTTGGCACAAAATTAAAAATATATTTTTTTAAAAGCAGTCAGCTTAGCGGGGTTTAAAAAAGCTTTGGCTAGCTTCCTAAAAGAAAAATCCATATGCCATTATTAAAATAGACTTGGAGAAAATCCACTGTTTATTTCTAAGATAAGCAGCATAAAATGTTTTGTACTTTTTTGGGATCTTGCCAGGTACTTGTGACCTGGATTGGCCACTGTTTGAAACAGGATACTGGGCTTAATGGACCTTCGGTCTGTCCCAGTATGGCAACACTTATGTACTTACATATGTGTCATAAATGTGGAACAGAGCTACTACTACTACTATTTAGCATTTCTATAGCGCTACAAGGCATACGCAGCGCTGTACAAACATAGAAGAAATTGACTACTTCCACTAACGTCGGTGAAGAGCAGCTCTGTTCCGCATTTATGACGCACATCTTGTGTGCATGGTGACACACTGAGTGATTTCTCTATAGCCTTATATAATTTTCATTGTATACCAAGTTTTAGTCAGTACATTGTGGATGTGGGTTTCATGACGTAATACCAAAATTAGCGAAGAGTAGTGTATATTGTTCAAAAAGTTTTGGGAAATATATCAGCGCCTTGGGGGTGGCATTGAAGATTTTCAAGAGAGGATTTCTTCAGAATTTATCACTTTAAACTGCAGGTTTTGGGTGTTTTTAGAAGCATAAGAAAGCCTGTGCAGCCTAGAAATGCTGATACTGAGAAACAAACGCATGCGAGTCCAAGCAAAACAGAAAGAGCAAGCACACAGCTGTGCCGTTCTTCTGTGCTTAAATACCAGCCTTTCAAGTGAAAACAATTTTTTGAAACATATTTAAAGGCGCAGAAGAATGGCACTGATTTGTGCTTTCAGTTCTGACCTTACCTGGGTATGCACACAAGGGCTCTACTTACCGTGAAACTCTTGTGAGCATGCGCCAGGCACGTTCCTCCCTGTTGCTTCCGGTTTCATATCATCCATATAGGGGCCTTTTACTAAGACGCATAGAGGGGCATAATCGAACTGGGCGCCCATCTTTAAGGGCGCCCATCTCCAAGGATGGTCCGGCAAAGGGGCGGGGCATCCGGTATTATCGAAACAAGATGGGCGTCCATCTTTCGTTTCGATAATACGGTTGGGGACGGCCAAATATCAACATTTAGGTCGACCTAAGAGATGATCAACCTAAATGTAGAGAATGCCAGCCTTAGAGATGGCTGACCTCGGTTTTCACCGATAATGGAAACCGAGGACGGCCATCTCAGAAACGGCCAAATCTAAGCCATTTGGTCGTGGGAGGAGCCAGCATTTGTAGTGCACTGGTCCCCTCTCACATGCCAGGACACCAACCAGGCACAATAGGGGGCACTGCAGTGGACTTCACAAATTGCTCGCAGGTGCATAGCTCCCTTACCTTGGGTGCTGAGCCCACCAACACCCTCCCCCCCCCACCAAAAAAAAAACCCACTACCCACAACTGTACAACACTACCATAGACCTTAAAGGGTAACAAGGCCTTTAAGGGCACCTAGATGTGGGAACAGTGGGTTTTGGGTGGGTTTTGGAGGGCTTCCACTTACCACCACAAGTGTAACAGGTAGGGGGAGACGGGCCTGGGTCCGCCTGACTGAAGTGCACTGCAGTACCCACTAAAAACTGCTCCAGGGACCTGCATACTGCTGTGATGGAGCTGGGTATGACATTTGAGGTTGGCATAGAGGCTGGAAAAAAATGTTTTTTAATTTGTTTTTTTGGGTGGGAGGGGGTTGGTGACCACTGGGGGAGTAAGGGGAGGTGATCTCCGATTCCCTCCGGTGGTCATCTGGTCAGTTTGGGCACCTTTTCAAGGCTTGGTTGCGAACAAAAAGGGACCAAGTAAAGTCGGCCAAATGCTCATCAGGGACGTCTTTCTTTTTTCCATTATCGGCCGAGGATGGCCATCTCTTAACCACGCCCCCATCCCACCTTCGGTACACCGCCGACACGCCCCCTTTAACTTTGGTCGTCCCCGCGACGGAAAGCAGTTGGGGACGGCCAAAATCGGCTTTCGATTATGCCAATTTGGCCGTCCCTGAGAGAAGGATGCCCATCTCCCGATTTGTGTCGGAAGATGGGCGCCCTTCTCTTTTGAAAATGAGCTGGATAGGCGCCTACGCGCGTACAACACACATCAAATTATAACTACCGCCCAGCTACAGTTTGCCCGTGGCGATAATTCTAATTTTTATGTGCGTCCAAAACGCACGGCAGAAAATAACTTCTATTTTCTAACATATGGCACTAACTGGGCGGTAAGCGGAAGTGTATACGCGCTGACGATTACCGCCCGGTTAACGCGTGAGACCTTATGCTAAGTCAGTGAGTGGCGGTAAGGTTTCAGCACACCTTAGTAAAATGGCTCCATAATTTGAATACCATTTGTTCTTGTGCTATAGGGTCTGTGCGGTTGGCTTTAGTGCCGAACCTTTGTCCATCGGCTCTGACAGCTTCTTTTTCTAGCTGGTGCATAGAAGTACTCCGCAGCTCTTTGCTGTAACTAGACATAACCACTCTGAAAATCCTTTCAACACCAAAAAAATCCTCATTCTCAGAAGGTTTTGTTTAATCAATGCTGACAAATACAAAATACAAGCTAACTTGGAAATTGCATTGTTCACCTTTCTCATCGGTATTTCCAGAAAGGATGATATATTAAAATCAATCAATAAATAATGGATTGCAAAGAATGTGCTAAGCAGCAGTTATGTTATTAAAATATGTAAAAAAGAAAATCCATTGCCAGTGTCATCAGAGCAAATAGCATCCAACTCCGTTAGACAATTTATTTTAGTGCGTCCTCGGTGGAGCAGTTTAACTTTGTATTACACAAAGATATGGCAGCTACAATATTTAGTTCCAGGCAGAGTTTGCTCTGGCTTAGGAACTGGTTCCATTATTTTATTTATTTGTTGCATTTGTACCCCACATTTTCCCACCTATTTGCAGGCTCAATGTGGCTTACAAGTACCGTCAAAGGCGTTTGCCCAGTCAGTGGTTAACAAAGTTGTCTAGTGATCGTATGAGGTATAAGTGGAGGGTCGGAATGGATGAAGATTGCGTGTTGTCCTGTTCGATCATAGTAATGCTGTGTTGGTAGGTGAAGAGGGTTACGTGGGGTGGTTGGGGTAGGCCTTTTTGAAGAGGTTGGTTTTTAGTGATTTCCTGAAGTTCAAGTGGTCGTGGATTGTTTTCACAGCTTTTGGGAGCCCATTCCATAGTTGTGCGCTTATGTAGGAGAAGCCGGCTGCGTAAGTTGTTTTGTATTTCAGTCCTTTGCAATTTGGGTAGTGTAGGTTTAGGTAGGATCTTGACGATCTGACTTTGTTTCATTACATAGTAACATAGTAACATAGTAGATGATGGCAGAAAAAGACCTGCACGGTCCATCCAGTCTGCCCAACAAGTTAACTCATATTTGCTACTTTTTGTGTATACCCTACTTTGATTTGTACCTGTGCTCTTCAGGGCACAGACCGTATAAGTCTGCCCAGCACTATCCCCGCCTCCCAACCACCAGCCCCTCCTCCCAACCACCGGCTCTGGCACAGACCGTACAAGTCTGTCCAGCACTATCCCTGCCTCCCAACCACCAGCCCCGCCTCCCGATCTTGACTAAGCTCCTGAGGATCCATTCCTTCGGCACAGGATTCCTTTATGCTTATCCCACGCATGTTTGAATTCCATTACCGTTTTCATTTCCACCACCTCCTGCGGGAGGGCATTCCAAGCATCCACTACTCTCTCCGTGAAAAAATACTTCCTGACATTTTTCTTGAGTCTGCCCCCCTTCAATCTCATTTCATGTCCTCTCGTTCTACCATCTTCCCATCTCCGGAAAAGGTTCGTTTGCGGATTAAAAAGAGTTTTTCTATTGTATACAGCTATACCCTTATTAATAACGTGAAGAGATGCTTCAGTGAGCTGGGTGAGCTATTTTGGGAGATCTTCAGGAAGTTTAATTGAATGTAAACAAACAAAATTATGCTCTTGGAAACCAGTACAATTCAGAGGACCGATTGTGTCTGTCCTAACCTAATGGAGCCCATATTGTAACTTCTGAAGAGCTCTTCATTTGTAAAAGATTGTCAGTCAAGGTTAGTGCAGTTCTACGAGGGACGATGGGTCTGATAGTCACAACACAGCAAGGAGAGGGTACAACATGCAGAACAAAGTCCAAATGTCAGAAGAAAGCACCAAGAGCCTTCAAAATCGGGGCTGACTGACTGGCTCTAACATTAACATTTTTATCACTATATACAGTGGTGGAAATAAGTATTTGATCCCTTGCTGATTTTGTAAGTGTGCCCACTGACAAAGACATGAGCAGCCCATAATTGAAGGGTAGGTTATTGGTAACAGTGAGAGATAGCACATCACAAATTAAATCCGGAAAATCACATTGTGGAAAGTATATGAATTTATTTGCATTCTGCAGAGGGAAATAAGTATTTGATCCCCCACCAACCAGTAAGAGATCTGGCCCCTACAGACCAGGTAGATGCTCCAAATCAACTCGTTACCTGCATGACAGACAGCTGTCGGCAATGGTCACCTGTATGAAAGACACCTGTCCACAGACTCAGTGAATCAGTCAGACTCTAACCTCTACAAAATGGCCAAGAGCAAGGAGCTGTCTAAGGATGTCAGGGACAAGATCATACACCTGCACAAGGCTGGAATGGGCTACAAAACCATCAGTAAGACGCTGGGCGAGAAGGAGACAACTGTTGGTGCCATAGTAAGAAAATGGAAGAAGTACAAAATGACTGTCAATCGACAAAGATCTGGGGCTCCACGCAAAATCTCACCTCGTGGGGTATCCTTGATCATGAGGAAGGTTAGAAATCAGCCTACAACTACAAGGGGGGAACTTGTCAATGATCTCAAGGCAGCTGGGACCACTGTCACCACGAAAACCATTGGTAACACATTACGACATAACGGATTGCAATCCTGCAGTGCCCGCAAGGTCCCCCTGCTCCGGAAGGCACATGTGACGGCCCGTCTGAAGTTTGCCAGTGAACACCTGGATGATGCCGAGAGTGATTGGGAGAAGGTGCTGTGGTCAGATGAGACAAAAATTGAGCTCTTTGGCATGAACTCAACTCGCCGTGTTTGGAGGAAGAGAAATGCTGCCTATGACCCAAAGAACACCGTCCCCACTGTCAAGCATGGAGGTGGAAATGTTATGTTTTGGGGGTGTTTCTCTGCTAAGGGCACAGGACTACTTCACCGCATCAATGGGAGAATGGATGGGGCCATGTACCGTACAATTCTGAGTGACAACCTCCTTCCCTCCGCCAGGGCCTTAAAAATGGGTCGTGGCTGGGTCTTCCAGCACGACAATGACCCAAAACATACAGCCAAGGCAACAAAGGAGTGGCTCAGGAAGAAGCACATTAGGGTCATGGAGTGGCCTAGCCAGTCACCAGACCTTAATCCCATTGAAAACTTATGGAGGGAGCTGAAGCTGCGAGTTGCCAAGCGACAGCCCAGAACTCTTAATGATTTAGAGATGATCTGCAAAGAGGAGTGGACCAAAATTCCTCCTGACATATGTGCAAACCTCATCATCAACTACAGAAGACGTCTGACCGCTGTGCTTGCCAACAAGGGTTTTGCCACCAAGTATTAGGTCTTGTTTGCCAGAGGGATTAAATACTTATTTCCCTCTGCAGAATGCAAATAAATTCATATACTTTCCACAATGTGATTTTCCGGATTTAATTTGTGATGTGCTATCTCTCACTGTTACCAATAACCTACCCTTCAATTATGGGCTGCTCATGTCTTTGTCAGTGGGCAAACTTACAAAATCAGCAAGGGATCAAATACTTATTTCCACCACTGTATGTGCAGAGGAGCAAGCCTCGCTACTGCACATTCTGACTCTATAGACCTTGTGACCCCTGACGCAGGCACTGTGCGCCGAAACACGGCCCGTGTTGGGTAATTTCTTCTAAGATTGTTTTCCAAGATTGTGTGATTGAAGGAACTTTGTCTTGAAGGAACTTTGTCTTGAACATTTTGAAGGCTCTCGGTGCTTTCTTTTGACATTTGGGTCGAATATTCAGACCACGAGAATTAGTCCAGCTAATTCCTACGGTCAGCGCTGAGCCTGGATATTCAATACAGGACTGTTTCCAGTGACTGGCATTGAATATCTGGTTTATTTTGGGCTGGTTTGAATTTAACCGGCCAAGCCGATATCCAGCACTGTCTAGTTAACTTAGCACCGCCCAAAGACATTCAACCTATTGACACGGCCATGTTTGACCACCAAACATAGCGGGCCAGATGGTGAATGTTGACAGTGACGGACTTGAGTGTGTAAGCTGTTGAAGTATTTCAATAGGACGGGCGGTTATCATGCATTGGTAAACAAGCTGTAGAATCTCCTGCTTCTATCTGGCCAGCGACAAACTCCTGAGGCAGGCCTGTGGCCGAAACACAGTACTGTGTCGAGTCTACAATAAAGTTTGCTCCTTTATATACCACCACAGTCTCAGCGTCCTGGAGTCATTGGTCCACTTCCCACTTTTTTTTATCTGTATCTTTACCTCGTGGGATTTTGTGTTTATCCACTTAGGTGGATAGCCTACCCTGACATGACATAACCAGCAAAGGCCCCTGGGCTACCCCACTATCTACCCTTCTCTATTGAGAATACTGACCATTTAACCCTACTCTCTGTTTTCTGTCTTTTAACCAGTTTTTAATCCACAACAGAACACTACCTCCAATCCCATGACGTTCCAATTTCCTGTGGAGTCTTTCATGAGGTACTTTGTCAAACGCCTTTTGAAAATCCAGATACACAATATCGACCGGTTCACCTTTATCCACATGTTTGTTCACCCCTTCAAGGACATGTAATAGATTGGTGAGGCAAGATTTCCCTTCACTAAGTCCATGTTGGACGGAATGTACATTGCTTGACCTGATGGATTGTACTGGGGCTAACTTGGCTTCTGCATATCCCTTGATTCATTTGCAACATTCAGTCTTATCAACCACTCAGTTTTGTTCCCTTTGTTCTTTCATTGACTTCTCCTCCTTACATACCCTGATCCTTACCCTGTTTTTCCCTAAACTAGTCTACCGCAATTCCTTATCCAGGGTCTCATTTCCACCCTTCTCCAAAGTCTTTAGAGGCCCTTTTACAGAGTGGCAGTAAGCCCAACGTGGGCTTACCACTCGCTCTTCTGGGACTACCACCGGTCCAACGTGGCCACCGGCAGTAGTCCCACCCTGAGTGTACACCAGTTCCGTGGGGGGGGGGGGGGGGGGGGGAGAACACCTAGAAATGGTGCGCACGAGTTATTGCAGGCAGTGAATCACCCGACATTCCCAAAATTTCAATCAAATATTTCTTAACCATATCTATAGGCGCTATTAGAGATGACCTGGGAAAATTGGTTAGTCTCAAATTATGCCTCCTAGCTTGATTTTCCAAATATTCCAATCGAAGATAAGTGAAATTCTTATCCTTAATTTATTTTAGTTACATGTGTACCCCGCGCTTTCCCACTCATGGCAGGCTCAATGTGGCTTACATGGGGCAATGGAGGGTTAAGTGACTTGCCCAGAGTCACAAGGAGCTGCCTGTGCCTGAAGTGGGAATCGAACTCAGTTCCTCAGTTCCCCAGGACCAAAGTCCACCACCCTAACCACTAGGCCACTCCTCCACTGTTGCTGCTATTTGAGATTCTACATGGAATGTTGCTATTCCACTAGCAACATTCCATGTAGAAGTCGGCCCTTGCAGATCACCAATGTGGCCGCGCAGGCTTCTGCTTCTGTGAGTCTGACGTCCTGCACGTACGTGCAGGACGTCAGACTCACAGAAACAGAAGCTTGCGCAGCCTTCTACATGGAATGTTGCTAGTGGAATAGCAACATTAACATTCCATGTAGAATCTCAAATAGTAGCAACAGAATCTCCAATAGTAGCAACATTCCATGTAGAATCTCCGATAGTATCTATTTTATTTTTGTTACATTTGTACCCTGCGCTTTCCCACTCATGGCAGGCTCAATGCGGCTTACATGGCTTACATGGGGCAATGGAGGGTTAAGTGACTTGCCCAGAGTCACAAGGAGCTGCTTGTGCTGGGAATCAAACTCTGTTCCTCAGTTCCCCAGGACTAAAATCCACCACCCTAACCACTAGGCCACTCCTCCACTAATCCCAAAGATTCCAAGGTCTGAATTTTTGTTTCCAGAAGTTTAACTTCAGTGGACTGTTGAGCAGCCACCTGTGCTTTAAGAAGGGCAGCTTCAGACAAAACCTTTATATCACCAGTATTTTTAAATGTCAAAGTTAAATCCCTGAGTGACTCCATTGTTACAACGGCAGGTTTCTTTTCAAAACCCCTAAAGATATACCAGGAGAGGGGGCATTAGAAGTCTGGTCAAGAGTATTCACTATCCGCTGAGTCAAAACTTGTGCTGCATTTTGAAATTCATCCAAATTGGACTTCACACTCTCTCTCGCTGTAGGCAAGTTCCCTCCCTGCGCATTCGGTGTCTCAACATGAAGAGCTCCAAAGGCAGGACTTCCCAAGACAGCATTCTCTCCTGGTTGTGGGGGAGCCGCTCACAAGACAGGGCTCAGAGAAGCCCCGTCGATACTGCTGGCTGACGCGTCAGCACCGATAGAGGGAGGGAGAGGAAGCCTGTATGGGTCTAGACGTTAACCCAAACCTTTCCAGAGTCGACTGCTTCAAAAGCTGGGTCCCGGTGGGGGTCGAGGGAATCTCCCGCACCTGCCCTCTCCTTTGCCCCATAATCAGGGGAGTAAAGAGCTGTTTTTTACAATGAGACAAGGAAAAGTTTGAGCGCGTCTGTTGTAGTAACTCCTTACAAAGCCATCGCTTTGATAGTTAATCAAAAGATGTATTAAGTTAGTCTAATAGAAATGGTATCATCTTAATTTCTTTTCTAATTATTTTAATTAACTTCTTAATAAGTTGGTGAGAATTTGGCTAATCCTAGCAGAAGACCCTAACATCTTTTTTGGAGTCTTCACTAGAAGTGATTACACAGAGAACTACTATGGAGATGGACCGTGATGCGGTATTGAGACTTTCATTTCGACATTTGGATACGCAGTTTCTGGGATCTAAAGTTAGAATATTTCCTGATCTTTCTAGAGAAACACAGAAAAGGCGTAAGGCCTTTTTGGCCCTTCGTCCAAGGACTTTGGCCCTGGGCGCCAATTTTGTACTTAAATTTCTTTGTTTATGTTTTGTATTATTTCAGGCTAAACAAGTTCAATTCTTTGATCTTAAGCAACTGGAAAAATTTTTGGTAACTAAAGAGGAGATAAATATCACTGTTTAATTCAGAAAATTACTGAAATCCGTACTGTTTAAGAAATATTATTCTCTAGGTTCAACACAATTTTGATTAACTACTAGTTTTAACAAGATTTAAGGACATTAATTATCTTTTTTGCATATTGTTGTTTTAAATGATATTTACTACCTTACTTATTGTACAATTGTACTTCATGCACTGTAGCCTTACTACAGTTCTCTGTAAGCCACATTGAGCCTGCAATTAGCGGGAAAATGTGGGATATAAATGTATTAAATAAATAAAATAAATACATTCACAGGAGCGCACTGTAGTGATAGGCTGGAGAGAGCCTTGTGGGTTGCACTAATCTTAGGTTGTTAGTTTAATATTTCTTTTATCTTTTTTACTTTTTCATGATCTTGGATCTAAATTATCTTATATATTTTGGATGAAGTTTGTATAGTTTTCATTTGTAGTCAATTTTCTAATCTTTTTTCGCTAAGCGATTTTCTAATCTTTTTTCGCTAAGATCGATGATAATGTAGGAGTTTACTTCCAACATCAAGACTGTCTTTCGCAACAGGAACGTTTGTTTAAAAGACTTCTCTTATTTTCAAAGGCATTGGATGCATATATATTGCGCACACTTTGCAAGTACACCCTGAGCCCTGAGGCAGGCGTTGTTTTACACCGAAACACGGCCCGTGTCGGGTCATCTGTCAATAAAATACTCCCGTTGTCTCGGTCTTGAAGGCCCAGTGTTGCTTTTTTTGTTTGTATACTACTACTACTATTAAACATTTCTATAGCGCTACTAGACTTACGCAGCGCTGTACAAATTAACTTTCTATGTACTACTACTACTACTACTTAGCATTTCTAAAGCGCTACAAGGGTTACGCAGCGCTGTACAAGTTAAAACATGGAGAAGGACAGTCCCTGCTCAAGAGAGCTTACAATCTAAAGGTAACAAGCTATGTAGTCAGTGTAGGTATCATGAATGGGGAAGGTGGTTAGGCACCAAAAGCAAGGGAGAAGATATGGGCTTTGAGTAAGGACTCGAAGATGGGCAGGGAGGGCGCATGGCGTATGGGCTCGGGGAGTCTGTTCCAGGCATAAGGTGATGCGAGGCAGAAGGGGCAGAGTCTGGAGTTAGCGGTGGTGGAGAAGGGTACAGATAGGAGTGATTTGTCCTGAGAGCGGAGGTTACGGGTGGGAACATACGGGGAGAGAAGGGTAGAGAGGTAATGGGGGGCAGCAGATTGAGTGCACTTGAAGGTCAATAGGAGAAGCTTGAACTGTATACGGTAGCGGATCGGGAGCCAGTGAAGCGAGGAGAGGGGTGATATGAGAGTATCGGTTCACGCGGTAGATAAGACGTGCGGCGGAATTTTGGACAGATTGAAGGGGGGATAGGTGGCTAAGCGGGAGACCAGCGAGGAGAAGGTTGCAATAGTCAAGACGAGAGGTAACGAGCGAGTGGACGAGGGTTCGGGTGGTCTGTACAGAGAGGAATGGTATGCTATGTATGCTGTATACCCTCTCTGTTTGTTCGGTAGTCAATTTATTTGACACATATTAATAATTTCACTGTTGCTAATCACTAATTTCAGTATTATTTCTCATTTGAGTTGTAATTAATATAAATAAATAAATAATGATTAGCTATCAAAGGTAACCCTTCTTCTTCGGATCGGAACTAAGCAAATGCTGACAAATATCAGAATATCTAAGTGAAACACAAAAGCATTCCAACGACAGTCTCACAGGAAGAGGGTGGGGTGGGTTAGGTAAGAAACAGGGAGAGATAGGTAGATGAGAGTTCATGGGGGGGGGGGGGGGGGGGGGGGGGGGGGGGGGGAAACAGAATTTTATGGTTTATAATGGGCTAGGAAAGCTTGATCTTTGTTGAGTCCTGTCTGGTGGGTGTCAACATATCAACAACATTCAAAGCTGAGATATTAATGAGATTGAAGGGGAGCAGACTCAAGAAAAATGTTAGGAAGTATTTTTTCATGGAGAGGGTGGTGAATACTTGGAGAACTCTTTTATTAAAAAAGAAACGCAAAGCCATACAGAAACATAGAACCCCAAACCAAATATATACAAACAAGTCCCCCACCTTAAATCCACCTATCTACCTATATACACTGTCAACCCCCACCCATCCTAAAATGAAATTAAATGAACATAAAATTCAAATAAAACTCGAAGCCAATTCAAAATAAACTGTCCAACCCCTCTATGGAGGTTTCAAGTGCACATGCCTCCACCAAACATTGGTTCTTGCTATCCCCTCCGCCACCCGTTCCCACTGGGCTACCCCCTGGACCGCCCGAACCACCTCCCAACTAACGCTGTCGGCTGATCGGTAGTCCTGGTGCAAGGAGACCCCACACCGAGCCATCCAGAGGCTAAACCGGAGTATCACCGAGATGAGGAACTCCGTCACCGGATCTAACCACCCACCTCCCCCCTGCCGCCCGTAAACCCAATCTGCATATGAATATGAGTTAAAACTCGGGATGTGTAATAATGCTGCTACCCTGCCACATACCATTCGTGTAAAAGGGCATTCCCGTAAAAATGTTCCATCGTTTCCTCCCTCCCCACGCACTCCCCCCTTGGGCAATCCCGTTCCTGCACATTCCTGTAGTTAATATTCCCTCTGACATACAATTTCCCGTGAAAAGACAGCCAAGCAATGTCTCTGTATTTCGGCGGGATCCTCCGTGAGGCCACCAACCGCAAGCCCTGCCTCAGCACTGGACCAGGTGCATCCTTCAGTACCAGGGGCGATGAGAATGTTTGGGACCTCACCCGTTCCACCCATACCTCCCTCCTCCCTGTCTTTATTTCCTCTGCCAAAATTCCCCAAACTCGTACCAGCCGAACTAAGGGCCTATAGTACCCAACCTGATCCGGAGCCCCCCTTCCTTACCACCCGCACCCTCCTTCCCAACTTCCACGGGAGCCAGAATCTCTCCCACCAAGACAGAACGCTACCTGCCCATCCTGGCGGATCTCTGTCCAGTGCCCGTCCCAGGTTAAACTGAATAAACAGGGAGCTAAAGAAAAGTACAGGGTTTACCATCCCTACTCCCCCTCTTCCCGGGCCAAGTATGTGATGTTACGCTTGACCGGGTTCAGCCGATTCCCCCACAACATCTGAAAAAAAACACTATATAGGGTGGTATAACAATGCACTGGCAACAAACAAATATAACTGATAAACAAAAACAGGCACCAGGTGAGATTTAATCAGCTGAACCCGGTCAGTCATGGACATCCTCCACCCTTTCCATCTGTCAACCTTTTCCTTAGCTCCCTGTATGCACCGCTGCCAATTAAAGGTTGCATAATCCCCCTGTTCAAAATATACCCCTAATACCCGCAGTCTGCTAATGGCCTCCGGAAACTCCCCTCCCAAATCAAAAGAGCCCCCTGGAGGACCCACCCACAGACTCTGACTTTTCTGGAAGTTTATCAAAGCCCCTGTAGCCTGTGAGTACCCAGAAATGACCCCTTTCAATTTCTCCCCCTCTGTTGTGTCCGCCACCCACACCGTGACATCATCAGCGTAAGCCACCACCCTTAATTGAGACCCTGTACACACCTCCACCCCCCGAAGTCCCTCCTTCCCTCCCTGCTCTAACCGCCTAACAAAGGGATCAATTGCAAAAGCATAAAGTACCGGGCTTAAAGGACATCCCTGCCGCACCCCTGCTGTCACCCCGAACCTATTCCCTTTCCAACCGTTCACCAGGGGAAAACACCGTGCCTTCGTGTACAATAAACGTAATTGAGCCACCCATTCCCTAGGAAACCCATAGTGCTCTAAAACCTGCCAAAGAAACGCCCACTGTACCCTGTCAAAAGCCTTATCCTGATCTAATGCCACCATTAGTCTTCCTTCCCCCCGACTATGTTCCACCCCTTCCCTTACCCAAGCCGCTGCCTCCAGAACCCCCCTCCCCTTAATCCCACAGGCCTGTGAACTTGCCAACACCCCCCCCCACCACCTCCTTCATCCTATTCAGAAGCATATGCGCGAATATCTTCAGATCACCATTGAGCAGGGCAATCGGACGCCAGTTGGCCAAGGACTCTGGATCTTTTCCCTTACTCAGAAGAATCAACGCTGCCTCGGTCAGGGATTGGGGTAAAACCCCCTGCTGACGTGCAGCCTCCCAGACTTGCAGCAGGATTGGGGCCAGAAGGTGCTTAAATGCCTGATAGTACTCTGTTGTGAGTCCATCTGGCCCTGGTGCTGTCTTCCTCCTTAAGGCCCCAATGGCCTCTTCTACCTCCCCCAGCGACCAGGGGCGCAACAGGGCCTGAAGAGACGGGCCCCCCTTCCCACCCCCGGTGTCCCCGCAATATAGTGACCCATCACTTCCTTATCCACTTGCTTATCTGAAAAAAATCGTGCAAAGTGCTCTTCCACCACCTTTAGAATCCCTCCTTCGACACCTGAACTACCCCTCCCATGTCCCTTAAACCCCCCACAATCCTATGCTCCCTCCGCTCCTTGCAACACATAAATGGGTCTGGGCTGACCAATTTCCCAAAGTCCCGTTCATAGACCAAGGAGGCATATCGATCATACTGGACCTTTTCAAGTTGCTCCTGCAAATCCAGAATATCCTCCTTTCTCCCTCCATTGGAGAGTAGATAGTCCCTTCGTTTCTTAATGGCAGTCCCCAGCCGAGTTCTCTCCCTTCCTTCTCTCCGAGCTTGACGGGTGAAAAAAAACCTCGTCCGCCTCTTCACTAACTCCCACCACTCTCCAATGGAGGGAAAAATACCCTGGATCGAAAGCTGGTCACTCAAAAAGGCCCGATATTCCTCCTTGACCTTCTCATCGGTAACCCATTTAAGGTTAAGCCGCCATAACCCCCTCCCCGGCCTATGCCCCGCCCAACCCCCCACCTCCACCAACACCAGTTTATGGTCCGAGAAGTCCACGTCCACCAACCTGGGCCCCCGAACGCATGCCCCTTCCCGGACCAAAAATCTGTCTATCCTGCTCCTACACTGTCCCCGTGCAAATGTGAAACCCTCCACCTCTGGTGAAAATTCAAGGTGCACATCTACCAACCCTGCCCCTTTCATTATCCCAGCTAGCCGTATCCCATCATACCTCACCTGCGCTGCCCTTCCTCCACTATCCTGTTTCCTCAAAATGGTGTTAAAATCCCCCCCCCAAACCACCTGACGTGCCGTGTATAAATAAGGTTTAATTTTACCAAATAACCGTGAACGTTCCCTCTTACTTTGTGGCCCATAAACATTAATAATCCGGGAAGCCACCCCGTGCCACAAAACATCCACCACCAAACACCTCCCTACTCCTAATTCCATCACCCTTTGAATCTGTACCTTATGTGTTTTAAATAATATCCCTACCCCCCCATACCTGTCCCCTGCCAAGCCCCAAACCGAAGGCCCCCATCTCCAGGCCCTCCTCGCACGCCTGATTGCCTCCATAGTTTGCAAGCGTGTCTCCTGGATTAGGAAACAGTCTGCCTGGATCGTGGAGAGGCCCTCAAAGGCCAAACATTGCGCCCTCTGGGAGGCCACACTCGCCACATTCAGAGTGGCAAATAATAATATAATACCTGCCATTATGTAGGGAAAGATGACTGTCTCCCAACCTCTTCCTGCTGAACTGCTTCCTTCACATCACCCCTACCTAGAGCCCAGACCCCTTCTTCAACCACTTCTTCCTCCGCCCAATCCCTAACCCCGGCTTCAAAACCTCCCTCCTTCCCCACCCCCTCCCCCCTGCCCTTCTTCCTTCCCTTCTTCTTCTTAGACTCATCCAACCCCCCCTCCTCTTCAGACAAAGACAAACCCCCCCGCCCGCCTTCCTCTATTTGCCCCCCTCCCCCCTCTGATCCCCTCCCACCCCCTGAACCTTCCCCCTCTCACTCCCGTGATCCTTCCCCTGTAGAGCTCGAATTCTATCCGATCGCCTCATAAGCTTCTCCCCCTCTCCTGCCCCCCTCTTCCCCCCTCCCCGTCCAACCCGCCCCCACCCTCCACACTAATCTCCATCCTCCTAACCTTCCCCCCCTTCTTCTTACGCTTACCCCCCTCTCCCTCCACCCCCTCTAATTTCCTCTTTCCTTCCTCCCCTCCCCCCACAACCCCACCGACCCCTTCCCCTTCTTCTTCCACCACCTCCTCTTCCTCTGCCAAAACCTGAAACCGGTTTCCTGTCTCCCTCTCTTGCCGAGCCCCCTCTTCTGACCCCCCTGAAATCCCTCTACCCTTCCCCTTCACCCCCTTCTGCTTCTTGGGGACCTGGGCCCATTCATCTACCCCTTCCAGCCCTTGCCCCTGTTTCCTCACCTGTGCTGCTGCCTCTGGAACCCCCACCTCCACAACCTCCCTCTGTGCCCCCCTTGCCCCCTGATCCCGACCCTGAACCCCCCCTCCCCCCACCCCCTCCTCCTGCACCTCCTCTTCCCTCCCCCCATTATGCGACGCCCTAGGGCAGTCCCGGAAGGCATGCCCCAGACCACCACAAAGATTGCACCTGATCGAAGAACACTCTTCGGTGGGATGATCTTTCGATCCGCACTTAGCACATTGCTGTACTGGGCAGGACATGCTAAAATGGCGGAAAGACCCACACCGAAAACATTGTCTTGGCTGTCCCTTGTAAAAACACAGGATTCTGTCCCTTCCAATAAAAGCCGCTGAAGGAATGTGTTGTACTACCTGCCCTACCTGGTGAAGTTTAACCAAAGCCCCCCCCCACCCCCCCGCCCAGACTCTACTGGGATCCGGGAGCTTGGTCAATGGAGTCCTCAACTCGGCATACCTGTGCAGCCAAAAGGCCAAGTCTGCCCCTGAGATGGACTCGTTACGGACTAGCAGAGTCACCTGCACCAGATCTGGCCGACTGATGGGAACTACCCTATAATATTTCCAATCCCCCCTTCCTCTTACCCCCTCATACTTTTCCCAGAAGACCTCCATGCCTCTCTGGGTCAGAAAACTGACATCGTATTCTGGGAGATTAACTGGATGAATACAGGCATAGAGGTCTTCTGGGACAAACCCTAACCCCAAAACTAGTTTCAACACTGCATCACGTGAAGGCATTCCCCCCTCCCCCACCCACTTGATTTGGACCACATTCCTTCTCTTGGGCGGTTGCCCATAACCCCTACCTCCCCTGAACCCAGCATCTGTGTCATTACTAAAGGAAAACTGCCCCTTCCCTCTTCCTCCTTCCCTATTAACCACATCTGCAAAGGAGGGCTGACCCTGCCTCCACTGACTTCCCCTCCTCCCTGAGCTTATCCCTTCCTTGCCTGAAGATCCCTTCCCCCCCACCTGCTGATCCTGCCCACCCCCTTTACCTTCCCTTACCATCTCCCCATCAACCCCCTCCCCCCTTCCACAAACTGGAACAGCAACCCGTTCACCAACCTTTTCACCAACAGAACAGTTCCCCAAACCCTCTGCCCCTTCCCCCTTACCCCCCTCCCTCACATCACAAATCAACATATCCTGAACATCATCCCCTCCCCCTCCCCCCTGCCCACAGTCAGTGCCCAGAGAACTGAGCCCCCTGGAATCTATAACCAGTTCTGAACAGTCCTTAGCTTTCACAATGCTTCCCTGGGAGTGAGCTCCCTCTGCCTGGGCTGCCGATCCCCCAGCAATATCTTCTGTCAGAGAGACTGCTGATACACTCTGAGGAGAGCTCTGTTCTCCCTGCACCAGCAGGTCCCGCGTGAGGCTGCTTACAGTTTTTACAGAGCCAGAGTTCATCTCATCTTCCCTTCTGTGCTGGGGATTCTCTGAGCCTGGTTGTACTGCTGAATCCACCACTTGTGGCTGTAAACCTGGTGCCTCAATCAGGGAGCTAACTAAGCTCACCTGTGTCTGCAGCCCTAAGACCTGCTGTTCATTAATGTCCACACTCCCAATGTCAGTATGCTTTCCAGTGTTCACCTTCTCTGTCAAACTGTTGCCTGCATCAGTGTTGGGTAGTGCAGGCACTTTTTGTGAAATAACACAAAACCCCAAGTCACCGTCCTCAGTTTCAAAGACAGCAGAATGTGTAGGCTGACTGAGTTCCAACTCCATTGTGTTTTCAGCCATAGTCTCTGCAGCACCACCTGAGGTCTCTTCAACTCCTTCCCTCTCTTCCCTGGCAGCTGCCTCTAAGGTAAGGTTTGCAGGGTTCTGAGTTGCTAGATTCTTCATAAATTGTAAAGTGTCTTGACTGCTTGTCCCCACCACATTATCTACTGCAACCTGGTGTTTTGTAAAACAATCCTTAGATACCAACTCTCCTGTTTCCTCTGGCTGATTCTGGTTTGGCACTGTCCTGGGTTGAAATCTTTCCCTGGTAATATAGAGTTCCCTTAAAGGGTTATCAGAGCCCTTCTTCAGGGAGTCCAACACCTTTCTTTTCAGGCAAAGCTGCTTTCTCAAACGAGCTTCTTCCTTTCCATACAGACTCTTCTGTGCTGCTGGGGCCAACTTCTGCAGGGTTCTAGCCCTGTTTAGTTTTTTCCCCAGCACTTCCACCTCCTTCCCCAGGGCTTCAATCCTCCTCACCCTGTCCACGATACCTCTGGCTGAAGAATCAGGGCTGCTGCTTCCCAGCTGCCCTACCCCCTCCTCCTCCTCTTCCTCAGACCACTCATCCTCACTGTACAACGGGTCCAGCACCGGCTGAAGCTGCTGACCCTCTTCCATCCTCTGTTCTGCCACTTTCTGGGCCTGCGGGACTCTCACCCTCTGCCTCCCCCTCCCATGCTCTTCGTGCTCCTTACCTGGTAACCGCTGGGTCATGGGAGGGGTGCTGGGTCCACTGTCCCCCCTGGACCTCGAGGCTCCACGGTCCAGGGGACTCCGCTCTCTTCTCCCAGGGGCCAGGCTCGGCTGAGAGCTGCTTCTCCGTCTCTCCTGGTAGCTGGGCCCGGCCGTTTCCCGAGCCGGGCCCTGCCCTGAGGAGCACTCCCCAGAGCCCTGCCTCATGGCTGGGAAGGGAGCTAGGCCTTGCTCCCCTCCCTTCCTCCAACCACAGAGCCTCCTGTAGTATGTCCTTCTCCTTCAGTGTCTAGCTACACACTGACTTGGAATGCCCTCCCGCGGGAGGTGGTGATGAAAACGGTAACGGAATTCAAACATGCATGGGATAAACATAAAGGAATCCTGTGCAGAAGGAAGGGATGCTCAGGAACTTAGCCTAGAATGGGTGGCAGAGCTGGTGGTTGGGAGGCAGGGCTAGTGCTGGGCAGACTTATACGGTCTGTGCCGGGGCTGGTGGTTGGGCGGCAGGGATAGTGCTGGGCAGACTTATACGATCTGTGCCTGGGTTGGTGGTTGGGAGGCGGGGATAGGGCTGAACAGACTTATACGGTCTGTGCCCTGAAGAGGACAGTACAAATAAAAAAAGTAGCACATATGAATTTATCTTCTTGGGCAGACTGGATGGACCGTGCAGGTCTTTTTCTGCCGTCATCTACTATGTTACATGTAAGTTATAAGTCCTCGCAAGCTATGTCCCTAGGAAGACCATGTAAAAATAGGTACACACTTTCTGTGCGGTAGTGGGAGGCGGGGCTGGAGGTTGGGAGGCGGGGATAGTGCTGGGCAGACTTATACGGTCTGTGCCAGAGCCGGTGGTGGGAGACAGGGATAGTGCTGGGCAGACTTATACGGTCAGTGCCAGAGCCGGTGGTTGGGAGGCGGGGCTGGTGGTTGGGAGGCGGGGATAGTGCTGGGCAGACTTATATGGTCTGTGCCAGAGCCGGTGGTTGGGAGGCGGGGCTAGTGCTGGGCAGACTTCTACGGTCTGTGCCCTGAAAATGGCAGATACAAATCAAGGTAGGGTATACACACAAAGTAGCACATATGAGTTTATCTTGTTGGGCAGACTGGATGGACCGTGCAGGTCTTTTTCTGCCGTCATCTACTATTTTACTATGTAATACTTATAGCTCCCACTATAGAACATAAATTAAATAATAAATTCAATTGAATAGTGGAGAAAAAAGACCTCAAAAGTCTCAGCTCAGCAGCAAGTAAATCTCTTAGTGCCGGCACAGTACAGACTCCAGTCTTGTAATTGGTCTAAACACCTCCAAAATGTCCAGTTCAATCGAATAAAGGTAATCATTATTGTTATTCGTTCTTAAATCTTCAAATGTTGACAATTATAAGCGTGAAGAATGTAAGTCATGCTGTATAGAACCCGAGAGTATTTGTCTGTGTCTGTCGCCTGGTGAATATTGGCCTGCTTTCGTCTGAGAAAACATAATTATTTCAAGAAATGGAAAGCGAGCACTGCTGGCCCCCGAGAGCACTTTGACAGTGGCGGTAGAAATGAGGAAACAAATGCAAGCAGATGTCTGAAAGAGTGAGCAGATGCAGAGAAAGAGAAAAGCGGAGATAAAGGTAGGAAAAAAAAAAAAAAAAAAGAACACAAGTCAATACAAGGAGAATTAAGACACACTACCTAAGGTTTTATAAAAAAAAAAAAATATGGAGGCGCAGGAAAGCAGGATTGAACAGCTAAGCAAAACGGCTGTCTGAGGAATAAAAGGGGTCAGGGTCAAGGCTACCAGGGTCTGGAGACAGCATAATAATACAGCTGTCATCCCCAGAAACAATTGGCCAGGACAACAGAATGAGAGAGAACGCGAACAGTACAAATTGCCAGAGCTAAAATGCCTCTGCAAAGACCTTTACACTGGATGGTTTCTCCAAGAAGGTTAACTCAAGATCCTCAGCTTACAAAGTCGTATCCGGCTATTTTGTATTTATTTATTTATTTATTGCATTTGTATCCCACATTTTCCCACCTATTTGCAGGCTCAATGTGGCTTGCATAGCATTGTTAACATAGTTATTCCAGTATATCAGGTACAGTTAGTATTGTGTAGAGATCAATTAAGGGAAGAAAGAAGAAGGAAGGGGTTAATTAGGGTAATTATAGAAGGTGGGCTATTGAATTCAGACCAAAGATGGTAGGAAAGAGCCAAAAAAACCTCGTCGTTTGGGTTTCCATTAGCATTTGAAGATACAAGGTACACTGATTTCATGGATTATGGGTGAAAATTACTTTTTTGGTTGTTGTTGTCAATAAATTGTGGGAATCCAGGTTTTCAAAGTCTCTAGTTGGTAAGTGCATATGAAAAATAACAACTCTTTAAAAGTTATCTTCTTAAAGTGCATATTCACTTTTCACCCGGCACCTCGTGCTAGAGCCACAATGGGACATTCTTCGTGTCAATTCGATAAGGGGCCCTTTTACTAAATGGCGGTAAGCCCACTGTGAGCTCGGCAATCTGGAACTACAGCCGGCCCAAAGCGGGGCAGCGGTGGCAATTCCAGCCCCCAGTGCTAGTGGAAATATTTGAAAAATATTTCCACAGGGGGGGGTTACCCGGCGGTAATCGGGGCACTGCTGCGCTCTGCCTGGTTACCACCGGGTTAGTGTGGGAGCCCTTACCGGTAAGTGCTGCCTACCACATGGCCACACGGTAAGTTCAATCTTACCCGCTGAAAAAATGGCTGGTGCAAGTTAACGCATCTAAATGTACCAATCAACGCACTTAGAGGGGCATGATCGAACAGCGCCGGCCATCTATATGGCCGGAGCAGCAAAGAGCGGTCCCGAACTGTATTATCAAAAAAGATGGCCGGCCATCTTTTGTTTCGATAATACGGTTGGGGCCGGCTAAATGTCAGAGATGGCCGGGTTTGAGATGGCCGACATTGGTTTTCGCCGATAATGGAAACCGATGCCGGCCATCTCAAACCCGGCCGAATCCAAGGCATTTGGTTATGGGAGGGGCCAGCATTCATAGTGCACTGGTCCCCCTGACATGCCAGGACACCAACCGGGCACCCTAGGGGGCACTGCAGTGGACTTCAAAAATTGCTCCCAAGTGCATAGCTCCCTTACCTCCACCTCCTTAGGGATACTCAATCCCTGGGCACCTTGTTGCTGGATAACCGCAGGCCTCTGCTGCATACTGACCAAAAATCTCCTGGATCTTTCCCACAGAGCTTCCTAGTTATTCCTCTCTTCAGATCTGTTTAGACCAAGCAACCTAGAGCAGTTTCTCTCCCTGTATACAATGTACCAGTCATGAAGAGAGGTAACTGCCTGGTGATTTTCAGTAGCCTGAGAACCACAGGGATCTTTTCAGCACTAGTCTAATGCTTATAAGATCACCTCCCTAGATCCAGAATGCAGGGCCTTAAAGAATTCCCTTCATATTTTACAAGGATACATCTGCCTGTCCACTGATGAACATGCAAGTCTAATTTCCATTTCATCAGGGAACCCACAGGTAACATTAGGAGCAGAACTTCCAGAATTTCTCCCTTTTTCAAGAATAGTTAAAACATCCTGGTGTCCTGCTGGTTCCAGGATAAATCCTTGAGGAAGTTCATTAATTGCACTTCTCAGAGTGGAGGACTGGCCTTGTGGTTAGGGTGGTGGACTTTGGTCCTGAGGAACTGAGTTCGATTCCCACTTCAGGCACAGGAAGCTCCTTGTGACTCTGGGCAAGTCACTTAACCCTCCATTGCCCCATGTAAGCCGCATTGAGCCTGCCATGAGTGGGAAAGTGCGGGGTACAAATGTAACAAAAATAAAATAGATACTATTGGAGATTCTACATGGGATGTTGTTGTTGCTACTATTTGAGATTCTGGAATGTTGCTACTATTGAGATTCTGTTGCTACTATTGGAGATTCTACATGGAATGTTAATGTTGCTATTCCACTAGCAACATTCCATGTAGAAGCCTGCCCTTGCAGATCAGCAACGTGGCCGCACAGGCTTCTGTTTCTGTGAGTCTGACGTCCTACATGTACGTGCAGGACGTCAGACTCACAGAAGCAGAAGCCTGCGCGGCCACATTGGTGATCTGCAAGGGCCGACTTGTAGTGGAATAGCAATATTCCATGTAGAATCTCAAATAGTAGTAACAGTGGAGGAGGAGTGGCCTAGGAGTAGTTAGGGTGGTGGACTTTGGTCTTGGGGAACTGAGGCTCAATTCCCACTTCAAGCACAGGCAGCTCCTTGTGACTCTGGGCAAGTCACTTAACCCTCTATTGCCCCATGTAAGCCACATTGAGCCTGCCATGAGTGGGAAAGCACAGGGTACAAATGTAACAAAAATAAAATAGATACTATTGGAGATTCTACATGGAATGTTGCTATTCCACTAGCAACATTCCATGTAGAAGCCTGCGCGGCCACATTGGTGATCTGCAAGGGCCGACTTCTACATGGAATGTTGCTTGTGGAATAGCAACATTCCATGTAGAATCTCAAATAGTAGCAACAGTGAAGGAGTGGCCTAGTGGTTAGGGTGGTGGACTTTGGTCCTGAGGAACTGAGGAACTGAGTTCGATTCCCACTTCAGGCACAGGCAGCTCCTTGTGACTCTGGGCAAGTCACTTAACCCTCCATTGCCCCATGTAAGCCGCATTGAGCCTGCCATGAGTGGGAAAGCGCGGGGTACAAATGTAACAAAAATAAAATAGATACTATTGGAGATTCTACATGGAATGTTGCTACTATTAGAGATTCTACATGGAATGTTGCTATTCCACTAGCAACATTCCATGTAGAAGCCTGCGCGGCCACATTGGTGATCTGCAAGGGCCGACTTCTACATGGAATGTTGCTAGTGGAATAGCAACATTCCATGTAGAATCTCAAATAGTAGCAGCAGTGGAGGAGTGGCCTAGTGGTTCCCCTTTGGTCCTGGGGAATTGAGTTCGATTCCCACTTCAGGCACAGGCAGCTCCTTGTGACTCTGGGCAAGTCACTTAACCCTCCATTGCCCCCCCCCCCCCCCCCCCCCATGTAAGCCGCATTGAGCCTGCAATGAGTGGGAAAGCACGGGGTACAAAATGTAACAAAATAATTAAAGTGAGGATGATAAAATAAGGGTTCTGAACAAGTGAATAAGGGTTAGGAGTTAAAAGTAGCATCAAAAAGGTGGGCTTTTAGCTTAGATTTGAAGACGGCCCGAGATGGAGCTTGACGTACCGGCTCAGGAAGTCTATTCCAGGCATATGGTGCAGCAAGATAAAAGGAACGGAGTCTGGAGTTAGCGGTGAAGATGGACGCCCATCTCGTTTTGATAATACGGGTTTCTCCGCCCCTTCACCAGGACGTCCTGCGAGGATGTGCTCAGGAAAACTTGGGAGCCCCTTCCGATTTTGCCCCTCTTTGTCTTCCCTTTGGACATATGTTATTTTGCTTCCCTGGTTTAACTTTGCTTTCAGTATTCTGGTGATCACTGCAGTGCCTATAACACTATATTTTGTCACTTCATGTCACAGTATTTCAGCAGGAACAGCAGGAAAGATCTGTTCTACCCCAGGTATAGTCATGATTAATGCCTTTTGTCAAATGAGAAAACTGTGGGCTGTATGTTAAAAGAATACATGTTAATGCCTTAACCAATACTGTTTTTTTTTTTAATGAGAGTGAATAAAAATAGATAATGTTTGAATTAATAAGTATCCCTGTTCTAGAATTTTGAAGTCTTGCCTGTGTCTATTTTTGTGTGTGTTTTTTCCTTTTCAAAAATATTTCATTTTAATGACAGTGTCACTGCTGGCTCAGCCTTAATGGAATAGTAACGTGACGGCAGATAAAGACCTGAACGGCCAACCCGGTCTGCCCAATAGTCACACTCATTATCAAGTCATGATTAAACCAGCAATCAACGTGATATAAAATATTTTATCTAAATACTTTATCTATGTCTCTCTTTGCCATTTCTAGAACATAGATCGTAGAAGTTCACCCGACCCTGTACATAGGTTCCAACTACCGTAAAAGTCTGCCCAGCACTGTCTTCACATTCTAAATTACTGCAATTTCCATCAAAGCCCTCTCCAACGCATCCTAAACCGGATTGCCAGACCGGACAAGCTTTCCCAACACTGGCCTTAGTTCTTCACAGCCAAAGTCATCATCTAAGCGCTACTTGACATGCAACCATTTAATTAATTAATTAGTGCATTCTTGTATCCCACTATTATCCAAAAACAAGTGTTGGTTCAAAGTGTCTTACAATTTACATTTTGGTTACAATAGTCCTGCTTATTTTCGAAGGAGAAGGGCGGCCATCTTCCGACACAAATCAGGAGATTTTATTTATTTATTTATTTATTTTATTGCATTTGTATCCCACATTTTTACACCTATTTGCAGGTTCAATGTGGCTTACATAGTTTTGTTAACATTGTCAATACAGGATATCAGGTACAATTAGTAATGTGTAGCGATTAAGTAAGGGAAGAAAGAAGAAGGAAGGGAGTGATTAGGGTAGTTATAGAAGGTGGGCGTTCATAATTGAGTGGGTTGGTGAGGTGGCTCAGTGAGACTATGGGGCTCATTTTCAAAACAGAAAAAATGTTTAAAAAGTGTCATAAAGCAGCATTTGGATGAAAATCTTCTCAAAATGTCCAAATTGGTATTTTCAAAACATGTTTTGCAAACGTCTACATTGCATGATAAATCCTGGAATTCTTATAGTTTATATTTAGGCACATTTTCGAAAGAGATGGACATTCATCTTTCGACATAAATCGGAACTTGGACGTACATCTCTCACTGCAGTTCGTCACAAAGACATCCAAATCTCATGGGGGCATAGCGGAGGCGTGGTGAAGGCGGGACTTGGGCATCTTTGAGCCATAATGGAAAAAGACAGAGATGTTTTCACCCGGACGTGTTTTTCTTACGAATAAGGTACAAAAAGGTGCCCGAAATGACCAAATGAGGGAATCGGGGATGACCTCCCATTACTCCCCCAGTGGTCACTAACCCCCTCCCACACTAACAATTATTATTAGCATTTGTATAGCGCTACCAGATCCACGCAGCGCTGAACACCTGACATAAAGAGACAGTCCCTGCTCAAAAGAGCTTACAATCTAAATATAATCAAAATGGACGTTCATCTGTTTTTCAAAAATACGCTTTTCCCCTCTTCCAGACTTGGACATTTTACAAAGACGTCCAAATCCCAACTTGGATGTTTCTTTCGAAAATGCCCCTCTATAGGTTCTCATTGTAGGCCTTGTTGAAGAAAAATGTCCTCAGAGATTTTCGAAAGATAGTTGTTTCGTTGATTGCTTTTAAGTCTGTAGGTAATGCATTCCATAACTAGATGTGGTCTTTTCCTAAAGCCGGCCAAATCGGTATAATCGAAAGCCGATTTTGGCCGGCTTCAACTGCTTTCCATCGCAGGGGCCGGCCAAAGTTCAAGGGGGCGTGTCGGCAGTGTACCGAAGACAGGATGGGGGCGTGGTTAAGAGATGGCCGGCCTCGGCATATAATGGAAAAAAGAAGGCCGGTCCTGATGAGCATTTGGCCAGCTTTACGTGGTCCCTTTTTATTCACGACCAAGCCTTGAAAAGGTGCCCAAACTGACCAGATGACCACCGGAGGGAATCAGGAATCATCTCCCCTTAATCCCCCAGTGGTCACCAACCCCCTCCCACCCAAAAAATAAATTAAAACACATTTTTGTGCCAGCCTCTATGCCAGCCTAAAATGTTATGCCCAGCTCCATCACAGCACTATGCAGGTCCCTGGAGCAGTTTTTAGTGGGTACTGCAGTGCACTTCAGGCAGGCGGACCCAGGCCCATCCCCCCCCCACCTGTTATACTTGTGGTGGTAAATGGGAGCCCTCCAAAACCCACCCGAAACCTACTGTATCCACATCTAGGTGCCTCCCTTCATCCCTAAGGGCTATGGTAGTGTTGTATAGTTGTAGGGAGTGGGTTTTGGGGGGGCTCAGGATCCAAGGTAAGGGAGCTATGCGCCTGGGATCATTTTGTGAAGACCACTGCAGTGCCCCCTAGGGTGCCCGGTTGGTGTCCTGGCATGTGAGAGGGACCAGTGCTCTACAAATGCTGGCTCCTCCCATGACCAAATGGCTTGCATTTGGCTGGGTTTGAGATGGCCGTCATTAGTTTCCATTATCGACGAAAACCAGTGTCGGCCATCTCTAATGCCGGCGATCTCTAAGGGCGGCCCAAATGTTGAGATTTGGCCGGCCCTGACCGTATTATCGAAACGAAAGATGGCCGGCCATCTTGTTTCGATAATACAGTCAGGTACGCCGCTTAACGGGGCCGTCATTAACGGCCAATCCCATGATGGGCGCCCTGTTCAATTATGCCCCTCAGTGTTGTGCAATGTTGAAAGGGCATGAATAGTTTGTGTGTATTCATAGAGGGGTCCTTTTACTAAGTCGCCTAAGCGTCTACGCGCGCCCAACACGCTCCAAAATTGAGTTACCGCCCATCTACCGCAAGGCTATTGTGGTAATTTCATTTTGGCGCGTGTCCAATACGCGCATCTGGAAAATACTTTTTTTATTTTTGGGCGTGCGTAACGGACGCGCACCAAGTGGCATTTGGCACACGTAGGTCATTACCGCCCGGCTACCATATGAATCTTTACCGCTAGGTCAATGGCTGGCGGTAAGGTCTCAGACCCAAAATAGACTCGCGGCAATTTTCATGTTGCCGCTCGTCCATTTACGGCCAAAATTTTAAAAAGGCCTTTTTCACAAGCAAGCTGAAAGATGAATTGGTGCACGTCCAAAATCTGCGCCTACACTACCGCAATCCATTTTTCAGTGTGCATTGTAGAAGGACCCCAGAGTTTTTGACATGATAGATTTGAAGTGGAAAAGGCAGTGGTAGCTTTTTATGTTCAATGGTAGAGTTTCGGTGATATTTATTCATATAGTTTTTGAAGAGGTAGATTTGAAAGGAAGGCAATGGTATCTTTGTGATCAGCTGTAGAATATTTTGAAGAGGTAAGTTTTCATTTCTTTTTTGAATTGGAGGAGATTTGTGATGCTTCTTTTTTTTTTTTTGTTACGTTTGTACCCCGTGCTTTCCCACTCATGGCAGGCTCAATGCGGCTTACATGGGGCAATGGAGAGTTAAGTGACTTGCCCAGAGTCACAAGGAGCTGCCTGTGCCTGAAGTGGGAATCGAACTCAGTTCCTCAGTTCCCCAGGACCAAAGTCCACCATCCTAACCACTAGGTCACTCCTCCACTGTTGCTACTATTTGAGATTCTACATGGAATGTTGCTATTCCACTAGCAACATTCCATGTAGAAGTCGGCCCTTGCAGATCATCAATGTGGCCGCGCAGGATTCTGCGAGTCTGACATACGTGCAGGACGTCAGACTCACAGAAACAGAAGCCTGCGCAGCTTTCTACATGGAATGTTGCTAGTGGAATAGCAATATTCCATGTAGAATCTCCAATAGTAGCAACAGAACCTCAAATAGTAGCAACATTCCATGTAGAATCTCCAATAGTAGCAACATTCCATGTAGAATCTCCAATAGTATCTATTTTATTTTTGTTACATTTGTACCCCACGCTTTCCCACTCATGGCAGGCTCAATGCGGCTTACATGGGGCAATGGAGGGTTAAGTGACTTGCCCAGAGTCACAAGGAGCTGCCTGTGCCTGAAGTGGGAATTGAACTCAGTTCCCCAGGACCAGAGTCCACCACACTAACCACTAGGCCACTCCTCCACTGTTGCTACTATTTGAGATTCTACATGGAATGCTGCTATTCCAACATTCCATGTAGAAGTCAGCCCTTGCAGATCACCAATGTGGCCACGCAGGCTTCTGCTTCTGAAAGTCTGACGTCCTGCACATACGTGCAGGACGTCAGACTCACAGAAACAGAAGCCTGCGCAGCCTTCTACATGGAATGTTGCTAGTGGAATAGCAACATTCCATGTAGAATCTCCAATAGTAGCAACATTCCATGTAGAATCTCCAATAGTATCTATTTTATTTTTGTTACATTTGTACCCTGCGCTTTCCCACTCATGGCAGTCTCAATGCGGCTTACATGGGGCAATGGAGGGATAAGTGACTTGCCCAGAGTCACAAGGAGCTGCCTGTGCCTGAAGTGGGAATCGAACTCAGTTCCTCAGGACCAAAGTCCACCATTTTCGTATCGAGTTCCACCATTTGGAACCCAGGTAGCTACATCCTGCTGTGTAGATAGTTCTAAGGATTGTGTTTTTGCAGTTGGGTAGATGAAGGAGTAGGTAGTTTCTGTTTTCTGGGCTGGCATTTGTTGAGGATAGTTCAATCATGTTAAGCATATATTTGGGTGCCATTCTGAATAGTATCTGGAAAATTAGGGTACTCGCTTTGAAAAATATTCTTGCCTATTCTATAATTGGTGCCTAAATCTATGTGCCGATTATAGAATATGCTTAGTCGGCACTGATTTCAGAACCAATTTTTTAAGTACCGTATATGGAATCTCCTCTTAAATGCCGTGCCTCCTATTTTATACCTAAGGGTCATGTGTCACTTAATGCATGTCAATTTCTGTTAGCATGAGCTAAGCTTCAAGTAAAATGGTCCCTTAGGGGCCCTTGTACAAAGGCACGCTGAAAAATGGTCAGCGGTAGTGTAAACGTGTGTTTTGGGCGCACGCGGAATCATTTTTTAGCGCGCCTGCAAAAAACGCCTTTTTAAAAGTTTTGCCGAAAATGGAAGTGCGGCAAAATGAAAATTGGCGCGCGTCCATTTTGGATCTGAGACCTTACTGCCAGCCATTGGCCTAGCGGTAAAGTCTCACGCGGTAACCGGGCGATAATGACTTATGCGCGTCAAATGCCTACTTGGCACGCGTCCAATATGCACATCTGAAAATAAAAAATTATTTTCCAGACGTGCGTATTGGATTTATTTATGTATTTATTTATCACATTTATAGCCCGTATTTTCCCACATGTTTGCAGGCTCAATGTGACTTACACTATACCAGAAAGGTTATCGCCAGTCCAGTAGTTATTCAAATACAATAAATTGTGGTAGTCTGAGAGGATAGAAGGAACAGGGTATCAAGGGGAAAAGGGGAAAGGTAAAAGAGTCCAAAATAGTCCATTTATATGCTGTTTTGAAGGACTTTGGGTTTTATGTTGGATCCTGGAGGTAGGCCTTTCCGGAATAGGCTGGTCTTGAGTAATTTCCTAAAGTTGAGATGGTTTCGAGTAGATTTGACAGCTTTTGGCAGTGCATTCCATAATTGGGTGCTGATAAAGGAAAAAGAGGAAGCGTAAGTGGATTTATATTTGAGGCTGTTGCAGGTAGGATAATGGAGATTTAGGAATGAACGAGATGTGCTTGATGTATTCCTGCCTGGGAGATTGATTAGGGTGTTCATGTATCCTAGGGCTTCTCCATAAAGAACTTTGTGGACTAGGGTGCAGATTTTGAAGTTAATTCGTTCCTTTATTGGGTGCAGTGGCGTAGGAAGGGGGGGGGGCGGGGGGCGGTCCGCCCTGGGTACACGCCGCTGGGGGGTGTCGCCTCCGCGCTGGTGCACTGCCCTCTCTGCCCCGGAACAGGTTACTTCCTGTTCCGGGACAGAGAGAGCAGTGAACCAGCGCAGAGCTGACACACCCCAGCAACGTGCAGTCGGGGCGGATCGGCCCTCCCGCCCTCCCTCGCCGTAGGTATGCGCTCTGGTGGGGGGGGAGGTATGCGCTCCGGGGGGGGGGGGGTGCGCTCCAGCGGGAGAAGGGTGCGCCGTGCTGCACCCGGGGAGGGGGGTGCGCAGCGGCGACCCGCCCCGGGTGTCAGCTCCCCTCGCTACGGCTCTGATTGGGAGCCAATAAATTTTATTGGGATGTGCACCAAAAATGAAATTACAGCAAGAGCCACACGGTAGCCATGTGGTAACTCCATTTTGGCGTGAATTGGGCACTTGTAGACGCTTACGCAGCTTAGTAAAAGGGTGCCTTAGTTATCAATGTGGGCTATCGTTAATTCAGAACAAATTACATTATGTTATCTTTGAACTCTCAAGTGAATCATGGGACATTTGTTGCATTCTGAGGATCATTACGGTTGACGTCAACTTAGGGAACTAATAGAGTATATTAAAATAAAAATATCTTAGCATCTTCATTCTCAGTAAATTACATTTTCTCAGAAAGTTTATCTTTTCTGAGGGACTAAGAATGACTATTATTAGTGCGAAAACTGTGAATTACTCAGTGGGGAACATATTATATGCTAACTTTATTTAAACTAATGAAGTGTTTTATCTCAATATTACTAAATGAATAACTGCTTAGCACTCTAATTACCAATAATGACAAAAGGAGATAATTTAGCTGCCCATTAACAAAAAATTATATTAGTATGCAAAAATTATTTAATGCAAAAAATCATCTTAATCAGTTTTCACTATAGACATCTATAAATCATTTTATTAATATGTTTCAACTCAATAACCAAATGAGACGTTTGTATCTTATCTGTAATAAATTTACTAACTCTGAGAATTTCATTTTTTTTTTTGTAAGCAATAAGCAAATTAAATTCTTCAAAGTGTATCAGAACTATGCAAGTCATACTGGTTATTTTAAAATTGGCTAGAGAGGTGTGCTTGAAATTTAGAATTGTTATGCGCTGTTTCAAAACAGGTTTCCTGCCCAAAATTATATGGGGCCCCTTTTGCCAAACAGCGGCAAAAGGGGGCCTGTGCTGGCGTCAGCGCGTGTGTTTCACGCGCGCTAAGGCCCCCTTTTACCACAGCGGGTAAAAGGGAAGCCTCTCTTTGCTACAGGAAACGGCCATGTGGCAAGTAAAGCACTTGCCGCGTAAAGGGTTACCACATGTCCGGATTTACCTGGTTATGTCCTCTTTTTGAGGACATGTCCGGGCAACCAGGCAGGTTTTGCCAATCTGCCCGTTTGTCCACATTTCAGGGGTCTCTTTCCTGCCCCGAAGAGGTCACTAGACCACCAGGGCAGTAGTAAGGTAAGGGGAGGGGGTGACGGGGAGGAGGGGTGACGGGGTGTGTGGCAGGGGGAAGCTGAAAATGTGACAGGGGCGGGGCATGTGTCCTCCTTTTTGGGGAACAAAATATGGTAACCCTAACTCTGGCACTACAAAAATAAATAGGTTTGTAGCACCAGATATGACGGTGCTGCTGCAGTAGCCAGGCGGTACTTCCTGTTTAGCGAGCAGCCGTGGTCAGAATAAGCGTTGAGGAGACCCATCAGAAAAAGGACACAACTGAATAAGTTAAGTTGTTCCCAGTGGCGTTCCTGGCCTGGATGGCACCCGGGGCGGAGCGCCGATGCGGCCCCCTCCACTAGATGACACCTCTCCCCCCTCCGGCGAAATGACACCTCCCCGGGTGCACGTCGCTGGGGGGGTGCCGCGGTGTGTGCCCTGCTCCTCCGAGTTCGCTAAACTTCGTTCGTTCGCTGCAGCTCCCTCTGCCCGCCCCCGGAACAGGAAGTAACCTGTTCCGGGGCAGAGGGAGCTGCAGCGAACGAATGAAGTTTAGCGAACTCGGAGGAGCAGGCGTGCGCCGCAGCACCCCCCAGTGGCGTGCACCCGGGGCGGACCGCCCCCCCCCCCCTTGGTACGCCACTGGTTGTTCCTAACCTAATAATATATGGTGAATTGTGTTGAAGTAGACAAGCTTTACACAAAGACTTTACACCCCCGAGGTTTTCAGGCCAATGATGAAGCAGCCCAGCCCCCAGAACTGAAAATACTATAGCCAGGGGCTTCTTGAGGCCTTTCCTGTAAACACACGAAGAGTGAGGTTCAACTGTGTGTTAAGGCTTTTACGCCAAAAACAGAAATATATAGTTCTCCTAATTTTTCTAGATTTTCAGTTTAAAATAAGAGGAGACTATCTTCAAATATATTGATAGCATCATAGTGTATACACCACAATTAAAAGTACCAACCCACCACAGGAACAAACAATATAGTAATTAGAAATCCAGTATGTGGCTGATTGAGTCTTTGATATCCGCCCTTATTTTTATCGTGTGTTACTTGAAGAAGTTTGATTGGTAGGTATCTACAGGTAGGTGTATATTCATCTGTAAATATCCATAGAACACTTTCCTCATATGAGAAAGGTTCATAGACTCATAGAAAATAAGGCTTGTAGGAATTTCCACAGGCTATCAAGCTCATCTCTTACTGCCAGGCAATATTTACTGAGCCCACAACGTTGCAAACAAATATTTTATCTAGCTTGCCCTCAAATATCCGTCAGTGTACATAAAGCGTGCAGCCACCAGGTAATAATCACAACCTTAAATCACACCGAGAAGAAAAATAAGAAATGGAGGAGTCTTGTCCTGGATTTTGGTTCTATTTGTAGCTAAATTACAGAATGTTTTGAAACCCCGAAATAAGATTGAAATGTGAATCGGATGATTATACATTTTTTTACAAGTTGATACACTTACATTTCTTCTTTATATCGCATGTTGGCCTGTAGCTCTCCACACTCGTCCTTCCCTACACCCCTTCCCGTGCACTCCGCTCCATGGATAAATCCTTCTTATCTGTTCCCTTCTCCACTACTGCCAACTCCAGACTTCGCGCCTTCTGTCTCGCTGCACCCTACGCCTGGAATAAACTTCCTGAGCCCCTACGTCTTGCCCCTTCCTTGGCCACCTTTAAATCTAGACTGAAAGCCCACCTGTTTAACATTGCTTTTGACTCGTAACCACTTGTAACCACTCGCCTCCACCTACCCTCCGCTCTTCCTTCCCGTTCACATTAATTGATTTGATTTGCTTACTTTATTTATTTTTTGTCTATTAGATTGTAAGCTCTTTGAGCAGGGACTGTCTTTCTTCTATGTTTGTGCAGCGCTGCGTATGCCTTGTAGTGCTTTAGAAATGCTAAATAGTAGTAGTAGTAGTCTCTTGTAACCAGAGCTAATATTGTGATGTCATAATGCCTCAGGCCACCAATAAGAGCCAACCTCATCAGTGATGTCACAATGGCTTGATTGTCCTATACTTGGCTTACTTTTATTACATAGCTCTTTGAGCAGGGACTGTCTTTCTTCTATGTTTGTGCAGCGCTGCGTATGCCTTGTAACGCTATAGAAGTGATAAATAGTAGTAGTAGTAGCTCATTGGAAGGTGTTTATTTTTCTTTTATTGCTGATATACATGGATAAGCAGAGTAATGGTTAGAAAAACTGAAGCAAGGGCAGACAGAGTTGACATCCGACTCTCCAACTCACAATCTTTGGGGTCCTGTTACTAAGCTGCCTTAGGTGCTAGCAAGGACACCCTCAGGCATTCTGTGGTAACTCTAATTTTTTTTTTTTTTGAGGGGGCGTTTCATGAGTGGAGAGTGGGCATTCCTGTACTAACCAGTTAGTGTATCTACATTACGTGAGCTATTTGGTTAGTGCAGGAACACCGCACGAACCATTACTGCGTACAACTTGGATGATTCAGTAATTTTTAATAATGGCCACACCAGGGGTGTAGTTATGTGGGGCCACGGGGCCCTGGGCCCCGTAGATTTGGTCCTGGACCCCCCCTGCTGATGACTCTCTCGACCCCCCCTCCCGCCGCCAACCCTTTCCCGCCGTGAGCTACCTTTGCTGGTGGGAGACCCCAACCCCCGCCAGCCGAGGTCCTCTTGCTTCCCACGCAAGGCTTCGTTCTGTTTCTGACATCCTGCACGTACAACGTGCAGGACATCAGACTCACAGAAACAGAACAAAGCAGTGGCAAAGAGGTGGGATTTGAGTTTGGACTTGAAAACGGCTAAAGACGGGGCTAGACGTACAGTCTCTAGCGTTTAGCATATGCTAAAAACCTTTGTAAAAGACCCCCTTTGATTTTTAGCCACTGCACTTATAGGTAACATTTCCTTTGTGGTTGTTGTCCCTCTGTAGTTTTGGTTCTTTCTTCATCTCTCTCTCCACCTATTTAGCACTCACACATTTTATTTTCCTTTTTTTTTTTTTTTACCTTTATGTACACTCATTTGAATTCACAATGTATATTGATATTTCCACCTTAAATTTCACGCGTTGTCAGCACTTTGGCACACTTTAATCTGTTGAGCATTTTAATGTATTTAGTTTAAAATTTATATGACACATTTTGATACATCATTCGGGTTTTATCACCGTTTTATTCACATCTATGTATATTCATTCTTATGGTAATCTATTTATCTTTTTTATTTATTTACAGTTCATTTACTTAACTGTTCACTTACAATTTTCTGTATTTTTTTTAACACTTTTAACTTCTAAAGGACCGCTGACGAAGGCCTGTGCGCAGAAACACGGCCCGCGTTGGGTCTTAGCTGCTTGCAGAACGGAGCTTTAACTAATTATGGACACATTTTAACAAACGATGTTGGACTAAAATACAAGACGATGCATGATACCACCTTCTCCTACATGAGCTCCGAAGTTATGGAACGCACTACCTAGAGACCTGAAGACAATCAATGAAACAACTATCTTTTGCAAATCCCTCAAGACATATTTCTTCAACAAAGCCTACAATGAAAACCCAGAACTGTACTAATCCACCTCTGAAATCCCATCGTCTAAGAAAACAAATCGTTTAATATTCCTACTAAATTCCTTCCTCCTTCTCTCTACTTCTTCCCTTAATTAATCTCTGCACAACAATAATTGTACCTGACATCCAGGATTAACTGTGTATAACAAAACTATGTAAGCCACTTTGAGCCTGCAAATAGGTGGGATAAGGTGGGATACAAATGCAATAAATAAATAAATATTGTTATCAGCTTTTAGAATTTTTATTTAGTCCGGCCGTCTTGAACATTCGTTTCTTTAGTGACTTCCGCTTTTGTTTTGCTTGTTTGCTGGTTTTCCGTGGAAGATTTTCTTCCCCCTTTTTTCCCACCACTATCATCGCTCACATTTCCGCTGTCTTATGTTCAGGGCTAAATTTCGGGGGGAAACAGCTTGCAATGCAGTTTCTACTGCTACTTGTCAGACTCCAGAGCAACAGGGATAAATTGCTCAACCCTCCCTTCTAAGGCAGCCTTCAGGGAAAAGGAGGGGAACGGGGAAGGGATGAGCCTGGAGCACAGAACAGTCACTTTACTCCCTTATTCAGCCCTGTTCTCATGCAGCTGCAGCCCTTCCTCCAGCTTGCTTTTTGTCTACAAATTAAGCTCTGCTTATGTTATAATCAGGGCTTTTTCTGAGGGGGGTACTGAGTACCTGCACCTTATCCATTGTCTGCTAAATTTGACCCGTGGTCCCCAAGTTTTAATGAAAGAGCTCAGGCTCTACACTACACACCAGTTCTGCTTGACATAGATTCTGTGACTGGTTGCAGGGGGCCTGGCTATTGTGGGGTGGGTCCCTGAGTGATCACCCCACTCCTGAAGGGTGACCTGGCATTTGAGTATTGGCACTTTTTTTTTGTTAGAAAAAATGCACTGGTTATAATATAAACCTTTTTTTTATATACCATTTACAAATTGGTATACAAACAGCAAAAGACAACCCAGCCCTCCTAGCAACCACCCCCTGCTCCCCACGCCCAGTATACCATATACAATTATACCCTCAACATTTAAAAACCTAAACGTCATTATAACTGTTTCATTTCCTCATCCACCCCCCCCCCCCCCCCCACCTCAAATGGCAAAATTTATTTTGCATCCACAGATGTGATGTGAAAGGGAAAGGAAAGGGGATGGTGGGATTTGATAAACTGACTTTCTGTGGCTCCTATCAAAGCAGTTTCTGTATTATGTACAGGTACTTAGGGGTCCTTTTATTAAGCCGCAAATAAAAGTGTCTTGCAGTTAGTGTAGGCTCCCTGAGCCCATTCGCCAGGTCCCCTCCCTGCCCATCTTCAAATCCTTGCTCAAAGCCCACCTCTTCAATGTCGCCTTCGGCACCTAACCACTACACCTCTATTCAGGAAATCTTGACTGCCCCAACTTGACATTTCGTCCTTTAGATTGTAAGCTCCTTCGAGCAGGGACTGTCCTTCTTTGTTAAACTGTACAGCGCTGTGTAACCCTAGTAGCGCTCTAGAAATGTTAAGTAGTAGTAGTAGTAGTAGGCGAGGGTTTTGGGCGCCAGCCATAGACCTAGCGGTAAAGAATTTGTGCAGTAACGACCCATGTGTGTCAGCTGTCACTTGGCGCGCGTCCACTATGCGCGCCGCCAGAAAATAAAAAAATATTTTGAGGACATGCGCCAAAAATGAAATTACCACAAGAGCCATGAGGTAGTTGAGCGGTAAGTTCATTTTGGCGCATGTTGGGCGTGCATAGACGGCTTACACGGCTTAGTAAAAGGGGCCCTTATTTTGCGCACGGGGAAAGGTAGGGTTATTGTGATTTGCCCAGAGTCACAACAGCAATGGTAGGCATGCAGGGTAGAGATGACACAATTTTCAAAAAGCTCATGGAGGACAGCAAGCTCATATTCAATGAGAACCCCTCATGGGGTGACTACCTGGCAAGAGGGCTGGCAGCAAAATCTAGATACTTTTGTACTTGCATAAATTTGGTCCTACTTTTATGCAAGAAAAGATGTCCATTTGAGTGGAAGGCTTTGAGCTTCCAAAGCAAAAGTACTACATTTATCTTCTTTCTTCCGGTGGTGGGAGGCGGGGCTAGTGGTTGGGAGGAGAGGCTAGTGCTGGGCAGACTTCTACGGTCTGTGCCCTGAAGATGGCAGATACAAATCAAGGTCAGGTGTACACAAAAAGTAGCACATTTGAGTTTATCTTGTTGGGCAGACTGGATGGACCGTGCAGGTCTTTATCTGCCATCATCTACTGTGTTACTCACGTTACTATGTTAGTCCTTCCCCATTTCAGATGAAGTTGGCGGAAGTGAACCAAGCTTTGACTGAGCTCTGTCTTGAGAGGTTTCAGCAATGATACTAACGCAATGTGCTGGGCAGGGTGTTGCAAGAAGTTAAGTTCTGCCTCCACACCTATAAATTTAGAATCTTGGGCTCAGGGGCGAAGTCGCTTCACAGAACTTTGTGACATTTTCTTTCAAAACACCCCAAAGACCCTCTCATCAGGAAATGAAGCTTACTGGTCCACAACAACTGATTATTGTGCCTGCCAGCTTTGTGCTTTTAAGGATAAGAGAAGGAGCCAGAACTGAAACAATTACAGCCAGTAATAACTTCTTCCTGTATTGCTCTGATATAGACAGAGCCCTGGGCAAACCGTCCTGTCCTTTACACTTCAGTGCCAAATTCCCTTGCAGAAGCAGGACAACATATCCCAATGAAAACAATCCGGGGCTTCTATTGCTTCTGAAGACCTTTAGGGGGCCAAGCTGCAATGCAAGAAGAAAAGGAGGGGAAAAGCCCATGCCAGGTCTTGAAGGTTCTTTTTGGAATGAACTATATATTTTATATATATATTTTAATGGTTTGTAATTATATTTCATTTGTAAATATCTGTGACCTATGAATAGGTAAGGTACGTTGAAACCTTCTGCTCAGTGTGCTGCTGCGGCTAAGAAAGCAAATAGAATGTTAGGTATTATTAGGAAAGGGATGGAAAACAAAAATGAGGATATTATAATGCCACTGTAGCGGTCCATGGTGCGTCCGCACCTAGAGTATTGTGTTGAATTCTGGTCGCCGCACCTCAAAAAAGATATAGTGGAATCAGAGCCGTAGAGAGGGGAGCTGACACCCGGGGCGGGTCGCCGCTGCGCACCCCCCTCCCCCGGGGTGCAGCACGGCGCACCCTCCTCCCGCTGGAGCGCACCCCCCCTGGAGCTCATACCTGCGGCGAGGGACGGGCGGGAGGGCCGATCCGCCCCGACTGCACGTTGCTGGGGTGTGTCGGCTCCGCGCTGGTGCACTGCTCTCTCTGTCCCGGAACAGGAATTAACCTGTTCCGGGACAGAGAGGGCAGTGCACCAGCGAGGAGCCGACACCCCCCAGCGGCGTGCACCCGGGGCGGACCGCCCCTCCCCCGCCCCAACCCCTTCCTACCTACGCCACTGAGTGGAATTGGAAAAGGTGCAGAGAAGGGCGACAAAGATGATTAAGAGGATGGGACGACTTTCCTATGAGGAAAGGCTAAAGCGGCTGGGGCTCTTCAGCTTGGAGAAAAGGCGGCTGAGGGGTGATATGATAGAGGTCTATAAAATAATGAGTGGAGTGGAAAAGATAGATATGGAGCGTCCGTTTACGCTTTCCAAAAATACTAGGACAAGGGGGCATGCGATGAAGCTGGAGTGCAGTAAGTTTGAAACAAATAAGAGAATTTTTTTTTTACCCAGCGTGTAATTCGACTCTGGAATTCGTTGCCGGAGAATGTGGTTAAGGCGGTTAGCTTAGCGGAGTTTAAGAAAGGTTTGGATGGCTTCCTGAAGGAAAAGGCCATAGAAAGTTATTAAAGGAACGTAGGGAAAAATCCACTATTCCTGGGACAAGCAGTACAAAATGCTTTGCTCCGTGGATCTTGTCGGGTGATTGTGGCCACTGTCGGAGACAGGGTGCTGGGCTAGATGGACCTTTGGTCTGTCCCAGTGTGGCGATGCTTATGTCTTAAGGTAGAATGTCAATGTGTATTTAAATGCATAAATGCAATTGGAGGGACACTGTGGGGCTCAGTTTCAAAAGAGAAAAAAAAATCTTAGTGTCATAACGCCCCACTTGGATGGGGGTGGGGGGGAGGGTGTAGCACTGTTACAATGGGTATATATTTGAATATCTTTAGCATTGGTACTCTGTTGTTCTGGCTAGTACAGTGGTATAAAACGCCCATGTTTCTCTCTAGCACCGGAGTTCTGAACATTAGGACCTATGTTTGATCTTCAAGGCCATAAATGGAAATGGCCCAGAGTTCTTGAAGAACAGGATCTCTCTCTACACATATCAAAGGTCAATAAGGTCCTCCCAAAGAGTATCCCTAACCACACCCTCATCAAAGGACATCATACGATGTGATACTCACAAGCGAGCCTTCTCCGCAGTAGCCCCCCGCGCTCTGGAATGCACTCCCTGAAAGGCTCCGCTTAACACAAGACTACCTCTACTTCAGGAAGCAGGTGAAAGCTTGGCTCTTCAACCAGGCCTTTAACGGAAGAAGTTGGTCTCACGGGCTGCTCATACTGCAGCAGGACATGTTTATCCACTCCTATTTATTTATTTATTTATTTATTATATTTGTATCCCGCACTTTCCCACTAAAAGCAGGCTCAATGCGGCTTACATAGTAATAGGTAACACAGAATTTTGTTATGTAAAGTAACATAGTAACATAGTAGATGACGGCAGAAAAAGACCTGCACGGGCCATCCAGTCTGCCCAACAAGACAACTCATGTGTGCTACTTTTGTGTATACCCTACTTTGATTTGTACCTGTGCTCTTCAGGGCACAGACCGTATAAGTCTGCCCAGCACTAACCCCGCCTCCCAACCACCGGCTCTGGCATAGACCGTATAAGTCTGCCCAGCACTATCCCCGCCTCCCACCACCGGCTCTGGCACAGACCGTATAAGTCTGCCCAGCGCTATCCCTGCCTCCCAACCTCCAGCCCCGCCTCCCACTACCGGCTCTGCTATCCAATCTCGGTTAAGCTCATTAAGTATACCATAAGAGAAGGATGCATGGGTAGCTGAGTTAATATTTAACCCTCTGACCACATGTGCAACTTTCTTTTAAATTTGTACCTTATTTTCTTACTCCTGTTACTCTTATCTATACATTCCATCTTTGCTTACATCCCAAACTGTCTATTAAAAATGATTTATTTCGTATTGTGTTGACATTATAAGTAGTATGCTATGCCATACTTTGCACTGATGTCTGAATATTTTACTGCTGTAATTGTCTATTGCTTATGTTTGACTTATTTTTGCTGTACACTACCTTCAGTAAATTCCTTTAAAAAGAGGGTAAATAAATCCTAATTAATTAATAAATAAATAAAATGACATGGAATGCTTGAGAAAAGCTCTTAACCACGGAGGTCATCTGAAGACCTGGTATTGAGAAGGAATCTAGATGGAACTCTGAAGTAAATACGAATTCCTTCAGTATAATGGAAATTCAGTGGAGGTAACAGAGAATGTCTAACAAGCTACAGTGCTTCATATTTTCACCAATTTAGAATCGGCTTATTGATCACAAACCAGTCTTCCACAGCTGCAAGACAGATGGTTAAGGAAAAATGAAGCAGAATCAACGGAAGCCCAAATCTGAGCATTATTGCATAAACAGGAGACTGGACCAAGGAAAGGCTTAAGGAAAATATTAAACAAATCGGAGAAAATGTTTCTTCACCCAACGCCTAATTAAACTCTGGAATTCGTTGCGGGAGAACGTGGTGAAAGCATTTAGCTTAGCAGAGTTTAAAAAGGGGTTAGACGGTTTCCTAAAGAACAAGTCCATAAACCACTACTATATGGACTTGGGAAAAATCCACAATTCCAGGAATAACATGTATAGAATGTTTGTACGTTTGGGAAGCTCGCCAGGTGCCCTTGGCCTGGATTGGCCGCTGTCGTGCACAGGATGCTGGGCTCAATGGACTCTTGGTCTTTTCCCAGTGTGGCATTACTTATGTATGTACTTATGATATGAAAAGTGAACCCTGCAGGACACAACAGGGCAATAAATTAGGGTCTCAAAGTATTTTTCCAATCCAAGTCCTAGAAGAACGAAACTCCAAACAAGAGCAAAACCAACACTGGGCCTCTTTTACTAAGGTGCATAGGCGCCTACGTGCTCCTAATGCCCATCAAATTTGAACTAGCGCCTGACTACCGCATGCCGCAGGCGGTAATTCTATTTTTGATGCGCTTCTAAAATATGTGGCAGAACATAGTTTCTACCGTGTGGTGCTAACTGGGCGATACTCAGCAGTGGACACGCGCTGATGATTACCGCCCCGGTTAATATGTGAGACCTTACCGCTAAGTCGATGGGTGGCGGTATGGTCTGAAGCCCAAAATGGACATGCACTCATTTTAATTTTGCTGCACGTCCATTTTGGGCACAAAAAAAAAAAAGACCTTTTTTGCAGGCACGCTGAAAAATGAACCTGCGCACGTCCAATACACGCACCTACACCAGTGCAGCCCATTTTTCGATGTGTCTTAGTAAAAATGGCTCACTGTGCCTTAAGATTTATTTATTTATTTTATTTATTTGTAGCATTTGTATCCCACATTTTCCCACCTATTTGCAGGCTCAATGTGTCTTACATTATGCCGTGATGGCGATCGCCATTTCCGGGTACAGAGTTTCAGATGGTAATACATTTAGTTGTATACATACATGGTAAAGAGGAATACATTGTGGTATTGCATACAAATGATTTTGCACCAAGGTGCATACATACATACATGGTGCAGAGGAATGCATTATGGCATTGCATAAAGGTTTCTAAGTGATAAAATGAGTTGTAGCGTAAGTTAGGTCGTCGACTATAGAGATGTCATCTTCAATTTCGAAATAAATTGGTAGTGCGTATTGTATGTCTTTCTTTAATAGCAGTAAGGTTAAACAGTTACGTGACACTCTGGAATGCGTTGCCGGAGAACGTGGTGAAGGCGGTTAGCTTGGCAGAGTTTAAAAAGGGGTTAGGCAGTTTCCTAAAGGACAAGTCCTTAAACCACTTCTAAATGGACTTGGGAAAATCCACAATTCCAGGAACAACATGTATAGAATGTTTGTACGTTTGGGAAGCTCGCCAGGTGCCCTTGGCCTGGATTGGCCCGCTGTTGTGGACAGGATGCTGGGCTCGATGGACCTTTGGTCTTTTCCCAGTGAGGCATTACTTATGTACTTACGTAATTTAAGAGGGAGTGGGAAGTGGTTTAAGGGTTTGTGTGGTGTTGAACAGTCAAACACTTAAAACCTGAACCTGTACAGTTTCAATGTTAGATGGCAATTTAAAATGTGGTGGAAAGACCACACATTCAGTTGAAGATTCAAATGTTTTATTGCACACAAATGCTTTAAAAAGCAGAATAAATATGTTACAATTCAGCAACTGCTGTCAACTAAAAATATAGGTCAATGTTAAAAACAGTTATTTAAAGTGCTTCAGATCTGAATTTTACCAAAAACAGGTAAAGTGCTATCTAACTTATCAATGTTTAACCAGACTTCTTTCTTAGTTAAACAGAAATGTACATCTTGAAACTCCATACTTGACAGAACTTCAATCAACAGCATTGCAAGCCAAGTTGTCTGTCGGATAAGTACTCCATTTATATTAACTCTTCAATCCTTCAACTTTTAAATCTATTTCTTTTTACATTGATTCTTTGTGCTTTTTTTTTTTTTTTTATCTTTCAGGTGTCTACCGGACCAGAATGGACCAGGATCACAGACTCTCTCTCTTCCCAGGTAAGTGAGTGTGTTATTCCTCCCCAGCACTAACAAAAAGTCCACTTTTGTAAGGTTATCCCGTACAGCGCTGCGTATGCCTTGTAGCGCTATAGAAATGCTAAATAGTAGTAGTAGTAGCGTGTGCTTTGAATAATGGTCACTTATGTGTAGCTTGCTCTTTGCAGGGTTTTGACCTTGCTTGTGGAGGGGCCCTTGCTACTTCAGTGATGTGAAGATCTCTGTCGCTCTCAGAAGATTGATTGCCTGGACTTGTTTTTATGTATTTATTTTAAAGTTTATGTCGATACACATGCAATAATCAATATGCACATACAATCGATAATAGATCCACTACAATTGCATCTCAATAATTCCATCTGTCCTGAGTGGCCTATGCCAAACAGTAAGCATTTAAAATTATTGAAACTACTACCTCAACGGTAACAGAATTCAAACATGCGTGGGATAAAGATAAAGGAATCCTGTTCAGAAGGAATGTATCCTTGGGAGCTTAGCCGAGTTTAGGTGGCAGAGCCGGTGGTGGGAGGCGGGGCTAGTGGTTGGGAGGTGGGGATAGTGCTGGGCAGACTTATACGGACTGTGCCAGAGCTGGTGGCGGGAGGCAGGGCTGGTGGTTGGGAGGCGGGGATAGTGCTGGCCAGACTTATATGGTCTGTGCCAGAGCTGGTGGTTGGAGGCGGGGCTGGTGGTTGGGAGGCGGGGATAGTGCTGGCCAGACTTATACGGTCTGTGCCAGAGCTGGTGGTGGGAGGCGGGGCTGGTGGTTGGGAGGCAGGGATAGTGCTGGCCAGACTTATATGGTCTGTGCCAGAGCTGGTGGTTGGAGGCGGGGCTGGTGGTTGGGAGGCGGGGATAGTGCTGGCTAGACTTATACGGTCTGTGCCAGAGCTGGTGGTGGGAGGCGGGGCTGGTGGTTGGGAGGCAGGGATAGTGCTGGCCAGACTTATACGGTCTGTGCCCTGAAGAGGACAGGTACAAATAAAAAGTAGCACATATGAATTCATCTTGTTGGGCAGACTGGATGGACCGTACAGGTCTTTTTCTGCCGTCATCTACTATGGTACTATGTAACATAAAAATACACAAAGTCAAACTATCTGCATAGTCATAAAAAAGAGCTCAATTTTCTAAAAAAAAAAACTTTTACAAAGCAAATTTTGTAAACTGTTGTATACTTGCACAACATCTTACGTAGCCAGGAAGCTTGTTCCAAAATACAGGTGCAGCCAAAGAAAAGGTGCGGTTCCGAGTCTCGGATGGACCACATAATTATTTAGCAGATTCAGAACGCAGCAGCCGTCTCGGCAAACACATTTTCTTGCTGGCCTGCTTCCTCTTTCCCTGCACTCATGACAGCGTGCCTTGTTGCACCTGCCACATTTCAGCTTCCTCTATGCCCCAGACTCGCTCTGGACTCCTCTAGGACCCATATAATGGGTCCCAACAAAGTCAGAACAAATCTGGGCCAGGTCCAGACCGGCCGGAAATGTCCCAGACCAACTTGGGACCAGCCCAGCATCATGTCAGTAGCCAGAGCCACCCTGGACCAGGTAAGCCCATTTAAAAAAAATAAAATTAACCCTTTACACTACATAAGTACATAAGTGCATAAGTAATGCCACACTGGGAAAAGACCAAAGGTCCATCGAGCCCAGCATCCTGTCCACGACAGCGGCCAATCCAGGCCAAGGGCACCTGGCAAGCTTCCCAAACGTACAAACATTCTATACATGTTATTCCTGGAATTGTGGATTTTTCCCAAGTCCATTTAGTAGCAGTTTATGGACTTGTCCTTTAGGAAACCGTCCAATCCCTTTTTAAACTCTGCTAAGCTATCCGCCTTCACCACTTTCTCCGGCAACGAATTCCAGAGTTTAATTACACGTTGGGTGAAGAAAACTTTTCTCCGATTTGTTTTAAATTTACTATACTGTAGTTTCATCGCATGCCCCCTAGTCCTAGTATTTTTGGAAAGCGTGAACAGATGCTTCACATCCACCTGTTCCACTCCACTCGTTATTTTATATACCTCTATCATGTCTCCCCTCAGCCGTCTCTTCTCCAAGCTGAAAAGCCCTAGCCTCCTTAGTCTTTCTTCATAGGGAAGTCGTCCCATCCCCGCTATCATTTTAGTCGTCCTTCGCTGCACCTTTTCCAATTCCACTATATCTTTCTTGAGATGCGGCGACCAGAACTGAACACAATACTCAAGGTGCGGTCGCACCATGGAGCGATACAACGGCATTATAACATCCTCACACCTGTTTTCCATACCTTTCCTAATAATACCCAACATTCTATTCGCTTTCCTAGCCGCAGCAGCACACTGAGCAGATGCTGAGGAGAGATTCAAAGGAACCAGAATTAGATCCAGGACTCATCATCTCTCATTAGTCATGTTAGGAGGGTTTTAGTAATGTAGTCTTGGGAAAAATAATTATCTAGGGCTCGATATTTAAACAACCAGGAGAGGATCCTGTCTGTTTAAATCACCTGTCCTGAGCTAACCAAGGATATTCAGCGGCACTTAACCGGACACTTCCACTGAATATCCCCTCTAAACCACCCATGCCGAACCTGGCTAGTTGGTGGGTAGTCTAGGGGAAGAATTGGGGTGGAGTTTAAGGGGGTGTGGTAACCTACCAGTTAGCTGAAGTTTTCAGTCTGCTAACTGGCTGAGAAACTGCATAAAGTTAGGACAGAAATAAAGTCGTCCTAACTTTATGTGATAAATTCAACCAGAAACTGGGCTGAATATTGGCCAGTGACTGGTTAACTTCTGGGTCCTTGCCCAATGTTATGCCATTCCCCTCTCTTCCTAGCAATGCCACTGGGACATCCATCTCCCCCATGATCCCCCTCCCTCCCTTCCTCCCATCCATAAGCACAACAAGACCCCACTCCCTCCCACCCCCAAATGCCTTTCAAGTACCCCTTCTGATGCCTGTTCTCCGTTCCATCCCCTGGAAATGCAAGCCCCTTTCACCAAGTCATTTGCATGGTGGCTCAGTGGGAGAAATGGGCAGGAATGATGGCCACTTTCTCCTGTCCATTGCACCAGCCTCCCAAATTTGTCTGCCATGACCTCTAGCGGCAGTCTCACTGTATTTTGAAGTACCACAAGGCTGCCACTAGAGGTCATGGCAGCCATATTTGGGAGGCTGCCACAATGGAACTCCTCCTGTATGAGGAAATGCAAAAGAGGTTAGGGCTCTTCAGCTTGGAAAAGAGATGATTGAGGGAGGATATGATTGAGGTTTACTGCGTGGTATAGAATGAGTAGAAGTTAATCGATTTTTCACTCTATCAAAAAGTACAAAGGTCAGGGGAAACTCAATGAAATTACATGGAAATATTTTTTCACTCAAATAATAGTTTTGCTCTGGAACTCACTGCCAGATGATGTGGTAACAGCGGTTAACGTATCTGGGTTTAAAAATAGTTTGGACATGTTCCTGGAGGAAAAGTTCATAATATGTTATTGAGATGGACATGGAGAAAGTCACTGCTTACCCCAGGATTGATAGCATGGAATGTTGCTACTAATTGGGTTTCTGCCAGGTACCTGTGACCGGCATTGGCCACTGTTGGAAACAGGATACTGGGCTACATGGACCATTGATCTGACCCAGTATATATTCTTATGTTCTTAAGTTGGCATCACTTCTTCCCATTTCCCCCAATGGAGTACTCCTACCCTAGTTGAGATAATATTTAACCATCTCTCTAACCTCATGTGCAACTTTCTTTATATCAATCACCTTACTTTCTAACTCTTCCTACTTTCTTACCTATTTATATGTTACTACTTTGCTTTACCTTCACTATCAATTAAAATGATCTATTACGTATTGTGTTGACATTGTAAGTAGTATACAATCCTGCTTATAATCAAAATAGAAAAACGCCTATATTGTGACCCAAATCGGGAGACAGACGTTTATCTCACAAAAACGAATAAAGCGGTTAATCGAAAGCCGAATTTGGACGTTTTCAACTGCACTCCGTCGCGGATGCGGACAAAGTTGATGGGGGCGTGTCGAAGGCGTGGTGAAGCCGGAACTGGGGCGTGGTTATCGGCCGATCAAAGATGGGCACCTTTCGCCGATAATGGAACAAAAATATGCGTTTGTAGCGAGAATTTAGGGCACTTTTCCTGGACCCTGTTTTTCCACGAATAAGGCCCCAATAAGTGCCCTAAATGACCAAATGACCACTGGAGGGAATCGGGGATGACCTCCCCTGACTCCCCAGTGGTCACAAACCCCCTCCCACCACAAAATATGCCGTTTCACAACTTTTTATTTTCACCCTCAAATGTCATACCCACCTCCCTGGCAGCAGTATGCAGGTCACTGGAGCAGTTATTAGGGGGCGCAGTGGACTTCAGGCAGGTGGACCCAGGCCCATCCCCCCCCCCACCTGTTACACTTGTGCTGGTAAATGGGAGCCCTCCAAACCGCCCCCCCAAAACCCACTGTACCCACATGTAGGTGCCCCCCTTCACCCCTTAGGGCTATAGTAATGGTGTAGACTTGTGGGCAGTGGGTTTTGAGGGGGATTTGGGGGGCTCAACACACAAGGGAAGGGTGCTATGCACCTGGGAGCTCTTTTACCTTTTTTTTTGTTTTTGTAGAAGTGCCCCCTAGGGTGCCCGGTTGGTGTCCTGGCATGTGAGGGGGACCAGTGCACTACGAATCCTGGCCCCTCCCACGAATAAATGTCTTGGAGTTATTCGTTTTTGAGCTGGGCGCTTTCATTTTCCGTTATCGCTGAAAAACAAAAACGCCCACCTCACAAATTGTCGAATAAAACATGGACGTCTATTTTTTCCCGAAAATACAGTTCGGTCCGCCCCTTCACGGACCCGTTCTCGGAGATAAACGCCCATGGAGATAGACGTTTCCGTTCGATTATGCCCCTTAATGCCATACTTTTTATTGTTATTGGAATGTTTTTACTGCTGTAATTGCCTATTGCTCATGTTTGATCTATTCTTACTATACACCGCCTTGAGTGAATTCCTTCAAAAAGGTGTTAAATAAATCCTAATAAATGAATAAATAAAAGGGCAGGTAAGTATGCTGACTTTGGGGGGGGGGGGGGGGGGGGGAGGGGATTGCATTTTCAGGGGGTGGGGGGGGAAGCAGGAGGATCCATGTGGGGATCATTTGTTACTTCCGGAGGGGGTCGGAGGGGGAGTGGGCCTCCATAGGAGACCCATATACATATACAGGTCATGAAAAATATTTACCCGGGACCCACTTAAGTGTCTTATGCAGGTCATGGCTAAATATCAGCCGGGGCTCCAGTGGCTAGCACATGCCAACTTAGCCCTAGATATTCAATGCTGGTGGCTAGACATGGCCTAGAGCTGAATGTCTGGGGCTAATTCCAGTGGCGTCCCTAGGCTGGCTGACACCCAGGGCGGATCGCCGATGCGTCCCCCCCCCCCCCCGGGGCAAAATTACACCCCCCTCCCTTGGTGCAGCGTGCCCCCCCAGGTGCATTTTTACCTGCTGGGGGGTGCTGCGCGCCTGTCGGCTCCGAGTCCGCTCGTTCCCTGCTGCTCCCTCTGCCCAGGAACAGGAAGTAACCTGTTCCGCGCAGAGGGAGCAGCAGGGAGGGAACGAGCGGACTCAGAACCAACAGGCGCGCGGCACCCCCCCAGCGGCGTGCACCCGGGGCGGACCGCCCCCACCGCCCCCCCCCCTTGGTACGCCACCGGCTAATTCTGTCGGTGGTGGTCAGTGTTTAACAAACCGCTGACTGCTGAATATTGACCCCCAAGGGCAGTGGTCTCCAACCGTTTTCTTGTAAAGGGCAGCAAAGTGGACATGAGAAAGCTCTGAGGACTACCAAAAAGGTTTAGGCTTACGCATGTAATTTTAAATATTAATTTTGATTCTATAAGGATATTTTTTTTTTAAAACCTCACTTTACATGGCTTGTTATCAGTTACAAGCACTATAAATGAGACTCTGTTTTAGTGTCACTATTAATTTTCCCTATCCCACATGAGTCTAAAGGAAAGAAATTATTTTTATCTTTACTAGTCCCCTGGACATAAAAGGAAAACAAAATATGTACCAGGGGTGAAGGTCAGGTATTACTAATGTTATATCTTGCATGTTGGGTGGAAAAATGCAATGTAATAGCCAAGGAAAGAAAACAATGTCTGCTCACCAGTTTTCAAAGTGAATTATGTGGCTAAATCTTTCAAATCCGGGCTGAGCTGGAGCACAGATGCACTGTCTGGAGCTTTTGCTGCTACTGCGGATAGAGGAAAAGTCCCATGAATCTCTGCTAGGTTGTGTGTGCCTGCATGGTCACACTGACATGCATTAGCACACATGCATGCGTGGGGAGAGGCAAGTTGACCAGCATTTGCGTGCATATGTGCGCACGCATGTACATCAATGACACCGTGCAGGCACACGTGACCCAGCAAGCTTCACGAGGCCTTTTCTCTACCCACAGTAGCAGTGGGGATCGCTGGATATAAGGGCCACAAAAATGGACTGTGGGGGGGGGGGGGGGCGTGTGTTGGAGACCACTGCCCTAGGCTTTAAAGCTGATACATTTTCTAACAACAGCCTTAAGCTGGGAAAGAACGTTCTAAGATTTTAGACAAAAAAAGTAAGATATGAAGCTGGATGAAAATGAGAGCTGACAAAAGGATCAAGGTTAGATCCATTTTTTAATAATGAAAGAATTATACCCGCTTGTCAAGAAGTTGCAAATAATCCACTTCCCGACTATTCTTAAGCATGGAACAATGATAGAAGGAAGCCCAGATGACACCCGCTTCAGTAATGAGGAGTGGCCTAGTGGTTAGGGTGGTGGACTTTGGTCCTGGGGAACTGAGGAACTGAGTTTGATTCCCACTTCAGGCACAGGCAGCTCCCTGTGACTCTGGGCAAGTCACTAACCCTCCATTGCCTCATGTAAGCCGCATTGAGCCTGCCATGTGGGAAAGTGCGGGGTACAAATGTAACAAAAATAAATAATGAGCCATGTGCCCTTTCCACAATCCAATAAGGGGGATTAAATTCACTCTAATTTCCCTGAAGCAATGCACAACCTGCACTCGTCAAACGTTGAGGGGCACTGGAAGACCTCGCAGGCCCCTGCAAAACTGCTGGAAAAGTAATACAATCTAAAGAATTTGTTAAATTAAAAATATTACTGGGAATAAAAAGTTTTCATCCATTTTTGCAAATAACCAGAATGCAGTAGTTTATCACAGGAAAGGCAGAACATCACTACAATGCGAAGTGGCAAAAGGGAGAAGGACTTTGCCCGAACTCTCAGATGCCTGAAGTAATATCTGTCATGGTTCTTGCATTTATCTTCCTGGGTTATGTGGAGGGGCATTTTCGAACGGGGATGACCATCTCTAAGGGCGCCCCACTCTAAGGACGGTGCCGCGAAGGGGCGGGGCAACGCGTATTATCGAAACAAGATGGACGTCCATCTTTCGTTTCGATAATACGGCCTGGGACGCCCAAATCTTGACATTTAGGTCGACCTTAGAGATGGTCGCCCTCGATTTTCAGCGATAATGGAAACCAAAGACTATCTCAAAAATGTCCAAATCCAAGCCCTTGGTCGTGGGAGGAGCCAGCTTTTGTACTGCACTGGTCCCCCTCACATGCCAGGATACCAACCGGGCACCTTAGGGGGCACTGCAGTGGACTTCAGAAATTGCTCCCAGGTGCATAGCTCCCTTACCTTGGGTGCTGAGCCCCCAACCCCCCCCCCCCAAGTCCGCCTGCCTGAAGTACACTGCACCCACTACAACTGCTCCAGGGACCTGTATACTGCTGCGATGAACCTGAGTATGGCATTTGAGGCTGGCATACAGGCTGGCAAAAAAGTATTTTAAAACTTGTTTTTTATGGTGGGAGGGGGTTAGTGACCACTGGGGGAGTAAGGGGAGGTCATCCCTGATTCCCTCCGGTGGTCATCTGGTCAGTTGGGGCACCTTTTTGAGGCTTGGTCGTGAAAAAAAATGGACCAAGTAAAGTCGGCCAAGTGCTCCTCAGGGACGCCCTTCTTTTTTCTATTATCGGCCGAGGACAACCATCTCCTAATCACGCCCAAGTCCCGCCTTCACTACCCTGCCGACATGCCCCCATGAACTTTGGTCATCCCCGTGACAGAAAACAGTCGAGGGTGTCAAAATATAGGCTTTCGATTATGCCGATTTGGACGACCTTGCGAGAGGGACGCTCATCTCCCGATTTGTGTCGAAAGATGGGCGTCCTTCTCTTTCGAAAATAAGCGTGATAGTATGTCTTCATTTTTCTTTGCATCCTACCGTGTCTTCTTCGTTACATCTTTATACCTCAGTTTCTTCTTTTATCTTCTTTATTCCCAGCTACCCAGAATATGCAGCAGCCTCTCCAAAGAACCAATGTCCTGCAGTCCAGATATGTCATTAATGAATGTATGCATACATTCTCTGGGGCAGGGGTGTCAAACATGCAGCCCTCAGGAAAGATCTGTTTGGCCCATGTCATAGTATGCAATGTGCATTCTAAATTTAACATCAATTCCATCATGTAAATATGGCACCTAAGTAATTAGAATTCGGAGGACAAATACTTTAGTGCAGCCCATAAACAACTACATGACTTGCATAGCGGCCTAGCATTAGTCATCAATTTGACACGGCTATTCTAGGGTTTGCGCTACATACTGTCAGACCAAAAAGTCGTGGGACAGGAGGTAAAGTTCTGCTGTGGATTAGGAATTGGTTATTGGACAGAAAACAGAAGGTAGAGGTAAATGGTCATTTCTCTCAATGGAGGAGGGTGAACAGTGGAGTGCCTCAGGGATCTGTCCTAACTTTGACCGGCCTAGCTATGCGGGTCCCGGCCCTGAATATTGTGCCAGGGCAGCATAACTTTAAAAAAAAAAAAAAAAGGCCCGAGCCCCCTGACACCCTCTAAAATTGACCCTCTTTCCTGCCCCCTCCTCTAAACCTGTAGCATGAAACCCCACCCAGAGGTCCCCCATCCACCTCAGTCATCTAGGTAGGCTCTCCCCCTGGGCTTACATGTAGCCCTGGTGGTCATTGGGGGCAGGAACGCAGGCCTGACACCGAATATCAAGGGATAATTTAGCCGGCAACAATCACCAGAATATGAGTGGGGGAGATACTACACAGTAACACTGGCCATCTTTGTTGAAAATCCACCCTTTCATATTGAGCCCAAGGTGGTCAGTGTTTTATAAATGCTGGTTGCTGTGTCTTATTTATATTTAGCGCTAGTATCTACATACCATGGAGTGTACCTGCTATCAGTACATAAGTAATGCCACACTGGGAAAAGACCAAAGGTCCATCGAGCCCAGCATCCTGTCCACAACAGCGGCCAATCCAGGCCAAGGGCACCTGGTGAGCTTCCCAAACGTACAAACATTCTATACATGTTATTCCTGGAATTGTGGATTTTTCCCAAGTCCATTTAGTAGCGGTTTATGGACTTGTCTTTTAGGAAACTGTCCAACCCCTCTTTAAACTCTGCCAAGCTAACCGCCTTCACCACGTTCTCCGGCAACAAATTCCAGAGTTTAATTACGCGTTGGGTGAAGAAAACCTTTCTCCGATTTGTTTCAAATTTACTACACTGTAGTTTCATCGCATGCCCCCTAGTCCTAGTATTTTTGGAAAGCGTGAACCCTCAGGTATGCATTCTGCTAACCAGGGGCTAGTAAAAGCTGCATAATCGCCTATTCATGCCCAATGCCCACCAATTCCGAGTTACCACCCAGCTACTACATGTCCCGGGCGGTAATTTCATTTTTGGCGTTCATCCACTACATGCGCCAGTTAACACCTGAGACCTTACCGCTAAATCAATGGGTTGTGGTAAAGTCTCAAACCCAAAAATGGACGCGCGTCAATTTTCATTTTGCCGCATGTCCATTTTTGGTCAAAATATTTAAAAAGGCGTTTTTTAAAAGATGTGCTGAAAAATGGATCTGCGGGCGTCCAAAATAGGCGCTTACCTTAGCGCAGGCCAGTTTTCAGCGCATCTTAGTAAAAGGACCGCCAGATAACTAACCATAGTTGCTGTCCTGACTTTATTCGGTTAGCAGATCGTCTATCACCATTAACTGGATAACCTATGGATCTCCCCAAGCTCTGCCTCCAGTCCACTGGGGAACTGTCCAGCTAGTGCTGAGACAGTCAGACGAAATATTCAGCAACACCTTCAGGATAGTTTTACTAAAAAAAATTCCTCTCACTGGCACTTATCCAGTTAGAAGCACATGATAACCGGATTAATGAATGAATATTAGCCTCAGAGGTTATTGGCAGAGAATAAATTGAGCCCTCAGCTTTTGTACTACTCAGTATTACTGCTCTGTTAGCTGAGCTGTATAGGGGTAATCAGTGGCATCGTGTTGCTTCATGTGAAGGACTAACGTACTGTCTGTGACCACCACTGCCTTTCTCATTTCTCTTTCGTCATAGTTGAGTGTATAACACTCAATGGCAGTGAGGTGAATAATTACATTTTGAGCCAATATTGCACCTACCTTGAAGCAATATATACATTTTTTCATTAGAAAGAAATCATGCAAATTATAAGCCTATGTGCAGGACACCCGTTAAGCAAAACATCTTTTCTTTTCTTTTTTGCTCATCAGAAAATAAATGCAAACGATAGATGAAATGTAATGTAGACAAATGCAAAGTGATGCACATTGGGAAGAAAAATAGGAATCAGAGTTACCTGATGCTAGGGTCCACCTTGGGACTCAGCACTCGAGAAAAAGATCTAGGTGTCGTCTGTGACATTTATAGCCCACAAACAAGTTTGAGTTCAATGTGGCTTACAACGTAGAGTGGAGGAGTGGGAGTGGCCTAGTGGTTAGGGTGGTGGACTTTGGTCCTGAGGAACTGTGTTCGATTCCCACTTCAGGCACAGGCAGCTCCTTGTGACTCTGGGCAAGTCACTGAACCCTCCATTGCCCCATGTAAGCCGCATTGAGCCTGCCATGAGTGGGAAAGTGCGGGGTACAAATGTGACAAAATAAATAAAATACAGTATCATAAACACTGTAGACAATATGCTGAAATCTTCAGCCCCAGTGTGCAGCAGTGGCCAAAAAAGCAAACAAGATGCTAGGAATTATTAAATATCAAACATATAAATGGCAAGTGACCGACTCACCTTCAAATGCGCAGTAGAGACTTCCCTATCTCTCCCGCCCTCGCGTCAAGACATGATGACGTCAGAGGGCGGAACAGAGAGGGAAACGGAGTCAGACTGTCGGACGCTGCCACTGCCGCTAGAGCCTGGAAATGAACATCGTGCACACCAACCTCTGCTCCCCCCCCCCCATCCCCGCCGCCGCTCCCACCCCCCCTCCGTATCGGGCCCACTGCACTGACCTGATAGCGCCTCTCACCACCGTGTGGAAGCGTTGCAGGCAGCAGCAGAGCGATCTGCTGTTGCCTGCAGTGCTTTCACACGGAGATGAGAGGTGCTGTCAGGTCAGTGCAAGGGGCCCGGCATGGAGAGGGGGAGGGATCGGCGGCAAGGAGGGTAGCTGGAAATCTCACCCGTTTTAACGGGCTTAACGTCTAGTTAAATTATAAGTAAGACCAAGAATACTATAATGCCTCTGTATTGCTCCATGGGGAGACCTCACATTGAGTATTTTGTTCATTTCTGGTCACTGTATCTCAAAAAAAGTATAGTGGAATTAGAAAAGATTCAAAAAAGAGTGAGAAGAGACAGCTGAGGGGAGACATGATAGAGGTATATAAAATAATGAGTGGAGTGGAACAGGTGGATGTGAAGCGTCTGTTCACGCTTTCCAAAAATACTAGGACTAGGGGGCATGCGATGAAACTACAGTGTAGGAAATTTAAAACAAATCAGAGAAAATGTTTCTTCGCCCAATGCATAATTAAACTCTGGAATTCGTTGCCGGAGAACGTGGTGAAGGTGTTTAGCTTGGCAGAATTTAAAAAGGGGTTCGACGGTTTCCTAAAGGACAAGTCCATAAACCACTACTAAATGGACTTGGGAAAAATCCACAATTCCAGGAATAACATGTATAGAATGTTTGTACGTTTGGGAAGCTCACCAGGTGCCCTTGGCCTGGATTGGCCGCTGTCGTGGACAGGATGCTGGGCTCGATGGACCCTTGGTCTTTTCCCAGTGTGGCATTACTTATGTACTTATGAGTGACCAAAATGATAAAGGGGGTGGAATCCTCTCATATGAGGAAAGAGTTTCTTCAGCTTGGAAAAGAGATGGCTGAGGGGAGATATGACTGAGATCTACAAAATTCTGAGTGGTGTAGAACAAGTAGAAGTAGATTGATTTTTTTTTTTTTTTACTCATTCCAAAAGTACAAAGACTAGAGGACACACAATGAAGTTAAATGGAAATACTTTTGAAATAAATAGGAGGAAATAACAAATAGTTAAGCTCTGGAATTCGTGGCTGGATGATGTAGTAACAGTGAGCAGCATACCTGGATTTAAAAAAAAAGGTTTTGACAAGTTCCTGGAGGAAAAGTCTAGAGTCTGATATTGAGATAGACATGGGAAGCCACTGCTTGCCCTGGGATTGGTAGCATGGAATGGTGCTACTATTTGGGTTTCTGCCAGGTACTTGTGACCTGGATTGGCCACTGCTGGAAGCAGGATACTGGGCTAGATGGACCATTGGTCTGACCCAGTAGGGCTACTGTTATATTCTTATGTTAACCGCTAATTTCAGCAGTAGTTAACCTGTTAGTGCAGTTGAAAATAACCAGTTAGTGATAAACTGCTATTTTGGGGTGTTCCATTGTGGAGTCAATACTTGACTATTTAATTGCCAATATTTAGTAACCTAACTGACCAGGTTAACCACAAAAGTAGAACAGCATAAAAGTCAATCCTATATTTATGTGGTAACCTATAGCCGGTTATGTGCTGAACATCTCACTTAACTGATTATGCTTTAGCCAGCTCTGTAAACCTGGAAATTCAATGCCAATGTTCAGACATGGCCCAGCATTGAATTTCCTGGTTTAACCTTTAGTGTCCGATGTTCTCATAATAAACCATATGGGAACAGATTGATGGGAACATCGGACACTAAAGGGTTAACACTGGCAGCGATTAACAAAATGCTGATTGTCAGGGCCGCCGAGAGAGTAGACCGGGCCTGAGGCAAGGCCGCCCCGCCTCTATACCCCCCCCCCCCCGCTGCCCCCGCCGCTGCCGCCCCCCCCCCCCCCCCCCCGTCGTTCCCCCCTCTGCTGCAGTCCACGGTCTCGCCTGCCTCCACAGCTCCGTGCCCCTTTCATTCAAAGCGGCAGTCGCAGATCACTTATCTTCTGGCCTTCCCTCCCTATGTCCCACCCTCGTCTGATGCAACTTCCGGTTTCTGCGAGGGCGGGGCACAGGGAGGGAAGGCCAGAAGAGAGGCAATCTGCGACTGCCGCTTTGAATGAAGGGGGCCTGGAGCCGTGGAGGCAGGCAGGTGAGACCGGGGACTGCAGCGCCGGCGGCCTGACCCCGGCGCTGGGCCCCCCTTGGAGGCCCGGGCCCAGGGAATTTTGCCCCCCCCCCCCCCCCCCCCTCTCGGCAGCCCTGCTGATTGTTTCCAGCTGAATATTAGGCCCTATATATGACACCTAAAAATCCGGGCACAAAATATTTCTCTCTAAGCATATTCTATAAGTGGTGGCTAGATTTAAGCGTAGTATATAGAATACGCTACTTGATATCACGGCACCTAAAACTATGCACATCAATTTACACCAATGAAAACATAACGTAAATCTCAGTACATAAATTTAGGTGCACTGGGCCATATTCTATAACTATACATGTAAATTTTAGAACGCCTAAGAAAAGCGCATTTCCCCGCCCATAACCGTGCCCTATTTTGCCTGCATGTGTTCTAAGTTAAGTGTACTGCATTATAGAATACGCTTAGCGAGTTGTGCACATAAATTCTAATTATTACCAATTAGTTAAACTTATAGAATACTGTATGTTACACACAGAAGTGCCAGCATTTAGACACTGCTTAGTGTCGTGTGAGGAGGTTCGAGCTACATTGTGGGATACATTGAGTGATTTATGGGCGGCTACTTCAGCTAAGTGAACTTTTATTGCCAGCTATGCTCCTAGGGGCCCTTTTACTAAGGCACGTAGCCGCCTACGCGCATCCAATGTGTCTCAATTTGGGACTACCGCCCGTCAGCAATCGTTGCCTAAGGATGGTCCCTGGTCCAGTTCACAGAGGCAGTGGGTTCGTAGAGGCAGTCGGGTCCAGTTCACAGAGGCAGTGGGTTCCCAAAAAATACACAATCCACTCGGGTTTGGATATATATAGAAAGTATATTGTATGTACATACTAGTAAAAAAGGCCCGTTTCTGCCGCTGATGAAACGGGCCCTAGCCGGCACCGGACTCCCTTCCCCTCCCCTTACGCTTGTCTCCCTGGTGGTCTAGAGGTACCTGTTCGGTTGGGGCAGGAAAGAAAGAGCCCCCTCTTTCCTGGCCGTAGCGGTGCTGCTAGCTTCCTTGCTGCATCGTGTGGGAGTCCGGCTCTCGGCGTTTCAAAATGGCCGCTGAGAGTTGAGGTCTCGCGAGGCAGCTTCAACTCTCAGCGGCCATTTTGATTTGCCGAGAGCCGGACTCAGACACGATGCAGCCGGGCGGCTAGCAGCAGCGCTCCGGGGAGGAAAGCGGGGATTCCTTCGTTCCTGCCCGAGCGAACAGGTACCGCTAGACCACCAGGGATAGTGGCGTAAGGGGATGGGAGGTGACAGGAGGGAGGGAAGGTGATGAGGGGAAGAGTGTGGTACCGGGGGCGGGCCGGTACCTTGAAAGGGGCAGGGCGATGTGGTGAAAGGGGCCGGGGTGATGGGCACGTCGTCGTTTGCGGCTGGGATTTGTTGGAAGGGGAGGAGTACTGCTCCCCGTGTGTTGATTTGCCTTGTTTTCGTGTTCCGTCCTTGACGTCATCACGTGTGACGCGAGGGCGGGGCATGCAGACATGGTGAGTGTTGTGGCTTCACCACCATGAACTTACGAACCGGTGTGCGAGTGCCTGCAGTGACGTCAGTGTCCTCAGAACGTTGAGGGTGCATTTTATTATAGTAGATATAAGCTCACAACACTTAGTACAGGGAAATAGTACAATGTTGTATCTGTGTGTGTGTTTAGATGGGAATCAATGAGAGAAGGGTAAGAATGGAGGGGTGGGGTGCAAAGAAAGAGAGAGAAGTGCCTAAGAAAGCAGAGCCATGTGCTCTGGGAGAGAAAGCTTTGGGGTAGAGCTGGAGAAGAAAGGGGGACCAGAGCCAAAAGTAAGGTGGTAATAGATTCCATGATTTGGCCATCTGATATGGTAATCCCAATTCAAGGAACTTCAACATATGCCCCCTCCCCCACAAAAAATTACTTTTTAGCTTGACTTTTTTTTTTCAGTTGTACATTAAGGCAAGTTACATTCAGGTATAGAGGACATTTTCCTGGCTCTGGACTGCTTACAATCCAAATGTGTATCTTTACAACATCCGTAAAATCCGCCCCTTTCTTTCTGAGCACTCTACCAAAACCCTCATCTACACCCTTGTCACCTCTCGTTTAGACTACTGCAATCCGCTTCTTGCTGGCCTCCCACTTAGTCACCTCTCTCCTCTCCAATCGGTTCAAAACTCTGCTGCCCGTCTCGTCTTCCGCCAGGGTCGCTTTACTCATACTACCCCTCTCCTCAAGTCGCTTCACTGGCTCCCTATCTGTTTTCGCATCCTGTTCAAACTTCTTCTACTAACCTATAAATGTACTCACTCTGCTGCTCCCCAGTATCTCTCCACACTTGTCCTTCCCTACACCCCTTCCCGTGCACTCCGCTGCATGGATAAATCCTTATCTGTTCCCTTCTCCACTACTGCTAACTCCAGACTTCGCGCCTTCTGTCTCGCTGCACCCTATGCCTGGAATAAACTTCCTGAGCCCCTACGTCTTGCCCCATCCTTGGCCACCTTTAAATCTAGACTGAAAGCCCACCTCTTTAACATTGCTTTTGACTCGTAACCACTTGTAACCACCTACCCTCCTCTCCTCCTTCCTGTACACATTAATTGATTTGATTACTTAATTTTTTGTCTATTAGATTGTAAGCTCTTTGAACAGGGACTGTCTTTCTTCTATGTTTGTGCAGCGCTGCGTACGCGTTGTAGCACTATAGAAATGCTAATTAGTAGTAGTAGTAGTAGCAATGGCGATTTGAACTTGGCTGCCAAGGGTCTCAGCCTACTGTCCTAACCTTTAGGTTACTCTTCACTCCCCCTTTAGGTTGCAAACTGAAACTCTACTATTTAACAATTTATGAACATCAGATGATATGAGCAGCTGCAATTCCACCTCATAACTACTTAGATTCCATTCAAAGTTATATGAGAACATCACACGAATGTAATTCAATTGTCAAATGTGCTTTTGACCTGATCGCTTTTGCAGCTTCGCTCTTTCCTATAGTGTATTTTGTACGCTTTTTTTTTTTTCTTGCTGTGTACAGTGCAGTTCAATCTTTGTTAATCAATTTCACAATCCACGGTTGCAGTTTCTTTGAAGACAGTCGTAGCTCTCACTGAACAGAAGCGACACAGCTTTTAAAAAAAAAAAATGTATTCTGAGCCTCACTAATCTAGTAAAGTGTGACCAAAGATAAAATTGTAGCACACATGTTTGTCCAAGAAAACCTTTAGTGCAAAGGGAGTCAACCAAAACCAATAACTCTTGGCAGATTGTTCCAGAGCCTGAACTCTTTGAAAAGAGATAGTACGTCCTACTGTATCATTGCGACTTACCTCTCACACACCAATACATTTGTCCTTATCTCCCCTCTACAGGAATGCATTCCTTCCTGCCTATGTAGTTCCCCCATTTTTTTAAATGTATAAGCCAAAATCATTCTGGTCTATCCTTTTTTTCCCTCTCCCTGAGGTTGAAAAAAAAACATTCTACCGCTGACTTATACTATTTCATCAAGCAACTGGTCTTGTGAATCTTAAAAAATCCTATTCCAGCATAACAGGACAGTACTTGCTTAAGGTGCTGAGGTTATCAGAGCTATTGGATACGGTGTTTGAAGAACGGCAATACACAGTACTTTCATCTGCCTATGAATTGCTTCAGTAAATGAAGACCACGCTAGTTTTCTTAGGGTCCTTTTTTATGAAGCTGCTACGCTGGCATCACCGCGCGTTATTGACATGTCCCGAGGCCCCCTTTTATTGCAGCGGGTAAAAGGCGTTTATTTTTTTTTTTTTGGTTTAAAGAAACGGATGTGCGGCAAATGAAGCGCTTGCTGTGCATCCATTTTGGGTGGGAGCACTTACCGCCACCCAGTGAGGTGGAACAGGGGAGATATGATACAGATGCTTAAATACTTGAACGGTATTAATATAGAAACAAATATTTTTTTAGACAAGGGAAAGTGGTAAAACTAAAGGACAAGAATTGAGGTTGCGGGATGGTAGATTTAGGAGTAACTTCACAAAATTCTTTTTCAAGGAGGGGGTGGTGGATGCCTGGAATGACCTCCCGAGGAAGGGGGTAGAAAACTGTGATGGAATTCAAAAGGTGTGGTATGAACACAGAAGATCTCTAATCGATATTTATAAAAGGCGAGTGTCGTACTCACTCGCAAATGTGCAGTAGAGACCTTCTCTGCCCTGCCCCAATATGTGATGACGGGGGCGGAACAGAGAGGGTCTGTACTGCGCATTTGCGAGGGAGGGACACCGCCGTCGCTAACGCTCCCCCCACCCGGAGTCGCCGCCGCCACCCACCTTCCACCCGTCGGGCCCTCGTTCCGCTACTGAAACAGCGAGGGTCCGGGAACGCAGCACTGAGCTCTGCTGAGCTGCCGTCGGCCTTCCTTCTTCTTCTCTGCCTGTGTCCCGCCCTCGACGACGTTACGTCACACGAGGGCGGAACACAGGCAGAGAAGAAGAAGGAAGGCCGACGGCTGCTCAGCAGAGCTCAGTGCTGCGTTCCCGGACCTTCGCTGTTTCAATAGCGGAGGGGCCCGGCCGGGTGGAAGATGGGTGGCGACGGCTCCGGGGGGGGGGGGGGTGAATTCAGAGGGGGGGGGGCAGCGGCGAACTCGGCCGCGCGGGGGGGGGGGGGGCCTTTCAACCCCCCCTTCCTATAATAGCCTATTTTTACGGGCTCAATAGCTAGTTAGAAAATAAATGACATATAACACAAAACTTAAAGGGTTGCATATTATAAACCCCCAGTAACGCTCTTGTGTGTGCTAAAGGCTTTGAGTGACTCCCATCCAGATTCACCTGTGCTCACCTTCTGAACAACTTGAAAGACGCATGCACTTCTTGCTCTCCACCCAGCCTCACTGGCCCCTGGCTCTTGAGTAAAACTCCACCTGGTCCTTTCCTAGTGGCTTGCAGGCACCCACCTCAATATCCTGGGTTCCTGCTTCACTCAGGGTGACTGCTCAGACGTGCCTTCCTTCCCTCTGGAACTCCTTCCAGTTATGTCCAACGTGCCCCGGTCACTCCTCTTGCTCACGGACAGTGACCCACTGCATTTCCCTGGGACTATAACTCTGCTTCTCTAGCCTTCAGAAATATGCAAATTCAGACAGTCAACATATGCAAATTCACTTTATTGTTAGAACCTGGATTCAGTCTTGTGGGGAAGAAGTTATTCACTTTGTAAATCCATTCACTGAGCCCATTTCCTTTGGGAGACCCTGGGTCTCAGTGTCTAACAGCCTCCACCCCTGGATAGGACACTCTTCACTCTCCACAACTTTATCGTCCTATCCTCCATCCCACGGCTATTAGTTACTTTAACTTCACACAATACATAAGTTCATAAATCCTGTCCACGGTCAGGTAAGTACCTCTTCACTTTCCCCTGCTGTCTTCAGGCTTCTGTTCTTTCTTTAGGGACCTTCTCCTACCCAAGGAATTACAGCCTGCCTCCGGACTTGGGCGTTGCAGGTCCCCACCTTCTTCTTCTTCTTCTTCTTCTTCTTCTTCTTCTTTCTTCTTCTTCTTCTTCTTCTTCTTCTTCTTCTTCTTCTTCTTCTTCTTCTTCTTCTTCTTCTTCTTCTTCTTCTTCTTCTTCTTCTTCTTCTTCTTCTTCTTCTTCTTCTTCTTCTTCTTCTTCTTCTTCTTCTTCTTCTTCTTCTTCTTCTTCTTCTTCTTCTTCTTCTTCTTCTTCTTCTTCTTCTTCTTCTTCTTCTTCTTCTTCTTCTTCTTCTTCTTCTTCTTCTTCTTCTTCTTCTTTTCTTCTTCTTCTTCTTCTTCTTCTTCTTCTTCTTCTTCTTCTTCTTCTTCTTCTTCTTTCTTCTTCTTCTTCTTCTTCTTCTTCTTCTTCTTCTTCTTCTTCTTCTCTTCTCTTCTTCTTCTTCTTCTTCTTCTTCTTCTTCTTCTTCTTCTTCTTCTTCCTTCTTCTTTTCTTCTTCTTCTTCTTCTTCTTCTTCTTCTTCTTCTTCTTCTTCTCTTTCTTCTCTTCTTCTCTTCTTCTTCTTCTCTCTTCTTCTTCTCTTCTTCTTCTTCTTCTTCTTCTTCTCTTCTTCTCTTCTTCTTCTTCTTCTCTTCTTCTTCTTCTTCTTCTTCTTCTCTTCTTCTTCTTCTCTTTTCTTCTTTCTTCTTCTTCTCTTCTTCTTCTTCCTCTTCTTCTTCTTCTTCTTCTCTTCTTCTTCTTCTTCTTCTTCTTCTTCTTCTTCTTCTTCTTTCTTCTTCTTCTTATTCTTCTTCTTCTTCTTCTCTCTTCTTCTTCTTCTTCTTCTTCTTCTTCTTCTTCTTCTTCTTCTTCTCTCTTCTTCTTCTTCTTCTTCTTCTTCTTCTTCTTCTTCTTCTTCTTTCTTCTTCTTCTTCTCTTCTTCTTCTTCTTCTTTCTCTTCTTCTTCTTCTTCTTCTTCTTCTTCTTCTTCTTCTTCTTCTTCTTCTTCTTCTTCTTCTTCTTCTTCTTCTTCTTCTTCTTCTTCTTCTTCTTCTTCTTCTTCTTCTTCTTCTTCTTCTTCTTCTTCTTCTTCTCTCTAGCTCTTAAGGAGGTACTGTTTATATAGGGCTGCTACTAGCCCACCACACCCTTTCTGGACCCCTCCTCCTAGTTCTGGAAGAGGCCAGCACCCTCTGGGTGTCTTTCTCTTAACAGGCCTCAGCTGGTGCTCCCTCTGCTGGCCCATCCAGGTCATTACCCTGATGACCATTTTCCCCTTACTGGTAGAAGAGCGCCCTCTAGCAGCCTCTTCAGGGTACGGCAGGCCTGTGTTTATCACAATATGTGTTTGCATGTCAAATTGAGCTTAGATGACAACTACAGCCAGTGCTGGCTTGTACGATATGAGTCTCTCATATGGCAATCCGATTTGGGGTGGGCTGGAGAGAGCTTTCATGGAAACTCCAGTACTTTTAAAGGTGAGGACAGTACCAGGCAGACTTTTATGGTCTTTGTCCCACAAATGACATGATGGATTCGGATAGGCTGGAGTGGGCTTTGGCGGTAACTCCAGTAGTTGGAACATAAGGACAGAGCCGGGTGGACTTCTACTGTCTATGTCCCAGAAACACCAAAGAAAAACCATGATCAAGTATATAATATCAAGTTCATTGTTGATTTAAATCTTGAATTGACAATGCATGTGACTGTTGGGCAGATTGACAGCTCAGGTCTTTATCTGCTGTCATTTTCTCTGTTACTATATAATTAGGAGTTACACACCCATCACCCAGTTACACACTCTGGAAAGCCATGTGAAGAATACAACAAAGAAAATGTTCCACTCAATGTGGAAACTCAAAAGAGTGAAACCTTTCTTCCCAAGGGACATATTTCGCATCCTGGTACAATCAATGGTGCTAAGTCATCTTGACTACTGCAATGCACTCTACGCTGGTTTATTTATTTATTTATTTAGATCATTTATACCCCGCCTATTACCACATAAAGCAGCCCCTAAACGGCTTACAATGAACTAATGAAGCAGTTACAATGACAGGAGAGAGGGACTGGAGGAAGAAGGGAAGGGAATATTAATACAATATTTAATCAAATAAGTAGGCAAGGAATAGAAAACAAAAAGAAGAGAAAGTAGGAGTCCAAATCAGATCTTGACTCAATGAGACACTCAAGGCAGGAAATCAGATCCTGCAAACAGGACAGGAATGCGGGCAGTAGCCAACGGCTGGAATCGGCGATCCAGGAGGAAACAGGACCCCTTCAATGTGCAGCACTCTCCGAGCACGAAGCAGCTGCAGAAGAGAAGACCAGCAGCCACGTCGCTGAGGACGACCACCCCAGTCCAGCAGCAGAGCGAGAAGGCCACAAGATGCAGCATGCACAAAAGATCTTCCCATCGCGGAGTGGAGCCAGACACAAGCAGCACCGCAGACCATCGTGGAGTGGAGCAGTTCGACGGAGAGGCCGAAGGAGAGCCAGGTCAGACAGACATCGGGAAGGAGCAACCAATAATCGCACCATCGTCCCACAACGTGGAGAGCCGGTCTCCACACCCCTGCCCCCAGCACCGGAACATCGATGCAACCAAGCGCGCAGCCAGACCGCCGACACAACGGGCAAGGACGGAAAGCCGCTCTCTTTGAAGCCCCGGTCCGAAACAGGTGCCAAGGAGTAAAGCAGACCACTGCGGCACCCAACAAAACCGGTTCGCGCAAAATCAGGCCAGTATTCAGCCAGGCAACGGAACAGCTCCGCGATTGTCAGCTGGAGCCAACGGTTTTTCAGCCCGTTACTCAGCGGCCATTTTAGAACAAATCATCAAGGAAACTTCAAACAGGCCAAAACACTGCAGCCAGACTCATATTTGGTAAAACAAAATACGAAAGTGCCAAACCCTTAAGAGAAAAACTTCACTGGCTCCCACTCAAAGAACGTATTACTTTCAAGGTTTGCACCCTGGTTCATAAAATCATTTACGGAGATGCCCCGATCTACATGTCAAACCTCATAGACCTGCCACCCAGGAACACTAAACTATCATCACGCACATTCCTGAATCTTCACTTCCCCAGTTGTAAAGGTCTTAAATTACAAATTAACACATGCATCCAATTTTTCCTACATAAGCACGCAGCTTTGGAATGCATTACCACTTGACGTGAAAAAAATGCATGACCTAATCAACTTTCAGAAATCACTGAAGACTTACCTCTTCAACAGAGCATACCACAACGATCCATCATTTGAACTTTAACGCATTACTGCTTTAACTGTCATTGCTAATGTGTTCTCTTAATTACCTGATCGTTTAATTACACCGCGTCACCCTTGGTCTTTATGTAATTTACAATTGTATCTTCTACTCTGGAATGGCGATAGCCATGACAGAACAATGTAAGCCACATTGAGCCTGCAAATGGGTGGGAAAATGTGGGATACAAATGCAACAAATAAATAAATAAATAAATAAATCATATTTTATAATGATGGGTGTGTAACTCCTATAGTGTGGAATTTCAAGAGGGCATGTTTAAGGGTATTTTGGGAGAGCTCCTATGAGTTATGCACATCAAACATATAAATGGCAAGAGGCGTACTCACTTGCAAATGCGCAGTAGAGACCCTCTCTGTCCCGCCCCTGCATCATTACGTGATGACGGGGGCAGGACAGAGAGGGAACCTGCGCCACCGCTCCACCCACCCAGGGTTGTCGCTACCGCTCCACCCACCCACCCGGAGTTGCCGCCGCCATCCACCCTCCACCCGGCCCGGGTACCTGGCTTCACTATTCAAACCGCTGGAACGCAGTACACAGCTCATCTGAGCTGCCGTTGGCCTTCCTTACCTGCCTGTGTCCCGCCCTCGCCGACGTTACGTCACACGAGGGCGGAACACACGCAGAGAAGAAGGAAGGCCGACGGCAGCTCAGATGAGCTGTGTGCTGCGTTCCGGCGGTTTGAATAGTGAAGCCAGGTACCGGCCCGGGTGGAGGGTGGCGGAGGGGACTCGGGGGGGGGGGGGGCTTTCAACCCCCCCCCCCTTCCTTTACTAGCCGTTTTTACGGGCTCAACGGCTAAGTTTTATAGAATACGCTCAATCCGTGCCTAATTTAGATGCCAGCATTTACACCTGGTTTCAGCAGGCATAAATTCAGGCACCTTAAGGAGACGTGGATTAGGTGCTCAGCTGCTATTCTATAAAGTGTGGATATCCTTTTTAGAACAGCACTTAATGCATATTTTTTCCATGCCAATTCTTTAGGTGATTTACGAGTCTAGTCCTACCTGTGTAAATGTTTAGAATGCTAGCATATATGCATATATGTGTGCACATAGGTGCATGCATGTCAAATTTCCCTCTGCCATTCTGTAAATACAAGCCGTTAAGCCCATTAAAACAGGCAACATTTTTTATTTCTGAAATGTAATTTAAAAGTTTATGAACGTAATGTGAGTTGATGTCTATAATACACTTTATATACTACTAGTAAAAAAGGCCCGTTTCCGAAACCAAGGAAACGGGCGCTAGCATGTGGTTTTTTTTTTGTGTGTGTATATGTGTCACAGAGTTATTTGTGTGTGTGTGTGTATGTGTCACATAGTTATTTTGTGTGTGTGTGTGTGTGTGTGTGTGAGGGTGCGGTGTGTGTGCAGGTTGTTGATGTGTGTCCTTTTTTTTGTTTTGTTTTGTTTTTTGCTTGGGGGTTGGGGGATGTGCTGTGCTGGCAAAGTGGGTTGGATTGGTGTGTGGCTTTGAGGGTGTGTTTCTGTTGTATTGTGTGTGTGTGGTTTTGTCTGTCAAGGAGGTTTGTGGAGGGGGGTCTTTCTGTTGGTGAAATGTAAATGTGGTTGTAGGTGGGTCAGCCTTTGTTGAGTGTTGTTTCTTTTTCCCATGTTTTTTTTTTTTGTGTTGTGCTGAGGCAGCAGTGTTGTTTTAGATGGACGGAAGGTAGAGGAGCACGTTCTTTGTCTGTCGGTATTTTTTGGCCGTTTCAGGGCTGCTGTAGGGGAATGCTGGAAGAGAAATGTGCTGTTGGAAGCAGCGCCATCTTTTTCCATTGGGCTGGGGTTCTGGGCATCCTGGAGGAGGGTGACGGCTTGCCTGAGGACGGGGATGGTTGTTTTAAGTTGGCGGAAGGGAGAAGAGCACGGTCTCGGGCCGTCGGGGGGTGATCCGGTATGTTTGGTCCATTTCAGGCCGGCTGCAGGGGAATGCTGGAACATTTATGCGCAGCAGGAATCAGCGCCGTCTTTTTCCGGGTGCTCGGGGAATCCCCGAGGTGGGAGACAGCTTGCCTGAGGCTGGGGATGGTTGGGCACGTACTTGGCCGCTTCGGCAAAAGGGGAAGAGGAAGGGGGTGGGGAGTTACCTGCAGCCGCCTGAGAAACCATGTATTCTTTGTTTGTTTTGTATTATTAGTTTGCATTTCTGTTGAAGAAAGAGTGGATGCCTTTCGAATGATGGAGGTGGTGCGTCGGTGTGCGGTTGTTTCGTTAGTTTGGCAGCCAGTCTCCAGCGATTCCTAGGCAGGGAAGGAGTACTCCTCCCCCTTCCTTGGTCGCTGTTTGCTGCTGGCTGGGTCGCGGGTAATCCTTCCAGCTGGGTTGCAGCTTGTCCTGTTCGCCCATGTCCCAGATGGTGACGGGCACGTTGTTTTCCGGCTCCTCTGACTCCATGTCAAGCGATCCCAAATATAGTCTGTGCTATAGGCCCTCTGGCACTCTTCAGTACTGGCATTAGGCATTAAAAATTTCTCCCCCCCCTCCCCCAGTCTATTTTGGCACATACCCACAGCAGGAATATTCTTCTCTCGTTCCAGCGATGGTTCTGTGCTCTCCGTGCTGCACAGATAATGAGCCATTCTGCTGGGGAATGCTCCTCCCTTATTGTCACATAGTTTCCTCTGATTGGTCCGTCTTACGTTGCCTAGTGTTGCCTGGGAACGGTGTTGTGATGGTCCTTTGTGTTTCAGAATGTTGAGGGTGTTTTTTCTGATTGGTCCGTCATGCGAGGGCGGGGCAGAGAGACATGGTCAGTGATGTGGCTTCACCACCATGAATCCATGAACCCTTCAGTGAGTGACTGAGTGACTTCAGAACGTTGTCTTCAGAACGTTGAGGGTGAGTTTTATTATAGTAGATATTCTTGCATGGCGGCGTAGTGGTCTCCATGTTCCTTGTTGTTGCCTGTTTTTTTGTCCGCCGCAGTCCCACACAACATTCCCATTGGCTGCCTTGGCCTCTCCCCTTCCCTTCCTCCATGTCCAGCAACCCTCCTCGGCGCCGTTCACTCCTTCCTCCGTGCCGGGCCCCATGCACTGACATGTCTCCTCCGTGTTAAAGCGCTGAAGGCAGCAGAAGATTGCATCACTTTAACACGGAGGCAAGAGACACTGTCATGTCAGTGCAGGGGGCCCAGCACGGAGGGGGGCGGGGGCGTCATCGTGGAGGGGGGTGTAGCTTTTTGCACCGGTGACCTCAGGGAGGGTTTTGCAGCGATCTCATGGGGGTATAGGTGTGGGAGCGGCGGCGTAGTTATTGGGCCCTTCACGAAGGGGTGCGGCAGCGGCGAAGACCTGTGAAGTGATGCATGCGCAGAACAGCTGCGCTGTTCTGTGCATGCACGGCACGTCGGTCACAGCTCATTTATTAGAGAGATGTGCATATCTTGCATTGTGTGCATTTCCAAAGGAGGAGGGGCAAACAAATGGGTGGGGCCTGGGCAGGACTCACTTGTACTTACCTTCTAGAATACTATAAAGTATCTGTGTATATTTGAAATTTAGGTGCCCATATGGCTGATCTAAGCGTCATGCCTTAATACCACACTGGTATCTACTCAGTTATACTATACTAATATTCTTTAAAGACAAGTGGGCACCTGGTTTCCATTACAAAATAGACTTCCATCAGGTGTCATGTTATAGAATTGTTTTTTTTTAATATAAGGCAAGTTACCCTACATTAACTGCAAAGCAAAGTCCCTGCCCAATTCAAAGCTAAGCAGTCAACATGAAAAATTAGTCTGCATTAAAGTGTCAAACCACTGCATCAACTGATTGATAAAGGCAGTAGGTCAGGAGATGAGAAATCAACTTCAATTTCCAAGAAGGGTTTTGACACTTTCTTTGAGACTAAGGTGGATAGATTATGCTCTGCTATTATTAATCATAATCTTAATGTGAAGAGTAGAGTTAAGAAGCCTTTGAGGGGAAAAGTTATGGTAAAGGAAGAGTCTGTGGAGCTTAGAATTGATTGGAGCAGGTGGTTCCCATGCCCTGGTCCGAGAGGCACCCCAGCCAGTCAGGTTTTCAGTAGCAGTTCTATCTTTGGCCGCTATAAACTTAACCAGCTAGCACTGAATATTCACTTAGCCAATTAAGTTTGAGCTGACTAAAAAACCCAGATATTCAATGCTGATCACCGGAAATAGCCTGGCATTTAATATTCAGGGATATTCTAAATGGTAATAAATTAGGGCTTGGATAATCTTGAATAAATATCAATCTCATTTCATGTCCTCTAGTTCTACCACTTTCCCGTCTCCAGAAAAGGTTCATTTTGGATTAATACCTATCAAATATTTGAACGTCTGTATCATATCACCCCTGTTTCTCCTTTCCTCCAGGGTATACATGTTCAGGTAAGCAAGTCTCTCCTCATACGTCTTGTAACGTAAATCCCATACCATCCTCATAGCTTTTCTTTGCACCGCTTCAATTCTTTTACATCCTTAGCAAGATACGACCTCCAAAACTGAACACAATACTCAGGTGGGGCCTCACCAATGACTTGTAGAGGGTCATCAACACCTCCTTTCTTCTGCTGGTCACACCTCTCTCTATACAGCCTAGCAATCTTCTGGCTAAGGCCACCGCCTTGCATCTCTCCTATCTTATTTTTTAGACTTCTAGCATTTGTATACAGACTGTGTTTTTTTTTCCTTGGATCTACAAGCTGCTTAGAAGTTGAAGGGGATAATGTGCATCCTTTATCCTGCTCTCTCATTAAGCACACCTGGCTTACTTTCAGCATTGTTGAAACCTTTCTACTGGGATTCCCTAAATGTCCTCTCTCAATAGTATTCTTCATGGATACTCCACACCGAACCATGTGCTCCTGGATGACTTTCAGCTCCCCCTCCCCTTCCATTCTAGTTTTAAAGCTGCCCTATCTCTAGTTGTTCAGCATAGTTTTGAACGGATTGAAGGGAAGAGAGATGGCTTAGTGGGAGACCTGTGAGAAGCAAGTTGCAGTAGTCTAATCGAGATGTGATAAAAGTGTGGATAAGGGTTTTGGTAGTGTGCTCCGAAAAGAAGGGATGAATTTTGGTGATGTTATAGAGAAAGAAACGACAGTTCACAATGCTTTCAGTATTTTCTTGGAGTGTAGGAGTGGCCTAGTGGTTAGGGTGGTGGACTTTTGTCCTGAGGAGCGGAGTTCAATTCCCACTTCAGGCACAGGCAGCTCCTTGTGACTCTGGGCAAGTCACTTAACCCTATCATGTTTCTTCATTATCATTTGCCAAATGATCTTTCTGTAACACTAAATGTCTATTCTCTATGTAATTCCACTATTCATGATGTATTGTAAGCCACATTGAGCCTGCAAAGAGGTGGGAAAATGTGGGATACAAATGCAATAAATAAAAATTGCCCCAGGTACAAATAAGTACCTGTATACAATATGTAAGCCACATTGAGCCTGCCATGAGTGGGAAAGTGCATGGTACAAATGTAGCAAAAAAAAAAAAAAAACCCCTAAGAGCTCAAACACTTGTTTGGATATGTTTTATTCCCTGGACGCAGGTGCTAGAGTGCTGCCGATTGCCGAAATGCCATCAATTCTCCATTTTGTGCAGGTGTCTGGTGGATCTGGTGCCTCAGTACTGAGCTTAACTTTTGAAGCTAAGTGTGTTTTCTTTTATGTGTTGTTTCATGAGAATCAGGAAGTGTCTTGGTTTTCAGTTTTCCGGAGGAAGGTCAGTGGAAACCTTTCCTATTAGAAGAAAAGGTACAAAAAGTCACTTTGAGGGGCATAATCGAACGCGAACGCCCATGTGTAAAAACGTCCATCTCCGGAGACGGCTCCGCGAAGAGGCGAAGCGAACCGTAAAATCGAAACGAGATGGCTGTCCATCTTCGGTTTCGATTATACGGTTCGGCCCGCTGAAATCCCATCATTTGTGTCGACTCTAGAGATAGACGACACAAATGGTGAGATCGCTGGACCTAGAGATGGCCTGGCCGTCCGCAGTTTTCAGCGATAATTGAAACCGCGGACAGCCATCTCAAAAACGGACCTAATCCAAGCCATTTGGTCGTGGGAGGGGCCAGCATTCGTAGTGCACTGGTCCCCCTGAGATGCCTCTATGCCAGCCTCAAGTATCATACCTAGCTCCATGACAGCAGTATGCAGGTCCCCGGAGCAATTTTAGTTTAGTTGGTACTGCGCGGGACCCATGCAGAGAGCAAAAATCGGAAGAAAAAAAAACATGCAAGTGCAGTCAGGGACGTCCAAATTAAAACAATAGTAACAGTGGGATTTGAACCAGCCACCTTCTGATTACAAGACCTGTGCTCTAACCACTGTACCACTTATTCAGCTGCCTAGACCTCTTTCCCTTTCCATTAAGTCCCTCCAAGTTTCTGTCAGCCAATCACAGCTCATTTAGCTGACACCGATGTCAGGTAAATGAGCTGTGATTGGCTGACAGAAACTTGGAGGGACTTAATGGAAAGGGAAGGAATACCTAAGCAACTGAATAAGTGCTGCAGTGGTTAGATCACAAGTCTTGTAATTGGAAGGTGTCTGCTTCAAATCCCACTATTACTATTGTTTTAATTTGGACGTCCCTGACTGCACTTTTTTTTTTTTGGACATCCCTGACTGCACTTGCATGTTTCTTTTTTTCTTCCGATTTTTGCTCTCTGCATGGGTCCCGCGCAGCACCAACTAAACTAAAATTGCTCGGGGGACCTGCACACTGCTGTTATGGAGCTAGGTATGGTATTTGAGGCTGACATAGAGGCTGGAAAAAATATTTAACAGTTTGTTTTTTAGGGTGGGAGGGGGTTAGTGACCACTGGGGGAGACAGGGGAGATCATCCCCGATTCCCTCCGGTGGTCATCTGGTCAGTTTGGGCACTTTTTGGAAGCTTGGTCGTGAAAAAAACAGGACCAACTTTGTGTGGACTAAATGCTCGTCGGGGACGTCTTGCTTCTTTCCATTATCAGGCGCGGAGGTCCATCTGTTAACCACGCCCCAGAACGCCCCTGTCCCGCCTTCGCTACTGTTCGGCCACGCCCCCGAGAATGTCACCCGTCCCCGTGATGGAAGCAGTTGGGGCTGTCCAAATTCAGCTTTCGATTATACCTGTTTTTGAGACGGACGCCCATCTCCTGATTTGTGTCGGAAGATGGGTGTCCGTCTCTTTTGAAAATAAGCTGGTTTGTGCCACTTTTCGGAGGAGATTTTGTTGCTGCACTTTACAGTCAGATGAACTGAGAACAGAACCATTTCTTTAGACAAACTTGGTCTGGCGTGGTGAGAAGTACGATAGGAATTGCTGTGGAAAGTGGAACATTTTGTCAAAGTGGTGTTTAAATCGTCAAATCTTGTTTTTCGCTTAGCAGCAAAGTCTATTTTTCTCTCTGCTCTCTTCCCCGAGCTCTGTTCAGTAGCACGATGTGCCATTTGCATGGCTGCTTCCCAAAAGACAGCAAATGCATCCCCAAATTAATTTTGTGAACTGAGGCAAGATCCATTAGCAATAGATTGCAAATTCACTACTCATCAAATGTTTTTTACAGCAGCTGTGGTTTAAAGCAAAGGGAGAAAAAAAAAACACTTTTAAGGGACCTAAATGCAAGCAAATAAATAAATACGCACATGAATCAAGAGAATTTTAAAGAGTAAACATGGACTTTTAACATTCTGGATCTAAAAAGGCTGCATGAATCTCTGAATGCAGCATCAGAATTAACAAAACTGGCAAGTTTGTAGGATTTAGCCATCTGGAGGAGAAATGTAAAAACTTTTTTGAGTATAAAATGTTGCTTTACATACATATGCAAGTGCATAAGTGTTGGCATACTGGGACATACCAAGGATCCATCAAGCCCAGTATCATAGTAGATGATGCCAGAAAAAGACCTAAACGGTCCATCCAGTCTGCCCAAGATAAACTCATATGTGTATACCTTACCTTGATTTGTACCTGCCTTTTTCAGGGCACAGACCGTATAAGTCTGCCCAGCAGTATTTCCCGCCTCCCAACCACCAGTCCCGTCTCCCATCACCGGCTCTGGTACAGACCGTATAAGTCTGCCCTCCCCTATCCTAGCCTCCCAACCACCAACCCCTCTTCCCCCCACCTGCTCTGCCACCCAATTGTAGCTAAGCTTCTGAGGATCCATTCCTTCTGCACAGGATTCCTTTATGCATATCCCATGCATGTTTGAATTCCGTTACCGTTTTCATCTCCACCACCTCCCGCGGGAGGGCATTCCAAGCATCCACCACCCTCTCCGTGAAAAAATACTTCCTGACATCTTTCCTGAGTCTGCCCCCCTTCAATCTCATTTCATGTCTTCATGTTTCCACTAGTGGCCAATCCAGGTCACAAGTTCGTGACAAGATCTCAAAACAGTACAATACATTTTAAGCTGGTTATCCTAGAAATAAGCAGTGGATTTTCCCCATTCCCCATTTTAATAATGGCTTATGGACTTTTCTTTTAGGGGTCCTTTTGCTAAGGTGCACTGAACAATGGCCTGCGGGAGTGTACACGTGTGCTTTGGGTGTGTGCAGAATTATTTTTTAGTGCACGTACAGAAAAATGCCCTTTTCTTTGCTGAAAACGGACGTGTGGCAAAATGAAAATTGCCACATGCCCGTTTTGGGTCTGAGACCTTACCGCAAGCCATTGACCTAGCGGTAAGGTCTCACGTGGTAACCGGGCGGTAATGGTCTACGTGTCAAATGATGTGCGTAGCTGCCGCGTGCCAGAAAATAAAAAGTATTTTTTTGGATGCGCGTAGCGGACGCCTGCCAAAATTGAAATTACTGCAAGGACCACGCGGTAACTGGGTGGTAACTCCAACTTGGCGTGCATTGGGCGCAGATAGGTGCCTACGCAGCTTAGTAAAAGGGCCCCTAAGGAAGCTATCCAAACTTTTTTTTAAACCCCGTTAAGCTAACTGGCCTCTTTAGGTCACATTTAAAGGTATGCTGAGCAGGTGCTTGTGGAATAAGCATACTCAAGAAAGGAGCATGGGCAGAGCATGTGCGTAGTTGAATTTTATGCAAGTATTTATAGAATACACATGCAGACACATATTTTACTTGCAAACATTTAGGTCTGCATACATGCAGGAGTAAATGTCAGCACTCATAATCAAGTTCCTATTTTTGCAAGATTTGTGCTAGTATTTTATAAAGACACATGGCCTGTCTTTTCAAAAGAACATCCAAGTCAAAATTGGGACATCCTGCTCTTAACGTCAAAAAATAAAATGTCCAGCTCACAGCCATTTATGAACAGGAAAAATGTCAGGATTTCCTGTTTGAAAATACGTGAGAAGGACGTTTTTGCACTGAAAACATCCAAAATGAACAGCCATTTTCCATGATAAAGGACTAGGTTCTATATATCATACCTAAAAAAATTGGCAACGGAAAAAATATGCCTAGGCGCAGTTTATAGAATGCTCCTAAATTTAGGTGTAGTTTATTGAAAATGCCGAACACCCGTTTTCTGCAACTATATTTAGTCGTGGTGTCACGATTGTAACTGTATTCCATGCCTACACTCACCTCGCCTCCGGGTGACCAGGCCTATGGCTGCTGTGGACTGTCTTCTTCCTGTTTCCCAGACATGTTCCAGAGTTCATTCCAGTCCAGATGTTCCAGCACTCCAGACTTGCCCTGGTGCTTCTGCTGCCAAGCCTCACCTGTGACCTCATCTGCAATTGCCTTTATTAAGCACCTGGGAACTTTCAGCCTTGTCTTTGCAGTTCTAGCCCTGCTAGTTCTTGTCTTGTTATCTTCAGTTTCAGTTTCCTTCCTGCTTGAGTCTGCCCTGTTTGCCTTTAGCTTCTGCTCCCTTCCTGCTTGTGTCTGCCCTGGTTGTCTTTAGTTTCAGTTCCCTTCCTGCTTGTGTCTGCCTTGTTTGTCTTTAGCTTCTGTTCCCTTCCTGCTTGTGTCTGCCCTGTTTGTCTTTAGTTTCAGTTCCCCTCCTGCTTGTGGCTGCTCTGGTTGCTTTCAGCTTTCATTCCCGCCTAGCCTGTTCCAGTATCCTGAATCCTGTTCCAGTATCCTGAATCTTGTTCCAGTATCCTGAATCCTGTTCCAGCCAAGCCAAGTCCGTTCCAGCATCTGGTTCCAGCTAAGCCAAGCCAAGTCCGTTCCTGCATCCGCTTCCAGCCGAACCAAGCCAAGTCCGTTCCAGCATCCGGCTTCAGCCAAGCCCAGCCAAGTCCATTCCTGCATCCAGGTCCAGCCAAGTCAAGTCCATTCCAGAATTCTGTCCAGCCTAGCCTGTTTGAGAGTCCTGAATCTTGGACCAGCCTTTCTGTGTTTAGTCTCGCTTCCTGTTGGGTGGTTCACCTGCTGCTCCCGGTCCCCGGAAGTGGCCCAAGGGCTCACTAATCCAGATCATTCCTCACAGTTGTGACATGTGGCCATTTACGCCAATGAAAGCCTGGTGTAAATGCCGATGCCTAAATTACATGTAGCACGGGCATTATCTATAACAGTGCTCATAAATTATAGGAACGCCCATGACCTGCGCATTCCATGTCCATGGCCACACCCCATTTTAGATCTGGATCTTAGAATTTATATGCATCACATTATAAAACATGCCTAAGCATTTGTGCACATAAATTCTTAGTAATTATTTACTTATTTATTTATGGTTCATTTCTACCCCACATTTTCCCACAAATGCAGGCACAATGTGGCTTACAGGAATTACAAAAGTAGAGAGGTACAGCACATGAATTTTACAGTAGAATAAGGATAAAACACTAGCAGCAATTAGGATGACTAAACAGCAGAATTACTGAAGGAGTACGTTTTTTCAAAAAGGTACCTTTTCAGCAGCTTCTTGAAAAGATGGTGATCAGCTTGCGATTTTATTCCCGCCTAGCCTGTTCCAGTATCCTGAATCCTGTTCCAGTATCCTGAATCTTGTTCCAGCCAAGCCAAGTCCGTTCCAGCATCTGGTTCATTTGTTGCATGGACATATAATTCCATACAACACTTGAGCAGACTCACAATTTGTAGATGACGTGAGGTAGAACGACCTACCAGTCCTGGGATGAGTATACATAACCATGAGGTACCCCGCGGGGGGAGCACTTTCCACCACCCATTGAGGTGGCAGTAAGGGCTCCCGTGGTACGGGCAGCGCAGTACCACTGGGTTAGCACTAGTTCAAAAGATTATCTTTATTTATTTATTTATTTATTACATTTGTAGCCTACATTTTCCCACATAGCAATTGGCTCAATGTGGTTTACAGGTTCCAGAGAGGAGAGTACCAACTCCGGGAATATACACAGAGTGGAAAATAGAGTAACAGTAGATGCAAGGAAGCTGATAAGGTTCTGGAAAAGAGAATACAACTCTGGGACAAATATATAGTAGCATATTTATTTATTTGTTACATTTGTATCCCACATTTTCCCACCTATTTGTAGGCTCAATGTGGCTTACATAGTACCGGAGAGGCATTTGGTAAGATAAAGTTCATTTGGTATTGCCACATAAGGGAACCGTGCCACGGAAGGGTTGTGTTATGTCCATTACGTTTTGTGTGTGTATATGTGTGTGTGTGTGTGTGTGTTGCAGAGATCAGGCATTTATGTTGGATCGGTAGGGTATGCCTTTTTAAACAGGTAAGTTTTTAGTGTTCTCCGGAAGTGTAGGTGATCGTACGTCGTTTTCAAGGCTTTTGGTAATGCGTTCCACAGTTGTGTGCTTATGTTGGAAAAACTGGATGCATAAGTTGATTTGTATTTGAGTCCTTTGCAGCTTAGGTAGTGCAGGTTTAGGTACGTTCGTGTTGATTCAACTGTGTTTCTAGTTGGTAGGTCAATCAAGTCTGTCATGTATCCGGGGGCTTCACCGTAGATTTTTAGAGAAAAGTAATCCCAATGAAGCTGATAAGTCTCCGGGGATGGGACTACAGCTTCTAGTGAGCAATACAGAGTAGGATAAGGGGTGGAAGTACACTTAATTATAACTGGAGTGGTAAAATTCGTACAGTTTGAAGTAATAGGATTATGTGAAAGGGGTATTGTTCATTTGAGTTCTTTCAATAAAGATCGCCTTTTGAACTAGTGTCTCCCTCGTTTTTTTGGAAGAGCCTTTCTACCCTACTCCTTGAATTCTCTCAGGAGCATGGGCGGGCCATGGGTGTGTTGCTAAGTAGCACGCACACTTATCCGTTGCAGGCATTCAATAGCATACTTAGGTGCACCAACTTACAGCAGCCATTGAGTTTCCGTAAGACATGCCTACATGTTGGCATGCCAATGTGCCTTTGCATTAGAGTTCTATAATGATCTAGGCACAGCAAAGTGCCATTATAGAATTGCTGTTAAGCACGCCTCATTGTGGTATCTACATCCTAGCACCAAGTTATAGAATTGTACCCTATATTAAGCAATGTTTCATTGATGATAAGCTGTAGATATGAAATAAGGCCACTTCAAAACTCAAAGAACACTCCACAACCTTATGTGAAAATCATTTCATATCACTGAATTTTGTGGGTTAAATAAACACTATTGCTCTGAGTTTTTTAAGCTGCGCTAGCGGCTGTCCATGTGCTAGTGCCGACACGGCCCATTCACGTTTATAGTGCATCCAGCATAGTTCTTATGATCAAAAGATAAGTGCGCTTGAAGTTTTGAGCACATGAACTATGCTGGCTGCACTGTAAAAGTGCTTTTTTTAATTTATAAGAAAATTTACAACAAAAAGAAAAATTTATTACAAAAATAGAAATATGTAAAAAGGAAAATGTGATATATCATAAAGTGACTGTGAATGAAAGGAGGTTTTTTTGGGCCAATGATGATTGCAAATCTTGGTGGTAACTAGGTTTATGTGTGAAAGCACTAAGGGAGGTCTTTTACTTAGGTGAGCTGGCGTTTTTAGCACGCGTTAAAAATAGGTACGTGCTAAACGCTAAAGACGCAAATGTACTACTACTACTACTACTACTATTTAACATTTCTAAAGCGCTACTAGGGTTACGCAGCGCTGTACAATTTAACACAGGACAGTCTCTGCTCAAAGAGCTTACAATCTAATGGACAAATGTACAGTCAGTCAAGTAGGGGCAGTCTAGGTTTCTTGAAAGGTAAAAAGGTTAGGTGCCGAAAGCGACATTGAAGAGGTGGGCTTTGAGCAATGATTTGAAGATGGTTAGGGAAGGAGCTTGGCTTAGGGGCTCAGGAAGTTTGTTCCAGGCATAGGGTGAGGCGTATTCCTATGGGCATCTTTAGCATTTTGTACGAGCCTACTTTTAACTTGTGCTTAAAAACGCCAGCGCGCCTAAGTAAAAAACTCCCTAAAGCACCACTGGCAATTTAGGAGGCCCTTTTCCTTCATTTTTTCATGTTTGTAACATATAAGGGTCTGTTTACTGAGCCTCGCTAGCAGCTTCCTGCAGCATGCATGCATTTATTTATTTATTTATTTATTTATTTATTTATTACATGTGTACTGTGATATCCCCCTTCTCACTCAGGGTGACCTGGTTCTCAATATGCAAATCATATGCAGATTAGTGTGCTACCCCTTCTCACTCAGGGTGACCTGGTTTCCACTCAGCACATTAAGCAGGTCTCACCAACTGCATATTTCTCAGGCAACTCTTTATTCCAGCCCCTGGGCACACTTCTTCTAGCTTAACACTTTATGCTTTCATAGATCTTCACACTGAGCCTCCCCACACAGATACATGGGCTCAGTACTATACCAATACTTTGGGGACTCTCAACCCCAGGCTTTGCAGCCTGCTCCTCTCAGTACTTTGGACACACAGTCCCCTCTTTGAACATACAGTTCTAGACACACAGTCTTTTCTTCTTTGGACCCACAGTCCCCTCTTTGAACACACAGTTCTAGACACACTTTTCTTCTTTGGACCCACAGTCCCTCTTTGAACACACAGTTCTAGACACACAGTCTTTTCTTCTTGGACACACAGTCCCTCTTTGAACACACAGTTCTAGACACACAGTCTTTTCTTCTTTGGACCCACAGTCCCTCTTGAACACACAGTTCTAGACACACAGTCTTTTCTTCTTTGGACCCACAGTCCCTCTTTGAACAAACAGTTCTAGACACACAGTCTTTTCTTCTTGGACACACAGTCCCTCTTTGAACACACAGTTCTAGACACACAGTCTTTTCTTCTTTGGACCCACAGTCCCTCTTTGAACACACAGTTCTAGACACACAGTCTTTTCTTCTTTGGACCCACAGTCCCTCTTTGAACACACAGTTCTAGACACACAGTCTTTTCTTCTTTGGACCCACAGTCCCCTCTTTGAACACACAGTTCTAGACACACAGTCTTTTCTTCTTGGACACACAGTCCCTCTTTGAACACACAGTTCTAGACACACAGTCTTTCTTCTTTGGACCCACAGTCCCTCTTTGAACACACAGTTCTAGACACACAGTCTTTTCTTCTTGGACACACAATCCCTCTTTGAACACACAGTTCTAGACACACAGTCTTTTCTTCTTTGGACCCACAGCCCCTCTTTGAACACACAGTTCTAGACACACAGTCTTTTCTTCTTTGGACCCACAGTCCCTCTTTGAACACACAGTTCTAGACACACAGTCTTTTCTTCTTTGGACCCACAGTCCCTCTTTGAACACACAGTTCTAGACACACAGTCTTTTCTTCTTGGACACACAGTCCCTCTTTGAACACACAGTTCTAGACACAACAGTCTTTCTTCTTGGACCCACAGTCCCCTCTTTGAACACACAGTTTCTAGACACACAGTCTTTTCTTCTTGGACACACAGTCCCTCTTGAACCACACAGTTCTAGACACCCAGTCTTTTCTTCTTGGACACACAGTCCCTCTTTGAACACACAGTTCTAGACACACAGTCTTTTCTTCTTTGGACCCACAGTCCTCTTTGAAACACACAGTTCTAGACACACAGTCTTTTCCTTCTTGGACACACAATCCCTCTTGAACACCAGTTTCTAGACACACAGTCTTTTCTTCTTTGGACCCACAGTCCTCTTTGAACACACAGTTCTAGACACATAGTCTTTTCTTCTTTGGACCCACAGTCCCTCTTTGAACACACAGTTCTAGACACACAGTCTTTCCTTCTTTGGACCCACAGTCCCTCTTGAACACACAGTTCTAGACACACAGTCTTTCTTCTTTGGACCCACAGTCCCCTCTTTGAACACACAGTTCTAGACACACAGTCTTTTCTTCTTGGACACACAGTCCCTCTTTGAACACACAGTTCTAGACACACAGTCTTTTCTTCTTTGGACCCACAGTCCCTCTTTGAACACACAGTTCTAGACACACAGTCTTTTCTTCTTGGACACACAATCCCTCTTTGAACACACAGTTCTAGACACACAGTCTTTTCTTCTTTGGACCCACAGTCCCTCTTTGAACACACAGTTCTAGACACACAGTCTTTTCTTCTTGGACACACAGTCCCTCTTTGAACACACAGTTCTAGACACACAGTCTTTTCTTATTGGACACACAGTCCCTCTTTGAACACACAGTTCTAGACACACAGTCTTTTCTTCTTTGGACCCACAGTCCCTCTTTGAACACATAGTTCTAGACACACAGTCTTTTCTTCTTTGGACCCACAGTCCCTCTTTGAACACACAGTTCTAGACACACAGTCTTTTCTTCTTTGGACCCACAGTCCCTCTTTGAACACACAGTTCTAGACACACAGTCCCTCTTTGAACACACAGTTCTAGACACACAGTCAAACTCTAATGCTTTAGGGACTTCTTACCCCAGGACTTTCAGCCTGCTGATCTCCCTTTGGACACCCAGTCCACCCCCAAGTCCATCAGGTTAGCCAGTATCTTTCAGGGGCTCTCTCTTCTTCTACTGCTAGCTCACTTCCCTTCACAACTCAGGTGGGGGATAAAGTGGTTAATTAGCTACACAGGACCCAGCCCATAACCACCTGCACCTGTGGACCTCCCAGGGCTCTCCCCGGTCCTAGCGACCTCCATCTTCTTCTAGCGCCCTCTAGTGGCCTACACCGTATAGGACAGCCTCATACCTTCTCACAGTACCCCACATTTTCCCACCTATTTGCAGGCTCAATTCTGTAACAAAGCGTGGAAATTAGTGGAACGCCCCCGATACGCCCATGACCCACCCATGACTGTGCCCCCCTTTTTGGAACCATGTGTAAAATTTATGCGCGGATTCTGCGCCTAAATTTGCATGTGCAAATTTTAATTAAACCCAATTAGCACCGTTGCTCGATAAGATCTCAATTATCGGCGCTAATTGGCTCATTTTTAAATTGCACATGCAATTTCGACACACACGCCCAAATTTGCGTTTGCTATTTTAGCGTTTTTTTAAAAATAGAATTTGGGGGAATTTCGGGAACTTGTATTGTTAGACCCAATAAAAAAGGCAGAATTGTATCTTCTTTAGTTGTTTTGATTCATTTTATTTCTATGTATGACCTTAAATTGTAGGAGGTTCAGTCAGTGAACACAAGATGCATTCTGGAGTTTTTGAATGGTATTATTTTTATTTATTTGTTACATTTGTACCCCGCATTTTCCCACCTATTTGCAGGCTCAGTGTGGCTTACGTGCAGGGGCATAATTGAACAAAAACGTCTATCTCCATGGGCGTTTGTCTCCGAGAACGGGTCCGTGAAGGGGCAGACCGAACCGTATTTTCGAAAAAAATAGACGTCCATGTTTTATTCGACAATTTGTGAGCTGGGCGTTTTTGCTTTTCAGCGATAATGGAAAATGAAAGCGCCCAGCTCAAAAACGAATAAATCCAAGGCATTTGTTCGTGGGAGGGGCCAGGAGTCATAGTGCACTGGTCCCCCTCACATGCCAGGACACCAACCGGACACCCTAGGGGGCACTTTTACAAAAACAAAAAAAAGGTAAAAGAGCTCCCAGGTGCATAGCACCCTTCCCTTGGGTGTTGAGCCCCCCAAATCCCCCTCAAAACCCACCGCCCACAAGTCTACACTATTACTATAGCCCTAAGGGGTGAAGGGGGGGCACCTACATGTGGGTACAGTGGGTTTGGGGGGCGGTTTGGAGGGCTCCCATTTACCAGCACAAGTGTAACAGATGGGGGGGGGGTGGGCCTGGGTCCACCTGCCTGAAGTCCACTGCACCCCCTAATAACTGCTCCAGTGACCTGCATACTGCTGCCAGGGAGGTGGGTATGACATTTGAGGGTGAAAATAAAAAGTTGTGAAACGGCATATTTTGTGGTGGGAGGGGGTTTGTGACCACTGGGGGAGTCAGGGGAGGTCATCCCCGATTCCCTCCAGTGGTCATCTGGTCATTTAGGGCACTTTTGGGGGCCTTATTCGTGGAAAAACAGGGTCCAGGAAAAGTGCCCTAAATTCTCGCTAAAAACGCATATTTTTCTTCCATTATCGGCGAAAGGCGCCCATCTCTGATTGCCCGATAACCACGCCCCAGTTCCGCCTTCACCACGCCTTCGACACGCCCCCATCAACTTTGTCCACATCCGCGACGGAGTGCAGTTGAAAACGTCCAAATTCGGCATTCGATTATACCGCTTTATTCGTTTTTGTGAGATAAACGTCTATCTCCCGATTTGGGTCGCAATATAGGCGTTTTTCTTTTTCAATTATAAGCTGGATAGTACCGTAAATGCATTCGCCAGTCGGTTGATAACAAATAACCAGGTTATATTGTGGTTGAATGAGGTAGTTGTGTATCAGGCATCATGGGGGTCGAAGGGTATTGTCCAGCACGATCATTGGTTATGTTGTGTTGCTGGGTGTAGGGATTTACGTTGGATCAATGGGGTAAGCCTTTTTGAAGAGGGTGGTTTTTTAGTGATTTCCTGAAGTTTAGACGGTCATGGATTGTTTTCACGGCTTTTGGGAGTGCATTCCATAGTTGTGTGCTTATGCAGGAGAAGCTGGATGCGTGGGTTGTTTTGTATTTGAGTCCTTTGCAGTTTGGGTAATGTAGGTTTAGGTAAGGTCGTGATGATCTGATTCTGTTCCTGGGTGGTAGATCTAGGAGGTCTGTCATGTATCCTGGGACTACGCCGTAGATGATTTCGTGGACCAAGGTGCAGATTTTGAAGACGATCTGTACTTTGATTGCCGACGCAGCCCATTTGAAATGAATAGACTGCGTTGGCACTAACGCATAGCCAGCCGAGCTACCTGCTTAGTAAACCCCAGCGGTAGCGTTCATTTAACCCTCAATATTTGGTGATACGATATTTATTTATTTATTTATTGCATTTGTACCCCACATTATCCCACCTTTTTGCAGGCTCAATGTGGCTTACAGTGTTGTTATGATGCAGTCATTACATTATCTTAAATACATTCAATAATCGGTTGAAGGTATATGGTTTAGATGTAAGGTGCTAGGTAAGGTATTGTGAAAGGTGTTTTGATGCACCTGAATAAGTTGAGAATGGTTTATTAGGATGTATTTAGTAGGCTTTGTTGAAGAGATGTGTCTTCAAAGCTTTGCGAAAGCTGGTTAGATTGTCCATAGTTTTCAGGGCCATGGGTAGTGCATTCCAGATCTGTGTACTTTTATACGCAAAAGTAGTAGCGTATGCCTGTTTGTATTTAATTCCTTTGCAGCTGGGGAAGTTCAGATTGAAGAATTTGCGGGCCGATTTTTTGGCATTTCTAGGTGGTAGGTCCACTAGATTTAACATATAGAGTGGGACATCTGCGTGGATGATTTTGTGGACGGTTGTGCAGATCTTGAACTCAATTCGTTCCTTGAGTGGTAGCCAATGTAGTTTCTCTCTTAGAGGTTTCGCCCTTTCGTATTTAGTTTTTCCAAAGATGAGTCTGGCTGCGGTGTTCTGGGCTGTTTGGAGTTTTTTAATGGTCTATTCTTTACAGCCTGCGTATAAAGAGTTACAGTAGTCCAGGTGACTTATCACTAATGACTGTACTAGGGTGCGGAAGATGTTTCTTGGGAAAAAAGGTTTTATTCTCTTAAGTTTCCACATTGAGTGGAACATTTTTTTCGTTATATTCTTCATGTGGGTCTCGAGTGTGAGGTTTCGGTCAATAGTGACTCCAAGAATAAAGACCAGGCTACGCTGGATACGTTGATCCAATTTCAAACACAAACATCCCTAGTAGTTTCTATACATATGTTTATTGGAAATCAGTTGACTGCAATACTTTTGTGTTTGCAGTGTGACAGTTGCATTCCCTGTATCTCTAAAGAACCAGTTTCACGAAAGAAGAGTTTGTCAAGGAGCATCTGGGATGCTATAACCTTTTCCAGAGAAGAGTTACCTTGATATGTGTATTCTCAGGGTTCATATGTGGGCACGCCATTGTCACAGAGAGTGCTTGTTATTATAACAACAAATGTCAGCTGATAAGCATGTGAAGTGCAGGCTGCCTTTTCACTGCACGTTAAGTCTGTGGATCAGATTATCCATAAACATTAGCAGATGTCGCATTTGCATACCAATCCTGACGAGCGCCTCCATAAAGCCTTCTCTACAGGATGGAATACAAGAGATATGCTAATATTATTCTAGTTGGAGTATTTCTATCAGTGCCTTTTTCCTAGCATATATATATATATATATATAGCCTGTACATACATGCAGGGAGATCTTTCAGGATTGGGGTGATACTGAAAGACGGATCCCCCACATATATATATATATATATATATATATATATATATATATATATATATATATATATATATATATATATATATATAGCCTGTACATGTACATGCAGGGAGATCTTTAAGGATTGGGGTGATACTGAAAGACGGATCCCCCACATTAGCCGTTTTCTCTGCAACCAGTCACCAAGTCCGTGTTAGCACAGCAATGCAAATACTGCCATAGGTTCCCAGAATACACCTCTTGCTATGAAAAGATAGCAAGCTGGACTGCCACAGATCCCGACATTGAATGGACATGGTCACACAATACCTCACCTTGGTCACTTAGGGGTCCTTTTACTAAGGTGCCTGTAAAAAATGCCTTTTTTTAAACTGTTGCCGAAAATGGCGTGTCCATTTTGGGTCTGAGACCTTACCGCCAGCCAGAGACTTAGCAATAAGGACTCTGGCGTCAACGGTGTGGTAATCGCCTATGTGCATCAAGTCAGAGTTACCGCCCAATTTTCACCGTACACCAGAAAAGAAAATATATTTTCTGGCGCACGTAGCGGATGTGTATAAAAATTAAATTACCGCATGGACCACATGGTAGCCGGGTGGTAACTCCAAATTGATGCGCGTTGGGTGTGCATAGGTACCTATGCAGCTTAGTAAAAGGGCCCCTTACTGTATACATAAAAATGGACAGAACCTTACCAAATATAGGGATACTAGTGGAACCCAGCCCGTTTCCTCAACAATGAAACGGGCCCTAGGAAGTCTCTCTTGTAAGCAATTTTTTTCTCTCCCCTGCCCTCCCCTCCATGTCCAGCGATTCTTCCCTTCTCTCCCATCCCATCCCATCCCCTCCAGCGATTCTCCTCTACCCTGGTCTCCCATCCATGTCCCGCGATTCTCTTCTCTCCTGTCCTCTCCTCCCATCCCATCCATGTCCATCGATTCTGCTCTTCCCTGCCCTGCCCTCGAGGTGCCGCAATTCTCTCTTCCTTTGTAGCTCATCGTTTTCTGGCTGGCCTGGCTGGCTTCTCTTCCGTTGGTAACATCCTGACGTCAGCTCGCCTCCAGCGTTCCCTTCCCTCTCACTGTTCCGCCCTCTGATGTCATTACGTTTTGACGCGAGGGCAGGGCAGTGAGGGGGAATGGAATGCTGGAGGCTGGCTGACGTCATGAGATGTTACGAACCCAGGCAGCCAGACAGCGATGGAACGTTGGAGGTGCAAATTATTATATAGGATGTTTACTAAAGTGTGTTAGCGTTTCTAATGCACCGTTAAAATGAAGGCGCGTTAAACGCTAACACGCCTATATATTTCTATGGGTGCATTACATAAGTACATAAGTGATGCCATACTGGGAAAAGACCAAGGGTCCATCGAGCCCAGCATCCTGTCCACGACAGCGGCCAATCCAGGCCAAGGGCACCTGGCAAGCTTCCCAAATGTACAAACATTCTATACATGTTATTCCTGGAATTGTGGATTTTTCCAAGTCCGTTTAGTAGCGGTTTATGGACTTGTCCTTTAGGAAACCATCCAACCCCTTTTTAAACTCTGCTAAGCTAACCGCCTACACCACATTCTCCGGCAATGAATTCCAGAGTTTAATTACACGTTTGTTTTAAATTTACTACACTGTAGTTTCATCGCATGCCCCCTAGACCTAGTATTTTTGGAAAGCGTGAACAGACGCTTCACATCCACCTGTTCCACTCCACTCATTATTTTATATACCTCTATCATGTCTCCCCTCAGCCGTCTCTTCTCCAAGCTGAAAAGCCCTAGCCTCCTTAGTCTTTCTTCATAGGGAAGTCGTCCCATCCCCGCTATCATTTTAGTCGCCCTTCGCTGCACCTTTTCCAATTCTACTATATCTTTCTTGAGATGCGGCGACCAGAATTGAACACAATACTCAAGGTGCGGTCGCACCATGGAGCGATACAACGGCATTATAACATCCTCACACCTGTTTTCCATACCTTTCCTAATAATACCCAACATTCTATTCGCTTTCCTAGCCGCAGCAGCACACTGAGCAGAAGGTTTCAGTGTATTATCAACGACGACCCCCAGATCCCTTTCTTGGTCCGTAACTCCTAACGTGGAACCTTGCATGATGCAGCTATAATTCGGGTTCTTTTTTCCCACATGCTGACGTCATGAGATGTTTAATGCGTGTAAACCATTTATGTGCATTAAAAATGCTATTGCACCTATAGCGCACCATAATAAACATAGGCAATAGAACAAATGACCACATGCTAGAAACAGAAATGTGCAGGACTGGAAGACTCAAGAAACTAGACTTTGCCAACAGTACAAGACTGGAGAAATAGAAATGTATCTTCTCTTGCACTGAGAAATTAAAAAGGGAGCTACTACTACTACTACTTAACATTTCTAGAGCGCTACTAGGGTTACGCAGCGCTGTACAATTTAACAAAGACAGACAGTCCCTGCTCAAAGGAGCTTACAATCTAATAGATAAGAGTGAGACAAATATAGGACAATCAAGCCATTGTGACATCACTGATGAGGTTGGCTCTTAGGCATTGGTGGAATGAGGCATTATGACATCACAATCTCAGCTCTGGTTAAATCACTGCTATATGTAATACTACTACTACTACTTAACATTTCTAGAGCGCTACTAGGGTTACGCAGCGCTGTACAAATTAATAACTAAGGACGGTCCCTGCTCAGAAGAGCTTACAATCTAAAGGACGAAATGTCAAGTTGGGGCAGTCAAGATTTCCTGAATAGAGGTGTAGTGGTTAGGTGCCGAAGGCGACATTGAAGACCAATGTCAAGGCTGATATTTTAAAGACTTATCCAGGTAGCAGCACCTGAATATCCAGATTTTTTCACCTGTGGCGGCTGGCGTTTACAGAAAAGAAAAGCACTGACCACAATGGGATCAATATTGGGGAGAAAGACAGTAGAGGTGCTGCACATTGTTGTTGATGATATTTTGTTACTTCAAATTATGTTTGCGTCTGTTGTAACCGCCTCGTTAATAGGCAGGTGACAATTGAGAAAAAATACATGAAGTCTAGACTCTAAAAGCTGGCACATTCAAATCACTAAACCAAAACTTTAAAAAAGAAAAGACTCACTGTTACTGCCTAGCCAAAGAAAAAAAGGTAACACATTTACACACGCAAATAAAGCAAAAGACTGTAGACAAACAAGGGCCCCTTTTATGAAGCTGCGACAAAAGTAGGCCTGCACTGGCATCGGCACGTGTTTTTGGCGTGTGGCAAGGTCTGCTTTTCCTACAGTGGGTAAATGGTAGGTCTTTCTCTTTTCAGGAAATGGCCATGCGGCAACTGAAGCACGTGCCGTGTGGCCATGTTGGGGGGGGGGGGAGCCCATACTGCCACCCATTGAGCTAACCAATTAGTGCCAGTAATTGGGTGCTAACAATTAATTATTGGTGTCAATTGGCAGCAATTTGGATTTGCACACATATCCTGTTACGTGCGATTCTGTAAGGATACGAGTGCAAATCTTTTTTCATGTAACTGAAAAGGGGGCACGGCCATGGGAGGGGTCAGGAGTGTTCACTAAAGATGTTCACAGTATTATAGAATTTGGGGGGTTGGCACCTAACTTACGTGCCAGGATTTACACCAGGTTTCAGCTGTTCTAAATCCCTGTGACCAATGTTGGCTGCAGACCCAGGCACTACACAGTATTGTATAAACAACGCTCAACTCCGAGTAGTGCTCAGTATGCATTTTTGGGGCCCCCAAATTTACTGAACTTAGGGGTCCTTATTTATTTATTTATTTATTTGTTACATTTGTACCCCACATTTCCCCACCTATTTGCAGGCTCAATGTGGCTTACATAGTACCAGAGAGGCTGTTGCCAATTTGGTTGGTAACAGATACAAAGTTATATTGTGATCAGGTGAGGTAGGTTTGGATCAGGTATCAAGGGGTCGAAAGAGGTGAAAATTATAAATTGTCCAGTACGATCGTTAGTTATGCTGTGTCGCTGGGTGCTGGGATTTTAGGTTGGATCGTTGGGATAGGATTTTTTGAATAGGTGAGTCTTGAGTGATTTTCTGAAGTTTAAGTGGTCATGGATTGTTCTCACTGTATTTGGGAGTCCGTTCCATAGTCGTGCGCTAATGTAGGAGAATTAGGATGCGTAGGTTGTTTTGTATTTTAGTCTGTTACAGTTTGGATAATGTAGGTTTAGGTATGATCTTGATGATCCGATACTGTTTCTGGTTGGTAGATCTATTAGGTCTGTCATGTAACGTGGTACTACGCCGTAGATGACTTTTGTGTACCAAGGTGCAGATTTTGAAGATGGTCCGTTCTTTGATTGGGAGCCAGTGCAACTTTTCTCGTAGGGGTTTGGCACTTTTTACTTTTGCACATACCATGACAGTAGCAAACCTAAGCCAGGGTATGTGGGGCATGATCTCAGTCTCTCAAATTTACTGCTAACACTCAGCATAGAACCTCCATCATGCCAACAACAGGTTCTTTCTGGAGTTCATAAGATGTAACATGTACAGGCAATAAGATCAAATGTAGATACATTCCAATGGTTGTTGTTGTTGTTACATTTGTACCCCGCGCTTTCCCACTCATGGCAGGCTCAATGCGGCTTACATGGGGCAATGGAGGGTTAAGTGACTTGCCCAGAGTCACAAGGAGCTGCCTGTGCCTGAAGTGGGAATCGAACTCAGTTCCTCATGGCCGCACAAGCTTCTGCTTCTGTGAGTCTGACGTCCTGCACATACGTGCAGGACGTCAGACTCACAGAAACAGAAGCCTGCGCAGCCTTCTACATGGAATGTTGCTAGTGGAATAGCAACATTCCGTGTAGAATCTCCAATAGTATCTATTTTATTTTTGTTACATTTGTACCCTCCGCTTTCCCACTCATGGCAGGCTCAATGCGGCTTACATGGGGCAATGGAGGGTTAAGTGACTTGCCCAGAGTCACAAGGAGCTGCCTGTGCCTGAAGTGGGAATTGAACTCAGTTCCTCAGTTCCCCAGGACCAAAGTCCACCACCCTAACCACTAGGCCACTCCTCCTCCTCTTTTGGGTGATAAGAACACCCAAAAGAGACCAAGTTCAAGTTGACAACTTTTCAAAGTCTTCCTCTATTCCCACCTCCCACCCCCCCCCCCCTTGAAATAATTCAGATATCAGTGCAGTCGTAGTGTACAGAAGTACTATACAATCAGACGGTTAATGTATTAAGGAATGCTGATCTGGTCCTTATAGTATAGGTCTGCAAACATGGGGTCCATAATGTTATGGGGTGCATTTATTTATTTAATTGTTGTACGTGGGTAATACATGTCTGTTTGTTTATATTAAAAAGCATTTATAATAAGAGATATTGCGATATTGGAATATCATTTAACAGGGAGTACAAATCAAAATAATTTCTTTTAAAATAACAACGTACTTTGTTTATATATATTTTTCCCTAGTTAATTATTGTTAGTCCATAATGTTATAAAACATTTCCTTGTCTTTACACCACTTTCTTCTACTGTTAAATGCTGCATAGTAAGGTGCTCATGCGTAAGAGTCCTCCATTGTGTAATGTTGGGGGGGGGGGGGGGGGGAGTTGGATGTATCCATTTTTTAAAAATGCAACGCTTAGCCATCAATTGAAAATGTCATTTTAATTAAGCTGGTGGCACCCAATGATGGGAACTCATTCTGTATCTTTCTGCCACATTTTCTTGGTCTTGAACTGCATTTCTTGATAACTGACTATCTTTATCTTTCAAGCTCCATCTCTGACCGTCTTCAAATCTAAGCTAAAAGCCCATCTTTTTGATGCTGCTTATAACTCCTAACCCTTATTCACTTGTTCAGAACCCTTATTTTATCATCCTCACTTTAACATTCCCTTATCTCTTGTTTGTCCTGTTTGTCTGTACTAATTAGATTGTAAGCTAGGTCGAGCAGGGGCTGTCTCTTCATGTTCAAGTGTACAGCGCTGCGTAACCCTGGTAGCGCTTTATAAATGTTAAGTAGTAGTAGTAGTAGTCTTTGGGATTCCGGAATCTTGCTACTCTTTGGGATTCTGCACAGAATGTTGCTACTTGTTGTCCTTATCCCTTATTTGTCCTGTTTGTCTGTCCTAATTAGATTGTAAGCTCTGTCGAGCAGGGACTGTCTCTTCATGTTCAAGTGCACAGTGCTGCGTACGGCTAGTAGAACTTTAGAAGTGATAAGTAATAGTAGTAGTAGTTTACCTCCACATGAAAATCCTCAAGTACCAAGAAATGCAGGTTTTCTGTGTGATTCCTGGTGTGGTTTCCCTTGGGAGATGTAGAGTACCCCAGAACTCACATTTTTATCGCAACCTGTTTTTATCTCTTTCTGGCCATTTTAAATCTTTTGATTAGATATAGCAGTGATGGTGAACCTATGGCACGCGTGCCAGAGAGGGCACGCAGAGCCCTCTCTGTTGGCATGTGCGCCGTCGCTGGTCCGTCAGTCCATGCGCCATCACTGGTCCATCCGCCCTCCCTACCACTAAGCACCAGGACACCCGCCCGCCCTCCCTCCGAGCACCAGGGCGCCCCCTCCGAAATTCAAAAGGCATACCCGGTCGGGGTCAAGGTGGTGTCGGCAGCGAAAAGTGTGCTGCCCGCTCGGCGTGCCTTCGGCCCTCCCATCCACCTCTCAAGCTCTGGTCCCGCCCTCCATGAGGGCGGGACCAGAGCCTGAGAGACAGAAGGGAAGGCCAAAGGCGCGCCGAGCAAACAACAAGCCCCTCGCTGCCGCTGCCACCCCAACCCCGACCAGGCATGCCCCTCAAACCTCAGAGGGAGGGAGGGAGGCCTGGTGCTGGGTGTTTGGTGGGATGGAGGCCTGGTGCTTGGTGGGAGGGAGGGAGGCCTGCCTGGTGCTGGGAGGGAGGTCTGCCTGGTGCTGGGAGAGCAGGGGGGAGAGGAGGGTGGTTGGATATGGGTGGTTGGAGGGGAGGGCGGCTGGACATGGGTGGCTGGATGGGAGAGGAGGGTGGCTGGAAATGGGTGGCTGGAGGGGAGAGGAGGGTTGCTGGACATGGATGGAGGGCAAGAAATGAAGAAGAAAGGAGGAAAGTAAAGAAATAAATGGAAAGGAAGCCCTGGAAATGGAGTTAAGAGAACAGATAGAGAGCAGCAGAATCAGAGACTAGGACCAATATGGATAGAAAAACAAAATCACCAGACAACAAAGGTAGAAAAAAATCATTTTATTTTCATTTTAGTGTTTGGAATATGTCCAATTTGAGAATTTACATCTGCTGTCTTATTTTGCAGTGGGTATACTGGAGATGTAACAGCTTACAGGAATGATTTATAATGAAAAAAATCATGTAATTTTTTTTCTTCTATACTAGTATAATAGTTTCAATGATGTCTGTTTATATGCACCTTGACTGGTGGAAGGGGTGTGGCTATCATAGGGGTGGAGTCATATGTAGTGACCTTGCCCATAATGAGTTCCGACACCTGCGATAAATAATTAGATCTTGGGTTGCTGTTTGGGCACTCGGTCTCTGAACGGTTCGCCATCACTGAGATATAGAGAAATATTTAAATTATGCTGACAATATGCAAATTGTAATTCCAATGGGGAACTCTTTAGAGGAGACATATTTAATAAGCTCATCGTTTCACTGATATTAAACATGAGCTACAATTGATCAACTGAAAATAAATCCGGACAAGACTGCATTGCTTTGGAATAGCTGGGCCTAGCAACAAGGGGCGTGCAACCTAAACCTTTTTTTGTTTTGTGTAGTTTCCTGTATCATTCACAGAAATTGTCTTGTTGTTTGGGCTTTTTTTCTATTCTTTTCATTTCAAGGGGAATGTCAGAAATAGAGCACACTCTTCCATAAAGAATGAACACTCTTTCCCAGGCAAGAGTGTGACTTTTTGGAAGGCATGCATCCTCTTCCCGGAGTGTGCATGCTTTCCAACACAGGAAAAAATCTGAAGTTTCGGGGGGGGGGGGGGGGGGGGGGTCTGTTTCAGGCTAATTGACATTTTCTGGGGGGTTTTTTTCCCAAATGGTTGCTCATCCCTACTAGAAACCATACCATTCTTTCCTGGGTCCATGGCGGACAGCAATGGTGTAGCTATGGGTGGGCCTGAGTTGGTGCAGGCCCACCCATTCTTGACTTAGGCCCACCCAGCAGTGGTGCCTCAGATCCCTCTCTTCCTTTGGTAGCCCCTGGCTTCTGCCTCCTCTCTGTATCTTTCCGCCCCTCTCCAGTGTACCTCAGAGGTGTCCTGAGGCCGCAGTGATTCATCTTTGTTGCCTGCATGAACCCCGCAGGCTTCGCTGTACCATATCCTGCCCTCGCTGACATCACTTCCTGTTTCCTCACTGGCTTTAGTCTGTGTAAGAGAATTATCACTCAATTCCAGCTAATTAAAATATGGCAGCCAAAATAAATATTGGTGTTCAAACTTTGGGAGGGCAAGATTGCTATTGATCCAGCTCCATTGTCTCTGAATTCAGTTGAGGGTGATATATAAAACTTTAATTATAGTGTTCAAAATAATTAGAGGGTTTTGCCCCACTTTGACTGAGTATGTAACTTTATGTTCTTGCACTCGCAAGGAGCCTTGTAGATGTGAGCTTCCAAATGTTTGCAATTATCTATTGATGTTTTCAAGGAAAAATGCTGTCAAATCAATTACCAGTGTCAATGGAGAAACCACCTTGTTGTGGTGGAGGGGCTTGTGAGTTTCAATGAATTGAAGGGCTATGCTGTAGGTCCATCCTTATCAGAAAGGCCTCTGAGGAGAAACCTGACTAAGAATGACTCAAACTCAAGAACCAAGATGGTGTTTGGAAGGAGTTGTTGCTGCAGAGCTCTACTGTGGTTCCCAGTTTTTGTTGCTCCCTATGAGGAAAGAAATGCAAAGTTGTGACCAGTGGTGTGCTGGAGCAGGCTCTCACAGGCTCGCAAGAGCCGGTTGTTAAGTTTTTAAGAATTTTGGGAGCCGGTTGTTAAAGTAGGGCCCTCCATGGCTACTTTAACAACTGGCTCCCAAAATGTGGGCTTGGACCCCCTGCTGAATTATCTTTTACTTTGCTGGTGGGGATGCTGAGCCCTGCCAGCTAAGTAAATAGACTACTGCTGCTCCCCGCTCCTTGTTTCCAGCTCTGGGCAGCAGGCTGGGACTTCTCGTGCATGTGAGAGAAGTTCCTGCATGCTGCTCAAAGCAAGACGTTGGGAGTAGTGGCAGTCCATTTATTGGCTGCCAGCAAAGGTATGCCTAGCGTGCCCACACGAAGGGAGGGAGGAGAGAGAGGCAAGTGTTGCTCCCCCACCCCACCCTGGCCACCCCTGGCCCTTCCAACTGCAGAGCTGGCTACGTCCGGAGAAAGAGCCTGTTGTTAAAAATGTACCAGCACACCCCTGGTTGTGACCTCACCCTCCCGGACCGAATGAGCTGCTCCAGATGATTCAAGCAACCACTACTACTACTACTTAACATTTCTAAAGCGCTACTAGGGTTACGCAGCGCTGTGCAGTTTAACAAAGAAGGACAGTCCCTGCTCAAAGGATCTTACAATCTAAAGATTACAATCTTGACTCATAGAGGGAATTCTGAAACCTCTCGTGCACAAAACTAACAGCTTCATACAAGACACCACAGACTTTCTGAATAAATTGAAAAATATCAAGCAACTACCACCTAACACCCTTCTGGTCACGTTGGATGTAGAATCACTATACAGCAACATTCCACATGCGGATGGCACAGCTGCATGTGGAAGACTCCTAAAAAAATCCACACTGGACCATCAATACTCACCAGAAACTATTACAAAATTAATCAAATTCATTTTAACTCACAACTACTTCCGCTTTAACAATGATATCTATCTACAAATAATGGGCACTGCAATGGGCACCAGGACAGCACCCCAATATGCCAACCTTTTTATGGCTGAGCTGGAAGAGACATTTCTGAATACACACCAGACCAAACCTCTAAAATACTACCGGTACATCAATGACATTTTTATGATTTGGACGGAGGGGGAAGAAACTCTGAAACAATTTTACTATTCCTTCAATACATAGCATCCTACAATCAGATTCAAAATTGACTACTCCCCAGAAAAAGTCAATTTTTTGGACACCACAGTCTCAATCAGTGATGGCTGTATACAAACATCTATATACAAGAACCCCACAGACAGATGCAGCTACCTCCACAACTCCAGCTTCCACCCTTCACATACAAAAAGATCCATTATTTACAGCCAAGCCACAAGATACCACCATATCTGCTCGGACCCAGAGGATAGAGACAGACACCTTGAAACCCTGACTGCATCCTTCAAACAGAGAGGCTACAACCCCAGAATAATCTCCAAGAATATTGCCTCCTCCCTCAAAACACCTAGGGAAAATCTGCTACAGTACAAAACAAAAAGCCACAGACAGAATTCCCCTTGTAGTGACATACAACCCAGAGATGGAGAAACTGAGGAAAATCATAAGAGACCTACAGCCCTTACCCCAGGAGGATGAATTACTGAGATATTCCCATCCCCACCAGTGCTGGCCTTCCGACAGCCACCAAATTTAAAACACAAGCTGATCAGAAGTAAACTTCCAACACAGATGGAAAAAGAAAAGGGCACGTTTCCGTGTAACACAGCCAGCTGCAAACTATGCCAAAACATTTCACAAGACCCCACAGTCATTCACAAGGGAAAAATATTCAACATAAAGGACTATTTTACATGCTCATCTTCCAATGTGGTATATATCATTCAGTGTAAAAAATGTAACGAAGGATGCTATATTGGAGAAACAGGCCAGGTGCTTAAGACAAGATTCAATCTGCACAGACATCATATGAAAATAGCCGGTGCCAGTCAAGCCCCCACCCCTGTGGGCCAACACTTTACAAGACCAGAACACTGCACCAGTGATTTCACAGTAAGAATACTGAAAGGTAATTTTAAAACAATACAGGAACGTAAGACCTTTGAAATAAGAATGATTGAATTTTTTAACACCCAACAGACAGGACTTAACAAGGATCTGGGTTTTCTAACCCATTATAAACCATAAAGTTGTATTTCTCTGTTTATTAACCTCCTCTCACCTACCAACACCCATCCTGTTAGAATATCAATGAAATGCTTTGATGTCCCCATGCATACCCCCACCCTCCCACTCTGTCAGACTGTCAAAGTAATGCTTTGATGTTTCTCTTATATATACTATCTGCTACCACATTTGCTTATTTCCGATCTGACGAAGAAGGGCAACCTTCGAAAGCTAATCAAGAAATGTATTAAGTTATGTCCAATAAAAAAGGTATCATCTTATTTTCTTTTCCATGTTTTACTTTGTTTGATTTCTATTGATAATCTAAAGGATGAAATGTCAAGCTGGGTAGTCCTGGAATCTTGTGGATTGAAGCTGTAAGCAGAAGTTTTTGTGCCTTTGGATGGTCCCGATTCTCAAACCATTGTGCTATCACTGACGTTCTATGATTTTCAATGTTTTATGTGAGTATAAACTTTCTTGACATTTCATATGCTGTTGCTTGTAATACCACTCCCCAAACCATTGTTGTTTGCTGTTATATACATTTCTGTATTCAGTATTTTCTGTCTTGTTGACATTCACTGTTTTATATGACTGAATAAATAAAAATATTGTGAACTTATATATATATATATTTCTTACTGCCCGTAATTCTCATTGTTTGAAATTGAGTTACCCTTCTTTGATGAACATCCACCGAAAGCATTTAGTGGAATATCCTTTTGCATACCAATCCTCCCTTTTACAAAGCCATGCTAGCGGCTGCCATGCGACAATTGCCAACACAGCCCATTCACTTTATAAAAGGGGAATCAAAGGACTCATGTACTATGGAAACACTTTCCTCCTCAGATGAGACAAATTGATGCTTATTTCTCCTTTCGAAAGGCTGTAAAGACGTATCTGTTTGAAGTAAGGGTTTAATTGGTTGCTGCATTTTAAATTACTGTGCATTTGTAGCAGGGGCGTAGCCAGACTTTGGTGGGAGGAGGGTCCAGAGCCCGAGGTGAGGGGGCACATTTTAGCCCCCCCTGGTGCTGCCGACACCCCACCGCCATTGCCGACACCCCCCGCCGCTGCCGCCACCACCACCAACTTTGACCCCCCCCCGCCGACGACCCTATCGACCCCCCCTCCCGCCGCCAACCCTCCCCCGCCATCGCTGTCGCCTACCTTTGCTGGCGGGGGACTCCAACCCCCGCCAGCCGAGGTCCTCTTCTTCCTTCGTTCTGTTTCTGAGTCTGACGTCGTACTCAGAAACAGAACGAAGCCTTGTGATCTGCATTGAACCCATATGAAAAGACTGCGGAATATAAGAGACTGGGGCGGGGGGGAGTCTTTTACTATGCCATGATAGTGTTTTTAGCTCATGGTAGAAATCAGCAGGCGGTAAACGTTGAGATGCCCACAGGAATATAAGGGTGTCTGGGCGTTTACCGCCAGTTGATTTCTACCGCAAGCTGAAAAGTTACAGTGGCTTTGTAAAAGACCCACTAAGAGACTAAATGGAATAGAATCTAATTTTTGGCGCATGGGTAGTGTGTGTGTGTGTGTGCCAACATTTCCATAGCTTAGTATAATGATCCCTTTGTAGGTTAAGCATATATTTATAGAACAGCGCTTAGGAGTCATGTTAACATACTTGCAAGTACGTACTTTCATGTATATGCTAGAACAGTATGTTACACATGTAACATATGTTTAAATGTTAGTGCCCAATGGGTGAAGTTATCAGTGTGGGCCAGGGGCGTAGCCAGACCTCAGCGGGAGGGGGGTCCAGAGCCTGAGGCAGGGGGGGCACAGTTTAGCCTGCCGTCGACCCACCCCCACCACTTTCGACCCCCCCTCCCCCTGCCGACCCTCCCCCGCCACTTTTGACCCCCCCTCCCCGCCGCCAGGTACCTTTGCTGGCGGGGGTTAGGGACCCCCGCCAGCAAAGGTACCTGGTGGCGGGGGAGGGTCGACGGCCAGGAGGGGCAAATGTAGAGGGGGCCAAGGCTAAATCTGTGGGGGCCCATGCCCCTGTGGCCCCACCTAGCTACGCCCCTGGTGTGCGCTACCAGTTATTTTACTGTTAACCCCAGTTATTAGCTAAAATAGCATGAGTTAGTGGTAAAATAATATGTCTTAATAGTAGCGCTGATAACTTCCCCCGTTAGATGTCCTTTTGCAAAGGCACGGGTAGTGTATGGCAAAACAACACTACTGCGCTGTCCGATTACCACCAGGTTAGCGTGTGAGCCCTTACCGCCTACTAAATAGGAGGCAGTAAGGGCTCAGGCAGTAAATCGTCACTTGCCAATATTTTTATTAGCGCATGGTCATTTACAATTTCCATTTAAAATAATGCAAATTCCTGCTGCAGTAAAAGTGGCCTCGGCACGCGTCGATTTTCACATGCCCACACTACCACAGGCCACTTTTTACTGCAGCTTTGAAAAAAGGCCCCTTAGTGTGAAGAGTTTCACTCTCTGGTAACCAGAGCTGATATTGTGATGTCATAATGCCTCATCCCACCAATGCCTAAGAGCCAACCTCATCAGTGATGTCACAATGAGGTAAAGAGTCATGGATTTGATATGGGGAAGTTAGAACATGGGCTGCTTTTAAGATGTGTTATTTTACCATTAACCTCAGTTATTAGTAACTAGGTGTCATTGCATAAAGTGGGAACTGTGTTTAAATAGTACGTTAGTTGTTAAATGGTCCATCTTAATGGTAGCCCATGTTGAAAACCTTCCCCCTTAGTGTGAAGAGTTTCAGTCTCTGGTAACCAGAGCTGATATTGTGATGTCATAATGCCTCATTCCACCAATGCCTAAGAGCCAACCTTATCAGTGATGTCACAATGGTTGATTGTCCTGTACTTGGATCATTATTATTACACTAGTAAAAGAGGCCCGTTTCTGGGCGAAATGAAACGGGCGCTAGCAAGGGGATTTGAGGGAAAGGTTTCGAGTGTCCGCACCGACTGCACCCCCTTTCTACCCCGATGCAGGTCGTTATTACCGCTGCTCCCCCCTCGTTTCCCGGCGATGCACCTAACATACCTGGGGAAACAGGATGAGCAGGTTTCATTTCGTCACGTTTTCGAAAGTCATGGTGGGCGCCATTTGTGTATCGCCGGCACACTGGGAGGTCATTGTGAGGCAGGGGGTTGCATCCGCGTCGTCACGCGTTCAGCGAAATGGCTCCGCCTGCCATCCTGTTATTCCTTTGGCTGTGGTCGGGACGTCACGGTTTTCGCGAAATGGGTCTGCCCCCGACGTATCGCGAAATGGCTCCGCCTGCCTTCCTGTTGTTCCTCTGGCTCTGGTCGTGATGTCACGCTTTTGGCGCAATGGCTCCGCCCCCGATGTAACGACGTTGTACGCGAGGGCGTGACAGACAGACAGAGGCTTCACCACCATAAAGTTATGAACCCTTCACGGAAGTGCCAGGAGCTTGTGGCCTCAATGGAACGTTCAGGTAGAGAATTATGTCCGGAAGGGGTGTGGCTGGGGGGCGTGGCTGAGGGCGGGTGTATGAGTGACAGTGAGAGTGAGTGGTGCTGACAGGCAGCAGCAGTACAGGGCTTCAGTGTTTCCCTGCCACACTGTGAGCTTCAGAATAAGAGGTGAGAATTATTAATATAGATATAGTAGTGATTTTGAATTTTAGGGACATTTCTTTTTTCTTTAATTAATGGCAGAAGTTATTAACGTGGGCTATCATTAAATCGTGCTATTTTACTGTAATCTCCAGTTCTTAGTAACTCACGTCTCCCTGCATAAAATGGGACCTGTGCTAAAATAGTACGAGGCTAAAATAATCCATTTTAATGGTAGCCCATGTTGATAATCTCCCCCCTTACTGTGAAGAGCTTCAATCTCGTAACCACAGCTGATATTGTGATGTCATAATGCCTCATTCCACCAATGCCTAAGAGCCAGTCTCATCAGTGATGTCACAATGGCTTGTTTATCCTATACTTGACTCACCTTTATTATATAGAGCAATGATTTCAATTTCTTTTTTTCTTTGATTAAGGCAGGAAGTTATCAATGTGGACTACCATTAAGATGGGTTATTTTACTGTTAACCCCAGTTAACTAGTTCTCATTGCATAAAATGGGACGTGTGCTAAAACAGCATGTTAGTGGTAACATAACACGTCTTAACCATAGCCCACATTGATCCATGAAAACTGTAGGGCACATGTTCCATGAGGAAGTTCACTTTTTTCCACCTTCATTTTCTCACCTTTGACTACTATTTACGAGATTGCACAATTACACATCCAATAATGTAAGCATTATTAGCTTTAATTTGATGGCCTAATAAAAAAACCTTCCTATATAATAATTGTCACCTCCAACGTTCTGACTTGCCTGGGACCGTAGCTCATTCCGAGTTGGTCTGCTAGGCTCCGTAGATCAGGCTGACATCACCGTAGCCATTATGATGTTAACTTCAGAACCCGGGGAAAAAAAACATGCCTCACAGCTGAGCCATGTCCAGAGGAGGGTCGCTGGACATGGGTGGCTGCAGGGGGGGCAGGGGAGAGAGGAGGGTCGCTGGATATGGGTGGCTGCAGGGGGGCAGGGGGTCGCTGGACATGGGTGGCTGGAGGGGGCAGGGAAGAGGAGGGTCGCAGGACATGGGTGGCTGCAGTGGGCACAGGGGAGAGAGGAGGGTCGCTGGACATGGGTGACTGCAGTGGGCGCAGGGGGAGAGGAGGGTCGCTGGACATGGGTGGCTGCAGGGGGAGAGGAGGGTCGCTGGACATGGGTGGCTACAGGGGAGCCGAGGAAAACCTTGCTAGTGCCCGTTTCATTTGTGTCAGAAACGGGCCTTTTTTACTAATTTAAAATAAAGCTTTCACTGAAACAGATTCTAGATTCCCTTTGTCGTACTGGTAAAACAATATTATATGTTAGTGAGAACTAATATTTAATCATTTTAAACAGAATAAAACAGAGCACAACAACAAAACCACCAAATGTATTTTTAATGTTTTTTTTTTAATTTTGTGCATTGGATTGGATTCAAACAGCAAACTGTGTGCACTTCAACTTATATCACAATGTGGTCAAGAGGTCCGTGTATCTTACCATTTACTCACAACTGTTCGTTACGGCATGATCTCAGTCTAGTGGAAACCAGGGTGTAGCATGGTAAGCAGTGTTGGTAGTGCACCTAGATTTTTAATATTATCTAACTTGAAAATATTTCTCTTCTAAGATTCCTTGTACTTGATAAAAATAATTTTCACCAAACGTTGGTGGCACTCACGCACTACCAGTCATGCTTGGCATCACACCCCGGACATGAACAGAAGTTCTCTTTTTGTTGATAAAAAGTATTACAAAAATTTCCATACAAAAGCTATTTTCATAGAAATCTTGCATTTCCACAAATAAACCTGAACATTTTCTCTTTTGTGAAAAAGAAAAAGAAAGAAAGAAAATTCTGCTCCAGGATTAGGGTTTGTTCCAACGTGGTGACTGTGTAATTAAATGCAGTCCACTCAAAGTTCTCCAAGTAAAAAGCGTTTGTAGGCGGTCAATCCCATCCACAGGGGGCGAGAACTGCACAGGTACAGTTGAGTTCGATTGGTAGCAGAAACAGGGTTTCAATTACATCCTACGTGAGTCTTCAGTGGACAACGTGGTCCTATGAACCTACCTGTTTTTCACAAGGCCAGAATGCAGCAGCTGCTTACATTATTGTCGTCAACGAATTCTCCTGAACTCCGAATCTGCTCTGCCACTTTTCCCCAAGAACCAAGCTCATATTACAGTTTTTATTTGTGATTGTCCCCACCTAGGCAAGCGTCACCAAGCTACTATTGCCTTGAGCTTGTGACAGTGACGCCAGGAACATATATGGTCCAACATCTGGGTGAGGATTCCTATTGATCAATGTCTAGATTCGCTCTCCTTGTGCAAACGTTTCTCACAGTGCTTGATTACAGTCTTGTCCTTCTGTTTTCAAACTGTCATGAGCAAGAAGCTCCTTCCTCATGATCTCTTTCAGAGGTTTTGCTCCTTGTATCTCCAGGCATCAACCGAACACCAAAAGAGTGCCTGCTACTTTCCACACTGAGACTGCATTTAGACTCAGTCACAAAGAAAAGAAATAATAATAATAATAATAATAATCTCACATGTACAGCAACAATCATTCAGAAGAATGGTGGAACCCATGATGAACAGCGTAATTCTAAGTTAACTTGGTTCATCCATGACGCTTGTGATTTGAATTTGGCCATTGTAACCGCTTCAATCAGAGAGTCACAAGTTCCTAGACAGAGCGACATGAGGTAACTCATTTTAATTTTGCTCAAGTTGCATATTTCCACAGGAAACATTCTCGCAAAGTTGCTCGGAGAGAAGGAAAACAAAAGAGGATGACAGTTTGTGCTTGGGTTGGTCTTCTTCCCAGCTCTATGCCATGGTTTCTTTACCTGGCAATCTTCTGTCGTTAAACGTGTGCATGTTGATAACTTCTTCTGTTTTCACAATAACGGGGGGCTGGGGTTTATGCTTTAGTCGCCGCTGACACTTCAAAGACATCCTTAGTTCTTCTAATATGGCACTGCAGAAGGACCGCTACGGAGGGAAATTGAAGAAAGAATTGTAAGCAAAAGCTCAATCGCATTCCCAGACATCGCTCTTTCATCACAGCCTGTTTACTTAGCATACATATAAAACTTTCTCGTTCTAAGTACCAAACTCATATAAATCACATAGGGGCCCTTTTGCTAAGGAGCGGTAAAAAGTGGCCAGTGGTAGTGTAGACGCGTGAATATGGCATGTGATAGATCATTTTTGTTACCGTGGTTGGGAAAAAATGGGGGCAGTAAATGGCTGTGCACTAAAATTAAAAGTAGCACGCGTCTATTTACTGCCTGAGCCCTTACCGCCACCTATTGACCTAGCAGTAAGGGCTCACATGCTACTCGCGCGGTAATCATGCAGTGTACGCCAATGTGGCCATGCTGCCGATTACCACAGGAAATGCCCCCGCAGTAAAAAAATAAAAAATAATTTTCTATCATGGGAAACAGCAGCATCAGAATTACTGCCGGGTGCCTGCGCTACCCCGGTGGTAGTGCCGATTTGGCATAGGCTGCCCGCGTATTACCCCTACCACTGCTTAGTAAAAGGGCCCCATAATAAGCAAGATGAGATGACTCACTGGAAATTTCATTCTGTTACTCATGTTTGCAGAAACACATTTTCAGGTCGTTTATAGACGTAGGGCCAGATTCATTAAACGACGCTCCAATTCAGCATGGAGTGCAGTTCTATACAGGGTGCTCCTTGTTGAGTGCTTTTTATAGATTAGTGCTTAGAGCCCATTCACGTGCCCGCACTTGGGTGTCGGTATTTATGCCAGCTGAGACCTGATATAAATGCTGGCGCCTGACTCTTGGCATTTGGGTGCGAGAATGGTTGTATACTATTACTCCGCCTGCAATTTTTTGGAACGCCCCTACCCCACCCCTGGCCACACCCCCTTTTGAGTTGCATACTAGGGGACTTAGGTGCGCGGGTTACAGAACAGAGCACAGGAAGGTGTGTGCGCAAAATCTAATTACTGCCAATTAACTGCAATGATTGATTGTTAGCTAATTAATTTTTGTGTGCATCTTTGATCCATGTGCAAATTTTGTCACCCAAATTTGGGCACCATATATAGAATCAGGGGATAATGAACATCAGCGTTTACGGGCCTGATATTCAAAACAATGTAGCCGGCCCCTGACCAGTTAAATGGCTTGGTCAGGACTAACTGCTAATTTTCAGTGACACTTAACCCAGGGGCGTAGCCAGACTTCGACGGGAGGGGGGTCCAGAGCCCGAGGTGAGGGTGCACATTTTAGCCCCCTCCACCAGCCCGCCACTGCCAACTTTCACCCCCCCCCCCACCGCTGCCACTGTCGCAACCCTCTCGACCCCCCTTCCCACTGCCAACCCTCTCCCACCGCGTACCTTTGCTGGCGGGGGACCCCAACCCCCGCCAGCCGAAGTCTTCTTCTCGGCCACACGGCATTGCCGAATGATCTGATCAAGTATGAATCTGTTTCTGTGCATGTGTCTGACATCTTGCATGTACAACGTGCAGGACGTCAGACGCACACACAGAAACTTGATCAGATCATTCAGCAAGCAACGCCGCGCGGCCGAGGAGAGAACTTAGGCTGGTGGGGATTGGGCCCCTGTGCCCCCATAGTACCTACGCCCCTGACTTAACCATCACCTATCTCTCTCTAAAAATGACAAAAGGAAAAAAATGGTATGTACCAGGTTTTGCACAGCACTAGCGCCATCTCTCCTCTTGGGTATAAAAGTTTGGAGATACCTGCTACACAAAAAGCTGAGAAAATGCATGCACACAAAACTCAATTAGGTGGGAAAGTTATCAATGTGGGCTACTGTTAAGACTGGCTATAGTAACACAAGTTGTGCCATTTTAACACAGGTCCCATTTTATGCAAGACTTGTGTTAACGGTGGCCTTTGTTGATAACTCCCCCTCCCCCACTAGATACCTGTTGCTTAATATCAGATAAACCTAGCAAAATGTATACTTTATAAAATCGCACAAATCTAACAAAATTGTAGCACACAAGAACATGTTTAAAATGTTAACATTTGTTGTCGCATCTAAGAACGGGGTAGGGGAAGAACTGGCAACAGTTAGTAAAGGTTCCCGAGCAATAGGTCTCATTAAACCAATTTCATAGTTTTCTTTAGAGATTTGATCATTTTTGGAACAACAATTTTGGACAGGAACAGAGCCCTTTATTTTTACCATTTTATACACAGGGGCCCTTTTACTAAGCTGAGTAAGCGTTTACATGCGCCCAACGCATGACAAAATGGAGTTACCGCACGGCTACTTCATGACTCTTGCGGTCATTTGATTTTTGCCACGCGGTCGAAAAATATTTTTTTCTGCCACGTGTACTGGACGCGCACCCAGTGGCATTACTACTACTACTTAACACTTATATAGCGCTACCAGGCATACGCAGCGCTGTACACCATACACATAAGGTCATGATTGCCCGATTATTGCGTGAGACTTTACCGCTGGGTCAATGGCTGGTGGTTAGGTCTCAGAACCAAAATGGACACGCGACAATTTTCTTTTTGCCACATGTCCATGTTTGGCAAAAAAATTTAAAAAAGTCTTTTTTATAGGTGCACTGAAAAATGATTCTGCGTGCACCCAAAACCCGCGCCTACACTACCGCAGGCCATTTTTTCAGCTCACCTTAGTAAAAGGACCCCTAAATGAGGAGCCCGTTGCTGGATCATTTTTCAGCAGTTTGATCACAGCCATGTTCCTATTAGCGCTCTGTAAAAAAAAAAAATGTAAAGTTCCACTGCGGGAATTATCGTCGGTAAAAATGTTTTTAGTGGAAGTCTTTCGGGAGTCCCATCCAGTAGTGGCTTGTTAGCATCCCCTGCAACATCTTTAAATCTCAAAATCAAAACTTGACTCTCCCTCCTTGACTTTCTTAATTCACTCTTTGACGAATGTAACTTTAATGCAACACCACTCTGTATTTCTCAAACCGGAATTGGCGATCGCCAACACGGTACTATGTAAGCCACATTGAGCCTGCAAATAGGTGGGAAAATGTGGTATACAAATGCAACAAATGAATAAAATAAGCTTTCCACCTCAAACCCAGCCTTTGGGTTTTCCCGTAACAATATGGGGGAAACAGTTTTGTTCGGGACGGTGATATTTAAAGCAAGAGAGAGCACTAGATACTACTTCTTACAAAATAACAGTGTGACTTCCCAATATCTTCCCCAGTGGCCTAGTGGTTAGGGTGGTGGACTTTGGTCTTGAGGAACTGAGTTCAATTCCAACTTCAGGCACAGGCAGCTCCTTGTGACTCTGGGCAAGTCACTTAACCCTTCATTGCCCCATGTAAGCCGCATTGAGCCTGCCATGAGTGGGAAAGTGCAGGGTACAAATGTAACAAAAATAAAATAGATACTATTGGAGATTCTACATGGAATGTTGCTACTATTGGAGATTCTACATGGAATGTTGCTATTCCATGTAGAAGGCTGCGCAGGCTTCTGTTTCTGTGAGTCTGGTCAGACTCACAGAAGCAGAAGCCTGCGCGGCCACATTGGTGATCTGCAAGGGCCAACTTCTACATGAAATGTTGCTAGTGGAATAGCAACATTCCATGTAGAATCTCAAATAGTAGCAACAGTGGAGGAGTGGCCTAGTGGTTAGGTGGTTAGGGTGGTGGACTTTGGTCCTGAGGAACTGAGTTCGCTTCCCACTTCAGGCACAGGCAGCTCCTTGTGACTCTGGGCAAGTCACTTAACCCTCCATTGCCCCATGTAAGCCGCATTGAGCCTGCCATGAGTGGGAAAGCGCAGGGTACAAATGTAACAAAAATAAAATAGATACTATTGGAGATTCTATATGGAATGTTGCTACTATTTGAGGTTCTGTTGCTACTCTTTGAGATTCTACATGGAATGTTGCTACTATTGGAGATTCTACATGGAATGTTGCTATTCCACTAGCAACATTCCATGTAGAAAGCTGAGCAGGCTTCTGTTTCTGTGAGTCTGACGTCCTGCACGTGCAGGACGTCAGACTCACAGAAGCAGAAGCCTGCGTGGCCACATTGGTGATCTGCAAGGGCTGACTTCTACATGGAATGTTGCTAGTGGAATAGCAACATTCCATGTAGAATCTCAAATAGTAGCAACAGTGGAGGAGTGGCCTAGTGGTTAGGTGGTTAGGGTGGTGGACTTTGGTCCTGAGGAACTGAGGAACTGAGTTTGATTCCCACTTCAGGCACAGGCAGCTCCTTGTGACTCTGGGCAAGTCACTTAACCCTCCATTGCCCCATGTAAGCCGCATTGAGCCTGCCATGAGTGGGAAAGCGCAGGGTACAAATGTAACAAAAACAACCAAAGCATCATCAACTAGTGAGCTTAGGAGTGGGGCTGGAGATTGGTTTTTTTTATCCCTACTAATCAAAAAGAGTTGGGCAAAAGTCCATTGAATAGATATGAAGATCCCACAGACCCAAGTGAGATAAACTGAAGGGCCCTTTTACTAAGATGCATAAGTGTCTACGCACACCCAACGCGCGTCAAAATGGAGTTACCACACAATTTCTGCATGGCTCTAGCGGTAATTTCATTTTTGGCACACGTTTGATACGCGCGCCTGAAAAGTTTTCGACATGCCTATCAGACGCATGCCAAGTGGCACTTGACGCATGTAGGTCATTACCATCCAGTTACTTTGTGAGTATTTACCGTTAGGTCAACGGCTGGCAGTAAGGTCTCAGACCCGAAATGGACGTGCGGCAATTTTGATTTCGCTGGCAAAAATTTGAAAAAGGCCTCTTTTACAGGCACGCTGAAAAATTGATCGACGCGTACCCGAAACCCGTGCCTACCGCAAGCCATTTTTCGGCATGCCTTTGTAAAAGGACTCCTGAGTCTTGATATCAATTCAGTGGAGTTTTGCTCAATTGGACTGAAAAAAGTATGACGTTGGATGATGGTTTGACAGTGTGCTATTCGAGATTTCAGTATAAATGATCTGAGTAAATTCAGCCACCTACTTGTGTGAACAAGACACAAAATAAGGCTTTCATGTGTTCAATCTTTCTCGAGGTATAAAGGATTAAGTCATTTTAAAACTTATTTGACAGCTAAGGAAATATAAAAGAACTTATTTCAGAGTTTCTCAGCCTTTCAAATATTTTCAGTCAGTGCAGATGGTTCTACGATTCTCCAAAAATGAAATAACAACCTTCTTGCTAATGATAGTAGGATCGAACAATAATTATGCTGCTTTTTTAAAATCACTCTATCGTCACATTTAGAGGATATTCAATTAGGAACCATATTGCTATATATTTTTGGCCTGATATTTAGCCCACGGCAGTAAGTGGCTTACAAGCCGCTCATAGCTGCAGACTGAAATAACCCCAGCTGCGTGGGGGTTATTTCAGTCTGCGAGGACGTCTAAATCAAAACGAGGACATCCCTTTCGATTATGCCCCTCTAGATGTATGCAGTGCTGTACACATTATCTGTGGGATTCTATATATCACGCTTTGTGTTTCACGCTACAATCTAAATGTATTCCACAACAACACACCTAACTTAATTGGCTTAACAAGCCAATCAGCATTTTCAACAGCAGTTGACAAGGAATAATGAGCACTAATTGGCGATAATTAGAATTAGAATTTGTGCACATAACTCGCTAAGCATATTCTGTAACGAACTGCGCTTAAATTCTAAAGCCCATAGCAGGGAAACAGATGTTTCATGGGCATTCCCAAATTTACGTGTAAATGCCACATTTTTACTGGTCTAAATGGAGGTGCATAGCTTTAGGCGCTGGGATATCATCTAAGCAAATTCTACATAACGCATCTAAATCTTATAGAATACGCTTAGGTGGAAATGTTTCCGTGTGGATTTTTTAAGCGCCATATATGTAATTTTATATTTATTCATTAGGATTTATTTAACGCCTTTTTGAAGGAATTCACTCAAGGCGGTGTACAGTAAGAATAGATCAAACATGAGCAATAGACAATTAAAGCAGTAAAAATATTCAAAATCAATACAAAGTATGGCATGATATACTATTTACAATGTCAACACAATCTCTCTATATAAAACACACCTCCAACGTTCTAATGAAGCCGGAAGCCTGAAGCCGGAAGTAGTGTGTAGTTGTGTAGATCGCTGTTTCCCAGAGTGTCTGCCCCGTGATGACGTCGAGGGCGGAGCAATGACACTCACCGAATTGCATCGCTCACCCTACGCACGTCACACGCAAAAGCTGACCAACCACAGGTGGGAGGGCGGGTGCACAGCGGCGAATCGATGCGGCAGGGGAGACAGCAGATTCGCCGGGTGCGTGGAAGGGGAGGCACGGCCCAGTGAGAGAAGAGCATTGGTGGGGGCAAGGGAAAATGGAGAATCGCTGGGTGGCTGGAGGGAGGCCACAGGAAAAACTAGAATCAGCATCCCTGGGTGGATACGGGGGGGGGGGGGGGGGCAAGAAAAAAGGATAATTGCTGGGTGGCTGCAGGGGGAGCAGGGGAGAGAGGAGAATCGCTGGGTGGCTGCAGGGCGGGCAGGGGACAGAGCAGACACACTCGCACCCAGCAGTCTCACTCTGTCATAGTAACATAGTAACATAGTAGATGACGGCAGAAAAAGACCTGCACGGTCCATCCAGTCTGCCCAAGATAAACTCATGTGTATACCTTACCTTGATTTGTACCTGTCTTTCTCAGGGCACAGACCGTATAAGTCTGCCCAGCAGTTTTTCCTGCCTCCCAACCACCTGTCCCGCCTTCCATCACCGGCTCTGGCACAGACCGTATAAAAGTCTGCCCTCCCCTATCCTCGCCTCCCAACCACCAACCCCTCTTCCCCCCACCTGCTCTGCCACCCAATTGTAGCTAAGCTTCTGAGGATCCATTCCTTCTGCACAGGATTCCTTTATGCACATCCCACGCATGTTTGAATTCCGTTACCGTTTTCATCGCCACCACCTCCCGCGGGAGGGCATTCCAAGCATCCATCACCCTCTCCGTGAAAAAATACTTCCTGACATCTTTCCTGAGTCTGCCCCCCTTCAATCTCATTTCATGTCCTCTCATTCTACCACCTTCCCATCTCCGGAAAAGATTCGTTTGCGGATTAATACCTTTCAAATATTTGAACGTCTGTATCATATCACCCCTGTTCCTCCTTCCTCCAGGGTATACATGTTCAGGTCAGCAAGTCTCTGCTCATACGTCTTGGAACGCAAATCCCATACCATCCTCGTAGCTTTTCTTTGCACCGCTTCCATTTTTTTGACATCCTTCGCTACACATTCACTCTCTCTCTCTCTCTCATACACACTCTCAAACATACACACTCCGACAAAAACTTTGCTAGCGCCCGTTTCATTTGTGTCAGAAATGGGCCTCATTTACTAGTATGTAATAGAACATTATAGGTGATAGCGAAGGGTAAAGCAAAGATGTAACATTTAGAAAGGGTAAGAAAGTAGGAAGAGTTAGAAAGTAAGGTGATTGGTTTAAAGAAAGTTGCACATGAGGTCAGAGAAATGGTTAACTGTTATCTCAGCTAGGGTAGGAGTGGATAAACATGTCCCGCTGCAGTATGTGCAGCCCGAGTCAATCCTTGTGTGTGTGTGTGAGACTAACAAGTTAGTTACTTCTCCCATTAAAGGCTTGGTTGAAGAGCCAAACTTTAACCTGTTTCCTGAAGTAGAGATAGTCTTGTGTTAAGCGGAGCCTTTCAGGCAATGCATTCCAGAGTGTGGGGGCTACTCTGGAGAAGGCTCCCTTGCGAGTAGCACATCGTGTAATTTTTTTTGGAGAGGGTGTGGTTAGTGAAAGTCCTTGGGAGGACCTTAGTGTCCTTGGCGGCGTGTGGAGGATCATCCTATTTTTCAGGTACTCAGGGCCATGAAGATCAGACATAGAGTTCTAATCCGGCCCTATATGCAGGTACTTTCTGTCTCCCTAGTGAGCCCACAAACTAAGTTTTTATACCTGGGGCAATGGAGGGTTAAGTGACTTGTCCAGGGTCACAAGGAGCTGCAGTGGGAAATGAACCCATTTCCCCAGGATCTCAGTCTGCTGCACTAACCACTAGGCTACTCCTTCACCCCATGCTTATAATAACTCCCCCCTCCCCCACTGTAACTGCAATAAGGCTGTGCTATATAGACCAAAAACTATTGAATGGAATCACCTACTACCAATCCAAACAGTGTATAGTCCAGAAACAGGTGAGAGAGAATATGTTATGGATTGTTAATGTTTGACATTGACATGTATTACCGATGTTTTTCAGCCTGGGCTGTGTCCAAGAAAGATGCATTTAGAAGTAGGTAAACAGAATAGTAATTAAAAATAAAAAAAGCTGAATACTTCTTTCAATCCTTGTACAGCTAACCTGCATTATCACTTTCCATTTGTGTCAGAAAGCAAACACCAATCTCATGCTATTTCATAAATCACCCTCTATTTTTTTTTTTTTTAAATCTTTGATGCCGTTACTGTGAAATTGGCTGTTGAAACGGCAGGATTTGCTGAGGAGAATCATTATCTGCAGCCTTACATTTCAGGTTTTTTTTTTTTGAAGTCTTGTTAACATTCCTACAAAAAAAAAAAAAAAAAAACCCGCCCTTCAGGAGAGTAATCCTACAGCTTACAGCAAACGTCGTCGCGGGGGTCAACGTTCCAACATGTGCCGTGACATATCAATCAAACTGCTTTTCACCTTTCCGAAGCTGGCAAAAATGGATGCCAGGCCCTGCCCTCGGCCTCCTCTCTAATCAGTTTCTGCCTCCGTATGCCACTTCCCTGGGGATGTTGAATGATGTATGGCAGGAGCCTGTCAATCAAGCCTTTTCAACCCCAGGCACAAACACAAGTTCCAGAACAAAAATGTCAGGACGGCACAGATGCAATCTCAGACACTAATATAATAAGAAAGACAATCATTTCCAGGAATGGGGGAGGTGAAAAATAATACACACACACATATTCTAGATGAGACCCTGTGATTCTGCTAGTCACAAAAGACATAGGGGGTAATTTACATATGTGGACAGTAACCCCCGGATTCTATATATCACGCTGAAAATTGGGCAAGTGCCTACGATGAGCATGCAACTGGATTAACGAGCCCTTAACTAACAATAATAGGTACTGGCAGCCAATTATTCCAGTAACATAGTGGTTAGTGCAGTGGACTTTGGTCCTGCAGAGTTGGGTTCAATTCCCACTGCAGCTCCTTGTAACTCTGGGCAGGTCACTTAACCCTCCGTTGCCCCAGGTACAAATAAGTACCTGCATATACTATGTAAACTGCTTTGAATGTAGTTGCAAAAGCCACAGAAAGGCAGTATTATCAAGTCCCATTTCCCTTTCCCTATTTGAGATTCTACATGGAATGTTGCTACAGGAGGAGTAGCCTAGTGGTTAGTGCAGTGGAACATGGAATGTTGCTACTATTTGAGATTCTAGATGGAATGTTGCTACTATTTGAGGTTCTGTTGCTACTATTTGAGATTCTACATGGAATGTTGCTAGTGGAGGAGTAGCCTAGTGGTTAGTGCAGTGGAACATGGAATGTTGCTACTATTAGAGATTCTGGATGGAATGTTGCTACTATTTGAGGTTCTGTTGCTACTATTTGAGATTCTACATGGAATGTTGCTAGTGGAGGAGTAGCCTAGTAGCCTGGGGAACTGGGTTTGAGTGTAGTTGCAAAAGCCACAGAAAGGCAATATATCAAGTCCCATTGCCTTTCCCTATAAAGATCCACATGCAACTTTTATAACTTTTTTTTTTGTTACATTTGTACCCCGCGCTTTCCCACTCATGGCAGGCTCAATGCGGCTTACATGGGGCAATGGAGGGTTAAGTGACTTGCCCAGAGTCACAAGGAGCTGCCTGTGCCTGAAGTGGGAATCGAACTCAGGTCCTCAGTTCCTCAGGACCAAAGTCCACCACCCTAACCACTAGGCCACTCCTCCACTTCTATCTGAAAAGGGGGCGTGGCCATGTTATAACTTTTATCTGAAAAGGGGGCGTGACCAGGGGGGCCTGTCAACGGTGCTCCCAAACGTTGTGAATGAAATTATAGAATTAGGCCGATCTCCCCTGGATTCTATATAGTTACGCATGATTCCTTACGTAAATCTTGACGTATTTTATAAATACTCATGTAGATTGTTTTAACAAGCCGTTAAGCATTGTTAATTAATTAATTAATTAATGTATTTAACACATTTATATCCAACATTATCCCACTTAGTTGCAGGCTCAATGTGGCTTACACAATACCGTAGAGGTAGGCTCCGGTTCAATAATACAAATACATAGTACAGTATTAAGCATGTAACAAACATCAGTATAAAACATCAAGGAAATACAGAGGGGGTAGTGATAGAAGTCTAGTACGGTCCATAGTTTGTTCTGTCGCAGGAGTAGAAAGTTAATTTGGGTCATGGGGATAGGCCTTCTTAAACAAGTTGGTTTTCAATCGTTTCCTGAAGTTAAGACGGTTTTGGATAGATCTTACAGTTTTGGGCAAAGCGTTCCACAGTTGCGTACTTATGTAAGAAAAGCTGGATGCATAGGTTGATTTGTATCTAAGTCCATTGCAGTCTGGATAATGCAGATTGAAATAAGTTCGGGATAGGCTGGTACTATTTCTAGGTGGTAATTTTATGAGGTCCAACATGTATCCAGGAACTTCACCATAAATAATCCTGTGGACAAGAGTGCAAACCTTGAAGGCAATATGTTCCTTAGTGGGAAGCCAATGAATGCAGTTTTTTGCGAAGGGGCCTGGTACTCTCAAATTTTGGTTTTCCGAATATCAGTCTGGCTGCTGTGTTCTGTGCGGTCTGAAGTTTCTTTGTTAGTTGTTCTTTGCAACCTGCATAGATTCCATTGCAATAATCTAAATGGCTTAGTACCATAAATTGTACCAGGTTGCGAAATACATCTCGTGGGAAGAAATGTTTTATGCGTTTAAGTTTCCACATTGAGTGAAACATTTTCTTTGCAGTGGAATTTACTTGACTTTCAAGTGTCAGATTGCAGTCAATTATGACGTCAAGCAGTTTCAGGCTATCTGAGATTGGAAGAGAGTAGTTTGGGATGTTTAAGGTTGAAGGTTTATACTTATTATGTTTAGATGAAAAGATAAGACAATGAGTCTTTTCAGAATTTAGTTTCAGATGGAATGAGTTTGCCCATGCATCCATTATATTCAAACCAATCTGGACCAGGATGATTTGAAGAAAATTTGTTGAAGGAATTTAAATGGTTCTTCCAGTAGCCTTCACCTTGCCTGATGCTGTCCTTATGATAACGAACAACTATATAACTGGTGAAAGGAATTTAAAGACTTGCTACTCAATATTTCATTGCATCTTTTGACATCTTTGAAGTATTTTGGACATCGCTATGTAAAGGGCATGGACAATTCAGTGTTTTGAGACACAGTTCTTAGCGTCTTTTTTGGGCTCTAAATTGATCTAAGTGACTATCCAGCTTATTTTCGAAAGAGAAAGACGCCCACATTTTGACCCAAATCGGTATAATCGAAAGCCAATTTTGGGCGTCTTCAACTGCAATGTGTCGCAGAAACAGGCAAAGTTGACGGGGGCGTGTCGGAGGCATGGTGAAGGCGGGACTGGGGCATGTTTATCAGCTGAGGAGAGATCGGCGCCCTTGGCCGATAATCGAAAAAAGAAAGGCGTTTTTAGCGCGAATTTGGGTCTCTTATTTTGGACCCTTTTTTTTCACAAACAAGTTCCAAAAAAGTGCCCTAAATGACCAGATGACCACCGGAGGGAATCGGGGATGACCACCCCTGACTCCCCCAGTGGTCACTAACACCCTCCCACCAAAAAAAAAAAAAAACAACTTTAACAACTTTTTTTTCCAGCCTGTATGTCAGCCTCAAATGCCATACCCAGCTCCATGACAGCATTATGCAGGTCCCTGGAGCAGTTGTCAGTGGGTGCAGTGGACATCAGCCAGGTGGACCCAGGCCCATCCCCCCTACCTGTTACACTTGTGGTGGTAAATGGGAGCCCTCCAAACTGCCCCCAAAACCTACTGTACCCACATCTAGGTGCCCCCCTTCAGCCATAAGTGCTATGGTAATGGTGTAGAGTTGTGGGGAGTGGGATTTGGGGGGCTCAGCACCCAAGGGAAGGGAGTTATGGACTTGGGAGGTATTTTAATTTTTTTTTAATTGTTACAAGTGCCCCCTAGGGTGCCCGGTTGGTGTCCTGGCACGTGAGTGGGACCAGTGCACTACGAATCCTGGCCCCTCCCACAACCAAATGCCTTGGATTTGTTCGTTTTTGAGCTGGGCGCCTTCGGTTTCCATTATCGCTGAAAAACAATACCGCCCAGCTCAAATCCGCACAAATCCGATGCATTTGCCCAGCACAAACCGTATTATCGAAAAAAAAGATGGACGCCCATTTTTTTCAAAAATACGGTCTGTCCCACCCCTTCACGTACGCGTTCTCAGAGATAGACGCCCATGGAGATGGGTGTTCGCGTTCGATTTTGCCCATCCACATGTATTTGTACTTTGGATGTACTACTAATTAATGCAATATTGAGAACAATGTAAATGATGTGATTGAAAGTGTGAACATGGGAGGAGTGAGTGATTGTGAGCACTTGTTGGGCAAGTAGAAAGGAGTTCTGGGGTAACTTTTGTTATGGTAGGAAAAGTGGGCACATGTATGCAGCACAAATAAAATTACAAAAAAATTTATTTGCTATTTATTGGAGTACTTTAATAATTTGTATTTAGTTAAAATTGAATGCCAAGAAGTATAGAGTAATGCACTTGGGGTGCAGAAACCCTATAGAGAGATACCAAATAGCAGGGGAGAGATTACTAAGCTCGACTTAGGAGAGAGAGCTTGGGGTGTTGGTGTCTGAGGATCTGAAGGTGAAGAAACAATGCGACAAGGCGATGGCCATGTCCAGAAGGATGCTAGGCTGCGTAGAGAGGGGTATAACCAGCAGAAGAAAGGAGGTGTTGATGCCCCTGTACAAGTCATTGGTGAAGCCCCACTTGGAGTATTGTTTTCAGTTTTGGAGGCCGTATCTTGCGAAAGATGCAAAAAGACTGGAAGCAGTGCAAAGAAAAGTAACAAAAATGGTATGGGATTTGCGTTGCAAACCGTACGAGGAGAGACTTGCTGACCTGAACATGTATACCTTGGAAGAAAGGAGAAACAGGGGTGACATGATACAGACATTCAAATATTTGAAAGGTATTAATCCGCAAACGAACCTTTTCCGAAGACGGGAAGGCGGTAGGACTAGAGGACATGAATTGAGGTTGAAGGGGGGCAGACTCAGGAGTAATGTCAGGAAGTATTTTTTCACGGAGAGGGTGGTGGATATGTGGAATGCCTTCCCGCGGGAGGTGGTGGAGAGGAAAACGGTAATGGAATTCAAACATGCGTGGGATAAACACAAAAGAATCCTGCTTTGAAGGAATGGGTTTGCGGAATCTTAGCGGAGATTAGGTGGCGACGCTGGTAATTGGGAAACAAAACCGGTGCTGGGCAGACTTCCACGGTCTACACCCTGATCGTGACTGAATAGATATGGATGGGCTGGAGTGTAAATTTTAAGGGACCTCAACGTTAACTTCAGAACTTAGTACAAGAAGAGTGCTGGGCAGACTTCTACGGTCTGTGTCGAGAATGGCAAGGACAAATCAAACTCAGGTATACATATAAAGAATCACATAGCATGCAAAATGAGTTTATCTTGTTGGGCAGACTGGATGGACCATACAGGTCTTTGTCTGCCATCATTTAGTATGTTACTATGCTGGTGGAGTCTGCTAGTGGCGATGGAGGAGTCTATGGAATGTCAGCTGTGATAGATAGATCACAGACCGTGTGAATGCACTTATCATCTTCAAAGTGGAAAGTGCATTTGCACTATCTGCAGTCATGACAGTTAACACTTGATAACTTACTGTAAGAGCTATTCATTCTATCTCACCTATTCTCCACCCTTTCTTGCCCCTTGACGTAGCAAGCAATAACTGCAAGAATTAGCGAGCAGAAAGTGCTGTGGCCATGTACTAACCACAGCTGTGTGATAACTCTTACCATGCACTAATTCACACGGTAACTGCTTACCCTAGTGTAATCCCCTCTAAGACTGGGATTACTGAAGAGAGCGAGTCCCGCCCCGAGCACGCGCCATTTCCGGGGGAAAAAAGAAAACTCCCAGAAATGGCTTGCATGGCGATAACCCTCAATGGGTGGCGGTAAGGGCTCCTCACCGCATGACCATGCAGTAAGAGTTATCTCAGCACGTGGCCATTTTTGAGGGGACTTTTTTTTCCGGCTGTGGAAAAAAACAGCCCTGGTGCACGGGAAAAACGGCTCAGTGGTCCTTTCACTAAGAAGCAGTAAAAAGTGGCCTACAGTAGTGTGGGTGTGTGTTTTGGGGGCACGCTGGGCCATTTTTTACCATGGCTAGGAAAAAAGGCTTTTTAAAATTGGGGCAGTAAATGTCTGTGCATTAAAATTAAAAGTAGCACATGGCTATTTACTGCCTGAGCCCTTACTGTCACCTATTGACCTAGTGGTAAGGTCTCACGCGCTACACGCACGGTACTCATGCAACGCACCCCAACTTATTCTTCTTATGCACGTGTATTCTCACTGAACATACCTGTCCTATTTATGTAAGTATTTCTTGATTTTTTTATTCATTGTTTTAGCATTTTATGTATTGGTTTTAGATTAATTATTTATGTATTAAGAGATTTTTTTTTTATGTGTATTCTTTTCGTTTTACCCCTGATGCAACCTGTGGGTGAAATGTGGCCACGTTGAGTAACTGTGCATTAAAACTAGATCTCAGCCTCTTTCTGTTTTTTTCTCACCGTCCGTGCCAGCCAATACACGTGCTCTCCTGCAGGTACTTTCCGCTTCAGCATAGCCTTTTACTAAAATGCCACTGGAATTGAACACATCTCATAGTAACATAGTAGATGACGGCAGAAAAAGACCTGCACAGTCCATCCAGTCTGCCCAACAAGATAACTCATATGTGCTAATTTTGTGTATACCCTACTTTGATTTGTACCTGTGTTCTTCAGGGCACAGACCGTATAAGTCTGCCCAGCACTAGCCCCGCCTCCCAACCACCAGCCCCGCCTCCCAACCACCGGCTCTGGCACAGACCGTATAAGTCTGCCCAGCACTATCCCCGCCTCCCAACCACCAGCCCCACCTCCCAACCACCGGCTCTGGCACAGACCGTATAAGTCTGCCCAGCACTATCCCCGCCTCCCAACCACCAGCCCATCTCAACACATCTCAGTTCTGATCTCTGTGTTCTATGTAAAACGGAGCTTCATAAATGCAAATAAAATGGACAATTCAACATTGTCCCCAGGGTGTGAAAAGTCTAGTATGTCTGGTTCTTTCTGTCTATCTAAAAAAAAAAAAAGGCTCAGTATCTCTGGCCCAAATTACCATGTTTTTGAGACAACTGGTTCCCTGACCTTAAAGATTCAACATGCTGTTATTATTAGGAAGCATTCCGTTCACTATTAGAAGCAATTATTACATGCAAATGAGAGAGCATTTATTGTCAAGAATGTCTAAGATAACAAAGGTCTTCTTAATAGCATGTCTACAAGTTGGTGGCATAATTATGCAAATCATAATAGGAACTGAAGGTTCATCCTTAAAAAGAAAACATGAGTCAACGTGAGAATTTTGACATATTAATAACCAGCGTTAAAATTTAGCAATTAGATTTTCTGGCACAAAAACACAAAGCACCATCTTATGAATATTCTGAAGCAGCGCTAAGTAGAAGCCCGGCTCGCTGCTGGCTTTTGAAACCACGTCTGTCCCGAGAAGAAGGGGCACTTTTGTAGTAAACAGAACACACGTGAAGGGTAATTCTATAACGAGGCATCTACATTTAGGAGACTAGAGAATGGATCCTAAGGAGCTTAGACGAGATTGGGTGGCAAAGCCGGTGGCGGGAGACGGAGATGGTGCTGGGCAGACTTATATGGTCTGTGCCAGAGCCGATGGTGGGAGGTGGGACTGGTGGTTTGAAGGCGGGGATAGTGCTGGGCAGACTTATACGGTCTGTGCCAGAACCGGTGGTGGGAGGCGGGGCTGGTGGTTGGGAGGCGGGGATAGTGCTGGGCAGACTTATACGGTCTGTGCCAGAGCCGATGGTGGGAGGCGGGACTGGTGGTTTGTAGGCGGGGATAGTGCTGGGCAGACTTATACGGTCTGTGCCAGAACCGGTGGTGGGAGGCGGGGCTGGTGGTTGGGAGGCGGGGATAGTGCTGGGCAGACTTTTACGGTGTGTGCCAGAACCGGTGGTGGGAGGTGGGGCTGGTGGTTGGGAGGCGGTTCTAGTGCTGGGCAGACTTACACGGTCTGTGCCTGGAAAAGGACAGGTACAAATCAAGGTAAGGTATATACAAAAAGTAGCACATGTGAGTTTATCTTGTTGGGCAGACTGGATGGACCGCGCAGGTCTTTTTCTGCCGTCATCTACTATGTTACTATGTAAAAAGAAAAGCGGGGGAAGAAGGATACAGAGGTTGGACAAGTTCAAGTTTCCTTTATTTGGCAAACCACAGTAGAGCACAAGCCATCACAGCGGTTCACAATGGCTTCAACAAAAAGAAATACAATATCTATAGGAAAGACAAATAAGCATAAAGATTCTAAAATATTGTCTAACGTCTTCTAGTTTGTTGTCGAATGGGTTGTAAATTGAGACGTCGTCGGAATACAAGAAAGGATTAAAGTTGTTTTTTGCTAAGGTTCGAGAGCTGGAGGTATCATCATAATGTTGAACAGGGTCGGAGAAAGGCATTTGGTCGTGGGAGGAGCCAGCATTTGTAGAGCACTGGTCCCCCTGACATGCCAGGACACCAACCGGGCACCCTAGGGGGCACTTCTAAAAATGTTTAAAAAATACACAAATAGCTCCCAGGTGCATTGCTCCCTTACTTTGGCTGCTGAGCCCCCCCCCCCCCAAACCCCACTCCCCACAACTGTACACCACTACCATAGCTCTTAGGGATGAAGGGGGGCACCTACATGTGGGTACAGTGAGTTGTTTTATTTTTTTTTTGGGGGGGGGGGGGGTTGGAGGGCTTCCATTTACCACCACAAGTGTAACAGGTAGGTGGGGATGGGCCTGGGTCCACCTGTCTGAAGTGCACTGCACCCACTAAAAACTGCTCCAGGGACCTGCATACTGCTGTCATGGAGCTGGGTATGACATTTGAGGCTGGCATAGAGGCTGGCAAAAAATGTTTTTTATATGGTTTTTTTTTTTGGTGGAAGGGGGTTGGTAACCACTGGGGGAGTAAGGGGAGGTCATCCCCGATTCCTTCCAGTGGTCATTTGGTCAGTTGGGGCACCTTTTTGAAGGTTGGTCCTGAAAAAAAAAGGGACCAAGTGAAGCCGGCGAAATGCTTGTCAGGGCCAGTTTTCTTTTTTCCATTATCGGGCGAAGCCGGCCATTTCGTCATCACACCCCCGTCCCGCCTTCGCTACCCTACTGACATGCCCCCTTGAAGTTTGGCCAGCTCCGCGGCGGAAAGCAGACGTAGTATTCGCGACGCGCCACTGCTAAGCCTGAACTGGTTATCCTGTGTCCCCTGAGGAAGCCTTTTTGGAGAAACGGGTCCGTCGGGTTCGGATTCCATTCAGGAGAATTGCATACAGTCAAGCTCAGCCAGTTAAGTTAAGCTGGACTTTTATTTTTTTGATTGTTTGGCAGTGGTTACACTGTTATTATTTCTTTTTTTTGTTTGTTTGTTTGTTTGTTTGTTTGTTAAAGGAAATCAGGGATGCAAACAAACTGGGCAACACAATAATAATGGGGGATTTCAATTACCCGCATATAGACTGGGTTAATGTAACATCTGTACACGCAAGGGACATAAGATTTCTTGATGAAATCAAGGACAGCTTCATGGAACAGCTAGTTCAGGAGCCGACAAGAGAAGGAAAAATACTAGACTTAGTCCTTAGTGGTGCTCATGATCTAGTGCAGGGGGTAACGATACGAGAGCCGCTTGATAACAGTGATCATAATATGATCGGTTTTGATATTGGCATTGAAGGAAGTGAAACTAGGAAATCAAGTACGCTAGCGTTTAACTATAGAAAAGGTGATTACGACAAAATGAGAAAAATGGTGAAAAAAAGACTGAAAGGAGCAGCTCGCAGAGTAAAAAACTTGCATCAGGCGTGGATGCTGTTTAAAAACACCATCCTGGAGGTTCAGGACAAATATATTCCACGTATTAGAAAAAAGGGAAAAAAGACTAAACGTCAGCCGGCGTGGCTAAACAGTAAGATAAAGGAAATCATTAGAGCCAAAAAACAATCCTTCAGAAAGTGGAGAAGAGAACCAACTGAAAGTAACAGGATAGATCATAAGGAATGCCAAGCCAAATGCAAAGCGGAGATAAGGAGGGCAAAAAAGGACTTTGAGAAGAAATTAGCGTTGGAAGCAAAAATACATAGTAAAAATTTTTTTAGATACATTAAAAGCAGGAAACCGGCCAAAGAGTCGGTTGGGCCGCTGGACGAAAATGGTGTTAAAGGGGCGATCAAGGAGGACAAAGCTGTAGCGGAGAAATTAAATGAATTCTTTGCTTCGGTCTTCACCGAGGATGATTTGGGGGGGACACCGGTGCCGGAAAGAATATTTGAAGCGGGGGAATCGGAGAAACTAAACAAATTCTCTGTAACCTTGGAGGATGTAATGGGTCAGTTCAGCAAGCTGAAGAGTAGTAAATCACCGGGACCTGATGGTATTCATCCCAGAGTATTAATAGAACTAAAAAATGAACTTGCGGAGCTACTGTTAGAAATATGCAATCTGTCCCTAAAATCGAGTGTAATACCGGAAGACTGGAGGGTAGCCAATGTTACTCCGATTTTTAAGAAGGGTTCCAGAGGAGATCCGGGAAATTATAGACCGGTGAGTCTGACGTCGGTGCCGGGCAAGATGGTGGAGGCTATTATTAAGAATAAAATTGCAGAGCATATACAAAAACATGGACTGATGAGACAAAGTCAGCACGGATTTAGTGAAGGGAAGTCTTGCCTCACCAATCTAATGCATTTTTTTGAGGGGGTAAGCAAACATGTGGACAATGGGGAGCCGGTTGATATTGTATATCTGGATTTTCAGAAGGCGTTTGACAAAGTGCCGCACGAAAGACTCCTGAAGAAATTGCAGAGTCATGGAATCGGAGGTAGGGTACTATTATGGATTAAGAACTGGTTGAAAGATAGGAAGCAGAGAGTAGGATTGCGTGGCCAGTATTCTCAGTGGAGGAGGGTAGTTAGTGGGGTCCCGCAGGGGTCTGTGCTGGGTCCGTTGCTTTTTAATGTATTTATAAATGACCTAGAGATGGGAATAACTAGTGAGGTAATTAAATTCGCCGATGACACAAAATTATTCAGGGTCGTCAAGTCGCAGGAGGAATGTGAACGATTACAGGAGGACCTTGCGAGACTGGGAGAATGGGCGTGCAAGTGGCAGATGAAGTTCAATGTTGACAAGTGCAAAGTGATGCATGTGGGTAAGAGGAACCCGAATTATAGCTACGTCTTGCAAGGTTCCACGTTAGGAGTTACGGATCAAGAAAGGGATCTGGGTGTCGTCGTCGATGATACGCTGAAACCTTCTGCTCAGTGTGCTGCTGCGGCTAGGAAAGCGAATAGAATGTTGGGTGTTATTAGGAAGGGTATGGAGTCCAGGTGTGCGGATGTTATAATGCCGTTGTATCGCTCCATGGTGCGACCGCACCTGGAGTATTGTGTTCAGTACTGGTCTCCGTATCTCAAAAAAGATATAGTAGAATTGGAAAAGGTACAGCGAAGGGCGACGAAAATGATAGTGGGGATGGGACGACTTTCCTATGAAGAGAGGCTGAGAAGGCTAGGGCTTTTCAGCTTGGAGAAGAGACGGCTGAGGGGAGATATGATAGAAGTGTATAAAATAATGAGTGGAATGGATCGGGTGGATGTGAAGCGACTGTTCACGCTATCCAAAAATACTAGGACTAGAGGGCATGAGTTGAAGCTACAGTGTGGTAAATTTAAAACGAATCGGAGAAAATTTTTCTTCACCCAACGTGTAATTAGACTCTGGAATTCGTTGCCGGAGAACGTGGTACGGGCGGTTAGCTTGACGGAGTTTAAAAAGGGGCTAGATAGATTCCTAAAGGACAAGTCCATAGACCGCTATTAAATGGACTTGGAAAAATTCCGCATTTTTAGGTATAACTTGTCTGGAATGTTTTTACGTTTAGGGAGCGTGCCAGGTGCCCTTGACCTGGATTGGCCACTGTCGGTGACAGGATGCTGGGCTAGATGGACCTTTGGTCTTTCCCAGTATGGCACTACTTATGTACTTATGTACTTATGTACTTCTTTCTTTCTTTCCAAATTGATGCATGGGGTAATTCAAATTAATTTAAAAATCTGTTCAAACCGATAACAAATAAAAGGCGTTGAGCATTTTGCACAACCTTTGTGGTTGGCTGGCGGTTTTTTGACCGATGATTATAAAGAACACACATATGACCATGATGGTCTTACTGCTATAGACTTGCAAAAGCAGGTTATGGGGTCTTTCCCCCCATTTTTCGCCTTTTTTGCTTGATTGGTGTTAGACACATTCATAGTTTCTACTCGCTTGTTTTGTATTACCATTGAGGTTGATTTTGAGCGAGGTTTCCCCCTTTGTACATACCTTACATATCTGAATACAAATATTGCATGCTTGGTGGGCAGCTTATACATGGAAAACTAAGTTCACTGCATTTTCTTTTCCCCTTCACCTTTCTCGTACACCCCCAGCTTGTAGGTGCCATATTTCTGTGACACTTTTCTTTGAGACGTTGCATTGCTGAAGGCATAACTTTTCAACTGCTAACATTTTCAATAAAGAAAAAAATGAATACTTTTATTCCAGCTTCTGTTGTGAAGGATAAAATGTTGCCCTTTTGGTTTCTTATGACAGGTATATTCATAATTTATTTATTTATTTAACACATTTATATCCCACATTATCCCACTTAGTTGCAGGCTCAATGTGGCTTACACAGTACCGTAGAGGTAGACTCTGGTTCAATAATACAAACAGGGCCATGCCTAGGGTCTCTGGCGCCCCCCTGCAGACTATCAGTTGGCTGGCTGGCGCACACCCCCCCCCCCCCCCCCGGACCTGCCTGGCTCCAAGGAGCGTGGAAGAGCTGCTGGGCGGTGCCAAAGAGCCGAGCGTTGCTCCCACAAGCTGCCGTCTGGGGCGCAATGGAGGAAATGGCTGGGTTTGGCCTGCAGAGGAGGCTCTGAGCATACTTCTCATTCAGCCTGAGCTTCCTCCGCTCCATCCCCGATTCCCCAGCGCTTTAAATTTACCTCTCTCTGCCTCTGGCTCCAACGTCTGCGCAACGTCAGTGAAAGTGCTGCCTGTCTGATGTCTCTCCACCAGCCTTCCCTTCGCTCGTTCCCTCTGTGTCCCGCCTTCTTCTGACGTCATTTCCTTGAGGGCGGGACACAGAGGGAACGAACGAGTGAAGGGAAGGCTGGTGGAGAGACGTCAGACAGGCAGCGCTTTCACTGACGTTGCGCAGATGTCAGAGGCGGAGCGAGGTAAATTTAAAGCGCCAGGGAATTGGGGATGGAGCGGAGGAGTAAGGTTTTTTTTTTAAAATACAACTTGACGGCGTGGCGCCCTTGAAGGAAGGCGCCCCCCCCCCTGCAGTGCTTACCGCGCTTACCGTGTTGGCACGGACCTGAATACAAATACATAGTACAGTAGAAAGCATGTAACAAACATCAGTATAAAAACAAACAAGGAAATAGAGGGTAGTTATAGAAATCTAGTAGGGTTCATATTTTGTTGAGCCGCATGAAGTAGGAAGTTAATTTGGGTCGGGGGGTAGGCCTTCTTAAACAAGTTGGTTTTCAGTAGTTTCCTGAAGTTAAGATGGTTATGGATAGATCTCACGGTTTTGGGCAAAGCTGGATGCATAAGTTGATTTGTATCTAATGCATATACGATGTATTTTATTCCTTAACAACTTATTCTGTGCAAATGTTTAAGATTATACTTTCACAAAGAAGTATAAACCAAGAGTCTGTTGAGACATTAGTAGTTTTCAAACCTGTCCTTGGTTTCAGGATGTCCTCAATCCATATGCATGAGATAAATGTGCATGCAATGAAGGCAGTGCATGCAAAATCTAACTCCTTGGTATTCATTGTGGATGTCCTAGAAACCCAACTGGCCAGGTGATCCCTTAGGATTGGGTTAAGAAACAATGATTTAGATGATGAGATAGAATATAAACAGTTTGGGGGCAATTCTACATAATCCCCTTAATTCTATAAAAGTCGCCAAACACTGTGCATGCAAATTTGGACGCGTTTGCTGAATTTTTATGCACAATTTAATTGGATAGCAAGCTAATTAGCACCAATAGTAAGATTTTTTTAACAAGTAATTATTGGCACTAATTAGATTTAATTGGAATTTACATGTGGAAATGTAGGTGTGGGATTTGTGCCTAAAATTTACACGTGAGTGTAAAAAAAAAAGGGGGGGGCTGAGAAATGGGTTATGGGCAGAACAGGAGCATTCCTAACATTTACGCATGTCGCTATAGAATAAGAGGGGATTCATGCTCGATGCGTACACTTGCACCACGTTTCAGTTGGCGTAAATGTCTGTGCTAAAATGGTTCTTTTTACCCACTGCAGGAAAAACGGCCCTGCGGTAGCAGAGGGGGCTGTTTTTCCTGCATAATAGGGCCCTTTTTACTGCAGCGGGTAAAAAGCCCCTAAAAAATGGCCATGCGGTAGGAGTATTACCATGTGGCCATGGGGGGGGGGGCACTTACCACAACCCACTGAGGTGGCAGTAAGGGCTCCCGCGGTAACCAGGTGGCGCACAACTATGTCCGATCACTGCCGGGTTAGCGCCACGCTATTAAATTAAAAAAATATTTTCCAGCATTCCAGAAATGGCGTACGCTCGAGATGGAACTACCGTCGTCGGCAGAGTTGGGCCGGCTGTAGTTCCAGGACAGCGTGCAGTAAGCCCGCTTTGTAAAAGGTCCCCGAAGTTAGGTTCGATTCCCGGGCATAAGCTCTATTCTATAAACCGTACCTAGCTTTAAGTGTGGCGTATTGAATAGCGCTTTTTTCAGTGCCAATTTTTTCGGTGCCTTCATTCAGATGCATCTAATATGAGCAAATGCAGATTAGGTACCTCTTACTCGCGTTCTTGTGCGAAGCACTATTCTGTAATCTCGCCCATAAGTGGTGTAACTGAAAAAGGGTCATACATGTGACAGGAGCATGGGCAGGATGTGGAAGTGTCACACATCAACACAAATGTCTTATAGAATACAATGAGACATGTTTGTTGATTGAAAGATATTGAGGGTGGAAGGGCAATGCAGTTTGTTGCCCTTAAATTTATTTATTTATTTGGTGCATTTTTACCCCACATTTTCCCACATAAGCAGGCGCAATGTGGCTTACATTAAGTCAAAAGGATACAATGCAACACAGAGATGGCACAGAAACAGAATGTGACAGGAGGGGAAGGAACACGGAATGACACGGGTAAATGACAGGGGTGAAGAGCCTTTCCTCAACAACACAACTCTTCAATATTCTACTAGTAAGATACTTGAATTGGAGGAAAAAGCCTCAAACATGGGTAGAAAACTCCGTCGTTGTACATCAACTTAAGGAGCCTCTACCTAATCATCACAGGCTAAAAAAAAACCTCCTTATTCTCGATTCTCCCTGCACTTCTATAAATAAACGAGCTGAAATCATTTAACTTAAAGTTGTATCGCCACTGTGTCTCATAACCAACGTGTGACAGAGGTTAAACAATGGAGGAGCCAGGGGAATAAGCCTTGGCAAATAAGAAGGTTTTTAAGGACTTCTTGAACTGTTGATGGTCGATGAGCTCCTTAAGCTGTCTTGGCAGAACATTCCAGGATTGTGGACTGATGTAGGGGAAGGAGGAGAGCATTTAAGAGGTATGACTTCACTTATTCAGTTCTGTAAACACTTGAAGGCTTTCCTTTTTGTCCAAGCTTTTACGGTGCTTTAAAGCTGGCTTTTTAAGCTCTTTATTGGTTTAGGGACCCTTTTACCAAGCTGCGGGTAAAGGGGGATTGCGCCGGTGTTGCTGCGTGTTTTTGATGCTTGCCGAGGCCCCCTTTTACCACAGAGGGTAAAAGGTAGGTCTTTCTTTTTTTGAGGACATGGCCGTGCGGCAAGTGAAGCACTTTCCATGTAGCCATTTCAGAGATGGGGGGGGGGGGGGGAGGAGCCCTTACTGTCAGCCACTGAGGAAACAACGCCACAGCAGCCGAGAAGAGGACTTCGGCTGTCGGGGTCCCCCGTCAGCACAGGTACGTGACAGAGTTGGCTCGTGCTGCTATGTTGTGATTGGGCACTGTCGCTGCTGACGCGCCCGGAAGTGGGAGACGACATCATTTCAGGAGATGGATTCAAAAGCACGAATGCCTCAAGGCTTATGTCCACGCAGTCAGCTTCAGAATGTTGGAGGTGCGTTTTATTATACAGGATGGTAGGTACATACATTGGTACCATGTTTCAGTTGGTGCAAATGGCCAAGTCTAAAGTTAGATGCAATTCCTGGGTGTAAGCGCCATTCTATAAACCATGCCTAACTTTAAGTGCGGCTTATAGAATAGCATTTTTTTTGCCACCATAAATAGAATCTAGCCCTTAGTGTGTGTGGGAAATTTCTATATTATGATGCGCTATGGGTTAGATTCTGTAAATTGCGTCTAAAATGTAAATTTGTCTACATTAAGATATGCTTTATAGAATAGCACATATAGTAACGTGGAGGGGGATAATCGAAGGGGGTTGCCCATCTCTAAGGGCGCCTATCTCTAAGGACAGTCCCGTAAAGGGGTGGGGCAACCCGTATTATCGAAACAAGATGGACGCCCATCTTTCGTTTTGATAATATGGTCGGGGATGCCAAAATCATGAAATTTAGTTCGACCTTAGAGATGGTCGTCCCCGGTTTTTGCCGATAATGGAAGGCGAGGACCCCCATCTCAGAAACGACCAAATCCAAGCCATTTGGTTGTGGGAGGAGCCCATTCTGGAAAGGAATGGGCATGCATGAAGGAAATTGCATGCAAATGAGCTGTTTCCTTCCTAAGGAGGGGAAGCAGCAGTTGAGGACGTCCTTCCCTGTGACTGCAGTTGAGGATGTCCAAAATGTAGATGTTTCTGTGAGAAGGACATCCATGCCTTTGCTATGTCTCTGACACCCTCTTTACTTATTAATTTGGATTTTGGATCACAAGTAGCAGCAGTGGGGTTTGAACCAGCCACTTCTAGATTGCAAGACCAGTGTGCTAACCACTAGGCCACTCTGCCTCTCCTCCACTCCACTCTACTCCACTCCACTCCCTTGAAATTTGGCCATCCCTGTGGGGGGGGCAATTGAGGACATCCAAAATGTTTGACAGAAGGACGTCCACGCCTTTGTTATGCCTCTGCTGGCACACATATACCTCCCCCCCCAGGGACCTACATACTGCCCCCCCCCCCCCACACACAGGGATGGCCAAATTTCAAGGCAGTAGCAACAAGGAGAGGTGGCATGGCCTAGTGGTTAGAGCACTGGTCTTGCAATCCAGACATGGCCAGTTCAAATCCCACTGCTGCCACTTGTGATCCAAAATCCAAATAAATAAACAAAGAGGGTGTCAGAGGCATAGTAAAGGCATGGATGTCCTTCTCACAGAAACATCCACATTTTGGACATCCTTAACTGCCCTCACAGGGAGGGAGGGAAGGACATACTCTAAAAAAAAAGACAAAAGCTTTTGAAGTTGTTTTTTTTCAGGGTGGGAGGTGGTTAGTGACCACTGGGGAAGTCAGGGGAGGTCATCGCTGATTCCCTCCAGTGGTCATCTGGTCAGTTTGGGCACCTTTTTGATGCTTGGTCATGAAAAAAATGGACCAAGTAAAGTCATCCAAATGCTCGTGAGGGATACCCTTCTTTTTTCCATTATGGGCCGAGGACGCCCATCTGTTAACCATGCCCCATTCCGCCTTCGGTACACTGTTGACATGCCCCCTTGAACTTTGGTCGTCCCTGCGACGGAAAGCAGTTGAGGACGCCCAAAATCAGCTTTCAATTATGCCAATTTGGGTGATCTTAGGAGAAGGATGCCCATCTTCTGATTTGTGTCGGAAGATGGGCACCCTTCTCCTTCGAAAATAAGCAGGATAAAAACATAGTAGATGACGGCAGAGAAAGACCTGTACGGTCCATCCAGTCTGCCCAACAAGATAAACTCATATATGTATACCTGACCATGAATTGTATCTGCTATTTTCAGGGCACAGACCGTAGAAGTCTGCCCAGCACTAGCCTCGCCTCCCATCCACTAGCCCCGCCTCCCACCATTGGCTTTGCCACCCAATCTCTGCTAAGCTTCTGAGGACCCATTCATTCTGAACAGGATTCCTTTATGTTTATCGCATGGATTTTTGAATTCTGTTACCGTTTTCATCTCCACCACCGGGAGGGCGGGAGGGCATTCCAAGTATCCACCACTCTCTCCGTGAAAAAATACTTCCTGACATTTTTCTTGAGTCTGCCCCCCTTCAACCTCATTTCATGTCCTCTAGTTCTATCGCCTTCCCATCTACGGAAAAGGTTTGTTTGCGGATTAATACCTTTCAAATATTTGAACCTCTGTATCATATCACCCCTGTTTCTCCTTTCCTCCAAGGTATACATGTTCAGGTCAGCAAGTCTCTCCTCATACGTCTTGGAACGCAAATCCCATTACAAGACGTATGAGGGGGAATGCACCTACATTTAGGTGCGGCCATTTACGCCAGTGAAAACCTGGTATAAATACCCGCACCTAAATATACGTGCGCACCCCCCCTGAATTCTACAGCAATGCATGTAAATTTGAGTGATGCTCCCCCCACACTCCACCCATGGCCATGCCTCCTTTTCAGCTATGTGTGTTAAGATTTATACATGCCTCTTTTTTGAATACGCTAAAAAGAAGCGTACGTAAAATACAATTATAGCCAATTAGTGATGAAAATTAGTTGCTATCGGCCAATTATCATTACTGATCACCTCATTACTCATTTGAGTAGCGTGTATAAATTGGTCATGCGCACAATTTAATGCTCGCTACTTGCCACGTCTTATATAGAATCCAGGGGTATGCTGGGTGGCAATTTCATTTTTTACACGCGCTCACTACCTGCATTGGAAATTTTCCGGTGCACGGGGCTAACCGGGTGGTAATTTGTATTGCATGCGTGCTGACAATTACCGCCCGGTTAACACGTGAGACCTTTCCGCTAAGTCAACGGGTGGCGGTAAATTCTCAGGCCCCAAATGGACGCGCGCCAATTTCATTTTGCCGCATGTCCATTTTCGGCCAAAAAAGGTCTTTTTTGCAGGTGCGCTGAAAAATGAACCTGCGCACATCCAATACACATGTCTACATGAGCACAGGCCACTTTTCGGCGCATCTTAGTAATAGGACCCCTTGTGCAATAAAGAATCTCTATCACCCAGTTCTGTCATGTATACGCTTAGAAAAGATAAACTTCTCATATTTTGCACATTGTCTAACTACCACATATCAGCAAAAATTCAGAAATTTCAAAACCGCTGAAACAAAAATTTGGAGCATTGGGGGGGGGGGGGGGTGGGGAATGCCGTGCCAACACGGTAAGCACGGTAAGCGCCACGCCGTAGTTGTATTAAAAAAAAAAAAAACCTTACTCCTCCGCTCCATCCCCGATTCCCCGGCGCTTTAAATTTACCTCGCTCCGCCTCCGACGTCTGTGCAGCATCAGTGAAAGCGCTGCCTGTCTGACGTCTCTCCACCAGCCTTCCCTTCGCTCGTTCGTTCCCTCTGTGTCCCGCCCTCAAGGAAATGACATCAGAAGAAGGCAGGACACAGAGGGAACGAACGAGCAAAGGAAAGGCTGGTGGAGAGACGTCAGACAGGCAGCTCTTTCACTGACGCTGCGCAGACGTCTGAGGCGGAGAGAGGTAAATTTAAAGCGCCGGGGAATCGGGGCGCCTACTGATGGTCTGCAGGGGGGCGCCAGAGACCCTAGGCACGGCCCTGGGGGGGGGGGGGGAGGAGGACAAGGAAAAAAGTTATGGATTTACTACTGATTTTGAAAATCAATGATTCCTTAATTGGGAATTGACCCAGGTCACAAGCTCCTCAAAAAAGAAGCAGACAAGACTGTGATATTTCAGATTTTATTCAAAAAATATTCCAAAACTTATTAGCAAAATATGGCATAAAATGAAAAAAAATTTTTTAACTCTGAACAGGATATTTTTGCTGCATTAGCTCAGTATATGATGTGCATTATACATATGAATATAAATATGTTTTGCAAAACTGATAAAAATGTCCAGGACTGCATGGAAAATACAAAGCTGCCATATTTGTATATCACGTCTGTTCAGAGGAAATCAATGGTAGATAAACCATAGGTGGATTACTTTGCATTGGAAGAGTAAGGTCATATAATCAGTAGTAAATCCATAGGTTGATCTAGCAATTTCCAAAGGTCACCGGGCCAGTATTTCAAGCAGATACTTCGACGAAAAGTCATATTTTCAGACACTCCTAGATATCGGACTTTGTACTGATAGTCTGGCTTTTAAAACTCCTATTTATCTGTAGATGATTAATTTTTTTTTCCCCCATTATATTTTTCTGCTTTCGTCATCAGTCATAAAATTAACTGCAGTTTACTTCCAGGAGCAAAAAAAGCTGTCTTTTCTCAGGCTTGAATAAGAGGACAGATAATCACTTGTCCTGAGAGTTAGCTACAATTAAACAAATTAAAGAAAAAGAAATTAAACGTAATAAACATTTAATCCGGAATTCCGTGTTGCAAACTCTTGTGGTATGCTGTACAAAGAATGATATAAACGGTGGAGCGAATCCTGCATGATTGCCGGCGCTACGCCCTGACCATGCAGTTAAATGAGAGGAGTGCAAGTTTTACCTTTTCCAACTGAGCATTTTTTTTGGATTTATACAAGAACTCTCCCACTGCCACGAAGACGGAAAGCACCAGGCCGGCCGCGAGGACAATGAAGATGCCGCCAATGTTCTGAACGCCAAGGGCGCTTGCTTCCTTGCTTTCCTCTTCTGGGCAACCGTTGCCTCTCCACCATTTTTCCTTCATCATATGCAACTTGCCTTCTTCCTGAAGTTGAAGAATTGCAATGGTGATTTTGTCCCTGTACGGAGAACCTGCAATCAAGCAGAGGAAATGCACAGTACATCATAAAGCAGCTGTACCTAAGGATGCGTTTAGCCCCCCGAAGTCTCTACATGGTGCCTGAAATTCCGTGCAGAAACCCAAACGTATTCTATAATAATGCACATAGCTTAGGGACCCCTTGACTAAGCCGTGGTGTGTTCTATGTGCGTGCAGCACCTGCCGATAGAAGACTACCGCTAGGCCAGCACGCCCTCCTGGTAATTTCAGATTTGGTGCAATGAATTATTTATTTCTTTCCTCCCTATGCATGCCAGTTCTGGTGGCAATCGGCACTTGGCATGCACCGACCGCTGACCGTGTATGTAGCGCGTGAGCCTTTACTGCTAGGTCAATGGGTGGCATTAAGAGCTCAGGCCAGTTTTGGACGCACTGGTTTCATTTTTATCTCAGGCCCTTTTCCTGTCCTATTAATAAAAAAACCTTTTTTGTAGATGTGGTAAAAACTGGTCCGGCGCGTGTCCAATACATGCGCCTACACTACCACAGGCCACTTTTTACCGCTGCTTTTTCATGGGGGAGGGGGGAGCCCTTACCGCTACCCATTGAGGTGGTAGTAAGGTCTCCTGCGTTAACCCGGAAGTAACCAGGCAGCACACGGAACTGCCCGATTACCGCTGGGTACAATCCGGCGCTACAGAAATATATACATTTTTGTAGCGACAGAAATCACTAGGGGTGGGACGTACTGCCAGGCTGCTGCGGTAGCCCGGTGGTACTTCCTGTATAATGAATGCAGGGGCGTAGCCAGAATTCGGCAGGAGGGGGGTCCGGGGGCACATTTTAGCCCCCCCCCAGCACCGCTGACCCCCCAGTCATTATCGACCCCCCCCCCGCCAACTTTGATGAACCCTGCCGACGACCCTCTCGATCCCTCTCCCGCCGCCAACCCTCCCCCGACGTCACCTACCTTTGCTGGCGGGGGACCCCAATCCCCGCCAGCCGAGGTCCTCTTCTTCCCACAAAGGCTTCGTTCTGTTTCTGACGTCCAGGACGTCAGAAACAGAACAAAGCCTTCGCAGGAAGAAGAGGACCTCCTCGGCTGGCGGGGATTGGGGTCTCCCGCCAGCAAAGGTAGCCCACGGTGACGGTGGGGGAGGGTTGGCGGCAGGAGGGGGGTCGAGAGGGTCATCAGCAGGGGGTCCAGGGCCAAATCTACGGGGGCCCAGGCCCCCTGGCCCCAATTAGCTACACCACTGATAGTAAGCCTGCATTGGGCTTACTGTTGCATAGTAAAAGGAGCCCTTAAAGTTAAGAATATGAGTCCTGCCCAGACTCCACCTGTGTACGTCATACAACGTAAGATGGAATTTTGGCATATCTGCAAATATGTGTACATACACACAGCTATAGATAGATATGTATTGAATTTGTAAATTGTGCATCTATCTAAGAAAAACAGCACGCAACTTCAGATAGGAAGGAAAAATCAAAAGCTTGTTTGGAGTGGAAGAGTAGCCAAATCATTTCAGCAGAGGGAACAGTGTTTAGTAAATTGAGAGTGAGATATTGAATGTATGCAGATGATATTCAGGGTTTTGTTTTCCCTGTTACTTCAGAGGATATGGCTGAAAGACTGGCAGAATGTTTGGGAAAAATTGGAGGCTGGATGCGGGAGAATGAACTGTTACTAAATATAGCAAAGACAGAAGTAATGGTGACAGTCCGGCAAAGTTATTGCCCTTTGACAGTTGTGCGTTGGGAGAGGTGAACCACTGGGGGAGATTCTTGGAGTGATCTTAGACTGTTGCTTTCCTTTTAAGGAGCAAATTAGTCAAATGGTGCGATCAGTGTTATGTAATCTGAGGATGGTGTTGAAATTGAAACCTATGCTGAGTGCGTATGATTTTCGGGCAGTTGTTCAGTTGTTCATTTTGTCCAGAATTGACTAGTGCAATGCTTTGTATTTAGGCTTGACTAAGATGAGGTGCAGGGCACTGAAGACAATCCAAGATGGTACTGTAATCATGGGTGCTCCGAAATCAGAACATGCAACACCAGTATTGAAGAGTCTTCACTGGTTGCCAGAGCAATATCGCATTCAGTATAAAGTGTCGACGTTTGGTTTCCAAGTGCTACAGGCAGCTGTACTTGGGTCAGGCAACAGGCAATGCAGTTGTATGTACCTTCATCTGAGATCTGATAATGAGAAATGCCTTGTGGTACTGACATTCTCTACTATTCATTATGCTGAAACATCAGGGTATGCTTTTTCTGTGGCTGGGCCAGCACTATGGAATAGCCTTCCAAAGTGCCTCAGCTTTTGTTCGAATTTATAGCAACTTAAGATGCTTCTTAAAACTCATCAATTTTTGTAGGCTTTTTCTTATTAAGAGATGATTATTTAAAGTAGTAGGGGTGTCTGGAATTAATGTTGATGGGGAGCAGACATTTTTAATGATAATGTTCTTGGGTGGTTTGTTTTTGTGTTTGTATATATATTTTTTAATTTATTTATTTATTTGTTGCATTTGTACCCCAAATTTTCCCACCTATTTGCAGGCTCAATGTGGCTTACATAGTACCATCAAAGGCGTTTGCCCAGTCGGTGGATAACAAATACAAAGTTGTATAGTGATCATATGAGGTATAAGTGGAGGGTCAGAATGGATGAAGATTGCGTGTTGTCCTATTCGATCATAGTCATGCCGTGTTGGTAGGTGAAGAGGGTTATGTGGGGTCGTTGGGGTAGGCCTTTTTGAAGAGATAGGTTTTTAGTGATTTCCTGAAGTTCAAGTGGTTGTGGATTGTTTTCACAGCTTTTGGGAGCCCATTCCATAGTTGTGCGCTTATGTAGGAGAAGCCGGCTGCGTAAGTTGTTTTGTATTTCAGTCCTTTGCAATTTGGGTAGTGTAGGTTTAGGTAGGATCTTGACGATCTGACTTTGTTTCTTATTGGTAAGTCTATAAGGTCTGTCATGTATTCTGGGACTACGCCGTATATGATTTTGTGGACTAAGGTGCAGATTTTGAAGATGATCCGTTCTTTGATTGGGAGCCAATGCAACTTTTCTCGGAGGGGTTTGGCATAATTGAATTACAGTGGTGGAAATAAGTATTTGATCCCTTGCTGATTTTGTAAGTGTGCCCACAGACAAAGACATGAGCAGCCCATAATTGAAGGGTAGGTTATTGGTAACAGTGAGAGATAGCACATCACAAATTAAATCTGGAAAATCACATTGTGGAAAGTATATGAATTTATTTGCATTCTGCAGAGGGAAATAAGTATTTAATCCCTCTGGCAAACAAGACCTAATACTTGGTGGCAAAACCCTTGTTGGCAAGCACAGCGGTCAGACGTCTTCTGTAGTTGATGATGAGGTTTGCACACATGTCAGGAGGAATTTTGGTCCACTCCTCTTTGCAGATCATCTCTAAATCATTAAGAGTTCTGGGCTGTCGCTTGGCAACTCGCAGCTTCAGCTCCCTCCATAAGTTTTCAATGGGATTAAGGTCTGGTGACTGGCTAGGCCACTCCATGACCCTAATGTGCTTCTTCCTGAGCCACTCCTTTGTTGCCTTGGCTGTATGTTTTGGGTCATTGTCATGCTGGAAGACCCAGCCACGACCCATTTTTAAGGCCCTGGCGGAGGGAAGGAGGTTGTCACTCAGAATTGTACGGTACATGGCCCCATCCATTCTCCCATTGATGCGGTGAAGTAGTCCTGTGCCCTTAGCAGAGAAACACCCCCAAAACATAACATTTCCACCTCCATGCTTGACAGTGGGGACGGTGTTCTTTGGGTCATAGGCAGCATTTCTCTTCCTCCAAACACGGCGAGTTGAGTTCATGCCAAAGAGCTCAATTTTTGTCTCATCTGACCACAGCACCTTCTCCCAATCACTCTCGGCATCATCCAGGTGTTCACTGGCAAACTTCAGACGGGCCGTCACATGTGCCTTCCGGAGCAGGGGGACCTTGCGGGCACTGCAGGATTGCAATCCGTTATGTCGTAATGTGTTACCAATGGTTTTCGTGGTGACAGTGGTCCCAGCTGCCTTGAGATCATTGACAAGTTCCCCCCTTGTAGTTGTAGGCTAATTTCTAACCTTCCTCATGATCAAGGATACCCCACGAGGTGAGATTTTGCGTGGAGCCCCAGATCTTTGTCGATTGACAGTCATTTTGTACTTCTTCCATTTTCTTACTATGGCACCAACAGTTGTCTCCTTCTCGCCCAGCGTCTTACTGATGGTTTTGTAGCCCATTCCAGCCTTGTGCAGGTGTATGATCTTGTCCCTGACATCCTTAGACAGCTCCTTGCTCTTGGCCATTTTGTAGAGGTTAGAGTCTGACTGATTCACTGAGTCTGTGGACAGGTGTCTTTCATACAGGTGACCATTGCCGACAGCTGTCTGTCATGCAGGTAACGAGTTGATTTGGAGCATCTACCTGGTCTGTAGGGGCCAGATCTCTTACTGGTTGGTGGGGGATCAAATACTTATTTCCCTCTGCAGAATGCAAATAAATTCATATACTTTCCACAATGTGATTTTCCGGATTTAATTTGTGATGTGCTATCTCTCACTGTTACCAATAACCTACCCTTCAATTATGGGCTGCTCATGTCTTTGTCAGTGGGCACACTTACAAAATCAGCAAGGGATCAAATACTTATTTCCACCACTGTATGTATGTGATATATTTGTTGTAAGCCGCTTAGTGGTAAATGGGATATATTTTTTGTTTTTAATAAATAAATTTTAAAAACCAGGGAAGCCCAGTTTATATCCCACTGCAGCATTTCTGGCAAGTAATTTAATCCTCTGTTTCCTCAGGTACACAATCAAATTGTGAGCCTTTCAGGGACAGGGATCTTGTGTATGTATGGGAGGTTTTGGGCAACTATAGACTCTTTTATTAGATTAAGGTACTGTATTTTCTTATTTAATTCTGGCATTTATAATCTGTTTAACCATCAAGTTCAAGGTGGAGGACAATCACCCATTATAAGCAGGTACTTTCTCTGTCCTTAAAGGCCTCACAATCTTGATTTTTGTACCTGAGGTAATGGAGGGACTGGCCTAGAGTCAGAAGGAGCGACAGTGGGAATCAAACCCAAGATGCTGGGATCAAAGCCAGTTGCACTAACCATTAGGCCACTCCTCCACATGTTATAGCTAGTCTGATATTGGCATAGTTTATTGATATTAGAACCTTTTTCGGAGATGGGAAAGTGGTAGAACTAGAGGACATGAATTGAGGTTGAAGGGGGGCAGACTCAGGAGTAATGTCAGGAAGTACCAGTACTGTTCTTGTACTAAGTTCTGAAGCTAATATCGAAACCTCTTATAATTTACATTCCAGCCCATCCATATCTATTCAGTCACGATCAGGGCGTAGACCATAGAAGTCTGCCCAGCACCGGTTTCGCTTCCTAATTACTGGTGTCGCCACCTAATCTCCAGTAAGATTCCGTGGATCCTTTCCTTCTAAACAGAATTCCTTTATCCCACATACTGTATGTTTGAATTCCGTTACCGTTTTCATCTCCACCACCTCCTGTGGGAGGGCATTCCACATATCCACCACCCTCTCTTGAAAAAATACTTCCTGACATTACTCTTGAGTCTGCCTCCCTTCAACCTCAATTCTACGGCCTGTGCCCTGAGAATGGCAAGGACAAATCAAACTCAGGTATAAAGTATTGCATAACATGTAAAATGAGTTTATCTTGTTGGGCAGACTGGATGGACCGTACAGGTCTTTATCTGCCGTCATTTTCTATCTTACTATATGTAATTGATTTAAAAATAGCTTAATTGTTTAAGGGGTCTTTTTACTAGGCTGCAGGGAAAAGGGCCCTGAGGTAGCGGCGGGGGCCATTTTTCCCTCACGCCCCAGCCCTTTTTACCTCAGTGGGTTAACCCCCCCCCCCCCCCCAAATGGCCACACGGTAAGATAACTCTTACCGCATGGCCATGCAGCAGGGAGCACTTACCTCCATCCATTAAGGTGATGGTAAGAGCTCCCATGGTAACCTGGCAGTAACCGGGCAGCAAGAGGCGATGCCCGATTACCACCACACTAGAAAAAAAAACCCATTTCCGGAGCACTGAAACTACCGCCGGCGGCCACGATGGTCCAACGGTAATTCAGATTTAGCGTGCGGTAAACCCACATTGGGCTTACCACCGCTTTGTAAAAGACCCCATTAGATTGCAAACGATTTGAACGTAGTCAAAATGCATTGGAGAGTATTAGTGGTTGTTTTGGCGTTTTGGCAATAGATGGGGTTGGTTGGAAGATGACAGGGGATTTATTAATTGGTTTATCACCATTCATCACATCACCATGTGCAACTTTCTTCAAATCAGTCACCTTACTTTCAAATTCTTCCTACTTTCTTACTCATCTATATGTTACAACTTTGCTTTACCCTTCACTACCAATTATAATGTTCTATTACGTATTGTGTTGTCATTGCAAGTAGTATACCATGCCATATTTTGTATTGTTACTTGAATATTTTTACTGCTGTAATTGCCTATTGTTCATGTTTGATCTATTCTTACTGTACACTGCCTTGAGTGAATTCCTTCAAACAGACGGTAAATAATTCCTAAGAAATAAAAAAATAAAAAATTCAGGTTTCATGTGGAGGGGCATAATCGAACAGGGATGACCATCTTTAAGGGCGCCCATCTCTGAAAACGTCCCCGCAAATGGGCGGGGCTTCCCGTATTATCGAAACAAGATGGGCGTCCATCTTTCGTTTCGATAATACAGTTGTGGACACCCAAAAATCAACATTTAGGTCGACATTAGAGATGGTCGACCTAAATATTGAGATGGGCGAGCTCGGTTTTCGCCGATAATGGAAACTGAGGACGCCCATCTCAAAAACGACCAAATCCAAGGCATTTGGTCATGGGAGCAGCCAGCATTCATAGTGCACTGGTCCCCCTCACAAGCTAGGACACCAACCAGGCACCCTAGGGGGCACTGTAGTGGACTTCACAAATTGCTCCCAGTTGCATAGCTCCCTTACCTTCGGTGCTGAGCCTCCCAACCCCCCCCCCCAAATCCACTCCCCACAACTGTACACCACTACTATAGCCCTTATGGATGAAGGGGGGCACCTACATGTGGGTACAGTGGGTTTTAGGTGGGTTTTGGAGGGCTCACATTTACCACCGCAAGTGTAACAGGTGGGGGGGATGGGCTTGGGTCCGCCTGCCTGAAGTGCACTGCACCCACTAAAAACTGCTCCAGGGGCCTACATACTACTGTGATGGAGCTGGGTATGACATTTGAGGCTGGCATAGAGGCTGCAAAAAAATGTTTTTAACATTTTTTTGGGGTGGGAGGGGATTGGTGACCACTGGGGGAGTAAGGGGAGGTCGTCACCGATTCCCTCCGGTGGTCATCTGGTCAGTTCGAGCACCTTTTGAGGCTTGGTTGTGAAAAAAAGGGACCAAGTAAAGTTGGCCAAATGCTCGTCAGGGACGCCCTTCTTTTTTCCATTATCAGCCGTGGACGCCCATCTCTCAACCACGCCCCCGTCCCGCCTTTGCTATGCTGCCGACACGCCCCCATGAACTTTGGTCATCCCCACGACGGAAAGCAGTCGAGGACGCTCAAAATCGGCTTTCGATTATGCCGATTTGGGTGACCTTGAGAGAAGGACGCCCATCTCCCAATCTGTGTCAAAAGATGGGCGCCCTTCTCTTTCGATTATGCAGGAAATAAAGGGGGAAAAAAGGGAAAGGTAAGAGAGTCCAAAATAGTCCATTAATATGTTACTTCGGAGGACTTTGGGAGTTATGTTGGATCCTAGGAGTAGGCCTTCCCGAATAAGCTGGTCTTGAGTAGTTTCCTGAAGTTGAGATGATTTTGAGTAATTTTGACAGCTTTTGGCTGTTAGATCAAAGGTCGACTAAAATACAGGAAACATCATATTACAAAATGAGAATATTAAAGCCCAATAAATGTTGGGGGAAAAAGGAAGAAATAGCAGTATGTGTGTAAATGCCATTGTTCCAGCCAGGGGCGTAGCTTCGGGGGGCCACTGGGACAGAAGCCTTAGCACTACTCATATCACCCCTCTACTCAAATCACTTCACTGGCTTCCAATCAGGTACAACATACAGTTCAAGCTTCTCCTGCTAACCTACAAATGCACCCGATCTGTTGCCCCCCCCTTACCTCTCTACCCTCATCTCCCCTTACGTTCCTACCCGTAACCTCCGCTCTCAAGACAAATCCCTCCTTTCAGTACCCTTCCCCACCACCGCCAACTCCAGGCTCTGCCCTTTCTGCCTCGCCTCACCCCATGCTTGGAACAAACTCCCTGAGCCCATACGCCAGGCCCCCTCCCTACCCATCTTCAAATCATTGCTCAAAGCCCACCTCTTCAATGTCGCCTTCGGCACCTAATCACTACATCTCTTCTCAGGAAATCTCATATACCCCAACTTGACATTTCGTCCTTTAGATTGTAAGTTCCTTTGAGCAGGGACTGTCCTTTTTGTTAAATTGTACAGCGCTGCGTAACCCTGGTAGCGCTTTAGAAATGTTACGTAGTAGTAGTAGTAGTAGTAATAGTAGCACTAATAGATATCTTAATGCACGACCGCTATTAAAAATTAGTGGGAAAGTCCATTCTTGATGTAGCATTAGTTCTGAGATTACCCACATCTTACAGAGCATTAAACACATTTTAATAAATGACCCCCCTTAGAGAAGACAATAGACAAGCATTTACTGCATATAAACCAGATCACTGATAACATGGACCACTTAACGCCACATATTTTGGTGGTGTTAAGTGATTCGTGTTATCTCCTGTGATAACATGTGGTAAGTTACTGCATGGTGCAGTCCACTCTTCATTTATTTATTTATTTATTTATTGCATTTGTATCCCACATTTTCCCACCTTTTTGCGGGCTCAAAGTGTATGACCTGCTTTACATCTGTGCTCGTGGTCAAACATTATGCACATATGGCCATTCGGCCATAAAGAGGGCAACAGAAAGTCCTTTTATTACCTCAACATGAAAGTGGTCTGCAATGCCCAAGGGCACATCACACATCTTCCCCAGATTCCACTGTGGAATCCATGTCAAGTTTGAGAGGGGCCATATCTCCAAGGTATGGCTGCTTGATAAGCCCTGCATTACTGAACATGTATATCTGTCTCTCAAATCAAGATTATCCTCATGTGTTTCCACACCTATACAGGTGATAGAGGCTCATGACCCACCCATGCTATAGAACTCCAAATGAAGTCAGAGGAGCAGTACAACAGGGCTCACCATCAAACAAGAGAGGGCTTTTGGCCTCTTCAAAACCCTCTTCGATTGTCAGGATGGATCAGGGGGCAATTACTCTATAGTCTCTGAAAGTTATGTAATGTGACATCTTCCTGCATTACACATATGGATCCAATGTAAAATGATGGCAGATACACATGGATGGACATCACCATTGGGTGGAGACTCTTTTCCACATGTAGACTAATGCCAGGCTAGGGATACACATGGACTCCAATTCTCCCTCTCTACCTTGCACATGCTGCCATGTTCATTGTCCATGGCCACCCTGCACATGTATCTCTGAACAGTTATGCGCTAAGTCATGCTGAAGGAGAGGTCTGTGCCGTCATCTACTATGTTACTATGTTACCACATCTGGCCATTTGTACTATCATAAAACACAAATTTGCAAGCCTCAGCAGCTATTGATAAATTAAGCCCAAAATACTACTACTACTACTAACTAGCATTTCTAAAGCGCTACTAGGGTTACGCAGCGCTGTACAATTTAAACATAGAAGGACAGTCCCTGCTCAAAGAGCTTACAATCTAAAAGACAAGAAAACAATCTAAAGACAAGTGAACAATCTAGAGGACGAGTGAACAGTTAGTCTGATAGGGTGGATAGATTGGGGTATTTTATATATCTCGAGTGGTTAGGCGCCGAAGGCAGCATTGAAGAGGTGAGTTTTAAGCAGAGATTGAAGATGGGTAGGGAGGGGGCATGGCGTATGGGTAAAGGAAGATTGTTCCAGGCATGGGGTTGAGGCAAGGCAGAATGGGCGGAGTCTGGAGTTGGCAGTGGTGGAGAAGGGTACTGAGAGAAGGGCTTTGTCCTGTGAGCGGAGGTTACGGGCGGGAACATAGGGGGAGATGAGGGTGGAGAGGTAGTGAGGAGCCGCAGACTGAGTGCATTTGTAGGTAAGGAGGAGGAGCTTGAATTGTATGCGATAACTGATCGGAAGCCAGTGAAGTGATTTGAGGAGAGGGGTGATATGAGTATATCGGTTTTGGCAGAATATAAGACGTGCAGCAGCGTTCTGAACTGAATGAAGGGGGGATAGATGGCTGAGTGGGAGGCCGGTGAGGAGTAAGTTGCAGTAATCAAGGCGAGAGGTAATGAGAGCGTGGACGAGAGTTCTGGTGGTGTGCTCAGAGAGGAAAGGGCGAATTTTGCTGATGTTGAAGAGGAAGAAGCGACAGGTCTTGGCAGTCTGTTGGATATGCGCAGAGAAGGAGAGGGAGGAGTCGAAAATGACTCCGAGGTTGCGGGCAGATGGGACAGGGAGGATAAGGGTGTTATCAACAGAGATAGAGAGTGGAGGAAGAGGAGAAGTGGGTTTAGGAGGAAAGACGAGGAGCTCGGTCTTGGACATGTTCAGCTTCAGGTGGCGGTTGGACATCCATGCCGCAATGTCGGATAAACAGGCCGATACCTTGGCCTGGGTCTCCACGGTGATGTCAGGTGTGGAGCGGTATAGCTGGGTGTCATCAGCATAAAGATGATACTGAAAACCATGAGACGAGATCAGCGAGCCCAGGGAAGAGGTGTAGATTGAGAAGAGAAGGGGTCCAAGGACAGATCCCTGGGGAACTCCAACAGATAGTGGGATGGGAGTGGAGGAAGATCCATGGGAGTGTACCCTGAAGGTGCGGTGGGAGAGATAAGAGGAGAACCAGGAGAGGACAGGGCCTTGGAACCCAAAAGAGGACAGCATGGCAAGAAGTAAATCATGGTTGACAGTGTCAAACGCGGCGGAAAGATCGAGGAGGATGAGGATGGAGTAGTGACCTCTTGATTTGGCCAGGAGCAGGTCGTTGCAAACTTTAGAGAGTGCTGTTTCTGTCGAGTGCAGAGGGCGAAAGCCGGATTGAAGTGGATCGAGGATGGCATGAGAGGAGAGAAAGTCAAGGCAGCGGCTGTGAACAGCGCGCTCAAGTATTTTGGAAAGGAAGGGTAAAAGAGAGATGGGGCGGTAGTTGGAGGGGCAGGTAGGGTCAAGTGAAGGTTTTTTGAGGAGAGGTGTGACAACGGCGTGCTTGAAGGTGTCAGGGACAGTTGCAGTGGAGAAAGAGAGGTTGAGGATGCGACAGATGGCGGGGGTGACAGTATGGGAGATGGTGTTGAGTAGGTTGGTGGGGATGGGATCAGAGGAACAGGTGGTGCATTTCGAGGAGGAAAGAAGGCGGGAAGTTTCATCCTCGGTGATCTCAGGAAAAGAGGAGAAAGAGACCTGGGTAGGTTGGTTGATGGAGAGGGTTAAAGGGTGAAGAGGAGGTGGTGGCTTGGTCGTGAACTCAAGGTTGATCTTTTGCACTTTGTCGCGGAAATAGTCGGCCAGTGATTGAGGAGAGAGAAGGGGGAGTAGGAGCGGGGGGCACTTTTAGGAGGGAGTTAAGGGTGGTGAAGAGACGACGAGGGTTGGAGCTGAGAGAATTGGTCAATTGGGTGTAATAGTCCTGTTTTGCACGGAATAGGGAGGAGTGGAGGGAGGATAGCATGAATTTGTAGTGGAGGAAGTCTGGAAGGGTACGAGATTTCCTCCAGAGGCGCTCAGCGGATCGGGTGCAGGAGCGAAGGTAACGGATGCAAGGAGTCAGCCAGGGCTGGGGATTGGTGCGCTTTGTGGGACGGGAGATGGATGGCGCAAGGGTGTTCAAAGCAGAGGAGAGAGCGGTATTGTAGGCGGAGACCGCTTTGTCGACAGTTTCGGAGGACATGATGGAGGGGAGGAGATTAGAGATAGTAGATGATAAGGTGGAGGGGTCAATAGCCTGGAGGTTCCTGGAGGTGGTGGTTAAAGTTGGACGGGGTGGAGGGGGGGGGGTGAAGAAGTGTGAATGTGATCAGGTGATGGTCGGAGAGAGGAAGAGCTGAGACGTGGAAATTGGAGGGTGAGCTGGAGGAGGAGAGGACGAGGTCAAGACAATGGCCGTCACGATGAGTAGGGGTGGTGGAGCACAGCTGGAGGTTGAAGGAGGATGTTAGGGTGAGGAACTTAGAAGCATGGGGGTCGGATAGGTCATCAGCATGTACGTTAAAGTCTCCGAGAATGAGGGACGGAGATGAGGGGTCAAGAAAGACAGAGAGCCAAGCATCAAAGTCGGTAAGGAAGGAAGGGAAGGATTTATCAGGGGGGCGGTAAATGACTGCCACTCTGAGTGGTAGCGGGTAGAATAGCCGGATGGAATGGGCTTCAAAGGATGAGAAGCAGTGAGACTGCGGTAGGTGGAGGGGTTGGAAACTACAGGAGGGTGAGAGTAGTAGCCCAACGCCTCCGCCGCGGCCAATTGGGCGGGGCGTGTGGGAGAAGAGATAGCCTCCATGGCAGAGGGCTGCAACGGAGGCAGAGTCTTCCGGGGAGAGCCAGGTTTCGGTTAGGGCGAGCAGTTGAAGGGAGCGAGAGATAAAGAGATCGTGGGTGAGAGGCAGTTTGTTGCAGACTGAGTGGGCATTCCACAAGGCGCATGAGAAGGGGAGGGAGGAGGGGGGAAGGAGGGGAATAGAGACGAGATTGGAGACATCCCGGGATCGTTCGCAAGGATAGGACGGGGACAGGTGAGGGGGACCTGGATTAGGGTTAATGTCTCCCGCGGATAGCAGGAGGAGGAGCAAGAGAGTGCGGAGGAGGGTGGGGGAGGTTGGGCGACGAAGGCGACGAAGACGGGGTGTACTGAGGAGGAAAGGGGATGGGTTAATGGCAGGAAGGAAGTGCCGAAGGTTGAGAGCCAGGAAGGAGGGGGACAAGAGGGATGGTAAGGTGAGGGATGGAGGTGAATAGGGTATTGCGGTGGCGGGCAGGGTGGGAGGGCAGCGAGTAGTTCTAATGGTAGACAGTGGGAGTGGGGGGGAAAGGAGATTAGGAAGGGACAGGGCAAGGAAGAGAACATGGACAGGGGCCATAGGTGGTGACTGAGGTGTAACAGGTGACAATATAGTGACTGAGGTGTTAAGCAGTTAACAGGTGTTAGTGGGTGACTATGTAATGACTGAGGTGTTAAGCAGATAGATAGGGCTTGAAGCTAGGTTTTGGGTTGGCGATTAGATAAGTCAATGGCTGATAAGCTAGCAGGCAGGTAGGTAAGTCAATGGCTGAGAGGCTCGCAAGCAGGCAGGCAGGTTACTCGATGTGTTAACAGTCAGATGGATTGGAGCAAGCCGGAACAAGCTGAAGCAAGCAGGAACAAGCCGGAACAGGCAGGTACAGATGGACAAGCTGGAACAAGCAGGAACAGATGAACTGTGTCAGGATGAGCAGACGGACAAGCTGGGATCAGGAAGACTGGAACGAGCTGGGATCAGGAAGACTGGAACGAGGTGGAACACGCTGGAGCAGAAGAATTGGAGTAAGCAAGGAGAGGCTGGGTCAGGCAGGCTGAATTATACATTTCCGAAAGCTTGAACATTTTTTTAGGTCAGCTCAGTTTAAAGGAGTAGGCAGCTTAATTTAGGTGGCCTATATATGGTCAGATTTATCACAGTACATACAAGGATTATATTATTTCCTTAAAAAACCATTAAAGTCCACGAGCTGCTTACTGAGGTAGAACGGTAATCGTATTGCGCTTATTAATGACTTTGATCGAAAAAAAATAAATAATTCATGAGGTCACACTCACAGAAAAAAAGTAAGAAGGAGCAGGGGATAAATTTTTGCTCAAAACCTTTTTGTGTTCCTTCAGTAAATCCTAGAGAGAAAAGTTAGAATATGCTCTTTTTTTTATCTCCTTTTGATGGAATTATTAGATGGATAGCGGACTTACTACAAACTGCATTTTAATTGTGTTTAATTGTGTTCTGTACTCGGACTAAAATTGTAAAAAGAGGCTTGAGGCGTCAGAAATAAAGGCTGTTTAGATTAACAGATTAAAAATGTGCAGAACAGTAAGACAAAAAAAAATGACATGTGCCCATGTGAACTGAATATCTAACTGAGACAGTGGTGCTCAAACCGGTCCTTGGGTGCCCTCCAGCCAGTTGGATTTCCATGCTATCCCTAATGACTGCCACCTGATGCCCAATTCTGTCCTGTGCCCATATTACTGTGATGACAATTTTGGCTAACAAAGGGATTATTTATTCAAGTGACCTGCAGAGTTTTCATGCTCTATACTTTGCTGTCTGCCTCTGACATCGTTGTGTGTTTGTTTTCTCCATTTGTAGAAATCAGGTTGCCACTTGGTGCCCGATTCCTTTCTCTCATGCCCACCCAGCCTCTTCTGCCCATGTGTCCTTGGGCAAGCTCTTTGGGGTGAACTCCAAGGGGTGATTCCCATCCATACTCACCATGCAATTGCTTCTTCTTCTGTTTCTGGTCTACACTTTAACACCCCCCTCCCCCTGACCCTGCAATTTCTCTTGGGCTCTCTGGTTTTCGCTTTGCTTTTGGGGCATCTTCCTCCTTACCACGGCCTCAGTACCCATTCCAGTACATTAGAACCACCATCACCCAGCCTATCATCAACCACCTTGGACCCGTGATGTAGGTATTCTTGTTTTCTGCTATTCCTTTCCCCCTATTTTCAATGATTCCCTGTTGCAGTGGCGTACTAAGGGGGGGGGGCAGTGGGGGCGGTCCGCCCCGGGTGCACGCTGCTGGGTGGGTGCCGCGCATCTGTCGGCAACGCTCGTTCTCTGCTCCCTCTGGCCCCGGAACGGGTTATTTCCTGTAATGGGGCAGAAGGAGCAGGGAACGAGCGTTGCTGACAGATGCGCGCCACCCCCCCCCCCAGCAGGTAAAGATGCACCGGGGGGGGTGTTGTTTCGCTGGGAGGAGCTGCCCCTTTCACGTCCCCTGTCCCGCCCCTTCCACGCCCTCACCTCCCCCCTGTCATCTCTCTCCTCCCCCCTCCCCTCCCCTTACTCTACTATCCCTGGTGGTCTAGAGGTACCTCTTCGTGGCAGGAAAGAGCCCCCTCTTTCCTGCCCGGTGCTGCTAGCTGCCCTGCATCCTGTCCTGTGGTGAGTCCAGCTCTCGGCATTTCAAAATGGCCGCCGAGAGTTGAAGTCTCACGAGGCTGCTTCAACTCTCAGCGGCCATTTTGAAACGCCGAGAGCCGGACTCACCACAGGACAGGATGCAGGGCAGCTAGCAGCAGTGCTCTGAGCAGTAAAGAGGGGGCTCTTTCCTGCCCCGAAGATGAAGAGGTACCTCTAGACCACCAGGGATAGCAGAGTAAGGGGAGGGGGGATAGTCGCATTTCGCCGGGGGGGGGGGGGGTTGTGCTGCACCCGAGGTGGGGGGGCGCATCAGTGATCCGCCCCGGGTGTCAGCCCCCCTAGGAATGCCACTGCCCTGTTGCAATGTGGTCTTCTAAAGTGTAGGTCATTCCATTCTAAATTTCATCTCAGACGTGATCTTATTGACTCTCACCATATGGATCTCCTGTGTTTAACAGAAATCTGGCTTAGGCCTGGTGATGAGGCCTATCTCTTTCAGTGCCTCTCACCTAATTATTCACCACTTTCTTCATCAAGACTATCCAAAGGCAGTGGTGGACTCACCGTAACAACATCTTGTAAACTAGCCATCAAAGAACTGCCATCTATTCAATTTCCTTACCAAGAAGTTATGATTGTAGAGCTCCTTTCTAAACTTTCTTTGTACTTACTCCTTTTCTATTGCCCCTCCCCCCTTTCTATCAATGAATGAGAGTTGGCTTATCAGACACTGCTACGCAATTCAATAATACTCTTATTGCAAGTGATTTTAACCTGCACATTGATGACTTCTTGTTTTCTCACTTTCCTTTTTTTTTTTTTTATTTGTACCCCACGCTTTCCCACTCATGGCAGGCTCAATGCGGCTTACATGGGGCAATGGAGGGTTAAGTGACTTGCCCAGAGTCACAAGAAGCTGCCTGTGCCTGAAGTGGGAATCAAACTCAGTTCCTCAGTTCCCCAGGACCAAAGTCCACCATCCTAACCACTAGGTCACTCCTCCACTGTTGCTACTATTTGAGATTCTACATGGAATGTTGCTATTCCACTAGCAACATTCCATGTAGAAGTCGGCCCTTGCAGATCACCAATATGGCCGCGCAGGCTTCTGCTTCTGTGAGTCTGATGTCAGACTCACAGAAACAGAAGCCTGCGCAGCCTTCTACATGGAATGTTGCTAGTGGAATAGCAACATTCCACGTAGAATCTCCAATAGTATCTATTTTATTTTTGTTACATTTGTACCCTGCGCTTTCCCACTCATGGCAGGCTCAATGCGGTTTACATGGGGCAATGGAGGGTTAAGTGACTTGCCCAGAGTCACAAGGAGCTGCCTGTGCCTGAAGTGGGAATCAAACTCAGTTCCTCAGGACCAAAGTCCACCACCCTAACCACTAGGCCACTCCTCCACTTCCTTTCAGGCTTTGGCCTCCGCCAACACCCATTCTATTGGACATACCTGGATTTACCTATTTCCTAAGATTCCTCATCCTCTCTGATCTCTGGCATTATTAGGTACCTTTGTTTCCTCATCTGGTTGCCTTCTTCTTCCCTTCACTCTTTCTTTGCCTCCTCTTGACCACTCTTCCCCTCTGGATCAGGCACTTTGAGTGTCCAGAGCTTGATATTCTCCCATAACTTTCTTCTTCCTTTCCTGTGGATTTCTCTATTTCTTCTGTCGAAGGGCAAGCTCAGCGTTGGGATTCAATCTTAACCAATCATAAAAGTAAGCTTTCCCCCATCCAGTGTTCTCTTTTCTGTACCCTGTGGCATCAATTCCGGTATTATCATGGCTTCTGATTACTCAAACGTCAAGTACGCAGAGCCAAAAGACTCTGGAGAAAATGTTACACCTCTCATTCCCTTTATATCTGCAGAACGCAACAACTTTTACACTGCTCAGATTAAGAAAGCCAATAAAATGCATTTTTCTCATCTTTCTCACTTAGCTATCATCAACTATACACATTGAACTATTCAATGTGTATGCATCTTTGACTTTTTCTTCCGATACACGAGATGACTCCATCCCATGTATGAAATCCTCTGATCAGGTGACACAATATGTTTTTGCTAAGATTAACAATTTATAAAGTTCACTTCCACAATCTCCGTTGTTACGGCACCCCCCCCCCCCCATTCAGACCTCATCTTGGAGTGAATTTGACCTTCACACTATTGACTCCCTCTCCAACGTCCTGTTTTCTATGAATCTCGTGCCTTGTTCCCGCAATCCAGATCCACCTAAATGACTTCATTAGGTCTATAGTTTATCCTTCTAATCCTGTTCTCTCCGCTTGGAAATCGGCCATTGTATGTCCCATTAAAAAAAAAGAAAGACTTCTCTTGATCTTAGTGTCCCTGCTAGTTATCATCCTATTTCTAACCTGCCCTTTCTTTCCAAACTCACAGAAAAATTGTTAATCATCAAATTCTTTCTCAAATTGAATCCACCAATTCTCTTCACCCACATGAATCTGGTTTCAAACATGATCATAGCATTGCAACCATCCTTGCTTTTCTTCTCAGTGGACTTCACAGTCATTTGGAGATATATTATATTGCCCTCGTGGTCTCTTTAGACCTTTCTGCTGCGTTTGATCTGGTCCACCATACCCTGCTGTTACACAGACTATTGGTGATCAGCATTTCTGGACAGGTTCTTGGTTGGATTACCGCCTTCTTAGAAAAATGATCATGTTAGTGTTTCCACCTCTGCTTCACAACTCTCTTCCTCCGTCTCTTTGCCTTATGGAGTTCCAGAAGGTTCCATTCTTTTCCCTGTTCTCTTCAATATCTTCCTTAGTCCTCTGCCCACTTTAATTCAATCTTTCAATATCAGTGCTCACTATTATGCAGATATTATTCTTTTGACATACTACATAGATGATTATTCCTGTGATGTACAACCTTTACAATCCTGTCTTGGGGCCCTGTTTCTAAGCATAGTAACGTGGAGGGGCATAATCGAACGCGAACGCCCATCTCCATGGGCGTCTATGTCTGAGAACGGGTACGTGAAGGGGTGGGACAGACCGTATTTTCGAAAAAAATAGGCGTCCGTCTTCCGTTTCGAAAATACGGTTTGTACAGACCAAAATGCCATGGATTTAGTCGTTTCCGAGCTGGGCATTTGTTTTTTTTAGCGATAATGGAAACTAAAAACGCCCAGCTCAAAAACGTCCCAATCCAAGCCATTTGGTCGTGGTAGGGGCCAGGATTCGTAGTACACTCGCCCCCCTGACATGCCAGGACACCAACTGGACACCCTAGAGGTCAGTGCAGTGGACTTCAGACAACACTCCCACATGCATAGGTCCCTTACCATGGGTGCTGAGCCCCCAACCCCCCTCTCCCAAAACCCACTACCCACAAATGTACAACACTACCATAGCTCTTAGGGGTGAAGGGGGCACCTACTTGTGGGTACAGTGGGTTTTGGAGGCCTCCCATTTACCAGCACAAGTGTTACAGGTAGGGAGGATGGGCCTGGGTCCGCCTGCCTGAAGTGCACTGCAGTACCCACTAAAAGTGCTCCAGGGACAGGACTTGTTGCTGCTGTATAACCTTGGCACAGCAGTTCACACCTGAAGACTAATCTCGCTGAAAACATCCTTTATTTGAATAAGCACGTTTACTCACACTTAACTGCAAATCAGAGGTTGTGCCCCACTGGCAAACAGTCTCCCTGGTACTGAGATTAGCAGTAGGTCAAAGCTGGCAGAATGCTGTACAATGCCCTCTTTCAGCAACATTCAAGGTAAGAACTAAGTGCTGTAATGTGGCTAACACATGAAAGGGATCCAAAACTGGCTTACAAAAATGGCCACTACCTCATGGACTACCGGAAACAAAACAGGGCACACTCTGACCCAGTAAGCAGGGGGAAAAGCACCATGGGAGTACAGCCTACCTACTACCAACATCGTGAGCATGTAACACAAGCTAGTGGAATCACGGAGCCCAATACCCTACACCCACCACAATGCATTGCTGATGTGACTCTGCAGTGCCCTTAACAGAAAAGGTGTCACACTCACCCGAGAGCCAGATCAGAACCAGGGAAAGGCTGTCAGGGAATAGAACACATTCTGCTGTCATGGAGGTGGGTACGGCATTTGAGGCTGGCATACAGGCTGGGAAAAAAAATTTGTAAAGTGGAGTTATTTTGGTGGGAGGGGGTTAGTGACCACTGGGGGAGTCAGGGGAGGTGATCCCCGATTCCCTCCGGTGGTCATCTGGTCAGTTGGGGCACTTTTTTGGGACTTGGACCTGAAAAAAAAGGGTCCAAATAAAGCGGACCAAATTCTCATCCAAAACACCCTTCTTGTTTCGATTATCAGTTAAAGACGCCCATCTCTCCTCGGCCAATAACCACGCCCAAGTCCCGCCTTCACCACGCCTCCGACATGCCCCCATCAACTTTGTTCGTTCCTGCGACGGAGTGCAGTTGAAGACAACCAAAATCGGCTTTTGATTATACCGATTTGCTTGCCCAAGGGAGAAAGACGCCCATCTCCCGATTTGGGTCAAAATATGGGCGTCTTTCTCTTTCGAAAATAAGCTGGATAGTAGATGATGGCAGAGAAAGACCTGTACGGTCCATCTAGTCTGCCCAACAAGATAAACTCATATGTGCTACTTTATGTGTATACCTGACTTTGATTTGTATCTGCCATTTTCAGGGCACAGACCGTAGAAGTCTGCCCAGCACTAGCCCCTCCTCCCAACCACTAGCCACGCCTCCCACCACCGGCTCTGCCACCCAATCTCCGCTAAGCTTCTGAGGATCCGGTCCTTCTGAACAGGATTCCTTTATGTTTATCCCACGCATTTTTGAACTCCGCTACCGTTTTCATCTCCACCACCTCCCGCGGGAGGGCATTCCAAGCATCCACCACTCTCTCCGTGAAAAAATACTTCCTGACATTTTTCTTGAGTCTGCCCCCCTTCAATCTCATTTCATGTCCTCTCGTTTTACCGCCTTCCCATCTCTGGAAAAAAGTTTGTTTGCGGATTTATACCTTTCAAATAATTGAACGTCTGTATCATATCACCCCTGTTTCTCCTTTCCTCCAGGGTATACCTGACTTTGGTTTGTATCTGCCATTTTCAGAGCACAGACCGTAGAAGTCTGCGCAGCACTAGCCCCGCCTCCTAACCACCGGTGCTGCCACCCAATCTCCGCTAAGCTTCTGAGGATCCATTGCTTCTGAACAGGATTCCTTTATGTTTATCCCACGCATAGAACTTCAGAGGGTTAAACATGCGGGATATGCCTATAGTATGAAGAAATATTCAGGCAGAGGCTAGCAAGTGACTGGTCCATAGACTGAGGAGTTACAGAGAATAATATATGGTTAAACAAAACAGTGTTATTGCACTGCTGGTCCTTTTCAGATGGCTCAATTTGAAGACGTAACAGCATTTTTCTTCTGAGGGTTATGGCAGGCTCTGATAAGAAGGAGAATAGACAGATTGCATTACAGCCCCTCTCTTCCAGATGAAACGTAATTATTCCCCATAACATTAGCAATTGTAGCAAATGTTGAAAATTAGAAGTGTAATGGTTCCTTCAGACAGCTCAGCAATCAGACACTAAAACAGCTAATGTGAAATGTAGTTGTTCAAGTTACTACAACTGACTATAACAATGAAACTAATACACGCATTGGTGCTCGGTATCATTTCAAGTTGTCTATTTTACAGTAAGAGTGTGCAGTCAGAAATTTTTCATTTCATGTCATTGTCTGTGTCATTTAGAGGAATATTTGTTTTCTTCAAGGTCATTTGTTTTCATTATTATTCTAAATTGTCTAGAATGCACACTCTGTTGGAAAGAGCACACAATCCTTCAAGTGGAGTGGAGGAGTGGCCTAGTGTGGTTAGGGTGGTGGACTTTGGTCCTGGGGAACTGAGGAACTGAGTTCGATTCCCACTTCAGGCACAGGCAGTTCCTTGTGACTCTGGGCAAGTCACTTAACCCTCCATTGCCCCAGGTACAAATAAGTACCTGTATACAATATGTAAGCCGCATTGAGCCTGCCATGAGTGGGAAAGCGCAGGGTACAAATGTAACAAAAATAAAACAGATACTATTGGAGATTCTACATGGAATGTTGTTACTATTGGAGATTCTACATGGAATGTTGCTACTACTGAGATTCTGTTGCTACTATTGGAGTTTCTTCATGGAATTTTCTATTCCACTAGCAACATTCCATGTAGAAGGCTGCGCAGGCTTCTGTTTCCGTGAGTCTGACGTCCAGCACAGAAGCCTGCGCAGCCACATTGGTGATGTGCAAGGGCCGACTTGTACATGGAATAGGAACATTCCATGTAGAATCTCAAATAGTAGCAACAGTGGAGGAGTGGCCTAGTGGTTAGGGTGGTGGACTTTGGTCCTGGGGAACTGAGGAACTGACGATTCCCACTTCAGGCACAGGCAGCTCCTTGTGACTCTGGGCAAGTCACTTAACCCTCCATTGCCCCATGTTAGCCGCATTGAGCCTGCCATGAGTGGGAAAGTGCGGGGTACAAATGTAACAAAAATAAAATAGATACTACTGAAGATTCTACATGGAATGTTGCTACTACTGGAGATTCTACATGGAATGTTGCTACTACTGAGATTCTGTTGCTACTACTGGAGATTCTACATGGAATGTTGCTACTATTTGAGGTTCTGTTGCTACTATTTGAGATTCTACATGGAATGTTGCTACTCTTTGAGCTTCTACATGGAATGTTGCTACTATTGGAGATTCTACATGGAATGTTGCTATTCCACTAGCAACATTCCAAGTAGAAGGTTGCGCAGGCTTCTGTTTCTGTGAGTCTGACGTCCTGCAAGTACGTGCAGGACGTCAGACTCACAGAAGCAGAAGCCTGCGCGGCCACATTGGTGATCTGCAAGGGCCGACTTCTACATGGAATGTTGCTAGTGGAATAGCAACATTCCATGTAGAATCTCAAATAGTAGCAACAGTGGAGGAGTGGCCTAGTGGTTAGGGTGGTGGACTTTGGTCCTGGGGAACTGAGGAACTGAGTTTGATTCCCACTTCAGGCACAGGCAGCTCCTTGTGACTCTGGGCAAGTCACTTAACCCTCCATTGCCCCATGTAAGCCGCATTGAGCCTGCCATGAGTTGGAAAGTGCGGGGTACAAATGTAACAAAAATAAAATAGATACTACTGGAGATTCTACATGGAATGTTGCTACTACTGAGATTCTGTTGCTACTACTGGAGATTCTACATGGAATGTTGCTACTATTTGAGGTTCTGTTGCTACTATTTGAGATTCTACATGGAATGTTGCTACTCTTTGAGCTTCTACATGGAATGTTGCTACTATTGGAGATTCTACATGGAATGTTGCTACTAATGAGATTCTGTTGCTACTATTGGAGATTCTTCATGGAATGTTGATATTCCACTAGCAACATTCCATGTAGAAGGCTGTGCAGGCTTCTGTTTCTGTGAGTCTGACGTCCTGCATGTACGTGCAGGACGTCAGACTCACAGAAGCAGAAGCCTGCGCGGCCACATTGGTGATCCGCAAGGGCCGACTTGTACATGGAATGTTGCTAGTGGAATAGCAACATTCCATGTAGAATCTCAGATAGTAGCAACAGTGGAGGAGTGGCCTAGTGGTTAGGGTGGTGGACTTTGGTCCTGAGGAACTGAGTTTGATTCCCACTTCAGGCACAGACAGTTCCTTGTGACTCTGGGCAAGTCACTTAACCCTCCATTGCCCCGTGTAAGCCGCATTGAGCCTGCCATGAGTGGGAAAGCGCGGGGTACAAATGTAACAAAAAAAAAAAAAAGAATATTCGCTATTTTCGCATGGTTCATGCATGGTTCAGAAAATAGTGAGCACTCTTCCCAGAAGACAGCACACTTTCAACCAATAGCACGCCATCTTGAGAAAGACTGCACAGTCGTTCCAAAAATTGTGCGTACTTTAGGAAAAATGAGATTGTGCTATAAATTGCAATAGGAGAAACACAAAATGTTGTGGGGTTTTTTTTTCTCATTCTCATTTGACAGGTCTCTCAACAGGTGAATATCACACTTATTTATTTATTTGTTACATTTGTATCCCACATTTTCCCACCTTTTTGCAGGCTCAATGTGGCTTACATAGTACCGTGAAGGCATTCGCCAATTCCGGTAGTGAAACAAATACATGATGATATTGTGGTCGAATAAAGGTACATGTGTTTCTGGTACAATGGGGATAGAAGAGAGGAAAGGATATATAGAGGGGCATAATCGAATGGCGCCAGCCAAATAGATGGCCAGCCATCTATTTGGCCGGCACCGCAAAGAGTAGTCCCGAACCGTATTATCGAAAAAGATGGCCGGCCATCTTTCGTTTCGATAATACGGTTGGGGTCAGCCAAATGTCAGAAATGGCCGGCATCGGTTTTCGCCGATAATGGAAACCGAAGCTGGCGATCTCAAACCCGGCCAAATCCAAGGCATTTGGTCATGGGAGGAGCCAGCATTTGTAGTGCACTGGTCCCCCTGACATGCCAGGACACCAAACGGGCACCCTAGGGGGCACTTCTAAAAACTAAAAAACAAAAATTATAATAAAAATAGCTCCCAGGTGCATAGCTCCCAGGTGCTGAGCCCCCCAAAACCCACTCCCCACAACTCTACACCATTACGATAGCCCTTATGGGTGAAGGGGGGCACCTACATGTGGGTACAGTGGGTTTTGGGGGGGGTTGGAGAGCTCCCATTTACCACCACAAATGTAACAGGTAAGGGGGGGTGGGGCCGGGTCCACCTGCCTGAAGTGCACTGCACCCACTAAAAACTGCTCCTGGGACCTGCATACTGCAGGCAGGGAGCTGGGTATGACATTTCAGGCTGACATAGAGGCTGGCAAAACAGTTTTTTTTTTTTTGGGGGGGGGGGGTGGGGGGGTTGGGTGGGAGGGGTTTGGAGACCACTGGGGGAGTAAGGGGAGGTCATCCCCGATTCCCTCCGGTGGTCATTTGGTAAATGGGGCACCTTTTTGAAGCTTGGTCGTGAAAAAAAAGTGACCAAGTGAAGCCGTCGAAATGCTCGTCAAGGCCGGCTTTCTTTTTTCCATTATGGGGCAAAGCTGGCCATCTCAAAGCATGCCCCCGTCCCGCCTTTGCTACCCTACCAAAACACCCCCTTCAAGTTTGGCCAGCTCCGCGACGGAAAGCCGTTGGAGCCGGCCAAAATCGGCTTTCCATTATACTGATTTGGCCGGCTTCAGGAGATGGCCGGCCATCTCCCGATTTGTGTCGGAAGATGGCTGGCAATCTTTTTCGAAAATACGCAGGATAGTGTCCATTACTAGCTTTGGTTTTGCTGTGATGAGGAGTGTAACTGTTTATGTTGGGTCGGTGGGGTATGCCTTTTTGAACAGGTTGGTTTTTAGTGCTTTCCTGAAGTTTAGGTGGTCGTAGGTTGTTTTCACGGCTTTTGGCAATGTTTTCCATAGTTGTGTGCTTATATAGGAGAAGCTGGATGCATAGGTTGCTTTGCATTTAAGTCCTTTGGAGCTTGGGTAGTGAAGGTTTAAGCACGTTCGAGATGATCTAGTTATGTTTCTGAGTGGTAGGTCTATGAGGTCTGTATCTTGGGACTTGGCCGTAGATAATTTTGTGGACCAGGGTGCAGATTTTGAAGGTAATGCGTTCTTTGATTGGAAGCCATTGCAGTTTTTCTCGGAGGGGTTTGGCACTATCGAATCGCAATTTACCAAATATCAGTCTGGCTGCTGTGTTTTCAGCAGTCTAGAGTTTCTTTGTGAGTTGTTCTTTGCATCCCGCGTAGATTCCATTGCAGTAATCTGCATGGCTTAATACCATTGATTGTATTAGACTGCAAAATATTTCCCTCGGGAAGAAAGGTTTTACATGTTTAAGTTTCCACATTGAGTGAAACATCTGAGAATGGCAAGGACAAATCAAACTCGGGGATACATATAAAGTATCACATACCATGTAAAATGAGTTTATCTTGTTGGGCAGACTGGATGGACCGTACAGGTCTTTATCTGCCGTCATTTGCTATGTTTCTATGTTTTTATTATTACTGAAGTTTGCAGATGCCATTTTAATTTAATCGCCTATATTAAATTTGGGATTTCTGGTAAGCTATTACCATGGTTTCAATCTTCTTTAGATGAGTGTTCCCTCGTCAATTACAAGTTGTGCAAAAACGTTCTAAGTCTAACTGGATGATACTAGCTTCAGGTGTACTACAGGGTTCTTCTCTGTCAGCGCTGTTATTTAACTTTTTGTCTTTCCAGTCAGGGCCGCCGAGAGGGGGGGGGGGGCAGGGGGGCAAACTTCCCCAGGCCTGGGCCTCCAAGGGGGGCCCAGCGCCGGGGTCAGGCTGCCTGCCTCCAAGGCTCCGGGCCCCCTTCGTTCAAAGCAGCAGTCGCAGATCGCCTCTCTTCTGGCCTTCCCTCCCTGTGTCCCGCCCTTGCGGAAACCAGAAGTTACATCAGACGAGGGCGAGACACAGGGAGGGAAGGCCAGAAGAGAGGCGATCTGCGACTGCCACTTTGAATGAAGGGGGTCCAGAGCTGTGGAGGCAGGCAGGTGAGACCGCGGTCTGCAGCGGCGGGGGGAGCAGCGGAGGTGGCAGCAGTGGGGGGGGGGGGGGGGCGGAGGCGGGGCGGCCTTGCCCCGGGCCCGGCCTAGTCTCTTGGCAGCCCTGTTTCCAGTTTGTATGTTATTAGCTAATTTTGTGACAGTTATCAACTATATGCAGATGATCTTCGATTTTATTTCCCTGTGCCTGATAAGAATGAGGAAGGATTTCAATTGATGCAACTATATATTACAACAGTTCGGGCTTGGATGACTGCCAATTGTTTATCCTTGAGTGTGGCAGAAACACAAATCCTTTGGCTATCTCGGTTTGAACGACTGACTCTGCCTTTGGACTCAGTTAATTCATCTTTGGGGTTTTTTTAATCATATATTTCTTTTTTTTTTTTAATTGAAAAGGAAAGCAAATGGTTTGTTCACAATAAAATACAAGAAAAGAACATTATAAAATCAAAAATAGCCCATAACCATTATCCAAGTCATCCATTATGGGAGAAGCAAGAGATCAAACTATATGAAGAAATATACAAATATAAAAAGTTATATAAAAATATTATATAAAAATATAAAAAGTTATATACAAAAATAAAAAATATAAAAATATAAAAAGTTGAATAATCCAAAGAGTGCAGACTATTAACGAATCCAAACAGAGAGATATGAGTAAGCTTATGAACCAGATTTCTCAACCGGTTCAGGTCCCGTCACTCGACCCTGGGCTACCGTCTTATTGCTCAGAAACATCACTAACTGAGATGGATCAAAAATATAGAGTACATTTACAAAGAAATTTCAACAGAAATAAAGCACCCAAGGACTGCACCCTGGGTCTCATAAGTAAGAATTGCTTATGACGTCTTTGAGTAGCCTTGGCTACATCTGGAAATATATGCACTTTCAGGAGACAAAACAACATATCTCAGTGCTGAAAATAAAGTCTCAAAAGCCACTAAATATCAGGGATTTTTTGGTGCAGGCTGGGCACCTGGCACATATGCGTGCCTGGCCGATCCAGCCGGTCCACATAACTTTTTAAAAATTTTTTTGTTTTTTTAACTAAAGCCTCTGAGCCACCTCAAGCCCCCCTGCCAATGTCCCCTTCTTTTTTTCTCCTCTCCTAGCCCACACCAAGACCCCCTCCCCCCAGCCATGCAGGAAGGCCCTCCTTCTGGGCCTACCTGTATCCCATGTGGTCCAGTGGGGTTGTTGGGGTAGGAACATAGCCACCTCGCTCCTTCCCCTTGTAGCACTGCTCTAAAATGGCTGCTGTGACCTCACACAGCAGTTCACGGTAGTACACAAAGTACTGCGAGCTGCCGCGAGAGGTCGTGGCAGCCATTTTAGATCAGTGCCACAAGGGGCAGGAGTGAGAGGGCTGATCTCCTGTCCCGAACGACCCTACTGTCCAGTTAAGTGCCACTGAATATCCCTGGTTAGGTAGCGGGAAGCTATGAGTGTCAGAACATGGAAGGTGAATCCTGTAACCAATGATTGACAATACACTTCTTCCCGACCCCATAGGTCTTCCCCAAGAATCGGCATTCCCCCATACTCTTGAGCTCCAAAAAGTGAGCTCAGATTAAAAAGCATCTCCTGCACCATACAGTGAACAGGATGATGTGAAATACACTGCAGATAGGTGGAGAGCTACCCAGAAGGCATGTATACGTCTACATTGCCAAATATCATGATAAAACACATCAGCCTGAATTTTACTTTTCATACAGAAAGGAGTGTCAGAACAACCCGCATGGAAAGCCTGTTGTTGAGAAAAATATGCCCTATGAATGACACTAAAAAGACACGCCTGCAGATCAGCACTATGTACCATAGTTGGGATGGCGTGAAACAGACGAGGATCCAAAGTGGTCTGAACTGGCCGACCCAGATCAGGCTTCTAGGCCTCCCTCAGGGAGCTATAACTCTGCACCAGACAGTGATCAGCAATTGTCTGGAGGAGTGACCTAGTGGTTAGAGTGGTGGACTTTGGTCCTGGGGAACTGGGTTTGATTCCCATTGCAGGCACAGGCAGCTCCTTGTGACTCTGGGCAAGTCACTTAACCCTCCATTGCCCCAGGTACAAATAAGTACCTGTATACAATATGTAAGCCGCATTGAGCCTGCCATGAGTGGGAAAGCACGGGGTACAAATAAAAAAAAAAAAAACAAGAGAAGGAGGCCTGACATGCTGCATCACCCTCCAAAACTTCCCAGAGACAACTACTAAATTGAAGAGACAAGCTCCCTGAGGGCAGACACTCATATTAATGTGAAACCTGCAGGTACGCAAAAAGATTCTGCGACAGTAAATGAAAATCGTTATTATAAATCCGCAGAAGACAAAAACGTGCCATCCTCCCAGAACCGATGATCCAAGCAGGTAACGCCCATCACCTGCCATCTCCGAAAAATAGGACTACCCAGTCTCAGCTGAACATCTAAGCTACCCGCGATGAACAAAAACATACTATGAGGAGTCCGATTCCAGGTACATAGCACATCTCTCCATACAGACCACAAAGGGTGCAATAACAAACTTTTCTGAAAACAAAACGGTATCACAGAAAGAAGAACCTGTAGAAGAAACCAAGATGAAGAGGAGTGAAAAAAATAAAGGATAAAAAAAAATCTCACTTCACTATAACCACGTTCAACTTTATCACTACTGCTTGTGGAGGAGTGGCCTAGTGGTTAGGGTGGTGGACTTTGGTCCTGGGGAACTGAGGCACTGAGTTCGATTCAGGCACAGGCAGCTCCTTGTGACTCTGGGCAAGTCACTTAACCCTCCATTGCCCCATGTAAGCCGCATTGAGCCTGCCATGAGTGGGAAAGCGCAGGGTACAAATGTAACAAAAATAAAATAGATACTATTGGAGATTCTACATGGAATGTTGCTATTCCACTAGCAACATTCCATGTAGAAGGCTGCGCAGGTTCTGTTTCTGTGAGTCTGACGTCCTTCACGTACGTGCAGGACGTCAGACTCACAGAAGCAGAAGCCTGTGCGGCCACATTGGTGATCTGCAAGGGCCGACTTCTAGTGGAATAGCAACATTCCATGTAGAATCTCAAATAGTAGCAACAGTGGAGGAGTGGCCTAGTGGTTAGGGTGGTGGACTTTGGTCCTGGGGAACTGAGGAACTGAGTTCAATTCCCACTTCAGGCACAGGCAGCTCCTTGTGACTCTGGGTAAGTCACTTAACCCTCCATTGCCCCAGGTACAAATAAGTACCTGTATACAATATGTAAGCCGCATTGAGCCTGCCATGAGTGGGAAAGTGCGGGATACAAATGTAACAAAAAAAAAAAATTAGAAAAAAATCTGAAACATCACCCTCCATTGCCCCATGTAAGCTGCATTGAGCCTGCCATGAGTAGGAAAGCGCAGGGTACAAATGTAACAAAAAAAAAAAATAGATACTATTCGAGATTCTACATGGAATGTTGCTATTATTGGAGATTCTACATGGAATGTTGCTACTACTGGAGATTCTACATGGAATGTTGCTATTCTACTAGCAACATTCCATGTAGAAGGCTGCACAGGCTTCTGTTTCTGTGAGAAGCCTGCGCGGCCACATTGGTGATCTGCAAGGGCCGACTTCTAGTGGAGTAGCAACATTCCATGTAGAATCTCAAATAGTAGCAGCAGTGGAGGAGTGACCTAGTGGTTAGGGTGATGGACTTTGGTCCTGAGGAACTGAGTTTGATTCCCACTTCAGGCACAGGCAGCTCCTTGTGACTCTGGGCAAGTCACTTAACCTTCCATTGCCCCAGGTACAAATAAGTACCTGTATACAATATGTAAGCCGCATTGAGCCTGCCATGAGTGGGAAAGTGCGGGATACAAATGTAACAAAAAAAAAAAATTAGAAAAAAATCTGAAACATGGGGAGGAATCCTCCCTGCGCTGTGAAATTTGAACTGAGCAATTTGGATTTGCTTCTTGCCTGCACATTCTCTAGGGCTTTAAATTACAGCTGTTTCCGGTCACTCCTGCTTCCATAACGGGAGCGATGGATGACGTCATCAGGAAGTGGCCATGGTAACCAGCTGAAGGGGTGTGTCTAAGGGGCACGCCCTTTAGTGCATCCTTTTCTGCGGCGCTTTGTCTGCGTTGGGAGGCCTCGCATCTTTGCTATTTCTCTATAGTCTCACCCTTTAGGTCTGTTATCATTATTCTAGTTGAATAATAAAATCACAACTGCCTCTTTTTTTTATTTTGGTTTCATTATGCTTATCACATATTTGCTTTCGCGCAGACGTTGAGTGCTTGTTTCATAGTATTCCTTAAAGAATGCTGAGTCCTGCTATATTGTTTAATTTCTTTTCTCATTCTATCTAGACACTTAATTCATTCTACTAATGGGTTTTATTCCTATTTTGCTATTCCAGAGATATATTCTACCAGATATTATTATCCTTATTGGTTACCAACTTATCACCACAAGAATTCTTCTGGTTTTGCTCCTGGCTACTTGAATCACAATGATTTGAACATTGTGCCTTCTACTAAACATAATACTAACAAAAGCACTAAAACTTTTTGTAATAAATGCCACTTCATTAAAGTACCACTGTCGAGCAACTTCACTTGTTCTTATTTTCACTGTCTGTAGGTTATGTCAATGCTTGATCAGTTGTTAACAAAGCTGTAATTATTAAAGATTGGATAACTGATGCTCAATTTGATGTTGTTATAATCTCTGAAACTTAGCTACATGCAAAAGGTGATCAAATTAAACCATAAGTACATAAGTATTGCCATACTGGGACAGACCAAAGGTCCATATTGGCCACTGTTTCCAAGAGTGGTCAATCCAGGTCACAAATACCTGGCAAGATCCCCAAAAAGTGCAAAACATGTTATGCTGCTTATCCCAGAAATAAGCAGTGGATATTCCCCAAGTCCATTTTAATAATGGTCTATGGATTTTTCCATTAGGAAGCCATCTAAATCTTTTTTAAACTCCGCTAAGCTAACCGCCTTTACCACGTTCTCTGGCAACGAATTCCAGAGTTTAATTACACGTTGAGTGAAGAACAATTTTCTCTGGTTCATTTTAAATTTACTACTTTATAGCTTCATTAAATGCCCCCTAGTCCTAGTATTTTTGGAAAGAGTAAATAGACGCTTCACATCTACCCGTTCAACTCCACTCATTATTTTATAGACCTCTATCATATCTCCCCTCAGCCGTCTTTTCTCCAAGCTGAAGAGCCCTAGCCACTTTAGCCTTTCCTCATAGGGAAGTCGTCTCATGCGGTGACCAGAATTGAACACAATATTTGAGGTGCGGATGCACCATGGAGCGATACAAGGGCATATAATGTCCTCATTTTTGTTTTCCATTCCTTTCCTAATAATACCTAACATCCTATTTGCTTTCGTAGCCGCAGCAGCACACTGAGCAGAAGGTTTCAACCTATCATCAACGACGACACCTAGATCTATTCTTGGTCGGTGACTCCTAACGTGGAATCTTGCATTAAGTAGCTATAATTCGGGTTCCTCTTTCCCACATGCATCACTTTGCATTTGCTCACATTAAACATCATCTGCCATTTAGACACCCAGTCTCCCAGTCTCATAAGGTCCTCTTGTAATTTTTCACAATCTTCTTGATATTTAACAACTTTGAATAACTTTGTGTCATCAGCAAATTTAATTACCTCACTAGTTACTCCCATCTCTAGGTCAGTTATAGATATGTTAAAAAGCACCGGTCCCAGCACAGACCCCTGGGGAACCCCACTAACTACTCTTCTCCATTGAAAATATTGACCATTTAACCCTACTCTGTTTTCTATCTTTTAACCAATTTTTAATCCACAATAGAACACTACCTCCTATCCCATGACTCTCCAATTTCCTCTGGAGTCTTTCATGAGGTACTTTGTCAAACTCCTTTTGAAAGTCTAGATACACAATATCAACCGGCTCACCTTTATCCACGTTTGTTCACCCCTTCAAAGAAATGTAATAGATTGGTGAGGCATGATTTCCCTTCACTAAATTCATGTTGGCTTTGTCTCATTAATCCATGCTTTTGAATATGCTCTGTAATTTTGTTCTTTACAATAGTCTCTACCATTTTGCCCGGCACCGACATCAAGCTTACCGATCTATAATTTCCCGGATCTCCCCTGGAACCTTCTTTTAAAAATCGGTGTTACATTGGTCACTCTCCAATCTTCCGATACCAAGCTTGATTTTAATGATAAATTACATATTACTTACAATAGTTCTGCAAGTTCATTTTTCAATTCTATCAGTACTCTGGGATGAATACCATCCGGTCTAGGTGATTTGCTACTCTTCAATTTGTCAAATTGCCCCATTACATCCTCCAGAGATTTCATTCAGTTTCTCCGACTCGTCAGCTTTGAATATCATTTCTGGCACCAGTCTCTCTCCCAAATCTTCCTTGGTGAAGACCGAAGCAAAGAATTCATTTAAAATCTCTCTGCTTTGGCTTTGTCTTCCCTGATTGCCCCTTTTACCCACCTAGTTATTCCATTCTTCATTTCCCTAGAGCTAAAAAAGGGGGAGGTGGTTTAGCTGTCATCTATAAATCGTTATTTGAAGTAAAAAAAAATGATCTCCGAATTCCCATCTCCTAATCTAGAAATTGCTACTTGTTCTGTATCTTGAGATTCTTTATTTAAACCTATCTGTCTTCTAATGTTGTAACATCCTCCTAATTGTTAGACTTAGTTGAGGCTGATCTTACCGAATTCATCTCCAATGCATGTATTAATAATGATAATATCATTATGTTTGGAGATGTTAATTTACATCTTGAAAACATTACCAACCAATACACCAAGAATTTCCAAGAATTCCTTAATGTTTGGCAATTTTTGCTTTTTAGTGGAATGTCCTCTCATTTTAACTGTAATAAATTAGATATATTAGCAATGAAATTTACAGACCCAGCTACTTTTTTCATCTCAGATTTTCATTGGATCCCAATACCTTGGTCAGATCACAGTAGCCTCTTTTTTAAATTGCACTGGAAGGAAATTAATTGTCATTCCAAATCCCGAAATTTGTTACATTCCTTTAAAACTAGAGGTAAAATTGACCTTTTAAAATTCTGGTCCAATGAGTCATTCAGTGCATTATTTACTTCAAACCCTTCCCTGAATTTCATTCAGTAATGGAATGATACTTGTAAAGCAGTCCTTGATGTTATTGCACCTGTGACTGTGAAATCTCGTCCAAAAATATTATCTCCTTGGTTCAATTATGATCTTTTACAAATGAAGCATAAATTCAGGAGACAGGAGAGAAGTTGAGGTAAGGACAAATCCATTGAACAATGGGTTGCTTGGAAAAAAAAAACTTTTGAAAATCTACAAAGGTATGATACATTAGTGAACCCGAGCAAACTTTACTCATTAGATAGTAGTTTATTGGACTCTCAACTAATAACCAATTCAACCAATCCTACACCTACTGCTGACCACTTGGCTACTTATTTTAAACAGAAAATAGCTAAAATCAGACTACAACTTAACAATACCCCTTCATCTATAGATTCATTTCCTCTGTTTACATGATCCTCACGTCATCTAAATAAAGGACCCACAAAAGCAACTCTTTTGTGGGTCCTTTAAATAGTATCACAAACAGCTAGAATTTGGGTTTTCTCCAGAACAAGTAGCACTGCAAGTAGATAAGTCAGCAGATTACTATTCAGTTCAAAGCACCTGAATGACAATTTGATAACAATGAGCTTATATTTAGGTACCAAGAAAGCACCTACTTGGAGTAAATGCTTGCACCTAGATTGCTAAAACACTCAACAATTGTAGTATTTTATGTATGTGCCCACCTTCAATCTACACATGATTGCATTTAGATGCCGTTTTGTAGAATAGTGAGTAGCCAGACTATTGTCATTTATGTACATATGTGCTCATATATGCCATGATCCTGTTATTCACATGTGTACTTTGGGCCTAAATGTTATCACCTACTTTACCTGGTATCTTGTTCAATTTTTTGAATTATCGTTAGTTTTTCCTACAGCTGACATTATTGAATAAAGCCGATGGGCTAGCACACAACATACCCATGGGAGTTCCAACGCCATAGCCTTTCGAATCTATCAGGCCACCGATCTGCGTCAGATTGCAGTTGCGTTGTGTGACGTACTCGATGGTTGTTGACTCCATTAGAAAAGCATAATCGGAGGTGAGCACACGCTGGATACCCTCTTCAGAATTCTTCACTAGCACTGAATTGCTTCTACTGTTCATGAAGGCCCACATTTTATCGTACGTTGAAATTTTTGATTTCTGCAACACAGAAGGTTGAAGGATGGTGACATATTAACAAAGAGAAGTCTGCACAAGAATACATTTTTTGTTCCAGTATCTTTATTGAAAGTTTTCAGAAGACAGAGAACTATTAACCATACAAAGCAGCAAAAGAATAATGCAGCATATATAGAAAAAAGTACGAGCCATTAAGATCTCACCAGAAATTGAACCATTGATTCCCATATCCAACACCACTGGACTAATTGATCATCTTTTTTCTATGTTGTTCATACTTTTGAATGACACATTCCATATTCTGGCAAACAGACACAGCAAAGATGACAACGAAAAATACACAGTCGGTGCTGTAAAACTTTAATAAAAGCATTGCTCGAATTGACATACGCCTACGTTTCAGCCACCTGGATTGAAATGTTCAGTCAAAGCTCAACGAACGACAATTAAGAGGAGTGACCCTATAGCAGGATCCAACAAGTCAAGCGGAAGATATTCAGAAGGACCAGACTGGTCCTTCTGAATATCTTCCGCTTGACTTGTTGTTTCCTTGTGTGTTTTTGCGGGAGAATTGGACTCTCTTTGTTGTTCTCCTATAGCAGGATCGCCAACATTTTAAAATCAATAACGTTAATGCTTATTGGAATATACAACTTCAGTGGCATAGGACTCCTGATGCAGGCCAGGGGGTTGAAATGCAGGCTCATGTTGAGTCGAGCCATGCCTCCATTGCCTAAGGTACAAACTTAGATTGTGAGCCCTCCTGGGACAGAGAAATACCCAGTGTACCTGAAAGTAACTCACTTTGAGCTACTACTGAAAAAGGTGTGAGCAAAATCTAAATAAATAAATATGTGGAATGTTGCTACTATTGAAGATTCTACATGGAATGTTGCCACTATTTGAGATTCTAGATGGAATGTTGCTATAGTGGAGGAGTGGCCTAGTGGTCTAGTGGTTAGAGCACTGGTCTTCACTGCTACTCCTTGTGATCTTGGGCAAGTCACTTAACCCTCCATTGCCTCAGGTACAAACTTAGATTGTGAGCCCTCCTGGCACAGAGAAATATCCAGAGTACCTGAATGTAACTCACCTTGAGCTACTACTGAAAAAGGTGTGAGCAAAATCTAAATAAATAAAGATTCTAGAATTCTAAAGAATAACAGGATTCCATGCAGAATTTCAAAGTGTAGCAACATTCCATGTAGAACCCCAAAGAGTAACAAGATTCTTTGGGATGGAGGAGTGGCCTAGTGTCCAGAGCACCAGTCTTGCAATCCACAGGTGGCCGCTTCAAATCCCACTGCTGCTCCTTGTGATCTTGGGTAAGTCACTTAACCCTCCATTACTTCAGGTAGAAACTTAGATTGTGAGCCCTCCTGGGACAGAGAAATATCCAGTGTACCTGACAGTAACTCACTTTGAGCTACTACTGAAAAAGGTGTGAGCAAAATCTAAATAAATGATTTTTTACTATAGTAACCTGAAAAAAGAATGGTAACTTACAATCTAAAATCAGATGCTTCATTACTTTTTCCTTATAATTCACTATAATCCAAAAATGAGAGTCAACACTGAGTTAGAGGTTAGGTAGAGGATAATTGTTTTCCTTAAAATTCCATCTCTTCCTTGCAGCCTCACATGCCACCACCATCTCCAGCTATACAAAATACGACTATCAGTCATTAAAAAAGGGAACTAGACAGCACAGTATGTAATCTATTAGAATATACATGGACATTTCCAACTCTTCTTGCTAGGAGCATGAAAAACAATTTCAGTGTTCTCCATTGTGGCGAATATAAAGAATGCAAAATGTGATGCCGAAGGAGACAAGAAACCTGGTATAAGTGGAATAACTAGATAGAGAAGCATGAACGCATAAAGGTGTGCACGCACAACCACACAAATATATCTTGTAAATATAGAGCTAGGCATCGTGGAGGGGCATTTTTGATATGACGTCTAAGTCTGAATTTGGACGTTTTACAAAAAACATCCAAATTCAGAACAGAAAAGTAGGTCATTTTCAACAAAAAAAGAGTCTATTTTTCCCTTTTGAAAATACTCTTTGGCAAAATGTTTTGTGATTTGGACGTTTTATTTTTGGGTACATTTTCAAACAAAAATAATGTTGAAATGCAAAACTTCCTGGCAATATGGATTCTATTCCCACTGCAGCTCCTTGTGACCTTAGGCAAGTCAAGTGCACAAGGGGCATTTTTGGATATGACGTCTAAGTCTGAATTTGGACGTTTTACAAAAAACATCCAAATTCAGAACAGAAAAGTAGGTCATTTTCAACAAAAAAAAAAAGTCTAGGCCGATCTGGATCCAAGATGGCGACTTGTTGAACAGCCTAAACGGACGCATTCTGACCTGTTCTCGAGCCAACCTGGTAGCGAACCTTACCCGATTGCAGATGGGTAAGAGGAGAGGCAGAGTCCGAGAGGCTCCCCGCGTATCAGGCGGAATGCCCCAATCGCGCCAGACGACGCTGGAACAGTTCCGTGTTGGGTCTGGTCCCACGTTGGCGTCGACTCCTTCTGCCGGGGCTGGCGCTTCGGCGCTAGACAACAGCGTAGACGGGGCTTCCCTGAGCCCCGTCAAGCGTGCAGCACCCCCGCAACCCGGAAGTGAAGCTTTGGATGCAAGCCCTGGAGCCATGGCCTCAGTAAGAGAACCGGGCGAACAGGGAGGGAGCCTGCACGAGCTGACAACTGGAGCCCAAGTTTGTCCAAGTTTAACAGCTGTTCAGGTTTTGGAAAAAACAGTGAGTACTTTGGAGCAAGCTTCTAAGGCCCCTCTCCCGGATTTTTTTGGTGGGAAAGATAGGAAAACCTGCTGTAGTGACTTTAGAATCACTGTGGGACTTAACTTAATCTACTCAATCAGCTTTACAAAACTTAATTCTGAAAAATATGGAGACCATAAAAGTTCTTTCAGAGACAGCATTAAACCAGATACAAACTAATACACTCCAAGCCTCTGAGGTTAGAAGGTTGTCAGAAAAAACTGAAAAACTTGAACTTTTGGGACAATCTCTAGTTAAAGACAAGAACTATACCTCACGACGCCTGGAGTACTTGGAAAATCAATCTAAAAGACTGACTTTGCGTTTTATAAATTTTCCTCGGTCTCCTTTGGTGGTACCAATTCAAATGGTTAGAAAATATTTTATGGAAACTCTGGGAATGCCAGAGACTTTGTTGCCGCCTATAACACGTGCTTATTATGTTCAAACTGGTGGGAAACCACCAGAAAATTTACAACAAGATGCAATGAACCTTACGGCATTCCTAGAATCTTCTCTAGAGGTCATCACCCAGCGAACCACATTATTGGTAACTTTTGCGATGGAAATGGATAGGGACGCCGTCCTTAAGCTTTCTTTGAGGCATTTAGACTCCCTGTTTTTGGGTTCAAAAATTAGAGTTTTTCCTGATTTAGCTAGAGATACTCAACAGAGACGTAAGATATTTTTATCTTTACGTCCTAGAGTTAATGCTATAGGCACAGATTTTCTTTTAAGATTTCCATGTGTATGTAGGATAAAATTTCAGTCTAAGCAATACCAATTTTTTGACCCAAAACAGTTGGAAGATTTTTTATTAAGCAGAGAAGAGGTTAATGTACAAGTTTAGTCACATATGCAACACTGTATGGCAGAGCTGAGTTAGCCGCTCGGGAATCAAGCTGTTCTTTTTGATATAAAATGTTTAGTATTGTATTGTATTTCCCAATGTCTTGGATTGATTACCTAAATTGTGGGCGTTAGTTTGGAATAATATTTCGCAGTGTTAATTTGTAGATTCTATTTGATTTTTATTTGTATTTTTCAGAGCTGTGTATTATCACTCATAAGTAAAAATTATGAATGTTAAAATTGATAAATGAAGAATTTAAAAAAAAAAGAAGTCTATTTTTCCCTTTTGAAAATACTGTTTGGCAAAATGTTTTGTGATTTGGACGTTTTATTTTTTGGTACATTTTCAAACAAAAATAACGATGAAATGCAAAACTTCCTGGCAATATGGATTCTATTCCCACTGCAGCTCCTTGTGACCTTAGGCAAGTCAAGTGCACAAGGGGCATTTTTGGATATGACGCCCAAGTCCGAATTTGGATGTTTTTGTAAACCAAAATCATGGAACAATGCTGGTCAAGAGTGGTACGGAAGGGGTCGTGTAGAGTAAGTAACGGTGTTTCGGTGCTGTGATTGGGCCAAAAGCCTGATTGATAAGGATGGAGAACATTGCTATGTTCGGTGTGCTGAGCCAGCTGAGAATGGGCTAGTTTCTCCAAAACTTTGGAAAAGAAAGGATGGGTAGATATTGGGCGGAAACTGGAGGACAGAGAGAGGTCAAGGTGTGGTTTCTTAAGGAGAGGATGAAAAAATGTGTGTTTCCAGGCAGTGGGAAGGTTGCCTTCGGAAAGTGAAGCTGACAGGAGCCCTTACGCCAAGCCCCCTCCCTGCCCGTCTTCAAGTCTTTGCTTAAAGCCCACCTCTTCAATGCTGCGTTCAGCACCTAACCCTTACCGCTCAGTGAATCCAGACTGCCCCAATTTGACTGCCCCTATCGGACCGACCGTTCACTTGTCTATTAGATTGTAAGCTCTTTGAGCAGGGACTGTCTCTCTTTGTTAAATTGTACAGCGCTGCGTAACCCTAGTAGCGCTCTAGAAATGTTAAGTAGTAGTAGTAGTAGTAGGAATGAGGTGGCATGAGAAGCATTTAATCAGAAGCGTGGGCCATGGGTCGGCACAGGAAAAGTAGGTATTAAGGGATTTATTTAATTTATTTATTTATTACATTTGTATCCCACATTTTCCCGCATAGCAGTAGGCTCAATGTGGCTTACAAGTTCCGGAGACGAGAGTACCAACTCCGGGAATATATACAGTGTGGAAAATAGAGTAACAGTAGGTGCAAGGCAGCTGATAAGGTTCCGGAAAAGAGAATACAACTCTGGGACGAATATATAGTAGCATATAGAGAGATGTAATCCCAATGAGACTGATAAGTCTCCGGGGATGGGGCTACAGCTTCTAGTGAGCAATACAGAGTAGGATAAGGGTAGAAGTACACTTAAATATAACTGGAGTGGATAAAGGTGGATAACAGTGACCCGATGGAAACAAGTGGATAAAGGTGAGATAATGCAATAGAAAGATTAAAGGAGGACGAAGATGAAGAGGGACAAGGGGAATTGGTAGAGCAAAGGGTCGCAAAGAAGAAAAGGGGGAAGGAGGTAACCTTTTATAGAATGTGGAGGGTACATTTGTGTGGGTACATTTAGCCATTTAACCAGGCCAATTTTCAAAGGCTTTTATATAGATAGTTAGGTCTATAATTTGTCACTGAGAACCCTTTGAATATTGACTTCCATGACTCTTTGTCACATAATTAGTACAGACCTTACAATCTGTTGCACAGTTATTAGAAATAGAGTATATGGCTTGGGATTATCTCTTAGGGCCATGAGAGAAGATATTGGTCCAGTTTGATCAAATCCCTAGCCTATGAGATTAGAAAGGGCATGAGTAGAGTGGGTCATTAACCAGGAACCTAGAAAAAGAAGGCAGTGAGTAAAGAGCCAGAGAACTTTCCCCCTTAACCAACCTCTCCTCTTCCCCCATTCTCTATTTCTGTGGATAACACTCTCATCCTCCCTGTCTCATCAGCTCGTAACCTTGGGGTCATCTTCAACTCCTCCCTCTCCTTCTTTGCACATATTCAGCAGACTGCTAAAACCTGTCGTTTCTTTCTCTATAATATCAGCAAATTCACCCTTTCCTTTCTGAGCACACTACCAGAACCCTCATCCACACTCTTATCACCTCTCACTTAGACTATTGCAACTTGCTTCTCACAGGTCTCCCACTTAGCCATCTCTCTCCTCTTCAATCTGTTCAAAATTCTGCTGCACGACTAATATTCCACCAGTGTTGTTATGCTCATATTAGCCCTCTCCTCAAGTCACTTCACTGGCTCCCTATCCGATTCCGCATACAGTTCAAACTCCTCTTATTGACTTATAAGTGCATTCACTCTGCAGCTCCTCAGTACCTCTCCACTCTCATCTCTCCCTACACTCCTCCCCAGGAACTCCGTTCACTGGGTAAATCTCTCTTATCTGCACCTTTCTCCTCCACCGCTAACTCCAGACTCCGTTCCTTTTATCTTGCTGCACTATATGCCTGGAATAGACTTCCTGAGCCGGTACGTCAAGCTCCATCTCTGGCCGTCTTCAAATCTAAGCTAAAAGCCCACCTTTTTGATGCTGCTTTTAACTCCTAACCCTTGTTCAGAACCCTTATTTTATCATCTTCACTTTAATATTCCCTTATCTCTTATTTGTCCTGTTTGTCTGTCCTAATTAGATTGTAAGCTCTGTTGAGCAGGGACTGTCTCGTCATGTTCAAGTGTACAGCGCTGCGTACGTCTAGTAGCGCTATAGAAATGATAAGTAGTAGTAGTAGTAGTAGTAGAACACACTCCCTGGGAACACAGAGAAAGTGGACTGGGGGGAGGGGTGGATATTCTAGTTTGTGGATTGCAGCGGGAAGGAGACAGTGATCTAGAAGCACACGAAGGGCAATTCTGCAACCTAGATGCCCACATAAATGTTTAGAATACTATCACTTACACGCATTAATTGGACAATTACCTGAGAAAATGTGAACAGGGAACTTAAACACTATTAAGAAAGAATTAAGGTCCTGTTACCAATCCAGGTCACAAGTAGATGGCAAGATTCGGAAACTGTAAAACAGATTTTATGCTGCTTATCCTAGAAATAAGCAGTGGATTTTCCCAAGTCCATCTTAATAATGGCTTATGGACTTTTCTTTTGGGACATTATCCAAACCTATTTTAAACACAGCTAAACTAACTGCTTTTATCACATTTTCTAGCAACGAATTCCAGAGTTTAATTACATGTTGAGTGAAGAAATTATTTTCTCTGCTTTGTTTAAAATTGACTACTTAGTAGCTTTACTACATGCCCCCTAGTCCTTGTATTTTTGAAAAGCATAAACACGCGATTCACGTCTACCCATTCCACGCTACTCGGTATTTTATAGAGCTCTATCATATCTCCCCTCAGCCTTCTCCATGCTGAAGAACCCTATCCACTTTAGCCTTTCCTCATAGGGAAGTTGTCCCTTCCCCCCTTATCATTTTTATCATCGTTCTCTGTACTTTTTCTAATTTTACTATATATCTTTTTTGAGATGCAGTGACCAGAATTGCACACAGTATTCAAGGTGTGGCTGCATACTGCATAAATGCAAGGGGGCATATACACAGGTGGAGCAAGGACAGGCAATGGGGTGGGTGCCCACCTATGCATGTAACGTATAGAATACTGTAAGTTATGCACGTCCCTGCTGCATTTATGCAACTGCAGTTATGCCAAGTCTATGGCTGTTGTAATTGTGAGCGCATGAATGTAAGGCTCACCACTACCAATGGCATACTATGATAGAATCTGGGCACCCAAATACCATTACGAAATAGGCTCTCGCCTATGTCCTCAGCATGCTAGCTGCTAATTCTATAACGGCATCTTGGTGCCCAGATTTGTTTTACAGAATACACGAGTAAGTTGGCCTTTGCATGCCAACAAGTAGGTATGGTATCCTTGACCATGTCAATGTCAGGCATAATGTATGCACCTAAATGCATCACTTTACAGCATAATGCACAGTATTTTGCAAGATATTCATGTATATGTGGACCTGCCCAACCCTCTCCCTCATACGTATGCCCCTTGCATTTCCACTCTAAGCGAGTTGTGTGTCCACGTTATGGAACAGTGAAGATGACCCAAAAGCAATGGACGACGCTTCAGATAAGAAAAACTGTTTATTAAGGATGGTGGAGACTCGACACAGCTGTGTTTCGGCCAGCTAGGCCTGCATCAGGAGTCTCTTGTATCAAATAAGATCATCCACTGAAGATATTTTTCATCGTCTGTGCATTTAAGCAATAAAATGATGCACCTGGTGCGCCAAAACAAAAGCTAATGCAGGCAAAAGAACTTCGAGCATGAACCCATCTTCAGTGGATGATCTTATTTTGTTACATTTGTACCCTGCACTTTCCCACTCATGGCAAGCTCAATGCGGCTTACATGGGGCAATGGAGGGTTAAGTGACTTGCCCAGAATCACAAGGAGCTGCCTGTGCCTGAAGTGGTAATTGAGCTCAGTTCCTCAGGACCAAGGTCCACCACCCTAACCACTAGGCCACTCCTCCACTATTTGATACAAGAGACTCCTGATGCAGGCCTAGCTGGCTGAAACACAGCTGTGTCGAGTCTCCACCATCCTTAATAAACAGTTTTTCTTATCTGAAGCGTCGTCCATTGCTTTTGAGTGATCTTCTCTGTTTTACTTCATACTATACTATTGCGGAGATTTGTTTCTTCTGTGTGTACATAGAACGCTGCAAAGCATGTGACTAGTACTTTCACTTGTAACTGTAACCATCAGATGCAGAAGTGCTGGTCTTCACTCGGACCTGATTCAGTAAATGGCGTCAAAAAAATAGGCACTGGAAAAATCAGCGTTCAGCGCTATTCTATAAAGGGCACCCTGGAATGAGTGCTCTTTATAGAGTAGCACTTAGGTGGGATCAGGGTTACCAACTCCGTGGTTTTCCCGCGGAGTTGGGTGGGTATTTTTCTGCCAGCCATGGGTTTCTGAGCCAGTTTTGGTTATTTTTGGTCCCACCGCTGCTGGATCCTCTAATAGGAGGATGAGGAGTGATGAGGTCATGAGCTGATGATGGAGGAGAAGGAGTGAGGGTGGAGCAGAGCAGATTGGGGAGGACTCGGAGCAGCAGAGCAGCAGCAGAACATCTGGAGGAGAGAGAGCACTGTGCGTAGCAGTTGGAGCAGAGCAGCCACGTGGGAAAAGGAGAGGAGGCAGCTTGGGAAACACCTCCTCCCCCCCCTCCCCCACTCCTCAGATAGCCCATTCAGCAGCTTGGGCTGTTTTGGGGCTCCATTTGGGTGCAGGTTGAGCTGGGAATTTTTTTTCCTATCTGGCAATCGCCTGGCTGGGATTCACACGCTCAGCTTTGGGCACGAGGACATACACCGACTGAAACCTGGTCTAAATCCTGGCGTGCAAGTTGGGGGTGGATCCCTGTAATTTCTCCTTGAATATTTTTTTAAAGTTTAGGGTTATTCCATTCTATAAAAGCTCTATATACTGCTTGCATCCCAAGCAAGGGTTTGCTGTGTTTAACATCTGAAGAGTCTCCACAATAGAGGAACATACAAACTCAGAACTTTGGCATAAACATACATTCACACTTAGACATCAAAATCTAACTCAAATAGATACATTTTCAGCACTTTCCTGAAGTAATAATAAGAAAGTAAGCGTTTTATCTCCCATGGCAATCTATTCCAAACCTTTACACCCTGAAAAGAAAAGGAACAATCAGAGACAGATTTGAAAAGAATGTTCCTAAAAGAAGGAAAACCAATTTGTAATGTCCAAGAAAAGCAAATAGTATGTCCTGATGCAGGGATCTGAACCAACTCTTTCTTCTGCGGGGACGTTCCCAGTGGTAATCGGCAGCTGGCTCGTGCTGGACAGTTATCGCGTGGGTAACATGTGAGGCCTTACCGCTAAGTCAATGGGTGGCGTTAAGGGCTCAGGCCAAAATGCTGGTTTTCATTTTGCCTAATGTCCATTTCCTGCCTCCCCCCCCCCAAAAAAAAAACCCAACAACAAATGTTTCTAAAAGAGGGAAAACCAATTTGTAATGTCCGAGAAAACCAAATAGTATGTCCTGGGGATCCGAAGCAACTCTGTAAGCCCTTCTGAGTTCTGACCAAATAAAGACCAAGCAAGCTAACTTGACGCTAATACGCTTCCGAATTAGTAGCCAATGAAGGATCCTCATATATGGGGTAACAATGTCGAATCTCCCCTTACCAAAAATCAGTCTTAACAGCCATGATCTGCAGTAGCTGTAACCTCCTATGAAGTTTAGACGACACATTTTGATACAACGAATTACAGTAGTCCAATTGCAGCAAAAGAGTTGCCTGCACTAAAGATTTTCAGAGGATTAAGTTAAGCGCTGGCATATTCAGTCCCACTATCTCATTAATTAGAAGTGTTGAATATATGTGCTAGCAGTGACCATGCTGGCAATATACGATTAGATTTAGGCCTGATTTTGAACCAGCTTAAATCTGTTCAGATATTGCTGTTCAGATAAGTCATTGCTCCGTCCCGTTTCTCTCCTAACTTGGCCCCTCTTTATCTGGATAATATCCAGCTATTTAGTGGCCCTTTTACAAAGGCGCATAAGGGACTATGCACATCAAATCGGCATTACCGCCCGGCTAGCGCACATGCCTGGCGGTAATTCCGAGTTTGGCATGCGCCCATAACACGCTGTAGAAAATAATTTTGTATTTTCCTCCTCAAGGCCGTTCCCAGATGCACTGGAGAAATGGTCCAACGCATCTGATACACACACCCACACTACCGTAGGCCACTTTTTGGCATGCCTTTGTACATAGTACATAAGTATTGCCATAATGGGAAAGACCAAAGGACCATTGAGTCCAGCATCCTGTTTCCAACAGTGGCCAATCCAGGTCACAAATACCTGGAAAGATCCCAAAAATGTACAAAACATTTTATACTGCTTATCCTAGAAATAGTCCATTTAATAACGGTCTGTGGACTTTTCCTTTAGGAAGCCGTCCAAACCTTTTTAAAACTCCGCTAAGCTAACCGCCTTTACCACATTTTCTGGCAATAAATTCCAGAGTTTAATTACATGTTGAGTGAAGAAAACTTTTCTCCGATTCGTTTTAAATTTACTACATTGTAGCTTCATCGCATGCCCCCTAGTCCTAGTATTTTTGGAAAGCGTGAACAGACACTTCACATCTATCCATTCAACTCCACTCATTATTTTATAGACCTCTATCATATCTCCCCTCAGCCGCCTTTTCTCCTAGCTGAAGAGCCCTAGCCGCTTTGGCTTTTCCTCATAGGGAAGTCGTCCCATCCCCTTTATCATTTTTGTCGTCCTTCTCTGCACCTTTTCTAATTCCACTATATCTTTTTTGAGATGCGGCGACCTTAATTGAACGCAATATTCATTTTTGTTTTCCATTCCTTCCCTAATAATACCTAACATTCTATTTGCTTTCTTAGCCGCAGCAGCACACTGAGCAGAAGGTTTCAACGTATCCTCAACAACAACACCTAGATCCCTTTCTTGGTCCGGGATTCCTAACGTGGAACCTTGCATGACGTAGCATGTAAGGACCCCTTCGTGATTTAATTGATAAGATATTATCTGAATAACTTTTAAAAATATCCTGATGGGAAAATATGCATTGGCCACCCGCCAGGCAACACATAGCTGAATATCAGCCTGATATTTATTTAAAAAATCACCAATGAATTTGAAATATGTAGGAACTTTAAAAAAAAATTTTTAAATGTCCTGTGGGTTTCCTTTCACTGTATAACATTATTGTATCTTGGATGCATGAAGTGATAGATGCAAGTGCCAAATAATACGCCACGCTGGCCAAGGCATAATAATTTCGTTAGGCATTTCGCTAAAGTCTTTGTGACATTTAAACATTCTGTAGGGCTGCCACAAGGCACCAGAGGGTAGCATTTATAAAGAAAGCAAAATTTTAAGACAAGGGCTTATTGCACAATGCTGAACGGAGTGAAACTCACATGGAATTTAACGAAAATATTTATTTTTTTAAAGAGAGGGTGGGAGAGTCCAGACCAAGAGACACTTTGGTGACAGGACAAGTGAGGGAGGAGACCTGAGATGAACTAGGACCTGTGAAAGCACAACAGGTCAGTGCAACTGAGTAGACGGTGCAGGCCAGGTGGTTGGTCTCCTCTGACATTTTTCTATTCCGCATGCTGTTGACTTTCCTAAGAGAAAATCGTTATTCACAAAACCTCTCTCGCCTTCCTTTCCAAGCCCAACATTTCATTGCTTATGTCCCTAATAAGCTGCTGTTAGCCAGTCTGCCACTCAAAAACGAATCAGGGATAACAGAGTTTTTCACTTTATCTGGCTGGGCTCTTCTCGTCTGCGACCTTGGCTTTTGATCAGAACTGCTGAGGCCTGTAAAGCAAAAAAGCCAAGACGCCAGCTCGCATTCTGTTGTCTCAGCATAAAGCCGACGACACCAGTTGTTGTAGCCCTCTGTCCCTTTTCCTTTGCAGCGACAGCTTTCATGGTCCGTGGAGCACAAATGAAAAATCCAGGGCAGGGTGCTGCTGCCATGAACAGAAGGGGCTGCGGCACTGGGGGAAATAAATCCTCATCTGGCTAAATGTGTCAAGTGTTTGTCCCAGGACAACAGGAAACATTTCACATAAATATTTCAGAGCACTAATCCCTTAATAGAAAATAATGAATTAACATCTGCCCAGTGTCTCACCTTATCAAACAGTCTAAATCAATTGTGAACCACAGGAAGACTTGCTGAGCGTAAGCGGGTATGGGACAAATTTTCCGAAAGCGCATGAAACAGTTAAGAGTAGGCACTTACCAACGGATTCTTTAAAGGTCGCCCAAAGTTAGGAGTGCAAATGTGGACGTGCAAGGCAGACACATGTGCACATTAGTGAGTTAACAAGGTGTTGTAAATAACTAAAGTTAATTGACATTAATTTGGATTTGCAGTTGGATCTGGCCTAGTGGAGGAGTAGCCTAGTGGTTAGTGCAGCAAACTCTGAGCCTGGGGAAGTGGGTTCAATTCTCACTGCAGCTCCTTGTGACTCTGGGCAAGTCACTTAACCCTCCATTACCCCTGGTACAAAATAAGTACCTGAATATATGTAAACCGCTTTGAATGCAGTTGCAAAAACCTCAGAAAGGCGATATATCAAGTCCCAGTTCCCTTTCCCCCTTTCCCTTATGACATCACAATATCAGAAGTGAGCCAAGTATTGGGCTATCAAGCCATTGTGACAACACGGATGAGGTTGGCTCTTATTGGTGGAATGAGTGGAGGAGTAGCCTAGTGGTTAGTACAGTGGGCTTTGATCCTGGGGAACTGAGTTCAATTCCCACTGCAGCTCCTTGTGACTCTGGGCAAGTCACTTAACCCTCCATTACCCCTGGTACAAAATAAGTACCTGAATATATGTAAACCACTTTGAATGTAGTTCAAAAATCTCAGAAAGGCGGTATATCAAGTCCCATTTCCCTTTCCCTATTTGAGATTCTACATGGAATGTTGCTAGTGGAGGAGTAGCCTAGTGGTTAGTGCAGTAGACTTTGATCCTAGAGAACTGGGTTCAATTCCAACGGCAGCTCCTTCTGACTGTGGGCAAGTCACTTAACCCTCCATTGCCCCAGGTACAAATAAGTACCTGTATATAATATGTAAACCGCTTTGAATGTAGTTGGAAAAACCACAGAAAGACAGTATATAAGTCCCATTCCCTTTCTATAATATGAACATTTAAATTTTATAGTGTCCAATTCAAAAGGAGGTTCGGTCATGGGAGGGGCAAGGGCGTGTCATGGGCGTTCCCAGTAATTCGGTATATATTAAGGAATACATAAGTTCCAGAGCTTAACTATTTGTTGTGTAAAAACATATTTCCTTCTATTTGTTTTAAACGTATTTCCATGTAACGTCTTCGAGTGTCCCCTGGTATTTGTACTTTTAGAAAGAGTGAAAAATAGGTTCAGTTTTACCCATTCTACACTCAGGATTTTGTAGACCTCAATCATAGCCCCCCTCAGTCATCTCTTTTCGAAGCTGAAGAGCCCTAACCTCTTTAACCTTTCCTCATATGTGAGGAGTTCAAACCCCTTTATCAATTTTGGCTGCTCGTATTTGAACCTTCTCTAATTCCGCTATATCTTTTTTCAGATACAGCGACCAGAACTGAACACAATACTCAAGGTGAGGTCGCACCGTGGAGCAATACAGAGGCATTATAATATTCTTGGTCTTATTCACCATCCCTTTCCTAATAATTCCTAGCATTCTGTTCGCTTTTTTGGCTGCCGCTGCACACTGCGCAGAAGATTTCAATAAACAAAGACTTGTAAAGCACGCCCCAGACGGGACTTAAACCCACAATCCTTGGCTTAGAAGACCGGTACCTTATCCATTAGGCCATTCTAGTCCATTTTTTAAAGCTAGTTTAACTGCGCAATATCTGTATAAGTTTTGAAAAATATATGGATAATCAAAGTCTTCATTTGTTGGATACCAGAATTGCATATCAGCCCATAAATGTGCTAAAATAATGTATAGTCCTATGTTCAGTTACCAGTTAAAGATCTCGCAGAAGAGAACATTTAGAATGGATACAGTGGAAAAGTAAAGCCTTTCACAGTGCCAGGGGACCCATCTTGCATTCAACTGTGACCAGTTCCATTAATAAAAGGCACACAGTGTGTCAATACAATGTAATCTACTTTCAAAGATGCCTTGGTGCTCAGTATTGTTTAATGCAAGCGTGATTTCTTCATCTTATGCTTATTCTGCTTGCCTGTCAACCAGCAAATGGAATTCAGGGCTATCGTTCACATTCCGTTAAGGAAACAAGCCAAGTATCTTAAACTAAGGGCAGAGAGAGGTTCCGTTGGTATTTGTATAACCACTGGAAGCCAATGTTGAAAGCAGTGTCCAAAATAGGCCACGGTGAAAGCTTGCTTTCATTCACCGGGTTCAGAGATTTTTTTTTTCTTTTTCACATCACTGCATTTTAGACACTTAAGCAAAATGTCTTTAATGGATGGGAAATAACTCTGGTGGCCTTTCAGCAGGGGCGTAGCCAGACTTCGACGGGAGGGGGTCCAGAGCCCGAGGTGAAGGGGCACACTTTAGCCCCCCCCCCACTGCCGCTGACCCCCCCCCCCGCCATTTCCGACCCCGCCACCACCACCACCTTGACCCCCCCCCGCCGCCGACCCTCTTGACCCCTCTCCCGCCGCCAACCCTCCACCGCCACCGCCTACCTTTGCTGGCGGGGGATCCCAACCCCCGCCAGCTGAGGTCCTCTTCCTCCGGCGCGAGGCTTCGTTCTGTTTCTGCACAACGTGCAGGATGTCAGAGTCAGAAACAGAACAAAGCCTTGCGCTGGAAGAAGAGGACCTCGGCTGGCGGGGGTTGGGGGCCCTCGCCAGCAAAGGTAGGCGATGGTGACGGCGGGTTGGCGGCGGGAGGGGGGTCGAGAGGGTCGTCGGCAGTGGGGTCCAGGGCCAAATCTACGGGGGCCCAGGCCCCCGTGGTCCCACGTAGCTATGCCACTGCCTTTCAGGATGTGGTGTATTACCCGCAGAGATAGACCTGCTCTGCTCGCACTGTGATTGGAAAACATTTTTGTTTGACAGTGCTCGGACACAAGCTCACAGTCTCTCAGGACAGTGGGATCATGACTTTAAACACAGATTTATGGATTTACTTCAAATCTTGCTGTGCCAAACGTATCCATTCGGTGTGCTCTCTACAAGAACGTCTATAATGTTTGATGTTCTCTGATGACTATTCTTAATAAAACACATGCGAAGATCTATTTTAGACAGAATGTAGAATCTGGAATAGATATGTGTGGGTTGGTACATATTCAACTTCGATAGTATTAACTATCTGCCAGGAATGCACATGTGTGCTGTGCCTATACGTTTTAGAGCATTCATTTGCCAAAAATCAATATGGAAAACCTCAATGAAGCCAAGTTAACATCTTAAACATATAAGTGCCAACAAAAAATACATCTAAAAAGAAGTGTATTTCAGAATCTACATGTGTAACTGCAAACATGTATACTTCTGTCTACCATTTTAATGCTACACATGTAAATTCCCCTATTTAAGAAAAGAGGCCATGATGGCCTTACTGCTTTTTCTATTTCGAGGGGAAGAAAAACAAACAGAGATAAAGGAGAAGATTGCCATGAATCCTTCCTGTAAAGGGTGACACATAAAACGTTTTAGAAAACCTATTTCTGCTGGGAGCAGCTGTGAATTCTGACGTTGATATATTTGGGCATCCATATCCATTCCCTCTCTGAAACGGTGAACATAATGTGTGGATTTTGGTTCCACCCAAGTTCTGTCTAAACCATGCCCTTTGCCATCTGCCTGCAGTGCAGATTTACATATGCAAATACTGGCTTTCAAAAATTAGGTTTTCTATGTGTTTCCAAAGGTAAACATGTGAATGCCAGTATTTAAACATGCAAATTGCAACTAAGGTTTCAGGCCCCCCTTTTCAACCACGTGACTTAGAATTTAGGTGCAGCACATTGTAGAATAAAGTTAGCCAATTGTGCATGTAAATCTCAATTAAGGCAAAGGCAGAGTGCGGACGCACAAAACTCAAAGTACTGGATTTCAGACGTACTGATTTTGATAAATAAGGGAATACCTGAAGAAGGAGCTGTTGGCTTGGGAAGGCGAAGGAGAAGTGGAAAATCAGTGGTCAAAGCTAAAGGCTGCTATAAATATGGCAACTGATCTTTATACAAGGAAAGTAAACAAAACCAAGAGAAGCAGGAAGCCTATATGGTTCTCCAAACAAGTTGCTGAAAAAATAAGTGCAAAAGAGGCTTTGTTCAAGAAATATAAAAGAAAGCAACGAGAGGATTATCGGAAAAGATTATCAGATTAAACTCAAAGAAGCGAAGAGGGAAATATGGCTAGCGAAAGCGCAAGCGGAAGAAAAAATGGATAAACATGTAAAGAGAGATGACAAGACCTTTTTCAGATAGATTAGAGAAAGGAGAAAAGATAGGAATGGAATTGCAAGACTGAAATGAGAATGACTATGTGGAGAGTGAGGAGGATAAAGCGAACGTGCTAAATGATTACTTCTCTTTGGTGTTCACGGAGGAAAATCTTGGAGAAGGACCACGGTCAGCTGCCGAGGGAACATCTGGGAATGGAGTGGATACTGCGCTGTTTACGGAAGAAAGAGTTTATAAAGAGCTTGAGAATCTGAAGGTGGACAAAGCTATGGGGCTGGATGGGATACATCCCAGGATACTGAGGGAGCTCAGAGAGGTCCTGATGGGACCTCTTATGTTTAATTTGTTTATTGATTTTCAACTTTTCAAGTTTACAAACTTGTTTAGAAAAATTGGATATAATGAGGTTACAATATAAGAAAATGTATTATACATGAAAATTCCCTCAAACCAATACAAGTCCACAAGTGGGGAGTTCAAAATACGAACATCATTGAAGATATATTAATAGGAAATAAACAATTTCAAAAAGAGTGGCAGAAGTGTACAGAGGACATTATATTCCAATTTCAAACAACATCATTAGTTGGAATTACTATTCCAACAGTCTTCCTAGATGTAATAAATGTCTCGAGTTGGGATGGATCATAAAACACAAATTTTTCAGAGTGGTATGTGACCAGACACTTGCACGGAAATTTTAAAAAGAAAGTCGCTCCCAGCTGAATCGTTTCCTGCTTTTTTTGAAGAAATCTTTTCCGGCGCACTTGTGTGTCCTTTGATATATCAGGATATACACTAATTTTTAACCCTTTGAAAATTTTTTCACGATTTTTATAAAACAATTTTAATATCCATAGTTTGTCAGAAGACAAAACAACTGTAGCCAATAACGTGGCTGGTATTACTTGTTCAGAATCTGAGGTTTCTAAGAAAGCTGTAACATCCAAAGGTTGATTTTGTAATATTTGTTGCTGTCTAGATGGAAGATAAAAAACTTGCGCTAAAGGAGGTATGTTTTCTTCACTGATCTGTAAGATATCTTTAAAGTATGTTTTCAGCATCTCTCTAGGAGCCACATTATCCAACAAAGGAAAATTTATAAATCGCAAGTTATTACTTTTTGAAAAATTTTCCATTGTCTCTGCCTTTCTTCTTAAATTAATTAAGTCTTTCACCATATTATTTTGAACTTTTTGCAGTCGTTGTACTTCTTTATCTTGTTTCTCAACTTTAACATTCAATTGCTTTACCTTCTCCTCTATACAGACAACTTCCTGTTTCACTTTTTGAATCTGAGGAATTAGTGCTTTGCCCAAATCTGCAATAAGTGTCCACAAACAGTCTAACGTAACTTCGGGAGGTTTAACTTGAAAAACTGCAAGTGAAAAGTCACGTACCCCCGTTTGTTGTAAGGAAATTCCTTCCATAGTCGAGGCATTTTGCTCCTCAATTGATGTTCCAGCCTGTGAGTTCAATTCAGCTCTTTGATGATCTTCATGTGTCTCCCGTCGTCCGTCGTCTATCCCCCGTTCTAGGGTAAGACTCGGAGATGCCATATCTAGAACTTCAATCTCACACGGCATTGGAGGGGGAGGGGGTGTTCGAGCGTCGGGGCTTAGAGAAACTTCCAGCTCTAAGGTCTCCTGCGCTCCTTCAACCAGCACAGGAGACAACAGCGAGCCGCTCACCGGCGTTCTGGCGTCCAAAACTCGCTGCAAAAAAGAATCTATCGGACCGCTTCGAGTTGGGGTACTAAGCCGCTGGGAGGCTGTAGCAGCAGCTTTCCCCCTTCTCTTAGGCATTTTTAAGGTATGGCTAACACAAAAAGCCTTTAGAAAGGAAAAAATCGCAGGAGCGTCTGTAACACGTCTGCTCTACTCGGCGGCCATTTTGAACTCCACTGATGGGACCTCTTAAAGATTTATTTAATAGATCTTTAGAGATGGAAGAGGTTCTGTGAGATTGTAGACAAGCGGATTTGGTTCCTCTTCACAAAAGTGGAGACAGGGAAGAACTGGGAAACTACAGACCGGTAAGTCTCACATCGGTGGTAGGAAAAATAATGGAGTCGCTGCTTAAAGAAAGGATAGTTAACTTCCTCTAGAAGCCAACGGGCTGGGCTACAGGACCCAAGGCAACATTGCTTTACCAAAGGAAAATCCTGCCCCAAAAAATCTTACTGACTTCTTTGACTGGTTGGCCAAAGAACTGGATGAAGGACGTGCACTAGGTGTAATCTACTTGGATTTCAGCAAAGCCTTTAATACGGTCCCCCACAGAAGACTAGTGAATAAGCTGAAAGGGCTGAACTTAGGACCAAATGTGAACTGGATAGGAAACTGGTTGACCAACAGGTGGGAGAGGGTGGTGGTAAATGGAATCTGCTCAGAGGAAAGGAAGATGAGCAGTGGAGTTCCTCAGGGGTCGGTGCTGGGGCCGATCTGTTTAATATATTTGTGGGTTAAAGCTAAATATCGTGGTGAAGCTTGTAGAATCTCAATTGTTTAAACAACCAATCAAACACTAGACATCTACATGTGCAAGGGTAGGTGCTTTAAACGGAGGCGTGTGACATCATCAGGTTTTAAATACACGCACCATTTTTGTTAGTCCTGTGAGATGCGAGAGCACAGACCCAGTAAAGCAAGTATGAGACTGCTTGGAAGACCGGGGTGGTCATGTTAGCAAGACGGTACAAGATAACTGATGTGTTGCTCTCTTTCAGAACTGACCAGCTTGAGTCCATGGTAACTCTGAAGCAGAGATCGAAACCTTGGCCAAAGTCAGGCCGTGGTAGCTGAAAAGAGCTGAAAAGAGCTTCAACGAATGACTGGACAGCTGGAAAGCTAAGTTTCTTTATAACTACTTTAAGCATTTCAACTAGAAAATTGAAGAGCTGTATAATAAAGTCAGGAGGTTTTTTTTGCCTGTGATGAGTCCGCAGGTCTCCCTAAAGTTGATTCGTTAACATAAGGAGTACCTTAGTGGTTCGTTTGAGGCTTTTTCCTCCGTTTAAAGCACCTAGCCTTGCACACGTAGATGTCTAGTGTTTTGATTAATATATTTGTGGGACATATTGCTGAAGGGTTAGAAGGAAAGGTTTGCGTTGTAAACTGTACAAGGAGAGACTTGCCGACCTGAACATGTATACCTTGGAGGAAAGGAGAAACAGGGGTGACATGATGCAGACGTTCAAATATTTGAAAGGTATTAATCCGCAAACTAACCTTTTCTGGAGAAGTGAAGGTGGTAGAACTAGAGGACGTGAATTGAGGTTGAAGGAGGACAGACTCAGGAGTAATGTCAGGAAGTATTTTTTTCACAGAAAGGGTGGTGGATACATGGAATGCCCTCCCATGGGAGGTGGTGGACATGAAAGCAGTAATGGAATTCAAACATGTGTGGGATAAACACAAAGGAATCCTGCTTAGAAGGAATGGATCCACGGAATCTTAGCAGAGATTGGGTGGCAACATCGGTAATTGAGAAGCAAAACCAGTGCTGGGCAGACTTCTACAGTCTATGCCCTGATCGTGACTGAATAGATATGGATGGGCTGGAGTGTAAATTTTAAGGGGCTTCGATGTGCTCTGAGAATGGCAAGGACAAATCAAACTTGGGTATACATATAAAGTATCGCATACCATGTAAAATGAGTTTATCTTGTTGGGCAGACTGGAAGGACCATACAGGACTTTATCTGCCATCATTTGCTAGGTTATATTAGTGCTGATAATTGCTTGTTAACATCCAATTAACAGTTCTGATCTGCTAGTTAACTAATTAAGTTATACGCACTGCTATAGAATATTTTTTGATTTCTGTGTGAATTTGAAGGCACCATATATAGAATCCATACGCTAACATTCTGAACATTCATGTGTGTAACTGGCACCTGCTATATCGAACTACCCCATATCATACCTTAACCTGCACCGTCCCAATTGAAAAGGTCTAAAGTACAAAACCTACCATGCATCTAACTTCCCCTACCTTGGATCCCAACTTTGGAATGCTCTACCCAGATACATTCGGTCAACTTGTGAATACCTTCCCTTTAGGAAACTATTGAAACCCCATCTATTCAGACAGGTTTACCCAAACGATTTGTCCTACCATAAGCAAGCATAAGGAACCCACCTATTGACCAGTTCATCTAATCATTAACAACAATGACTCAGGAATATCTCCATCCAATCCTTCTTACTCTCCATGCTCTTCCCATCTTCTCCTTAATCGCTCCACCGCCTTACCTATCCCTATCCTTTTTCTCACACCTCTTCTATCCCATTTACTCCTTGTTCATTTGTCCTATCACATACCCCTTTTGTTGATTCTGATACTACAGATTGTATTCTCTGGTTGTTGTGTAAGCCGCATTGAGCCTGCGATGAGCGGGAAAGCGCGGGGTACAAATGTAATAAATAAATAAAATCAATTTAACATGCATTAACCTTTACATGGAAAGTCAATGTGCACGTTTGAAAAAGCATTTAAAAATACGTGTGGAACAAACCAAAAAAGATTTCGGAAAATTGGGGAAAAAAAGCCAAAATTACAAAAAATGAACCAATATTTGTTTAATTCTGTGCACACTCTTGCGTTGCTCTAATTTTTCTGATGTGAGGAAGGGGACACACGTGTCATTATCTTGGAAATGGGTTGGGGCCCTTTTACTAAGGCACGTAGGTGCCTATGCACTTGCAACGTGCGTCAAATTAGAACTAAAGCCCAGGTACTGCATGCCCTGGGCGGGAATTCTAATTCTGGCACGCGTCCAAAATGTGCAGCAGAAAAGAATTTCTATTTTCTACGCGTGGGGCTAACCAGGCTGCAATCGGCAGTGTACACGAGCTGACAATTACCACCTGGTTAACGCTAAGTCGATGGGTGGCGGTAAGGTCTCAGGCCCAAAATGGACGCCCACCAATTTTTTATTTTGCCAGAAGTCCATTTTCGGCCAAAAAAAGAGGACTTTTTTGCAGGCACGTTGAAAAATGGACCTGCGTGCATCCAATACATGCACCTACACCAGCGCAGACAATTTTTCAACAGGCCTTAGTAAAAGGGCCCTTTAAGTTCAAATCCCGCTGCTGCTCCTTGTGATCTTGGGCAAGTCACTTAACCCTCCATTGCCTCAGGTACAAACTTAGATTGTCAGCCCTCCCGGGACAGAGAAATATCCAGAATACCTGAATGTAACTCACCTTGAGCTACTACTGAAAAAGGTGTGAGCAAAATTTAAATAAATAAATAAAGATTCCATTCAGAATCTCAAAGAATAGCAACATTCCATGTAGAATCCCAAATAATATCAAGATTCTGGATTCCTAAAGAGTGATAAGAGTCCATGCAGAATCTCAAACAGAAGCAACATTCCATGTAGAACCCTAAAACATAACAAGTAGAGGAGTGGCCTAGCGGTTAAAGCATCGGTCTTACAATCTAGAAGTGGCCAGTTCAAATCTCACTTCTGCTCCTTGTGATCTTGGGCAAGTAACTTGACCCTCCATTGCCTCAGGTACAAACTTAGATTTTGAGCTCTCCTGGGACAGAGAAATATCCAGAGTACTTGAATGTTACTCACCTTGAGCTACTACTGAAAAAGGTGTGAGTAAAAAAATAAATAAATTAAGATGCACAGGATAAAATATTTTCATGAGTGTACCTTGCTTTGATTGGTTTGCTTCTTGAAAGAAAGGTTACAAGTATTCTTTGCACTTCCTAGCATCCTTTTGCATCTGGTTTGCCACCTTTTTCAATTCCTTTCACTGCCTTAAGGCCATCAAGCATAATCACCAACAAATCTCTTTTCTGTTTCATGAAAACTAAGATCTGTCACTTTATTGTGTACCGGTCCCTTAGGGGTCCTTTTACAAAGGTGCGCTGAAAAATGGCTTGCAGTAGTGTAGGCATGGGTTTTGGGTGTGTGCTGATCCATTTTTAGGCCTCTTTTTTTTTTGCTGAAAATGGGCGTGTAGCAAAATCTAAATTGCCGCGCGTCCATTTTGGGTCTGAGACCTTACTGCCAGCCATAGACCTAGCAGTAAAGAATCTGGGTGGTAATGACCTACGCGCGTCCATTATGCGCACCAGAAAATAATTTTTTGCGGACTAGCGCCAAAATTTAAATTACTGCAAGGGCCACGTGGTAACCGTATGGTAACTCCAATTTGGCGCACATTCAGCACACGTAGGCGCCTATCCAGCTTATTTTTGAAAGAGATCGCCGGCCATCTTCCGACACAAATTGGGAGATGGCTGGCCATCTCCTGAACCCGGCTAAATCAGTATAATCGAAAGCCGATTTTGGCTGGCGCCAACTGCATTCCATCGAGGAGCTGGCCAAATTTCAAGAGGGCGTTTCAGCAGGGTAGTAAAGGTGGGACGGAGCAGGACAGGGCGTGGTTACGAGATGGCCAGCTTCCCTCGATAATGGAAAAAAATGAGCATTTCGCTGGCTTCACTTGGTCCATTTATTTTTAGGACCAAGTCTCAAAAAAGTGCCCCAATTGACCAGATGACCACCGGAGGGAATTAGGGATCCCCTCCCCTCCCCTTACTCCCCCAGTGGTCACCCCTCTTACCCAAAAAAAAACCCCAACAAACTTTTTTGCCAGCCTCTATGCCAGCCTGAAATGTCATACCCAGCTCCATGACAGCAGTATGCAGGTCCCTGGAGCAGTATTTAATGGGTGCAGTGCACTTCAGGCAGGTGGACCCAGGTCCATCCCCCCCTACCTGTTACACTTGTGGTGGTAAATGTTGAGCCCTCCAACCCCCCCCCCCCAAACCCACTGTACCCACATGTAGGTGCTCCCCTCCACCCCTTAGGGCTATGGTAGTGGTGTATGGTTGTAGGGAGTGGGTTTTTGGGGAGAATTTGGGGGGCTCAGCAACCAAGGTAAGGGAGGTATGCACCTGGGAGCTATTTTTGAAGTCCACTGCAGTGCCCCCTAGGGTGCCTGGTTGATGTCCTGGCATGTCAGGGGGGCCAGTGCACTACAAATGCTGGCTCCTCCCATGACCAAATGTCTTGCATTTGGCCAGGTTTGAGATTGTCGGCATTAGTTTCCATTATCGCCGGAAACCGATGCCAACCATCACTAAAGCCGGCCCAAATGCTGACATTTGGCCGGCTCCAACCGTATTATCGAAACAAAAGATAGCTGGCTATCTTTTTCGATAATACAGTTCAGACACCACTTTAGAGCACCGGCCATATAGATGTCCGGCCATCTATTTGGCCGGTGCTGTTCGATTATGCCCCTCCACACGTCTTAGTAAAAGGGGCCCTTAGATTTTGTGTCCAAAATATCTAACTCTCCATTTCTTTGCATTTGAACTTGCTGCCAAGCAATTGACCATTCGTCAAGCTTTCTTAACTCACTCCTACTTCATTCTGCTCTGTTAAGCATGGCCACTGTGTTACAGATCTTTATTTTTCTAAATTCAATGATTATTTATTTATTTATTTATTACATTTGTATCCCACATTTTCCCACCTATTTGTAGGCTCAATGTGGCTTACATAGTACCGGAGAGGCCTTTGCAGGCTCTGGTGTGAACAAATACAGGGTTATATTGTGGTAAGAATGTCTTCATTTACTGTGAAGTAACAGATCCACCTTAGACACTGTGCTCCCATCTGAGCAAAATGGGATCTGAGCAGACCGGCCATGTTCACTTGGATCAATATGTGAGACATAGCTTTTATGATCGGATCTTTCCAGCTCCCACACCTGACAAGCTGAATCCATAAATTGATTTGTACTTGAGTCCCTTGCAGCTAGGGTGGTGAAGATTTAGGTATGTTCGTGATGTTCTAATCTCTTGGGGGGGGGGGGGGGGAGAGGTAGAATGGCTTGAACCCAGCAGCCTCTATTTTAAAAGCATCTCCGTGTGTAAATAGGAGCATTTAGACATGAAGATCTCATACACACGTCAACAACAATTTCAGGTGGAGAGCCACACCACACAGAGGTTTCAAGGGGGTGGGGTTTGGGGCGGAGCTTGGAAGGAGCAAAAATATACAAGTATATCCCCCATTTCACAAAGGTAATAAATGTGTTTGGGAACAAATATCCCTATGGGGTTTTACACCATCTCAGAGCCACGCACAGATTTCAAAGATGTGCTTGTTTCGGTCAGAGCTTTTCCCAAGAGGTTATGGGAGTCGTTCTTCATCCCTCAGATCTGAAGAAGCTGGAAAAATGGTCTAACGTTTGGCAATTGAAATTCAATGCGAAGAAATGCAAAGTGATGCACTTAGGGAGTAGAAATCCAAGGGAGGCGTATGTGTTAGGTGGGGAGAGCCTGATAGACACGGACGGGGAGAGGGATCTTGGGGTGATAGTATCTGAGGACCTAAAGGCGATGAAACAGTGCGACAAGGCGGTGGCCGTAGCGAGAAGGTTGCTAGGCTGTATAGAGAGAGGTGTGACCAGCAGAAAAAAGGAGGTTTTAATGCCCCTGTATAAGACGTTGGTGAGGCCCCACCTGGAGTATTGTGTTCAGTTTTGGAGGCCGTACCTTGCGAAGGATGTTAAAAAAATGGAAGCGGTACAAAGAAAAGCTACGAGGATGGTATGGGAGTTGCGTTCCAAGACGTATGAAGAGAGACTTGCTGACCTGAACATGTACACCCTGGAGGAAAGGAGGAACAGGGGTGATATGATACAGACGTTCAAATATTTGAAAGGTATTAATCCGCAAACGAATCTTTTCCGGAGAGGGGAAGGTGGTAGAACGAGAGGACATGAAATGAGATTGAAGGGGGGCAGACTCAGGAAAGATGTCAGGAAGTATTTCTTCACGGAGAGGGTGGTGAACGCTTGGAATGCCCTCCCGCGGGAGGTGGTGGAGATGAAAACGGTAACGGAATTCAAGCATGCGTGGGACAGGCATAAAGGAATCCTGTGCAGAAGGAATGGATCCACAGAAGCTTAGCTGAAATTGGGTGGCGGGGGGAAGAGGGGTTGGTGGTTGAGAGGCTAGGATGGGGGAGGGCAGACTTATACGGGGTCTGTGCCGGAGCCGGTGATGGGAGGCGGGACTGGTGGTTGGGAGGCGGGAAATACTGCTGCACAGACTTATACGGTCTGTGCCCTGAAAAAGACAGGTACAAATCAAGGTAAGGTATACACATGAGTATATCGTGGGCAGACTAGATGGACCGTGCAGGTCTTTTTCTGCCGTCATCTACTATGTTACTATGTTACTATTTCTTCCTCCAAAGGAAAACCAAATTAAAATTTTCAGTCTTGCTACTTAATTGGCACGTGTAGCTTTGTAAAATAGGGCAACTCCACTTCCATGTGGAAGCTGCTGGGTTCAAGCCATTCTACCCCCCCCCCCCCCCCCCCCCCCCCAAGAGATCTAGACTCCTTAAGCAGTGTAATACTGGTACATAATTAGAACATCACGAACATACCTAAATCTTCACCACCCTAGCTGCAAGGGACTCAAGTACAAATCAATTTACGGATCCAGCTGCTCCTATATAAGCACGCAACTATGGAACGCATTACTGGAAGCCATAAAGACAACGCAGGATCACCTCAATTTCCGGAAATAACTAAAGACCGATCTGTTCGAAAAGACATACCCTACTGATCCAACTTAAGTGCCTGAACTCAGCAACACAACGAAGCCATAACCTGCAAAGAACAATGTTTCACTCTTCTCCTCTTGATTCTCTAACGTTCTGTAACAACATCACTCTGTATTTGTTTCATCACCGGAGGTGGCTAACACCTCACGGTACTATGTAAGCCACATTGAGCCTGCAAATAGGTGGGGAAATGTGGGGTACAAATGCAACAAATAAATAAAATGGATTCTGCTCCTCTACATGCCGTCATCTAGATGTACACTTCTGCTGGTATTTTGAAAAAAGCTCTGCTTCGGTAAAGCCTTTTCTAAATACCACTGAAATCAAGCATGTTCCTACCTGGCATCTCAATTACAATCTATATCTTCTATGAAATGGGCCACAAATCTTAGTGCCGTTTGCCAAATCATACTTTCATAAAACTCTCCTTTTTTTTTAGCAGCAGGGGCCATTTCTGCTGTGCACCTTTTTACCACAGCGGGTAAAAAGCCCCTAAAAAATACATGGCCATGTGGTAAGATTATTTTTATCATGTGGCCATGTGTGGGGGAGGGGGTACTTACCACCAACCATTGAGAGAGTGGTAAGGGCTCCTGCGGTAACCGGGCAGCACCGCTAGGTTAGCACCGCACTAGAAATGACAGAATTGTTTTCCGTAGCACCGAAAATGGCGTGCGTTTGAGGTGGAACTACCACCGGCGGCCACATTGGGCTGGCAGTAGTTCCGGGTTGCCACATGGCAACCCTTCAGTAATAAGACCCCTCAGACACAAAAGGCTTTGGTTTAAAAGCAGTGCTTCATGTGCTGAAAACTGGAAGACGGATATGCATGCAAAGTCAGATACATAGGGGACAATTGTATAACTGGAAATTTCCATTTAAGTGGCGAAAGCCACATGGTAGAAGCCTATCCTATATAATAATTCTCACCTCCAACGTTCTGTGCCTGGGACTGTGCCGCATTCTGAGGTGGTCTGGTAGGCTGTGTAGATCAGGCTGACATCACCACAGCCATTATGATGTCAACTTCAGAACCCGGGAGGGGAAAAAAAAACATGCCTCACAGCTGATCCATGCCCAGAGGAGGGTCGCTGGTCATGGGTGGCTGGAGGGGGGGCAGGGGAGAGAGGAGGGTCGCTGGACATGGGTGGCTGCAGGGGGGCAGGGGGTCGCTGGACATGGTTGGCTGGAGGGGGCAGGGGGTCGCTGGACATGGTTGGCTGGAGGGGGAGCAGGGGAGGTTTGCTGGACATGGGTGGCTGCAGGGGGAGAGGAGGGTCGCTGGACATGGGTGGCTGCAGGGGAGCCGAGGAAAACCTTGCTAGCGCCCGTTTCATTTGTTTCAGAAATGGGCCTTTTTTTACTAGTTCTGTAATAAAACCTAGGGCCTAGGTTCCATTATAGAATACTACATAAGTACATAAGCACCGCCATACCGGGAAAAGACCAAGGGTCCATCAAGTCCAGCATCCTGTCTCCGACAGTGGCCAATCCAGGCTTCAAGAACCCAGCAACCCCCCCCCCCAAAAAAAAAAAACAAACAAAAAAAAACTTAATTCTTAATAATGTTCAGTGGACTTTTCTCTCAGGAATCTGTCCAAACCCCCTTTAAATTCCGTAAGGCCAGCTGCTGTCACTACATTCTCCAGCAACGAGTTCCAGAGCCTAACTATTTTTATTTATTTATTACATTTGTACCCCGCTCTTTCCCACATACAGCAGGTCCAGTGCGGCTTACATAGTAAAAGAAAGCATCTTACATGGTAAAGAATACAGTAAAAACAAGGAAATGTAGGAACAGTATTATAAATTGTGATGATCGTAACTACTTACATTATGAAAGGCATTACAAAGGACGTGAAAAGAACGTAATGAACTAGAAGAGGGAAGGTAGACAAGGATATGATAGGTGAAAGGGAAGGAGAATGGAAGGGAAATGGTAAAGGATGGAGGGAAGAAGATGAGGGATTGAGTATAACATTGGGATCAGAGTATAATTTGAGGCATCAGGAATGCATATAAATGACCTCTAGCAACAAGTACGCACAATGACTGATGGGGAATACTTTCCCAGTGGATGTGCACATAGAAACAGAGAAAAATGAAGGCAGATAAAAAAACATATGGCCTATCCAGTCTGCCCATCCATGCCCTCTATTATCCCTTCCTATCCCCTCGAGATCCTATGTACTATTCCAAGCTTCTTAAATTCAGATACTGTTTTCGTCTCCACCACCTCCACCAGGAGGCCGTTCCATAAATTCACCACCCTTTCCGTGAAGAGGCATTTCCTCAGGTTACTTCTACCTTCATCCTATGCCCCCCTCATTCCAGAAAGAAAGTCATCTCCTATGCGTTTATGCCATGTAGGTATTTAAACATCTCTTTCATACCTCCCCTCTCCCGCCTTTCTTCCAAAGTATACATAAGTACATAAGTAATGTCTGCGCTGGTGTAGGTGCATGCCACACTGGGAAAAGACCAAGGGTCCATCGAGCCCAGCATCCTGTCCACGACAGTGGCCAATCCAGGCCAAGGGCACCTGGCGAGCTTCCCAAACGTACAAACATTCTATACATGTTATTCCTGGAATTGTGGATTTTTCCCAAGTCCATTTAGTAGTGGTTTATGGGCTTGTCCTATAGGAAACCATCTAACCCCTTTTTAAATTCTGCCAAGCTAACCGCCTTCACCACGTTCTCCAGTAATGAATTCCAGAGTTTAATTATGCACTGGGTGAAGAAACATTTCTCCGATTTGTTTTTAATTTACTACACTGTAGTTTCATCGCATGCCCCCGAGTCCTAGTATTTTTGGAAAGTGTGAACAGACGCTTCACATCCACCTGTTCCACTCCACTCATTATTTTATATACCTCTATCATGTCTCCCCTCAGCTGTCTCTTCTCCAAGCTGAATAGCCCTAGCCTCCTTAGTCTTTCTTCATAGGGAAGTTGTCCCATCCCCGCTATCATTTTTGTCACCCTTCGCTGCACCTTTTCCAGTTCCACTATATCTTTCTTGAGATGTGGCGACCAGAATTGAACACAATACTCAAGGTGCGGTCACACCATGGAGCGATATAACGGCATTATAACATCCTCACACCTGTTTTCCATACCTTTCCTAATAATATCCAACATTCTATTCGCTTTCCGAGCCGCAGCAGCACACTGAGCAGAAAGTTTCAGTGTAATGATCAACGACGGCACATATTAAGATCTTAAAGTCTGTCCCCATATGCTTTTATGATGAAGACCACATGGGTTAAATTTGAAGGGTATATGTAAACACATGGGTAAAAAATGTATTGTATAATTTACATGATATTGGCCAAAATCTTGGCACAGCCATGCACACCATCTGGTGTAAGTGTTCGTGCCTTATCTGTAATTACGTTTCCTGCCAGTTCCACAAGAATTCTATGAAGAAATATAGACTTAAAATATCCTCTTCCTCTTGTTCTAGGCACCCTGCTTTATTATTAGTGTCACACAGCCTGAATAGAGCTTTTCCCTGGGGGTAGAGTTTAGGAGGAATTTGCAATAATGTGCAGATGGTTGAAAGTAATTGCTTGGGCAATAATCTATATAATAATTGGTAACTCTGCTTCCCTGGATGGCTGGGTTCATAACAGCATGCTGACGTCAGCTCGCCTCCAGCGTTCCCATCCCTCTCAGTGTCCCGCCCTCGCGGAAAGACGAAATGACATCAGAGGAGGGCGGGACACTGAGAGTGAAGGCAAGGGAAGGCTGGAGGCAACGCGAGCCCAGCCTGCCGCCGTTGCAAACGGATTTAAGATGAACGGCTTAAAGGCAGGTTGGCAGGAAGAACAGAGTCATTGGCCATGGATGGGAGGGGAGGATCGCTGGACATGGGATGGGATGGGAGGGCAGGGCAGAGGAGAATCGCTGGACATGGAGGGGAGGCCAGAATCGCGGAACACGGAGGGGAGGGGAGGGCAGAGGAGAATCGCTGGACATGGAGGGGAGGCCAGAATCACGGGACACTGAGGGGAGGGCAGGGCAAAGGAGAATCGCTGAACATGGATGTGAGGTCAGAATTGCGGGACACAGAGGGGAGGGCAGGGCAGAGGAAAATCACTGGACATGGAGGGAAGGACAGAATCACGGGACACGGAGGGGAGGGCAGGGCAGAGGAGAATCGCTGGACATGGAGGGGAGGCCAGAATCGCGGGACACAGAGCGGAGGGCAGGGCAGAGGAGAATCGCAGGACATGGAGGGGAGGGCAGGGGAGATAGGAGAAATCGCTTAGACGAGAGCCTTCCTAGGGCCCGTTTCATTTTTCATTAAATGGGCTTTGTTGCTTGTTTAACGCACACTAAGGAATGGGTGTAAATATGAATGCATAAATTTTCTGAAGTAATTTTTAAAGGAGAAATACATATATACACCCAAACTCTATAAAGGGTACTACAAATTGGGCATGAAATTGGGCTGTATTGCTTTATGATGTGAACTCACCTTGAGTATTGCGTTCAATTCTAGTCACTGTATCTCAAAACAGATATAGCAGAATTAGAAAAGGTTCAAAGAAGAGCGGCCAAAATGATTAAGGGGATGGAACTCCTCTCATATGAGGAAAGGCTAAAGAGGTTGGTGCTCTTCAGCTTGGAAAAGAAACGGCTGAGGGGGATACGATTGAGGTCTGCAAAATCCTGAGTGGTGTAGAACAAGTAGAAGTGAATTGATTTTTCACTCTTTCAAAAAGTACAAAGACCAGGGGACACTCAATGAAATTACACGGAAATACTTTTAAAACAAATAGGAGGAAATATTTTTTCATTCAAAGAATAGTTAAGCTCTGGAACTCGTTGCTGGAGGATGCGGTAACAGTGGTTAGCATATCTTGCTCTGGGCAAGGTCCTGGAGGAAAAGTCCATAGTCTGCTATTGAGATAGACATGGGGAAGCCACTGTTTGCTCCAGGATTGGTAGCATGCAATGTTGGTACTAATTTGGTTTCTGGCAGGTACTTGTGACCTGCTTTGGACACTGCTGGAAGTAGGAAACTGGGCTAGATGGACCATTGGTCTGACCCAGTATAGCTATTCGTATGTTCATGCAACGGTTATTTACACGAATAACTAAATTAACTAATTTGCATGAAATTGTCATTAAGTACCAATAATTGGTATCAACAAGTATTAATTGACATTAATTTACGCATGAAAATGACTTATGCCCCTACTATATAAACTTAGCGCCTAATTTCTATAGCATGGACGTGTAAGATAGATAAGGGAGGGGCATGGGTGGGTCAAGGGCATTCCAAGCAATTAGGCATATTGAATTTGGCCCCTGCAGTTTTGAAAATTTGCTGAAGCTCGTACAGGGCTGCATGTTCTGCTTATTCATTTGCACAGTTAAACAATTGTCTCCTAAGAGGTCAATATTCAGAGGCTGATGCAGAAAACCAAGCGGTACAGCTGTGCATGAATAGCTGAGCTCACAGTTTTTACTACAAGTTCAAAACCACACCATGCAGGAAGATAATTTTATGCAAATTTATGCAGCCTGCCTTGGCATTGTCTGGAAGGTGCCAGGGCTAGTACAGAGGTGGAGCTGGAAGTGATGAGAATATCAGAGCCAGACTTGTGAGTTGGGAAAGCCACTACATATGGCTGGGATTGATAGCATGGAATCTTGCTACTCTTTGGGATTCTGGAATCCTGCTGCTCTTTGGGATTCCAGAATCCTGCTACTCTTTGGGATTCTGGAATCTTGCTACTCTTTGGGATTCTGGAATCTTGTTGCTCTTTGGGATTCCAGAATCCTGCTACTCTTTGGGATTCCAGAATCTTGCTACTCTTTGGGATTCTGGAATCCTGCTGCTCTTTGGGATTCTGGAATCCTGCTACTCTTTGGGATTCCAGAATCTTGCTACTCTTTGAGATTCTGGAATCTTGCTACTCTTTGGGATTCCGGAATCCTGCTACTCTTGGGGATTCCGGAATCCTGCTACTCTTTGGAATTCTGGAATCCTGCTACTCTTTGGGATTCCAGAATCGTGCTACTCTTTGGGATTCTGGAATCTTGCTGCTCTTTGGGATTCCAGAATCCTGCTACTCTTTGGGATTCTGCCAGCTCCTTTTGACTTGGACTGGCCATTGTTGGAAGCAGGATACAGGGCTAGATGTTCTTATATTGTTGATATTGCTACCCGGATAACACAAAGGCTGTTCTAGTCTTATCAGACTGAATATCACTGCACGTGTGAAAGTGATGCTGGTCACCATTTAATCCAAATAGTCAGCACCATCCATTATCCCGATGCATGTGTGGTGCTGAGGGAAGACGAGAGTGAGGTCCTGGGAGGTGAGGGAAGGGAAGAGGGAAGCAAACTGCAGCCTTTACCACAACAAACAAAAACAAAACACCGCTCACCGTGCTGGCCCTGTGACACACCTACGAGGTGCTCACAACACATACACCCCCTCCCTATATATATATATATATATATAAATACCTATGTGGCATAAATGCACAGGAGGTGAGTCTCTTTCAATTGAAGCTCCGGAACGAGGGGGAGTAAGATGGAGATGGAAGGGGATAGACTCAAAAGTAACCTGAGGAAATGCTTCTTCACAGAAAGGATGGTGAATTTGTGGAACTGTCTCCCATTGGAGGCGGTGGAGATGAAAACTGTATCTGAATTCAAGAAAGCATGGGAGAAGTACAGAGGATCTCTAGGGGAGAGGAAGGGATAGTAGATGGCATGGAGGGGCAGACTGGATAGGCCATATGGTCTTTATCTGCCTTCATTTTTCTCTGTTTCTATCTTTCATATAAGTACAAGTACATAAGTAATGCCACACTGGGAAAAGACCAAGGGTCCATCGAGCCCAGCATCCTATCCACAACAGCGGCCAATCCAGGTCAAGGGCACCTGGCGAGCTTCCCAAGCGCACAAACATTCTATACATGTTATTCCTGGAATTGTGGATTTTTCCCAAGTCCATTTAGTAGCAGTTTATGGACTTGTCCTTTAGGAAACTGTCTAACCCCCTTTTAAACTCTGCCAAGCTAACCGCCTTCACCACATTCTCCGGCAACGAATTCCAGAGTTTAATTACGCGTTGGGTGAAGAAACATTTTCTCCGATTTGTTTTAAATTTACTACACTGTAGTTTCATCGCATGCCCCTTAGTCCTAGTATTTTTGGAAAGCGTGAACAGACGCTTCACATCCACCTGTTCCACTCCACTCATTATTTTATATACCTCTATCATGACTCCCATTTAAGATCCCATTGTACAAAACCGGTAGATATGCATCTCTAACTCATGCTGCGTGCAAATAGCGCAGGAGCATGGTCTGGGTGTTCTGGCCGAGCAAACGCATGGCAAGTTTATTTCAGAAGCTGACTCAATGTCTATGTCCTAAAAGATCAATGTTGGGAGTTTAGGATTTGGGAAACAGGTGCTATTGAACAGTATTCCACTAGGGGGGGTCAGGGGAGGTTTCTCCCTTAATCTCCTAGTAGCTTTTGTCAACCACAAATGCCAAACTGGCAAGGGAAACCGGTCACTGTGACAGTGTTGGGATAATACCCAGTTATGTTTCCAAAGTCCCAAAGGCAGCCTGTCAATATTCCATGTGTTTATTTTTTCTAAAACGGGTGTTTATTCTGCTCTCATCAGGTGCTTAAACTTCCATTTCTTCCGTATTTCAGAACAAGTTCTACATCAGCAGATTCTGTTCTAAAACACCGATAAAACTGGAAACAACCTCACTTGCACCTCGAAATTCCTACTTTAACATAGGGCTGAATGTGCATATTTCTGGCATTTTGGTGCAAGCACTTACAAAAGGTCTACGGCTGGCCAAAGAGCTTGCACCAAAATACATACTGGTTACACTAGTATTCTATATAGGAAAGCTATGTGCCTACTTTTCTTTACAGAATAGGCTCCTTTACAGAATTGTCTTCAAAACGTACATCTTTGTGGATTTTTCACATAGATTTCCCTCTAATAAAATGACCTCAAACATGTCCAGATCCGCCAACTAACCACACATATATATTGGAATTAGAAAAGGTATAGAGAAGGGCAACAAAAATGGTAAAAGGGATGGGACGACTTCCCTATGAGGAAAGGCAAAAAGTGGCAAGAGCTCTTCAGCTTGGAGAAAAGGTGGCCGAGGAGAGATATGATAGAGATCTATAAAATACTGAGTGGAATGGAATGGGTTGACGCGAATCGCTTGCTTACTCTTTCCAAAAATACTAGGACTAGGGGGCACACAATGAAGCTACAAAGCAGTAAGTTTAAAACAAATAGAAGAAAATATTTTTTCACTCAATGTGTAATTAAACTGTGGAATTCATTGCCACAGAATGTGGAAAAAGCAGTTAGCTTAGTGGGGTTTAAAAAAGGTTTGGCTAGATTCCTAAAAGAAAAGTCCATGAGCCATTATTAAGATGGACTTGAGAAAATCCACTGCTTATTTCTAGAATACGCAGCATAAAATGTATTGTACTGTTTTGGGATCTTGCCAGGTACCTGTGACCTGGATTGGTCACTGTTGGAAACAGGACACTGGGCTTGATGGACCTTTGGTCTGTCCCAGTGTGGCAACACATATGTTCTTATGTTAGAATATGATAATTAAACTACCGGAACATTTCCCTGCCTTGCCTCAGAACAGTTTGCAATTGTCTTATTCTAACACCCTACACAACATTAAAAGAACGAATTGCGTTCAAAGTTTGCACCCTGGTCCACAAAATCGTCTACGGGGAAGGCTCGACCTACATGTCAGACATTATAGACCTGCCTATTAGGAACGGAAAAAGATCATCATGCACATTCCTCAATCTCCACTATCCTAACTGTAAAGGACTAAAATATAAATCCACATACGTGACCAGTTTCTCATACATCTGCACGCAGCTATGGAACGCACTACCGAAGGCTATAAAAACAACGCAAGACTTAACCATCTTCCGAAGGCTACTGAAAACAGATCTTTTCAAGAAGGCACACCATAAACAGCCATCTTATATACTAAATAATAACATTAAACACGACCTAGACAAAACCGAACTCCTATCACATGACTGATTAACCTCTTTGCTATGAATAATCAAGCACAATCCAATTTCTTACTCAGGAACCTTCATGCAAGACCATAATGGACTCTTCTTTACAATGTATGTACGCACATATATACACACCAGGATATGTTCCATATATGCTATGTTCCATGAATGTTCCATGTATGTTACCATGTATGTATTGTAATTCTGTTACCCGAAAATGGCAAGCGTCATTACGGCAAATGTAAGCCACATTGAGCCTGCAAATTGGTGGGAAAATGTGGGATACAAATGCTACAAATAAATAAATAAACATTGGCACATGCATCTGCCACTTCATAATTCATATCAAATCAGCGTGGAAACGATACCTCAAAAATCACACTTAAAGCCCTTTAAGTGGAACAAACTTGTGACCGCTGTTTTATTTTAAGTTAATAATAAGTCATATAACTCAACATTAACTCCCAGTACAGCATGTAAAACTCAATTGATTTCAAAATCCAATGGAGATATCTGTATCGAAATTAGCTCACAGATAGTTTGCATAGCATTTGCCAAACACACATTACCATGACCCAAGGTCATGTCGAGCCATGCCTCAGCTCCTGACTGAGCTGCCCACGAGTGACCCCTTTTTATCCACATTTATCCAAGAATATTCAATATCATACCCATCATTGGGGTCCATAACCCTCATATTGTGCCCCACATATTAAAAGCTGTGACCGCCCCCAACCCCACCACACCAACCTCTCTAATCCCAATCAGAAGACAAAAACAACAAGAAAAAACAAAACACACCATAGTAGAAACAAAAATCAGAAGATACCTTGGGTGTAAGGGAAGGGAAATTTCCTCACAAACCTCCACACTCTCTAACTTATCCCTGCTCCCTCCCGCCACTCAAAAACCAACTCAAACTGTCCGTCACAACATTCCAACTTCAACTCCACTCATTTTTCTCCAATCCCAAGTCTCCTTTCATTTTTTCCATCTTCAAAATCTGCACTTTAGTCCACAAAATCATATACGGCGTAGTCCCAGAATACATGACAGACCTCATAGATTTACCAAAAAGAAACAAAGTCAGATCATCAAGATCCTACCTAAACCTACACTACCCAAATTGCAAAGGACTGAAATACAAAACAACTTACGCAGCCGGCTTCTCCTACATAAGCGCGCAACTATGGAATGGGCTCCCAAAAGCTGTGAAAACAATCCACGACCACTTGAACTTCAGGAAATCACTAAAAACCAACCTCTTCACAAAGGTCTACCCCAACGACCCCACATGACCCTCTTCACCTACCAACACAGCATTACTATGATCGAACAGGACAACACGCAATCTTCATCCATTCCGACCCTCCACTTATACCTCGTACGATCACAACTACTACTACTACTACTACTATTTAGCACTTATATAGCGCTACAAAGCTTACACAGCGCTGCACAAACATAGAAGAAAGACAGTCCCTGCTCAAAGAGCTATGTAATAAAAGTAAGCCAAGTATAGGACAATCAAGCCATTGTGACATCACTGATGAGGTTGGCTCTTATTGGTGGCCTGAGGCATTATGACATCACAATATTAGCTCTGGTTACAAGAGACTACTACTACTACTATTTATCACTTCTATAGCACTACAAGGCATACGCAGCGCTGCACAAACATAGAAGAAAGACAGTCCCTGCTCAAAGAGCTATGTAATAAAAGTAAGCCAAGTATAGGACAATCAAGCCATTGTGACATCACTGATGAGGTTGGCTCTTATTGGTGGCCTGAGGCATTATGACATCACAATATTAGCTCTGGTTACAAGAGACTACTACTACTACTATTTATCACTTCTATAGCACTACAAGGCATACGCAGCGCTGCACAAACATAGAAGAAAGACAGTCCCTGCTCAAAGAGCTTACAATCTAATAGACAAAAATAAAACGCTTTTGACGGTACTATGTAAGCCACATTAAGCCTGCAAATAGGTGGGGAAATGTGGGGGTACAAATGCAATAAATAAATAAATTAATTATTCCACCCACTCATTGCCTTTCTCATATTTCCCCAACTATTTACCCCTCCTGCACTATCTTCCCCCTTTCCTCCTCCTGCAAACGTTAACACTTTACTATCTCCCTTATTCTGAGGCTGAGTTAGGCAGTTTTATCACCCCTGCAGCTTAAAACTGGTGGAGTTACAGTACATAAGAACATAAGAATAGCAAACTGGGTCAGGCCAGTGGTCCATCTAGCCCAGTATCCTGCTTCCAGCAGTGGCCAATCCGGGTCACAAGTACCTGGCAGAAACCCAATTAGCAGCACCATTCCATGTTACCAACCCCAGGGAAAGCAGTGGCTTCCCCATGCCTATCTTAATAGCAGACTATGGACTTTTCCTCCAGGAACTTGTCCAAACCTTTTTTTTTACCCCAGATTCGCTAATCGCCGTTACCACATCCTCTGACAACAAGTTCCAGAGCTTAACTATTCTTCGACTGAAAAAATAGTTCCTCCTATTTGTTTTTAAAAGTATTTCCATGCAGTTTCATTGAGTGTCCCCTGCTCTTCCTACGGTTTGAATGCGTGAAAAATCGATTCACCTCCAGCTGCTCCACACCGCTCAGGATTTTGTAGACCTCAATTATACGCTCCCTCAGCCCTCTCTTTTCCAAACTGAGGAGCCCTAACTTTCAGCCTCCCAAGATTTTTCCATCTCAACTACTCTTGAAGCTTTAAACAATTTTCTGCACTCTCTGGCTGTTCTTGCAGAAGAAAGGGATTACACTTATGATCAATAATACATGGATTCAATTGCAGCCATTTATGTTGTGTCCAGGGCAAGGAGTAATTGGAGCTAAATTCAGCAAAAGTCAGAAGGTGCCCATTCTTCATTATAAGAGTTAATGAACATGTACCCTCGGTCTGGCACACTGAACAATTTAGAACTGAATTATTTATTTTAAACACAGAATTTAACAAGAGGGGCAGTTGAACTGCTGTATACCATTTAATCTTCACTAACATCTCCAATGTCTAAAAAAAAAAAAAAAAGTTCATTGTAGACAGTAATATTGGATGGCCTTTTTATTTTCTTAAACAGAGACCATTGCTGGGTTTAATTTCAGTGGAAATGGCGAAGCTGGCGTCTGATATATAATGTGAGCAAGTGCAAAGTGATGCATGTGGGAAAGAGGAACCCGAATTATAGCTATGTAATGCAAGGTTCCACGTTAGGAGTCACAGACCAAGAAAGGGATCTAGGTGTCTTCGTTGATGATACGTTGAAACCTTCTGCTCAGTGTGCTGCTGCGGCTAAGAAAGCAAATAGAATGTTAGGTATCGTTAGGAAAGGAATGGAAAACAACAATGAGGATGTTATAATGCCTTTGTATCACTCCATGGTGCGACCACACCTCGGATATTGTGTTCAATTCTGGACGCCGCATCTCAAAGGTGCAGAGAAGGGCAGAGAAGGGCGACAAAAATGATAAAGAGGATGGGACGACTTCCCTATGAGAAAAGGCTAAAGCGGCTAGGGCTCTTCAGCTTGGAGAAAAGGCGGCTGAGGGGAGATATGATAGAGGTCTGTAAAATAATGAGTGAAGTTGAACGGGTAGATGTGAAGCATCTGTTTACTCTTTCCAAAAATACTAGGACTAGGGGGCATGCGATGAAGCTACAATGTAGTAAATTTAAAACGAATTGGAGAAAATTTTTCTTCACTCAACGTGTAATTAAACCCTGGAATTTGTTGCCAGAGAATGTGGTAAAGGCGGTTAGCTTAGCGGAGTTTAAAAATTGTTTGGGCAGCTTCCTAAAGGAAAAGTCCATAGACCGTTATTAAATGGACTTACTACTACTACTACTACTACTACTTAGCATTTCTATAGCGCTGCCAGGGTTACACAGCGCTGTACAAGTTTAAAATGGGGAAGGATAGTCCCTACTCAAGAGAGCTTACAATCTAAAGGTTACAAACTATGTAGTCAGTGTAGGTAACTTACAACTTATGTAGTCAGTGTACACTATTTCTGGGATAAGCAGTATAAAATGTTTTGTACTTTTTTGGGATCTTGCCAGGTATTTTGACCTGGATTGGCCACTGTTGGAAACAGTGCTGGGCTCGATGGACCTTTGGTCTTTCCCAGTATGGCAATACGTATGTACTTATATAGTAATGCAGATTTGACTCCACCTTTTTTTCTTTTCTGGCTTTCATGCCAAGAGATCTGCTTGGAAATCCAGGTGTATTCTATAACTATGTGTGCAACTTAATTGGCTTAACAAGCCGATCAGTGATTTGAACAGCACTAAACAAGCAATAATGAGCACTAATTGGAAATAACTAGAATTTGCGCACACGACTCGTTAAGCATGTTCTGTAATGCGGCGCACTTAACTTCTAACATGCGTAGGCAAAAAGGGGAGCGGTTATGGGTGGGAAAATGGGTATTTTGTGGGCATTCCAAAATTTACACGCATAATTATAGAATATGGCCCAGTGTGTGTAAATCTACGCAGCGTAGTTTTAGACGCTGCGATATCAACTAAGTAAATTCTATATACCGTGCCTAAATCTAGGCTAAGCTTATCCTACATAATAAAATGCACCTCCAACGTTCTGAAGCTGAGAAAGTGAAGCCTTCAAGCCTTGAAGCATTCCTGCAATGTTCCGGAACTACGTGTCGTCAGTTGAGGAGATGGAGCCTTACAGTGCGCACGAATGCTTCAAGGCTTGAAGGCTTCACTTTCTCGGCTTCAGAACGTTGGAGGTTCATTTTATTATATAGAACGTGCTTGGTGCTTTTCTGTAGCACATGGGGGGAATTTAATATATGCTGATTAAAGTGAAGGAGTGGCTGGAGGGGGGGCAGGGGAGATAGGACAATTGCTGGGTGGCTGGAGGAGGGCAGGGGACACAGGAGAATCGCTGGGTGGCTGGAAGGGGGCAGGGGAGATAGGAGAATCGTTGGGTGGCTGGAGGGGGGGCAGCGGAGATAGGAGAATCACTGGGTGGCTGAAGGGAGGGCAAGGGACACAGGAGAATTGCTGGGTGGCTGGGGGTCAAGGGAAAAAGGAGAATCGCTGGGTGGCTGGAGGGGGGGCAGGGGACACAGGAGAATCGCTGGGTGGCTGGAGGAAGGACAAGGGACACAGGAGAATTGCTGGGTGGCTGGGGGGGCAAGGGAAAAAGGAGAATCACTGGGTGGCTGGAGGGGGGCAGGGGACACAGGAGAATCGCTGGGTGGCTGGAGGGGGAGCAGGGGAGATAGGACAATCGCTGGGTGGCTGGAGGGGGGGCAGGGGAGAGAGGAGAATCATTGGGTGGCTTGAGGGGGGGCAGGGAACAGAGGAGACTCGCTGGGTGGCTGAAGGGGGAGCAGGGGACAGAAGAGACTCACTGAGTGGCTGAAGGGGGAGCAGGGGACAGAGGAGACTCGCTGGGTGGCTGGAGGGGGGCAGGGGAGAGAAGAGCATCGGTGGGTGGCTGGAGGGGGGCCAGAGAAGACGCACTCGTACCCAGCAGTCTCACTCTCTCTCTGTCACACACACACACTCGCACATTCACTCTCTCTCTCTCTCACACAGTCAATCTCACACATACTCTCTCAAACTACACACTCCGAGGAAAACCTTGCTAGCGCCCGTTTCATTTGTGTCAGAAATGGGCCTGTTTTACTAGTAGAATATACTTAGTCGGAAATATTTACTGCACTGATTTTTTTATGCGCCATAAAAAAAGAATCTGGCTCATTATTTTTTAGAGTGACAAATTAAAACTGACTACAACTACTACTACTTAACATTTCTAAAGCGCTACTAGGGTTACGCAGCGCTGTACAATTTAACATGGAAGGACTTCCCTGCTCAAGGAGCTTACAATCTAAAAGACAAATGTACAGTCAATCTGATAGGTCAGACAGATTGGGGCAGCCTATATGTTCGAAAGGTTAGGTTCCGAAAGCAGCATTGAAGAGGTGAGCTTTAAGCAAGGATTTGAAGATAGGTAGGGAGGGGGCTTGGCGTAGGGGTTCAGGAAGATTGTTCTAGGCATAGGGTGAGGCAAGGTAAAATGGGCGGAGCCTGGAGTTGGCAGTGGTGGAGAAGGGTACTGAGAGGAGGGATTTGTCATGTGAGCGGAGGTTACGGGCAGGAATGTAGGGGGAGATGAGGGTAGAGAGGTAGTGAGGAGCAGCAGAGTGAGTGCATTTGTAAGTAAGGAGGAGAAGCTTGAATTGTATGCGGTATCTGATCGGAAGCCAGTGAAGTGACCTGAGGAGAGGGGTGATATGAGTATATCGGTTCTGGCGGAATATAAGACATGCAGCAGAGTTCTGAACAGATTGAAGGGGGGATATATGGCTGAGTGGGAGGCCAGTGAGGAGTAGGTTGCAGTAGTTGAGGCAAGAGGTAATGAGGGCGTGGACGAGGGTTCGGATGGTGTGCTCAGTGAGGAAAGGTTGAATTTTGTTGATGTTGAAGAGGAAGAAGCGACAGGTTTTGGCAGTCTGCTGGATATGCGCAGAGAAGGAGAGGGAGGAGTCGAAGATGACTCCGAGGTTGCGGGCAGATGAGACGGGGAGGATGAGGGTGCCATCAACCGAGATAGAGAGTGGAGGAAGAGGAGAAGTGGGTTTAGGTGGAAAGATGAGGAGCTCGGTCTTGGACATGTTCAGCTTCAGGTGGCGGTTGGACATCCAGGCAGCAATGTCGGATAGGCAGGCCGATACCTTTGCCTGGGTCTCTGCTGTGATGTCTGGTGTGGAGAGATAGAGCTGGGTGTCATCAGCATAAAGATGATACTGGAAACCATGAGATGAGATCAGTGAGCCTAGAGAAGAGGTGTAGATAGAGAAGAGAAGGGGTCCAAGGACAGATCCCTGGGGAACTCCAACAGATAGCGGGATGGGAGTGGATGAAGATCCATGAGAGTATACCCTGAAGGTGCGGTGGGAGAGATAGGAGGAGAACCAGGAGAGGACAGAGCCCTGGAACCCAAATGAGGCCAGAGTGGCAAGAAGTAAATCGTGACTGACAGTGTCAAAAGCGGCGGAAAGATCGAGGAGGATGAGGATGGAGTAGTGGCCTCTGGATTTGGCCAGGAGCAGGTCACTGCAGACTTTAGAGAGTGCTATTTCTGTCGAGTGGAGAGGGCGAAAGCCGGATTGGAGTGGATCGAGGATGGCATGAGAGGAGAGAAAATCGAGGCAGTGGCTGTGAAAATCGAGGCGCTCAAGTATTTTAGAGAGGAAGGGTAAGAGAGAGATGGGGCGATAGTTGGAGGGGCAGGTAGGGTCAAGTGATGGTTTTTTGAGGAGAGGTGTGACTACGGCGTGCTTGAAGGTGTCAGAGACAGTTGCAGTGGAGAGAGAGGTTAAGGATGCGACAGATGGAGGGGTTGACATTATGGGCGATGGTGCTAAGTAGGTTGGTGGGGATGGGATCAGCGGAACAGGTGGTGCATTTCGAGGAGGAAAGATTCCTGTGTAAACATTTTCTGCAAAGGATATATTCCTGGTACTATGATCATTGTATAATTTCCAATAGGGATGTGGATGGACGAAAATGTTTCGGTTCATTTGCAGATTAAAAAAAAAAAAAGAAATCCTGAATTTTCAGATATTTGGTTTCCTCCTTATTGTTCATTTTCTTCTTTATTAGACACCAATGAGCAATTTAAAGAACAATAAAGTCAGACCAGCAGCAGGTGACTTGATGACCACATCTTTTAATAATTTTCCATCTCTTCGGGGCTAACCACTAATTTTCAGTGGCATTTAACTGCTTAGTACTCCTGAAAATAACTGTTCAGTGCTGATCTGAAAATCGGCTATTTAAGGGGTGTTTGGGGGCAGAGTTGGCACTTGGCCAATTAAGTGTCGATACTCAGCACTTAACCGGCCAAATTAACCGCATAAATAGGACCGCATAAAGGTCAGTCCTATCTTTATGCTTTAACCCATAGCCAGTTAAGTGCTAAATATTGCACTTAACCAAATATACGTTTATTGGCTCCACAAATCCGGAAATTCAACGTCAAAGCCCAGACATGGTCCAGTATTGAATCTGTAGGACTAACACCACTACTGGCTGAAGATCGAGCTCAAAATATACAGGGGTCTGCTTCCATCTTAACAAAGATGCATATTGGTGTAGATTTATGACTGAGTGCATGTATAAATAGTACAGGCATGCATTTTATTTAGATTTTGCTCACACCTTTTTCAGTGGTAGCACAAGGTTGAGTTTCATTCAGGTACTCTGGATATTTCTCTGTCCCAGGAGGGCTCACAATCTAAGTTTGTACCTGAGGCAATGGAGGGTTAAATGACTTGCCCAAGATCACAAGAAGCAGCAGCGGGATTTGAACTGGCCACCTCTGGATTGTAAACCCACTGCTCTAACCACTAGGCCACTCCTCCACTCAGCAACATTCCATGTAGAATCACCAATAATAGCAACATTCCATGTAGAATCTCAAATAGTAGCAACATTCCATATAGAATCTCAGATAGTAGCAACAAAATCTCAAATAATTTGTTTGGATTTTGCTCACACCTTTTTCAGTAGTAGCTCAAGGTGAGTTACATTCAGGTACTCTGGATATTTCTCTGTCCCAGGAGGGCTCACAATCTAAGTTTGTACCTGAGGCAATGGAGGGTTAAGTGACTTGCCCAAGATCAAAAGGAACAGCAGTGGGGTTTGAACCAGCCACTTCTGGATTATAAAACCAGTGCTCTAACCACTAGGCCACTCCTCCACTCCATTTTACTGTTCAGGTTTCATCCCACCAGATAGGAGGGGAGCAAGTTCATACATGCTATCTTTTTCTTTTGATGTAAGCACAGGGGAAAAAAAGATAAGACTTCTAGGTTACAACCTAATGTGTTTTTTTTTTAATGTACTTATAAATAGTAAGTTATTTTTTGTTACATTTGTATTCTGCACTTTCCCACTCATGGCAGGCTCAATGCGGCTTACATGGGGCAATGGAGGGTTAAGTGACTTGCCCAGAATCACAAGGAGCTGCCTGTGCCTGAAGTGGGAATCGAACCCAGTTCCCCAGGACCAAAGTCCACCACCCTAACCACTAGGCCACTCCTCCACTGTTGCTACTATTTGAGATTCTACATGGAATGTTGCTATTCCACTAGCAACATTCCATGTAGACCCTTCCAGATCAGCAATGTGGCCGCGCAGGCTTCTGCTTCTGTGAGTCTGACGTCCTGCACATACGTGCAGGACGTCAGACTCACAGAAACAGAAGCCTGCGCAGCCTTCTACATGGAATGTTGCTAGTGGAATAGCAACATTCCATGTAGAATCTCCAATAGTAGCAACATTCCATGCAGAATCTCCAATAGTATCTATTTTATTTTTGTTACATTTGTACCCCGTGTTTTCCCACTCATGGCAGGCTCAATGCGGCTTACATGGGGCAATGGAGGGTTAAGTGACTTGCCCAGAGTCACAAGGAGCTGCCTGTGCCTGAAGTGGGAATTGAACTCAGTTCCTCAGGACCAAACTCCACCACCCTAACCACTAGGCCACTCCTGATTCTCATAACATTATGTCTGTTAACATCTCTGCACAAATACAGGGAGTCCCTATAACCAGCTTCTCCCAATGACACACTGATTTAAAAATTTAGGACAAATTAGTATTCTAATCGATGAAAGCAATACTTCCTCTGTGTACATCCCTATGCTGCACAAGCCCAAGCCAGCATGTTTAACGTGTGAAATAAAATTAAAATGACACCAATATTAAAGAACGAGAACATGGATAGAGCAACTCACTCGAATCTCCGCTCCTCGTCTCTTTTTCTGCCACGTTTAATTTTTTTTAAGCAGTGCTAGTGGCACACTTCAGAAAGTGCAGGCTGTTTCGGGCAATCTCGGGGGCCCTCCTTCAGCGTGTCCCGCTCCCGAGGGCTGAAGGAAGGTCCCCGGGATTGGCTAAAGAGGACTGTTCCTGCTGACGTGTGCCAGCGCTGGTTAAAAAATTTAATTGAGGCAAGTACTGGTACGGGGGGGGGGGGGGAGGAAAAAGAGCAAGCACAGAGGCAAGCCAGAGAGGTGCTGTATGGGGGGGGGGCAGCAAGTGGGGAGAGAAGATGCACAAACAAGCCACAGAGGGAGGAGGAGGAGAACGATGCCGAGAGGGGACCCGAGCCCAAATTTTGGTAGCTGGTTATTAAAGTAGCTACTTTAACAACCGGCTCCCAAAATTCTTAAAAAATGAACAAACGTCTCGCATGAGCCGGTGCGAGCCGGCTCCTGCACACCAGTGGCGTCGCGAGGGCAGCTGACACCCGGGGCGGGTTGCCGCTGCGCACCCCCACCCCCCCGTGTGCAGCGCGACGCACCCTCCCCCCTCCGTAGTGCAACCCCCCCCCCACGTGAGAACATACCAGGAAGGAGGTGAGGGGCGGGCGGGAGGGCCAATCCGCCGAGTGCACGCCGCTGGGGGGTGTCGGCACCTCGCTGGTTCCTTGCTCTCTCTGCCCTGGAACAGGAAGTAACCTGTTCCGGGGCAGAGAGAGCAAGGAACCAGCAAGGCCGACACCCCCCAGCGGCGTGCACCCGGGGTGGACCGCCCCACCGCCCCCCCTTCCTACGCCACTGCAGCACACCAATGCTTGGGTCCCAAAATAATGGGGGTGCTCCAGCACCCACAGCACCCAAGAGTCGGTGCATATGAACTGAACATGTATACCCCGGAGGAAAGGAGAAACAAAGGTGATATGATACAGACGTTCAAATATTTTCCAAAGACGGGAAGGCAGTAGAACTAGAGGACATGAATTGAGATTTATTTGTTGCTTTTGTATCCCACATTTTCCCACCTATTTGCAAGCTCAATGTGGCTTACATTGTTCCATCATGGCGATCGCCATTTCCGGAGTGAGAGATACAAATGGAATTACATTAAAGTTCATGATTGACGTGGAGGGACATAATCGAACGTTGCCGGCGAAATAGATCGCCGGTGATCACTTTCGATAGTAGATTAAGCAGTCAAGTACAAAGAGTTCATATTTGGAATGAGATAAAATGGTATTGCGTTAAAGTTCATTTGTGGTAGAGTAGATCATGGAAGTCAAGTATAGAGAGTTAAGTTTTATCCAATTCTGGTTTGAGTTTCGTTGTCTGCAATGTAGGATGGATCATTGTGGTATGACTTATTGAACAGGTTGGCACCTAACTTTTGAATGGCTCAATGCTGACTTATGCTTGTATTTTATAACTGGAATCATGGAACCGTTAGAGAATTGGAAACTACGTGCATGGCACTGCAGTGCCAAGTTATATAATTCATGTACAAGTGAGTCCTGCCCATGATCCACCTATGTGAACAGCTACATGCTAAGATGTAAAAAGAATGTAAAAAGAATTGAAGCGGTGCAAAGAAAAGCTACGAGAATGGTATGGGATTTGCGTTACAAGACGTATGAGGAGAGACTTGCTTACCTGAACGTGTATATCCTGGAGGAAAGGAGAAACAGGGGTGATATGATACAGACGTTCAAATATTTGAAAGGTATTAATCTGCAAACGAACCTGTTCCGGAGATGAGAAGGCGGTAGAACTAGAGCACATGAAATGAGATTGAAGGGGGGAAGACTCAAGAAAAATGTGAGACAGTATTTCTTCACGGAGAGAGTGGTGGATGTTTGGAATGCCCTTCCGCGGGAGGTGGTGGAGATGAAAACGGTAACGGAATTCAAAAATGCATGGGATAAACATAAAGGAATCCTGTTCATAAGGAATGGATCCTCAGAAGCTTAGCGGAGATTGGGTGGCAGCACCAGTGGTTAGGAGGCGGGGCTAGTACTGGTTAGACTGGATGGACCGTACAGGTCTTTCTTTGCTGTCATCTACTACATATGCGCAAATTTATAGAATAGACCCTAGGCAAAATGGAGTTACCGCGTGGCTCTTGCAGTAATTTCATTTTTGGCGGACGTCCGATATGCACATCCGAAAAATAATATTTTCAGATGGGTGTATTGGAGGCGCGCCAAGTGGCAACTTGACGTGCGTAGGTCATTACCGCCCAGTTACCTAGTAAGGCTTTACCACTAGGTCAATGGCTGGCAGTAAAGTCTCAGACCCAAAACGGATGTGCAGCAATTTTGATTTTGCTGCTCGTCCATTTTCGGCAAAAATAAAAAAGGCCTTTTTTACAGGTGCGCTGAAAAATGAATCGGTACGCGCCCAAAACCCGCACCTACACTACTGTGAGCCATTTTTCAGCGCACCTTAGTAAAAGGACCCCCTAAAAGCCATAGCAGAACAGTGATGTCTGCTGATAAGAGAGCGGAGCTGTGAATTGGGACTCCAGAGCTTTAGACCTGTCACAGACTCCCAAAGCAGTGTGACTATGGGGCCAATTAACTTCTATTTTTATTAAACGTTCTGGGTTTCTAGCTACTCACAATCTCCACAAATGGTATTGCAAGGAGAAATGAAGACTTTTTTCATTCTGTTTCCATGGAAAAAATATATCCTTCAATAAGGCTTTTGGATTCTGATATGTTTTGATTCACTGATGAGGTATAAGAGCATAATATGACTAGTGAATTCTCCAATGGACATGGTCAAGTAGCACCTGTCAAGGTTCAAGAAATAATCTACTATAATAAAACTCACCCTCAACGTTCTGAAGACACTGACGTCACTGCAGGCACTCACACACTGGTTCGTAAGTTCATGGTGGTGAAGCCACAACACTGACCATGTCTCTGTGCCCCGCCCTCGCGTCACACGTGATGACGTCGAGGGCGGAACAATTACAAAAAAACTAAAAAGAACGAACGGGGAGGAGTAGGGAAACACGAATGAATCGCTGCAGACTGCCAAACAAAGAAAACCGCCCGAGGACGTGCCCAAACGAAGCCATCTCTCTCTGCCCATGTCTCCTAGCCCTGCCCTCACGTCTAACATTATGATGTCGAGGGCGGAGACATGGCCAGAGAGAGATGGCTTCAACCGATGAACCCTACAGTGACCACAAAGGCCCAGCTACCCGCCAACCACCCCTCCACAAATGGCGCCGCCACAATCGCCGTCGTCGTCAACGCCGCTCCCACCCTCCACTCACTTCTCTCCGTCTGCCACCGGAACGCCAGGCAAAGTGGTGAGTTACAGGGGAGTGGGAGAGGAGAGGGAGGACAGGAAAGGAGCGCGTGGGACTCGGGAGAGAGGGAGACAGCAACGGAGGGAGGGGGAGCCCTTGCTAGCGCCCGTTTCATTTCAGGTAGAAACAGGCCTTTTTTACTAGTTTTTAATAAAACTACAGGTTGTATTTTATTTATTATTATTTAAGAAAAAGTAGGGAAAGTTTTACCTTTCTGACCAAACATTTGACCACCATATTTCAGGAATTTTACTACTTAAGGCAGTAATGGAAAAATCTATTATGGGAACAATTCTATAACACACTCTAAAATTCTGAGTACTGAACTAGTATTGTATAACAGCAAATCTGTGTGCCAGATTTATTATAGAATCCTAACAGAAGCCAGCAATGATGTGCCTACATTTGGGTATGAATGCTTACCCTTGCTGTATGGCAGGTGTTGATGTGAGCTACTAAATGTGGCATCATGAACACGAAACTGGAAACATTCTATAAATTGTTCACTGTACCGGTTGAAACACCCATGACCTGCCTATGCTCCATCCACTTCAACGCACCCATTGCAGTTATGAATTAGAGCACTTAGGTGTCAAGATATAGAATAGCACCTAAGGTTGGAAATTTCCTTAAAAACATAAAAATAGCAATACTGGGTCATCTAGACCAGTATCCTGCTTCCAACAGTGGCCAAGCCAGGTCACAAGTACCTGGCAAAAACCCATAGTGCCAACATTCTATGTAGAATTTCAAATAGTATCAACATTCCATGTAGAAACCCAAGTAGTGGCAACATTCCATGTAGAATGTCAAATAGTATCAACATTCCATGTAGAAACCCAAGTAGTGGCAACATTCCATGTAGAATGTCAAACAGTATCAACATTCCATGTAGAAACAAACATTGATTAAAGATAAGAATTTTACTCTCCGAAGGCTGGAATATCTGGAAAATCAGTCCAAGAGACTTAACTTGAGACTAATAAATTTCCCTAGTTCACCTCTTATTACCCCTGTACAAATGGTAAACAAATATCTTGTGGAAATACTGGGCATGTCAGAAAATTCACTACCACCAATTACTAGAGCATTTTATTTGCCACCTGATTCTAGAGTGGAGTCAGAAAACCTTCCTCAAGGTGGTGCGGTAATGAATCTGACTACCTTTTTGGAATCATCCTTAGAAGTTGTAACGAAAAGAGCAACACTATTAGTCTCATTTGCTTTAGAAATGGATCTGGATGCAGTACTGAGACTTTCTTTAAGACATTTAGATTCAGTTTTTTGAGGGTCAAAAATAAGAGTATATCCAGATTTATCCAGAGAGACTCAAAAGAGGTGTAAAGCCTTTTTGGCTTTGCGCACAAGAACTGTGGCAATAGGAGCTACCTTCCTATTGAAATGTCCTTGTGTATGTAGAATTATGTTTCAATCTAAACAGTTTCAATTTTTTGACCCCAAACAGCTAGGGGAATTTCTAATCAGTAGGGAAGAGGTTAATGTAGTGGTTTAATCCCATATGTACACTGTTTAACAGCCTTGGAGTGAATCACTCGGGACCTGACACCAGTGCCTTTCCTAGCCTAGATGGCACCCGGGTGCAGTGCGCCCCCCCCCTGCAAAATGACACCTCCCCCCCTGGCGAAATAACACCCCTCTCCGGGTGCACGCCACTGGGGGGGAGGGAGCTGCAGCGAACGAGCAAAGTTAGCAAACTCGGAGCCGACAGGCGCGCACCGTGGCACCCCCCCCCCAGTGGCGTGCACCCGGGGCGGACTGCCCCACCGCCCCCCTTGGTACGCCACTGCCTGACACTTCATTAATATAAATTACAATGTATGAATTTCTTTTAGATTATATGATTAATCTTACATCTTGGATTGATTTCTTATTTTTGTGGTCGATAATTATATGAAACTTAAATAGTAATTTGCTTGTTTATATAATTTTTCATTTCCAAATTGTGTATTATCATTCATAAATGTGAAATTATGTTTGTTAAAAAGCTTAATAAAAATAAAGTAAAAAAAAAACATTCCATGTAGAAACCCAAATAGTGGCAACATTCTTCCCCCCATGTCTATCTCAATAGCAAACTATGGACTTTTCCTCCAGGAACTTGTCTAAACCTTTTTTTTTTTTAACCCAGATACGCTAACTGCTATTACTACATCCTCCAGCAAAGAGTTCCAGAGCTTAACTATTCATTTAGGGTGTCTTTTACTAAGGCGATTTTAGCACGCAATAAAATTGTGGGTGCCCTAAACATTATAGAAGCCCATAGGAATGCATTGGTGTCTCTAACATTTAACGCACCTACAATTTTAGCGCACACCAAAAATGTGATCGTGCCTTAGTAAAAGACCCCCTGAGTGAAAAAATAGCTCCTCCTATTTGTTTTAAAGGTATTACCATGTAACTTCTTTGAGTGTCCCCTAGTCTTCGTACTTTTGGAACGAATAAAAATCGATTCACTTCTACTCGTTCTACACCACTCAGGGTTTTGTAGACCTCAATCATGTCTCCCCCTCATCCGTCTCTTTTCCAAGCTGAAGAGCCTTAACCTCTTTAGCCTTTCCTCATATAAGAGGTAATCAACAGAAATAAAACAAAATAAAACATTGGTGGATGAGGGACAGGGAGATATGCATGGAGATCGGAGGGTGACAAAGCAATACAATTTTATGGCTTATAATGGGCTAGAAAACCCAGATCTTTGTTAAGTCCTGTCTGGTGGGTGTCAAAATATTTTATCATTCTGACTTCAAAGGTCTTATGTTCCTGTATTATTTTAAAGTTCCCTTTTAAGATTCTTACCACGAAATCACTGGTACAGTGTTCTGGTTTTTGTAAAGTGCTGCCCCACAGGTGTGACATCTTTATTGGTACTGGCATTTTTCATATGGTGTCTATGTAAATTAAATCTCTTCTTTAGCATCTGACTGGTTTCTCCAATGTAGCAGCCTTTGTTGCATTTTTTTACACTGAATGATATATACCACATTGGAAGATGAGCACGTGAAAGATTCCTTAATGTTGAATATTTTTCCTTTGTGAATGACCGTGGGGTCCTGTGAAATGTTTTGGCATAGTTTGCTGCTGGATATATTGCAATGATGTGTGCCATTCTTTTCTGTTTGAGTCTGTGTTGGGAGCTTACTTCTAATTAGCTTGTGTTTTAAGTTGGGTGGCTGTCGGAAGGCCAGCACTGGTGGGGATGGGAATATCTCTTTCAGTAATTCATCCTCCTGGAGTAGAGGCTGTAGATCTTTTATGATTTTTCTTAATTTTTCCAGCTCTGGGTTGTTTGTCACTATAAAGGGGATTCTGTCTGTGGCTTTTTTTTTCTTCTTTGTACTGTAGCAGATTTTCCCTGGGTGTTTTGCATATCTCCATGCATATCTCCCTGTCTCTCATCCACCCGACTCTTCCTGTCTCTCACCTATCCACCCTCATCCTGTTAGACTGTCACTGAAATGCTTTGATGTTTCACTTATATATACTGTCATCTACCAACATTTGCTTATTCCCGATCTGACGAGGAAGGGCTACCTTTGAAAGCTAATCAAGAAATGTATTGTTTTCAAGATCTGCACCTTGGTCCATAAAATTATTTATGGTGAAGCCCCGGGATACATGACCGACCTCATAGACCTCCCAACCAGAAACACAGTCGCATCAACACGTTCATACTTAAATCTCCACTACTCAAACTGTAAAGGACTCAAATACAAATCAACTTCTGCACCCAGCTTCTCCTACATAAGCACACAACTGTGGAATGCATTACCAAAAGCTGTGAAAACAATGTACGACCATCTCAACTTCCGGAAACTATTAAAGACCAACCTGTTCGAAAAGGCTTACCCTACCGACCCAACTTAAGTGCCTGAACCCTGCGACACAATGTAACTAAAGCTTATAATAAACACTCCTAGAGTGGGGGAGTAGCCTAGTGGTTAGTGCAGTGGACTTTGATCCTGGGGAGCTGAGTTCAATTCCCACTGCAGCTCCTTGTGACTCTGAGCAAGTCACTTAACCCTCCACTGCCCCTGGTACAAAATAAGTACCTGAATATAGGTAAACCGCTTTGAATATAGTTGCAAAAACCTCAGACAGGTGGTAAATCATTCCCCTTTCCCACTATATAACTCTTCTCCCTACAATTCCCAATATGTCTGTCACATATGAACCTTATTTGACTATAACATCATTTTGTATCTGTTTTCTCTACAGGAGCAGGCAAACGCCTTCACGGTATTATGTAAGACACATTGAGCCTGCAAATAGGTGGGAAAATGTGGGATACAAATGCAATAAATAAAAATAAATTAAGTTATGTCCAATAAAAAGGTATAATCTTATTTTCTTTTCCATGTTTTATTTTGTTTTATTTCTATTGATTACCTTTAAAAGTGAACTAACACGGCTACCACACCTCTCTACTCATCTAAGAGGAATTCCATCCCCTTTATCATCTTGGTTGCTCTTTGAACCTTTTCTAATTCTGCAATATATTTTTTGAGATACAGCGACAAGAACTGAATGTAATACTCAAGGTGAGGTCGCACCATGGAGCAATACATATTATAGTATTCTTGGTCTTATTTACTACTAGTACTACTTATCATTTACATAGTACCAAAGTAACATAGTAGATGACGGCAGAAAAAGACCTGCACGGTCCACCCAGTCTGCCCAACAAGATAAACTCACGTGCCATTTTTTGTGTATATCTTACCTTGATTTGTACCTGTCTTTTTCAGGGCACAGACCGTATAAGTCTGCCCAGCACTATCCCCACCTCCCAACCACCAGCCCCGCCTCCCACCACCGGCTCTGGCACAGACCGTATAAGTCTGCCCAGCACTATCCCCACCGCCAGCTAAGCTTCTGGGGATCCCTTCCTTCTGAGGAGGATTCCTTTATGTTTATCCCACACATGTTTGAATTCCGTTACCGTTTTCCTCTCCACCACCTCCCGCGGGAGGGCATTCCAAGCATCCACCACTCTCTCCGTGAAAAAATACTTCCTGACATTTTTCTTCAGTCTGCCCCCCTTCAATCTCATTTCATGTCCTCTCATTCTACCGCCTTCCCCTCTCCGGAAAAGGTTCATTTGCGGATTAATACCTTTCAAATATTTGAACGTCTGTATCATATCACCCCTGTTTCTCCTTTCCTCCAGGGTATACATTTTCAGGTCAACAAGTCTTGTAATGCAAATCCCATACCATTCTCGTAACTTTTCTTTGCACCGCTTCCATTTTTTTAACATCCTTCACAAGATACAGCCTCCAAAACTGAACACAATACTCCAGGTGGGGCCTCACCAACGTCTTATACATCTTTTTCTTAGATGCAGACTCCCCAAGATGGACCCTAGCATCAGGTAATTATGATTCGGATTATTCTTTCCAATGTGCATCACTTTGAATTTGTCCACATTAAATTTCATCTGCCATTTGGATGTCCAGTCTTCCAATTTCCTAAGGTCTTCCTGCAATTGTCATCTGCAAATTTAATCACCTCACTCGTCATTCCGATTTCCATTTCATTTATAAATATGTTAAATATCACCGATCCCAGTACTGATCCCTGCGGTACTCCACTGTTCACCCTCCTCCATTGAGAGAAATGACCATTTAACCCTACCCTCTGTTTTCTGTCCAACTAGTAAAAAAGGTCCGTTTCTGACACAAATGAAACGGGCGCTAGCAAGGTATTCTTCGGCTCCCCTGCAGCCAGCCATGTCCAGCGACCCTCCTCTCCCCCCTGTGCCCACTGCAGCCACCCATGTCCAGCGAACCTCCTCTCTCCCCTGCCCCCCTCCTGCCACCCATGTCCAGTGAACCTTCTCTCTCCCCTGCCCCCCCTCCAGGCACCCATGTCCAGCGACCCCCCTGCCCCCCCTGCAGCCATCCATGTCCAGCGACCCTCCTCTCTCCCCTGCCCCCCTGCAGCCACCCATGTCCAGAGACCCTCCTCTCTCCCCTGCCCCCCCTCCAGCCACCCATGTCCAGCGACCCTCCTCTGGACATGGATCAGCTGTGAGGCATGGGTTTGTTTTCCTGGGTTCTGAAGTTGACATCATAATGGCTACGTTGATGTCAGCCTGATCTACGGAGCCTAGCAGACCAACTCAGAAGGAGCCATGGTCCCAGGCAGCAAGACAGAACGTTGGAGGTGAAAATTATTATATAGGATAACCAATTCCTAATCTACATCAGAACATTACCTCCTATCCTATGACTTTTTAATTTTCACAGGAGTATCTCATGAGGAACTTTGTCAAAAGCTTTCTGAAAATCTAGATAAACTACATCAACCGGCTCACCTTTATTCACGTTTATTCATGCTGCAAATTGGTGAAGTAAGACTTCCCTTGGCTGAACCCATGCTGACTCTGTTCCATTAGACCATGTTTATTTATGTGTTCTGTAATTTTATTCTTTATATTAGTTTCCATTATTTTACCTGGTGCTGACATTAGGCTTAATGGTCTGTAATTTCTCAGATCACCCCTGAAACCCCTTTTAAAAAATTGGCATTAAAAATAGGACAATTTTAATGACAGATTACATTTTACTAACAGCAGATCAGCAATTTAATGCTTGAGCTCTTTGAATACCCTTGGATGTATGCCATCTGGTCCAGGTGATTTACTACTCTTTAGTTTGTCGATTTGGCTCTGTACATCTTCCAGGTTCACTCTTATATGGGATGGAAGCTCTGCCCAGTGGGCAGGGTGCCACCACTTTGGACACAGTACTGGAAGAAGGAGGGAGTGCTACCCCTTCCTCCAGCATCTAAAGTTAAGGAGGAAGGTTTGGGGCTTCGAGACCACAGGAGGGGGGCACACTAGATCACCAGGCGTGGGCCCCCATAACGATCTGACTCCCAAATCACTCCAATACATCTATTATGGAACTCTCCAATTTGTTTACTTGAAGTACATCCTCATTACTGAATATTATTATTGAATACTACATCTTGTCTTGATATCATTATGTTATGTTTTATCTATTTATCCACTTCCAATCCTACATGATATACTGATGCACCTTTATTTGTAATAATTCTGAAATGTTTATTCCGTTATATGATTGCTATGATATTCTTATGCACCTTTTCTGTATATACTAGCCTTTGAGCCCGTAAACACGGGCTATTATAGGAAGGGGGGTTGAAAGGCCCGCCCCCACCGCCGAGTTCGCCGCTGCCCCTCCCCCTCCGAGTTCGCGCCCCCCCCACCGAGCCATCACCACCCACCTTCCACCCGGCCGGGCCCTCGCTTCGCTATTGAAACAGCGAGGGTCCGGGAACGCAGCACTGAGCTCTGCTGAGCTGCCGACGTCGGCCTTCGTTCTTCTTCTCTGCCTGTCCCGCCCTCGTGTGACGTAACGTCGCCGAGGGCGGGACAGAGGCAGAGAAGATTAACGAAGGCTGACGTCGGCAGAGCTCAGTGCTGCGTTCCCAGACCCTCGCTGTTTCAATAGCGGAGCGAGGGCCCGGCCGGGTGGAAGGTGGGTGGCGGCGGCGACTCGGGTGGGGGGAGCGTTAGACGGCGGTGTCCCTCTGTACAGACCCTCTGTGTTCCGCCCCCCCCGTCATCACGTATTGACGTGGGAGCGGGGCAGAGAAGGTCTCTACTGCGCATTTGCGAGTGAGTACGGTCACTCGCCGTTTATATGTTTGATATTCTGAAATTCTTATTCTACTAATGTGAATGTCGTTGTAACATTTTGTAAGCTACGTTGAGCCTGCAAATGGGTGGGAAAATGTGGGATACAAGTGCAGCAATTAAATAAATAAATAAATAAACAAATAAATAAATGAATAAAACAGGTGCAAATTGCTGAAAAGAGGTTACTAGTTAAGTCAGGGGGTTGGGGACCATATGTTCCCTGTATCATTGTCACTACAGTGGCTTTCTGTTAGCAAATGAGTTTGTTTTAAATTTTTGTTCATTGCAGTTTGTCATGTCCCGGGATAGGACACTGGGAAGTGAACTCACTGAGGCAGAGGCGAAGGCTGCCAGCAAACCCTGGTTTCTTTGCTTGAACCGGCCACCGTTCTCCACAGGCAGGGCCGGTCTTAGCAAGTGCGGGGCCCTGTGCAGACCAATTTGGTGGGGCCCCATCCTAGCCCCGCCCACCCTAGGCCCACCCACCCTAGCTCCGCCCCACCCTAGCCACGCCCTGCCATAGTTCCGCCCCCACCCTAGCTCCACCCCATTGAAAAGATTACTCCATTTTTAGAAAATTTTAAGTGTGACTGATGAAGTGACAGGGGAATCCCTAGTAAATTATTTATATTGGGTAACTAGGTTGTTTGTGAGACCACCTGCTGTGTAATAGCCAATTTCTTTGCAACCTTCTATTTGCTCTCTAATGCTCTACCTCTACTAAGTGCTTCAAGAAGAAATTTACAGTAACATATAAAAGCAAACTGTATGCCATCAAACAGAAGACTGTGAAGCATCAAAACACAGATAAAATTGCATATAACCCTTTCTAGACTCCAAGAAATGGAGCACTTGTGACATTAAGCTAAAAAACCATCATGCACAAGCTTTGATCTTCTGTAATAGATTCCTTACAACTGATTATATTAACCTGAAAATTAAAATGGCTTCCTGGGAAAAGCACGGCAGCATTGTTCTGTTACAGAAAGGTTAATCGTTTGTTCTACCTGAGTGATGAAGTTGCCGTCACAAGCATAAATCATACGTTTCTTTATTTTTTAAGTCGCACTGGCACTGGCACCAGGCGATGGCGATGGCTCACCTCCGACCACGCTGCAGCTTCTTTTCCCTTACCGCTCAATGACTCCCGCCCGCCCTTGCGGGAACAGGAAATACCTCATCAGAAGGAGGCGGGACATTGAGCGGGAAGGCAAAAGGGAAAAGCTGGGGTGAGCCGTCGTGCCTGCAACTGTCTGTTGGGGCCGGGCCATTGCTGCAACAGTCGTTGACCTGGGACTGGGAGGCGGGAGCTGACGGCGGGCTCAGAGGGGGGGGGGGCACCGGTGGCAGAAGGCGGGATCGGAGCGATCATGATGATGCGGTCTGGAGCGAGTGTGGGATCATGATGATGCGGTCCGAGCGAGCGGGGCTCGGAGAGGCAGATTTGAGGAACACCGCGCGGGGTCCCTTAAGCACAGGGCCCTATGCGGCTGCCTTGGTCGCCTCTGCCTAAGACCGGCCCTGTCCACAGGTTGAGCCCGCAGGTGCAGGTGGTCAGCAGGACTTGCAAAATCCTCAGCAGGGTGAAGGACAGGCAGCATACAGCAAAGTCAGGTCCAGGCAGCAGAAGTCAGGAGTAGCTAAGCAGGAGGAATGCAAGCAGTAAAAGCACCAGCAGACAAGCAAGAAACATGTTACTGAAGCATTCAGCTACTCGGGCAGCCTGGATGTGAAGAGCTTAGGGCATAATACGTCACACTACTACAACGGCATCCCAATCACTCCCCCAGAAGCGCTACAGGACCCAGATGGGTAAGAGAGCTGCCAGCAGACAGCTACACCACCGCAGAACACAAACCAGTGGAAAAGGTACCGAGACAAGCTGCACCGCACCAGAGCACGCTGCCACGATCCAAACGGAGAAAAGTGCTGGCAGGGAAATGTGCCCCAGTGAGTGCACCACACAGAGTAAGGCTGAAATCCCCAAGGCACGCCACAGAGGTAAGGCGGCGTGACATAGTTAAGCTGAAGCATCTGGCCATATGGTGACTAATATTCCATATAAATCATTCCTTGTGTTCACAAGAGAGTGGTACTTTGCTGGACCCTTCACTGCAATACACTTTAGGGCACGGGCTTACCTTTCATTGTGTGCAGTGCCACAACTGTGGAATAAAATATAACTTGCCAGTACAAGTGCAACAGATATGAGAGTTACAATAGTTTTGCTGGGCCCTGAATACCTATCAGGCTTATTTTTGAAAGAGAAGGGCGCCCATCTTTCAACATAAATCAGGAGATGGGCGTCCTTCTCCCAGGGTCGCCCAAATCGGCATAATCGTAAGCCAGTTTTGGACGTCCCCAACTGCTTTACGTCGCGGGGACGACCAAAGTTCCCGGGGGCGTGTCGGAAGCATAGTGAAGGCGGGACTGGGACGTGCTTAACACATGGGCGTCCTCGGCCGATAATAGAAAAAAGAAGGGTGTCCCACTGTACCCAGTTGTAGGTGCCCCTCTTCACCCCTTAGGGATGTGGTAGTGTTGTACAGTTGTGGGGAGTGGGTTTTGGAGGGGTTGGGGGGCTCACCACCCAAGGTAAGGGAGCTATGCATCTGGGAGTAGTTTAGTAGTAGATGCAGTGCACTTGAGACAGGTGGACCCAGGCTCCTACCTCCTCCTACCTTTTTCACTTGTGGAGGAAACTGTGAGCCCTCCAAAACTCACCAGAAACCTACTGTACCCACATATAGGTGCCCCCTTCACCCATAAGGGCTATGATAGTGGTGTACATTTGGGGGTAGTGGGTTTGGCGTGGGTTTTGGGGAGGCTCAGCACACAAGGTAAGGGAGCAATGGTCAGATGTGTACCTGGGAGCAGTTTATGAAGTCCACTGCAGTAGCCCCTAGGGTGCCCTACTGCTGTCCTGAGATATCAGGGGGACCAGTTTACTAAAAATGCTGGCTCCTCCTATGTCCAAATGCCCCCCCTACAAAAAATGTCCAAATCACAAAACGTCCATAATATTTTCGAACACAAAAGATAGACGTCTATCTTTTGCGAAAATGACCTTCTTTCCTGTTCAGAATTTGGACGTTTTGTGTATGATGTCCAAATTCTGATTTAGACTTTCTATTGAAAATGCCCCTCTTTATCTCCTTAAAAATAAGACTACTTATTCGGTTAACTTTAAGTGGATTTTCAGCTGACTTATCCACTTAAGTTGGACTGCTACTCACTTAAATTTAGGACTTATAATTAAGCAGATAAAGACAAGCAAATAGCAAAAATATTGGTGCTACCTGCTTATCTTCAAGTACCAACCTTGCAATGCCTCCAACTACTCAGAAAGCTAAGCAGAAAAATAATGTATTTAGTTAATTTTGAAGTCTAACGTCAACGGCATACATTGTTTCAAATATCCACCCCTGGATGACTCTGCCAAAGACTTTGTGTTTTGTCTCAATCTTTAGATTCTTCAAGTTTTGTTTGTTTGTTGCAATTACGAGCTTTATCTCACAGTTTTCACTGAACGCAAAAGTGCATGAAGTTTTTTATCTATTCATAACGGTGACAAATACTTCAAGTGGATGCTTATATTTACTACTAGTATAAAAGGCCCGTTTCGGTAGGCAATGAAACGGGCGCTAGCAAGGTAATCCCCCCTCCCTCCCTCCCTCCCTTCCGAGTTCCAGACCTCCCCTCCCTTTCGAGTTCCAGACCCCCTCCCCAGACCTCTCCCTTCCTTCCTTCCTTCCTTTCCTTCCGTCTGAATTCCAGTCCCCCCTCCCTCCCTCCCTCCCTTCTGAGTTCCAGACCCCCCTGCCTCCCTCCCACCAAGTTCCAGACTCCCCCCTCCCTCCGATGTCAACACCCCCTCCGCGTTAATGACCCCTGGACCCCCGTGCCGCAACCCTCTCGACCCCCCCTTCCCGCAGAAAACTCTCCCCCGCCGCCGTCGCGTACCTGTGCTGAAAACAGCCAAAGTTCTCTTCTCATCTGTGCTGGCGATGCTTGTTGAATGATCATCTGTTGACGTTTCTGTACGCACAGAAACTTGAATAGATGATCATTCATCAAGCAACGCCCCGGCGCAGCCAAGAAGAAAAGTTTGGTTGTCATTAGCACAGGAATGCGACGGCGGTGGGGGAGGGTTTTCAGCGGTAAGGGGGGGGTCGAGAAGGTCGCGGCAGGGGGACCAGGAGTCAGTTACGCGGAGGGGAGTGTTGAAATCAGAGGAAGGGGCAAGAGGGGGCCTTGAACGGGATGGGAGGGAGGGAGTGACGTGTGTGGGGGGGACGGGGGTGTTGATGTTCTTCGGGTGTGGGGGGTGCTTTGGTGATGCGACGGGGGGGGGGGTTCTGTGTTACCCCGTTCCCTGTCACTTGCTCAGAAGTGGCAGGGAGCGGCGCACTGACAGCTGATTCCCAGGCAAGGGGAGGAGTAGGGAAACACGCTCCGCGTGTTTCCCTACTCCTCCCCCTGCCTCAGAATCAGCTGTCAGTGACGTTACTGACGTCTGTGTTCTAAGCTGCCTAGCAGACCACCTCTGAGGGATCCATGGTCCCAAGCAAGTTAGAACGTTGGAGGTGAGTATTATTATATAGGATGAGACTCCTGATGCAGGCCTAGTCAGCCAAAACGCAGCTGTGTCAGGTCTTGTCCTTCATTTATTAAACAGTTTTTCATCTGGAGTGTCATCCACTGATTGTCGAGTCATCTTTGCTGTTCTGCTAGATACTGTATATTATTGCGGAGATTTGTTTCTTCTGTGTTTACATCCATTTATACAGTCAGCACCTGTGAATTCTTCCTCCTCATATTCAGTTTCACAGGCTTACCGTGGCGCAGCCGACAGGTTTACGCATGCCAACGCAATGAAATGCAGTCTGTTGATTCACACTGGCAATTTTGTCCTGGCTCAGATGGGTGTGCTCCTTCCAGTACAAACAATCACAAAAAATTACTATCTTGTGTGACACTTGCTATTTACTATCCAGAAATGTTAAACATAGGATGGCAAAATAACATCTCAAATTTCCAGTCAGAGATTAATTGAACACAGTTGTCCAATTGAATTACCGAAAGCCTTGAAAACGACATACGACCACCTAAACTTCCAGAAAACACTAAAAGCTAACCTGTTTAAAAACACATACCCTACCGATCCAACATAAATGCCTGATCTTTGCAGCACAACAAACTAAAGTACGTAATGGACATAACACAATTCTTCTGTTGTACGATTCCCTAATGTGGCTGTGCCACATGAACTTTATCTAACCACAATATCACTTTGTATTTGTTCACACCGGAGTCAGCAAACGCCTCTCCGGTACTATGTAAGCCACAGTGAGCCTACAAATAGGTGGGAAAATGTGGGATACAAATGTAACAAATAAATAAACTTTAGGCATGCAATTCATCCAGCCGGTTACCAGACACCTTAGACCAGCTAACACGCTGGCAGGCCAATATGAAACTGCACCCCAGAAATGTTCCCAGTGATGCCTTTTTTGATCAGATGCATTTGTTTCTGTTCAATTGTTGACTAACATTATTCATCCCCTAAGTGGGGATGTAGGGAGAATATCAGCCATCAGAGTTTGTCCGACATCCCCAGATTCCAATTTATTACGTGGAGGGGCATAATCGAACGGGGCGCCCGAGTTTTCATGAAGGCGTGCTCGCAGGATGACCCTGTAAAGGGTGGGGCAACCCGTATTATCGAAACAAGATGGAAGTCCATCTTTTGTTTCGATAATATGGTCGGGGACGCCCAAATCATGAAATTTAGGTCGACCTTAGAGATGGTCGTCCTTAGGTCGTTTTTGAGATGGTCGTCCCTGGTTTTCAGCGATAATGGAAAACGAGGACGCCCATCTCAAAAACGACCACATCCAAGCCATTTGGTTGTGGGAGGAGCCAGCATTTGTAGTGCACTGGTTCCCCTCACATGCCAGGACACCAACCGGGCACCCTAGGGGGCACTGCAGTGGACTTCAGAAAAAGGTCCCAGGTGCATAGCTCCCTTACCTTGGGTGCTGAGCCACCCAACCCCCCCCCCCCACACACACACACACCCAGTCCCCTCAACTGTACACCACTACCATAGCCCTTAGGGATGGAGGGGGGCACCTACATGTGGGTACAGTGGGTTTGGGGGGGTTTTGGAGGGTTCACATTTACCACCACAAGTGTAACAGGTAGAGGGGGGATGGGCCTGGGTCCGCCTGCCTGAAATACACTGCACCCACTACAACTGCTCCAGGTATCTGCATACTGCTGCGATGGACCTGAGTATGGCATTTGAGGTTGGCATAGAGGCTGGCTAAAAAGTATTTTTAAAGATATTTTTGAGGGTGGGAGAGGGTTAGTGACCACTGTGGGAGTAAGGAGAGGTGATCCCCGATTCCCTCCGGTGGTCATCTGGTCAGTTCGGGCACCTTTTTGATGCTTGGTCGTGAAAAAAACTGGACCAAGTAAAGTCACCCAAGTGTTCGTCAGGGACGCCCTTCTTTTTTCCATTAATTTGCCAAGGACGCCCATCTCCTAAGCACGCCCCAGTCACGCCTTCACTACACTGCCGACATGCCCCCGTGGACTTTGGTCGTCCCTGCAACGGAAAGCAGTTGAAGGCGTCCAAAATCGGCTTTCGATTGTGCCGATTTGGCTGACCTTGCAAGAAGGACGCCCCATCTCCTGATTTGTGTCGGAAGATGGGCGCCCTGCTCTTTTGAAAATTCTCCTGATAGTAACATAGTAGATGATGACAGATAAAAACCTGTATGATCCATGCAGTCAACCCAACAAGATAAACTCATAGCATAAGGTATGATGTGATACTACATCCATATACTTGATCTTGATTTGTCCTTGTCATTTTCAGGGCGCCAACCGTAGAAGGCTGCCTGACACTGGCCTTATTCTTCAACTTCTGAAGTTGTCATCGAAGCCCCAGTCCAGCTCATCCAAATCTGTCTAGCCACGATCAGGGCACAGACTGTTGAAGTCTGCCCAGCACTGGCTTTGCTTCTCAAGTACTGGTGTTGCCATTTAATCACCACAAAGCTTGTTTGGTTCCATGTCTTCTAAATAGGATTCCTTTGTGTTTATCCCACATATTTTTAAGTTCTATTACCATTTTCATCTCCACCACCTCCATCGGGAAGGCATTACAGGTATCTACCACCCTCTCCGTGAAAAACTACTTCCTGCCATCATTCCTGAGTTGGCCCCCTTGGAACATAAGTACATAAGTAATGCCACACTGGGAAAAGACCAAGGGTCCATCCAGCCCAGCATCCTGTCCACGACAGCGGCCAATCCAGGCCAAGGGCACCTGGCAAGCTTCCCAAGAACCTCAATTCATGTCCTCTAGTTCTACCACTTTCCCATCTCTGGAAGAGGTTTGTTTTAGTTTAATACAATAACAGATCGCTTTCTTCGGTGGTTAGAAGAACAGTCATAGAAACACAGAAACAGAGAAATATGATGGCAGATAAAGGCCAAACGGCCCATCCAGTCTGCCCATCCTCCTTAATCCTTAACTCCTCTTTTGTCCTAAGGGATCCCACATGCATGTCCCTTGCTTTCTTAAACTGTGACACAGTCCTCGTCTCCACAACCTCCACCGGGAGGCCATTCATCATTTGATTAGACAAATCTGAGCTTTTCTACGTAAATCACATAAATGAACAGTGTTGCGGGAGTGGTTTATATCATTTTGATAGCTGCATTTATTTACGTTTTCCAAAAAGCACTTGTCGGATGCTATGAGTTCAGGCTACTACAACAAAACTCTTACAACTCACAAAAGATGGGATTGAACCATTCCTTCACTACAGGTTTTACATTGATTATCTAATTATGCTCTAACTTGCACATTGTTTTTGAGAAGTTTGCAGGACGTGGCACCAGAAAATATTACATCTCATAAGTAAAAAGCACTTACATATCATTATGTGTTTTGAAGACCTCAGTCAAACAAAGCTATGGTGCATTCGTGCGTTCAAGCAGCCATTCTCCAATTATCAACGGTCTTCCTGAATTTTTTAGAATTAAAATTTTTTTTTTAAGTAATTATATGAACTTCTCCTTAACGACTTTATCTTAATAACTTCAGTCCCGAAACTTTAGTTAGTAATAATAGCTTTCACTTAGCTTGAATATATCCACTCCAGGGGGTTTACTCTGAATATATCCACCCTGGACCAGAAAATATTTGGCAATCTCATTCTAACATGGCTTATTCTGGCGGCCATTTTTTTTGCAGTTGCAAGAGCAGACGATGAATTGCAAACCTCTACCCTGACGAAGAACTACGAAACCTGGCCATGTTGGCAGAGGTTTGACTCGTTTGCAAAATTGCTGCCAAAATCAGTTATTTGTACTTAAAAGCTAAAAGTTTAAGGTCTTTTGAGAATGTTAAGTGAAGATTATTTGTATATAAAAAAAAGAAAGAAAAGAAAAAATTGAAAAAATCGGGTAGATCTATCAAGAGGTAACACAGCGCCATAAATGAATGGGACGCTGCGCCCAAATGGGATATGCTGTTGAACATTCTGATGATCCCCGTAAAAAAAACTATATGAAGTATATTTGAAGATAGATTGAACATATGAAACTGGACTTTGTAAACTATAAAAGATTGGATGTTTGGGACATAATTAGATTGTGTATTGAATAGTCCTCACATCTACACTGATAGGTCTCACCATTTGATTATTCTAGCCAGGAGCATTTGCTTGTGCTACCCTCTTCCAAGGATGTTAAGTTAGCATTTTTTGGTAAAGCTCCTTTTCCTTTGGAAAGAGCTGCCATCTTCACTAAGGCCAAAAACAAACGATCAGATCTTTCATATGCAGCTAAAAAAAAAACAACAACAACGTATGACCTGATATTCAGCCACTGCAGCTGGTGTTTTAAATGCCAGCCATGTTGATTAAACAAAATTTGGCAACTGCTATTCAAATTGCAGCTGGGCATTGAAGATCCGCAATGTTCAGATAGTGGTGATATTCAAACAACGGTCACGGATTTGATATTTTGCCTTTCTACGGCACAAGCAAAGCACTATACATATAACAATTACACTGGCTGCCAGTACTACAAAGAATTCGGTTTAAGGTATTAACGTACCTTTTTAGTTTAAACAAGTTTTGAACGTGTAGCATCCACGAAGGACATTAAGATCTGAAAATGGTTTGCAGTTTGCTTTAGATTTGGTGGTAAAAGCACATTATGTTGAGACAGAAGCGTCTGCTTTTTCTGTCGCATGGAATGTAGTCTCTGGGAAGGTGCGTTTGTGTGGCAGAATTTTACAATTTAAGGGGGGGCCTCTTACTAAAGCTTAGCTCGAGTTACCTGCAGCAGGTCCCGTGTTATTCCTATGAGCCCTGCTGCAGATAACTCGAGCTAAGCTTTAGTAAGCTCGAGTTATCAGGGGGTGTTGATGCCCCTGTATAAGTCATTGGTGAGGCCCCACCTGGAGTATTGTGTTCAGTTTTGGAGGCCGTATCTTGTTAAGGATGTAAAAAGAATTGAAGCAAAGAAAAGCTACGAGAATGGTATGGGATTTGCGTTACAAGACGTATGAGGAGAGACTTGCTGAACTAAACATGTATACTCTGGAGGAAAGGAGAAACGGGTGATATGATACAGACGTTCAAATATTTGAAAGGTATTAATCCGCAAATAAACCTTTTCCGGAGATGCGAAGGCGGTAGAACTAGAGGACATGAAATGAGATTGAAGGGGGGCAAACTCAAGAAAAATGTCAGGAAGTATTTTTTCATGGAGAGAGTAGTGGATGCTTGGAATGCCCTCCCGCAGGAGGTGGTGGAAATGAAAACGGTAACGGAATTCAAACATGCGTGGGATAAGCATAAAGGAATCCTGTGCCGAAGGAATGGATCCTCAGGAGCTTAGTCAAGATCAGGAGGCGGGGCTGGTGGTTGGGAGGCGGGGATATGGCTGGGCAGACTTATACGGTCTGTGCCAGAGCCGGTGGTGGGAAGCGGGACTGGTGGTTGGGAGGCGGGGATAGTGCTGGACAGACTTGTACGGTCTGTGCCAGAGCCGGGGTTGGGAGGCAGGGCTGGGGAGGTGAGGATAGTGCTGGGCAGACTTATACGGTCTGTGCCTGTGCCAGAGCCGGTGGTTGGGAGGTGGGGCTGGTGGTTGGGAGGCGGGGATAGTGCGGGGCAGACTTATACGGTCTGTGCCCTGAAGAGGACAGGTACAAATAAAAGTAGGGTATACACAAAAAGCAGCAAATATGAGTTATCTTGTTGGGCAGACTGGATGGACCGTGGCGGTCTTTTTCTGCCGTCATCTACTATGTTACTATGTAAGTAAAAGACCCCCTAAGAATCTTTTAAAAGCACAGCCCTTTGTGGCAGCATTTTTCTAAAATGTAACTTGCGTCGGGGCCCTTTTAGTACAGGGTTGGCGCGGGGCAGTCCAGAATTACTGTCGGGCTACCGCAGGAGCCCGGTAGTAGCTTCCACCTCCAGCACGGACCAGTTCTGGCGCTACAGGAATGTTTTTCTAAAGGGGATCTCACCGAGCGTCAGAAACATGTTCAGTTCTGGTCGCCGTATCTCAGAAAAGGATATAGTGGAATTAGAAAAGGTGCAGAGAAGGGCGACGAAAATGATAAAGGGGATGGGACGACTTCCCTATGAGGAAAGGCTAAAGCGGCTAGGGCTCTTCAGCTTGGAGAAAAGGCGGCTGAGGGGAGATATGACAGAAGTCTATAAAATAATGAGTGGAGTTGAACGGGTAGATGTGAAGCGTCTGTTCACGCTTTCCAAAAATACTAGGACTAGGGGGCATGCGATGAAGCTACAATGTAGTAAATTTAAAACGAATCGGAGAAACGTTTTCTTCACTCAACGTGTAATTAAACTCTGGAATTTGTTGCCAGAGAATGTGGTAAAGGCAGTTAGCTTAGCGGAGTTTTAAAAAGGTTTGGACGGCTTCCTAAAGGAAAAGTCCATAGACCGTTATTAAATGAACTTGGGGAAAATCCACTATTTCTGGGATAAGCAGTGTAAAATGGTTTGTACATTTTGGGGATCTTGCCAGGTATTTGTGACCTGGATTGGCCACTGTTGGAAACAGGATGCTGGGCTTGATGGACCTTTGGTCTTTCCCAGTATGGCAACACTTATGTACTTATATGTACTTATGACTCCAGCGCTTGGTAAAAGGGACCCTTGGTTATTACTGCACTTGTTGGGTAGCTACATCCTTGCGGTGGACTTTGGGGATGAAGAATTGTATAATGTGCATTGTGTACTATTGTGTTTTTTTTTCTTTCATCTGGTCCTGTTTTATTATGTATGTTTTTATGGAAACTGCCTAGGTTGTAGGCGGGGGTATAAATGGTTTAAATAAATAAATACAGGTACTTTCTTTGTTCCTAGTAGGCTCCCAGTGTAAGCTTTTGTAGCTGGGGCAGTGGAGGGTTCAGAGGCCCTTTTACTAAGGTGTGCTAAGCAGTAACACATGCTTATCGCAGCAAAAAAGTGCTTCCCGTGGGGCACACTGAGTCACCCCATGGTAATTTTTGCAAGTGTGGCTAACCGATTAGCATGTGGTTAGCGCCAGAGCCTTTACTGCCTATAAAATAGGTGGAGTCAATTAATTGGTTCATGACCATGTAAGCGTAAGCACGTTCTAAGGCCATTTTTTACGACAGCTTAGTAAAGGATCCCTCAGTGACTCGCCCAAGATCACATGGAAGCACAGTGTGAACTGAACCCTGTTCCCCAGGTTCCCAGCCTACTGTGCTAATCATAAAGGAATCCTGTGCAGAAGGAATGGATCCTCAGAAGCTTAGCCAAAATTGGGTGGTGGAGCAGGTGGGGGAAGAGAGGTTGGTGGTTGGGAGGCGAGGATAGTGGAGGGCAGACTTATACGGTCTGTGCCAGAGCCGGTGATGGGAGGCGGGACTGGTGGTTGGGAGGCGGGAAATACTGCTGGGCAGACTTGTACGGTCTGTGCCCTGAAAAAGGCAGGTACAAATCAAGGTAAGGTATACACATATGAGTTTATCTTGTTGGGCAGACTAGATGGACCATGCAGGTCTTTTTCTGCCGTCATCTACTATGTTACTATGTTACGCACTTCTCCATTCCTAGCTATCTGGATAAGGTTGCAACAGCCATTTTTCCGTCCTATATTCGACAGTTATCAGGTCAGTGGTTTGAATATTGCTGCTAACTGGTTAATTGGCCGGAATAACCAATGCTACATCCACAGACCACCCTGGTACGATCCAGATAAAGGACAATTCTTCAGCAAGGAGCCTCTAGTAGCTTATTCTATAAAGGAACCAGGGGCAGACTGACCTTTTGGGCTACCAGGCAATGCCCGAGGACCCAGAGGCTCTAGGAGGCCCAGAGGCTCTGCCCGGAAGCCCGGCATGCCGCTGGTGATCTAGTGGCCTCAACAGGGGGGGGGGAGCAAGTTCTTTCCTGCCAGACCCACTGGGCTGCCGCTATTCACCCACCCCCCGTTCGATTATGCCCCTCTATGGCTCAGTGCACCTAAATCTACATGTCAGGATGTATGCCATGTATGTTTGTGCAGCGCTGCATACGCCTTGTAGTGCTATAGAAATGCTAAATAGTAGTAGTAGTAGTCTCTTGTAACCAGAGCTAATATTGTGATGTCATAATGCCTCAGTCCACCAATAAGAGCCAACCTCATCAGTGATGTCACAATGGCTTGATTGTCCTATACTTGGCTTACTTTTATTACATAGCTCTTTGAGCAGGGACTGTCTTTCTTCTATGTTTGTGCAGCGCTGCATACGCCTTGTAGTGCTATAGAAATGCTAAATAGTAGTAGTAGTAGTAGTAGTTTTCATTGGTGTAAATGGATGCATGTAGTTTTAAGCGCTGAGATATCAACTAAGTGTATTTTATAAACCTTAACTTTTCAGAAAGTCCCTTCCTTCTACGTCATCATAACCTCACATCCACGAAAAAATTACACGAAACAACCTCATAAATGAAAAAGTACGATACACTCCTCATTCCCGCAAATGCCACCTAGTCTTCCTATTCGTCATGTAAATGCATTCTATGCTACTAATGATCATTTAAGACTCAAATTTTGTAATCGTCTCTCTTGCACTATGTAAATTGAACTTACCTAAGGGTGGGAAAATGTGGGGTACAAATGCAATAAATTAATTAATTAATTAATTAATTAATTAATTAATCTAAGCGTCGCTTACAGATAATGGTGTGCTGGTAAATTTTTAACAACAGGCTCTCCGGGTATGGACAGCCCTGCAATTTGGGGGGGGGGGGGGTGCAGAGGTAGACTGGGGGCCCCCAGTCCACCTCTACACTCCCCCAAATTGCAGAGCTGGTTATACCTGGGGAGAGAGCCTGGGGGGGGGGCAATGCATTACTCTTTCCAGGGAAAAAAAAGATTTTAAATGCTCCCAGGTTCCAATCTAATTCGTGTTTTCATGTTTAATGTGAGATAAAATGCCATAAATAAATAAGTAAATAAATAGAATATAGCCCTAAGTGACCACAGACTAGAAATAGAAAAACTGAACTGCAAACCCCAAGTAGCCAGGTTCTGTATATGGCGCAAAACTGGAGAAATAGAAATATGAATGCATTTCCTCCTATATCTAATATAATAATTCGCACCTCCAACGTTCTGAAGCTGACTCCGTGGCAGCATGGCAGTGAAGCCGTGTAGTGTTCGTAGGGTTCGTAATCGCCCCGCCTTTGAGGGAACTCTGTATAGTTGCCAGGGAAACAAACGCGACATCACAAGGAGAAGGGACCAACCACAGGCAATCGCACTCGCTCTCACTGCCCCGCCCTCGGAGGGAAGGGAAGGCTGCATATAATATTCACCCACCAGAAGTTTGTTCCCTCCTTCCGAGTTCCAGTGTCGTCATCCGTCCCCCCTCCCTCCCAGTTCCAGCGTCCCCCCCCTCCCTTCCAGTTCCAGGCCCCCTCCCTCCGAATTTTAAAAGTCATCCTGACTTACCCCGCGCAGTAAAAAGTGTGCAGGCTCGGCACTTACTTCAGCTCTGGTCCCGCCCTTGCGGAAACAGGAAATCAGGGCGAGACCAGAACTGAGAGACAGAGAAGGGAAAACTGAAGTACCGAGCCTGCATGCTTTTTACTGCTGCTGCCAGCCGCCGTAACTCCAACGAGGTAAGTCAGGATGACTTTTAAAATTCGGAGGGAGGGGGCCAGGAACTGGAAGGGAGGGAGGGAGGGAGGGAGTTCTCCAGGGGAACTGCAGGAATTGGCTGAAGACACTGCCTCTCCAGTAGAGGCCACTCTTTATGGGGGTGTTTGGGGTGTACAGAGAATAGGTTCTTTCATTAGTGTATGGGGATCAGGGGGTCAGTGGTAGCAGGCAATAGGAAAGGTGCTGGATCTCAGCACTACTGAGAATCCCCTGAAAAAAGCCCAGGTTATAGGTACTATGTCTGGATACCTTTTATGGATAATTAAGATACTCAGCTAGTAATGTGATGCAACATTTTCAGTAATACTCCTTCTACCCTCCATGTACACATGCAATACTTACAACCAGGCAACCCTACACCTACAATCTCCTTAGCACAGCAGTAATAATTTAAAGAGCCCTACAGCTCCGTCATCATAATCCCCTCAGTCCTGCACAGCACTAACCACAACAGCATGATCGAGAGCAGGCACTGTATCCAGACCCAACACAGAACCTCCTCCTGCTCCAGCCCCAGCCCAGCAATGCTAAGATGAAATTTCAATGGTTTAACTATCATAAGATATAAGAGATAAGCATCGCCACACTGGGACAGACCAAAGGTCCATCTACCCCAGCACCCTGTCTCTGACAATGGCCCATCCAAGTCACTACTACTACTACTACTATTTAGCATTTCTATAGCGCTACAAAGCATACGCAGCGCTGCACAAACATAGAAGAAAGACAGTACCTGCTCAAAGAGCTATGTAATAAAAGTGAGCCAAGTATAGGACAATCAAGCCATTGTGACATCACTGATGAGGTTGGCTCTTATTGGTGGACTGAGGCATTATGACATCACAATATTAGCTCTGGTTACAAGAGACTACTACTACTACTTATCACTTCTATAGCGCTACAAGGCGTACGCAGCGCTGCACAAACATAGAAGAAAGACAGTCCCTGCTCAAAGAGCTTACAATCTAATAGACAAAAAATAAATAAAGTAAGCAAATCAAATCAATTAATGTGAACGGGAAGGAAGAGAGGAGGGTAGGTGGAGGCGAGTGGTTACAAGTGGTTACGAGTCAAAAGCAGTGTTAAAGAGGTGGGCTTTCAGTCTAGATTTAAAGGTGGCCAAGGATGGGGCAAGGCGTAGGGGCTCAGGAAGTTTATTCCAGGCGTAGGGTGCAGCGAGACAAAAGGCGCGAAGTCTGGAGTTGGCAGTAGTGGAGAAGGGAACAGATAAGAAGGATTTCTCCATGGAGCGGAGTGCACGGGAAGGGGTGTAGGGATGGACGCGTGTGGAGAGATACTGGGGAGCAGTCACCCGACAAGATCCAGGGAGCAAAGCATTTTGTACTGCTTGTCTCAGGAATAGTGGATTTTTCCCTACGTCCATTTAATAACATTCTATGGCCTTTTCCTTCAGGAAGCCGTCCAAACCTTTCTTAAACTCTGCTAAGCTAACTGCCTTAACCACATTCTCCGGCAACGAATTCCAGAGTTGAATTACGCGCTGAGAAAAGAAAAACTTTCTCTTATTTGTTTTAAACTTAGCGCTCCAGCTTCATCGCATGCCCCCTTGTCCTAGTATTTTTGGAAAGCGTAAACAGACATTCCATATCTATCTTTTCCACTCCACTCATTATTTTATAGACCTCTATCATATCACCCCTCAGCTACCTTTTCTCCAAGCTGAAGAGCCCCAGCCGCTTTAGCCTTTCCTCATAGGAAAGTCGTCCCATCCCCAGAAAAAAGGTTCCACCCTACAATAGCATTTGGCATATCATTAAACTCAGTTACCCCCAATTTGCAAGCTTTAGTCATCTCAGGAACACACAGCATCATTTCTATTAGACAAAATCTGAAATTGTCTTTTACTTAGGAGGATAAAATCATTTCTTTATAGAATTATTCATTTTAGATATGTTCTTTCAAGCAGTTCTCTACAAGCAAATGTCACTACCGTGTCAACTTCGACACCAGAACAAGTTGGCAGGTGCATGATCCCAGCACTGTACAAAGACACAATTCACTGACTGTCTGATAGATGGAAGACTATAGGCTGTAATACCACCGAGCAGCCGTAACATTTATCAGACTGGCAAACGTCCAAGAGAAACTCTGGTTGTACTAGACGCATTGTTCCTTTTCTTCCCTCCTACCCTTGCCTTATGGGTCTTTTTCATCTGCCAACAGGGATTGGGAACTCCTCCAGTGCTTCGGTGAGTCACAGAACCTTGTGTGGATAAACTGTGGGCCCAGCCCTTCATACATATAAAAACGTATCTGTAGGGACAGGCAGAGAGACAGATAGACACAGTCTATGCTCTGCCCTTTCACTGAGGTGATTGGCATGCAGTTTAAACCAGAGTATAGAGCATCACTATGAGAAGAGTGTGGATGCCGCATTCAATGTGGAGGAGTGGCCTAGTGGTTAGAGTGGTGGACTTTGGTCCTGGGGAACTGGGTTTGATTCCCACTTCAGGCACAGGCAGCTCCTTGTGACTCTGGGTAAGTCACTTAACCCTCCATTGCCCCATGTAAGCCGCATTGAGCCTGCCATGAGTGGGAAAGTGCGGGGTACAAATGTAACAAAAGTAAAATAGATACTATTGGAGATTCTATATGGAATGTTGCTACTCTTTGAGATTCTACATGGAATGTTGCTATTCCACTAGCAACATTCCATGTAGAAGGCTGCGCAGGCTTCTGTTTCTGTGAGTCTGACATCCTGCACGTACGTGCAGGACGTCAGACTCACAGACACAGAAGCCTGCGCGGCTGCATTGCTGATCTGCAAGGGCAGGCTTCTACATGGAATGTTGCTAGTGGAGGAGTAGCCTAGTGGTTAGTGCAGTGGAACATGGAATGTTGTTACTATCTGAGATTCTGGAATGTTGCTATTACTTGAGATTCTACATGGAATGTTGCTACTATTTGAGATTCTACATGGAATGTTGCTATTCCACTAGCAACATTCCATATTTAGATTGTGAGCTCTTTGAGCAGGGACTGTCTTTACGTGTATGGTGTACAGCGCTGCGTATGCCTTGTAGCGCTATAGAAGTGTTAAGTAGTAGTAGTAGAAGATGCAGAACTCTTGAACCAAAATGTTATTTAATAGAGCAATCAAACAAGAAAAACTAACGTACAGTTCAGATGTGCTGGACAAGAGTTTTTGCCTTGCAAACTGGGAGTCTGTTCTCAGCTAGCTCTCTCTCCCTGCAAAAGAAAAGCTGGGAGGAATTCAACATCACGCCGAGAGTGATGCTTTTTACACTTTTACACTGGTGAAAGTTTGATAGAGTCACAGTAGCTTGAAGGGGGTCATACAGCAAAATACAGCATAAGGAGTCAGTTCACAGTGAAGATATGCTGCAGATCAGTGGCGTACCTACGTGGGGCCTGGGCCCTCGTAGATTTGGCCCTGGACCTCCTGCCGATGACCCTCTCGACCCCCCCCCCTCCCGCCAACAACCCGCCTTTGCCTACCTTTGCTAGCGGGGGACCCCAACCCCCGCCAGCCGAGGTCCTCTTCTTCCGGTGCAAGCCTTCATTCTATGGACGGCTTCCTAAAGGAAACGTCCATAGACCGTTATTAAATGGACTTGGGGAAAATTCACTATTTCTGGGATAAGCAGTATAAAATGTTTTGTACATTTTGGGGATCTTGCCGGGTATTTGTGACCTGGATTGGCCATTGTTGGAAACAGGATGCTGGGCTCGATGGACCTTTGGTCTTTCCCAGTATGGCAATACTTATGTACTTATGTAGCCTTGCGCCAGAAGAAGAGGACCTCAGCTGGCAGGGGTTGGGATCCCCCGCCAGCAAAGGTAGGCGGTGGCGGGGGAGGGTTGGCGGTGGGAGGCGGGGTCGAGAGGGTCGTCGGCAGGGGGGGGTTCAAAGTTGTTGTTGTTGGTGGCGGCGGGGGGGAGGGGTGGCTAAAATGTGCCCTCTCACCTCGGGCTCTGGACCCCTCTCCCGCCGAAGTCTGGCTATGCCCCTGCTGCAGACTAATTCTTACAGACCCGATGGAGAGAGAAAAGGGGGGGGGGGGCAACTTGCGCCAATAGAAATAGTCTCATAAGACACAAGGAACTGGTAACGTGCTGTGAAAGGGCCTATTACAGGGATCTACGGGATTAAAGGGATTTGAAGTCTTATTATATCATCTGCTTCCATGCAAACAATCAGCAGTAGGCTTGGACATTTTTCACTATTCTTTAAGTTTAGGGATGTTGTATGATGATAGCAATGTGTTCTGAATTATTTCCTTGTATTCTATATGTTAATCACTTTCAATATTTGAAATTTTTAATATTGAATGCGTTTTAAACTATAAAGAACAGTCGTGGATTTTCTCTTTAAATTCAGTGCAGCCAAAAGGTTTAAATCGCGAGATTGAGTGGATGTCAGTAATTTAATGGAGGAGGAGGGGTTTAGAGGATGAGCTCTGGGATTGGTGCCAATAAAGTATTGACGTAATGACGTAATGAACTGGGAAATCCCCTATTTAAGGAGTAGGAACGCCGCGGCCATTTTATAACATGGAAAAGACAGCGGGGAATTGTCTCCGGGCTATTTGGAGGTATTTAGATTGTATAGAGTGGTTGCAAAGGAGTAAGAAATAATAGTTATTAATATATATATATTTTAATTGCAGGAGATACACCTTGATACAGCACTAGTTGTGAAATGTGAATTCATGTCGGTATGATATCTCCGAGATGAATGAGCGGTTTTATTAAAGTATTTGAAGAAGGAGTCCATAGCGACGCTACATATTAAAGCTAAGTGCTTATGTCCAAGTGCTTATATTTAAGTAAAAAGAGAAAATATGATAAAAAAAAGTTTGTTTAATTGGCATTAAATTTTGTGGATCAAATGAGGAATGCCTGCCCACCATAAAAGTGCCTGGCTCACAATATTAGCCTGTATGGTGGTGACAGGGGAATCTGAAGGATCCTATACAATGTAATAAATACCTTTGAGTGCTAACAAAGTTATTGAAATATTTGAGACCCGGGAACATCAGGCCATGGGTTAGCAGCCCGGTGCTTCAGGGGAGCATGAATAACGCTGCTTGCAAGGTTGATTACAAGCAGTTTTTTTCATGTACTGCAGGAGTCACTGAAATATTGCAGGTTAGTGACTCTCATAGGTGTGGTAAAAGGCCAACTATTCCCGCACTTTATTAAACTTTCATACACAGGAGGTCATTTTAGACACACCTACACTTGAAAATAGTGACATTTGCTCATGCAGATTGCATACGTGTCAAAATGGCTATTTCAGAAAGCCATTATTTCCACACTTAGATATTCTGAGATGCAGAGGTTTCAAGGGATCACGGGCCTAGGTGGGCCAAAAACTGTACAAGTAATTCCCATTTTACAATGGGAATATGTGTATATTTAAAAAAAAAAAAAAAAAAAAAATCTCACACTGGTTTTCATATCTGCTCTGAGGCACATGTAACAGAAAATCCTGTTGTATGTTTAAATCGCCAAGGGATACTTCGCTACTAATGCATTAGTAGCGGAGTATCCCTTGGCGATTTAAACATACAGCAGGACTGGCTGAATGTGCTGGTTTTTCGTTTTCCTTTACGAGCAATATAATTGTCCCTATCAGTAGGTTCTACTTTAGCCCCTGACGCAGCACCTTTGGGCGAAACACGGCCTGTGTCGGGCAACTTTCTGATATACGGTATCATTAATAAAATCCTTTTGATGTTATATTGATCTGCTGGTTTATGTTCCACGTTGGAATTTGCAGATCGCTTGCCTTGTTGTTTTTTTTTAATATACCATTGTCTACATCATCATCAATCAATACAGAGGAATGAGCCAAGGCTGCTGTTTAAGTATGAATGCTGAGTCTTTCTTCAAGACCAAACAAAAAAAACAGCACCACAGGCCTTTAAAAATGGAACACAGTTCTTTAATGAATGAGCCTTGACAAAAAGACCCGACACGGGCCGTGTTTCGGTGACTAGCACTTGCGTCAGGGGTCACAGTGATGACGTGGAAAACTTGGGGAATAACTCGAATATATTCCTCTACAATATATTATTCCTTACCCCACGTCTCCTGTAGTAAAAGCTACAAAGCACCAAGGCACTTTCACTTTCATCCATTTTGATACAGAAAGTGAAAGTGCCTTGGTGCTTTGTAGCTTTTACTACAGGAGACGTGGGGTAAGGAATAATATATTGTAGAGGAATATATTCGAGTTATTCCCCAAGTTTTCCACGTCATCACTGTGACCCCTGACGCAGGTGCTAGTCACCGAAACAAGGCCCGTGTCGGGTCTTTTTGTCAAGGCTCATTCATTAAAGAACTGTGTTCCATTTTTAAAGGCCCGTGGTGCTGTTTTTTTTGTTTGGACTTTAGTTTGTACTTTGTTCCCTCTCTTTTGTTATATCCGAGTCTTTCTTCAAGGCCAGAATCAAAAGGTTTAGAATCTATTATTTTCCTAAAGAACCTAAGGTCAATCTTCAAAGAAATACATATGAAAAACACACACACACACATAGGAGCCAACTTTTCAAAATTAGTGGGGGTGCTAAGCTAGGGTTACCATTCGTCCGGATTTCCCCGGACATGTCCTCTTTTTGAGGGCATGTCCGGGGCGTCCGGCGGATTTTGCCTGCACCCACGTTTGTCCGGATTTCTGGACAAACGTGGGCGCGGGTGCGGGCAGGCGCGTGCGTGTGGGCGCGCGATTGGCACCGTGGGTCTGGTCTCCCGTCCCCTCCCCTTCCTTACCATGTTCCCTGGTGGTCTAGTGACGTCTTCGGGGCAGGAAAGAGCCCCCTCTTTCCTGCCCGGAGCGCTGCCTCCCCTGTCTATCATCCTCCTCGGTCTGGCTGGGAATTCAAAATGGCCACCGAGAGTTGAACTCTCACGAGGCCGCTTCAACTCTCGGTGGCCATTTTGAATCCCCAGCCAGACCGAGGAGGATGCAGCAGGCAAGGGCAGGCAGCGCTCCGGGCAGGAAAGAGGGGGCTCTTTCCTGCCCCGAAGAGAAGACGCTACTAGACCACCAGGGCTAGATAGTAAGTGAGGGGGGGGTATGTGAGAGGGGGGGAGGGGACTATGTGACGGGGGGCAGGGAATAGGGGCGGAACGAGGACCCAAAGGGGGCGTGGTGGGGCGGGGCATGAGGCGTGGCGGGGGCGGGGTAGGAGGCGTGACATGTGTCCTCTTTTTCAGAGGACACAAAATGGTAACCCTATGCTAAGCCCAGTGGAAATAACCCCTCCCTGGACACATACAAGGAATTTTCTCAATATTGAGGGTGCTCAAGCACCCACAGAGTCGGCTCCTATGCGACACACACAAACACACACACACACACACACAAATACTGTTCTTCTGTGTTGGAAAGATATTTTGCAGCACAACATCATCAACTCATGCATGGTTTCTATGGTACTACAGTTAAGGAAAATTAGGTCTTTCTTGTGCAGTGGATTCACACCATAAAGGAATTCAAGTAAGACAGTGTCTCACATTTCCTTGAATTCAGGAGACACTGAGGAAGCTTCTCCTTGATTACCAGCCCCTGTCCTTCAGTGGAAAACAAAACAAAATCTTTTTCACTGGTGCTTTCTTGAAATGAATTGACTGCTTTACAAAATCATTTCACAGGATTCGCTTCAAGTATCTCTCATTTTTCCCAGTGTACAGTCATTGCCTGCCTCTGCATTACAGCATGTTAGCTCCTTTGGTCAGCAAAGGAGAAAAAGTTAAGTGCATTGGACAAAAACAGAAGCAGCATGGCAACTCTCAAGATGAATAGGAATGATCACACAATTAGAAAGACTCTAACAATGTATATGACAGACAATGAGCAAATTTAATCACATAGAACGGATCAAGGGAAGATATTTCCAAAGCTTTTTCTGACTATGTCCTTCAGTGACTTTTCTGATTTAAATACAGTAATCACATGGACTTAAGCTCCACAGAAAGTCATGAAAGTTTGACAGGGCCCTCAGAAAAAAATGTGCAATTGTAGAGGAAAGTGCAAGACCTATATAGCAAAATGAACAAAGACTACTACTACTACTACTACTACTTATCATTTCTATAGTGCTACTAGACGTACGCAGCGCTCTACACTTGAACATGAAGACAAAGTCCCTGCTCGACAGAGCTTACAATCTAATTAGGAAAGACAAACAGAACAAATAAGGGATAAGGACAAAGGGTAGCAAGATTCCGGAATCCCAAAGAGTAACAAGCTTCTGTGCAGAGTCTCAAAGAGTAGCAAGATTCCGGAACCCAATAGCAAGATTCTGGAATCCCAAAGATGACTACTACTACTACTTATCATTTCTATAGCGCTACTAGACGTACGCAGCGCTGTACACTTGAACATGAAGAGACAGTCCCTGCTCGACACAGCTTACAATCTAATTAGGAAAGACAAACAGAACAAATAATGGATAAGGACAAAGGGTAGCAAGATTCCGGAATCCCAAAGAGTAACAAGCTTCTGTGCAGAGTCCCAAAGAGTAGCAAGATTCCGGAGTCCCAAAGAGTAACAAGCTTCTGTGCAGAGTCTCAAAGAGTAGCAAGATTCCGGAACCCAAATAATAGCAAGATTCTGGAATCCCAAAGACGACTACTACTACTACTTATCATTTCTATAGCGCTACTAGACGTACGCAGCGCTGTACACTTGAACATGAAGAGACAGTCCCTGCTCGACAGAGCTTACAATCTAATTAGGACAGAGAAACAGGACAAATGATAAGGACAAAGAGAAGCAAGATTCCGGAATCCCAAAGAGTTGTAAGATTCCATGCAGAATCCCAAGGAGTAGCAAGATTCCGGAATCCCAAAGAGTACTACTACTACTTTTTCATTTCTATAGCGCTACTAGACGTACGCAGCGCTGTACACTTGAACATGAAGAGACAGTCCCTACCTCTTCATGAATAGATAACCTCTCTAGACAAAAGCAAACACAGGGAAGTGTAATTAGTCTTGAGTTACAGTAGGGAGTGATCTGCTTCTTCCTTTCTATAGACAGTTAACCCATTAGTGCCCAATGTTTCCATATTTGTTCCCACATATGTGAACACTGAGCACTAATGGGTTAAGAAGAAATATCAGCACCGCTCACAGAAAACACAAAGAGGGGCATAATCGAAAGGGACGCCCAAGTTTTGCTGAGGACATCCTCGCAAAATGTCCCGATGGAGGGGCGGGGAAACCCGTATTATCGAAACAAGATGGACGTCCATCTTTTGTTTCAATAATAGGGGCAGGGATGCCCAAATCTTGAAATTTAGGTTGTCCTTAGAGATGGTCATCCCTAGACTTGGTCGTTTCTGATTTTCGGCAATAATGGAAACCAAGGACGCCCATCTCAGAAACGTCCAAATGCAAGCCATTTGATCATGGGAGGAGCCAGCATTTGTAGTGCACTGGTCCCCCTCACAAGCCAGGACACAACCCGGGCACCCCAGGGGGCAATGCAGTGGACTTCATAAAATGCTTCCAGGAATATACCTCCCTTACCTTGTGTGCTGAGCCCCCCCAAACCCACTACCCACAACTGTACATCACTACCATAGCCCTTACAGGTGAAGGGGGGGCACCTATATGTGGGTACAGTGGGTTTGTGGTGGGTTTTGGAGAGCTTGCTGTTTCCTTCACAAACGTAACAGGTAGGGGGGTATGGACCTGGGTCCGCCTGTCTGAAGTGCACTGCAGTACCCACTAAAACTGCTCCTGGGACCTTCATGCACTGTCACGGACCTGAGTATGACATCTGAGGCTGGCATGACATATTTTTAAAGATGTTTTTTGAGGGTGGGAGGGGGTTAGTGACCACTGGGGGAGTAATGGGAGGTCATCCCCGATTCTCTCCAGTGACCATCTGGTCATTTTGGGCACCTTTTTGTGCCTTATTCGTAAAAAAAACAGGTCCGGGTGAAAATGTCCAAGTGTTCGTCAGGGACGTCCTTTTTTTTTTTTTTTGATTATGGGTCAAAGACGTCCAAGTGTTAGGCACGCCCAAGTCCCGCCCTCGCTACACCTCCGCCACGCCCCCTTGAACCTCCTTGCGACGGACTGCAGTTGGAGAAGTCCATCTTCCGATTTATGTCGAAAGATGGACGTCCTTCTCTTTTGAAAATGAGCCTGATAGTAACATAGTAAATGACGGCAGATAAAGACCTGAGCGGTCCATCCAGTGTGCCCAACAAGATAAACTCATTTTACATGGTATGTACATTTTTATATCTACAGTACAGTTTTAAACCCAATGACTCATTCCTCTCCATAGTGAAATACATAGTAACATAGTAAATAACGGCAGAAAAAGACCTGCATGGTCCATCCAGTCTGCCCAACAAGATAAACTCATATGTGCTACATTTTGTGTATACCTTACCTTGATTTGTACCTGTCCTTTTCAGGGCACAGAACGTGTAAGTCTGCCCAGCACTATCCCCGCCTCCCGCCACCGGCTCTGCCACCCAATCTCGGCTAAGCTCCTTAGGATCCCTTCCGTCTGAACAGGATTCCTTTATGTTTATCCCACGCGTGTTTGAATTCTGTTACCGTTTTCATTTCCACCACCTCCCGCGGGAGGGCATTCCAAGCATCCACTACTCTCTCCGTGAAAAAATACTTCCTGACATTTTTCTTGAGTCTGCCCCCCTTCAATGTCATTTCATGTCCTCTCGTTCTACCACCTTCGCACCTCCGGAAAAGGTTCGTTTGCGGATTAATACTTTTCAAATATGTTCAGGTCATCAAGTCATCAATGACACCGTGTTCTTCATCTAGACACCTAATTTGTGGTACACAGTAATAGAATTTATCCATATCTGAACATTTTACCTACATATTACTGAAAAATGTCATTTGTTTAACAATTTCTAACATACTGCAGTTACGGTGGGATATGGGCCTGAGTCCCCTTCTCTACAGTCTACTGCACCGATCACTAGGCTAATCCAGGGACCTGCCTGCTACTGTAATAGAACTGACCGTAACATCTGAGGCTGTCCGAGAGGCTGATATGTACTGTTTCTTTCTTTCTCAATTCTTTTAGAAACAGTACTTAAATAGCCTAAGGGAACTGCATTCAGTTTGATTTTTTTTTTTCTGCCACATTTCCTTTTCTAATTCTTATTGATTTAGGTTAGAAAAAAAACAAATGGTTATTTATCTAGTTATTTCAAACCCTGAGTGCTTGCCTTAAAACACTCTGCAGAGAATTCATTACAAATTGCACACTGCGCTCCAGTAGTCGGGATTGGATTTTATGACCTTTATGTTTTAGTTTCAAAAGATTTCTATCCGTGTTAACTCGTGAGTTAAGAGTTTTCTCTATACCTTTTCATCAGAATGGACCTAGTTGACATTCATCATTCACCTACATGTGATTGAAGCCTATAGCAGAAAATCGAGGAACTATGAGTTAACCATCTCGTTATTTTGCATTCATTATATTCTTTCTTGTCTCAGCAGTTTCCTTCTGGTCCTTTTCATATTTCAAGGTCAATCAGAGCCTGTCTGAACAAGAGCAAACGTGCTGGAGTTTGTAAATTGAGGTTATCTTATTCTTCCTCCCATCCAGTCCAGCTGTCGCAGCCACATTCTTTCGGCTGAGACGTACAGGTTACAGTTTCCTCTTGAACTTGACATGAGAGTACGATTAAGTAATGTTTCTTGTAACCAGACCTATGCTGCTACATCTTGGTACATTCACAGAAACACTTCACATGCCTATTCTGCACCTGCTTGCAAACATCTGGGAACCAACAGACCCTCTGGCAGATAAACACCGTGATGTTAATATTCATATACCTGGAGAACGTATCATTTAAAATAGCTAACAAATACAGGTTCATATCATATGTATGTTCAGCAATGCTACAAGAAGAAAGTGGGAAATGGATCACGGTTCTTCAGAAACAAACCCAGGAACTCTCAAACCCTGAAAAAACACTACTGACTCAACATGGCACTGTGTTCCGGCCAAACCGGCCTCCCTCAGGTTCACTTGTGATCAGCCGCGTTGCTGACAGAATGTCATTTTGTACTTCAGAAGCATTTTCTGGAAGGTCTTTCTTTTGGGCTAATTGAACTATCGACTTGAAATACTATCATTCAAGCAGAAGACTCCTGAGACAGACCTGTTTGGCTGAAACACGGTACCGTGTCGAGTCTAACTATTACTACTACTACTACTACTTAACATTTCTAGAGCGCTACTAGGGTCCCCCGCCATCAAAGGTAGGTGACGACGGGGGAGGGTTGGCGGTGGGAGGGGGTCAAGAGGGTCGTCGGCAGGGGGGTGGGTCAAAGTTGTTGGTGGTGGCAGCGGCGGGGGGGAGAGATAAAATGTGCCCCCTCACCTCGGGGTCTAGACCCCCCCCCTCCCGCCGAAGTCTGGCTACGCCCCTGATATAGAATCTAGTCCAATGTGCTCTATCTGGAAAGAGTGTGCACTATTTGGAAAAAGGGCACACTCTTTCCTGATAGTAGAACCACCATGCATATGTGAACCATGTGTACTTCATAACTTTGCCTTTCCACAGAGGCATAGATTGAAAAATAAGTGCCAGACTTTAGGCGCTGGGATGATGCGTGTTAAGCGCAAATTCTAGAACTGCATTTCTGCACGGAACTGCCATTATAGAATACTAGTGTAAGCCTGCATTCATGCCTAACTTTAGGGCGTGGAGCACCTACACCATGTCGATGTCTGGTGTAAGTGGATATGCCTAACTGGCGTCTAACTCCTAGGCACGCTCCTGACCCAGAAAGTAATACAGAAGAACCAATCCTTGCAAACCAGCACAAACGACGAACAGACACAGCAAAGGTGACAACAAAAAACACACAGTCAGTGATGGTGCTGTAAAACTTTAATCGAAGTATGGATCAGCTCAACATGGGCCTGTGTTTTGGCTACTTGGCCTGCATCAGGAGTCCAATGCCACTGAAGCTGTATACTCCTATACCCATTAACTTTATGGATTTTAAAATGTTTATGATCCTGCTAAACAGTCAGTCATTTGAAACGAGTGAAATTGGACTCCTGAGGCAGGCCGGGTTGAGTGGAGACATATTCTGATTACATTTTTACAGCACCATCACTGACTGTGTGTTTTTCATTGTCATCTTCACTGTGTCTGTTCGCCATTTGACACTCCTGAGCCACCCAGGAAATAGAATACAAGTGTTTAGGTGCCCGTCAACGGTTCAACATGACCACTTACACCAGCCTTTGACATGGTAAGTTTTCAGCTGCTAAAGCTAGGCATGAAACTACAGACTTATTCTACTATTCTATAATGGTGCCCAAAATTGATGTGCAAATAATTAGTGAATGGGCTCCAACAATTTAATTATTGGAGATAATAAACTTAAGTGGCACTAATTTTGATTTGTCGGTAGATCTGCTTGCATACTATCCTGTAACAACGGGTGCCTAAATCAGATCATGTGCAACACAAAAGGTGGCGGGGCCATGGGAGGGGCATGGGTGGGTCAGGGGCATTCAGTGTTACAGAATAGCAGGAATCTGCACCCAACTAATTCGCCAGGATTTAGCTGGCACTAGTCCTTGCACTGAATTTGGTGCTCAACGCTATTCTATAAAGAATGCTCATCCTGGAGCACCCTCTTTAGACTGGCGTTAAGTGCCGATTTTCATTGGCATCTAATTTTCATCAACATTTATAGAATTTCCCCTTATGCAACTTGGGCACTATAAAAAGGCCTTGCAGGTGCATAAATGCCAGTTTTTGATAACTGGAGGGGCATAATCGAACGGCGCCGGCCACAAAAGGCGGTCCTGAACTGTATTATCGAAAAAGATGGCCGGCCATCTTTCCTTTTGATAATATTGTTGGGGACGGCCAAATGTCAGAGATGGCCGGGTTTGAGATGGCCGGCATCGGTTTTCGCCGATATTGGAAACCGAGGGGGGCACCTACATGTGGGTACAGTGGGGGGGTTTGGAGGGCTCACATTTACCACCACAAGTGTAACAGGTAGGGGGGATGGGCCTGGGTCCGCCTGCCTGAAGTGCACTGCACCCACAAAAAACTGCTCCAAGGACCTGCATACTGCTGTCATGGAGCTGGGTATGACATTTCAGGCTGGCATAGAGGCTGGCAAAAAAGTTTTTTTTGTGTGGAAGGGGGTTGGTGACCACTGGGGGAGTAAGGAGAAGTGATCCCCTCCGGTGGTCATCTGGTCAATTGGGGCACTTTTTTGAGACTTGGTCCTAAAAATAAATGGACCAAGTGAAGCCAGCAAAATGCTCCTCAGAGCCGGCCTAATTTTTTCCATTATCAGCTGAAGCCGGCCATGTCTTAACAACGCCCCCATCCCGCCTCCGTCCTGCCTTCCATACCCTGCAGAAACGCCCACTTTAACTTTGGCCGGCACTGCGACGGAAAGCAGTTGGAGCCGGCCAAAATCGGCTTTTGATTATGCCGATTTCGCTGGGACTTGAGAGATGGCCGGTCATCTCACGATTTGTGTCGGAAGATGGCTGGCCTTCTCTTTCGAAAATAAGCTGGCTGGTGACTAAATATAGGCGCCCTTTATGGAATCGCTCGTTATGTGCAGAAAAGTAGAATGATTAAGCACTTTGAGTGAGAGAAAAAGACTCAATAGTGGTACTCATTGTTATATGTAGGGCCTTTGAATTGTACGGTTTCACTGTCATCACCTCGGTCTATCCCTTCATCCCCTTTCACTGAGCTGTACTAACCTATGCAGATCAACCTAAAACCTAGATGAGTTGGGCTATTTAAACTCAGTGTAACTACATTTTTCCTTCACTGACCTAATGAAGAAAACTATAGAAAGCTTGTCAATGCAGGACCTACCCAAGAGGCTACACAGGATGCAAAAGTCATTCCCTGTCCATTGTCTTCCCTACTTGGCCATCATGGCACAATGGGTGAGACACAATTAGTGGCTTGGGCGTCCAAGTGGCAGATGAAGTTCAATGTTGACAATTGCAAAGTGATGCATGTGGGTAAGAGGAACCTGAATTACAGCTATGTCATGCAAGTTTCCTCGTTAGGAATCACAGCCCTAGATAGGGATCTGGGAGTCATCGTTGATAAGACATTGAAAACTTCTGCTCAGTGTGCTGTGGCGGCTAAGAAAGTGCACATAATGTTGAGTATTATTAGGAAAGGGATAGAAAATAAATACGAGGATGTTATAATGCCATTGTATCGCTCCATGGTGCGACCGCACCTTGAATATTGTGTCCAATTCCGGTCGACGCATCTCAAAAAAGATATAAAGGAACTAGAGAAGGTGCAAAGAAGGGTGATGAAAATGATAAAAGGGATGGAACGACTTCCCTATGAGGAAAGGCTGAGATGATTAGGGCTCTTCAGCTTGGAAAAAAGGCGGTTGAGGAGTGATATGATAGAAGTCTACAAGATAATGAGCGGAGTAGAGTGGACAGATGTGAAGCGTTTGTTTACACTTTCAAACAATAATAGAACCAGGGGACACAAGATGAAGCTAGAATATGGTAGATTTAAAACAAATAGGAGAAAGCTTTTCTTTACTCAGCGTGTAGTTGGACTCTGGAACTCGTTACCGGACAATGTAGTGACAGCAGCTGGCCTTACGGAGTTTAAGAGGGGTTTGGACAGATTCCTGAAGGAAAAGACTATTGAACATTATTATTATTTTTTTTTTTTGGGGGGGGGGGGGTTGCCGAGTTCTTGAAGCCTGGATTGGCCGCTGTCGGAGACAGGATACTGGGCTTGATGGACCCTTGGTCTTTTCCCAGTATGGCGGTGCTTATGTGCTTACGGGGTGTGTCACAGATGGTGCATTATATATGACACAATTAGGGCTTGGGATGATCCTGTGTCAAAAATGCATTACCGAAAAGTGCAAATCCCATGCCCAAATGCCAAACATTGTATGCTGACATTTATACCAAGTTTCAGCTGGCGTAAATACTGGTGTCCAAATTTCGGCACGGGAATGGGTTCTAAGTGCTATTCTATAAAGAGCGTTCAACTCGGAGTGCCCTGTGCCAGTTTTCTAGGGCACCCTAATTTGAGTGCCATTTCCTGAAACTGGTTCTTAAGCTAGTCTAATACAAAGATATCGCCTACAACTTGGTTGTTGACACAAAACTTTAGAACTGAGTAACTTGTCCAAGGATACTGCTGCAGCATGATACATAAACACAATGATATAGTCGCATAGCATTAACCCAGCATGGAAGCCATCAGCTTTAATTGCTTTGTTTTTATCTTCTAATTTGTTTTGAAAAGCCACCAACCTTGTCCTATTAACAGCTGCTTTCCTATTTTGTTTATTGTTGGATTCTATCTGGATGTCCTATCAAGGAATGCCATGAGGATTTGGTTTGCAGACCAGTGATATCAAATCAATGCTGTGCTCACTCTTCCTCAACTTATGGTCAGACAACTAAAGGGTATTTTTCCCATTTGGTTGGTAATTTGATAACTGCCTGTATTTGTAGAAAATGCACATTGACTTTTCACTACTGCAGTGCTTCCCAAATCTGTCTTAGAAACCGCACAGCCAGTTCAAGATATTCCCAATAAATATGTATTTTTTGGGGGGCAATTCTATAAGTGGGTGCATTATTTAGGCACCTTAGAGTCGATATTCAAAGCAACTTAACTGGCCAGCAACTGATCCTGGCCAGTTAAATCACTTGTGTGGAGCAACCCATTGACATTCAGCAGCCTTAACTGGGTAGTACTGCTGTATATCACCACAGGCCACTAAACTGAGAGTCAGCTGCTTTGTAGGAGGCCTGGGGGTGGAGTCTATGGTTAAGTGTCAATATTCAGCACTTAACCACCTAAGTTAAGGGGCCAAATTGGACCACATAAAAGTCAGTCCTATCTTTATGTGGTGTCACTTAAATATAAACCCAAATATTCAACGCCGGTGCGCAGACATGGCCTGATATTGAATGTCAACATATAAAGAAATGCTCACTACTACCAACTGAATATTGTGCTCTTAGATGTTACCAAGGAGATTTGATTAACAGGAGATGGCAAGAGCGTGCTTGGCCCATTATCTGGCCTGAAGACAGTAGGTAGAGCTTGTTGCCCTATCAATTACATTGTTTTGAGTGTACCAAGATGGCGGTGGCTGCATTGGGAAGAATTAAAACCTCCTTGGGTGGACAGGCTTCAGCCTTAAGATGTCATGCCATCTCCTGTCCATCAAACCTCCTTGGATGCCACACACTGAGCACAAATTCTACAATGGAACCTGGATACCAAAATTCCATTAGAGAAACCTAACATAAACTGGCATCAACAGGCCTACATTTAAGCATGCCAACTTATTTCACATCAATAGCAGATTTAAGTGAGCTTGTGTAAATGAGAGCGATTTAGCTTGTATCTTATGGTATTCTGTATGTTACATACATAAAAATTGGTCCCACCCAGGCCTCCCCAATGCTCCTCCCTTATAAATGTCTCCCTTACATTTACCCATTGAGGGATCCTTTTACCAAGCTCCAGTAAGCGCTAGCATGCACTTACTCAAGCATAAAATGGCTTACCGTGGGACGTGCTCAGGCACCCTGCAATAATTTTCCATTTTGAGCTTACAAACTGTGCTAAAAAATATCGCAAAGGGGGCAAGTTTGGGGGCAAAGAGTGGGTGTTAGCACACGGTAATCTGGATGTACCAACTGATTAGCGCATGAGCCTTCATCACCTACAAAACAGGTGTCAGTAAGTGCTCACATGGTAATTTTTTTAATAGCAGCTTGCTAATGGCAGCATTAGTGCGAGACCATTAATAGGAAAAATGGAAAATCAGCCATTTTATTGCTGTGGTAAAAATGGCTTTAGCGTGTGGGAAAAACCTATATAAGGACATATTACTACTACTACTATAAATCATTTCTATAGCGCTATCAGTCGTATGCCTATATTAAGGCCACTTTATACCACAGCTTAGTAATAAGGATCCCTAAGTGAGTCATGCAAACCATTCATAGAATAGTCCTGAACACTCAGCTGGTATTTATGTGCCCACATGTGCACTTATTTGCAATCAGAATGTAAATGTAGAATGAAGGGGTAAATCATAAGAAGATAAGAATAGTCAATGATTCATCTAGCCCAGTATCCAGTTTCCAACAGTGGTCAATCCAGGTCATAGCTACCTGGCAGAAATTCAAATAGTAGCAACATTCCGGAATCCCAAATAGTAACAAGATTCCATACAGAATACCAAAGAGTAGCAACATTCCGGAATCCCAAAGAGTAACAAGATTCCATATAGAATCTCAAAGAGAAGCAAGATTCATGCTACCAATACCAGGGCAAGCAGTGGCTTCCCTCATGTCCATCTCAATAACAAACTATGGGCCTTTCCTCCAGGAACTTTTAAAAACCTTTTTAAACCCAAATATGCTAACCGCTGTTACTACTTAACTGATTCCTTAACTAGTTCAGTTAAACTGGCAAAAGATAGGACTGCTATTCATGTGGTCCTATTTGGCCAGTAAAACTTAACTGGTTAAGGGGTCTGTCACGAAATGCCTTGCACCTACCTGGGGTTAAACCTGCGGCCACCTAGAGGGTCTGTCCCCAGCACTGTTCAGGCCTGCTTGCACCTGGGCACGTGCTCTATACTAGCCAACCCTCCATCCCATGAACTAGGTTCCACTTGCCTCTGAGCGAGTCTCCTACCCACAAGTCATTCCCTAGTGATTTATAAGACACCGCAGTCACACTCCCAGGGGTCTCACAGTTCCTAGGAAGCACTCACAGACCCAAATCATAAACCACCAGGATTCTTAGTCCAGGACAACAGAGCCAATAAACTAATAGGTTTATTGTTACAATAAAACAGTAAACATTTGGAAAACCTAGTGAAAATGTACAGTAAGCAATAACAGATAACCAAAACAAAGATCAACATTAAAACTATCTAACACTTGCTACTACCTGAGTAGGCCCCGTAAGTGAAGGAAAGTATAGTCCTGATACATAGCTGTAACAAAAGGTATATTTATTTATTTATTGCATTTGTATCCCACATTTTCCCACCTCTTTGCAGGCTCAATGTGGCTTACAATACATCATGAATAGTGGAAATACATGATAAGATAGATAGATAGTATTACAAATGGATCTTGGGTGACATGATTATGATAAGACACGATAGTAGTCTAACAAGCAGATATAATAAGTCTATTCTGGGTATATGTGGAGAGGTTCATATTTGTTGGTCTTTGTGGTATGCCTTGTTAAAGAGATGGGTCTTCAGTAGTTTGTGGAAGTTAGTAAGTTCATAGATCGTTTTTAAATTACGCGGCAGCGCGTTCCAGAATTGTGTGGAAAAGGTTGATGCATGCGTTAGTTTGTATTTTAGGCCTTTGCAGTTGGGGAAGTGAAGATTGAGGAATGTGCGGGATGATTTTTTAGCATTCTTGGGTGGTAGGTCTATCAGGTCTGAGATGTAGGCTGGAGAATCCCCGTGAATGATTTTGTGAACTAGGGAGCATATCTTGAACGTAATAAAACACTTACAATATATTAAGTGGAACAAAACTGAGCTATAGGTTTCCATATAGCATTATGCTTTATTGTTTTAATACATTCAGCCAACACTGATTCATACTTATATATAGAGCAATTGGAATGCAACAGAAGGTAAAGTTTACCTTACCATTTTCTTTCCAAGCAGAGAGAATAGATTTAATAGCAATTGCCAGAAGAATGTCAAGAAGCTTTGACTGGTCTGGAGATAATGAATGAGTGAAACCAAGGGAATGAAAAATGACAATTTTATAAAATATGGATAAAGAACATGAAAACATTTCTGAGATATGGTCCAAACTTCTTGTCAGAATAAGTATAAGCACGGACATGATAAAATCAGATACTCAAGGGTGCCAAATTCAGCATTACATGACCAACAAACATGACGTCATGACGTTCAGGGCGGAGCAATGGCAGAACAACGAAGGGGTTGGGCGGGGGGGGGGGGGGGGTGTTGGCGACGAAAACCTTACTAGCACCTATTTCATTTGCTCAGAAACGGGCCTCTTTTACTAGTAATTTATATTACTAAGAGGAATCACATATATATATTTTTTAATAAAAATATCTTATGGACAAACTTTTTATGGAAATAAGTTTATTTAGTTTATTTGCACATTCTTGATATATGCAAGGGCCCAGTCTGGTTTCTATGCGGTTTATAATAACAAAAGCACTAGAAAATCCTCTGTTCCTTGGCTTTTAGAGGGCATTTCTATTTTTTCAAAACTTAGCTGGTGGTGGGAGGCAGGGCTGGTGGTTGGGAGGCGGGGATAGTGCTGGGCAGACTTATACGGTCTGTGCCAGAACCGGTGGTGGGAGGCGGGGCTGGTGGTTGGGAGGCGGGGATAGTGCTGGGCAGACTTATACGGTCTGTGCCAGAGCCGGTGGTGGGAGGCGGGGTGGGTGTTTGAGGGGCGGGGATAGTGCTGGGCAGACTTATACGGTCTGTGCCCTGAAAAAGACAGGTACAAATCAAGGTAAGGTATACACAAAAAGTGGCACATGTGAGTTTATCTTGTTGGGCAGACTGGATGGACCATATAGGTCTTTTTCTGCCGTCATCTACTATGTTACTATGTTACTATGTAACAACGATTTGACATAGATGCATTTATTCTATTTTGTCTGACGGGGGTCCATAAGGTTCTGCTCATAAGGAAATATAAAGTGTGTAAGATTGCTGCTGAGATGATGGGCTTATTAACAACCCTTGTGTTGTCCGCCAGCAGTCTGCTTTTTTATAAAATCAGTCTGTGTGTAGGTCGAATTAGGTATGGGATTGCTTTTGCTAGTCTGTCCACAATGACTTGCAAATAGATCTTGCAGTCGTAGTTCAAAAGGGAAATTGGTCTATGGTTTTTCATCAGTAATGGATCATGTCTAGGTTTTTCAATAACTATGATAGTAGCTTCTGTGAAGGTGTCTTTGTTTTTAAGCTCAATGTTTTTAAACCCAATTAAAAACACAAGCTAATCAGAAGTAAACTTCCATCACAGATTGAAAAGGAACAGAAGGGCACACTTCCCTGTAATTTATCCAGTTGCAAACTATGCCAAAATATTTCACAGGACCCCAAAGTCATCCACAAAGGAAAGATATTCAACATAAAGGGATCTTTCACTTGCTCATCTTCCAATGGGGTATATATCATTCAGTGTAAAAAATGTAATGAAGGATGCTATATTGGAGAAACAGGCCAGATGCTTAAGACAAGATTCAATTTACATAGACATCACATGAACAATACAGCCAGTAGGGCCCCCACCCCGGTGGGATAGCACTTCACAGAACCAGGACACTGTACCAGTGATTTCACAGTGAGAATCCTGAAAGGTAACTTTAAAACCATACAAGAACATAAGACCTTTGAAGTCAGAATGATTGAATATTTTAACACCCAACAGAAAGGACTTAACAAGGATCTGGGGTTCCTAGCCCATTATAAACCATAAAGCTGTATGTCTCTGTTGATCACCCTCCCCTCACCTATCCACACCCATCCTGTTAGAATATCAATGATATGCTTTGATGTCCCCATGCATACCTCCGACCCACCCCCCTCCTCCCACCCTGTCAGACTGTCATAGTAATGCTTGAATGTTTTCACTTATATACACTGTCAGCTAGCACATTTGCTTATTTCCGATCTGAGGAAGAAGGGCAACCTTCGAAAGCTAATCAAGAAATGTATTAAGTTATGTCCAATAAAAAAAGGTATCATCTTATTTTCTTTTCCATGTTTTATTTTGTTTGATTTCTATAGATTCTACATGGAATGTTGCTATTCCACTAGCAACATTCCATGTAGAAGTCGGCCCTTGCAGATCACCAATGTGGCCGCGCAGGCTTCTGCTTCTGTGAGTCTGACGTCCTGCACGTACGTGCAGGACGTCAGACTCACAGAAACAGAAGCCTGCGCAGCCTTGTACATGGAATGTTGCTAGTGGAATAGCAACATTCCATGTAGAATCTCCAATAGTAGCAACATTCCATGTAGAAGTCGGCCCTTGCGAATCACCAGTGTGGCCGCGCAGGCTTCTGCTTCTGTGAGTCTGACGTCCTGCACGTATGTGCAGGACGTCAGACTCACAGAAACAGAAGCCTGCGCAGCCTTCTACATGGAATGTTGCTAGTGGATTAGCAACATTCCATGTAGAATCTCCAATAGTAGCAACAGAACCTCAAATAGTAGCAACATTCCATGTAGAATCTCCAATAGTAGCAACATTCCATGCAGAATCTCCAATGGTAGCAACATTCCATGTAGAATCTCCAATAGTAACAACAGAACCTGAAATAGTAGCAACATTCCATGTAGAATCTCCAATAGTAGCAACATTCCATGTAGAATCTCCAATGGTATCTATTTTACTGTCATAGTAATGCTTGAATGTTTTCACTTATATACACTGTCAGCTAGCACATTTGCTTATTTCCGATCTGACGAAGAAGGGCAACCTTCGAAAGCTAATCAAGAAATGTATTAAGTTATGTCCAATAAAAAAGTATCATCGTATTTTCTTTTCCATGTTTTATTTTGTTTGATTTCTATTGATAAGCTCAATGAGAAATCTGTAAATAGTTTTAACAGTTTGCTTGAGAAAAATGGTGAAATATGATTATAAAAGTCAATGCTCAAACCGTCACTGCCGGGAGCCTTATTATGCTTTAAGGCCTTAATCGGTGCACATATTTCTGCAATTGAAAAGGTCTTATTCAAAGATTTCACCATCCTGCTTATTTTCGAAAGAAAAGGGCACCCATCTTCTGACACAAATCGGGAGATGGGCACCCTTCTCTCAGGTGCGGCCAAATCGGCATAATCAAAAGCCGATTTTGGCCGCCCTCAGCTGCAGCCCCTCGCAGGAGCAGTGAAAGTTTAAGGGGGCGTTTCGGAGGCTTGGCGAAGGCGGGACGGGGGCGTGGTTAACACATGGGCGCCCTCGGCCAATAATGAAAAAAAGAAGGGCGGCCCTGACGAGCATTTGACCGACTTTACTTGGGTCCATTTATTTTCTGGACCAAGCCTCAAAAAGGTGTCCGAACTAACCAGACGACCACTGGAGGGAATCGGGCATGACCTCCCCGTACTCTCCCAGTGGTCACCAACCCCCTCCCACCCTAAAAAACAATAATAATAAAAAACATTTTTTTGCCAGTCTTGATGCCAGCCTGAAATCTCATACCCAGCTCCATGACAGCAGTATGTAGGTCCCTGGAGCAGTTTTAGTGGGTGCAGTGCACTTCAGGTAGGCAGACCCAGGCCCACCCCCCCCCCTACCTGTTACACTTGTGGTGGTAAATGTGAGCCCTCCAAAACCCACCCGAAACCCACTGTACCCACATGTAGGTGCCCCCATTCACCCATAAGGGCTATGGTAGTGGTGTACAGTTGTGGGGAGTGGGTTTTGGGGGGATTTGGGGGGGGGGCTCAGCACTTAAGGGAAGAGAGCTATGTACCTGGGAGCAATAAATGAAGTCCACTGCAGTGCCCCCTAGGGTGCCCGATTGGTGCCCTGGCATGTGAGGGGGACCAGTGCACTACAAATGCTGGCTCCTCCCATGACCAAATGGCTTGGATTTGGCCGGTTTTGAGATGACTATCCTTAGTTTCCATTATAGGCGAAAACCAAGGCCGGCCATCTCTAAGTCCGGCCATCTCAACATTTAGGTCGACCATATGTAAGGTTGACCTAAATGTTGAGATTTGGCCGGCTTCAACCGTATTATCAAAATGAAAGATGGCCGCCAATCTTGTTCAATAATACGGCTGGCTCCGCCCTTTCCTGGGGCCGTCCCTGGAGATGGGCGCCCCCCTTCGATTATGCCCCTCCATGTCATCAGAAGAAGGTTTCCGAAGATGTTTTAAGAAGTAATTTATCTGTTGAGTAGTAGGGGATCTTTGAGATATATAGATCTAAGCAGAAAGTCTAGGAATAGATCAGCCATTTCTTTTGAGTTGGAGCATAAAGAGGATCCATTCTGGATTGCTGAAATGTTTGAGGATCTCTTTTTAACTCTCAGATTGTTGGGGAAAACGTTTCCAGCAAGGTTCATACCAGAATAGTAATAGGCTTGTTCAGCCGTGAAGAGAATTCCTGCGTGAGAGCTTAGTAATTGATTATATTGGAATTTGAGTTTTTATAAATCCACCAGTTCAGATTCGGAATGTTGTTGTATATATGAGAGTTCCTTGGATTTTATTTGTTTATCCAGATTTTTAAGCTCCTCGTTTTGGGTTTTACATTTATACGCAGAAAATATTATAATCTCTCCTCTGAGATAGGTCTTATACCCAGGAATCTATATATGGCGCCTTCATTTCTGTGTGCAAATCAAAGCATACTCTATAACAATGTATATTACTTAATTGGTTAACTAGCTAATCGGTGCTGTTAATTGGATATTAACAAGTAATTATCGGCATTAATTGGCATTAAGATTTACACGCACAATTTACTACGCGTATTCTGTCACGTGGTGCACCTAAATTCTAAATTGCATATTTGAAAAGGGGTTATGGCCATGGGCAGGGCATAGGCATTTTCTAAAATCTATGCACGTTGTTATAGAATACACCTGCTCCACACCTAATTTAGGTGTAAGAATTTATGCTGAGTAAAACGTGGCATAAATGGCTGCGACTATATTTGGTCACGTGGAGAGGCACTCGGCGTTATTCTATATACCGTGTGGAAATTTAAGCCTATTCTATAAAATTTAGATTACAGAATATGAGATTACACAATATTACACAACAGGGGCGTAGCCAGACCTCAGCGGGAGGGGGGGCAGTGCCCGTGGTGGGGGGGCACTGTTTAGCTGCCTCCCCCCACTGCCTCCCCCCCGCCACTTTGGACCCCCCGTCCCGCTGCCGCAACCGCAACCCCCCCGCCCCGCCACCGCATCAGGTACCTTGTTTGCTGATGGGGGTCCCCAATCCCCACCAGCTGAAGAGTCTTCTTCAGTGCCGGTCGACTCCGCCGCCTTCGTTGTGTGTTCTGTTTCTGACGCCATACATCCTGCATGAGGCTACATGCATGGTGCAGGACCTAAGGCGTCAGAAACAAATGATCACACAATGAAGGCGCCGGAGTCGACCGGCGCTGAAGAAGACTCTTCTGCTGGTGGGGTTTGGGGACCTCCGCCAGCAAACAAGGTACCTGATGTGGCGGCGGGGCGGGGGGGGTTGCGGTTGCGGCAGCGGGACGGGGGTCCAAAGTGGAGGTGGGGGAGGCAGTGGGGGGAGGCAGCTAAAGTGCCCCCCCACCACGGGCACTGCCTCCCCTCCCGCTGAGGTCTGGCTACGCCCCTGTTGTGTAATATTGTGTAATCCCATATTCTGTAATCTAAATTTTATAGAATAGGCTTAAATTTCCACACGGTATATAGAATAACGCCGAGTGCCTCTCCACGTGACCAAATATAGTCGCAGCCATTTATGCCATGATTTACTCAGCGTAAATTCTTACACCTAAATTAGGTGTGGAGCAGGTGTATTCTATAACAACGTGCAGATGTAGAGGGGGCCAGGGCATAATCTGTGGGGGCCCATACCCCCGTGGCTATGCCCCTGTTACACAATATACCTAGGCGTATTTTTTTTTCCGCACAGAATTTTCAGGTGCCATATATAGAATCTACACCTATATGCATCTAAGACTATGGAAAAGTCAATGTCATCAGAGTCATTAATAGAAAAGTATTGTGCCATCCAAGATTTAAGTTTTTCACAAAATTCCTGGGCCTGTAAAAGAATAGGATCAAATTGTCAGGCAGCAGTAGATGGCGCAGGTTGCGGTAAAAATAGCTACAGTGTAACACGTGAATGGTCAAAGATCACCGCAGACCCTTTTCCCATCCCATTAAAAAACAACGACATTTTTTGTAGATTCGGGAAAAACTGGCACAGCGCGTGCCCAATACACGTACCTACACAACCGCAGGCCACTTTTTACCGCGGCTTAAAAAGAGGACCCTCTAGTGCTTACTGAACCTTGTGTAAAATATTGGCTTTGTTTTAAACAGTCAGACTTACATATCCGTTTCTTCATCTCTGTGATCTATACAGAGTTATTATCTTACTTGTTCCATATGAATTCAATAGAAGTCAAGTCAAGGATTCTGTACAGAACAGATTTCGCATTTGAACAGAAGGGTTTTGATCCTGTACAAAATGATGGCCCAAGTGAAGTGACTAACAGCTGTCTTATTGCTCCCTTACTGCCACTTGGCATGACCAGCCGCTGTCCCGTCCAGTATGAGTGGAATCACATGAGGACTTTTATTCTATTGTTTCAGGTCAACAATGAAGGTCAACTATTCTAGAAGCAAAACCTTAGAAAACCTAAGTAATGATACAACCCAATTTCTTACTCAGGAACGTTCATGTATTACCATAATTTATTATTATTTATTGCATTTATATCCCACATTTTCCCACCTATTTGCGGGCTCAGTGTGGCTTACAATACATTGTAAATGATGGAAATACGATTTGTTACAACTCAGTTATGGATTACATTGTGAGAAGTTATGCGAAGACAAAGTCAAAGTATCGTTAGGAAATAGGACAAAGGAAAAGAACAATGGAACCGTGGAAAGAGGCAACGGGAAACTGATAGGGTAATAGAACATTAGCAAGAGAACATTCGGTATAACATTTTTCTGTGAGTTAAGGTATAAATGTGATAAAATTACGGAGGATGAGAATTCAGAAGAGAATGTATTGGTGTATTTCTGAACAGTGAATGTGGACTTCATGTGTTTTGATCCTTACAGTAAATTTTATCAAAGAGATGAGTCTTCAATAGTTTGCGGAAGTTGGTAAGTTCGTGGATCGTTTTCAAGCTGCATGGTAGTGTATTCCAGAATTGCGTGCTTATGTAAGAAAAGGTTGATGCGTGCAGCGCCTTGTATTTTATGCCTTTGCAATTAGGGAAGTGGAGGTTAAGGAAAGTTTGAGATGATCTTTTAGCGTTTCTGGGAGGTAGGTCTATTAAGTCAGACATGTAGGCTGGGCTTCACCGTGAATAATTTTGTGGACTAATGTGCACACTTTAAAAGTAATGCGTTCCTTAAGTGGGAGCCAGTGTAGCTTCTCTCGTAAGGGTTTTGCACTTTCGTATTTTGGTTTTCCGAAGATGAGTCTGGCTGCTGTTTTCTGGGCTGTTTGAAGTTTCCTCAGTATTTGCTCTTTACAACCTGCGTATAGTGAGTTACAGTAATCCAGATGGCTGAGTACGAGGGATTGCACTAGGCTGCGGAAGACGGATCTTGAGAAGAATGGTCTTATTCTTTTCAGTTTCCACATGCAGTAGAACATCTTTTTGGCTGTATTGTTTGCATGGGTTTCGAGTGTTAGATGGCGATCAATAGTGACTCCAAGGATTTTTAAAGTTTCTGAGATTGGAAGGTTTAGTTTTATTCTTCCTTAACATATATAGGCACATGATATATATCTATACCATGATCTGTTCACGTATGTTATGTTACATGTATGTTACCATGTATGTATGCAACTTAACACATTACCATTTGTAATTCTGTTACCTGGAAATGGCAACCGCCATTACGGCAAATGTAAGCCGCATTGAGCCTGCAAATTGTTGGGAAAGCGAATGATACATACCTGTAGCAGGTGTTCTCCGAGGACAGCAGGCTGATTGTTCTCACGACTGGGTTGACGTCCACGGCAGCCCCCACCAACCGGAAGAAAACTTCGTGGGCGGTCCCGCACGCAGGGCACGCCCACCGCGCATGCGCGGCCGTCTTCCCGCCCGTGCGCGACCGTTCCCGCTCAGTTGAATGACAAGCAAAAATATGAAACGCAACTCCAAAGGGGAGGAGGGAGGGTAGGTGAGAACAATCAGCCTGCTGTCCTTGGAGAACACCTGCTACAGGTATGTATCATTCGCTTTCTCCGAGGACAAGCAGGCTGCTTGTTCTCACGACTGGGGTATCCCTAGCTCTCAGGCTCACTCAAAACAAGAACCCAGGTCAATTGAACCTCGCAACGGCGAGGGTATAACAGAAATTGACCTACGAAGAACAACTAACTGAGAGTGCAGCCTGACCAGAATAAATTCGGGTCCTGGAGGGTGGAGTTGGATTTAAACCCCAAACAGATTCTGCAGCACCGACTGCCCGAACCGACTGTCGCGTCGGGTGTCCTGCTGGAGGCAGTAATGTGATGTGAATGTGTGGACGGATGACCACGTCGCAGCCTTGCAAATCTCTTCAATAGTGGCTGACTTCAAGTGAGCCACCGACGCTGCCATGGCTCTGACACTATGAGCCGTGACATGACCCTCAAGTGTCAGCCCAGCCTGGGCGTAAGTGAAGGAAATGCAATCTGCTAGCCAATTGGAAATGGTGCGTTTCCCGACAGCGACCCCTATCCTGTTAGGGTCGAAAGAAACAAACAATTGGGCAGACTGTCTGTGGGGCTGTGTCCGCTCCAAATAGAAGGCCAATGCTCTCTTGCAGTCCAATGTGTGCAACTGATGTTCAGCAGGGTGGGTATGCGGTCTGGGAAAGAATGTTGGCAGGACAATTGACTGGTTAAGATGGAACTCCGACACCACCTTCGGCAGGAACTTAGGGTGAGTGCGGAGCACTACTCTGTTATGATGAAATTTAGTATATGGAGCATGAGCTACCAGGGCTTGAAGCTCGCTGACCCTACGAGCTGAAGTAACTGCCACCAAGAAAATGACCTTCCAGGTCAAGTACTTCAGATGGCAGGAATTCAGTGGCTCAAAAGGAGGTTTCATCAGCTGGGTGAGGACGACATTGAGATCCCATGACACTGCAGGAGGCTTGATAGGGGGCTTTGACAAAAGCAAGCCTCTCATGAATCGAACGACTAAAGGCTTCCAGAGATGGCTTTACCTTCTACACGATAATGGTAAGCACTAATCGCACTAAGGTGATTCCTTACTGAGTTGGTCTTGAGGCCAGACTCTGATAAGTGCAGAAGGTATTCAAGCAGGTTCTGTGCAGGACAAGAACGAGGTTCTAGGGCCTTGCTCTCACACCAAACGACAAACCTCCTCCACTTAAAAAAGTAACTCTTTTTAGTGGAATCCTTCCTAGAGGCAAGCAAGACACGGGAGACACCCTCAGACAGACCCAATGAAGCGAAGTCTACGCCCTCAACATCCAGGCCGTGAGAGCCAGAGACTGAAGGTTGGGGTGCAGCAACGCTCCGTTGTTCTGCGAAATGAGAGTTGGAAAACACTCCAATCTCCACGGTTCTTCGGAGGACAACTCCAGAAGAAGAGGGAACCAGATCTGACGGGGCCAAAAGGGCACTATCAGAATCATGGTGCCGTGGTCCTGCTTGAGCTTCAGTAAGGTCTTCCCCACCAAAGGTATGGGAGGATAAGCATACAGGAGGCCGGTCCCCCAATGGAGGAGAAAGGCATCCGACGCTAGCCTGCCGTGTGCCTGTAGTCTGGAACAGAACAGAGGCAGCTTGTGGTTGGTCTGAGAGGCGAAAAGGTCCACCGAGGGGGTGCCCCACTCTCGGAAGATCTTGCGTACCACTCTGGAATGGAGCGACCACTCGTGCGGTTGCATGACTCTGCTCAGTCTGTCGGCCAGACTGTTGTTTATGCCTGCCAGGTATGTGGCTTGGAGGAGCATGCCGAACTGGCAGGCCCAACGCCACATCCCGACGGCTTCCTGACACAGGGGGCGAGATCCGGTGCCCCCCTGCTTGTTGATGTAATACATTGCAACCTGATTGTCTGTCCGGATTTGGATAATTTGACAGGACAGCCGATCTCTGAAAGCCTTCAGTGCGTTCCAGACCGCTTGGAGCTCCAGGAGGTTGATCTGAAGATCCTTTTCCTGGAGGGACCACAGGCCTTGGGTGTGAAGCCCATTGACATGAGCCCCCCAGCCCAAGAGAGATGCATCCGTCGTTAGCACTTTCGTGGGCTGTGGAATTTGGAATGGGCGTCCCAAGGTCAAATTGGTCCAAATGGTCCACCAGTGCAGTGAATTGCGGCAGCTGGTGGAGAGGCGGATGACATCTTCTAGATTCCCGGTGGCTTGATACCACTGGGAAGCTAGGGTCCATTGAGCAGATCTCATGTGAAAACGAGCCATGGGAGTCACATGAACTGTAGAGGCCATATGACCCAGATGTCTCAACATCTGCCGAGCTGTGATCTGCTGAGACGCTCTGGTCTGGGAAGCCAGGGACAGGAGGTTGTTGGCCCTCGCTTCTGGAAGGAAGGCCTGAGCCGTCTGAGTATTCAGCAGAGCTCCTATGAATTCCAGAGATTGGGCAGGCTGGAGATGGGACTTTGGGTAATTTATCACAAACCCCAGCAGCTCCAGGAGGCGAATAGTGCACTGCATGGACCGGAGAGCTCCCGCCTCCGAGGTGTTCTTGACCAGCCAATCGTCGAGATATGGGAACACATGCACTCCCAGCTTGCGTAGATACGCCGCCACCACCACGAGGCACTTCGTAAACACCCGTGGGGCAGAGGCGAGCCCAAAGGGCAGCACACAATACTGAAAGTGTCGTGTGCCCAGGCAGAATCTGAGATACTGTCTGTGAGCTGGCAGTATCGGGATGTGAGTGTATGCGTCCTTTAAATCCAGGGAACATAGCCAATCGTTTTTCTGAATCATTGGCAGAAGGGTGCCCAAGGAAAGCATCCTGAACTTTTCTTTGACCAGGAATTTGTTCAGGCCTCTCAGGTCTACGATGGGACGCATCCCCCCTGTCTTCTTTTCCACAAGGAAGTACCTGGAATAGAATCCCTGCCCTTCCTGCCCGGGTGGTACGGGCTCGACCCCATTGGCGCTGAGAAGGGCGGAGAGTTCCTCTGCAAGTACCTGCTTGTGATGGGAGCTGAAGGACTGAGCTCCCGGAGGACAATTTGGTGGAAGGGAGGCCAAATTCAGGGCGTATCCGCACCGCACTATTTGGAGAACCCATTGGTCGGAGGTTATAAGAGGCCACCTTTGGTGAAAAAATTTTAACCTCCCTCCGACCGGCAGATCGTCCGGTATGGACACTTTGAGGGCGGCTATGTTCCCATGGATCCAGTCAAAAACCCGTCCCCGGTTTTTGCTGTGGAGGCGCAGTGGGCTGCTTAGGCGCACGCTGTTGATGGGAACGAGCGCGCTGGGACTGTCCCTGTGCCTGATGAGGCCTTCAGGCCGGCTGGGTGTACCTACGCTTGGTATAGGCGTAGGGGGCAGCCTGCCGGGCCCGGGAAAAACGTCCACCTGCTGAGGTGGATGCTGAAGGCGCCCGGTGGGAGAGCTTGTCGAGGACGGTTTCCCGCTGATGCAGTTGGTCCACCAGCTGCTTGACCTTCTCGCCAAAAATATTATCCCCCCGGCAAGGGACGTTGGCCAGTCTCTGCTGGGTGCGGTTGTCCAGGTCAGAGGCACGCAGCCATGAGAGCCTGCGCATCACTATCCCTTGGGCCGCAGCACGAGAAGCCACGTCACAGGTGTCATATATACCCCTGGACAGGAACTTTCTGCACGCCTTCAGCTGCCTGACCACCTCCTGAAAAGGCCTGGACTGCTCCGGCGGGAGCTTGTCAACCAGGTCCGCCAGTTGCTTCACATTATTCCGCATGTGGATGCTCGTGTAGAGCTGGTAAGACTGGATGCGGGTCACGAGCATGGAAGATTGGTAGGCCTTCCTCCCAAACGAGTCCAGAGTGCGAGACTCCCGCCCCGGGGGGCGCCGAGGCGGTATCCCTCGAACTCCGTGCCCTCTTGAGAGCAGAGTCCACGACCGCCGAGTCATGAGGCAATTGGGGCCGCATTAACTCTGGGTCCGAGTGGATTCTGTATTGGGACTCTGCTTTCTTGGGGATGGTGGGATTAGATAGTGGTCTCAACCAGTTCCGAAGCAGTGTCTCTTTGAGGACATTGTGCAATGGCACCATGGAGGACTCTCTAGGTGGTGATGGATAGTCGAGGACCTCGAGCATCTCAGCCCTCGGCTCATCCACAGAGACCACGGGAAAGGGAATGCAAATAGACATATCCCTGACGAAGGAGGCAAAGGAGAGGCTCTCAGGTGGCGAGAGCTTTCTCTCTGGTGAAGGAGTAGGGTCGGAAGGAAGGCCCACAGACTCCTCTGAGGAGAAATATCTGGGGTCCTCCTCCTCCCCCCACGAGGCCTCTTCCTCGGTGTCGGACATGAGCTCGTGCAGCTCAGTCCTCAACCGGGCCCGGCTCGACGTCGAGGCACCGAGGCCTCGGTGGCGTCGACGAGCGGTGGACTCCCGCGCCGGCGGGCGTGGCGGTCGAGACCGGCACTGCAAGCGGCGTCGGCGTCGAAGGCCTCGGCACCGGGCTAGAGCACGCCGGCGCCACAGTCAACGGCGCCGAGGGCGCAAGCACCCCCGGCGCCGTCTGGCACATCAGCCCTTCCAGAATCCCCGGAAGGATGGCTCAGAGGCACTCGTCCAGGCCCGCTGTCGGGAAAGGCGAAGGGGCCGGTAGAGACGTCGGTGCCGAAAGCTGTTCGGGTCCAGGAGACTGCACCGAAGTGCTGGCACCCTGACGTGGCGGTACCTCTACTACAGAGGGGGACCTCTCCTCTCGACGCTGCCGCTTCCTCGGCGTCGACTCTTCCCCGGCGCCAGGAGCCAGATGCGTCGTGGGCGACCGATAACGGTGCTTCTTCGCCTTTTTGCGGTGCCCGTCATCGGCGCTCGGTGGAACTGAGGAGGAGGAAGTCGATCCCCCTCGGCCTCGAGGGATCGGGTCCGACAGGGTTCAGTCCCGAGGGCCCTGGGTAGAGGGAGTGACCGGGGCCGATTGCCCACGCGGCCTCTCACCCCTGCCTTCACCGGGGGACCGGCGGGCCGACGGGACCTGTGCTCCTGGGGTCGATGCCATCGGTGCCGATTTCGTGGACATCGATACCGGTACCGAAGAACCGGCTGTCGATACCGATGCCGTCAAAGTCGACGTTGAGGGGCCGGCGCAAGTTCCAAAAAGACGGTCCCGAAGAACTTGCCTCGCTACCTGTGTCTGTTTCCGGAGACCGAGACATAAAGTACACGTCTTGGTATCGTGCTCCGGCCCGAGGCACTGGAGGCACCAAGCATGAGTGTCGGTCTGCGAGATATGCCGGCCGCACCGACCACACTTTTTAAATCCACTCAGGACCTTCGAAGTCAAAGTCGTCGATGGTGGCGGTAAAATTCACACCTCGAAAATAAATCGACCGCGCGGCCACAAGGCCGCAACGCGACGCCCCCGCTAAGAGACGAGGGAAAACAAAGTTCAGCGTTTTTTTTTCTTTTTAAACTAAATAGAAAAAACGGAGAACAACGAAAAGAGAAAAAGAGAAAATTTGCGGCGAAAGCGCGATCCGGTTTCCGGGGCTGCCAGAGAGAGAGACGAACACGGCTCTCTCCAGCGCAGAAAAGAAAAGACTGAGCGGGAACGGTCGCGCACGGGCGGGAAGACGGCCGTGCATGCGCGGTGGGCGTGCCCTGCGTGCGGGACCGCCCGCGAAGTTTTCTTCCGGTTGGTGGGGGCTGCCGTGGACGTCAACCCAGTCGTGAGAACAAGCAGCCTGCTTGTCCTCGGAGAAAATGTGGGATTCAAATGCTACAAATAAATAACTAAAAATAGATCATAAATGATGAGTGATCATATTTGTGAAGGGGAATTCTATAAATTGCAATTAAAATTGCGCATGCGAATTTGGGCAGGTGCCAAATTTGCATGCACAATTTAATTAGCGACCCTGTTAGCACCAATAAATGGGCGGTAACAGTCAATTATTGGTGCTAATTGGCAACAATTTGGATTTATTATTTATTTTTTTTATTGCATTTATACCCAGCTCTTTCCTGCTCAGTAGCAGGTTCAGTGCTGCTTACATAGAGGGGCATAATCGAACGCGAACGCCCATCTCCATGGGCGTCTATCTCCGAGGACGGGTACGTGCAGGGCCAGACTGTATTTTCAAAAAAGATGGGCGTCCATCTTTTTTTCGATAATACGGTTTGTGCCGGGCAAATGCATCGGATTTGAGCTGGGCGTTTTCGTTTTTCAGCGATAATGGAAACCGAAGGCGCCCAGCTCAAAAATGAACAAATCCAAGGCATTTGGTCGTGGGAGGGGCCAGGATTCGTAGTGCACTGGTCCCCCTCAAATGACAGGACACCAACCGGGCACCCTAGGGGGCACTCGTAACAATTACAAAAAAAAAAAAATACCTCCCAAGTCCATAGCTCCCTTCCCTTGGGTGCTGAGCCCCCCAAAACCCACTGCCAACAACTCTACACCATTACCATAGCACTTATGGCTGAAGGGGGGGCATCTAGATGTGGGTACAGTGGGTTTTGGGGGCGGTTTGGAGGGCTCTCATTTACCAGCATAAGTGTAACAGGTAGGGGGGGCATGGGCCTGGGTCCACCTGGCTGAAGTCCACTGCACCCACTAACAATTGCTCCAGGGACCTGCATACTGCTGTGATGGAGCTGGGTATGACATTTGAGGCTGGCATACGGGCTGGAAAAAAAGTGTTTAAAGTTCTTTTTTTGGGTGGGAGGGGGTTAGTGACCACTGGGGGAGTCAGGGGAGGTCATTCCCGATTCCCTCCGGTGGTCATCTGGGCAGTTGGGGCACTTTTTGGGGACTTGTTCGTGAGAAAAAAGGGTCCAGAAAAAGTGACCCAAATTCTCGCTTCTAGCGCTCTTCTTTTTTTGATTATCAGCCAAGGGCGCCCATCTCTCCTCAGCCGATAAACATGCCCCAGTCCCGCCTTCACCACGCCTCCGACACGCCTCCGTCAACTTTGTGCGTCCCGCGACAGATTGCAGTTGGAGACGCCCAAAATCGGCTTTCGATTATACCGATTTGGGCGCCCATGGGAGAAAGGCTCCCATCTCCCGATTTGGGTCGAAATATGGGCGTCTTTCTCTTTCGAAAATAAGCTGGATAGTATCACAGAAAGAACACAGCTGTAGCAATAGTAGAGGTATGATGTGGTTGTTAGGAAATAGGTTGAGATAGGTGAAATGGGCAGGGGATGTAGAGGTAGGAGAGGTAGGAGTGGTGTAGAGTGGGTTCATAGGTTAAGTCTGGTAATTGGGGTAGGCCTGCTTGAAGAGGTAAGTTTTTAGCAACTTCCGGAAGGGTAGATGTTCACTAACTGTTCAAATGGGTCTTGGTATTAGCGCATTTTGCTAAGCATTATTCTATATAGATGTACGTGTAAATCTTTTAGTGTGCCACTGAAAAGGAGGCGTGGTCATGGGAGAAACACAGGCGGGTGGGTCAGGGGTGTTCACTTAAGGTGCACACATCAGTGGCGTAGCCACAGGTGGGCCTCACCTAGGGCTCAAGCCCACCCAACAGTATCACACGTTTAGTGGTAGCTGGTGGGGATCCCAAGCTCAGCCACGATACTCTCCACGATACCAGTACCTGCGCATGCTCAGTTTTCAGCGCACGCATACTGCACACTGCCATGGTGGAAAGAAGCATTTCCCTGCCAGCTGAGATATTTTTGTTGGTGGTGGTTGGTGGGGAGGGGGGGGGGGGGGGAGCACTTGGTGCCCACCCACTTCTTGCCTAGGCTCACCCAAAATCTGTAGTCTGGCTACGCCCCTGGCACACATCCATGCCTAACTTAGGTATGGAGATTTATGACAGGGTTCAGTTGGTGTAAACCCTCATGCCTGAAAGTTGGGTGCAGATCTCAGCACTATGTGCTATTCTGTAAACAGCGTCCAACTCAAAGCACCATTTATAGAATAGTTCTCAGTGCACAATTTTATTTGCACCCAAATTTGGGTAAATATTATAACTAAAGGAGTCTAATTATAATTAGTCTCTAAACGTGTATAATCCAAAATTTCACTATGGAGACTCCCTTACGTGCTCATTCAATATTTATAACAACAATGCTTTATTTTTTCAATCTAAAATTAAAAAAAAAAATTCTTCCAATGTGTACAAAAGAGAATTTTAACATAATTTTTTCTTAATAACAAATTCTCAAACGGCATAGAAAGCATGATTGCCCATCATTCTTAAACAACAGTACCCAAAAGTCCTATCTTCTTAAATAAATACATAAGTCCATAAGTATTGCCATACTGGGAAAGACCAAAGGTCCATCAAGCCCAGCATCCTGTTTCCAACAGTGACCAAACCAGGTCACAAATACCTGGCAAGATCCTGAAAAAGTTCAGTACATTTTATGCTGCTTATCCCAGAAATAGTGATGGATTTTCCCCAAGTCAATTTAATAATGGTCTATGGACTTTTACTTTAGGAAGCTCGCCAGACCTTTTTTAAACCCCGCTAAGCTAACCACCTTTACCACGTTCTCTGGCAACGAATTCCAGAGTTTAATTACATGTTGAGTGAAGAAATATTTTTTCCGATTTGTATTAAATTTACCACTTTGTAGCTTCATCGCATTCCCCCTAGTCCTAGTATTTTTGGAAAGAGTAAACAAACAAATGATTCACATCTACCCATTCCACTCCATTCATTATTTTATAGACCTCTATCATATCTCCCCTCAGCCGTTTTTTCTCCAAGCTGTAGAGCCCTAGACTCTTCAACCTTTCCTCATAGGGAAGTCGTCCCATCCCCTTTATCATTTTCGTCGCCCTTCTCTGTAGCTTTTTTAATTCCACTATATCTTTTTTGAAATACGGCGACCAGAACTGAACACAATATTTGAGGTGTGGTCGCACCATGGACCGATACAAAGGCATGATAACATCCTCACTTTTGTTTTCCATTCCTTTTCTAATAATACCTAGGCAATGCAAATACTTAGCTTTGTACTGATGTTTTCACCAGTCCAAATGCTTTACCTATGTCACTAGTATTTTCTTGAAGCTTTAACAATGAACTTGGAGCCAGGATAAAATGTTTCCAATTTTAGTCTTAATCCAACCGTTCTACGATAGTCCAGGTGTAGATCTTAATCTCCAATTTCCAGTTTACCAACGTCACCATTTAAAAATCGCTGCGAATGTTCTCTGCCAACTCTCCCTTAGCTCTCGTATCTAATAAATAAAGTCACAGGTTGATGTTTCACGGTCTTATTTTAGAATCTTTACATGGGTTTATGTTTCGCTAAAAACGTCATCAGGAGATTCTTACGAATCAGTCTTCACTACTAATAATCAGTGTCGGCTATATGGTAAAACTAATACAGAATAAACAGATGACACTGCAAAAGTGGCCTTATGGCTGTTCAATATAATTTTTTAGTGTGAAGAGAATCCCTCAGAAACCTGTCAGACCAGTGGCGGAGCAAGGGGGGGGGGCGGGAGGGGCGGTCCGCCCCGGGTGTCAGCTCGGGGGGGGGGAGGGGGGGTGCTCCCTGCCAGCTCCCGCACCCTACCTTTAAAAAGAATATCGGGAGGCGAGGCGCAGCGCCTCACGCCTGCCCTATCTGTCCCGCCCTCCGCTGACGCAGCTTCCTATTTCCGCAAGGGCGGGACAGACAGAGCAAGAGAAGGCCCGATGGTCTACATTTCTTTTACGTGCAGGGCAGCCGCGAGGCGCTGCGCCTCGCCTCCCGATATTCTTTTTAAAGGGAGGGTGCGGGAGCTGGTCGGGGGGGGGAGTGTCATCGTGCTGCACCCGGGGGGGGGGGTGCAACGGCGAACCGCCCCGCCCCAGGTGGCAGCCCCCCTGCTACACCACTGTGTCAGACCTTTTGTCCCAGGTTCGCAACGGACACTGAAAAGAGCCGCTGACGTGTTTCTATCACAGGGATCTTTAAACTCTTATTTTTCACTTTTTAATGTGCTCAATGCTAAGTATTTAAATCCTACAATACTGACTAGAAGCAGTTTATATACAGGAAAGCGCCAATAGGATGGAATGCAACACTTAAGTCCTACGGTGCCACCGTTTCACCGTTCTGTGGCTTCCTCGGGGACTGGCATTGCAACCGCTTCATATTCGGCTTTCCGTGATTTTGATTTTCTAGTTTGAGAATCCTCAAAGGTAACTTTAAAACCATACAAGAACGTAAGACCTTTGAAGTCAGAATGATTGAATATTTTAACACCCAACAGAAAGGACTTAACAAGGATCTGGGGTTCCTAGCCCATTATAAACAATAAAGCTGTATGTCTCTGTTGATCACCCCACCCCTCACCTATCCACACCCACCCTGTTAGAATATCAATGATATGCTTTGATGTCCCCATGCATACCTCCGACCCACCCCCATCCTCCCACCCTGTCAGACTGTCATAGTAATGCTTGAATGTTATCACTTATATACACTGTCAGCTAGCACATTTGCTTATTTCCGATCTGAGGAAGAAGGGCAACCTTCGAAAGCTAATCAAGAAATGTATTAAGTTATGTCCAATAAAAAAGGTATCATCTTATTTTCTTTTCCATGTTTTATTTTGTTTGATTTCTATAGATTCTACATGGAATGTTGCTATTCCACTAGCAACATTCCATGTAGAAGTTGGCCCTTGCGGATCACCAATGTGGCCGCGCAGGCTTCTGCTTCTGTGAGTCTGACGTCCTGCAGGACGTCAGACTCACAGAAACAGAAGCCTGCGCAGCCTTCTACATGGAATGTTGCTAGTGGAATAGCAACATTCCATGTAGAATCTCCAATAGTAGCAACATTCCATGTAGAATCTCAAAGAGTAGCAACATTCCATGTAGAATCTCCAATGGTATCTATTTTACTGTCATAGTAATGCTTGAATGTTTTCACTTATATACACTGTCAGCTAGCACATTTGCTTATTTCCGATCTGAGGAAGAAGGGCAACCTTCGAAAGCTAATCAAGAAATGTATTAAGTTATGTCCAATAAAAAAGGTATCATCTTATTTTCTTTTCCATGTTTTATTTTGTTTGATTTCTATTGATAACCTTAAGAGTGGACTAACACGGCTACCACACTCCTCTACTTAAGATTTTCTAGTTGAAATTCCTCTAGCCATTTTGCTCTTTTCAGTGTCCGTTGCGAACCTGGGACAAAGGGTCCGACAGGTTTCTGAGGGAGTCTCTTCACACTAAAACATTTATATTGAACAGCCATAAGGCCACTTTTACAGTGTCATCTGTTTATTCTGTACAAGTACATAGGATCTCTAGAGGAATGATAGGGAGAATTGATGGCATGGATGGGCAGTCTGGTTAGACCATATGGCATTTATCCACCTTCTTTTTTCTCTGTTTCTATGCTTCATGTTTCTAACATATGACCTGCATTTTAAAACGTGCTGTATTAATTCTGGGCTTAGCTCACTTATAAATTCTTGCATTGCAATGCATTGTCTATATTCTAATTTAGATAATGATGCTCTGCATCAAAAGCATCCGAGACATTGTAATACAATTAATTGGTGGCCCTGACTTAAATATAGCTGATTATTTAATTAAATTGATCATGCAAATTGGGCGCATGCCTACATTTGCACGCACACATTTTATTAAATTTTTATGGAATTCAGGGGATAGTTCATTCTTGGGATGTAGAATTTGATTATTTAGCAGTACAAAGAGGTTGAACGTGTCAAATTGTGGTCTCCATTCTACTGATTTCTGCAGTGCATTGATCTATACGGCATACTTTCTGGCTGTGCACTGCGAGAAAAGATCATTTTGATTCCATTTAGGAAGAAAAATGGCACCTTTTTTTTGCAGGTTAGATTAATCACAAGATAGCTGTCATTAAATACATTAGGCTGATGGATGACAGTCAACCGTTTTCTTTAACAGTTATATTGGAAGCTCAGCAAAACGACCTCATTCAGCCAGACAAGGGACGCAGTATGCAGGCTCACACCGACGTTAGTGTTATAAAGAATACAGAAGAGAAAAAATGTCAACACTCAATAGAACACCGCAGGTGTGCCATGATGTGAAGAAGAGAAAGGATTCAATCAGAAGCCTCAGTATGTTTGATTTCATATTTTCTTCTCCTGATACATTTAACCAAAACAGACAGCTATTTCAATCACTGCAATGTAGCTTTTAAAGTGATGCAATTATATTTAAAAAGTGCTGATTTCAGGACTCTTTAGCCCTAAAACCAGTGGTGTGCTGGAGCAGGCTCTCACGGGCTTGCGAGAGCCGTTTGTTAAGTTTTTAAGAATTTTGGGAGCCGGTTGTTAAAGTAGGCCTCCCCATGGCTACTTTAACAACTGACTCCCAAAATGTGGGCTTGGGCCCCCTCCTGAATTCATTTTTACTTTGCTGGCAGTGATGTTGGCCCCACCAGCCAAGTAAATAGACTGCTGCTGCTCCCTGCTCCTTGTTTCTGACTCTGAGCATCAGGCTGGGACTTTTCATGCAAGCGCAAGAAGGTTCCATCATGCTGCTCGGAGCCAGAAACAAGCAGCAGAGAACGGTGGCAGTCCATTTATTGGCTGGTGGGGCTCGACAAAGGTATGCCTAGCGTGCCCGCACAAGGGAGGGGAGAGAGAGGCATGTATTCCCCCCCAAAAAAAGAATTTCAGGGCCGGCTATGCCCGGAGAGCCCGTTGTTAAAAATTTACCAGCACACCCCTGCCTAGAACTATAATGAAGTTATTTGTAAAAAAAAACCAAAAACATACATACATACAAAACAAAGGTGATGCACAGTTATTCTACACATCAGGGCTGTCCCAAGAGTTGAGCAAGTGATGTAGCCGCACAGGATGCAAAAATGATGAAGAGTGCAAAAATCGCTCTCCCTTGTGGTAGTCACAGTGCAGATAGCGAGGTAGGTCACTAGGGAAAGTGTCACACAGTGTGTGATTCCAGCTCGGGATGCTCCTGATATATATGTGCTATCCAAGGAAGTCTGATAACAGGAGATGCCATGATATCACAAGGCTGCAGCTGGTGTCCACCCACTCTACCCAAGAAGGTTTTAATTCTCCCCAATACAGCCTCTGCCATCTTGGTACACCCAAAACAATTAAATTGATAGGGCAACGAGCTCCGCCTACTGGTTTCAGCCCACATAATGGGCCAGATAAGCTCATACTGTCTCCTGTAATCAAACCTCCTTGGCACTACCTCACTAGGGAGTCCTTTTACTAAGGCGTGGTAGGCCTACCTCACTCTGAAAAGGCACTACCGCAGGATGAGCCGAGGCATCCCACTGTAGTTTCTCGCTGAGTGCACGCTAATCCCACACTAAAAAAATATATATTTTAATTTTCCAGCATGGGAGGTGTGCCTGGGCTAATCGGTAGCATAAGCACATTACCACGCCCCACCCGATTAGCACAGGAACCCGTACTGTCTCTTTAATAATGTGGTGGTAAGGGCTCCCACAGTAATGGCCCATGTGCTAAATGGGGAAGCTGGCGCATGAGCATTACAAAAAAAGTATGGCACCATGACCATTTTACTGCCACATTAAAAGTGTCCGCAGCTTGCGAAAAACCCATGTGCTGACAAAAGCACCGGCCACTTTTTAACACAGTTTGGGAAAAGGACCCCTAGGGGAAGAGACTAGGCATGTTTTCTGATATTTTGATTTGATGAAGTGCGCATAGAGCCTCAACACCCTCCCTTGAACCTAAACCAAAAGTGTGAATCAATTTTATACTCTTTCAAAACGTACAAAGACCAGAGGACAATCAATGAAGTTACATGGAAATACTTTTAAAATAAACAGGAGGAAATATTTTTCACTCAATGAATATTTAAGCTCTGGAACTCTTTGCTGGAGGATGTAGTAACAGCGGTAATCATATCTGGTTTTTAAAAAGATTTTGGACAAGTTCCTGGAGGAAAAGTCCATAGCCTGCTATTGAGACAGACATGGAGAAGCCACCGCTTGCCCTGGGATTGGTAGCATGGAATGTTGCTACTATTTGAGTTTCTGCTGACCTGGATTGGCTACTGCTAAAAACAGGATACTGGGCTAGATGGACCATTGGTCTGACCTATTATGGCTATTCTTATGTAGGGTTACCATTCGTCCGGATTTCCACGGACATGTACTCTTTTTGAGGGCATGTCCGGGGCGTCCGGCGGATTTTGCCCGCACGTACGTTTGTCCGGATTTCTGCGTGCATGCATGCGGGGCAGGCGGGCAAGCGATCGGCGCCGTGGGTCTGGTCTCGTCTCCCCTCCCCTTCCCTACCATGTTCCCTGGTGGTCTAGTGACGTCTTCGGGGCAGGAAAGAGCCCCCTCTTTCCTGCCCGGAGCGCTGCCTCCCTTGTCCATCATCCTTCTCGGTCTCGGCTGGGGATTCAAAATGGCCGCCGAGAGTGGAAGTCTCGCGAGGCCGCTTCAACTCTCGGCGGCCATTTTGAATCCCCAGCCGAGACCGAGGAGGATGCAGGCAAGGGCAGGCAGCGTTCCGGGCAGAAAAGAGGGGGCTCTTTCCTGCCCCGAAGACATCACTAGACCACCAAGGCTAGATAGTAAGTGAGGGGGGGTATGTGACGGGGAGGGGGCGCGGGGGGTATGTGATGGGGGGGCAGGGGAGGGGACGATGTGACGGGGGAGGGGAATAGGGGGCGGAACGAGGACCTGAAAGGGGCGTGGTGGGCGGGGTATGGCGGGGCAGGGCAGGGGCAGGGGGCGTGGCATGTCCTCTTTTTCAGAGGACACAAAATGGTAACCCTATTCTTATGTTCTTATTTCTGCAGGGATTCAGAATGCCCTTGTTCAAACAATTGTCCATTATCCTTCTTCTGCTAAAGGCCTTCCAACTGTACTGTATATGCATTCTGCTTTACACTGATCCTCAACCACTTTAAAATGCCTCCACACCTCTGATTTTTTTCATGATTTTCTTTCTGTTTCCTTAGTGCTACAGATGTTGCTGTTATTGCTACTGGCACTAATGTTGGGCAGAACATAAAAGGCTAGTGAAATCCTTCACACTTGTTTTATACGAGCGGAACTTTTGATCTTGGCGATATCATCTCCTACCTTCTCACCATTTAGCATTTTAACAACTAGATTTGAAATCCCTCCCTTCTCTGCAGATACAGTTTACTTAGGTTTTTATATACCACCCCATCTGAGCAGTTTAGAAAATATAAAATCACAAATTATAAAGTTAATATTATCAAAAAAAGAAGAAACAGAACAAAGGAGAAACCACACCAATCCTTAACAGTATAGGAAAATCAAAAATAAATTAGCAATTGTGATCCTCATTCAGACCACCCCCTCAGCCATGCGATATTTAAAGTTGACAAGCTACTTCATTCGTAATGGTTTAAACAAAAGCATTCTGGAAAAGGCATTTTAAGACCTTGCTTAAATTTAGTTGTTTCTTGTTGTAGAATCTGGTAGTGAATTTCATATACTGGCTATACTGAAAATGGATTGTTCAATTGATCTAACGCATGTGTTGATAGTAAAGAATCTCTTAGATGATCTTAATATTCTAGGTGAAGTATAAAGGGATCGTTAATATAGTAACATAAGTACATAAGTACATAAGTAGTGCCATACTGGGAAAGACCAAAGGTCCATCTAGCCCAGCATCCTGTCACCGACAGTGGCCAATCCAGGTCAAGGGCACCTGGCACGCTCCCCAAACGTAAAAACATTCCAGACAAGTTATACCTAAAAATGCGGAATTTTTCCAAGTCCATTTAATAGCGGTCTATGGACTTGTCCTTTAGGAATCTATCTAACCCCTTTTTAAACTCCGTCAAGCTAACCGCCCGTACCACGTTCTCCGGCAACGAATTCCAGAGTCTAATTACACGTTGGGTGAAGAAAAATTTTCTCCGATTCGTTTTAAATTTACCACACTGTAGCTTCAACTCATGCCCTCTAGTCCTAGTATTTTTGGATAGCGTGAACAGTCGCTTCACATCCACCCGATCCATTCCACTCATTATTTTATACACTTCTATCATATCTCCCCTCAGCCGTCTCTTCTCCAAGCTGAAAAGCCCTAGCCTTCTCAGCCTCTCTTCATAGGAAAGTCGTCCCATCCCCACTATCATTTTCGTCGCCCTTCGCTGTACCTTTTCCAATTCTACTATATCTTTTTTGAGATACAGAGACCAGTACTGAACACAATACTCCAGGTGCGGTCGCACCATGGAGCGATACAACGGCATTATAACATCCGCACACCTGGACTCCATACCCTTCCTAATAACACCCAACATTCTATTCGCTTTCCTAGCCGCAGCAGCACACTGAGCAGAAGGTTTCAGCGTATCATCGACGACGACACCCAGATCCCTTTCTTGATCCGTAACTCCTAACGCGGAACCTTGCAAGATGTAGCTATAATTCGGGTTCCTCTTACCCACATGCATCACTTTGCACTTGTCAACATTGAACTTCATCTGCCACTTGCACGCCCATTCTCCCAGTCTCGCAAGGTCCTCCTGTAATCGTTCACATTCCTCCTGCGACTTGACGACCCTGAATAATTTTGTGTCATCGGCGAATTTAATTACCTCACTAGTTATTCCCATCTCTAGGTCATTTATAAATACATTAAAAAGCAACGGACCCAGCACAGACCCCTGCGGGACCCCACTAACTACCCTCCTCCACTGAGAATACTGGCCACGCAATCCTACTCTCTGCTTCCTATCTTTCAACCAGTTCTTAATCCATAATAATACCCTACCTCCGATTCCATGACTCTGCAATTTCTTCAGGAGTCTTTCGTGCGGCACTTTGTCAAACGCCTTCTGAAAATCCAGATATACAATATCAACCGGCTCCCCATTGTCCACATGTTTGCTTACCCCCTCAAAAAAATGCATTAGATTGGTGAGGCAAGACTTCCCTTCACTAAATCCGTGCTGACTTTGTCTCATCAGTCCATGTTTTTGTATATGCTCTGCAATTTTATTCTTAATAATAGCCTCCACCATCTTGCCCGGCACCGACGTCAGACTCACCGGTCTATAATTTCCCGGATCTCCTCTGGAACCCTTCTTAAAAATCGGAGTAACATTGGCTACCCTCCAGTCTTCCGGTATTACACTCGATTTTAGGGACAGATTGCATATTTCTAACAGTAGCTCCGCAAGTTCATTTTTTAGTTCTATTAATACTCTGGGATGAATACCATCAGGTCCCGGTGATTTACTACTCTTCAGCTTGCTGAACTGACCCATTACATCCTCCAAGGTTACAGAGAATTTGTTTAGTTTCTCCGACTCCCCCGCTTCAAATATTCTTTCCGGCACCGGTGTCCCCCCCACATCCTCCTCGGTGAAGACCGAAGCAAAGAATTCATTTAATTTCTCCGCTACGGCTTTGTCCTCCTTGATCGCCCCTTTAACACCATTTTCGTCCAGCGGCCCAACCGACTCTTTGGCCGGTTTCCTGCTTTTAATGTATCTAAAAAAATTTTTACTATGTATTTTTGCTTCCAACGCTAATTTCTTCTCAAAGTCCTTTTTTGCCCTCCTTATCTCCGCTTTGCATTTGGCTTGGCATTCCTTATGATCTATCCTGTTACTTTCAGTTGGTTCTCTTCTCCACTTTCTGAAGGATTGTTTTTTGGCTCTAATGATTTCCTTTATCTTACTGTTTAGCCATGCCGGCTGACGTTTAGTCTTTTTTCCCTTTTTTCTAATACGTGGAATATATTTGTCCTGAACCTCCAGGATGGTGTTTTTAAACAGCATCCACGCCTGATGCAAGTTTTTTACTCTGCGAGCTGCTCCTTTCAGTCTTTTTTTCACCATTTTTCTCATTTTGTCATAATCACCTTTTCTATAGTTAAACGCTAGCGTACTTGATTTCCTAGTTTCACTTCCTTCAATGCCAATATCAAAACCGATCATATTATGATCACTGTTATCAAGCGGCCCTCGTATCGTTACCCCCTGCACTAGATCATGAGCACCACTAAGGACTAAGTCTAGTATTTTTCCTTCTCTTGTCGGCTCCTGAACTAGCTGTTCCATGAAGCTGTCCTTGATTTCATCAAGAAATCTTATGTCCCTTGCGTGTACAGATGTTACATTAACCCAGTCTATATGCGGGTAATTGAAATCCCCCATTATTATTGTGTTGCCCAGTTTGTTTGCGTCCCTGATTTCCTTTAACATTTCCGCATCCGTCTGTTCGTCCTGGCCAGGCGGACGGTAGTACACTCCTATCACTATCCTTTTCCCCTTTGCACATGGAATTTCAATCCACAGTGATTCCAAGGAGTGTTTTGTTTCCTGCAGAATTTTCAATCTATTTGATTCAAGGCTCTCGTTAATATACAATGCTACCCCTCCACCAATCCGATTCACCCTATCACTACGATATAATTTGTACCCCGGTATGACAGTGTCCCACTGGTTATCCTCCTTCCACCAGGTCTCAGAGATGCCTATTATATCTAATTTTTCATTTAGTGCAATATATTCCAACTCCCCCATCTTATTTCTTAGGCTCCTGGCATTCGCATATAGACATTTCAAACTATGTTTGTTGTTCCTAAGTACATCATGCTTAGTACTTGACAGTATTAATTGGCAATCTTTTGTCTGATTTTTATTGTTATTTAAAGATACCCGATCTACTACAATCTCTTTTGCAACCTCACTATCAGGATACTCTATCTTCCCTGTTATGGTGATATCTTTGAAAGATACCTTATCCCGAACCATGCTCTTTTGAGCGACTGTCGGCCTTCCCCCCATTTCTAGTTTAAAAGCTGCTCTATCTCCTTCTTAAACGCCGATGCCAGCAGCCTGGTCCCACTCTGGTTAGTAGATGACGGCAGAAAAAGACCTGCACGGTCCATCCAGTCTGCCCAACAAGATAAACTCATATGTGCTACTTTTTGTGTATAACTGACCTTGATTTGTACCTGTCCTTTTCAGGGCACAGACCGTATAAGTCTGCCCAGCACTATCCCCGCCTCCCAACCACCAGCCCCGCCTCCCACCACCGGTTCTGGCACAGACCGTATAAGTCTGCCCAGCACCATCCCCACCTCCCAACTACCAGTCCCGCCTCCCACCACCAGCTCTGGCACAGACCGTATAAGTCTGCCCAGCACCATCCCCGCCTCCCGCCACTGGCTCTGCCACCCAATCTCGGCTAAGCTCCTTAGGATCCATTCCTTTTGATCGTTAATATAAATAGGGAGAATGGCTGACTTGCTTAGGGGTCCTTTTACTAAGCTGTGGTAAGTACTAACACATGCATACCACAGCTTAGAATGCCTTACTGCGAGGCGCGCTCAGGCAGTTCACGGTAATTCTGGCATTGGCATGCACTTCTCATGTCTGCTAACCAATTAGCAGGTGGTTAGCACATGAGCCCTTACCACCTACACACACGCACTAATGAGTATGCACTAATAGCATCCTTCTGGCCACGGCCGTCGCCTTGTCAAATTGTTTCTTCACCTTCATATCCTCCGACACCAACACCCTAAGGTCTCTCTCCTGAGTCGAGCTTACTAATCTCTCCCCTCCTATTCGGTATCTCTCTTTTGGGTTTCTACACCCCAAATGCATCACTCTGCACTTTTTGGGGAACTTCGGAGTATACCAACGTTGTTGGTTTAATTATCTATCCCTGGAAGCCTCCCACTTGCCTGAAACGTTTTATGGCTGCCTTTAATTAAAGGTTTGACTGTTTGCTGAACCACAGAAGATTCTTGTGACTTTGCAATCCCCCCATGTTCCTCTGTGTGTGTTTTTTACCACATGGATAAGAACAGTGGTTTCAATTTGTTTGCAGCGAGGATTGTTCCTCTCTTCGTTTTTGAGCTTGCTGGACACTGAGCAGTGACACCTACTGCTGAAAACTGGGTTCCGTATGCCATTACTATTTATGGCTAAGTGATTGATCTTTACTGAGCCCTGTGTTTTGATTATATACAGAGACTGAACACTGAAGAAACTGCAGTTTAGGGTTGTAGTGCTTTTGGGATGGGATTTGCATGTGTGATCTGGGTATAAGTGGAGGAGAGGAGTGGCCTAGTGGTTAGGGTGGTTGACTTTGGTCCTGGAGAACTGAGGAAGTGAGTTTGCTTCCAGGCACAGGCAGCTACGTGTGACTCTGGGCAAGTCATTTAATTAATTCTCCATTGCTTGCAGCATTGAGCCTGCCATGAGTGGGAAAGCACGGGTACAAATGTAATAAATAAAATAAATGTGGATGGTAGTGGGAGTGAGTTGTAGGGGTATTGCTTGGTAGGTTTGTAATGCACTGAATTATTTTCACTAATAAAGACTTTGTAACATATAGAGAATAGGAGTACTGTTTGTTACTGATTAAATTTTAACTGCCAGACCCTCGACCATTCTTCTAACTTTTGGAGATCGTTTCTACTCCCTCCAGGGTATCCACTCTATTCACTATTTTCATGTCATCTGCAAAAAGGCACACCTTTCCTTCCAATCCTTCAGAATATCTCCCACAAATATATTAAACAGAATAGGCCCCAGCGCCGACCCCTGAGGAACTCCACTGCTCACCTTCCCTTCCTCCGAGCGGATTCCATTTACCACCACCCTCTGCCACCTGTTAGTCAACCAGTTTCCTACCCAGTTCACTACTTTCGGTCCTAAGTTCAGCCCTTTCAGCTTATTTACGAGTCTTCTGTGGGGGACCATATCAAAAGATTTGCTGAATCCATGTACATTACAACTAGCGCATGACCTTCATCCATTTTTTTTATCACCCAGTCAAAGAAGTCAATGAGATTCGTTTGGCAGGATTTTCCTTTGGTAAAGCCATGTTGCCTCAGGTCCTGTAACCCGTTGTCTTCTAGAAAGTTAACTCTCCTTTCTTTCAGCAGCGACTCCATTATTTTTCCTACCACCGATGTGAGACTTACCGGTCTGTAGTTTCCCACTTCTTCCTTGTCTCCACTTTTGTGAAGAGGGACCACGTCCGCTCATCTCCAATCTCGCGGAACCTCTCCCGTCTCTAAAGATCTATTAAATAAATCTTTAAGAGGTCCCGTCAGGACCTCCCTGAGCTCCCTCAGTATTCTGGGATGTATCCCATCCGGCCCCATAGCTTTGTCCACCTTCAGATTCTCAAGCTGTTTATAAACTCTTTCTTCTATAAACGGTGCAGTATCCATTCCTTTCCCAGATATTCCTTTGGCAGCCAACTGCAGTCCTTCACCAGGATTTTCCTCCGTGAACACCGACAAGAAGTAATTATTTAGCACATTCGCTTTATCCTCCTCAATCTCCACATAACTATTCTCATTATCTTTCAGTCTCGCAATTCCATTTCTATCTTTTCTCCTTTCTCCAATATATCTGAAAAAGGTCTTGTCACCTCTCTTTACATCTTTAACCATTATTTCTTCCACTCACGCTTTCGCTAGCTGTATTTCCCTCTTCGCTTCTTTGAGTCTAATCCGATAATCTTTTCCGTGATCTTCTCATTGCATTCTTTTGTATTTCTTTAACAAAGCCTCTTTTGCTCTTATTTTTTCAGTTACTTGGTTGGAAAACCATATAGGCTTCCTGTTTCTCTTGTTTTTATTTACTTTCCTCGCTTAAAGATCGGTCGCCATATTTATAGCAGCCTTCAGCTTTGACCACTGATGTTCCACGTCTCCTATGCCTTCCCAACAGCTCCTTTTTAAGGTATTCCCCCATTTTATCAAATCAGTATGTCTGAAATCCAGTACTTTGAGTTTTTTTGCGTCCACACTCCGCCTTCGCCCTTATATCAAACCATATCGTGTGATGATCACTATTACATAGGTTGGCACCCAACCGGATATTAGAAACACTTCCTCCATTCGTAAGCACTAGATCCAGCTATGATCCTTCCCCTCGTGGGTTCCGTCACCATTTGTCTGAGCAAGAATCATCCATAAAGCTTCTTCCTTTCCCCAGGTCCCCTGCGTTTCAGCGCTCTGATATTGTCTTTCACATACAGCGCCACTCCTCCACCCCTTCAGCCCTCTCTTTCCTTTCTAAAAAGATTATAGCCCGGTATAAGTATATAAGCACTGCCACGCTGGGAAAAGACCAAAGGTCCATCAAGTCCAGCACTCTGTCTCTGACAGCGGCCAATCCAGGCCCCAAGAACCTGGCAAAAACCCCAAATTTAATAAAGATCAATGGACTTTTCCTTCAGGAATCTGTCCAGACCCCCTTTAAACTCAGCAAGGCCAGCTGCCGTCACTACCTTCTCCGGCAATGAGTTCCAGAGTCTAACCACACACTGAGTAAAGAAAAACTTTCTTCAATTTGTTTTAAACCTACCACATTCTAATTTCATCTTGTGTCCCCTAGTTCTATTATTGTTAGAAAGCGTAAACAAACGCTTCACATCTGTCCACTCTGTATAGTCACATCCCATTCATGGGAATCATTGAATCACATCTCCATAATAGCAACAATATCGAAGTTTTCTTCAAACATCAGGGCTTGCAAGTCTTGAACCTTTTTACCTAGATTACGAGCATTTGTGCTCATTGCTTTCCATCTGCATAGTGAGTTTAGGTGGTTTTCTATATTTACATGACCTTTCCCTCTGCCATCGTGTTTATTCTGGGGGTGACTTTCTGAAATCCCATTTCCTTTTGTCACCTCCACCCTCTAGTTTAAATGTCTAGAAACATACTGTCTGAATTTCTCCCCAAGGATCCTTTTTCCCGTCACAGAAAGATGTAGCCCATCATTACAGTACAGCCTGTTATTTTTCCACATATTACCCCACGCTCCTATGTAACTAAAACCTTCTTCTTTACACCAAGACTCAAGCCAATTATTGAACTCCACTGTCCCGCCCTTGTGGAAACAGGAAATGAGGGCGGGACCAGAGCTGAGAGACAGAGAAGGGAAAAATGAAGTAAATGCCGAGCCTGCACGCTTTTTACCGCTGCTGCCGTCCGCCATAACCTCGACGAGATAAGTCAGAATGACTTTTAAACTTCGGAGGGAGGGGGCCTGGAACTGGAACGGAGGGAGGGAGGGATGACGACCCTGGAACTCGGAGGGAGGGACGACGACTCTGGAACTGGGAAGAAGGGAGGGGGGACCCTGGAACTGGGAGGGAGGGGGGCCTGGAACTAGGAGGGAGGGAGAGAGGGGGGGACGCTGGAACTTCCCTTAAAAACTTTAATGGCTAGCACCCATTTCATTTCAATGAGAAACGAGCTTTTTTTTACTAGTTATAGAATATTGTTCAGCCTTGATTTTTTTTCGGCACCAAATTTTGAACGCCATGTATAGATTGCACCCCATAATGTATATGTGATCCTGTAGGAAATGGTTTTTAAAATGATTTTGTTTCTATTCATTTATTAAAATCACAAGAGGAAATAACTGAAAACATTTTGAATTGCTGTGCTCGTAGTCAGGAATTGTCACCATACTTTGATGAACATGAAGCAGGGGTTACCATGGCAATTAGTCAAGCTTCTTGGATAATTGTTATGTCAAACTCTTTTGTTAATGGTAAGTATGGAAATTAAAGCCTTCCTCAAATTTGTTTCAAATCCTTAATTTCAGATTAGTTGCTGCGTAAGAGCTCAGAATGTGTAATACGTTCAAACAAGAGGGCATTTCCAATATTTTAATCATACAGCCGACAAGAAAACAGATCCCGACCTTATTTATCTGCACCTCTCTCGTGCACTGTGTGAAAATGCCTGATGATAAAGCAAGGGTTGAGAAGGAGAATTTAGGCCTTTAATACAGGTCCAAGTAGGGAAAAGGATAGTTGGGGTAACTGATGGTCTTAATTGTGATCAATATATATCTTTCTGTAAAGTAATTCAAAACTCTGCTGCCTGTCTCGTCTTCTGCCAGGTTCGCTTTACTCATACTACCCCTCTCCTCAAGTCGCTTCACTGGCTCCCTATCCGTTTTCACATCCTGTTCAAACTCCTTCTACTAACCTATAAATGTACTCACTCTGCTGCTCCCCAGTATCTCTCCACACTCGTCCTTCCGTACACCCCTTCCTGTGCACTCCGCTCCATGGATAAATCCTTCTTATCTGTTCCCTTCTCCACTACTGCCAACTCCAGACTTTGCGCCTTCTGTCTCGCTGCACCCTACGCCTGGAATAAACTTCCTGAGCCCCTACGTCTTGCCCCATCCTTGGCCACCTTTAAATCTAGACTGAAAGCCCACCTCTTTGACATGTGGGTGCTTTGAATCGATTTATAGTAGTAGTTTAAGTTTTGCTTTTTGCTCATTCTTTCATTTCTTTGGAATGAGGGGCCATATGACAAAGTTGAGAGGGAATAGGCTTAGGAGTAACCTAAGGAAGTATTATTTCACAGAAAGGGTAGTGGAGGCGTGGAATGGCCTCCCGGTGGAGGTGATGGAGTCGAGGACTGTTCCAGAATTTTAAAAAGGCCTGGGATAAGCATGTGGGATCGCTTAGGAACAGGAAGAATTAGGGTTGGTTTTTTTTGTTACATTTGTACCCTGCACTTTCCCACTCATGGCAGGCTCAATGCGGCTTACATGGGGCAATGGAGGGTTAAGTGACTTGCCCAGAGTCCCACTAGCAACATTCCATGTAGAAGTCGGCCCTTGCAGATCACCAATGTGGCTGCGCAGGCTTCTGCTTCTGTGAGTCTGACGTCCTGCACGTACGTGCAGGACGTCAGACTCACAGAAACAGAAGCCTGCGCAGCCTTGTACATGGAATGTTGCTAGTGGAATAGCAACATTCTATGTAGAATCTCCAATAGTATCTATTTTATTTTTGTTACATTTGTACCCTGCGCTTTCCCACTCATGGCAGGCTCAATGCGGCTTACATGGGGCAATGGAGGGTTAAGTGACTTGCCTAGAGTCACAAGGAGCTGCCTGTGCCCGAAGTGGGAATTGAACTCAGTTCCTCAGTTCCCCAGAACCAAAGTCCACCACCCTAACCACTAGGCCACTCCTCCACAGAGGATGGGAAAACTGGATGGGTCACATGGCCTTTATCTGCCGTCATGTTTCTATGTTTTTAATGTTCCTTTTTGTTTGTAGAATGTTGACGATCTGAATTAAGTTCACTCCAGAAGCAGGCATAGGGGCCTGAAACCTTACCGCCATCCACTGACTTAGCGGTAAGGTCTCATACACTTACCAGGCGGTAAGCAGCCGGCGCACGTAAACTGTAAATTACTGCCGGGTAAGCGCTGAGCGGTAGAAAATAGAAAATATTTTCTACCGCGTGTGTTGGACGCGTGTCAAAAATGGAATCACTGCCAAGGGAACTCGGTAGCTGGGCAGTAGTTGCAATCCGGCACACTTTGGATGCACGTAGTCGCCTATGCGCAGCAGTAAAACAGCCCCACAGTGAGGTGCCAAAACACCAAGAGGGCTGGATTGCCTCAATTTGGGTTGCTGGGCATTGAGCGTAATGGATTATTGTGTTCAATTCTCTGTCACTGTATTATAGGCATATTCTATTCCTATATTTAACCTCAAAGCAAACTGGATTTCATAGAGACGAGACGCTGCTCCGATCTTTTCCGCTTGACTTTGGTTCAAGTGTTATTTAACGCTACAGTATTAGAAAAGAGGTTTTTACAATCTTTATTATGATATAATCTTTCACAGTCACATACATTTCCTCTACAATTGGATAGAATTAAAAAATCAACATACGGTGAGAAGACTCCTGACGCAGGCCTGTACGGCCGAAACACAGCTGTATCGAGTCTCTTTCTCCCTGCTATCCTTTGGCTAATAAAGTTTTTTTAAATTTTTACAACCAAGTGTCGTCTTTTTTATGTAATTTTTATTACTTTTTTATGTATTTATATTTTTAAATACAAATTTGCTACATTTTTTATACATTTTTGTTTTTGATTTTTTTATTTTTTGTTCTTGTTAGTCATCTTTACTGTTTTTTTTTTAATACTTATATGCTGCATCCCATCAATATAAGATGAGGAAACACAAATTTATTTATTTAATACATTTATACCTCACATTTTCTCACTAGATGTAGCCTCAATGTGGCTTACATAGAACTGTAGGGAAGACTACAGTACAGAAAAGTACAATTAAGCAGTGTAAAAGAAAGGTAATAAACAAATAGGTATCATTTAGACAACGAAAATAGCAGAAGATAATACCAGATTACAAGGGACTAAGGTCCATGAATTTTGCTGGAACCAGGAATGGGTAGGTTAGGTTGACTCTGGAAAGTAAGCCTTCTTGAATAGGATGGTCTTCAATAATTTTCTGAAACTTAAGATAGTTCTGAGTTGATTTTACAGATTTGGGTAAAGTATTCCATGGTTGTGTGCCTATGTAGGAGAAGTTGGAAGCGTGGGTGGATTTGTATTTAAGGCCATTACAATCAGGATAGTGTAAATTTAGATAGGATTGCGTAAAAGTGGAACAGTTTCTAGGTGGTAAGTCAACCAGATCCAGCATGTATGTATGTATCCAGCAAATGGCGGAAACGCAGCCTTGCACGTCGATTAATTGTAAGTGCCTGTGATTAGAGCAAAGACATCTACCTGGAAGGTTCCGGTTTCAGCGGACCACCATTCACCATTCACGTGTAAATGCAAAAGCATAGGTTCGCAGTCTGGAAAAAAAATCTGCTACAGAATAAAACAAAAATAAAAATAATGCTATGTGGAGGTTCTAATTAATTGCAATTACAGCGTTAACTAATCAGACACCTATCCATATTAGATAATTAAGGCACTTGAAATAATGAGCATCAATTGGAGGCGATGCTATTGTGCCAAGCAGTTACAGATTAATAAGAAGGTTTTGACTTCTACTCAGGAAGAACCGAATTTACTGTTACATATATTTTATTACATAGGAAAGGACGGGCTGTCATTTAAACTTCATTTAGGTCTGACAATCTTTTAGATAACTATTTTCTGTACTATTTCTTGATCTTAAAATCATCTTGTTATTACCACACTTTTATTTCTGTCATTTACAAGGACATATGCCATGTTATTAACAAATGTAAACAAGAAGGGAAAAATAAAAGCACGTGTTATAAATGGCGTTCAAATTTGGGCGCTGGAAAAAAATGAGAACTATTCGATCAACGCTGCTCCGACTTGAGTGTCGTTTATAGAATAAGGCATAGCACCAGGATCCATGCCCAAAGGACTGACACCGACTGAAACCAGTGGCGATCCTTGGTTGGCTGCCACCCGGGACGGATCGCCGCTGCGCACCCCTCTCCCCCCACCGGGTGCATCTGTGTCCGTCTGTCCCCCGGGTGCAGCACGACACCCCCCCTCCAGCACATCAACCCTCCCCCGGTGCATTTTTACCTGCTGTCGGTTCCGTTGGTTCCCTGCTCCTTCTGACCCGGAACAGGAAACTTTCCCTGTTCCGGGGCAGAAGGAACAGGGAAAGAGCGGCGCCAACAGCCGCGTGACTGCTTTCTACACCCCTCCAGCAGTGTGCACCTGGGGTGGACCGCCCCCACCGCCCCGCCCTCAGCTAAAACCTTGTGTATATCCTTGTGCCTAAATTAGGTGTAATTTCCCCGAGTTCTATAATACTTTGTGCATCTTTAATGAACGCCCCTGACCTTATCATGATCACCCAATGGCCATGTCCCCTTTTTAATTGCACGCTAAGGGCCACTTTTACCAAGCTGCGGCAAAAGGAGGCCTTCACTAGCATCTGCGTGTATTTTTGTTGCGTGCCGAGGCTCCCTTTTACCGCAGTGGGTAAAAGGTGGGTCTTTCTTATTTTTTAGGAAATGGCCTACCCAACTGGACTCTTAGCCTTAAGCCCTGCTCCTGGGCTGACTTTCCTTGCTTGGTTCAGCTCTTCCAGCTTACCAAGGGGAAAATGGAACTAGGAACTACATTTCCCACTACTGCTTGGGGCTTCCTCCCCTATCAGAGCTGGGGCTGTCTGCTTCCTGAAGTCCTTGCAACTACCCCCCTCCCCCAATTTTCTTCAAGCTTTTTGCTGAGACCTGGATGCAAAGTTACCAGTTTCATGGTTTTACCACAGAATTGGGCAGTTTCCCACGACTCATCGCGATATTTTTTTGAAAGTCACGGGTCACAGGTAATTGGGTGGTTTTTGACTGCCACGGTCGTGGATTGGGCAGTTTTCCCTACTCTGCCTGGTCGCTCTCCTATTGGTCCTATGGGACCAATAGGACACTGAGGGAGGTGGGATCCCAGCCTTCTTTAAATGCCTGCACATGCCCAGCGACATGTGGTGTGTGAGGACTCGAGGACTTAGGATGCTGCTTCTGTAGGAAGGTAGGCTTACCCCTGTTTCTTACTGTCTCCTTCACTTCTAAAAGCAGGATTTCAGGAGTGTCTTGTGAGAAATATGTGACTTTAAATCCAGCAGCAGGCAGTGACCGAGGAACTATACTTCTCCATCTCCATCTCTCTATCTCTCTATCTATCTATCTATCTATCTATCTATCTATCTATCTATCTATCTATCTATCTATGACAACCCCTCCTGAAAATGCTCAAGATTTTCAGGGCGGTCACTAGGGATAGGGAGTTGTTACTGACAAGCTCCATGGTGAAATCATTGTAGAGTAAGCCCATGGAGGCAGGGCCAGAGAGAGCTAATAAAAGTCCTGAGTGTAAGGAGTTCTGGGTCTTTGGTAGTCCACCCCTGCCAGATAACCCACAGTAATGAGGGGGAGTTCCTATTCTAGGATGAGACCAATTAAAAGTCTTGGGAAAATCCTATTAACTGGGGACGTTGCTATACCCTCCAAGCAGTGGTTGCCCAGGTAAAAGAGACTTTACCAAGAAGGGACAGAGCGGGGGACAGAGAGATTACCAGAAGGGGGAATCAGTTTGGAGTTACCACTTATCTGGTCCAAGATTTGAGAGCTGATTTTGAGGATAATGTCAAGTACCCTGTTCCAGCTGCAGGTGGGAGAAATGTGAGTACCTGCGTGTGTGGACTGAAACTGATCAAGAGGAGAAAATCACCCTTTGTACCATCCCTTATATTTTTATTTAGTGGAAAGATAATCACTGTTTAGAAAGACTGAAATGTGATCTTAGAAAAGCGCCCTGATATCATCGGAGACTAGGTTAAAACTGTGCTGATACACCTGAAGGATCCCTGAAGTGTTTACACCGACTGTTATGAACTGTGTTTTGAGTTCCTGTTAGTAAAGCAAGTTAACGTTTCTGCAATTGAGACTGCCGGCTTTTCTTCAGGAGTGAGTGCCCTGAGAAAGAGTACCCTCAGCCTACCGGAGTATTCCAGGCCTGGTCCACGCCCAGTTCGTGTGATCCTTCCAGGGTGGGCTGTGTGTGTGGTGACTGAAGGATCGTGTCTGTGTGCCCCCGGTACCCTGGGAGAGGTGTGGAGTAAAATCCCAGGGTGGAGCTAAACCGGAGTTGACACAGGGTGGGGGGGGGGGGGGGGTTACATGTCTATCTAACATAGTAACATAGTAGATGACGGCAGAAAAAGACCTGCATGGTCCATCCAGTCTGCCCAAGACAAACTCATATGTGTATACCTTACCTTGAATTTGTACCTGTCCTTTTCAGGGCCCAGACCATATAAGTCTGCCCAGCAGTATTTCCCGCCTCCCAACCACCAGTCCCGCCTCCCATCAGCGGCTCTGGTACAGACCGTATGTCTGCCCTCCCCTATCCTCGCCTCCCAACCACCACCCCCTCTTCCCCCCACCTGCTCCGCCACCCAATTTCAGCTAAGCTTGTGAGGATCCATTCCTTCTGCACAGGATTCCTCTATGCATATCCCACGCATGTTTGAACTCCGTTACCATTTTCATCTCCACCACCTCCCGTGGGAGGGCATTCCAAGCATCCACCACCCTCTCCGTGAAAAAATACTTCCTGACATTCTTCTTGAGTCTGCCCCCCTTCAATCTCATTTCATGACCTCTCGTTCTACCGCCTTCCCATCTCCGGAAAAGATTCGTTTGCGGATTAATACCTTTCAAATATTTGAACGTCTGTATCTATCTATCTAGATCTGTTCACTGTGGTGTGTGTGCTACAGACCTACCAAGTCTCCCGTCATGTCCCACACTCCCACCGGGGAGCTAATATCTCCTGCTGCTGCTGATCCCGCGGGGAGACCACTTCCTTTGCTGCTGAGTTACGGGTGGGGCTGGGCAGAGCTGTGGGGTGAGTCCTAAATCTTCCATTGAGAAGGTCAGCCTCCTTGGCAGCTCGGGTGCAGGGCATGTTTTGTATCTCCGTGGAAGTAGCAGGGATTGCGTGGGGCACTCATGAGGTGGAAAGTTTTAGGGGGTGGGGCAATTTTGGAGTTGATGAGGCAGTTGCAGGAGATAGATGATTGGATTTAGGGCAGTTTGTGGGGTGTTGCGTCATTTTGCAAGTAGGGTAGTTTTTGGATGTCGGGTATTTTGCAGGAGGATGGGAGAGTGGTGGGGGGTTAGAGTTTGGAATGAAGGCAGTTTGTAGGTTGGTGGGGGGTAATTGCAGAGGAGAGATTTTAGAGGGTAGATAGTTACATGATGATTGCACTGTTGGGGGTAATTTTTTGGAGTGAGAGTTTCAGGGGTAATTTAAGGGGGTGGGTTCAGTTTGGGGCTGGTATAACAGTTTCAGTGGATATGTCTTTGGGTGTAAGTGCAGTAAGCAGGGTGGTATGTCAATTGGGGGGGGGGGGTCATTTTTGGTTGTGGGACTGTTGCAGGAGTAATTTGGGGGGGGGGTTAGGGTAATTTGTAGTACAGCTGCAGGAGGATAGTTTCTGGGGATGGGGAGGTTTACAGGATGGTATGGCAGATATGTGGATAGTTCGTAGGATGTGACAATTCTGGAAGGATAGTCTTTGGGTTTGGGGTCATTTATAGTGGGTAGTTTTGGGGGATAAAGTAGTGTGGGTGGGGTAGCATTATGGAGATAATTCTTGGGTGTATGGGAAGATGGCAGGAAGTGTGAGGACAATGATTGGGTGAGGGGTAGTTGTAGGTGAGTAGTTTTTTTTTTTTGGGGGGGGGGGCAGTTTTTATTTTTTATTTGTTGCATTTGATTTTTAGCTTTCACTGATCTTGTGACCAGAAGAAGTCGTTTCGTGAGAGTATCTCTGCGCTTGTTATTGTACGAAGGGATAACACGGTGGCGCAGCATATTGCTTCCAGCCCATAGCCGTACGCTTTCTGCTTGTCAAGTTCTGGTATAAGTTTCGTTGTCTGTTATTTAGGATGGATCATTGTGGTATGCCTTTTTGAACAGGTTGGTTTTTAGTGATTTTCGGAAGTTTGTTAGGTCTTGCATTGTTTTTATGACGTTTGGTAGTGCATTCCATAGTTGCGTGCTTATGTAGGAGAAGTTGGATGCATATGTTGATTTATATTTTAGTCCTTTGCAACTGGGGTAGTGGAGATTCAGGAATGTGCGTGCTGACCTTTTTGTGTTCCTGGTTGGTAAGTCCATGAGGTCTGCCATTTAGACCGGGGCCCAGCCGTGAATGAATTATGAACCAGGGTGCAAATTTTGAACATAATACGTTCTTTACGTGGGAACCAGTGTAGATTTTCTCTTAGGGGTTTGGCGCTTTCGTATTTCGTTTTTCAAAATATGAGTCTGGCTGCTGTGTTTTGGGCAGTTTGGTGTTTCTTAATGATTTGTTCTTTGCAGCCGGCATAGATGGCATTGCAGTAATCTAGGTGACTTAGCACCATTGATTGTACCAGGCTGCAGAATATTTCCCTTTGTGAAGAAAGGTTTTACTCTTTTGAGTTTCCATGTTGAATGGAACATTTTCTTTGTTGTGTTTTTCGCTTGGATTTCTAGAGTGAGATTTCGGTCAATTGTGACTGAGAATTTTCAGGCTATCTGAAACAGGGAGGGTGTAGTCTGGGGTGTTTATAGTGGTGGGTTTGTTCGTGTTATAATATGATGAGAGGATGAAGCATTGTGTTTTTTCTGCGTTGAGTTTTAGTTGAAATGTATCTGGCCATGAGTTCATGATTTGGAGGCTGTGTTTGATTTCATTTGTGATTTCTGTTAGATCATGTTTGAACGGGATGTAGATCGTGACATCGTCTGCATAGATGTAAGGATTAAGGCCTTGGTTAGATAGTGATTTGGCTAGAGGTGTCATCATTAGGTTGAAAAGGGTGTATGGCAGTTAAAAGGAGATAGTTTTAGGGGCTTGGAGCAGTTTAAGGGTTTAGGAAATTCTACCTTTTAAACTATTTTGATCTTTTTCTCGAACTGCTACAGTTGACTCTAAGTTTCTATGCTACAGAAGCTGGAACTCATTTTCCTATACAAATGCATTGGGCCATTTTTTTGTGTGTGTGGGTTAGGGATGGCCCATTTCTCTGGAACCTCCAGTTTGATCTGGCCCCATTTCAAAATCTATATCTTTTAACTGGTTTTTACCTCATGCCAAGCTTCATCCCAATCTGTTAATTTTTTGGAAAGTAAGCTTTCTCCCAGACACATTCTTGATTCCTTTTGTATAATTCTTTCCAACTTTTGTGGTGTTGGAAACAATTTACTTATCAGAAAAACATTCCAATGAAAGTCTGATGGCAGAAACAGAGAAAAATGTAGGCAGGCAAAGACAATATGGCCTATCCAGTCTGTCCATCTATGACATCTACTCTCCCTATCATTCCCTTATAGATCCTATAGAAACAAAAAAAAAGTGAGAGGAGGGAGCCTAATGTTTGCAAGGTATTAATCCGCAAACGAATCTTTTCCGGAGATGGGAAGGCGGTAGAACGAGAGGACATGAAATGAGATTGAAGGGGGGCAGACTCAGAAAAGATGTCAGGAAGTATTTTTTCACGGAGAGGGTGGTGGATGCTTGGAATGCCCTCCCGCGGGAGATGGTGGCGATGAAAACGGTAACGGAATTCAAACATGCGTGGGATGTGCATAAAGGAATCCTATGCAGAAGGAATGGATCCTCAGAAGCTTAGCTACAATTGGGTGGCAGAGCAGGTGGGGGGAAGAGGGGTGGTGGTTGGGAGGCGAGGATAGGGGAGGGCAGACTTTTATACGGTCTGTGCCGGAGCCAGTGATGGAAGGCGGGACAGGTGGTTGGGAGGCAGGAAAAACTGCTGGGCAGACTTATACGGTCTGTGCCCTGAGAAAGACAGGTACAAATCAAGGTAAGGTATACACATGAGTTTATCTTGGGCAGACTGGATGGACCGTGCAGGTCTTTTTCTGCCGTCATCTACTATCTACTTCAACTACATTCAATGTAGTATATACAGGTACTAAAGAGAATCCACGTGCGTGGAGAACTCACTAGATCCCACAGAGCATAAAATGAAAAACAAAAAGGTGGGAATATGAGCCAGACTATCTCAAAACTGGAGCCAAACCGAAATTTAAAATAAACAACGTGTATTAATTTCCAAAACAATTATAATCAAACAGTTACACATTAAAAGGGACTCGACACAACGTTGTGTTTCGGCCAGATGGCCTACATCAGAGAGTCTATGAATAAAAACAATAAATAAATGAATACATAAATATAATATCCAAAAAAGAGGAACATATATAAGATATCAACATAAACATAATTTCCATGTTAATTTGAATACCAAAAAGTCATATTTTGTAAAAAAGATTTGTAAACAAAATATTAGATATAAAGTATAACACATATACCAGACAAATGTCATAATAGTCATAACCATCATAAACCATAAATATAGAAAAATATACAGGTACAACTTGGTGGATTAAATGACTTGCCCAGAGTCACAAGGAGCTGCAGTAGGAATCAAGCCAAGCTCCCCAGGATCAAAGTCCACTGCACTAACCGCAAGGCTACTCCTCCACTAGCAACATTCCATGTAGAAGCCTGCCCTTGCAGATCAGCAATGCGGCCACGCAGGCTTCTGTTTCTGTGCGTCTGACGTCCTGCACGTACGTGCAGGATGTCAGACTCAAAGAAACAGAAGCCTGCGCGGCCGCGTTGCTGATCTGCAAAGGCAGGCTTCTACATGGAATAGCAACATTCCATGTAGAATCTCAAATAGTAGCAACATTCCATGTAGAATCTCAAATAGGGAAAGGGAACTGGGACGATATACCGCCTTTCTGAGGTTTTTGCAACTACATTCAAAGCGGTTACATATATTCCGGTACTTATTTTGTACCAGGGGCAATGGAGGGTTAAGTGACTTGCCCAGAGTCACAGGGAGCTGCAGTAGGAATCAAGCCAAGCTCCCCAGGATCAAAGTCCACTGCACTAACCACTAGGCTACTCCTCCACCGGTTGGAGAGGTGGATGATCAAAAGGTGACAAAGCAGTAAAATTGTATTATTTATAATGTGGTAGGAAAATCAAATCTGTGAAGTCCTTTCTTATTGGTTTCAAAATATCTGATGATTTTCGACTTCAAACATCTTACAGGTCAATATTCCAAATTATTTAAGCAGGCAGGAGTGGCTGCCAATAATCAGTGGCACTTAACTGGAAAGGAGATGCTGTCGTAAAATGGGGGATGGAGTCTGAGAGGGGTCACTGCTGTTGCTTGAGGAAGGGCTCAAAAGTGCGCTATTGGTGACTGGGGTAGATGATCCAGGAGGGGGTACTTCGGTTGTTTGGGGAAGTGGTTCTGTAAGGCAGCATTGTTGTTGATTAGTGGGGGTTCTCTGAGACCTCCTTATGTGGGTTCCAGTTGAATATCACCTAGGACCCACATAACTTCTGGTGGTCAGCACATGTCCGGTGAAACCTGGATATTCAGTGCCAGATGTCCCACGACCCGGCATTGAATATCCAGGTCCATTGTAGCAAGCAACAATCAACGAGGAACCTGAGACAGATAAGATCTTGCTTTCCACCTACAGTTCTCCAACTGATTGTTCACACTTTATTGATGTCACACTTAGATTACGACAACATCATTTATGCTGGTTGCAAAGTAGAGGTTCAGAGACATTTGTAGATGCTGCGAAAAATCACAGTCCGCTTGATCTTTAGGACTTCAAACTTTGAAAGTGCAAGGTCTTTGTTGTGTAGCCTCCATTGGTTGCCTGTGGAGGCCTGTTCCAATTTTAAAAACTTTGCTGTTTTGCTTTTTTGATACTTCAAGGCCAGGCACCACAATAGATATCTAGAACATCTAGAATTGCCTTACAATATTCGCTTGTTATACTACTATCATGCTCTATCATTACCATGTTAACCAAGCTCCTTCTGTAATACTAAATGTCTATTTTCTTATATATTTCCACTATTCTTGAAGTATTGTAAGCCACATTGAGCCTGCAAATAGGTGGGAAAATGTGGGATACAAATGCAACAAACAAATAAATAAATATGGTACCTCTAGTCATTATACTTGATAAGAACTACAAGAGTGAATCAAGGCATTACCAAAATCTACAATATCCATCACCCCAGGGGATTGCTTATATGAAAGAGTTAGAACTGACCCTGCCGTACCAAAATTCAAAGCAATTTACCTCTGTACATAAGTGTTCAAACTCATAGGCGCCAACTTTTCAAAATTATTGGGGGTGCTAAACCCAATGGAAATGACCCCTCCCTGGACACATACAAGGAATTTTCTCAATATTGGGGGTGCTCAAGCACCCACAGCACCCACAGAGTCGGCTCCAATGGTCAAACTACATATGCATTGTTTTGAAAATGATTGAAAACATGATTATTTTGTAAATTTGCTTAAGGTTATTACTTTTTTTTGGAAGCATGTCTATGTTTATACTGTTTTCCTTCTTGAGTTGTATCGAACTTTTCTAGGAGACTAGTAGCTTTACTATAAGCTGCTTTTTGCCAGACCTGGCTTGAGCAACATATAAGTAATACAATGTAATGTAATGTAATATCTGTCTCTCAAATGTATTGCTGATGCTCTCTATAGCACTTGTATCACACCAACCAAAGAAAGCTTCCCTCATAAGATATCACATGTGTGAACAATCTATTCAGGTGTGCTTGGAGAGTGTTTTTTTTTTTTTCAAGCCTGGGGCACCCAAAATGATGGGAAATACCTTTATCTTTCTAAGTCTTCTTCTCTTTCCATGCCATTCACAGAATAATTACCAGGGACTAAGACCTCTATGATCAATGCTGTTCTATATCAGGCTTCTTTGCATCTAGGTTTTTATCGCTTGGGATGGGGCTTTCTCAGGTTTACGGGCTGATGTGATGTCTGTGTGAGTCGATTCTCATCTTCAGCATCTGTCTCATGTCCCCTATGTAGTATCCCTTGTCATATTTTCTGCATTTGAATATTATGTATAACTAGTAAAAAAAGGCCCGTTTCTTAACGCAATGAAACGGGCGCTAGCAATGTAATGAGTTCCTGCCATTAATGTTTCCACGGTTGAATTCTGAATATAATTGTTGTTTACATGTGTAAGATTTCTTTATAAACAATATTTTTTTTGTAAACTGTGTTACAGTGTGCTAAATGTTTTCCTTGTTCAGGCCCTTCAATCAGTTTAACGATCACATCAGAAGAGCTCCTTACTCGTGAGAATGCAACATACAGTTGCCCATGTGAGAGACTGAGAGTGACAGTGTGTTTTACAGACAGTGTAAGAGAGAGATACACAGAGTGATTGTGTGTGTGTGTGTGTGTGTGATGTGTGTGAGTGACAAAGTGATTAAATGTTTGTCTTCCCTTCCGTTCTGTGCACTTGCCTCCACTGATGTTCGTACCTCCCTGTATATGATTGTTTGTTAGAGATTCAATCCACTCCACTTCCCTCCTCCAAGTTCCATTCTGTCTGATTGGTTCTTCATTACTGTGATGTCACGTTTGTTTGCTTGGCAACTATGCAGCGTTCCGTTTCCTTGACGTGAGGGCGGGGACAGTGAGAGCCAATGAAACGCTGAACTACAGACTTACGAACCCTACACTGCCACAGAGTCAGCTTCAGAATGTTGGAGGTGCTTTTTATTATATAGGATAGATTAGAGGAAAAGAACAAGTAAGATCCTCTTACATTAAATGCTTTTTTTTTCTCAAGTGCAATTTCTCCAAATAGATTAGCTTTGCGCATATGCTGTCCAGTTGGAAACAAGGTAATTGAAGGACTTGTGCCATTCTCTCTTCAGCTTCTGTTGGGAGCTTACTTTTAATTAATTTTTGCCTCAGATTATGTGGTTACCGGAGGCCAACATTGGCAGAGCAGAAAATATCTCTTTCAGTGACTCATCCTCCTGGAATAGTGATAATTGGCTTGCCAGACTAATGTTTTCCCAGTTTTTGGAATGGATGTCGCTGTTAGGGGAACTCTCTCTGAGGTGTTCTTTTCTTTATACTGAGTAGGTTTTCTCTGGGTGTTTTAAGGGGAGAGGCAACCTTCTTGGAGACCATTTTGGGGCTGTAGCCTTTTTGTTTGAAGGATTCGGTCCGGATTTTGAGGTGTTTGTCTCTTGCGTCAGAGCAGATAGGATGGTATTGTGTGTCTTGAATGTGAATAATAGATTTTTTTTTGCGTGTGAAGATTGGCAGCTGGAATTGTGGAGGTAGCTGCATCTGTCACTTGGTTTTCTGTACATAGATGCTGGTATATAAAATGATAGACCTGGATTTTTGATAATTCTTTGGTAGCTCATAATTTTCTTTTTTTTTAAATGTCCTCTTGTAACATCTATTTTGTTTTATTATATTTTAATGATGAAATTATGTTTTTACATTTTTTACTATTGTAAATCACTTTAAAACTTTGCTGTGCTAAGCAGTAAATAAATAAATAAATAAAAATAGAAACTGTCGTATCTAGACAGTTAAATTGTCTCTGGAAATGTTGCTGTATAGAGATTCCATGTTCACCGAGACCAGGAGTGGTGTCAGGCAGTCAATGTTTGATGTTCTTTAACTTATTCAGCAAGTCTTGGCGTCTTGTATAAACCTGTTTTTCTAGACAGAAACTATGAAGAAGGATGCTTTGTTGCAGAGACAGGCCAAATATTAAAGACAAAGAATCAATTCACACAGACATCGCAGCAAAACAACGTGACACCTTTGTGATGGAGCAGCTCTCAGAACCAGGGCACTGCATCGTTGACCTCAAGATCAGGGTACTAAAAGGCAACTTTAAAACAATTAATGACTTTTGAAGATAAACTGATAGAAATCTGGATTTCCTCTAACATTATAAATCATAAAATTCTACTGACTTCCCCCTCTTCCACCCTCCCCCCTCCATCTTTTTGCCATTGGAATGCTTTTATGATTTAGTCATCTACTTTTTTGCTCATATTTTCCTGACCCAAACGAATAGGGTCTTAACTCAGGAAATTTTGAAAAATAATCTCCTAATTCTATATATGGTGCTACAAAATACCAGGCTGCGGCAAAAAGGGGCCTGTGCTGGTGTTGGCACATGTTTTTGACGTGCGCCAAGACCCCGTTTTATCATAGCTTTGGACACCAGATTTATGCCTGCTGAAACCATGTATAAATACTGGTGTCCAAGCTGGGCACTCTGAGCCAGTATTCTGTAACAACAGACACAATTTTTGAAGCAATAAAGACGTCATCTGAAGAGTCTTTTGACAATTGGCTCCCAGCAAGTTTTGAAGCAATAAAGACTACATCATCTGAAGAGTCTTTCGACAATTGGCTCCCAACAATTTTTGAAGCAATAAAGACTACGTCATCTGAAGAGTCTTTCGACAATTGGCTCCCAACAATTTTTGAAGCAATAAAGACTACGTCATCTGAAGAGTCTTTCGACAATTGGCTCACAGCAATTTTTGAAGCAATAAAGACTGCATCATATGACCAAGCTTTGGCTTCCTCTTTTTTTTGCTTCCTCACCCTCATTTGTTGGTTTTGTACACATCTGTGCGTTGGAGTTTCTCCTCCTTTTGTTCTTATGACCAAAGTTACGACACAGGAATCATCAATAAGCACAATTCTATAAATGGCACACATCCGTTATAGGAACGCGCTTAGCGCCATTTTCTAGTGCCCATTTTTGAGTGCAATTTGTAGAATTTCCCCATATCCCCTGGATTCTATATAGTGTGACTGGAGTTGTGTGCACAAATCAGGTCATAATCTGATTCACACATGCTGCTTAATTATCTTAACAAGACAATCAGTGCCAATAATTACCACTTCACAGACAATTATTGACACTAATTGGCACTAATTAGAATTTGCGTGCAAAACTTATTAAGTGTATTTTGTACAATTCTGTACATATATTTTAAGATGCAGAACTGAAAAGGGGCGTGGCTGAAGGCATGGAATGGGTGGGTTGGGGGCATTTCTAAAATCTATGCGCCTAACTTAGTCACTGGCATTTACACCAAGTTTTACTTTGCGCAACTACATGCAATTAAATTTGGTCACGTGAACTGGCACTACGTATATTCTATAAATTGTGTCTAACTTTAGTTGTAGTTTATAGAATGCACCACCTAGGTGTGTTTTCTTGGTGCTGATTTTTATGTCGCCATATATAGAATCTGATCCTATATGCCCTTCTGGAAATCACTAAAAACCCATCTGTTCAGGCAAGCCTACCCAAATGACCCAGATTAATTCCTATGAACCCATCTATCCATCACATATCCAGGAGACAATGACAACGACCTAGACTACATCTCCCGCCACATTTCCCCCCGCTTATCCCTTGTTCTATCCCCTTTCGCCTCATCGACCCCTCCCCAATGCTCACCTACCCTTGCTCACACCTCTCCTACTCCCTTCACTCTTGCCCATCCCCCTCCACCTCATCTACCCCTCCAATTGCTCACTTACCCTTGCTCATCCTTCTCCTACTCCCCTCATCCTTGCATCTCTACATTCTTATTTCTTTTATTACTCCGATAACACCCAACTTATTTCTCTTCATCAATACTTTGTAATCCCAATTACTATGTAAGCTGCATTGAACCTGCTTTGAGTGGGAAAGCGCGGGGTACAAATTTAATAAATAATAAATAATAAAATAAAATAAATGTTTTGCATGGCCATGCTTATGCATGCACGTCCTCTTACGAAGGCCCCCTTGCATTTAGACACAATGGGGTAAATTCTATATATGACACCAAAGAATTGGTGCTCAGAAAAGTGCTATTTTATAAACCATGCTTAAACTTAGGCTTAGTTTATAGAATAACACTTATACTGAGGAGTCATACATAAATTTAGGCACAGATGCAAAAGCCTGCAAGTACTTTATACCCAGAGAAAATCTGAAAGGGAATCTTCATGCATAGCTTTTCTTTGAAGTTTTGTACTGGGACCTCTGTGTACAGAAGAAACAACTGGGGAACGAAGGTCCCTATTTCTATACTTGCTTCTCGGCTGTCCCAGGGAAAACACACAGAACTATGACCTTTCTACTGGAATATTAGTCTGTTGGAAAGTAATGCCACTGCTTAACATATCCTGGCTACCAGAATTCAGACCAAGACCAAACCTTCAATTTTCAGGGGAGTCTATGTACATTCACCAGTTCCCAAGCCTGAACCAGCAGCTCAGATGTTGACAGTTTCAAATAACCTGCTTTGTAATATTTTCATTGACCTGCTCAATGAACTGTTTCTTGCAATTTACAGACTTGGTATGGAAAACTCGTGTGCTTTGTATGAAAGATTGTCAAACATGTACAATAAAATTGAAAATAGGAAAGTGTTCAATGTGTGGTTTCTCTACTTTCAACAAGTTCCTGTCAAGCCAACATTCAGACCTGCCACTGTTAAGTAGGTAGATACTGAAATGATTTTTTATTCCATGCAATGGATTGATCATCTGTGCATTCATGCAAAGAATTTCCAACTTCAAATACTGTTACTTTTCACTCTTATTCTCTTCCCCACCCCCAGCATCCATTACAGCTAGAAATGTTGAATTTCAAAGAGCAGGACGGGATCTCACTAAGGCAGAATCCCAGTAGCCCTGGTCAAAATGAACATTTTGCAGAATCGTATGCATGACATGAAGAAAGTGAAAAGGCCGACAGGGAAACTTTTCAAAATACACATGTATTTCGTTATAAAATGAGAAATACACGTACACATTTTTGACCCTCCAAAACGATGGCCATGACACAACTTCTTTGAATCTGGGCCATCTATATATGTAAACAGCAGCATTTTAGGGGTCATTTTGGATAATTTACTAAACTTTAGAACTACAGGTCAGCAATTTGTTGAATTTTCAATTTAGATAGCTTAGGTTAGTGAAATCGTATTTCTATGAAGATCAATGTGCTTTATTGGCTCAGCTGCTGATTCTTCCCTAGTTAGACTACTGAAATTCATTATATGGTGAAAAGTCAGTTAAACTGCAGAAGAAGGTCCTCTGACTATAGAATACTGCTGCTAAAATGATATTTGAGATGAACAAACATGGTAGAATGAGCACTCCCACTGGCTTCCTTTCCAAGCATGCACAACATTTAAAATTTTCTTTGGCCAAGCTTCAATATACCTGGTGAATTTGACTGGGGAATAACAATCCAATAGAACATTTCTTTCCTGTGACCACAGTTTACTAATTATTTGATAGGGCCAAACCCCTTCGTGAAAAATTACAATGGCTACCAATTAGAGAACGTATTACTTTTAGAATTTGTACCCTGGTCCATAAAATTATATACGGTGATACCCCGGGATATATGTCTGACCTCATAGACCTACCAACCAGAAACTCAATCAGATCATCACGCTCTTATTTAAGTCTCCGCCACCCTAGTTGCAAAGGACTCAAATACAAATCAGTTCATGGATCCAGCTTCTCTTATATAAGTACACAACTCTGGAATGCACTCCCAAAAACCGTGAAAAGTACGTACGAGCACCTCGTACCTCAACTTCCGGAAATCACTAAAGACTTACCTGTTCGAAAAGGCATATTCTAAGGACCCAACTTAATTACCTGAATCCAGCAATTCAAAGAAACCCAAATTTGTTATGAACTTAATATATAACTTCCCTCTCTATGTTTCTCTAATGTATCTGTACATATCTATTTCATTTAAAATAACATCACTCTATATTTGTCTATTCACCGGAGGAGGCTTTCGCCCCACGGCGCTATGTAAGCCACATTGAGCCTTCAAATAGGTGGGGAAATGTGGGGTACAAATGTAATAAATAAATAAATAATGTTACTAATATCTGAAACAAGATGACTGTTGAATTATTATTTTTTTCTATCTGAATTGCAATTTCCCATTCAATGCACAGTTTTTTAAATTGTAAACCAATTAGAACCTCTTGAGGAATTAAGCAGCCTGTAAAAGCTTGAGATTTCATTAATTACACAGTTAGGCACGACCATTTACAGCAGCCTTTGAGCTGGCATAAGTGTTTGTGCCTAGCATTAGGTGAGTAGATGCAGACATGCCAGTATTCTGTAACAGAAGTTCTATGCAGAACTATCATCATCATAGAATTCACACTCAAGGTGCCTTATCCCAATGTCTAAATTTTGATACATTTACTGAATTTATCCCTAAATGCATAATCCTAGTTCTAGGTTCTACAGAAGATGCAAGAGATCTGCCTGTACCAGATTTGGTTTTTAACGGTGATGATGCAGATGAACTGAAAGAAATCTTGGTGAACCTGTTAGATGTACTGAGCCAAACTGACAAACTAAAGAGTAGTAAATCACCTGGACTGGATGGCACACATTCAAGAGTACTCAAAGAACTGAAGCATGAAAATTGCTGATCTCTTGTAATACGTAACCTGTCATTAAAATCGTCCATAGTACCTGAAGATTGGAGGGTGGCCAATGTGACGCTGAATTTTAAAAGGGGTTCTAGGGATGATCCGGGAAATTATAGACTGGTAAGCCTAACGTTGGTGACAGGCAAAACAGTGGAAACTATTATTAAGAATAAAATTACAGAACATGTCTGTAGAAAAACATGGTTTAATAGGACAGAGTCAGCATGGGTTCAGCCGAGGGAAGACTTGCCTCACCAATTTGCTTCATTTCTTTGAAGGCGTGAATATACATGTGGCTAAAGATGAGCCAGTTAATGTAGTGTATCTAGATTTTCAGAAAGCTTTTGACAAAGTTCCTCATGAGAGACTCCTGAGAAAATTAAAGAGTCATGGGATAGGAGGCAAGGTTCTGGTGTAGATTAGGAATTGGTTATTGGACAGAAAACAGAGGGTTGGGTTAAATGGCCATTTCTCTCAATGGAGGAGGGTGAACAGTGGAGTGCCTCAGGGATCTGTACTGGGACCGGTACTATTTAACATATTTATAAATGATATGGAAATCGAAATGAAAAGTGAGGTGATCAAATTTGCAGATGATACAAAACTATTAAAGGTTGTTAAAACATGTGCGGACTGTGAAATATTGCAAGAAGACTTTAGGAAATTGGAAGACTGGGCATCCAAATGGCAGATGAAATTTAATGTGGACAAATGCAAGGTGATGCACATTGGAAAGAATAATCTGAATCATTTTTACCTGATGCTAGGGTCTACTTTAGGGGACAGCACTCAAGAAAAAGATCTGGGTGGTGTTGTAGATAATACACTGAAATCTTCTGCTCAGTGTGTGGCGGGGTAAAAAAAAGCAAATAGGATGCTAGGAATTATTAGGAAAAGGATGGTGAATAAGACCGAAAACATTATAATGCCTTTATATCACTCCATTTTGCGTCCGCGCCTTGAGAATTACGTTCAGTTCTGGTCGCCGTATCTCAAAAAAGATATAGCAGAATTAGAAAAGGTTCAAAGAAGAGTGACCAAAATGATAAAGGGGATGGAACTCCTCTCATATGAGGAAAGGCTAAAGAGGTTAGGGTTCTTCAGCATGGAAAAGAGACAGATGAGGGGAGAAATTATTGAGATCTACAAAATCCTGAGTGGTGTAGAACGAGTAGAAGTAAATCGATTTTTTACTCTTTCCAAAAGTACAAAGACTAGGGGACACTCAAGGAAGTCACATAGAAATACTTTTAAAACAAATAGGTGGAAATATATTTTCATTCAACAAAAAGTTAAGCTCTGGAACTCTTTGCTGGAGGATGTGGTAACAGTGGTTACCGTATCTGGGGTTAAAGAAAGTTTGGACAAATTCCTGGAAGAAACATCCATAGTGGGGAGTGGAGTGGAGGAGTGGCCTAGTGGTTAGAGCACCAGTCTTGCAATCCAGAGGTGGCTGGTCCAGATCCCACTGCTGCTCCTTGTGATCTTGGGCAAGTCACTTAACCCTCCATTGCCCCAGGTACAAACTTAGATTGTGAGCCCTCCTGGGACAGAGAAATATCCAGAGTACCTGAGTGTAACTCACATTGAGCTACTACTGAAAAAGGTGTGAGCAAAATGGAAATTAAATAAATAGTCTGCTATTGAGGCAGACATGGGAAGCAATTGCTTCCCCTGGGATTTGTAGTATGGAATGTTACCAGAAATTGGCTTGGCCACTGTTTGGAAAACAGGATACTGGGCTAGATGGACCATTGGTCTGGCCCAGTATAGCCACTCTTATGTTCTTATGACCATTTATGCAGTGGGATAAAATCAGAACTAAATGAGCCTATCTGACACTGTTTCCTCCAGGGGCATAGCCAGACTTCGGCGGGAGGGAGGTGAGGGGGCACATTTTAGCCCCCCCCCCCCGCCATTGCCGACCCCCCCTGCCGCTGCCACCACCAACTTTGACCCCCCCTGCCAACGACCCTCTCGACCCCCCTTCCCGCCGCCAACCCTCCCCCGCCGTCGCCTACCTTTGCTGGCGGGGGACCCCAACCCCCGCCAGCCGAGGTCCTCTTCTTCCTTCGTTCTGTTTCTGAGTCTGACGTCCTGCAGGAGGGGGTGTCGAAGGAGTCATCAGCAGGGGGGTCTAGGGCCAAATCTACGGGGGCCCAGGCCCCCATGGCCCCACGTAGCTACGCCCCTGGTTTCCTCTAAAATGGAGCAGGAGTCCTCCAACTGCATTGCTGCCAGTGGGGGTTACTGCTTCAATATTGTGTTTTCAATGGCTAGGTCACTATTTAAAATGTGATAGTGAAACAGCTCCCCCCACTGGCAGGACTGTAGGTGGAGGACTCCCACTCAGCTTAGAGGGAACAGTGCTGTGTGCTAGGCATGGAGCCAGCTGCATCTTTTTGACATGTTTATTATTTTTCATCTACAAATGAGGCTTGCTGTCATAGAAAGCTTTTCGTACTGAAACTGGGCCATTTGTAATCAATCCCCTTGATTAATGTGGGGTTTTAGGAGGAAGCAAGTTAGTCACCAGGTCATGGATGAAAAAAAAAAAAGGCAACTTCATGCAGTCAGCTGCTGTGGACCAGGAAGGAATTCTGTAATAGGACACCTCCAATTAGGTAAACCCCAACAACACAGGATAACAGCGTAATCTGTAATGACACCCGGGTGCCAAGCGTAACTCAGTACTGGCACACCTAACATTTACGGGCTCGCAATTACACCAGCCATTGACTTGGTGGTACTGAAGGGGCCCTTTTACAAAGGCCCGGAAGGCTCTACGAATGTGCAGCACGTGCCAAAACGAGACTATCGCCAGGCTAACGCACCCCAGTGGTGGTAATGCACGACAACAGCATTCCGGAAGTTACTAAAGACTGACCTGTTCAAGAAGACATACCATAATGACCCATCATCAATGACCTAACATCTAAACTCTATCAGAACCAGATAAAATTGAATTCTCTTCTTCTGATTACTTCAATCAATTTGTCACCAATTCAACATTAATGATTCACCCCCTTATCTCTTATACCGAAATGAACTTTTTATCTAACTTACTTTATATTGTACTTTAACATTTATGAACTTTAATGTAACACTACTTTCCAGCTTATTTTCGAAAGAGAAAGACGCCCATATTTCGACCCAAATCGGGAGATGGGCGTCCGTTTCCCGTGGGCGCCCAAATCGGTATAATTGAAACCCGATTTTTGGCGTCCTCAACTGCAGTCCGTCACGGAGACGAACAAAGATCACTGGGGCTTGTCGGAGGCGTGGCAAAGGCGGGACTGGGGCGTGGTTATCGGCCGAGGAGAGATGGGCGTCTTTAGCTGATAATCGAAACAAGAAGGGTGTTTTTGACGAGAATTTGGTCTGCTTTATTTGGACCCTTTTTTTCAGGTCCATGTCCCAAAAAAGTGCCCCAACTGACCAGATGACCACAGGAGGGAATCGGGGATGACCTCCCCTGACTCTCCCAGTGGTCACTAACCCCCTCCCACCAACAAAAACCCACTTTACAAACTTTTTTTCCCAGCCTGTATGCCAGCCTCAAATGCCGTACCCACCTCCATGACAGCAGAATGTGTTCTATCCTGTGACAGCCTTTCCCTAGTTCTGATGTGGGTCTCGGGTGAGTGTGACACCTTTTCTGTTAAGGGCACTGCAGAGTCACATCAGCAATGCATTGTGGTGGGTGTAGGGTATTGGGCTCCGTGATTCCAGTAGCTTGTGTTAAATGCTTACGATGTTGGTAGTTGGTAGGCTCTACTCCCATGGTGCTTTTCCCCCTGCTTACTGGGTCAGAGTGTGCCCTGTTTTGTTTCCGGTAGTCCATGAGGTAGTGGCCATTTGTGTAAGATCTTGCTTTTCTAAAACAAGTACCTTTTTATTATGACAGCACCCTTACAAACTTTTGATAATTGAGATTTATCAGTTCCCTGCAAGCTTGTTGGACAAGGAATATATGAGCATCTGTAGCATTTAGCACACACATAATTAAGGCATGTGCTAAAAACGCTAGCACACCTTTGTAAAAGGACCCCTAAGTGGTCCTTTTAGAAAGCCGCATAGGCGCCTACGTGTGCCGAATGTGTGCCAAATTGCAGTTACCACCCGGTTACCGTGTGGCCCTTGCGGTAATTTCAATTTTAGCGCACGTCTGCTATGTGCGTCTGAAAAATATTTTTTTAATTTTCCAGTGCGTGTAATGGACGTGCGCCAAGTGGCATCTGACGCAAGTAGGTCATTATCGCCCAAATTCTTTACCACTAGGTCTATGGCTGGCGGTAAGGTCTCAGACCCAAATGCACATGCGGCAATTTTGATTTTGCCGCAAGTCCATTTTCATCAAAAATTTTTAAAAGGTCTTTTTTTTACAGGCGCGCTGAAAAATGAATCAGCACGCGCCCAAAACCCGCACTTACACTACCAAAAGCCATTTTCCAGCGTGCTTTGTAAAAGGACCCCTAAATTCTTTAGCGCATCTTAGTAAAAGGACTCCTTTATGCAATGAGTTAACCGGGTACTGGTCAGAATATAGGCTGGTGCCTAGTTATCTTCTGGGTCAGAGGTCATACCTGGATATCCAGTGCTATGAGCTGTGCGTGCCCCAGCGCTAAATATCCAGGGTTAATTCAGTTCATGGCTTGAAGCGGTTGCTAAACACTTACCGCCTCGGGCTGAATAATGATCTTGGGCAACTCACTTAACACTCCATGGCCTCAGGTACAAACTTAGGCCCCCTTTTACTAAGCAGAGGTAAGTCCAATGCGGGCTTACTGCTCACTAAACAGGAAGTACCACCGGGATACCGCATCAGCCCGGTGGTACTTCCCACCCCTAGTACGCCGTCATATCTGGCACTACAAAAATATATTTATTTTTTTAGCGCCAGAGTGTACTCGGCAGTAATCAGACAGTGTTACCTCTGGGTTAGCACAGGAGCCCCTACTGCCACCTCAGAGGGTGGCGGTAAGGGCTCCCCCCCCCCCAAAAAAAAAATGGTCACACAACAAGTGCTTTATTTGCCGCACAGCCATTCCCTGCTGGAAAGAGAGACTTCCCTTTTACTCGCTGCGGTAAAAGGGGGCCTCAGCGCGCCTCAAAACACGAACAGATAAATAAATATATGGAATGTTGCTACTATTGAAGATTCTAGATGGAATGTTGATATTATCTGAGATTCTACATGGAATGTTGCCATAGTGGAGGAATGGCCTAGTGGTTAGAGCACTGGTTTTGTAATCCAGAGGTGGACGGTTCAAATCCCACTGTTGCTCCTTATGAACTTGGCCAAGTCACTTAACCCTCCATTGCCTCAGGTACAAACTTAGATTGTGAGCCCTCCTGGGACACAGAAATATCCAGTGTACCTGAATCTAACTCACCTTGAGCTACTACTGAAAAAGGTGTGAGCAAAATCCAAACAAATTATTTGAGATTCTGTTGCTACTATCTGAGATTTTACATGGAATGTTGGTCTACATGGAATGTTGCTACTAATTGAAATTCTGTTGCCACTATTTGAGATTCTACATGGAATGTTGCTATTATTGGTGATTCTACATGGAATGTTGCTGAGTGGAGGAGTGGCCTTATGGTTAGAGCACTGGTTTTGCAATCCAGAGGTGGCTGGTTCAAATCCCACTGTTGCTCCTTATGAACTTGGCCAAGTCACTTAACCCTCCATTGCCTCAGATACAAACTTAGATTGTGAGCCCTCCTGGGACAGAGAAATATCCAGTGTACCTGAACATAACTCACCTTGAGCTACTACTGAAAAAGGAGTGAGAAAAATCTAAATAAAGAAATAAAATAACATTAAAAACAATACATTGCATTCTTCCCTCACTACTGCTCTTGTATCAGACAACAATAGAAAATTAAAGAATTGAAAGTGACTCGGCGATAGCTCTGTTTTATTTTCAGTCTACAATGGAAGCCTCAGGGAACAACTGTAACATATTTCCAGACAAAAAGCAAAACACGTCTTTTATTTTTAGCAACTATATTTTTAATGGGATAATTACTTCAAAGTTAATAATGTTGCTTCACTACTCAGACATATTACATTCCTTGTTAGTGAAATGAAAAGTAATTCTTAAAGCAACATCACTAATTCAGTGGAACGTTAACATAAGAATAATCCATGAGCTCGATTCATAAACTTATTTCCTAGAGACAAGAAAAGGGAGAAAAATCTCAGGGAATCAAGTCATATGACTTCCTTTTCCTGTTCTAATTTTGTCTCCACTTTATTTATGTTTATAATGTGTAAAACCTTTTATATACCACCCTGGAATTTTAAAGGAAGTATGTAGGTTACAGTATTTAAGGGTTCTTTTAGTAATCTGAATAGAGGGGCATAATCGAACTGGGCGCCCATCTTTAAGGACGCCCCGGTGAAGGGGCGGGGCATCCTGTATTATCGAAACAAGATGGGCGTCCATCTTTCGTTTCGATAATACGGTCGGGGACGGCCAAATCTCAACATTTAGGTCGACCGAAATGTTGAGATCGCCGACCTTAGAGATGGCCGATCTCGGTTTTCACGGATAATGGAAACCGAGAACGGCCACCTAAAAACAGCCAAATCCTAGCCATTTGGTTGTGGGAGGAGCCAGCATTCGTAGTGCACTGATCTCCTCTCACATGCCAGGACACCAACTGGGCACCCTAGGGGGCACTGCAGTGGACTTCACAAATTGATCCCAGGTGCATAGATCCCTTACCTTGGGTGCTGAGCCCCCCCCACCAAAAAACCCCCCACTACCCACAACTGTACAACATTACCACAGCCCTTAAAGGGTAATGGGGGGCACCTAGATGTGGGTACAGTGGGTTTTGGAGGGCTCCTATTTACCACCACAAGTGTAACAGGTGGGGGGGATGGGCCTGGGTCCGCCTGCCTGAAGTGCACTGCAGTACCCACTAAAAACTGCTCCAGGGACCTGCATACTGCTGTGATGGAGCTGGGTATGACATTTGAGGCTGGCATAGAAGCTGGAAAAATGTTTTTAAAATTAGTTTTTTTGGGTGGGAGGGGGTTGGTGACCGGGGGAGTAAGGGGAGGTGATCCCCAATTCCCTTCAGTGGTCCTCTGCTCAGTTCGGGCACCTTTTCGAGGCTTGGTCATGAACAAAAAGGGACCAAGTAAAGTCGGCCAAATGCTCGTCAGGGACGCCCTTCTTTTTTCCATTATCGGCCGAGGATGCCCATCTCTTAATCACGCCCCCATCCCGCCTTCTGTACACTACTGACACTCCCCCTTGAACTTTGGCCGTCCCTGTGACAAAAAGCAGTTGAGGACGGCCAAAATTGGCTTTCGATTATGCCGATGTGGGCATCGTTAGGAGAAGGACGCCCATCTCCCGATTTGTGTCGGAAGATGGGCACCCTTCTCCTTTGAAAGTAAGCTGGATAGTAACATAGTAGATGACGGCAGAGAAAGACCTCTATGGTCCATCCAGTCTGCCCAACAAGATAAACTCATATGTGCTACTTTATGTATATACCTGACCTTGATTTGTATCTGCCATTTTCAGGGCACAGACCATAGAAGTCTGCCCAGCACTAGCCCCGCCTCCCAACCACTAGCTCCGCCTGCCACCCAATCTCTGCTAAGCTTCCGAGCTTAATCTGTGGTAAAAAGGGTCTTGCCCAAGCAGCGGAGGCCGTTTTTGCCACATGATGTGGCCCTTTTTACCGCAGTGGGTAAAAAATGCTATACCATAACATATTGCAAAGCAAATCAGAATGGTTTACAAACTATAATTATACAATAAAATAATGAATTAAGAACTCCATTTAGAATAGGAAAGTAGACTGACATACCTTTCATACAAGAAAAACAAATAAAAACATCCAATCAATCATGTTTACCAATCACACAGACCAAATATTGTAGTTTCCAATCTAATTGCATGGTTCTGTGCAATAAATTTGAAGGGGGGCTAAATCGTCAGTGGAGACCAAATGCTAATTGAAAATAATATGTATTTAGAGCAGCACAGAAAAGGCGATAAGATTTTTGCAATCTCATTGGTTGTGGCAATGAGTTCCACAGCTCTGGTGAAAGGAAGTAAAAAGCCGACGCGCAAGTAGATTCCCATTTTGCATTGGAGGGCGATGTTAAGATCAATCTATGATTGTCAAGTGAATGCAGAGTGCGGGCTAGTGTATAAGGAACAGTTAGGAGTCAAGAAACAACAAGGCAGTTGGTCGGCCAAATCCAATATGAAAGATAAAACAATATCACAATCCTATATAATAATTTGCACCTCCTTCTGGATGCCTGGGTTCGTAACAGACTTCCCATTGGTCCACCCTGGCGATGATGTCAGAAGGCAGACCAATGGGAAGTGAGAGGGAAGGGAAGCCAGCACCAGCCAGCCACACAACGTTCGAGGTGAGTACACAATCGCCCCCTCCCTCCCCCCGTCCTCCCTCTGAGTTCAAGGCCCCTCTCTCCTCCGAGTTCCAGCCCCCTCCCCTCCGAGTTCCATGCCCCCCCTACCTCCCCCTCTCTCTCCTCCCCTCCGAGTTCCATGCCCCCCTCCCCTTCAAGTTGCAGCCCGCCTCCCTCCCTCCGAGTTCTACACCCCCTTCTGCTCCGAGATACATGCCCCCGCGCCTCCCTCCCTCTCTCTGTCTCCCCTTCAACTGCAAGCATGACCTGTCCTGCGGCAGCCTCTCGCCTTCCTGCGTGCTGGCTGTAATTAAAAAATTCTTACCTCAGGGTCTGGCGTCCGCAGTGAAGGTGGGCGGCGCTTCAGCCTGCCTTGCCATCTGTCTCAGCTCTGGTCCCGCCCTTCTGGAAACAGGAAATGAGGGCGGGACCAGAGGCAGAGCTGAGACAGATGGGAAGGCAGGCTGAAGCGCCTCTCACCTTCACTGCGGACGCCGGACCCCAAGGTAACAATTTTTAAATTACAGCCGGCACGCTGGAAGGCGAGGGGCTGCCAGAGGAAAGATCATGCTTGCACTTGGAGGGGAGACAGAGAGAAGGAGGGAGGCACAGGGGTCTGGAACTCGGAGGAGAGGGGGGGGTGAAACTCGGAGGGGAGGGGAGGTGGGGGTGTCCTGGAACTCGAAGGTGAGGGGACGGTCCTGGAACTCGAGGGGAAGGGGGCGGTCCTGGAACTCGAAGGGGAGGGGGCAGGGGGTCCTGCAACTTGAAGGGGAGGGGTGCCTGGAACTCGGAGCAGACGGAGGGAGGGAAGGAGGGAGGGAGGGATGAAGGGGGGCATGGCACTCGGAGGAGAGAGAGGGAGGTAGGGAGGGGGCGTGAAACCTTGCTAGCGCCCGTTTCATTTCTCTACGAAACGGGCCTCTTTTACTAGTATGCTAATATATAAGAAAGATGGTTTCCTGGATTTTAAGGCCTTTATGACGAAGGATTCTATATATTCTTGCAATAACATTTTGTATACTAAAGCTCACTTCCTTATCATCAAAACAGAATTCACAGTAGACCGGAAGGATATGCTTTTTCTTCAAGATACCTTAGAAGTCATCACATACTTTTCATTTCCAAAGAGACAAGAAAGACCTACCTTGAAGAAGGTCATGGTGGCACCATCTCGAACAACTCCATATTCTATTTTGGTTTGTTTTGCTAAGTCATCGGCAGAGTCAATGGGGGATTCCATTCGTTCAACTGTCAGAAAGGCGGCTAGGTTAGCAGTGTACGAAGAAATGATGATAAGAGTGAAAAACCACCAGATGCCACCCACTATCCTAGTGGAGAGCGCTTTAGGCATGAGCTCAGAACCTGATGAAAATCAAGGGAAATGGTGAAAAACCAAAGCACAATACAGCACAAGCAAACACCTACTGTCAAAAGAGTGCTTTTCTTAACACTTAAAGTCCGCTTTTTAAAAGGGAATTTTCCATTCTGTCTACAGTAGAAATATTTATTGAAACTCGGCTGTGCAATACACTATAAGCCGAGACACCTGACAATATATAGGACTGGATATATTTTAAAGAGAAAATGTTGATTGAGTTTATTCTCAACAATTACAGCTAGAATTAGTAAACATGCGTTACCGAATTAGAACACGCTAACGCCACTGTGTTATTTCAGCTCAGGTCCTGTTTTATGCAACAGAACTCAGGGGTCCTTTTACTAAGCCGCGGTAAAAAGCGGCCTGCGGTAGTGTAGGCACGGGTTTTGGGCGCATGCAGAAGTATTTTTCAGCGCGCCTGTAAAAAAAAAAGACCTCTATTTTTTTTGCCCCCGAAAATGGACGTGCAGCAAAATCAAAATGGCCTAAAGTCCATTTTGGGTCTCAGACCTTAGCGCCAGCCATAGACCTAGCGGTAAAAGATTTGGGCGGTAATGACCTATGCGTGTCAGATGCCACTTGGCGCGTGTAGAAAAGAAAAAATATTTTTCAGACGCGCATAACGGACGCACGCCAAAAATGAAATCACCGCCCGGTAGTCGGGCGGTAAGTCGATTTTGGTGTGCGTTGGGCAGGCGTAGATGCTTACGTGGCTTAGTAAAAGGGGCCTTGAGTTACTAATAACTCGTGTTAACAGTGTTAGCGTAGAGTAAGGCGGTTGTGCATTTAGTAACTCTAGTTGTCACTTTCCTACAATGTCTGGAACAGTGAAGGAATTTAAAAAAAACTGTGCAAAGCAACACTTTGTGCAAACTGCACTGAGACTGGCCAGATTCTCAAAATGCCCTACAGTGCTTTTTACAGAAGTTTTAGATTGCCTAATTTTATGCCTATGAACTTTTTGCCCTAATGGTATGAAATTGAATACGTAAGGAAAATATGTATTGTTTCCAAACTTCCAGGTTTTCTGTAATTTTTTTTGTTCAACTAAGACTTGAATTTGGCAGTCCAAGCTGGCTGACTTCCAAAGACTACACTTCAGTTCACTGTCAGTAGCTTAACAATGAGCTGAGAGCAGCGGCTTACCAAGGCCGGGGCAGTGGGGGCGGTCCGCAGTGGAGGCGGTCCGCCCCGGGTGCACGCCGCTGGAGGGGTGCAGAGAGCAGCCGCGTGCCTGTCGGCTCTGCTTGTTCCCTGCTGCCTCTGCCCCAGAACAGGTTACTTCCGGGGCAGAGGGAGCAGGGAGCCAGCGGAGCCGAGATCCGTGCGGCTGCTCCGAGCAGCCAAGAATGCACCCGGGGGGGGGGGGGGGGGGGGGGTTGTTGCACCGGGTGGGGTGGGGGGTCATTGCGCTAGGAGGGGGGGTCATGCTGCACCTGGGGGGGTGCGTATCAGCAATCCGCCCCAGGTGGCAGCCAACCTAGGATCGTCACTGGCTGAGAGTGAGTTTTGTAAGAGGGCAAAGAAAAACTTTAGCGGCCCTTTTACTAAGGCACACCTAAAAGTGGCCTGGGCTAGTGCAGGCATGTGTTTTGGATGTGTGCAGGTCATTTTTTTCAGCGCGCCTGGAAAAAAAGGCATTTTTTTTTGTTTGGTGGCCGAAAATGGACCTGCGGCAAAATTAAAACCAGCGCGTGTCCATTTTTAGTTTGACACCTTACCGCCACCCACTGACTTAGAGGTAAGGTCTCACGCAGTGGCGTTCCTAGCCTGGCTGACACCCGGGGCGGATCGCCGATGCGCCGCCCCCCGGGTGCAGCGCCCCCCCCCTCCCGGGTGCATTTTTACCTGCTGGGGGGTGCCGCGCACCTGTTAACTCCGAGTCCGCTCGTTCCCTCCCTGCTGCTCCCTCTGCCCCAGAACAGGAAGGAACCTGTTCCGCGCAGAGGGAACAGCAGGGAGGGAATGTGCGTTGGATACGTGTAGGCGCCAACGCACCTTAGTAAAACGGCCCCTGAATCTTGAATTTTAATATTTAGAGGAAAATATTGCAAATACTAAGAGGGTAATCTATACAGCCCTGCTCAATTTCTCTTTTCTTTTCCAAATTTGCACAGGTAATATATATTTCAACTCTGATTTTTTAGATTAGGAAGTCCTTTTACTTCTCTGCGGTAAAAGGAGTCCCAGCGGTATCCTCGGCGTGTTACTCTGCTGCACTCTGAGGCCCCTTTTACCACAGCAGGGTTTTTGTGAAAGAAAGGAAACAGCTATGCGGTAAGTATATACTTGCCACGTGGCCGTTTCCTGGGGAAGCCCTTACCGTGTGGTGGGGGCGACACTACCACTGGCTGCCACAGTGAGCTGGCAATAGTGCCAAATTGGCAAACGGCTAGGGTTACCATATTTTGTCCTCCAAAAAGGAGGGCACATGCCCTGCCCCAAGACACACCCTGCCCCGCCCCCTTTCACGCCCTCGCTCTGCCCCCTGTCACATTTTCCCCTCCCCCCTGTCACACACCCCGTCACCCCCCCCCTCCCCGTACCTTGCTACTGCCCTGGTGATCTAGTGACCTCTTCGGGGCAGGAAAGAGCCCCCTCTTTCCTGCCGGAGCGCTGCCCTGCATGCATCCTTCCAGTTGGTGATCTCGGTGCCGATTCAAAATGGGCGCCCAGGGTTGAAGTCTCGCGAGCTCACTTCAACTCTCGGTGGCGCCTATTCCGAAGGCGGAAGAGGTCACTAGACCACCAGGGCAGTAGTAACTAAGGGGAGGGGAGGCTAGCAATCTGCCCGTTTGTCCGGATTTCTGGACAAACAGGCAGGCTGGCAGGCTGGCCGTCCTATCACCAGCATGCCCGTTTGTCCAGAAATCCGGACAAATGGACAGATTGGCAAAACCCGCCCGGTTGCCCGGATATGTCCTCAAAAAGAGGACATGTCCGGGTAAATCCGCACATATGGTAACCCTACACGCGGCAAAGTGACAGTCGCTCTACCACTGCTTTATAAAAGGCCCCTAAGGAATTCATTCAATTTATTAATGTTAATTCCTATATCAACAACAACTATAAATTCGTTTAAGCTGCATACCAATAGAATTCTTGGGGATAATATTCAGCTTATTGAAGTCAGTGTTTCTTTAAACACTGACTGCTGCCAGCTACATTGAGCTGGATATTCAGTGACAACTCTCTCCAGGTACTAGCATTGAAATCTGTGTCTCAGGTGGCCGCTGGGAGTTACCCAGCAAATTCTTGACTGTCCTCAGTTCGTCCCAGCCCCACTCGCGTGTGGTGGGCCAACAGGATATTCACTGGCAATGTGTACTTCTGCACCACTGAGTATCCTGTTGAGACCTGATCAGCACTAGTTGAGTGTGTAGCACTGATCCCTCTAAGCTGAGCAGGAGTTCCTCCAACCACATTGCTACTAGGGGGGGGGGGGGGGGGGGCGATGCTTCAATATTGTGATTTCAATCATTAGGGGCAGGCGGGTTTCTCTGGAGTCCTACAGAGCTTCCTGTCCCTCACTATTGGAAATGTGACAGTGAAACAGCGCCACCCAACAGAAGAGTTGGCTAGGTTAACTTAATATAGATGGACACATATAATTATGTTTTGTAAAAAGAGGGGTTTTATGGCAGGCGACCTAAGAAATATTTAAGAATTTTGCAAAGTATTTTATGGGCAAAATGGACTGCTTTCCTCCTGAGAAATCTCAGCATTGTGTTTCTCTTCTAAGAAACGAGTCCAGCAAAGATACATCGAATTGGTCAAGCTATGAAAAAAAAGGATGTGGTGTCTTGACTGGACTCTAGGATTCATCTTTGTCTATCTTACCAGGCAGCTCATATTAGGCATGTCATGTCATGTCAAAATATCAAGTTAATAGTCTTGGACATGAGACCCACCTCCAGCGCCAGGGTTTGCCTAGAATTCTTCAAGAACAAAAAAAAAAAAAACCCATAAAAAAATTGAAAAGTACCTTTCCGAGGTAAATGCTCATGTATTCGAGCATTATGACACCATAAAGCGAAAGTACTTCCCATGATGCACTACAGCTTCAACTGCTCTTTATCGTTATCACAGTACCATATCTTTTTTACTCTATTCAACATGTTAAAACAAGTCAAACCAAAAGGACTGGGGAGAGAAAGAGCAGTGGGCTATAAAAGGCCAGAGGTGACCCAAGTACCACAGGTTCATATCTTACCATAGGACAAGAGAAATGCCACGGAAGCAGGAGAAGCAGAGCCTGGTTAGAGGCTGACTGTCATGTACTCAAGGTAACGTCATGTCCAGCACTATATCCCACAGTTTCCTGGGGGAAGTGGTGTCAGCACATAATGTACGGGTCCCCTCTATCATGTAACCGTCAGTGTTGCTGTGTAGTGTAAAGTGGTGCCGAATAAAGATGTCATACCAGGGGTTCTTCGCCTATTCCTTGGGAAACGCCCAGGGTTGTCAGGATACCCACAACGAATATGGATGAGGTAAATTTGTAGGCAATACCTCCATTGTATGCAAATTTCTCTCATGCATATTCACTGTGGGTATCCAGAAAAAACCTGATTGGATGGGTGTGCCCGAGGACTAGGTTGAGAACCCCTTATACTGAACCATCGTACAGAATTATCTAAGTAGGTTGTGGTTTATGAACTCTAAAGACCATATTGTGGTCTTGAAGGCTCGTAAACACTGAGGGGGGGGGGGGGGCACAATTTGCTCCTTTCTATTGTTTTGTCCTAGAGGAAGCAAATAGAGACCGATATCAGATTTGTATAAATGCCTGCTGACACTGAGATGCATTTGCGCACGATTTTAAGCACCTAAAAAGTTACTTTGCATTTGATTTCTCGTTTCACCAAATAGCTCAAAGCGAGTTACAATAAAATCATCAAATGTACATCCTTTCTACCAGTAGCCCAAAGACCACCCAATCATTCCCTTCAAACGAGACAATAATGAAACATGATAAAATCATGTTTTTAAAGATTTCTAACATTTAGAAAATGATTCAACTTTTCTTGCATTAAGAAGAATAGAGTTCCATAATGTTGGATCTATAATTCTTAAAGGTCTAACACGTATAGCTTCCAATTTCACTCTTCCTGGTGTACTACTACCTCCAGCTGAGAAGGTCTTATTTCCAAGGGACCAAGATATTAGACTAAAGATATTTAACTAAAAAGGAGACAAAGCTGGCCCATGCTTCCCAGGTGCAATATTCAGTGGGATGCCTGCCATGTAAAGATATCTGTGTAGGTTATCGAGACACCTTTTAAGAGAATTTTCAGCCAGCCTACTCCATATTATATTGAACCACTTTGGTTCCAAACTTAAGGACCGTTTTTTTACTAATGTGCTGCTAGCATGCAAAGCTGTTAGTGTATGAATGTGGTAACCATTACTGTGCTGGCATGGACGTGCAGACTCATGCTTGTTATGCTTGCTTGTTATGGGACTGAACGTGGGATGAGAATGGGTATGGACTGTGCGTCGCAGTTGGCATAGGGTTCTTTACCATGCGCTCTCACTGCTATAGTAAACCGGATGCACTTCCCACCTCCTATATGTACATCCCATGCAGTAACTAGGACTAGGGGGCATGCGATGAAGCTACAATGTAGTAAATTTAAAACGAATCAGAGAAAAATTTTCTTCACTCAACGTGTAATTAAACTCTGGAATTTGTTGCCAGAGAATGTGGTAAAGGTGGTTAGCTTAGCGGAGTTTACAAAAGGTTTGGATGGCTTCCTAAACGAAAAGTCCATAGACAGTTATTAAATTGACTTGGGGAAAATCCACTATTTCTGGGATAAGCAGTATAAAATGTTTTGTACTTTTTTGGGATCTTGACCTGGATTTGGCCACTGTTGGAAACAGGATGCTGGGCTCGATGGACCTTTGGTCTTTCCCAGTATGGCAATACTTATGTACTTATAACTATACGGGGAACCTGCTGAACATCCCTTAGAGTTCACAGGCTTTGCACTTACAGTAAGCGCTGCATCTAACACATGGTTACTGGGAAACTTTACCACACTAGTACAAGAGCCCCTTAAATGGATTTCATCCATATAAAGATAGGACTGATATTTATGTGGTCCACCTATAAGGATAAAATGAAGCAAAGAGCAGCTAAATATCACTGTAATCTGCATAAACATTGGCTCCGCACCTAGAATTCTCCAGTACTTTCTCAACTTACACCTAAGTGTAAGTGTTTTTGAATACTGACTAGACTGTTTTTAGAACCTCCCCAAAGTCTCTACCAATAAATATATTTGCTCATCTTCAGAGAAGGAGTAAGTCCAACTGGCATCCTATTTACCTGCATTGTTCCCATTGTGTTCTACAGAAATATAGGACCACATTCTCTAAACGGCAACTAAAATCTAGACGTGTCCTATTAACGCGCCTGAGCTATTCTATAAACCATGTAACATAGTAGCTGATGGCCGATAAAGACCTATATCCAGTCTGCCCAAGATAAACTCATTACATATGAACATAAGAGTAGCCATACTGGGTCAGACCAATGGTCCATCTAGCCCAGAATCCTGTTTTCCAAACAGTGATCAAGCCAGGCCACAAATACCTGGCAAAAACCCAATTAGCAGCAACATTCCATGCTACCATCGGTATACCTGATCTTGATTTGTCCTTGTCATTTTCAGGGCATAGACCGTAGAAGTCTGCCTAGCACTGTCCTTGGTTCTAAAATTTCTGAAGTTGTCGTTGAAGCCCCTGAAAAGCTCGACTCCAGTCCATCCAAGTCGATTCGGCCACGATCAGGGCACAGACTGTAGAAGTCTGCCTGGCACTGTCCTCGTTCTAAAATTTCTGAAGTTGTCATCGAAGCCCCTGAAAAACTCCAGTCCAGTCCCTCCAAGTGTATCAGCCACGTTCAGGGCACAGGCTGTAGAAGTCTACCCAGCAATGGCCTTGTTCTCCAACCTTCTGAAGCAAAATCTGTCCAGACACAATCAGATCACAGACCATAGAAGCCTGTCCAGCACTGGCTTTGCTTCCCAATTACCAATATTTCTACCTAATCTCTGCTAAGCTTCTTTGGATCCATTCCTTCTAAACAGGATTCCAAACATATCTACAATAAGACATGGTTTATAGACTAGCACATAGGCTGGGGGGGAATGTGCGTCCATTTAGGCATAGCCATTTAGACCACTGAAAACCTGGTGGAAATATCTGCACCTAAATGTACGCACATTCCCCCAAATTCTATAACAACATGCGCAAATTTGATTGATGACCCCGACAGGCCTACACTCCTCCCATGGCGATGCCTCCTTGTCAGCTAGGCATGATGAAATCTATGCGCACTTATTTTTAGAATACGTCTACAAAGAAGCATGTGTAAATTCCAGTTATTGCCATTTAGTGATGATAATTGGTTGTTATTGACCAATTATCCTCATTAATTGGCTCATTACTCAATTGAGTATCACACGTAAATTTGCCGTGCTTTATATAGAGTCTGGGGGGTAATGTATTTTCTAAAAAATTATCTTCATTTGAGAAAATATCAGGATCCGGATAATGGCATATATTGGCCCTTTTACAGAGCAGCAGTAAGCCCAACTCTTCCAGGACTACCGCTGTCCCAACATGGCCGCCGGTGGTAGTCCCGTCCTGAGCACATGCCATTTACGGGAGAAAAAGAAATGGCTTGCACAGCAATAAACAGAAATGCAAGAAAAGCAAACACTGGGCCTTCAGGATTGAGATAAAGGTTATCCTTTTATTCTGAAAATGACCCGACACGGGCCGTGTTTCGGCATACAAATGCCTGCCTCAGGGGTCCAGCTTCAGTGCCGCACAGACATGCAATGAAAGACAGAAAAAAAGAATGAGCGATATGGCACCATTTAGCACACACCCACTGTTCCACTGTCGGCGGGTTGGGGCTGGGGGAGAAAGAGCGCGCAGCTGGGGCCTGGTTAAAGGTCAGTGTATACCCAGATGTTTCGAGGGAAACACAAGTGCGCCGGAAAAAATTTCTTCAGAAGAAACAAGAAACGATACAATTGGGAGCGACCTTTTTTCTTAAACTCCCGTGCAAATGTTTAGTTAACTACCGTTCTGAGAAATTTGTGTTTTATGATCCCTCCCAACTTGAGACATTTATTACAGCTAGAAGGGTAGTTGGAATAGATTCTCCAACTATCAATAATGCTTGAGATGATATATTTAGGGTCAAGCACACATCCGCTTACCCTCCTTTAATTTTTTTTTTGTTAATACTTCAACATATTGGTATTTTGAACTCCATCATGTGGACTTATGTTGGCTTAATTGTGGAAAGTTTATAAAGTTATAAAAATTTCTTTGATGTTTTCATTTCTAATTAACCAACTTTCTGAGCAAGTTTGTTATACTTGTATTGTACTTGAAAAGTCAATAAATAAAATAATAAAAAAAAAAGAAAAAAAAAGAATTAACGTACACTAACTGGATAACACAGGGTTAAATGTGGGAGTACTTAGCATCTCCTTAAAAGGTTATTTTTTTTGCGGGTATCATGGGCTAATAGGAACGTTAATGCATGACCTGCAATAAAAATACTGGGGACGTCCCTTCTTGATGTGGCATTTGTTGTGGGCTTACCATGTGCTAAAATTATGCATTAATCTGCCCACAACCTAATGACTTTTATTAAAAGAACCCTATTATTTCACTACGAAATCTGGCATGGACGCCGAGTTGCAAATGCACATTTGTAGTTGCTTTCTGTAGGGATACTTTATATGAAAAATAACATGCATAAATTTGAAAATGTAGTCCAGTTGGATTATATCCTTTCACCAACCTTAAACACCTTTCATAATGCCCTCAGATTAACAGTGCTTTTCCATTTCCCTGTGAATGGGGTGGAGAATGTGTGCTAAGCTTTCCATATCTCTTGGTAGACTGAAGTCAAAGTCTTCCATCGGTCACCGGAATACTCTTACCCCCCCCCCCCCCCCTTTTGTAGGGTGCATTGCTCTCATCCCTAGTTATATCTTGGAGATTCAGTCACTCTAGGAGTAGCCTAGTAGTTAATGCAGTGGACTAAGAGCCTTGGGGAACTGGGTTCAATTCCTACTGCAGCTCCTTGTGAATCTAGGCAATTCACTTAACTCTCCAATGCCCCAGTTACAATGTTTAGATTGTGATCCCACTGGGGACAGAGAAAGTACCTGAATGTAATAAATGTAAACCACTTTGATTGTATCACAGAAAGACAGTAATCAAATCCCCATTGAGATGGACGTGGGAGAAGCCACTGCTTGCCCTGGGATCGGTAGCGTGAAATGTTGCTACTAATTGGGTTTCTGCCAGACACTTGTGACCTGGATTAGTCACTGTTGGAAGCAGGATACTGGGCTAGATGGACCAAACTCATATACGGTGTAGTCCCAGAATACATGACAGACCTCATAAGAAACAAAGTCAGATCATCAAGATCCTATCTAAACCTACACTACCCAAATTGCAAAGGACTGAAATACAAAACAACTTACGCAGCCGGCTTCTCCTACATAAGCGCACAACTATGGAATGGGCTCCCAAAAGCTGTGAAAACAATCCACGACCACTTGAACTTCAGGAAATCACTAAAAACCAACCTCTTCAAAAAGGCCTACCCCAACGACCCCACGTAACCCTCTTCACCTACCAACACAGCATGACTATGATCGAACAGGACAACACGCAATCTTCATCCATTCCGACCCTCCACTTATCTCATACGATCACTATACAACTTTGTATTTGTTATCCACCGACTGGGCAAACGCCTTTGATGGTACTATGTAAGCCACATTGAGCCTGCAAATAGGTGGGAAAATGTGAGGTACAAATGCAATAAATAAATTGGTCTGACCCGGTATTGGCTATTCTTATTATGTTCTTCTGTTTCCCAAAGAAGCTCATTGTGTTCGACCAGTGGAAAGCAAACTAATGAAGCCTAGACCTGTAAAAGGCATCAAAATCAGAAAATGGGTATTTTAGTGTGTAAGTACAAAATTGTGATAACATTTGTTTGTAAAACACTCACTGAACACAGAATCTTTAGCAAGATATTGTGAAGAGCAAAGAAACTACAAGCCCCAGAAGGCAGTGCAGCACCAGAGAGATTCAGAACCAAGGAACTACAAAGCCCAGAAGGCAGGGCAACGTCAGAGAAGCCAGGAGCTAAGAAACTACAAGGTCCAGAAGGCAGTGCAGCAACAGCAGAGGGATCAGGTGAAGGGAGAAGAATCTATGCAAGAGAGGGAGGAGCCGGGGTGTGATTGGAAGATGGAATCAGATGGGGGAGGGAGGAGCCCGTAGACCAGGAGAAAGGGGAGGAGAGAATGGAACTGGAGGAGGAGAAAGGAGGGGAGAATGAGGAGGAAATGGAAGTGCTGGTGGAGGGCTCTTAAAGTGAGTTATGAACTGAACTGGAGAGAGTGAATGAAGCCTTGGTGAATTGACCCGGTGGGTGGATGTCAGGTGGTTTTGTGCTGACAAATGAGGGAGGTGGGTCATTAGGTCTAAGAGTGAGAAAGTGACTTAGACCATATTGCCATTGAATTGAACTGTTTAATTTCATTTCTAAGATGAACGGTGTTTGAAGGCAATGCTAAACTAAACTGTGTTTGAAAGCAGTGCTAAACTGAATTGATGAGGAAAACACTGCTAACTGAACTGAATTGTGAGCAGTGCTCATTAGCTGTGTGAAAGAGCAGTACCACTAAGTACTGGATTAGAAGCAGTGCTGAAGAAAACCATATTGAAAGCAGGGCCAAAGTGAACTGTGTGGAAAGCAGGCCCAAGCTGAACTGTATTGCAAGCAGGGCTCCAATGAACTATGTTGAAAAGTGGAGCTACACTGAGGAGAGGGGAAGGCCTGTGAAGCCTTAAAGCAGATTAAATGTACTCAGGAGATAATAAAGCACTTCTGGTGATTTGCCTGTTGTCCGGAGACCCTGATTGCAGATTGTCGACTCGGGAGTGAAGGGCGTGCTTGGTGAAGAAAGGAAGAGACTGAGAAAGAGTGGTGCGGATCTGGCGACTGAGCCTGACATATTATAGAGAGCAGCAGAAAATGCTGGTGTATTTGGCGGCCATTTTGCACTCCCCTCCCAAAATCATTGTACAAATAAAGAGTGTCAGTATTTAGGCCACTGCACATGTAAGTAATGCTATGTCAACATGTAAGTGTCAATTCTGCCATCTGTACACGTAACTGCCGCCACGCACACGTGTATTTAGCACATTTTGCAAAACTGCTGATAAAAAGCCACAAAAACAATACACGACATAACTAATTTCCGAAAATGACTAAAACCCAACCTGTTCAATAAAGCACACCATAATGATCCATCCTAAATACTAGACAGCAAAACTCGCACCAGAACTGGACTAAACGGAACTCTCTATTCTTGAATGCCTAAGTTACTCTGTCACGATTGAACCTTAACGCATTACCATTTTATTCCTCATCTCGAAAATTGAATTCTTTTTACTTGATTGCTTAATCTACTCTGTCATCTACGAACCTTAATGCGATATAACTCTGTACTTTTCCTTCCGGAGATGGCGATCGCCATTACGGAACAATGTAAGCCACATTGAGCCTGCAAATAGGTGGGAAAATGTGGGATACAAATGCAGCAAAATAAATAAATAAAATGGAAATCAGTGAAAGAGTCGACTCAGCAACTGAACCCCAGAGAGGTAAGTACTGATTTTCCATCAAACTCTCCTCCCAAGCCCTGGCTCAAACAAAAAATTATGTCTGATTCAAAGCAGATGTAAAGGCTGAAGGGAGAAATTTGAATATATGTTTATTGCCAGTTTGAAATGCAATGTGCATGCATATTTTAAATATGCATGCACATTAAATATGCATGCACATTTGGTCCTGGGGAACTGAGGAACTGAGTTCGATTCCCGGCACAGGCAACTCCTTGTGACTCTGGGCAAGTCACTTAACCCTCTATTGCCCCATGTAAGCCGCATTGAGCCTGCCATGAGTGGGAAAGCGCAGGGTACAAATGTAACAAAAATAAAATAGATACTATTGGAGATTCTAAATGGAATGTTGCTACTATTGGAGATTCTACATGGAATGTTGCTATTCCACTAGCAACATTCCATGTAGAAGGCTGCGCAGGCTTCTGTTTCTGTGAGTCTGATGTCCTGCACATACGTGCAGGACGTCAGACTCACAGAAGCAGAAGCCTGCGCGGCCACATTGGTGATCTGCAAGGGCCGACTTCTACATGGAATGTTGCTAGTGGAATAGCATCTCAAATAGTAGCAACAGTGGAGGAGTGGCCTAGTGGTTAGGGTGGTGGACTTTGGTCCTGGGGAACTGAGGAACTGAGTTCGATTCCCACTTCAGGCACAGGCAGCTCCTTGTGATTCTGGGCAAGTCACTTAACCCTCTATTGCCCCATGTAAGCCGCATTGAGCCTGCCATGAGTGGGAAAGCGCGGGGTACAAATGTAACAAAAAAAAAAAAAAAAAAAAACACACGGTACCCGTACCCCAAGCGGTATGCGGGTCATCAGTAGGGGGTCCACAGCAACCAGCAAGACAAAAAAAAAAAAAAAACACAGGCAATGTAAGAACCAGTTTTCTGCTGCTGGTCACTCTCAGATCACTCCCTGTTTCTCTCTCCTATACTTTGTCATCATAAGTGCCCCACAGAAGAGGCTTGAGACCTTCCCATCTCTCCCATTGCCTCCGCTGCCTTCCCAGGTCAAGGGCAGCAACAGAAGCATAAAGGACAGGCATAAAGGAATCCTGTGCAGAAGGAATGGATCCACAGAAGCTTAGCTGAAATTGGGTGGCGGGGGGAAGAGGGGTTGGTGGTTGAGAGGCTAGGATGGGGGAGGGCAGACTTATACGGGGTCTGTGCCGGAGCCGGTGATGGGAGGCGGGACTGGTGGTTGGGAAGCGGGAAATACTGCTGGACAGACTTATACGGTCTGTGCCCTGAAAAAGACAGGTACAAATCAAGGTAAGGTATACACATATGAGTTTATCGTGGGCAGACTAGATGGACCGTGCAGGTCTTTTTCTGCCGTCATCTACTATGTTACTATCCTGCTTATAATCGAATGAGAAAAACGCCCAAGTTCCGACCTAAATCGGGAGATGGACGTTTATCTCACAAAAACGAATAAAGCGGTATAATCGAAAGCCGATTTTTGGACGTTTTCAACTGCAATCCGTCGCGGATGCGGACAAAGTTGATGGGGGCGTGTCAGAGGTGTGGCGAAGGCGGAACTGGGGCATGGTTATCTGCTGAACAGAGATGGGCGCATTTCACCGATAATGGGAAAAAAGTATGCGTTTTTAGCTAGAATTTAGGACACTTTTCCTGGACCCTGTTTTTTCACGAATAAGGCCCCAAAAAGTGCCCTAAATGACCAGATTACCACCAGAGGGAATCGGGGATGACCTCCCCTGACTCCCCCAGTGGTCACTAACCCCCTCCCACCACAAAAAATGATGTTTCATAACTTTTTATTTTCATTCTCAAATGTCATACCCACCTCCCTGGCAGCAGTATGCAGGTCCCTGGAGCAGTTGTTACGGGGTGCAGTGGACTTCAGGCAGGTGGACCCAGGCCCATCCCCCCCCTACCTGTTACAATTGTGCTGCTTAATGCTTAGTCGTCCAACCCCCCCAAACCCACTGTACCCACATGTAGGTGCCCCCCTTCACCCCTTAGGGCTATAGTAATGGTGTAGACTTGTGGGTGCTGGGTTTTGAGGGGGATTTGGGGGGGCTCAACACACAAGGGAAGGGTGCTATGCACCTGGGAGCTCTTTTACCTTTTTTTTTGTTTTTGTAAAAGTGCCCCCTAGGGTGCCCGGTTGGTGTCCTGGCATGTGAGGGGGACCAGTGCACTACGACTCCTGGCCCCTCCCACGAACAAATGCCTTGGATTTATTCGTTTTTGAGCTGGGCGCTTTCATTTTCCATTATCGCTGAAAAACAAAAACGCCCAGCTCACACATTGTTGAATAAAACATGGGCGTCTATTTTTTCCCAAAATACGGTTCGGTCCGCCCCTTCACGGACCCGTTCTTGGAGATAAACGCCCATGGAGATAGGCGTTTTCGTTCAATTATGCCCCTCCATGTTACTATGTTAGAAGCAATATGAAGGTACTACCCTGGTAGCTCTGCTGGTCATGCCTCACCCCTGATGTAAATTCCTGTGTCAGAAAAGCTTGACCAGCAGAACAAGCAGGGAAATGATTCTGTGTGTCTTCTGGTTAATTTTACTACTGATACCACTGTTGGCCTCCTGCTGACCTAGGATGGTTGCAAGAAGGTAGGCAGGAGCGAGGGAGAAGACAAAGAAAGGGGGTAATGCTGAATGGGGGGGGGGGGAGAGACAGAGAGAAGATGGCTACATGACAGGGGAGAGAGAGAGAGAGAGACGTAAGTACATAAGTATTGCCTTACTGGGACAGACTGAAAGGCCATCAAGCCCAGCATCCTGTTTCCAACAGTGGCCAATCCAGATCACAAGTACCTGGCAAGATCCCAAAACAGTACAATACATTTTATGCTGCTTATCCTACAAATAAGCACTTGATTTTCCCCAAGTCCATTTTAATAATGGTCTATGAACTTTTCCTTTAGGAAGCCAGCCAGACCTTTTTTTAAACCCCGCTAAGCTAACCGCTTTCCCCACATTCTCTGGCAACAAATTCCAGAGTTTAATTACACATTGAGTGAAGAACTATTTTCTCTGATTTCTTTTAAATTTACTACTTTGTAGCTCCATTGCATGCCCCTGATGCAAGGATAGAAATAGCGACGAAGAGGAGAGGGATGCATGGCAGGGGAAGGAGAAAAAGAGAAAGAGAGAGAGAGAGAGGATATGGTTGCATGGCAAGAGAGAGAGAGAGAGAGAGAGAGCAATGCTTGAAGAGGGAAGCTATCTTTTCATCACTTTCTTAAACAGTTTCTTCACAGAAAAAAAAATCTTTACAATGTGGTGTTTGTTTTATCCAATTATATAACTGAATCCAAGCCACTGCATCTTATTTGGGAATCAAAATATTCTGATAAATTAAATCAAAGGAAACAACCTGTACAGTCCACCATTAAAGGGAAAACTCAAACCACAACTGCAATCAAGCTTTTCAACTAACAAATTAAGGGCTCCTTTTACAAAGCCGCATTAGCAATTCCGTTGAGGCAAATACGACGAAGTCCATTCAATTCCTGTGGGCTTGGGTGCATTTGCTGTGCAGACACATTTTTCTTACATGGTGGTAAATAGCATGCTCAATAGATGGGAGAACAAGCAGACTCTGGTATTTTTTGTTCTACACTAATCAGCGCAGCTACGTCGCCGCTCGCAAAGTGATTTTCACGTGTGTCAGCTCTTACTGCCTTCATAATATACTAGGACTAGGGGGCATGCAATGAAGCTACTCAGTAGTAAATTTAAAACAAACTGGAGAAAATATTTCTTCACTCAACATGTAATTAAACTCTGGAATTTTTGGCCCAAGAATGTGGTAAAAGCAGTTAGCTTAGCGGGGTTTAAAAGAGGTTTGGATAATTTCCTCATAAGCAGTTATTAAGATGGGACTTGGGCAACTCCACTGCTTATTTCGAGGATAAGCAGCATAAAATCTGCTTTACTCATTTGGGATCTTGCCAGGTACTTGTGACCTGGATTGGCCACTGTTGGAAACAGGATACTGAGCTTGATGGACCTTTGGTCTGTCCCAGTATGACAATGCTCATGTTCTTATGTCACATTTTACTGCTGTTTGGTAAAAGGACTCCCCATAGTGATTTAACAGGGCAGGAGATCTTCTTAGCTAGTTAAATTGCTTATTCCTACCTAACCACTGATACTGTTCAATTAGTGCTGGGGTGGTCCGAGAGAAGTGCTTGGGCGCATTCTGGGTGGAGCTGGTACTTAACTGGTTAGAGGCAATATTCAGACCACTAACCACTTAAGTGTGTGGTTAACAGAAGGAGGCAAAAATACTGTTCTAACTTTAGACAATGAGTTAACTGGAAGGAAACTCCAGACAGCTCAAAACACAGCAGCCAGGTTGATATTTGGTAAAACTCGATTCCAAAGCGCCACACCACTCCATGAAAAACTGCACTGGCTTCCTATCAGAGATTGCGTCACTTTCAAAACCTGCACCTTGGTCCACGAGATTATCTACGGTGAAGTCCAAGGTTACATGATTGACCAGAAATAGTACCAGTTCATCACGGACTTACCTGAATCTCCACTACCCACATTGCAAAGGACTAAAATACAACCCATGCGTTCAACTTCTCTTACATAAGCACATATCTGTGGAACGCACTGCCACAAGCTGTGAAAACAACCCACGATCACCTAAAATTCAGGAAATCATTAAAGACTCAACTATTGGGAAAGGCATACCCGACTGACCCAACTTAAATGCCTCAACCCTGCAACACTTCACTATCAAAGGTCGTATTGGACATTATCAAAGTCTCCTACCTTTAACCCCATGTGACTGAATCTTATCTTCCCTTTACCACCATAACTTCTTTTGTACTTGTCCCCTACCGAACTTGGCGAATGCCTTTACGGTATTATGTAAGCCACATTGAGCCTGCAAATAGGTGGGAAAATATGGGATACAAATGTAACAAATAAATAAATAAATGTGTCTGTAACATTTGAATCTATCCTACGATTCCCAAATGTGTCTGTAACACATGAACCTTTTCCTACCACACATCACACTGTATTTGTTCTTTATCGGACTGGGCGAACGCCTTTACGGTACTATGTAAGCCACATTGAGCCTGCAAATAGGTGGGAAAATGTGGGATACAAATGTAACAAATAAATAAATTAACTGGGCATTGGTTTGCATATTGGCTGATGCCTTGTAAGTAGCAACATCAAAGTGATCCCCCCCACCAAGACAATGAGATTTGTGGTCCAAGCCCTACTCTCACCCTCACAGCCAATCAAAGAACGTATTACTTTCAAAATCTGCACCCTGGTTCACAAAATTATCTATGGCCAAGTACCAGGATATATGACAGAACTTATAGACCTACCACTCAGAAACACAACCAGATCATCTCGAACATACCTAAACCTCCACTATCCAAACTGCAAAAAAAAATTAAATACAAAAGAACCTATGCGTCCAGCTTCTCCTATACAAGCACACAATTATGGAACGCACTGCCAAATGCTGTGAAGACAACCTACGACCACCTAAACTTCAGGAAATCATTAAAGGCCTACCTGTTCAAAAAGGCATACCCCGCCGACCCAACACAAATGCCTGCACTCTGCAACACAACATAACCAAAGCTTGTACTGGACACTAAATAATCTTTCCTTTCCTTGATTCCCATTGTAACTGAAACATATGTTCCTTTCATTACCGGACTGGCGAATGCCTCTACGGTACTATGTAAGCCACATTGAGCCTGCAAAAAGGTGGGAAAATGTGGGATACAAACGTAACAAATAAATAGTCCCTCTCCTGCCTGCCTCAGTTATCTCTGGTGGTCTAGGGGATCCTACAAACGGGAAAGATGCCCACTCGCTCATGCCTCCAGTCTCAAAATGGCCCCCACAACTGCTAACAGAAGTCTCACGGTACTGGTGTCGGCCAAAATGATCTCCTAGACCACCAGGGATGACTGAGGTAGGTCCAGGGCATACTAAAGGGCTAAGGGGTGGAGGGGAGCTCAGGCTGAGGCTCTTTAGGAAGAGGGAGAGGGGAAAGCAGGACTGGGGGAGGGTGGAATTGGAGGGTCTGACCATCTGAGGGAAGCTAGTTTTATGTATGCAGGGTCCCAGCTGAATATCAGCAAGGATTCACATAAAGTCCAGTAGCCAGTATACGTAGGATTACCCCATATTTTTAGTATCGGTGCCCAGATTTCTTTTTAAGTCTAACGGGAACATTAAAATAATGTTTTAAGAATCTTAGTAAATCTTAAAGTAAACCTGAATCCAAAGGCTTAATTTATCTTTCCTTAAAATTAATCAACTCATACCCTAGTAGCAATATATTGCCAGAAATGCCAATAATCTACTGCAAGGCTTTGCTAGATTTATTTCTTTTTGATTCTTGAACATCTTTCAGCCTCGGGAAAGCTGGTTTTACACAGCAGACTGCTCCTTATCCTTCAGGGACAGTGCATTTTGTCCTGTCACTACCCCTAATCAACTTCCACTGACACAGAGAAGATCTCTCTCAGCTTCAGTCTGATCCATGCCCCCTGTCCTTATCAGAGTCAGGTCACAGATGCCTTCCAAAGGAGGTGGCCTCATTCTTATGCCTGGCAGGGCTGCTATTTTAGGGGTGCAAACAGAGCAGTTAGGTTGGGCCTCCCTGAGTCTGCCTGTTGGTGAACTTTGGGGGCTTCTTTTTAAAGTTCTAACCTGGGGGCCCCTGCATATTTAACGCAGTCCTTGAATTGCCTGTTTGAACTAGGACAGTTGTGGCCAACCAGGGCCCTTGAGGACCACAACTCAGTCAGGTTTTCAAGCTTTCCACAATGAATGTTGTGACAAGGCAAGCCCCAGAGATTCCCCAGTGAAGCAGTTGAGCCCAGAACTAAGGGTCCCAGAAGTCCTTGCAAGGATGAGTGAGGAGAGTAGTCCTAAAAAGATGGAATGGATTCCCAGTCCCAACAAGGGGAGCAATGGCTCGAGGCAGGGTGAGCCTGTTACTCCCTTCCCCACTAGAGGGCGAGGGAAGGATGAAGCTCAGTTTCCCTGGCTTCACCATCAGTATATAATTCCCCCCAGCTGTGAGAATAGGAGAGCAGATTTCCTGGAGGCTCTCAGTCACCAGGAGAGAGGGGAGACGAATGGAGAGAGAGATTCCATGGAGTATGTGGAGGAAGGAAGTAGCCTGCCACTAGAGCTGCCTAAGGGAGAGGAGCCAGCTACCATGGAGTGGGAGAATTCAAAGGTTGCCCTGCTCAGCACTTGAAGGCAGTGGAGGAGGCCACACCGGGCGTGGTGCTGAGAGGTGGGAGAAACGGCCAACCCTGCTCCTTACAGGGTTCCCTCTGTGCTGTGAAAAGGCAGGTGATTTGTGGTATTGGTTTGATGTGCAAAGACTGTCCATGTAGATTTGTTCTGAACTGTTGTGCTATATTGGAAGTGTGCTGAACTCTTACTAAACCCTTCTGAAGACAGGGGAAGGGAAAGCTAATGCCCTAATAGAAGACCTGAGGTCTTGAGGAGCTGAGCGTTTGCTGAGGGATTTCGGGACCTGAACTGTACCTTTTCTTTTGAAGAATACATTATGATTTTTGATAATAAAATACTTTGGCCCTGAGTCCCAGTATCAGCAGCATTCTGTCCTGGAACCTTGGGAGCCCCGCAGGCTTGCTGGCTCTACCCAAGAGGAGGAAGCGGACCCCCCCCCCCCCCTTTACAATATGCATGAGATTGATTTGCATGTACTACTTTCACTGTACGTAAATCTTCTGCGTCCCTGATGAGCACTTGTTAGAGCTGTGATTGGCGGAGAGAGACCTGGAGGGGGGCATAATCGAAAGGGACGTCAAAATAGTTTTTTTATTTGGACGTCCTCGCAGAAGAACACCCATCAGAAAAAAATCTGGGGGAAAACATCCAATTGCTCGTCAGGGCCATCCTTTTTTTATGTTCCAGTGAAGGACGTCCATGAGTAATTAGTTTCTGCACGCATCTGGGCTCCACACCCAAAATGGGGGTTAATGTACACTAATTCATGCATTAACCGATACTCTTTTAGTGTAGGAATGGGCGGGAATGGGCGGGAACAGCCCATTACAGTTAGTGCATGGTAAGTTACCATGTGCTATCACTGCCACAGATAGCACAGATATACTTGTTGCTTCCTAAATAGGAGACGGGAAGCACATCACACAGTCAATACACTTAGCACGAGGAAAACTGAACCTGTTTACAGATGGGATCTTGTCACATTTGCTTGATTAAATATTTCCTCAGTTGCAAATTGCTCGTCAGGGCCGTCCTTTTTTTTTTTTTTATGTTTCAGCGAAGGACGTCCACGTTAGGCGCTTTAGAAGGACGGCCCTGACAAGCACTTGGATGTTTTTTTCCGGATTTTTTGTTTTGTTTTGTTACATTTATAGCAGTTTTTAGAGGCTGCGCAGTCCCAACGTGAGGTACAGGCCTACTACTACTTAACATTTCTAGAGCGCTACTAGGGTTACGCAGCGCTGTACAAAATAAACAAAGAAGGACGGTCCCTGCTCAAATGAGCTTACAATCTAAAGAACGAAATGTCAAGTTGGGCAGTCTAGATTTCCTGGGTAGAGGTGTAGAGGTTAGGTGCCAAAGGCGACATTGAAGAGGTGGGCTTTAAGCAGAGATTTTCCATGTTTTTCCACGGTTAGGAGGTCGGAAAACGGTAGCGCATCTCATTACAATACGATTTATACACATTGGGGTACTAATTTGCTCATCTGCATTCCGTTTTCGTTACCTGCTACAGTGATCGGAAAATGGCTCGGAGAAGCATTTAGTGCATGCCACGGTTTACTACTTGCTCGTTAATAGCTCGTTAAGTTTAGTGCATCTGGCCCTAAGTGACAGATATACTAAGGCTCCGTTTTCCCATCCTGTATCAGTGGGAACAGAAGCTCAGGAGGGCTTTTACTAAAGGTTAATTCGAGTTATCTGCAGCAGGTTCCATCTTATTCCTTCCTATGGGCCCTGCTGCAGATAACTCAAGCTAATATTTAGTAAAAGACCCCCTCAGTTACTCAGGCTGTAAGTTTAGCAACTTTTGAAGGAAAAAGAAATCCTCATATGCAGTTTGAAAGGTTGTGTTTAATTTTGTTTCCCATTAAAATATGGAATGCCGATATTAGGCAATTAGGTCATTCAAAACCTGGATATAAAGCAGGTTTTGCAGTTATTAAACTTTGTTTCGCACAAAGCAATGCAAAATTGCAACCATGCAATCAATCTTAAGGGGTTATTTTAAGAGGCATTTCTGCAGTTAAAACAGTGTTTTATATACAGAAATAGTCTTTTCTAATATTGCTTATGTATATTATTATCATAGCTAAGAGCTTTGATTCAAGGCCTGACTTTGGTTCAGGATCTAAAATGAGAGAAAACCTTACAGGCCCCTGACTCTAACCTGAACTCCGGTGTGACTGCAGAACTCATGATCTGTTGTGACATGCAGCAGAATGAGGAACGGGCGTAGGTGGAAAAACAGAGTAACATCGTTTAGCAACATGGTGGTGAAAAAACAGAACAAGGTAACTCCTCAGGAAGATAACGTAGTCGTCCAGGAAGAGCTAGTCCATTATTAGCTTTTCCAGTAAATACTAACCACATTATTATAATAGCCAATCAATGTTAACTATAATATTAGCATAGATCCAATAAGGTGTGCTTACTGTCATATTACCTGTGTCCTGAATGGACATATAAAAATGAGTGTACTTCCTACTTCAAGAGAGAGGCAGTCACAGCCAGTACCTTTGTGCAAGCAGGGCTGCTCTCCCATGAGAAACCAATCAATTGTAATAAATCCTATTGCTTTCTCATAAGTAGCCTTGAGTCTTTTATATCTGCAAATTGCCTTTAGCAGGTAATTTGGGGTGAGGGCGAAAAAGACCCTAAAATAAAACATTAGAGACTCAGACCCAGAGAACACCTATGTGTAGCTGTGGTACTGTCTTCCCATAAGCAATTGATTGTACATATACTTGGAGAATAATAAATAAAAGTATTTGATTGCTTATATATCACTGATCTGCTAATTGTACAAATACTTGGTAAGAAATAAGGTATCTAATTAAATTCCTAAAGAGATGCAGCCGTGGGTGATTTATTTCTTCCTAGGTATTGGTGGGAGGACTACCATATTGGGAAGGATAAATGCATCTAAAAATACACTTAGAACATAGGTGTCTACAAGTTTCTGGGACTAGGCAGAGGCATTTCCGAGGTCATGGACTAAACGTATATGCATCCTTTATATAAAAAGCAAGTACGCGTACAAAATGAGATAGGAAATCTGTGCATGCCAAAGACTGAGCATGCATCTTCTCTTGGGTAATTTTCACCAGGAAAGTATAAACCTTGTTCCCCTTAGAAAATCAGCTTAACTTAGTTGCGCACCTGCTGCACAGGCCAGGCAGTCCACTACAAAAGTATCCTCCCTATGTGTATTTGTTCCAGAGAAGTCATGGAAGAGAAGGAGGGGTTGATATTCAGGGTGGTTTAAGTGGGTAAGAGAGGATCCTACCTGCTTAAACCAAACCGAGGCGCGGTAGTGTTTTTATCGCGTGCTAAAAATAAGTGTGTGCTAAATGCTAGAGGCACCCATATATTCTATGGGTGTCTCTAGCATTTAGTGCGTGCTAAAAACGCTAGTGCGCCTTTGTAAAATAGCCTGAGTGTGCAGACTGCCATGGCACTACCCAGGTCCAGGATAGCCCAGAGGTGGAGTGGGGCAGAAGCTGGCAGTTATGTGGGCACACCCATATACCTAACTGGGCAGACAGGACCACACAAAAGGCAGTCCTATCTTTGCTCACTTAGGGCCCCGTTTACGAAACTGCAGCAAAAGGGGGCCTGTGCTGGCATCAGCGCATGTTTTTGATGTGTGCCGAGGCCCCCTTTTACAGCAGCAGGTAAAAGGCAGGTCTTTGTTTTTTTTTCAGGAAATGGCTGTGCAGTAAGTGAAGCCGGGTTACCTTGGGCGCTCTTACCGCTACCTCAATGGGTGGTAGTAAGTGCTCCCATGCTAACCCGGCGGTAACTGGGCAGTGCCATGCACCGCCCGATTACCGCCAGGTACACAGCAGCGCTACAAAATATCATTGTAGCGCCGGATATGATGCGCTGGGGGTGGGAACTACCTCTGGGCTGCTGCGGTAGTCCAGCGCTACTTCCCTTTTAGCGAGTGGTAAGCCAGCGTTGGGCTTACCGCCGTTTTGTAAAATGACCCCTTAGCTATGCGAGAGCTGATACTGAATATTGGCCGACACCCACATAACTTTAGGGTCACCGCCTGACTCTGGATATTCAATGGAGGTGCCCCGGACATTGCCCGGCATTGAATATCTGGACTTACTTAAAAACCATTGACCGCCACAGGCTGAATATCAACCAGGACTATAACCGATATTGCTAATTTCACTACCGAAGTCCTGTCTATCTCGGAACGCTGTCTGGCTGACTCATTGACTATGAGGAAACATCTTGACATTTAGCTATAAATGTAATTGCATGAGTATGTATATATGTGAGGTCTGTAATGTTCACTGTGTCCGTAGAATAATCCAATCCAATGTATCAATGTCAACGAAAACTGGTTGAATGGCTACATGCACAGAGGCACCCATGGAAAAGGCATGTGCTGGACAGAGCTACTGAGGAACCCCCAGCAAAAAGTGGGACATGGTGCCTAGGTGATCAAGCGGAATGAAACGTATACCTTGCTGCATGAGAGCTCCAACTCCGAACCAGAAACTATTTAGCAAGGTAAAATTGTTTTCCACCACGTCTGAGTCTGGATTGCAAGGGTGTGGGTTATACCACTCATAGGGACTAAACCTGTGATAATCGAAGGAGAAAAGAACACATTTAAAATGCTGGAAGCCAAAGGGCACACGGTGGCTGCAAAGAAACAGAGAAATAAGAGAAAGTTAAATTAACAAACTGTCAAAAGATGTTGGTGCAGAGTGATCATATTATATTTACAAAACCATACATTTTCTAATATTGCCATGAAATTACAATGTGTCATAAGGCTATGTCTCATTCATAAAATGCTTTGGAACGTACCTGAATAATAATTAACAAGGGAAGCTGTGAAGAAGCCAACTCTACAGACAATGATGAAAATGCAACGATTCAAAGAAGGAAAAGAAAAATTTGAGATTTGTAATGTGATGGTGGAAGGGAAGCAGGAAAACAACAAATATAAATACTGAAAAATGACCCAAAGAGATCAAAAGACAGACATTGATAATAGCTAGATTAGGTTGTTCAAAACAGGTCCTTGGGATCATGTAAGGTAGGCATACCTTAGAGCCAACGTGGGCATAATCCACAGACTTTCCTCTGATTGTTTTTTCTTCTTTAGGAAATGAGCTTAATGACTTGAGTTCTCTGTGTCAAGAAATCTCATCAAATTTAATTGTTGGGTAGCCTGGAATCTAGACCTGTACATGTCCCTCAAGGACCAGAGCCTGACAATGCTGAGATAGAGGAACACCATGGAATGACAGTAAAAATGAGTTTTTCAACATCCTTTACATTAAAGGCAAACAAAAAACTGGTATACAAAAAAAAGACCTGATCACAGACAGGAAAAACCAAACTGAAGCTTTGACAACGGAGATGACTTTTGACATTCTCCAAAACCGTCTCCGGATACAAAGAGAGCAAGCACCTCTTGGCATGGTTGTCATCAACAATAGAAAGAGAAGTATGGTTTACAACAGTATCTTCACAGCAACTGGGTTATCCAAGGACAGAGTTCAGAAAAGACCCAATCCAAATCTTTCATTTAGTGTGTTTTGCCTCTACAAAACACTTGCCTATTCTATAGAGTTAGTTGTTCTCCAGGGGCGGACTGACAGTGATCTAGTCACCTGGACAGTAAAGGTTATTATGCCCCCCCCCCCCGACCGCTACCTGCCACACCCCCACCACCACAGTACCTGCTGCCCCCCTCCCCCCCCCCCCCCCCCACACACACTACATCCCCTGAGCCTCAGTGGGCTTTCTCAGTCCTATCTCAAAGGGCCCTGCTGGTCAGGTGGCTTCTTCTGGGGCAGGAAAGAACCCCACTTTTTCCTGCCCATTACGGCTATTCTGCTCGGCAACGTTGTGTTTTCAAAATGGGTGCACAGGCTTCCCGCTGTACTCTCGCAGACCTTGATAGTCTTGCAAGACTGCTGCAGGGAGTCTTGGCAGCCATTTTTAAAATACGGCAGTGCGAGGCAGAACAGTGTTGTTCTTTCCTGCCTCCACAGAGGCTACTAGACCGCCAGGTCCTTCAAGGTGGGACTGGGGAAGGCTCACTGAGGTTCAGGGGCTGTAGTGTGTAGCTGTGTGAGGGGGGGGAGCATCTGGGCCCCCCTAGAGTCTCTGGGCCGTTGGGCACTGCCCGTTTTCCTGAATGGTCAGTCCTCCCCTGGTGTTCTCCAATATTTGCTGGCCTAAAATGGGAGAAAATTCAGACATATCTGGACCCTGAGGACCTACCAACAGCCACGTCTTTGGCACAATATTGACAGACACAGCTCCAAAGCCTACCAGTTTGACATAGAGCTGCTGGCTGTGAGTATTTAATGCAGATGTTCATACTGTGATCATGCTCAGACTTGAAATGAAGCAGTTTACAGATCATACAAAAAGAACACAGCTTGTTAAAAAAAAAAATAAAGGAGGTCTAATTGGTAATTTGATGTGATATAACCCCTACCAAGTCAGTTCCTCAAATCTTAAAAGCCACTCGATTATGATACCAAATTAGCATATACAGCCATTGCAAAGATATAAATGGCCATCACTTAAAGTTATCTGCCACTGATTATTCACTATAATCTTCCTTACATCATAACCTACAGATCAAACCTTGCCATTTGTACCCTATCAAGACAACAGTCAAAGCACTCACTTGATAAACAAACAAACAAACAAACAAACAAACAGAGAGCCAAGTCTTGATGAAGAAAATATAATTTGGGTCTCTGATGTTGAGCTGACAGGTCGGGCCTTTTTATTGAGTAATGATTTTTTATTTAATCCTTTGTTCATTATTTTTTATGGGGGGGAGGGTTTCAGCTGAACAAAAAGAATACTTGTTGACTAAAAACACATATAGGCTATTTCTCTACAATTTGGATATTAGAAAATGTAAAAAAATACTCTTCTTTTACATAGGAGCCTATAACTAAAAAGGCCCATTTCATGAGGTAGATAAAATATAGAACGAAGAAACTAGAACTCTGCTGCACATCTTATCTTCCGCCTGGACTGATATACTCATATCACCCCCCTCCTCAAGTCACTTCACTGGCTTCCGATTAGGCACCGCATACAGTTCAAGCTTCTCCTACTAACCTACAAATGCACTCGATCTGCAGCCCCTCCCTACCTCTCTACCTTCATCTCCCCCTACGTTCCTACCCGTAACCTCCGCTCTCGAGACAAATCCCTCCTTTCAGTACCCTTTTCCACCACCGCCAACTCCAGGCTCCGCCCTTTCTGCCTCGCCTCACCCCATGCTTGGAATAAACTCCCTGAGCCCATTCACCAGGCCCCCTCCCTGCCCATCTTCAAATCATTGCTCAAAGCCCACCTCTTCAATGTCGCCTTCAGCACCTAACCACCATACCTCTATTTAGGAAATCTAGACTGCCCCAACTTGACATTTCGTCCTTTAGATTGTAAGCTCCTTTGAGTAGGGACTGTCCTTCTTTGTTAAACTGTACAGCGCTGCGTAACCCTAGTAGCACTCTAGAAATGTTAAGTAGTAGTAGTAGTAGTAGGTTAGGATGTATATAATTCCGTTATGATTTTAAAGAAAGATCTCAAATACCTGCAGAAATGCAGATGTATGTGGCGGCTCAGGCAGTGGGAGCATATATTTTACAATTAGAAAAGTGGAAACACCTCAAGGAAGGAAACTTGTCGACATACAAGTGTAAATACCGACACGTGTACATGTAATGTGACATTTCAGAACATAGGCGAATACGAGTCAGCACTTTAATGTGTGTGTTTTTTCATTTTGGAAAAGTACCTGTGTGAATGCTCCTAATTAAACTACAGAAGCCACAATCTTTATTTAGGGGCCGTTTTACTAAAGGGATTTAACCCCCGGACTCTATTTAGCATGCCTAGAGTTACATGCAATTCCATGCGTCAATCTGGCTGCATTTTACAACTACGTGCATTGGTTAATTGTTTTACCAAGCTGTTAAGCGTTGTTAACCGCTCTTAACAAGCAATAACGAGCACTAATTGGCAAAATTTAGAATTTCCGCACGTACATTGCTATGCATATTCTGTAATTTACTGTGCCTAAATTCTAACACGCACAGGAATAAAAAGGGTATGTTAGGGGTGTGGAAATGGGCGTTTTGTGTGTATTCCAAAATCTACGTACGTTGTGATAAAATATGGGCCAGTGCGCGTAAATCTACATGCAGGGATTTACATCAGCTTTTCGCTGGCGTTAATAAACGTGCATAGATTCAGTCGCATTAACTATGCCTAAGCATATTCTAAATACCGTGGTATTTAGAATGCGCTTAGGCATAATTGCCTAGTGTGTTAATTTTAAGCGCCATATATAGAATCGGGCCTTAAGCCCTTAGAGTAAGATTCTATATACAGTAATACCTCGGTTTTCGTCGATAATCCGTCCGAAAACAATCAGCAAAATCTGAAACCGACAAAAACCAAGGCAATTAACAAGGATGCCCAAAATCGGCTTTCGATTATGCCAATTTGGGCATCTTCGGGAGAAGGGTAAAAGGGTAAACTGTTCATAGATGAAAGTAGATAAAAAATCTGGTCTTTAAAAAGACCTTTGTAGCTTAGTGGAAAGTACAACGTTTCCATTATGCTACAAAGGTCTTTTTAAAGACCACATTTTTAAAAATCTAGTTTCATCTATGAACATTTATTTACCCTTTGCTGATTTTACATACATTATACAAAGACTCCTGAAGCAAGCTAACCACTGAAACACAGTACTGTGTTGAGTCTTCACCAATAACTGTTCTATCATGTTTAGAAGTCTCCTCGTTTGTTCCAGGTAAGCCTGGTCATTTCCCTACTCCTTTTCACTGCTTGCTTGTTTTCTGTGGGATCTCAGTGTTCCTCTGCCCCAGCAAAAAAGATTTCCTTCAGGCCATCTACAAATGGTGGAAGAAGATCGGTTACTACAGCTTTGAGAAGCCTCATCCAACAGTGAAACTAAAGCAGTCAACGCTAAAATGTACAGTTATAGTACGTAGATTAAAGGGGGGGGGGGGTTGGTATTTACTAAATTGCACTAAGAAGTCAGTGTGGGTGATAGTGTGTAGCGACTGGGTGTGGCCATTCATGGTACCTAGTGTGTAGGGTGTTGCACTACACTAGCAGTACCATGGCCCCATATATAAGCTGTTAACTACTGTTAGAAATATGCAATCTGTCCCTAAAATCGAGTGTAATACCGGAAGACTGGAGGGTAGCCAATGTTACTCCGATTTTTAAGAAGGGTTCCAGAGGAGATCCGGGAAATTATAGACCGGTGAGTCTGACGTCGGTGCCGGGCAAGATGGTGGAGGCTATTATTAAGAATAAAATTGCAGAGCATATACAAAAACATGGACTGATGAGACAAAGTCAGCACGGATTTAGTGAAGGGAAGTCTTGCCTCACCAATCTAATGCATTTTTTTGAGGGGGTAAGCAAACATGTGGACAATGGGGAGCCGGTTGATATTGTATATCTGGATTTTCAGAAGGCGTTTGACAAAGTGCCGCACGAAAGACTCCTGAAGAAATTGCAGAGTCATGGAATCGGAGGTAGGGTACTATTATGGATTAAGAACTGGTTGAAAGATAGGAAGCAGAGAGTAGGATTGCGTGGACAGTATTCTCAGTGGAGGAGGGTAGTTAGTGGGGTCCCGCAGGGGTCTGTGCTGGGTCCGTTGCTTTTTAATGTATTTATAAATGACCTAGAGATGGGAATAACTAGTGAGGTAATTAAATTCGCCGATGACACAAAATTATTCAGGGTCGTCAAGTCGCAGGAGGAATGTGAACGATTACAGGAGGACCTTGCGAGACTGGGAGAATGGGCGTGCAAGTGGCAGATGAAGTTCAATGTTGACAAGTGCAAAGTGATGCATGTGGGTAAGAGGAACCCGAATTATAGCTACGTCTTGCAAGGTTCCACGTTAGGAGTTACGGATCAAGAAAGGGATCTGGGTGTCGTCGTCGATGATACGCTGAAACCTTCTGCTCAGTGTGCTGCTGCGGCTAGGAAAGCGAATAGAATGTTGGGTGTTATTAGGAAGGGTATGGAGTCCAGGTGTGCGGATGTTATAATGCCGTTGTATCGCTCCATGGTGCGACCGCACCTGGAGTATTGTGTTCAGTACTGGTCTCCGTATCTCAAAAAAGATATAGTAGAATTGGAAAAGGTACAGCGAAGGGCGACGAAAATGATAGTGGGGATGGGACGACTTTCCTATGAAGAGAGGCTGAGAAGGCTAGGGCTTTTTAGCTTGGAGAAGAGACGGCTGAGGGGAGATATGATAGAAGTGTATAAAATAATGAGTGGAATGGATCGGGTGGATGTGAAGCGACTGTTCACGCTATCCAAAAATACTAGGACTAGAGGGCATGAGTTGAAGCTACAGTGTGGTAAATTTAAAACGAATCGGAGAAAATTTTTCTTCACCCAACGTGTAATTAGACTCTGGAATTCGTTGCCGGAGAACGTGGTACGGGCGGTTAGCTTGACGGAGTTTAAAAAGGGGTTAGATAGATTCCTAAAGGACAAGTCCATAGACCGCTATTAAATGGACTTGGAAAAATTCTGCATTTTTAGGTATAACTTGTCTGGAATGTTTTTACGTTTAGGGAGCGTGCCAGGTGCCCTTGACCTGGATTGGCCACTGTCGGTGACAGGATGCTGGGCTAGATGGACCTTTGGTCTTTCCCAGTATGGCACTACTTATGTACTTATTATGTACTTATGTATGATCCCCCTACATCAATGGCCCTCCTGCATCTACCAACCCCCTTCCCCTCCCCTCCCAAATTAAAGGAGGGGGAAATTCTATAAATTCTATGAGTGGAGGAGTAGCCTAACAGTTAGTTCAGCAGGATTTGATCCTGGGTTTGATTCCTACTGCAGCTCCTTGTGACCCAGGGCAAGTCACTTAACCCTTCATTGCCCCAGGTACAAAAAACTTAGATTGTGAGCCCCCTAGGGACAGAGAAAGTACCTGTATATAATGTGTACAGTGCTGCATACATCTAGTAGCACTATAGAAATGATTACTAGTAATAGTCTATACCTGAGCAGTTATAAATAGGTAGCTGGTAGGAGTGTATTCTGGAAAGAGATGTAGGTGTCTACTTTGCTTCATACAACTCTAGCCTAACAGGTTAGATATGTACGTCTAGGGTGTTGGCTCTAAAATGCTGGGGATACATGTATAACTTACAGCATTCCATAAGTTACATGGGTAAATGGAAGTCCAAGTGAAAGGAAGAAAGTGCATGGAGAAGAGGAGGAGTTGAACCAGTAATGATAGGAAGCCCACAAGGCAACTAGCCAAGTTTCAGCTGCAAGTTTCAACAGAGAGCAGAATGAGATGTAGCCCTATAGAGATAGGCCCAGTCTGAAAGAGGGACCCAGCCTTGGAGCCAGGAGCCTGAGATGGTGGCCATATCAGCGAAGGTCAGAGGCTGTGCAGAACCAATGGATTTCTAGAGCTAAGCAGAGAAAAGCCAGTGGCAGAAGGAACCAGTGAGTTCTATGGGGAAGTGCCAGTTCCAGTGAGTGAGGAAACCAATGTGGGGTGAGTGAGACTGGATTCAGCTAGAGGCTCTGCCAGGAGGAGGTGACCAGAGTTGTAGGTATGCCTGAGACAAGGAGCTTGAGTCCAGCCAAAGAAGGGAGCCAGATCCGATAAGAATGAGAAACCAAATGCAGAGTAACTGCATGGAAAGAGCAAGAGAAACTGGGCTGCAAAGGAAAGTGGCCAGAGCCAGCCTGAGAAGGTGATAGACTTTGCCAGAGTGAGAGCGAACAGATCCAATTGAGGAACTCACTTGCAGAGGGGCAATGCCTGAGGGAGGGCTGTGCATAGACTAAAACCCAGAGGGAAACCACCACAACCAAACCAGACCCATGTTGCCTCAGTGTGTAGGGAAGGAGTGACTCAGCTGCAAGATTACTCCCTTTTTACAAGTAGTTAGTACCATAGAAATAAATAAATAAACATTTGGGTTCTTCGAGTTTCATTTCCGAGGACTTGTTTATTTTATTTATTTATTTGCTGCATTTGTATCCCACATTTCCCCACATATTTGCAGGCTCAATGTGGCTTACATTATGCCCATAGGTGGTTGGTGGCCCAACTGTTTGGGGAGGCTAAAGGGGGCGGGGTTAGGGGTGGGGCCAGGGGTGGAGCTTAAATCCATAATTGTCTGATAACATGCAGAAAAAAAAAAATAAAAATAAAAGTCACAATTAATACCTTTTATTAAATTTAGATATTAGATATGTATCATATGTCAAAGAATAAAGTGGTTGCTCAAAGCATATTCTAAGCACAATCGCTCAACTGCAAAACACTATGCACAACTTTGTGCAAAAACACACTCAGAACCTTACAGTACCATAAATATTACACTGGGCAGACCTAATACACCAATATACCACCCATACGGAAAATGCAGACCGTGAACAATATGAAACAAGGGATCATATCATCACAATTCTCATGTAGAGCCACAAAACACCCTAATTCATGTTTAATGTGGGATAAAATGCCATAAATAAGTAAATAAATATAAACTTTTAATGTTGAGCACCTGATTCTCAAAGTGGACATATTCCAAACACTATAATGAAAATAAAATGATCTTTTCTACCTTTGTTGTCTGGTGACTTTTTTTGATCATGCTGGCCCAGTATCCGATTGTGCTGCTATCTGTCCTCAGTGCAGGTCAGGAAGTCATCCTCCTTAAATATCTCCCTGGCAACCCAGGACACCTCCAGCCAACCCCCCCTGCTTTCCCAGCAGTAAGGTAAACGAACCATAAACCAATTTCTACAACTGCTAGAGGGCTTTCACTGCAGCTCCTGCTGTGAGGATGGAGGTAAATCAACACTTTAATCCCCTCAGAGCAGCTGGACTCCACAGCTGATCCATTCTGCTGCAGCAGGGGGGAGGCTTAGCCTCTCCAAGCCTCTTACACCGGGCGCCTATGATTATGCCACAATGGTGATGACCATTAACGGAATAATAAGTACAGAGAAGAGTTACAATTAAGGTATATGAGAATATCAAGCAAATTAGATGTAAAAAATAAAATATCAATTGAATTAGAATTAAATGAATAAATAATTCATAACAGGTATATAAGAACAAGGACAAGGTAAAACGTTCAGTAATGTCAATGTAATTAAAGTAACCAGATTAAAGGAATCAATGTTGGTTTGTTCTGGTGCATTTTTGATGTTGAGTCTTTTATGAAGGATTCTTTTTATAAGTCTCTTTATTTTTAGTAACTTCTGGAAAGTTAGTAGATCGTGCGTTGTGTTTATGGCATTCGGTAGTGTGTTCTACAGTTGTGTGCAGAGATATGACTTTTGTAGCCTTTATTATCATTTTTATAAGGCCCTTCTTTTTCTCCCCACATCATTTTCTGTAGTTATGCTACCATGGCATTATGGGGGAGATTCTATATATGGCGCCTGGAAAATCTGGAAAGAAATCATTTTCACTTAAGTGTATTCTATAAGACTTAAGCATGGTATATAGAATACGCTTAGTTGATATCCCAACGCCAAAAACGAAGCGTATCCATTTACACCAACAAAAACATGGTATAAATCCCTGGGTGTAGATTTACACGGACTGGGCCATATTCTACAACAACATGCCTAAATTTGGGAACGCCCATGAAATTCCCATGTCCCCACCCATAACCATGTCCCTTTTTGGACGCAGTGAGTTACAGCATACGCTTAGCGACTTATGCGAGTAAATTCTAATTATTGCCAATTAGTGCTCATTAAGGCCTGTTAAGTGCTGTTATACATAAGTATTGCCATACTGGGAAAGACCAAAGGTCCATCGAGCCCAGCATTCTGTTTCCAACGGTGGACAATCCAGATCACAAATACCTGGCAAGATCCCCAAAAAGTACAAAACATTTTATACTGCTTATCCCAGAAATAGTGGATTTTCCCCAAGTCCATTTAATAACGGTCTATGGACTTTTTCTTTAGGAAGCCGGCCAAACCTTTTTTTAAAACTCCGCTAAGCTAACCGCCTTTACCACATTATTTGGCAACGAATTCCAGAGTTTAATTACATGTTGAGTGAAGAAATATTTTATCCAATTAGTTTAAAATTTACTACATTGTAGCTTCATCGCATGCCCCCTAGTCCTAGTATTTTTGGAAAGCGTGAACAGACGCTTCACATCTACCCATTCAACTCCACTCATTATTTTATAGACCTCTATCATATCTCCCCTCAGCCGCCTTTTCTCCAAGCTGAAGAGCCCTAGCCGCTTTAGCCTTTCCTCATAGGGAAGTCGTGCCATCCCCTTTATCATTTTCGTCGCCCTTCTCTGCACCTTTTCTAATTCCACTATATCTTTTTTGAGATACAGTGGCTAGAACAATGCTGATTGGCTTATTAAGCCAATTAAGTTATGTGTATCATTATGGAATAGATTTAGGTGCGAAACGCTAGGTGTGAATATAGAATCCAGCTGTATGCTCTCTGTCATTGGCTTTGTTCAGATATCCTACTTTTTAGCCATCTAGCTTTCTCCCTCATACGTTCTCTGTACATGGGGTAACAGGGGTGATATGATACAGACTTTCAAATATTTGAAAGCTATTAATCTGCAAACAAATCTTTTCCGGAGACGGAAAGGCGGTAGAACTAGAGGCCATGAATTGAGGTTGAAGGGGGGCAGACTCAGGAAAAATGTCAGGAAGTATTTTTTCACGGAGAGGGTGGTGGATACTTGGAATGCCCCCCCCCCCCCCCCCCCCCCCCCCCCGAGGAAGGTGGTGGAGATGAAAATGGTTAACAGAATTCAAAAATGCGCGGAATAAACACAAAGGAATCCTGTTCAGAAGGAATGGATCCACAGAAGCTTAACGCAGATTGGGTGGCAACACCGGTAATTAGGAAGCAAAGATAGTGCTGGGCAGCCTTCTACGGTCTGTGCCCTGAAAATGGCAAGGACAAATCAAGGTCAGGTATACATACAGTGGGGGAAATAAGTATTTGATCCCTTGCTGATTTTGTAAGTTTGCCCACTGACAAAGACATGAGCAGCCCATAATTGAAGGGTAGGTTATTGGTAACAGTGAGAGATAGCACATCACAAATTAAATCCGGAAAATCACATTGTGGAAAGTATATGAATTTATTTGCATTCTGCAGAGGGAAATAAGTATTTGATCCCCCACCAACCAGTAAGAGATCTGGCCCCTACAGACCAGGTAGATGCTCCAAATCAACTCGTTACCTGCATGACAGACAGCTGTCGGCAATGGTCACCTGTATGAAAGACACCTGTCCACAGACTCAGTGAATCAGTCAGACTCTAACCTCTACAAAATGGCCAAGAGCAAGGAGCTGTCTAAGGATGTCAGGGACAAGATCATACACCTGCACAAGGCTGGAATGGGCTACAAAACCATCAGTAAGACGCTAGGCGAGAAGGAGACAACTGTTGGTGCCATAGTAAGAAAATGGAAGAAGTACAAAATGACTGTCAATCGACAAAGATCTGGGGCTCCACGCAAAATCTCACCTCGTGGGGTATCCTTGATCATGAGGAAGGTTAGAAATCAGCCTACAACTACAAGGGGGGAACTTGTCAATGATCTCAAGGCAGCTGGGACCACTGTCACCACGAAAACCATTGGTAACACATTACGACATAACGGATTGCAATCCTGCAGTGCCCGCAAGGTCCCCCTGCTCCGGAAGGCACATGTGACGGCCCGTCTGAAGTTTGCCAGTGAACACCTGGATGATGCCGAGAGTGATTGGGAGAAGGTGCTGTGGTCAGATGAGACAAAAATTGAGCTCTTTGGCATGAACTCAACTCGCCGTGTTTGGAGGAAGAGAAATGCTGCCTATGACCCAAAGAACACCGTCCCCACTGTCAAGCATGGAGGTGGAAATGTTATGTTTTGGGGGTGTTTCTCTGCTAAGGGCACAGGACTACTTCACCGCATCAATGGGAGAATGGATGGGGCCATGTATCGTACAATTCTGAGTGACAACCTCCTTCCCTCCGCCAGGGCCTTAAAAATGGGTCGTGGCTGGGTCTTCCAGCACGACAATGACCCAAAACATACAGCCAAGGCAACAAAGGAGTGGCTCAGGAAGAAGCACATTAGGGTCATGGAGTGGCCTAGCCAGTCACCAGACCTTAATCCCATTGAAAACTTATGGAGGGAGCTGAAGCTGCGAGTTGCCAAGCGACAGCCCAGAACTCTTAATGATTTAGAGATGATCTGCAAAGAGGAGTGGACCAAAATTCCTCCTGACATGTGTGCAAACCTCATCATCAACTACAGAAGACGTCTGACCGCTGTGCTTGCCAACAAGGGTTTTGCCACCAAGTATTAGGTCTTGTTTGCCAGAGGGATTAAATACTTATTTCCCTCTGCAGAATGCAAATAAATTCATATACTTTCCACAATGTGATTTTCCGGATTTAATTTGTGATGTGCTATCTCTCAGTGTTACCAATAACCTACCCTTCAATTATGGGCTGCTCATGTCTTTGTCAGTGGGCAAACTTACAAAATCAGCAAGGGATCAAATACTTATTTCCCCCACTGTATAAAGCAGCTCATACAATGAGTTTATCTTGTTTGGGTAGACTGGATGGACCATACAGGGCTTTAACTGCCGTCATCTACTACGTTACTATAATGTACATCTCTGAAAAAGAAGCTGCAAATTTCACCATACACACTGCCACTTTTGTTCCTATACCATGTTCTACATCATTAAAAGAAAACAAACAAACATTTCCTGAGATATCCCGACTGCTGGTTTCATTATACCCTCCGCTTCTCCGGTTTGAAATGCATGCTTCTTTAGGAATGAGGAAGGCAGGAGATTTTCTAATGACTGGGAAGATGGTCTTTGATGAGTCACATGTCTTAGGTGCCACTAAAGTATCTTTCTTCTTACTTACACTAACCTTGCCAGCAAGCAAATTCCTGCTGTGCCCCAGGCAATAGGGTGTGCTATAAACTGATTGTGAGATGCAAAGAGGCTGTTTCTTGTTATACACAGCTGCAGGGAAGCTTCAATTATTATTCTTGCAGGCTACAGGAGAAAAAAAAAGGTGGGGACAGATGCTCACTCAACCATATTCTCTCTCTCTCTTCAATACCTTGCAATTTTCTCACTAAATTCCTATTTCCTTCATTACAATAGGCTGCTGTCAAATGATGAAGATGGGAACAAATAGTCTTCTCAAGTATATTTGAGAGTTATATGGGTTGGAAAAAATGGCTTTGGGGATGCATTTGTATGTACTTGCTTTTGTAATCCACCCTGAACAATCTGTTGGTTAATGTAACATGACTATAGATTATCATTGCGAGTACTCTATGGGATAAGAAAACCTCAATATTCTATAACTGGAGTGCTTTACTCACATCGAACATGCTCAATTTGTCTTTTTTTCCTCAGTTCTCTACGAAGTTCAATTATATTTTCAGCTAATGGTCATTTAAGTGTTTATTAATGTATGTATAATGTTGTGTTGCCAATTTGTTTAGCAAAAGCTAGATAAGAACGTAAGAATAGTCATACTGGGCCAGACCAATGGTCCATCTAGCCCAGTATCCTGTTTCCAACAGTGGCCAATCCAGGTCACAAGAACCTGGCAGAAACCCAATTAGTAGCAACGTTCCATGTAGAATCTCAAATAGTAGCAACATTCCATGTAGAACCCCAAAGAATGGCAAGATTCTGGAATCCCAAAGAGTAAGAAGATTCCAAACAGTAGCAACACTCCATACTACCAATCCTAGGGCAAGTGGCGGCTTCCCCATGTCTGTCTCAATAGCGGACTATGGACTTTTCCTCCAGGAATTTGTCCAAACCTTTTTTAAACCCAGATATACTAACCGCTGTTACTACATCCTCCGGCAACGAGTTCCAAGTAACTTCATTGAGTTTCCCCTAGTCTTTGTACTTTTTGAAAAGTAAAAAAAATCGATTCACTTCTACTCATTCTACACCACTCAGGATTTTGTAGACCAAACAGTTATTAAATAGGTGTCTGGACGGTACCTGGTAGAAGCGTATTCTAGAACACTAGTCTAACAGGATAGATAAATACCTAGAACTTAGGCGTGAACATTTATACAAGTCATAGAGTGTTGACTCAAAAATGTTAGGGATATATGTATAATTTACAGTATCCCATAAGTTACGTGGGTAAGTAGGAGTCCCACCCAGTCTCCACTCATGTGTACATCCCCTCTTGCAAATACATGTTATATTTATTTATTTATTTATTTGTTGCATTTGTATCCCACATTTTCCCTCCTATTTGCAGGCTCAATGTGGCTTACAATGTACCGTAATGTCGATCGTCAATTCTGGATCAAGAAATACCGAGTGGTATTGTAGTAAAGTTCGTACATGACAGAAAGTAAATTAAGCAGTCAAGTGTTACAGATTCTTTTCTGGAATTAAGAAAGTGGTATTGCGTTAAAGTTCAGTAACTGACAGAGTAGGTGAAATAGTCAAGTATTAAAAGTTCATTTTGTCTATTTCTAGTATCGGTTTCGTTGTCTGGTATTTAGGATGGCTCAATTGTGGTAAACCTTTTTGAACAGGTTGGTTTTTAGTAATTTTCGGAAGTTTGTTAGGTCATGCATTGATTTTATGGCGTTTGGTAGTGCATTCTATAATTGCGTGCTTATGTATGAGAAGCTGGATGAATATGTTGATTTATATATATATATATATTTTTTTAACATATTTTTATTATATAATCTCAAACACATTGAGACAATGAAATACATAACATTTACATAATCAATAAATCAAGGAAAATAAAACAGATATCAACTTCGTCCACCAGAAAAGAAATATGATTCCAAGATATTAGAAAACCTAACAGGAAATAAAAGAAAACTTACTTCTGCCACCTCTTAGGTCAACCTCCAGCCTGCTATTCAGGGAGGACTTACAACATTAACTTCCAACCTTGCATCTAGAAAATCAATAAGCTGTTTAGGGTCCATGAATTGATATTGTTTACCCTCCAGCACTATGTTACAAATACAGGGAAAACGCAATATAAAGTTTGCTCCCACGGCCACAGCTCTGGGGCGCAGGGCTAAAAAGGCCCTGCGCCTTACCTGCGTCTGCCTAGAGAGATCAGGAAAAATTCTAACTTTTGAACCCATAAACGGTTTATCTAAATGTCTTAATGAAAGTCTTAAGACAGCATTCCGATCTGGCTCCAAAACAAAAGTGACCAGCATAGTTGTCCTCTGGGTAATAAGTTCCAATGAGTTTTCCAGGAAAGAGGTAAGGTTCATAACTTCTCCCACTACCGGTAAGGGGGGCTCTCCATCCCTCCCCTTAAGGCTCCAGATGTATTGAGCTCGTGTGATAGGAGGTAATGATTCCTTATCCATCCCCAGAATCTCACTCATATATTTTTTAACCATGTCAACAGAGGAAATTAGTGGAGACTTGGGGACATTGAGGAACCTTAGATTGAGTCTTCTAACCTGGTTTTCCAGGTATTCCAAGCGTTTATTAAGGAAATTGTTATCTTTAACTAAGGCTGCTTCCAAAGTCCCCATTTCTTGTATCTTAGAGTCCAAATTTCCTATCTTAGAGGACTGTTGTGCAGTCTCTTGTGCTTGGATCAGAACGGCTTGAGAAATAACTTTGATATCATTAGTATTTTCATGAATCATGGCCTGCATGGAGGAATGAGTGCTGTAGACCATGTCCCACAGTGACTCTAATGTCACAACGGCAGGTTTAATTATACCACTTGCCAATGAAGGGGAGAGAGATGAGATCTCCCGGCGGGAATGTTGATTTATATTTTAGTCCCCTGCAGCTGGGGTAGTGGAGGTTCAGGAATGTTCGTGCTGACCTTTTTGTGTTCCTGGTTGGTAAGTCTATGAGGTCTGTCATGTAGATTGGAGCTTCGCCGTGAATAATTTTGTGAACCAGGGTGCAGATTTTGAACGCAATACGTTCTTTAATTGGGAGCCAGTGTAATTTTTCTCTTAGGGGTTTGGTGCTTTCGTATTTTGTTTTTCCAAAAATGAGTCTGGCTGCTGTGTTTTGTGCAGTTTGCAGTTTCTTAAGGATTTGTTCTTTGCATCTGGCGTACATTGCGTTACAGTAATCTAGGTGGCTTAGTACCATTGATTGTACTAGGCTGCGGAATGTTTCCCTTGGGAAGAAAGGTTTTACACTTTTGAGTTTCCACATTGAATGGAACATTTTCTTTGTTGTGTTTTTCGCTTGGATTTCTAGAGTGAGATTTCGGTCAATTGTGACTCCGAGAATTTTCAGGGTTTCTGAAACAGGAAGGGTGTACTCTGGGGTATTTATGGTGGTGGGTTTGTACATGTTGTATTGTGATGAGCAGGGGGGTGGGGGGGAGAAGGAGAAATGGGACTTGATATTCCGCCTTTCTGAGGTTTTTGCAACTACATTCAAAGCGGTTTACATATATTCAGGTACTTATTTTGTACCAGGGGCAATGGAGGGTTAAGTGACTTGCCCAGAGTCACAAGGTGCAGCAGTGGGAATTGAACTCAGTTCCCCAGGATCAAAGTCCACTGCACTAACCACTAGGCTACTCCTCCACAGAGGATGAGGCATTGTTAGGTTTTTTTGCGTTGAGTTTCAATTGAAATGCATCCGCCCTTGAACTCATGATTTGGAGACTGTGTTTAATTTCATTTGTGATTTTTGTGAGATCATGTGAAATTATGTGCGTATCTACAGAGTACTGCTCAGGTGTTGCATGTGAACATGCACATATATGCAGAGAAATGCCATTATTCTAACATTTATATGTGTAATAGGTGTGCAACTGTTGATGCTTATGTTACAGAATTGTTCAGTAATGCAGACCTTCCTCCTCTGCTCCTAATGATTTTCCCCTCCCACCCCAGAATTTGTGCCCTCTCTAGTCAAAATGGGCAAGTCACTTAACCCTCCATTGTCCATGATGACCCCCAGTGGTCACTCCTAATGTGAAACCTTGCATCATATAGATTTCATTTGGGCTACTCTTCCCAAAGTGCATCGCTTTGCACATGTCCACATTAAATTTCATTTGCCATTTGGATACGTGGAGGGGCATAATTGAACGAAAACGTCTATCTCCATGGGCGTTTATCTCCGAGAACGGGTCCGTGAAGGGGCGGACCGAACCGTATTTTTGAAAAAAATAGACGTCCATGTTTTATTCGACAATTTGTGAGCTGGGCGTTTTTGTTTTTCAGTGATAATGGAAAATGAAAGCGCCCAGCTCAAAAACGAATAAATCCAAGGCATTTGTTCGTGGGAGGGGCCAGGAGTCGTAGTGCACTGGTCCCCCTCACATGCCAGGACACCAACCGGGCACCCTAGGGGGCACTTTTACAAAAACAAAAAAAAAGGGAAAAGAGCTCCCAGGTGCATAGCACCCTTCCCTTGTGTGTTGAGCCCCCCAAATGCCCCTCAAAACCCACCGCCCACAAGTCTACACCATTACTATAGCCCTAAGGGGTGAAGGGGGCACCTACATGTGGGTACAGTGGGTTTGGGGGGCGGTTTGGAGGGCTCCCATTTACCAGCACAAGTGTAACAGGTGGGGGGGGATGGGCCTGGGTCCACCTGCCTGAAGTCCACTGCACCCCCTAATAACTGCTCCAGGGACCTGCATACTGCTGCCAGGGAGGTGGGTATGACATTTGAGGGTGAAAATAAAAAGTTGTGAAATGGCATATTTTGTGGTGGGAGGGGGTTTGTGACCACTGGGGGAGTCAGGGGAGGTCATCCCCGATTCCCTCCAGTGGTCATCTGGTCATTTAGGGCACTTTTTGGGGCCTTATTCGTGGAAAAACAGGGTCCAGGAAAAGTGCCCTAAATTCTCGCTAAAAACGCATATTTTTCTTCCATTATCGGCGAAAGGCGCCCATCTCTGATCGCCCGATAACCACGCCCCAGTTCCGCCTTCACCACGCCTTCGACACGCCCCCATCAACTTTGTCCGCATCCGCGACGGAGTGCAGTTGAAAACGTCCAAATTCGGCTTTCGATTATACCGCTTTATTCGTTTTTGTGAGATAAACGTCTATCTCCCGATTTGGGTCGCAATATAGACGTTTTTCTTTTTCAATTATAAGCTGGTCAGTCTTCCAGCTTCCCAAGGTTCTCCTGCAAGTTCATGCAGTACACATGTGATTAACAACGTTGAATTTGTTTCATATCGTTTGCAAATTTGATCACTTCCCTCATCATTCTCATTTCAAAATCATTTGTAACTATGTTAAAAATCAGCAGCTCCAGGACAGATCCTTGCAGCACTCTACGATTCACCCTCATTTTCCACTGAGAAAAATAGCCATTTAATGCTACCCTCTGTTTTCTATCAATTAGCCAGGTCCTAATGCATAACAGAACATTGCATCCTATCCCTTAGATTTTTAATTTTATCAGGAGTCTCTCCCAAAGGACTTTGTCAAAAGCTTTCTGTAGATATACCATATAAACTGGCTCCCTTTTATCCATGTTTATTCACACCTTCCAAAAAATGTTGCACATTCGTTGCAAGGGTCAAAATACATACGTTATTCCCCAGATAAAGCAGTTCTACATTTCTTCCTGTGTGCCTTTCCCTGACTTTCAGAGCAGCCTGTGAGTGAATGTCTGCAGTGAATTAAAGATAAGAGAAGGCGGTGTGCTTTGGAAACTGACAAAAATTTCCAAACCTGAGTGTCTACGTAGAGAAGACTTGTTGGGACAAGCAAAGGAGAATGCTATAATAAATCAAATGGAAATATAGCAGCTGAGGAAAACAACAGTTTCAAACAAACATGAGAAAGAATGATAGCAAAGTGTCGCCATTCTAAATTAAAATATGTCTTAGGGATGGCGAAGATATTTGAAGAATTCGGATCAACTTATTTTTAGTGCACATGTGGGAATGTATAAACTTGTTAGTCTACCTCGATGCTTAAAAAAAAAGCGTAACTTTTTACAGTTTGGATTCAAAAGAGAATTATTTGAAGAGGCAGATTTCAACATGCATTATTTAGAGCTGTCAGATGCAAGTATTTCAATAGAGGATGGAAGCTGTGGTTAGGAGAACTGATTTGTTGATCAGGAATCCATCGTTGGATGCGGGTAGCCTACAAATATTTATGCATTTATCAAAGTATTTATACCCCACATTACCCCCACAAACATGCAGGCTCAATGCGGCTTACAAAACCAGAGAGAAAGAGAGAGATCTCTGGGTGATATCAAAGACAAATTAAAATTGAAGAGCATGAGTGCCAGAAAGAAAGAAAAGACACTTTACATAGAACATTACAGAAGAATGAGACCAACCAGAGTCCACGTTTGTATATTTGCAGGGGTAGTAGTATGGTGTATTATAAGGGTACTGGTAAGGGATTAAGGTCCAATCCAACAGTAAAAAATGCTCAGTAGTTCATCAGTGTAGGTGAAACAGGAAAATGTTAAAATATTTCTTTTTTGAACAATGTCAAATGTACACTTGTTGTGCATCAAAAAATCTTTTTTGACTATCCAGGATGTCCAAGCCAACTGTGTGCATATTTCTCATCTATTTTATTTTTGTTACATTTGTACCCTGCGCTTTCATGGCAGGCTTACATGGGGCAATGGAGGGTTAAGTGACTTGCCCAGAGTCATGAGGAGCTGCCTGTGCCTGAAGTGGGACTCAAACTCAGTTCCTCAGAACCAGAGTCCACCACTCTAACCACTAGGCCACTCTTCCACTAGCAACATTCCATGTAGAAGTCGGCCCTTGCAGATCACCAATGTGGCCGCGCAGGCTTCTGTTTCTGTGAGTCTGACGTCCTGCACGTATGTGCAGGACGTCAGACTCACAGAAACAGAAGCCTGCACAGCCTTCTACATGGAATGTTGCTAGTGGAATAGCAACACTCCATGTACAATCTCCAATAGTATCTATTTTATTTTTGTTACATTTGTACCCTGCACTTTCCCACTCATGGCAGGCTCAATGCGGCTTACATGGGGCAATGGAGGGGGTTAAGTGACTTGGCCAGAGTCACAAGGAGCTGCCTGTGTCTGAAGTGGGAATCGAACTCAGTTCCTCAGTTCCCCAGGACCAAAGTCCACCACCCTAAGCACTAGGCCACTCCTCCACTCATATATGAGTTTTGCCCCTTAAAACATGTATTAAACTGCAAAGTAGTATGTAATTTTACTGTCATGCGGGTTAGTCGAAGTTAACGTGGGATGCATAATGAGATGCAAAGCATGCGAATGCATACAAAAGACTCTATTAATATGCAAATTTAATCATGCAGTTAGCATTGAATATCACAAGCTGTATTAGTCCTAGAAAACAAAATTCAGCTCAAAGCTAGTTATTTCGCCTGCCTAGAAGCCTTCTTAAGGGTCCAGTGCTGTATTAGTAGCCCTACTGCCCCCCCCCCGACAGACTGCCCCACTTCTAAAGACAACACACCCACCCTCACCCCAAGATCTCTTGTTGTCTCCTAGCAGTCCAGTGAAAGAGTAGGAGAGATCCCCATTTGCTCCTATCCCTTGAGACCCTGGTTTCAAAATGGGTACCACAACCCTAGTCTTGCAGTCCTACCACTGTGGGTGAGTTTAAAGGGGGTCTGGACAGATTTCTGAAGGAAAAGTCCATTGATCGTTATTAAATTTGGGGTTTTTTTTCCAGGTTCTTGGGGCCTGGATTGGCCGCTGTCGGAGACGGAGTGCTGGGCTTGATGGACCTTGGGTCTTTTCCCAGGGTAGTGGTGCTTACGTGCTTATCCCTTGAGACCCTGGTTTCAAAATGGTACCACAACCCTAGTCTTGCAGTCCAACCACTATGGGTGATTTTAAAGGGGGTCTGGACAGATTTCTGAAGGAAAAGTCCATTGATCGATATTACATTTTGGGTTTTTTTTCCAGGTTCTTGGGGCCTGGATTGGCCGCTGTTGGAGACGGAGTGCTGGGCTTGATGGACCTTGGGTCTTTTCCCAGAGTAGTGGTGCTTATGTGCTTATCCCTTGAGACCCTGGTTTCAAAATGGTACCACAACCCTAGTCTTGCAGTCCAACCACTATGGGTGATTTTAAAGGGGGTCTGGACAGATTTCTGAAGGAAAAGTCCATTGATCGTTATTAAATTTTCCAGGTTCTTGGGGCCTGGATTGGCCGCTGTCGGAGACGGAGTGCTGGGCTTGATGGACCTTGGATCTTTTCCCAGCATAGTGGTGCTTATGTGCTTATCCCTTGAGACCCTGGTTTCAAAATGGTACCACAACCCTAGTCTTGCAGTCCAACCACTACAGTGTATGGGTGATTTTAAAGGGGGTCTGGACAGATTTCTGAAGGAAAAGTCCATTGATCGTTATTAAATTTTCCAGGTTCTTGGGGCCTGGATTGGCCGTTATCGGAGACGGAGTGCTGGGCTTGATGGACTTTGGGTCTTTTCCCAGGGTAGTGGTGCTTACGTGCTTATCCCTTGAGACCCTGGTTTCAAAATGGTACCACAACCCTAGTCTTGCAGTCCAACCACTATGGGTGATTTTAAAGGGGGTCTGGACAGATTTCTGAAGGAAAAGTCCATTGATCGTTATTAAATTTTCCAGGTTCTTGGGGCCTGGATTGGCCGTTGTCGGAGACGGAGTGCTGGGCTTGATGGACCTTGGGTCTTTTCCCAGGGTAGTGGTGCTTACGTGCTTATCCCTTGAGACCCTGGTTTCAAAATGGTACCACAACCCTAGTCTTGCAGTCCAACCACTATGGGTGATTTTAAAGGGGGTCTGGACAGATTTCTGAAGGAAAAGTCCATTGATCGTTATTAAATTTTGGTTTTTTTTTTCCAGGTTCTTGGGGCCTGGATTGGCCGCTGTCGGAGACGGAGTGCTGGGCTTGATGGACCTTGGGTCTTTTCCCAGCTTAGTGGTGCTTATGTGCTTATCCCTTGAGACCCTGGTTTCAAAATGGTACCACAACCCTAGTCTTGCAGTCCTACCACTGTGGGTTGAGCTATCACATAAGAATTTACTTTGACTTGCAGATTGATACTCTGACATTAGACTGTCCTTTTATCCCAACGCTTTCCTATTTTTAGTTCATATGCTAAGATGAGCATTTTCGAAATGACGTATAAATCTGATTGTAGAGGTTTTGCAAAAAACGTTCAAAAATCCAGTAGCGAACATGGCCATTTTCAAAATGTCCACCTTTTTGTTTCAAAAATGTCCATTTGCTAGACATTTTTGTACTCAGTTCATCTATCTTTTAGGACCATTTTTGAAAAAAAAAAAAAAAAGGTCCTAAATGAGTCATTTGGACGGACAGCATTCCTAGTAGACTGGCCACACAAACATCCAAGCAGAGCACTGGGGCACTCTAGGGGGCACTGCAGTGGACTTCACATAAAAGGTCCCGGGTACACATCTCACCGCTACCCCCTTTTATTGTATGGTGAGCCCTCCAAAACCCACCAAAAACCTACTTTACCCAACAGCACCACTACAATAGCCCTTAAGCTTGCAGGTGTCATATTGCTGCACCGTATGCCTGGAATAAACTTCCTGAGCCGGTCGCCAAGCCTCATCTCTGGCCATCTTCAAATCTAGGCTAAAAACCCACCTCTTCGATGCTGCTTTTAACTCCTAAACCTAACCCTTCAACTGTCCCCTATCCCTGATATGTCCTGTCTGTCCTAACCCTTATCCCTTACTTGTCCTGTCTGTCTGTCTGTCTGTCATAATTAGATTGTAAACTCTATCGAGCAGGGACTGTCTCTCCATGTTCAAGTGTGAAGCGCTGCGTATGTCCGGTAGCGCTATAGAAATGATTAGTAGTAGTGGTTTTGGGGTTCACACGTTTCATCATAAGTGTAACAGTTAGAATGGGATATGGACTTGGGTCCCCTTTTCTAGAGTCCACTGCACCTACTGCAGGCTACTACAGAGAGCTTCTTGCTGCTCTGATAGGACTGGCCATAACATCTGAAGCGGTCATAGGAGCTGGTATGTACTGTTTCTTTCACATCTTTGGGGGGTAGGAGGGAGGGTAAGTGACCACTGGGGGAGTAAGGGGGTTATGCCTTCATCCCTCCAGTGGTCATTTAGGGCAGTGTTTCCTAAGTCCAGTCCTAGAGTACTCCTTGTCAGTCAGGTTTTTAGGAGATCCACATTGAATATGCATGAACTTGATTTCCATACACTGCCTCCATTATATGCAAATCTCTTTCATGCATATTCATTGTGGATATCCTGAAAACCTAACTGGCAAGGGGTACTCCAGGCCCGGATTTGGGAAACACTGATTTAGGGCACCTTACAGACTGCACAAAACACAGTGACAAGACTAATCCTGGGCAAATCACGTTTTGAGTATGCTCAGCCTCTGTGTTTCCTTCTCCACTGGTTGCCCGTGAGGGAACGTATCTCTTTCAAAATCTGCTCACTAACTCATAAAATAATTTACGGACAAGCTCCGGAATATATGCTTCAACTTATTGACCTCCCACCCAGAAATGCAGTAGCCACCTCGAGGTCGTATCTCAACCTACACTTCCCAAATTGCGGAGGCGTCAAATACAAGAAGATCTTCACTTCGTCTTTCCAATACTCCTGTGCCAAGAATTGGAATGTCCTGCCGAAATACCTGAAACTGCAAATGGATCACCAACTGTTCAAGAGGCTGCTGAAAACCCACCTATTTGGACCGGTCTACTCCCCTTACACTCTTCAAAATCAATAGCCCCACTTACCCCTGAAACTGTTATGCCCCCTCCCCTTCCTTGCCCAATTTTTGTCTCTCACCATTTCTCTTATTGTATTGTCATTTTTACTTATCCTATATTAGCCACATTGTGCCTGCATGCGTGGGAAAATGTGGGGTAAAAATGTACTATAAATAAATGAAACAGGTCTACCCCAAAATGTTCTAATTTGGTCCTAGACATTTTCATTTTGTTCCGCTACTGCAGAAAAAAACACCCATCTGTTGATGCCTCCCATGTCCCACCCAAAATGCACCCCCAAAACATCCCCTTGAAAACTGGAAAAACTTTGGAGCAAAACGTCTAAAATCAGGGTGTTGAAAGTTACAACTTGGACATTTTTGAGAGAAAAATGTCCTTCTACTACTACTAGTACTTAACATTTCTAGAGCGCTACTAGGGATACGCAGCGCTGTACAATTTAACAAAGAGAGACAGTCCCTGCTCAAGTGAATGGTCGGTCCGATAGGGGCAGTCAAATTGGGGCAGTCTGGATTCACCGAACGGTAAGGGTTAGGTGCCGAACGCAGCATTGAAGAGGTGGGCTTTAAGCAAAGACTTGAAGACGGGCAGGGAGGGGGTTTGGCTGTCACCTTATGATATTTTTGTACGGTTTTTTTTGGTTTGTTTTGAAAATGAGCCCCTAAATGTATATGTTCCTCAGAACGCTAATATATTTCCAGTGAAAACTACACACTCTCTCATTCGGCCATCTCTTTTCTGGTCAGCCACCAAGGCAGTGCTTCAAGGTGATGTTATTGTGTATGATCGTGCCCGTAATAAGCGCCTGGACTTTGGGGTTCTTCGTTTAGTATCTTAGTTGAAGAAGGCCAGGAGGGCCTACATACATAACTCTACAAAACTACCTCACCAACCCACCCAGTTATTAATGGTCACCTTCTACACTATCCTGCTTAACCCCTTCCTTCCCTTTTCCCTTACTTTATCGCTTAACATTACTAATTGTAATTGTACAGATACTTCTTATATCTGATATCCTGGAACGATCATGTCATAACAAAACTCTGTAAGCCACATTGAGCCTGCAAATAGGTGGGAAAATGTGGGATACAAATGCAACGAATAAATAAATTCCCATGGGTACCCTCTATGCAAAACCTAAAGCTTGTTTCTGGCGAGTATCATGTCTTCTAGGTTAGTGCTATCTAATCTCAAACTGCTTCAATCACACACTTCTCCTGTCAGTTTGGAAAAAAAATGCAACTGAGGTGAAAAGCCCTTAATTAACTAAAAGGTTAAATAAGAATAATCAATATTCTGCCACAGTTTCATTTTTGTTTTTTTCCCGTTCTAAGCAGAACTAGAAAGTCTCTTAGAATAATCTCAAAATAGTAATTTCTCCCCTGAATGGTAAAATCTACTGAAGGAAATAGTCCTACAGTAAAATCATTTAAGGGATTGCTTGTTCTCCAAGTTGTGATGGATACAGAACCAACAGCAGACAAAAAGTGTAAGAAGTAATATGTAACAAGACAAAACATGTTCTACTGTTGCAGAGTAAACGTGGAAGGGCACAACTTTTTCATTTTAATATGCTTTTCATGTTTTAATATAGATATTTTGCTAATTTTTATCACTTGCTGTCAGTGATTAGTATATAATAGACATGTGAATAAATATCTCTCTATATAAAAGGCAACCCCAATGTTCTGAAGCCTCCATGGAAGTTGAGGCGCCCGAGATATCTGGTGTGCCCTGGAGTGTCTGCACCGCCCTCGCGTCAAAACGTCATGACGTCGAGAGCGGAGCTATGACACTCGAGGGCCGAAGCCCGAAACGGAAACGCCAGCAAACAAGGCAAGTAGCTTGGAGGGACGGAGGGAGGGGGCCCCTTGCTAGCGCCCGTTTCATTCCGCTCAGAAACGGGCATTTTTTCCTAGTATACAATAAAGAATTCATTTTTGTATGCATGTGAAGGAATGTTATGTGCATAAAACCAAAATATCAGCACATAAAGTGCGTGTATAAACATTTAACAAAATGTAAACAAATTGACAAACCTAGCAGTGTGCTCTGCTATGTGATTGCATCCTGTCTCTGAAATTCCCTTTCCCTCTCTCATTTCAAATCTCTTCACCCAGTGGCCATTAGTTCGGAAACATAACCAAGTATCGATATCGGCATTTACGCGTGAAAACAACTTGTGATCACCTAAAATTCAGAAAATTATTAAAGACTCACCTATTCGGAAAGGCATATCCGAATGACCCGACTTAGATGACTCAACCCTGCAACACTTCACTATCAAAGATCGTATTGAACATTGACAAACCCTTTTACCTCAAACCCAACTTGATTGAATCTTATCTTCCCTATCCCACTATAACATTTTGTACTATTCCCATACCGGACTTGGCGAATGCCTTCACGGTATTATGTAAGCCACATTGAGCCTGCAAATGTGTGGGAAAATGTGGGATACAAATTTATTTTATTTGTTGCATTTGTATCCCACATTTTCCCACACATTTGCAGGCTCAATGTGGCTTACAATACATCACGAGTAGTGGAAATACATGAGAGAGTTTACATTTATTTCCGGTGTTTGATATACCACAAGACGTCCATAAAGGCAATTATGCAGTTGACAAGAAAATAACTGGGTTGGGGGAGACAAAAGGGAGGGGAGATAAGGTCAAGGAGTAGAGAAACCAAAGGACATAACAAACAGATGAGTTTTGAGTAGTGTTTTGAACTTTGGATGGGAGGGTTCCATATGGATATCAGGGGAAGGTTGGACCAAGATAGCTGGAGCTGGTGTCATGAGAAATAATTAAAGGAAGGCAGGGAGGGACGGGACATTAAGTAGGTTAGGAGTGGAGGAACAGAGGGAATGTGTTTGGGGCACAGAGAATAAGGAGAGAGTTGAGATATGCCGGAGCAGAAGGGAGATATGATTTGAAGACCAGACAGAGGGTTTTGAATTTAATGTGGACTGATACTGGAAGCCAGCGTTCAGAACGGAGAGGAGTAATGTGATCAAAGTGTTGAGCAAAATGAAGAAGTTTAACAGCAATGGACTGGATGAGTTGAAGATGATTGATATCTCACCTTGCATCCAAACCAAAGTTTCAGCGTGCTTGTCTGACATCGCTGTCTGGATGTCTCAACGCCACCTGAAATTAAATATGACCAAAACCGAGCTTCTCATTTTCCCCCCCAAACCCACCTCCCCGCTCCCCCCGTTTTCTATTTCTGTTGATGGCTCTCTCATTCTCCCTGTCTCCTCAGCTCGAAACCTTGGGGTCATCTTTGACTCTTCTCTCTCCTTCTCTGCTCATATTCAGCAGATTGTCAAGACCTGTCGTTTCTTTCTTTACAACATCCGTAAAATCCACCCCTTTCTTTCCGAGCACTCTACCAAAACCCTCATCCACACCCTTGTCACCTCTCGTTTAGACTACTGCAATCTGCTTTTTGCTGGCCTCCCACTTAGTCACCTTTCCCCTCTCCAGTCGGTTCAAAACTCTGCTGCCCGTCTCATCTTCCGCCAGGGTCGCTTTACTCATACTACCCCTCTCCTCAAGACCCTTCACTGGCTCCCTATCCGTTTTCGCATCCTGTTTAAACTTCTTCTACTAACCTATAAATGTATTCACTCTGCTGCACCCCAGTATCTCTCCACACTCGTCCTTCCCTACACCCCTTCCCGTGCACTCCGCTCCATGGATAAATCCTTCTTATCTGTTCCCTTCTCCACTACTGCCAACTCCAGACTTCGCGCCTTCTGTCTCGCTGCACCCTACGCCTGGAATAAACTTCCTGAGCCCCTACGTCTTGCCCCATCCTTGGCCACCTTTAAATCTAGACTGAAAGCCCACCTCTTTAACATTGCTTTTGACTCATAACCACTTGTAACCACTCGCCTCCACCTACCCTCCTCTCTTCCTTCCCGTCCACATTAATTGATTTGATTTGCTTACTTTATTTATTTTTTGTCTATTAGATTGTAAGCTCTTTGAGCAGGGACTGTCTTTCTTCTATGTTTGTGCAGCGCTGCGTATGCCTTGTAGCGCTATAGAAATGCTAAATAGTAGTAGTAGTAATTGAGTGAGAAGAGAGGGAGACCGGAATATAAGGAATTGCAATAATCGATATAAGGCATAACAATGGAAAGGAGAAGGGTGCAGGTGAGCTGTGGATCGAGTAAAGAGAGCAGGGGTCGAATATGGTGTAGAGCAGGTTGACAGCTGGGAGGCAGATAAATACTGAACACCATGGTTGGTGACTATAAAATGGTAGGTGAGGGAAGGGGAAATAATGGGGATGGAGCTGAGGGCGGAGTTTGGGCAGTGTAATCGGCAGTGTACGCATGCTGACAAGTACCGACCGGTTAACACGTGAGACCTTACCGCTATGTCTATAAGGTGGTAAGGTCTCAGACCCAAAATGGACGCGCACCAATTTTTATTTTGCCACACGTCCATTTTCGGTCTTAAAAAAAAAACACCTGGAGGGGCATAATTGAACGGGGGCACCCATCTCTAAGGGCGGCGCCACGAAGGGGCGGGGAAACCCGTATTATCGAAATAAGATGGGCGTCCATCTTTTGTTTCGATAATATGGTCAGGGACGCCCAAATCTTGACATTTAGGTGGACCTTAGAGATGGCCAGCCCCAGTTTTCGCTGATAATGGAAACCAAAGATGTCCATCTCAAAAACGGCCAAATCCAAGCCATTTGATCGTGGGAGGAGTCAGCATTTGTAGTGCACTGGTCCCTCTCACATGCCAGGACACCAACCGGGCACCCTAGGGGGCACTGCAGTGGACTTCACAAATTGCTCCGAGGTGCATAGCTCCCTTACCTTGGGTGCTGAGCCCCCTAACCCCCCCTCCCCAGGTCCGCCTGCCTGAAGTACACTGCACCCACTACAACTGCTTCAGGGACCTGTATACTGCTGCGATGCACCTGAGTATGGCATTTGAGGCTGGCATAGAGGCTGGCAAAAAAGTATTTTAACCTGTTTTTTATGGTGGGAGGGTGTTAGTGACCACTGGTGGAGTAAGGGGAGGTCATCCCCGATTCCCTCCGGTGGGTCATCTGCTCAGTTCGGGCATCTTTTCACGACTTGGTCACAAGAAAAAATGGACAAAGTAAAGTCGGCCAAGTGCTCGTCAGGGATGCCCTTCTCTTTTCCATTATCGGCCGAGGACGCCCATCTCCTAATCATCACGCACCAGTCCCGCCTTCGCTACCCTGCCGACACGCCCCCGTGAACTTTGGTTGTCTCCGCAATGGAAAGTCATCGAGGGTGTAAAAAAAAAAATAGCTTTTGATTATGCCAATTTGGGCGGCCTTGTGAGAAGGATGCCCATCTCCTGATTTGTGTCGGAAGATGGGCGCCCTCCTCTTTCAAAAATGAGCCTGCTGGCTACACTAGTGCAGGCAATTTTTCGGCGTACCTTAGTAAAAGGACCCCTATGCTTTTATTATAGAATACTAGCATACCCCAGCATCAGTGCACCTTAACTTCAGGCAACAACAATGACACCAATTATAGACCGGCATAACTGCGGGCACCTAAATGCAGCAATGGTGCATGGAACTTACACAATTCTGTAAGTCGTGCACATGACTTGGAGGCCCAGCTATGTACCATCCATTTGTATGCTCCATGGCACTTGTGAGCTATTTATTTACTTATTTGTTACATTTGTATCCCACCTTTTCCCACTTCTTAGTAGGCTCAAAGTGGCTTACATAGTTCCGGAGGGATGGTTACAGACTCCGGTGTGAACAAATACAGTATAGGGGTACTATTACAGTGACAAGTACAGTAAAGAAGTATCGGTAAATAGGTTGGGGTCATTCAGACAAAATGTTAGGATGTGATCATGCGTCGGGGTTGAAAACTGTCCATTTCCTGATTAAAATGCCATATTTCATTATTCGGTGTTTATGTCAGATACTGTGGGATATGCTTTCTTGAACAGGTGAGATTTTAGGGTTTTTTTTCAGAATTCTAGATGATTATTCGTAGATTTCAGGTGTTTTGGTAGAGAATTCCAGAGCTGTGTGCATATGTAAGAGAAACATGATGCGTATATTGATTTATACTTCAGGCTTTTACAACTTGGGAAGTGAAGCGTTAAGAATAATCTCTCTTGCACAACCTTGCCCTTTCAATAGCCATGCTATCAATAGAAATCAAACCAAATAAAACATGGAAAAGAAAATAAGATGATACCTTTTTTATTGGACATAACTTAATACATTTCTTGATTAGCTTTCGAAGGTTGCCCTTCTTCCTCAGATTGGAAATAAGCAAATGTGCTAGCTGACAGTGTATATAAGTGAAAACATTCAAGCATTACTATGACAGTAAAATAGATACCATTGGAGATTCTACATGGAATGTTGCTACTATTGGAGATTCTACATGGAATGTTGCTATTCCACTAGCAACATTCCATGTAGAAGGCTGCGCAGGCTTCTGTTTCTGTGAGTCTGACGTCCTGCACGTATGTGCAGGACATCAGACTCACAGAAGCAGAAGCCTGCGTGGCCACATTGGTGATCCGCAAGGGCCGACTTCTACATGGAATGTTGCTAGTGGAACGCTATGCCACTAGGCTAAAAACTATTTATGAATGTGCCGTTAGTGGGGTCTTCTGAGGACTCCCCAAACATATTCTAGAACATATTCATGTTATTGAATTTTCAGATAGTTTGGGTTAAAGGATCCCTATAGGTACATGGGGTGCTTATCATCAGTTCTTTTTCTTTGGTTTGGTGTTATGGCTAGTGGAATAGCAACATTCCATGTAGAATCTATAGAAATCAAACAAAATAAAACATGGAAAAGAAAATAAGATGATACCTTTTTTATTGGACATAACTTAATACATTTCTTGATTAGCTTTCGAAGGTTGCCCTTCTTCCTCAGATCGGAAATAAGCAAATGTGCTAGCTGACAGTGTATATAAGTGAAAACATTCAAGCATTACTATGACAGTAAAATAGATACTATTGGAGATTCTACATGGAATGTTGCTACTATTGGAGATTCTACATGGAATGTTGCTATTCCACTAGCAACATTCCATGTAGAAGGCTGCGCAGGCTTCTGTTTCTGTGAGTCTGACGTCCTGCACGTACGTGCAGGACGTCAGACTCACAGAAGCAGAAGCCTGCGCGGCCACATTGCTGATCCGCAAGGGCCGACTTCTACATGGAATGTTGCTAGTGGAATAGCAACATTCCATGTAGAATCTATAGAAATCAAACAAAATAAAACATGGAAAAAAAATAAGATGATACCTTTTTTATTGGACATAACTTAATACATTTCTTGATTAGCTTTCGAAGGTTGCCCTTCTTCCTCAGATCGGAAATAAGCAAATGTGCTAGCTGACAGTGTATATAAGTGAAAACATTCTAGCATTACTATGACAGTAAAATAGATACCATTGGAGATTCTACATGGAATGTTGCTACTATTGGAGATTCTACATGGAATGTTGCTATTCCACTAGCAACATTCCATGTAGAAGGCTGCGCAGGCTTCTGTTTCTGTGAGTCTGACGTCCTGCACGTATGTGCAGGACATCAGACTCACAGAAGCAGAAGCCTGCGTGGCCACATTGGTGATCCGCAAGGGCCGACTTCTACATGGAATGTTGCTAGTGGAACGCTATGCCACTAGGCTAAAAACTATTTATGAATGTGCCGTTAGTGGGGTCTTCTGAGGACTCCCCAAACATATTCTAGAACATATTCATGTTATTGAATTTTCAGATAGTTTGGGTTAAAGGATCCCTATAGGTACATGGGGTGCTTATCATCAGTTCTTTTTCTTTGGTTTGGTGTTATGGCTAGTGGAATAGCAACATTCCATGTAGAATCTATAGAAATCAAACAAAATAAAACATGGAAAAGAAAATAAGATGATACCTTTTTTATTGGACATAACTTAATACATTTCTTGATTAGCTTTCGAAGGTTGCCCTTCTTCCTCAGATCGGAAATAAGCAAATGTGCTAGCTGACAGTGTATATAAGTGAAAACATTCAAGCATTACTATGACAGTAAAATAGATACTATTGGAGATTCTACATGGAATGTTGCTACTATTGGAGATTCTACATGGAATGTTGCTATTCCACTAGCAACATTCCATGTAGAAGGCTGCGCAGGCTTCTGTTTCTGTGAGTCTGACGTCCTGCACGTACGTGCAGGACGTCAGACTCACAGAAGCAGAAGCCTGCGCGGCCACATTGCTGATCCGCAAGGGCCGACTTCTACATGGAATGTTGCTAGTGGAATAGCAACATTCCATGTAGAATCTATAGAAATCAAACAAAATAAAACATGGAAAAAAAATAAGATGATACCTTTTTTATTGGACATAACTTAATACATTTCTTGATTAGCTTTCGAAGGTTGCCCTTCTTCCTCAGATCGGAAATAAGCAAATGTGCTAGCTGACAGTGTATATAAGTGAAAACATTCTAGCATTACTATGACAGTAAAATAGATACCATTGGAGATTCTACATGGAATGTTGCTACTATTGGAGATTCTACATGGAATGTTGCTATTCCACTAGCAACATTCCATGTAGAAGGCTGCGCAGGCTTCTGTTTCTGTGAGTCTGACGTCCTGCACGTACGTGCAGGACGTCAGACTCACAGAAGCAGAAGCCTGCGCGGCCACATTGCTGATCCGCAAGGGCCGACTTCTACATGGAATGTTGCTAGTGGAATAGCAACATTCCATGTAGAATCTATAGAAATCAAACCAAATAAAACATGGAAAAGAAAATAAGATGATACCTTTTTTATTGGACATAACTTAATACATTTCTTGATTAGCTTTCGAAGGTTGCCCTTCTTCCTCAGATCGGAAATAAGCAAATGTGCTAGCTGACAGTGTATATAAGTGAAAACATTCTAGCATTACTATGACAGTAAAATAGATACCATTGGAGATTCTACATGGAATGTTGCTACTATTGGAGATTCTACATGGAATGTTGCTATTCCACTAGCAACATTCCATGTAGAAGGCTGCGCAGGCTTCTGTTTCTGTGAGTCTGACGTCCTGCACGTACGTGCAGGACGTCAGACTCACAGAAGCAGAAGCCTGCGCGGCCACATTGCTGATCCGCAAGGGCCGACTTCTACATGGAATGTTGCTAGTGGAATAGCAACATTCCATGTAGAATCTATAGAAATCAAACCAAATAAAACATGGAAAAGAAAATAAGATGATACCTTTTTTATTGGACATAACTTAATACATTTCTTGATTAGCTTTCGAAGGTTGCCCTTCTTCCTCAGATCGGAAATAAGCAAATGTGCTAGCTGACAGTGAAGAAGAAGGGCAACCTTCGAAAGCTAATCAAGAAATGTATTATGTCCAATAAAAAAAGGTATCATCTTATTTTCTTTTCCATGTTTTATTTTGTTTGATTTCTATTGATAACCTTAAGAGTGGACTAACACGGCTACCACACTCCTCTACTTAATAGCCATGCTGAAAGGCAAGCTGAGTTGCACCCTGCATCAGAATCAAGCCTCAAACCAAAAGAAGTCCCCCCGCTGGAAAGCAGAAAAGAACACTCTACCAACAGTTTCCCAAGATCTCCACACCACGGTCTCTTTGGTCTATACCATTTACACAATCCTTCTAGAGTAGCACTTGGAGCTCTTACGTAATGCAAATGCCACTTTTCTCGTCAATTGCACGCGCAAAGCGTACCTAACCACAGGCGTGTAGTTATACAATTGCCTTTCACATGTACCGTACAGGATATTCCAGTTTAGGCCTGTGATTTTTTTAAATTACTTTTGGGGAAAAAGCATGAATATCTGCTGTCTTTAGTACTATTTTTCCTATTAGTCCTATAAATTGCAGTTTGACGTCTTGTAACGAGCGGTCACACCGCAATGAAGGGCAAAGAAAAATACCCGAACCTGCAGGCGTGGGAGACCTAGTGCTCTTCACACGAGCTACTGAGCGGTTCAGAGCAGTTGGAACAAAGTTAGATGACTGTATTTGCAGCATAACAGCAAGATCTACAGTTCATGGGAAACAAATTTCACCTATCACTACAGGAAAGCTTTCCCAGCAATTTGAGCTTGATGGTTAAGCAAGCTGTGAGAACCTAGAAAGGTTTTTGTGCATTTCAAAGTTAATGATCAGATTAGTGTGTAGCTCTGGGCCAAATGTGGCTGTGAATGTTGTATCTGAATCTTCTTAAATTGCTTGAATCTAAAAACACTTGTTTCTTCCTGAAAGAAGGGGACCTGTGTCCTCTGTTTAAATGCTGCAAAGTGTCAGCCAATGACATGCTTAATATGTCTGCTGTATGCCCACTGAAAGACCCGCATCAGTTTCTGCATAGAGTGCGCTTTTATGTCAGAATAACCCACAAAGCGAATTACTAGGGATGAGTTGTCAACATCATATCCTATGTCATTTCATGTCATTACCAAATGAAAGCAAGCAGATAAAACATGGCACCTGGTTTGTCTGTCTGTCGTTTTCAATGGGGGAAAGTTCAGCAGCAGTTTCTCGTGCTGGCCTTGACCCCGCTGTTAAAGCAGACTGCTCTTGAGGACTTTTGAGCTTCAACCAGTCTGGGGGCGATGGTCTCTTCAACTCTGCCGTGAAAGACTTCATCGGGCAGCAGTATAGATGGGGTTACCCTGATCCCTGCACCAGTATTGGCTCTGCTGCAACCTGGAAGTTTGATCAGTGCAGGTCGGGTTGGTGAAGGCTCCAGGGTACTTGTGGAATCTGGGCTTCCCATGGAGGTACCTCCAGCACTGGAATAGCCCTCCAAATGTCATCATGCATTTTTTGGAGGGGGTAAGCAAACATGTGGACAATGGGGAGCCGGTTGATATTGTATATCTGGATTTTCAGAAGGCGTTTGACAAAGTGCCGCACGAAAGACTCCTGAAGAAATTGCAGAGTCATGGAATCGGAGGTAGGGTATTATTATGGATTAAGAACTGGTTGAAAGATAGGAAGCAGAGAGTAGGATTGCGTGGCCAGTATTCTCAGTGGAGGAGGGTAGTTAGTGGGGTCCCGCAGGGGTCTGTGCTGGGTCCGTTGCTTTTTAATGTATTTATAAATGACCTAGAGATGGGAATAACTAGTGAGGTAATTAAATTCGCCGATGACACAAAATTATTCAGGGTCGTCAAGTCGCAGGAGGAATGTGAACGATTACAGGAGGACCTTGCGAGACTGGGAGAATGGGCGTGCAAGTGGCAGATGAAGTTCAATGTTGACAAGTGCAAAGTGATGCATGTGGGTAAGAGGAACCCGAATTATAGCTACGTCTTGCAAGGTTCCGCGTTAGGAGTTACGGATCAAGAAAGGGATCTGGGTGTCGTCGTCGATGATACGCTGAAACCTTCTGCTCAGTGTGCTGCTGCGGCTAGGAAAGCGAATAGAATGTTGGGTGTTATTAGGAAGGGTATGGAGTCCAGGTGTGCGGATGTTATAATGCCGTTGTATCGCTCCATGGTGCGACCGCACCTGGAGTATTGTGTTTAGTACTGGTCTCCGTATCTCAAAAAAGATATAGTAGAATTGGAAAAGGTACAGCGAAGGGCGACGAAAATGATAGTGGGGATGGGACGACTTTCCTATGAAGAGAGGCTGAGAAGGCTAGGGCTTTTCAGCTTGGAGAAGAGATGGCTGAGGGGAGATATGATAGAAGTGTATAAAATAATGAGTGGAATGGATCGGGTGGATGTGAAGCGACTGTTCACGCTATCCAAAAATACTAGGACTAGAGGGCATGAGTTGAAGCTACAGTGTGGTAAATTTAAAACGAATCGGAGAAAATTTTTCTTCACCCAACGTGTAATTAGACTCTGGAATTCGTTGCCGGAGAACGTGGTACGGGCGGTTAGCTTGACGGAGTTTAAAAAGGGGTTAGATAGATTCCTAAAGGACAAGTCCATAGACCGCTATTAAATGGACTTGGAAAAATTCTGCATTTTTAGGTATAACTTGTCTGGAATGTTTTTACGTTTGGGGAGCGTGCCAGGTGCCCTTGACCTGGATTGGCCACTGTCGGTGACAGGATGCTGGGCTAGATGGACCTTTGGTCTTTCCCAGTATGGCACTACTTATGTACTTATGTACTTATGTACTTATGAGTCTAGAGTCATCTAACAGTGAGTACCCCTTTGCTCTTGAGGGAAGGAGCTTCTCTGGAAATGGTGGCTGTGCTTGCAAGGCCGAATACAGTCACTTTAGACTCTCTTTCAGGCAGATGATCAAAAGCCCTGCGCTGTTCCAAACAGAGCTCTAAAATAGCGCTGGAACAGCGCGGGGCCCTATTAGACCTATGATCAGAGATAATGCATGCAAATTTAAGCAGCACAATTATCTCTGATCATGGGGTAGAAGTGCGGGAGAATTATGCCTGAGCATGTGCTCAGGACAATCCTCCCGCACTTGTTTGACAAGTCTGGGCTGGAGACGAATGAAAAGAGGATGCCCATCTTTAAATCGGAAGATGGACGGCCAAATTTCAAGGGGGTGTCGGAGGTATAGCGACGGGGCAGTTGAGGACGTCCAAAATTTGGACGTTTCTGTGATAGGGCAGTACAGGAGGTCTAAATTTTGGACGTTTCAGCAATGGGCAGTTAAGGACTTCCAAAATTGGATGTTTCTAGGAGAAAGACGTCTTTCTCCTAGAAACATCCAATTTTGGACGTCCTTAACTGCCCATTGCAGAAACGTCCAAAATTTGGACGTCCTCAACTGCCTCGTCACAGAAATGTCCAAATTTTGGATGTCCTCAACTGCCCTCGCTGGCAGGTTTGCTGTAAGGGGGAATGGGGGCCTGCCAGCATGCAAATGCATGCTGGACAGGGATCACCATTCCTCCCCAATGATCTGCAAACCCTAACGCCAACTTGGAGCTGGCGTAGGGTTTGTCGCAGCCAGCGACCCAATCTTTGGCACGCTGGTCGCTGATCATTGGGGATGAATGCGTTAAGCACTGATTAGCATGCATTTGAATGCTACTTGTACTAAGAGCCCTCGAGCGCATTGTTTCACGTGCTCGAGGGCTCTGATCATGGGGCAGTAGCAAATGCCGGCGCTAGTATGGCACTAACAGCCTCTAGCGTCGGCGTTTGCTTTTGATAATCTGCCTTTCAGGGATGCTATCCAGACCTTAAACTCATCTTTGTCAAGACTGGATGGGAATTTTTCTTCTGAACTTACTAATGTTAATAGTTGACTTTCAGCCCAGCTTCAAGTGGCAAATCAGAAAAGGTTCTCACATGTCTGCTCAGGATTCCAGGGTCTCAGAGCTACAAGAAATGTGTAATGTACTGGTCAAGGATAAGATCGTTTTGGGCAGGAAGATGGAATATTTGAAAAATTAGACTAGGAGGAACACCTTGAGGTTTCTGAACTTCCCTAAGTCACCTTTAATTCCAACTATTGATATGGTGAAGACATATTTGAGAGAGATCTTGTTAATGCTGTATGAATCGTTGCCACCAATTATGAAAGCTCAATATCTGACCGACTCTATCAAGATCTAGGGGTGAAGGAGAGATTATCTAGTTTTAACTGAGTTCCTGGAAACATCACTAGAAATAGTGACTCAGAGAACTACCTTGCTTGTAACATTTGCTTTGGAACTGGACAGGAATATGGCCCAGAAATTGTTTTTCCGACATATGGATCATTTGTTCTTATGTTCTAAGATTATATTTCGAAGGGTTTCCAGAAGAAACACCAGGATTTTTTTCAATATAATTGAAAGTCATTAAATTAAATTTAAAAGTTGATGAGCATGAAATCTCTGTAAATAAACATGTTTCTTTCATCTAGCACAGCGTCATTCATGGTAAGGCCTGAAATACATCAGTAACTCCCATTAAGTACAGCCCTCTTACTCTCTTCCTTAATAAATACTCTCCCTCCATTTTCTCTGTATATAGTGCTGGCTATGAGAACAAAACATCCAATACAGCACCTTACATAAGTAGATAAGTATTGCAATGCTGGGAAAGACCAAAGGTCCATAAAGCCCAGCATCCTGTTTCCAACCGTGGCCAATCCAGGTCACAAATACCTGGAAGATCCCAAAAAAGTACAAAACATTCTATACTGTTTATCCCAGAAATAGTGGATTTTCCCCAAGCCCATTTAATAACGATCTGTGGACTTTTCCTTTAGGAAGCCGTCCAAACCTTTTTAAACTCCGCTACGCTGACCGCCTTTACCACATTCTCTGGCAACAAATTCCAGAGTTTAATTACATGTTGAGTGAAGAAAAATTTTCTCCGATTCGTTCTAAATTTACTACTTTGTAGCTTCATCGCATGCCCGCTTCACATCTACCCATTCCACTCCACTAATTATTTTATAGACCTCTATCATATCTCCCCTCAGCCGCCTTTTCTCCAAGCTGAAGAGCCCTAGCCACTTTAGCCTTTCCTCATAGGGAAGTCGTCCCATCCCCTTTATCATTTTCGTCACTCTTCTTTGCATCTTTTCTAATTCCGCTATATTTTTTTTGAGATGCAGCGACCAGAATTGAACACAATATTCGAGGTGCGGTCGCACCATGGAGCGATACAAAAGCATTATAATATCCTCATTTTTGTTTTTCATTCCTTTCCTAATAATACCTAACATTCTATTTGCTTTCTTAGCCACAGCAGCACACTGAACAGAAGGTTTCAACGTATCATCAATGACGACACCTAGATCCCTTTCTTGGGGAACCTTGCATGACATAGCTATAATTCGGGTTCCTCTTTCCCACATGCATCACTTTGCACTTGCTCACATTAAACATCATCTGCCATTTACTACTACTACTTATCATTTCTATAGCGCTACTAGATGTACGCAGCACTGTACACTTAGACGTCCTGTCTCCCAGTCTCGTAAGGTCCTCTTGTAGTTTTTCACAATCTCTCCTAAAACTCTCCCATTTATTTACATCAGAGACCTTGGAACTCCTCAGTCATCCTTTCCTTCCCCCTACCTGTACAAACCACATCCCTTCCAAACTCTTCACTCACTCTTGCCCCCCACCCCACACGCACACATTCCTTCTCTCACTGTGCTTTCCCTCACATAATTTCTGATCCCAGCTTTACTGTAGGAGAACAGTGGCAGCAAAGTGCTCTGACTGTGACTTCTTCATCTGCTGCTCAAAGCAGGTCTCACACGTCGACACTTGCAGGAGGACACTGTAGTGCCATGCAGTTCAAAGCATGACATTAGTCCTGGGGAACAGAGGAAGATGTTGTGACTTGAAATACTTCACTACCACACCCTCCTCTTCTTCATAAGTGAGACTGAAGTGGGGACGAGGGAGATTAGAAGAATCACCGTTGCCTCAGCTGAAAGTGCTGATGCTTCTGCCTCAGTGGCCCTTCTTCAGGCTGTATAATTTTTTACTTGTTCCAAAAGTACAAAGACTAGGGGACACTCGAGGAAGTTATATGGAGATACTTTTAAAATAAATAGGAGCAAATATTTTTTCACTCAACAAATAGTTAAGCTCTGGAACTATTTGCCGCAGGAGGTGGTAACAGTGGTTAGCGTATCTGGGTTTAAAAAAAAGGTTTGGACAAATTTTGGAGGAAAAGTTCATAGTCTGCTATTGAGACAGACATGGGAAACAACTGCTTGCCCTGGCATTGATACTCTTTGAGATTCTGCATGGAACCTTGTTACTCTTTAGGATTCCAGAACCTTGCTATTCTTTGGGGTTCTACGTGGAATGTTGCTACTCTTTGAGATTCTACATGGAACCTTGTTACTCTTTAGGATTCCAGAACCTTGCTATTCTTTGGGGTTCTACGTGGAATGTTGCTACTATTTGAGATTCTACATGGAACCTTGTTACTCTTTAGGATTCCAGAACCTTGCTATTCTTTGGGGTTCTACATGGAATGTTGCCATGATTTGGGTTGTTGCCAGCTACTTGTGACCTGGCTTGGCCACTGTTTGGACCACTGGTCTGACACAGTATGGCTACTCTTATGTTCTTAGAATTATGGGATACTGGGAGCACTGCATGTACCCACTACTCTTTACTGTACTTACTGCTGCCTCCTTTCCCCATCACCCATCATTGATTGATACCCTAATTTACCTTTGCTGACAACTGATACCTCTCTCCCTTCCAGCCTCTCCATTTTCTACTACCACCTTTGCCTTCTAAACTCAGCTTCTACCACCTCTTTACCCTCTGCTTACACTTTAGTGTCAGTACCCTGCTCGTTGCTAGCTGCAGCTCTCATTGTTGATATTATCGGCAGTCATATGATTCTTTCTGCCTAGATCATAAAGCATTGATAACATACCTGTCCTTGAAAAGGGCAGCATGTTCTACAAGACAGTACTATCTCTTTTCAATGTGTATTTTCATCTTCTGTTTGTTGTAATTGTTGAATTGGGGCTGAGATTTAAGATGTTATGCTGTTCCTCACTAGGAAAGGGGATGTTGATGAGGCTGCTGTGTTATTGTTAAAGTTAAGAAAACACCCACACACAACTTTTGATTCTGTATAGGAAGAGGTTGTTATATTGGTGTGATTATTGACTCAGAATTATCTCTAAAATAATTTATTTATTATATTTGTATCCCGCACTTTCCCACTAAAAGCAGGCTCAAAGCGGCTTACATAGTAATAGGTAACACAGAATTTTGTTATGTAAAGTAGGAAATTAAGTATAACATAATAGAAGGATGGATGGGTAGGTAGGTAGAGACAGGTGATAGAGAGAGGAAGGTAAGGTGGGAGATAGAGTCTGGGTCAATGTCGTTTTCTCTTCAGTATATGTAAGGTAGATGGGTTCATGAGATTAATCTGGGTCTTTTGGGTAGGCTTGTTTGAATAGTATTTTTCTAAATGGTAGGTGGTCAGGGATTGCTCGGATAGGTCTAGGGAGAGCGTTCCATAGATGGCTGCCCAGGAAGGAGAAATTGGATCCATAATAAGTTTTGTACTTGAGACCTTTACAGCTGGGGTAGTGCAGGTTGAGGTACTTTCGTGAGGATACAGACATGTTTCTTGCTGGAAGGTCGACCAGATTTATCATATAGTTCAGAGATTCAAAAAAAATCATTTTTTAAAAATGATGCTTATTACATAGATTGTATACCTTCTTATTTGCCTCAGATTTTTAGATGGTTCTCCAACAGTTTGTCCTAGTTTCCATAGACTATTGTAGTGTTATTTTAGTAGGACTTCCAATGATCTCTGTAAAAGCTCTGCAGGACATTTCGATTGTGTCTTTTAGATTGCTGAGCGGAGTGATCTATCATGAGCACATTTCTCCCATACTGTTAAGGCTGCACTAGCTTCCTGGGTGAAATATGTATTTTATTTATTTGTTACATTTGTATCCCACATTTTCACACCCATCTGTAGGCTCAATGTAGCTTAGATAATTACGGACAGGTAGTTACGGACTCCGGAGTGAACAGATACAGAGTGTAAATACAGTAAAATAGATCAAATGTGGACGGTCCTAGACAGCATGCCAGGGGTAGGATCTCACAGCGAGGGGTTATATATTGTTCGTTTCCTATTTTTGATCCTGTCTTTCATTGTTTGATGACTATGTCGGTTCTGTGGGGTATGCCTTTCTGAATAGGTGTGTCTTTAGGTTTTTTTCAGAAGGAGATTGTTCGTGGTTTTCAAGTCTTTTGGTAGTGCATTCCAGAGCTGAATTGATGGTGTTCATTTTTTAAGAAGCAAAAGAGAAGTGGGAACAGAACCAGGCTCTTCAAAAAACAGACCGGAGACGGTCAAAGTTGAAAATACAATTTATTAATTGAAGACTCTACAAGGTACCTTGCTTTGCCTTCTTCAGGAGTCTGATTGCCTTGTCTCAAAAAGATGTCTGACAAAGCATGCCGGATAGAGTCGCTGGGAGTAGACGCTCTAGTCTTGAAAAAGACCTTTGGGATAGTCGTGAGGAGTATAAAAGTTGATGCCGCTTATGTGTCCTCATCGCATATCACCTATTGGTGTCAATACTTCCTGCCTCTTATAAAACTAGTAGGGTTCTGTAATTCCAGAATCCTGACATTTTTGCTGTTTACTAAAGCTTAGCTCGAGTTATCTGCAGCAGGTTCCTTAGGAATAAAATGGGCCCTGCTGCAGACAACTTGAGATAAGCTTTAAGTAAAAGACCCCCCCCCCCCCCCCAAAGGTTTGTACACCCAGGGATTGAGGACAGACCTGATCAGTGGCTGGTTCACAGTTGTGGGATTTATTACCCTCAGAAGAAAGGGTTGAAAAGATTTACTGATACTTGGGAAACCACTGAAGGCTTGTAGGGGTACAAGCCTAGGTCACCATATCACAGATTTTGACTGAGCATACATATGGGATACCTGAAGGAAGCCAATGATCTGGTAGTGCCTGATGATTTATAATACAGAGATATTTCTAAGATTTGTGTTGTAATTAAGGACATGCTCAGGCATGCCTGTCTGAATGAGATCTGTGCACTGGTATCAGCTAATGGAGTAGTAGCCTAATGGTTAGTGGAACAGGCTTTGATCCTAGTGATCTGGGTTCAATTCCCACTACAGCTCATTGTGATCCTGGATGTCACTTAACCCAAAAACTTAGATTGTGAGCCCTGTAGGCACAGAAAATGTACCTGCATATACCGTGTAGGTCTAGGAGCTATGCTGACGACACCCAGCTTTATCTCTCCACACCTGACATCACTGTGAAACCCAGGCCAAAGTATCGGCCTGCTTATCCGACATTGCTGCCTGGATGTCCAACCGCCACCTGAAACTGAACATGGCCAAGACCGAACTTCTTGTCTTCCCACCCAAACCCACTTCTCCTCTACCTCCACTCTCTATCTCAGTTGATAACACCCTCATCGTCCCCGTCTCATCTGCCTGCAGCCTCGGTGTCATCTTCGACTCCTCCCTCTCCTTCTCTGCGCACATCCAGCAGATAGCCAAGACCTGTCGCTTCTTCCTCTATAACATTAGCAAAATCCACCCTTTCCTCTCTGAGCACACCACCCAAACTCTCATCCACTTTCTCGTTACCTCTCGCCTTGACTACTGCAACCTACTCCTCACTGGTCTCCCACTTAGCCACCTATCCCCCCTTCAGTCCGTTCAGAACTCTGCTGCACTTCTTATCTTCTGCCTGAACCGATACACTCACATCACCCCTCTCCTCAAGTCACTTCATTGGCTTCCGATCAGGTACCGCATTCAATTCAAGCTTCTGCTACTAACCTACAAATGTACTTGATCTGCAGCCCCTCCATATCTCTCAACCCTCATCTCCCCTTACGTTCCTACCCGTAACCTCCGCTCTCAAGACAAATCCCTCCTTTCAGTACCCTTCTCTACCACCGCCAACTCCAGGCTCCGCCCTTTCTGCCTCGCCTCACCCCACGCGTGGAACAAACTCCCCGAGCCCATATGTCAGGCCCCCTCCCTCCCCATCTTCAAATCTCTGCTTAAAGCCCACCTCTTCAATGTCGCCTTCGGCACCTAACCTCTACACCTCTACCCAGGAAATCTAGACTGCCCAACTTGACATTTCGTTCTTTAGATTGTAAGCTCATTTGAGCAGGGACTGTCCTTCTTTGTTTATTTTGTACAGCGCTGCGTAACCCTAGTAGCGCTCTAGAAATGTTAAGTAGTAGTAGTAGTAGGAGCACTATAGACATGATTAATAGCAATAGCAGAACACACACAACAAAAAAAATCTTGGGTTGTAACAACCTCTTGAGATTCAGCCAGTTGCATTGGAGCTTGAGTTTAGGGGAAGTTCCCAGAACTGATATCACAAGACACAGGTTGGAACCCCAAGTTCTATTGCGGCTAGAATGATGACTGTGCAGAGCCAGACTACTGAGAAATGCATGTAAAATGATGTCAAAGACATTCCTGTGATTTCATCAGAATAGCAGACATTACTGATACCAGCAATGGTGTAAAATATGAACATCTCTAGTCGGAAGGCATCTTGACTTTTCTGCTCTTAGCCCCTCTAGACTCATCAGACTTGAATCTGATCTTCTAGCAACACACCAAGTACCCAAACCTTCCAGACGGGAGCACTGCCTTCAGGAAGACCAACCCTGCTTATTCAGACATCCCCAGGAGACACTGGTTGCATGGTCAAACTTTGTCATTACTAAGGGGTGACAGACTAGGCTTTAACTTATAAAGTGTGTGTTTTGTTTATACTAATTTTTCTTAAAATGTGAGCTGTCTTTTCAATGGACCTTATTTCTGAACATTTCTTCTGTGTCATTTTCCCATACTTTTGGGTAGCTTTTATTCTATGTAAATAATTAAGTAAATACATCTATTATCATGTTTTTAAATAGATAAATGGTTTATGGTTCATCATTCACAGATAAGGGAGTGAGAACTCAAGATTGCTTATTGGAGTCCGTTTTCACATAATACTAATAATTCCAGAGTGCTAACATACTTATCTTACAGGCTTAAAGGGCAATTCTATATAATGGACATAATTTGCACATAGAATAACAGCACTTGTGCACATGATTGGCACCACTAATTGACAATTATGTATGTACTAGTAAAAGAGGTCCATTTCCAACAGAAAGGAAACAGGTGCTAGCAAGGTTCCAGGGCCCCTTCGCCCTCCTCCTCCCCCCTCCTCCTCCTCCTCATCACCCCCCTCCTCCCCCTCACCCCCCTCTGCTCCTCATCACCCCTCCTTCCCCCTTCACCCCCTCCTCCTCCTCCCCTCCCTCCTTCCCCCTGATTGGGGATGCCAATTTTTCTTTTTTTACAGGTGGTGCATTCCCCCCTCCCTCTTGTCCCCCCTACCTCATCCCCCCTCCACCTCTCTCCGAGTTCCAAGCCCCCCTCCCTCCCTCCCAGTTCCAGTCTCTGCCAGTTCCAGGCCCCCCTCCCTCCCTTCGAGTTCCAGGGTTGTTGCCTGTCCCCCCTCCCTCCCAGTTCCAGCGTCGTTGTTGTCCCTCCCTCACTTCCGGTGGGTGAATATTGGGGGTGCTCGAGCACCCACAGCACCCACGGAGTCGGTGCCTATGCCGCGCTTGCTTTTTAAAAGCATTTTTGGTTCGTTTAATTAGCTCTTTTTCTTTTTGCAGCGGCCGCTGCTGCTCAACAGGAGAAGCAGCAGTGGCCGGAAATGGGAGCTGGCGCCGCGTGTTTCAGCGGGAGACTTTCCCGCTTTGGCGGGAGTGTGGGAGATGACGCGCCAAAGCTGAATGCGGGAGACTTGGCAGGTCTGGAACACGGTGATGTCACTGGAAGGCTTCAGACATTACGAACCGGGCTTCAACTTCCTGGCAGTCAGCTTCAAAACGTTGGAGGTGCAAATTATTCTAGTAGATGTGCTAGGCATTATTTTGCAACATTCATGCTATTGCCTAGCGTGTAAGAGAAAAGGGGTGTATTATAGCTGCCCTTGGTGCTACAATATCAATTCACGCTAGTATTGTATAACAGCTTGGTGCCAATTTATAGAATTACCACCTTAGTTTTCCTTGAAGCCTTGGGTTGTCTGTGTTTGGTGGGGAGGGGGGAGGTTTAATTGTCTGAAGTTGAAGTTGCTTTCTGTGTGTTGCTTCCAAACAGATGAAGGTGGATAGAAGAGGAAGGAATGGTGGGTGGAATGATTAAATAGGTAGTATTGGGGATGTCCTTAGATATAGATATTGGCTGAGATTTATGTTTATTTTCAATTTATGTAGATTATAAGCTGTATAGAATAACAGATGGGTGGAATATAAACAAATTAAAACAAATAAATACATAAATACCTAGTAAATAGTAACATCAGTAGCAATTGCCATGTTTGTAGCATGAAGGGAGCAAGGTTGCAAGGAAAAGCCAATATTAACATAGTAACGTGAGTAACATAGTAGATGACGGTAGAAAAAGACCTGCACGGTCCATCCAGTCTGCCCAACAAGATAAAGTCATATGTGCTACTTTTTGTGTATACCTTACCTTGATTTGTATCTGCCATTTTCAGGGCACAGACCATAGAAATCTTGCCCAGCAATAGCCCCGCCTCCTAACCATAAGCCCCACCTCCCCCCACCGGCTCTGAAGGAACTGGAATGTAAAAATACCAGGAGGAGGCCACAGAAGAGAAACAAGGAAGAAAAACAACCAGTACAGAGAAGGCAAGGTGTCAGCCTGGAGAGAAGAAAGGATTTATGAAAGATTAGAGAGAAACAAGAACAGAAAATGAGGAAGGGAAAGCAAAATAGGAGAAGGAGAACAGAGGGGATATGAGAGAGCTCTACAAAATCCTGAGTGGTGTAGAACGGGTAGAAGTGAATCCATTTTTTTACTCTTTCAAAAAGTACAAAAACCAGGGGACACTCAATGAAGTTACATGGAAATACTTTTAAAACAAATAGGAGGAAATATTTTTTTTACTCAACGAATAGTTAAGCTTTAGAACTTGTTGCCAGAGGATGTTGTAACAGTGGTTAACATAGCTGGGTTTAAAAAAAAAAACATTTGGACAAGTTCCTGATGGAAAAGTCCATAGTCTGCTATTTAGACAAGGGGGAAGCCACTGCTTGCCCCTGGGATCAGTAGCATGGAATCTTGCTACTATTTGGGATTCTGGAATTGTGTTACTCTTTGGGATTCTGGAATCTTATTGCTATCTGGGATTCTGCCAGATACTTGTGACCTGGAATGGCCTCTACTGGAAACAGGATACTGGGCTAGACAGACTATTGATCTGCTCCAGTATGGCTATTCTTATGTTCTTATGTAATGAGGAAAAGGCAGGGGACAATAGGGTACTATGTGAGGGAGATCGTAATGAGAAGCTAAGGTAGACTAGAAGAGAGAAAAAAAGGATGAAAATTAAAAAGATAAGAGGGAGAAAACCAAATGGAAAAGAGAAAAAAAGAGTAAAACAAAATTATTCCAATGAATACAAGCTGAAAAAAAATGTGATTCCTTTTAAAAAATGAGTATTTGAAGTTTGGCTTGTCAACAAGTTTTCCTTTTGAAGCACACTAAGCTATAGAATACTAGATGAAAATATATGTAAATGCACATCAGAATTTTAACTGAATCTTAAAATGCATGCCACAGACACTTCTAACCCTGACTGAGAAATCCACATGACACAGAAAACCAGAGACCTTTACTATAAGGTACTGTGGAGGTCCAAACAGCAGAAGGTATTCTCTGCTGCACATTGTAACATGGAGGGGCATAATCGAACGTAAACGTCCATCTCCGAGAACGGGTCCGTGAAGGGGCGGGCCGAATTGTATTTTCGAAAAAGATGGACGTTTATCTTTAGTTTCGAAAATACGGTTTATGCCGGGCAAATGCATAGGATTTGGGCGTTTTTTGAGCTAGGCGTTTTCCTTTTTCAGCGATAATCGAAACCAAAGCGCCCCAGCTCAAAAACGAACAAATCCAAGGCATTTGGTCATGGGAGGGGCCAGCATTGGTAGTGTACTGGTCCCCCTGAGATGCCTCTATGCCAGCTTCAAATATCATCCCAAGCTCCATGACAGCAGTATGCTGGTCCCCCTGAGCAAATTTAGTTTAGTTGGTGCTGCCTGGACCCATGCAGAGAGCAAAAATCGGAAGAAAAAAAAAAACATGCAAGTGCAGTTGGGGACGTCCAAATTAAAAAAATAGTAAAAGGGAGATTCAAACCAGCCACCTTCTGATTCCCAGGCCAGTGCTCTAAGCACTGCACCACAGAGTCAGTTGTTTAGATGTCCTTCCCTTTCCATTAAGTCCCTCCAAGTTTCTGTCAGCCAATCACAGCTGTTTAGCTGACAACAAGCACCTGAATGTAAAATGTGCCTAGACTTAGATTTGGGAAAAGATAAGTAATTAAACCCAGCTGCAGCTCATTTCAAAATAGACATTTTTGCATACACCTTAAATACCTAATACATAACAGAGTGGCTTTAAGAAAGGAGGTTACTGAAAATGCATCAGGTAAGATACATGAAATACTTTTAACTACCAGTTTAGAAAAGCGTTCACATCTGGAATCACCCATAATTCCATGACTTTGTTTCCTTAAGAACTCTTCTTTGGTTCCTGGTCCAAACTCATAGATTTTGATCAGCCTGCTGGCATGGAATTTATAAAGCAACATACCAAAGAGTTAAGGAAATATTTACTAAGCTGTGTTAGTTGTTTAACATTGGAATGAACATGCATTAAACACTTAGATGCCCTTGTACTCATTTTTTGCATTTACAAAATTTTAACTTGCAGTACGTGTAAAGACTCTGCAGTAATTGCTGGGGGTGTGCCCACTGCTTAACACGTAAGTGTGACGGGGTGTAAACATGGGCAGAGTATGGGTAGGTCATGGATATGCAATGCATTTTGTCTAGCAAAAAAGGTGCCGGTACTCAAATGCCAGGCCACCCTTCAGGGGTGGAGTGATCACTGAGGGACTCACCCTACAATAGCCAGGACCCCTGCAACCAGTCATAGAATCTATGACAAGGCAGAATGTGTATGTAGAGCCTGAGCTCTTTCATTAAAATACGAGAACCATGGGTCAAGTTTAGCAGACAGTGGAAAAGGTGCCGGTACTCAGTACCCCCAAGTACCCCCTCAAAAAAAGCCCTGTGGATAAGTCTCTGGAATATGCAAACAACTTACAAGATACTACACGTTACATGTACTTCTGGGCACAATTAGTCAACGAGGGGTCCTTTTACTAAGGTGCGCTGAAAAACAGCCTGCGGTAGTGTAGGCGTGGGTTTTGGGCGTGCACAGATCCCTTTTTCAGCGCGCCTGTAAAAAAATGCCCTTTTTTTATTTTTGCCGAAAATGGACGTGCGGCAAAATAAAAACTATTATAATTCTATCCCAGACACTCTATCATCTTATATGCACAGATATTCAAAATTGTCATAAACTGCACAGGTTTACATTCATTCATGCTTCAATATTTTTTAATGAGCGGGGATCCTCAGATTTGTCTTTGACAACATGCACCTTTCAGGAAACTTGTTCCTATATTTTTAGTGGTGTTATTCACATCGTCATCGATCCACCCGTCTCCTTTTTCCAGGTTTTCTAATTTTTTCATTCAAAAAAAATGTTTTTCTTTAAGATTATCACAATCACAAACCCCTCTTCATAAAACATCATATTTCCATACTTCTTCTTCTTCAAATTTTAACATCAACTTGTATTATAATATTGTCTATTAGACAAAGCACTTAACTTTCAAAAGCTGTAAGCAGCGATTTTTTCACCCAAGTCGACTTGGTTATAGTAATTATCTCCACACTAGTTAAATATAGGTCCTTCAAATTGGCAAAATAAAAACTGGCATGTGTCCATTTTGGGTCCGAGACCTTACCGCCGGCCGTTGACTTAGCTGTAAGGTCTCTCGTGTTAACCGTGCGGTAATTACCTATGCCCGTCTAGTCGGACTTACCGCCCGAATTTTGCCATGCACGAGAAAATAAAATATATTTTCTGGTGCACGTAGCGGACGCACGTAAAAAAGGAAATGACCACACAGGCCACGCAATAGCCGGGCGGTAACTCTGAATTGGCACGCGTTGGGCATGTGTAGGTGCCTACACAGCTTAGTAAAAGGCCCCCGAAGAGTTACAACTACCATTGACTTGGCACAACTGTTGGCACCTAACGTTAGGTGTTCCAATGTCAATTTAAGACTAGTATTCAATAATGCAATCTTGGCGCCTGCTAGCCGGGCTGGAGAAATCGCCGTTCATCTGAGCCATCTTTTTTCCTAAGTGGAACCTGACGCAACTAGAATCAGTAGCTAGTATAGTGAAACGTTGGCCAACGTCGGTCAAGAAAGAGCAGGCTGTGGCAACCATTTGGACATCAAACCAACTAAGAAGCTAAGTCATTTATTGATATCTTCCTTTGGGATTATATATATGGCGTTTGATGTTAACCAGTATGTTTTCCGGTATTTTGATTCTAAAGTGCCCCATTTTTCTTCAGCTCTTTAATGAGAATCTTGGGGTGGTTTTTTTTAGCCTATGATGAGGAATAGATCCTCTTTTTTTTTTTTTTAATAAATCTTTTTTATTTCAAGACAATGCAAGACAGTTAAATATTCAAAACCCATTCAATACAATAATTATTTTGTCTGAAACATTTTAACATTTCAATCTATCTCAACCCCCTCTTTCCCCCCTCCCTTCCTAACCCTTCTAAGCAGCTTATGTATTCAATATGGAATAGATCCTCTTAAGACTGAGTAATTGGTCAACAGGATCGATTGATGCTTAAGAGGTCACATTGAGCCTAAGCACCTTGAGGCTTTTTTTCCCCTCTTAAATTTTCAAACATTATACGATTGGTCACGCTGCATGACCACTATATCGTTCATTCTTCTTTTATTTAGCAGTGGGAGTTACTTATTTTGTATATGTTATTCACTTGCGACTCCTACAACCACTTTTGATATTATCCTGGTGCCAAAAAGCCATTATAGAATTGGCGCTAACCCCTCAGATTCTATATAGCGAGCCTAGCGTTCTGCGCTGAAATCCAAGTGTATTCTATAACAGCGTGCGTAACATAATTGGCTTAACAAGCCAATCACCATTGTTAACAACACTTAAGCAATAACAAGCACTAAATGGCAATAATTAAAATATAAAGGCATAACTCCCTAAGCGTATTCTGTAACACACTGCACCTAAATTGTACTGTGTGCAGGCAAAAAGGGGCATGGTTATGGGTGGGGAAATGGGAATTCCATGCGTGCCCCAAAATTTACATACACTGTTAGATTTAGGCACAGTGGGCCATATTCTATATCTACCAGGATTTACACCATGTTTTCGTTGGTGTAAATAGATGCACGTAGTTTTAGGCACAAGAATATCAACTAAGCTTATTCTATATACCACACCAGTCAGGGGCGTAGCCAGCCTTTGGTGGGAGGGGGGGCCAGAGCCCGAGGTGAGGGGGCACATTTTACCCCCCCCCCCACTCTGCAGACCCCCCACCCCTCCCCTTTTGTCCCCCCCTTCCCACCGCTGACAACCCTCCCCCGTGTCCCCCCCCCCCCCCACCGTCAATTAGAATTGGGGTGATTCAGCCCATGCAGAATGCAAGGGTGGGAACCATGGCAAGGGAAAGGGTATTATCTGTTTCCTAGTTTGATTATTGTGCTTCATATTCGATGTTTATGTCTGTTCTGTGGGATATGCCTTTTTGAAAAGGTGAGTCTTTAGATTTTTTTGGAAGTTTAGATGGTTAATCATGGTTTTCAGATCTTTTGGTAATGTGTTCCAGAGCTGTGTGCATATGTAGGGAAAGCTGGACGCGTATGCTGATTTATACTTCAAACCCTTGCAACTTGGGAAGTGAAGGTTTAGGTACATTCTTGCTGATTCAATTGTGTTTCTGACTGGTAAGTCGATTAAATCAGTCAAGTAGCCCGGAGATAAGCCATGGATAATTTTGTGAACAAAAGTACAAATCTTGAAGGCAATGCTTTCTTTGATAGGTAGCCAATGCAGTTTTTCGCGAAGGGGTCTTGTGCTTTCAAATCTTATTTTTCCATAAATGAGCCTGGCCGCTGTGTTCTGAGCAGTTTGGAGTTTCCTTAAGATCTGTTCCTTCCATCCCGCGTAAATTCCATTCAAGTTTCCACATTGTGTGGAACATTTTCTTTATGGTGGTAGTTGCTTGGTTCTCTAGAGTTAAGTTGCTGTCTATTGTAATGCCGAGGATTTTCAGGTTATCTAAGATTGGGCGTGTGTAGTCCTGGGTGTGTATGGCTGTGGGTCTGGGGTGGATTGTGCTTTGTTGGGATGAAAGAATGAGACAGTGTGTATTTTCTTTGTTGAGTTTTAATTTGAAATCCGATGCCCAGGAATCCATTATGCTTATTCTGTTCTCTATTATGTTGGCAATTTCTGATAAGGTTGATTTGAAAGGTATGTATATTGTGACATTGTCTGCGTACAGAAGTGGATTAAGGCCTTGGTTGGCAAGTGACTTGGCTAATGTGGTTATCATTAAGTTGAACAGAATGGGAGAGAGGGGTAATCCCTATGGTCCTCCACAATTGGTTTTCCAGGGTGGTGAAATGCTTGAGTTTGACTTTACTTGATATGAACTTGGGGTTAGAATTCCTCGATCCATTTGAGTATATTCCCTCCTATTCCTATCTTGTCTAGTATTCTTAGCAGTATATTGTGGTCTACCATATTGAATGCACTCGACATGTCGAATTGGAGTAGGAGGATGTTTTTACCTAATGCAATTTCCTGATTGAATTTGGTCATGAGAGTAATTAGTACAGTTTCTGTACTATGGAGGGACCTGAAGCTCGATTGCGATTCATGTAGTATTGAGAATTTGTCGATATATTCCTTGAGCTGTTTGGTTATGATGCCTTCCATCAATTTGGTTGTGAATGGGATGGATGCTACAGGTCGGTAGTTGGTGATTTCATTTGTTTTCTTCTTGGTGTCTTTTGGTAACAGTGTGAGTAAGATGTTCCCTTTGTCTTTGGAGAATAAACCTTGTTGGAACATGTAATTTAGGTGGGATGTGAGATCTGCAATGAATCGGTTGGGGGAGATTTCATTAAATAGTTGGGACAAACATCCAGTTGACAGTAGGCAGTAGACAGCATGTTGGTCGTTTGTGCAACTATGTCGTCCATGATCTGGTTGAAGCTTGACCAGATTCAGTCTGTCGGGTATTCTCCTGAGTGTGGATCTAGCTCATCAAGGAAGGTATCCATGTTGGTGTTCTTCTGAGGCATGCTGTTGCATAGGTTGACAATTTTTTTCTTTCAAGTATTTAGCAAGTTTGTCTGCTGGTGGAATGTCTGTGTTTGATGAGGTAACTGGTTTGGTGTCTAATAGTTTGTTCAGTAGTTTGTATAGTCTCTTTATGTCATTGTAGCCTGTTCCTAATTGTGCTTTATAGTAGTTCCGTTTGGATTTTTTATTTCCGGTTTGTATTTTCTTTATGATTCTCTCCATGTGTTTAGAGTTTGAGCGTTTTTGTTTTTCCTCCATGCTCATTCGAGTTGTCTGGACGTTGTTTTTAGTTTCTTCAGATTGTCGTTGAATCATGGGGTTTTATTGAGTTTGTGTGAGGTTTTTGTTCGTATGGGGGCTATTTAGTTTACAACGGAAATGCATCTTTTTTCCCATTCTGCGAGGTAGTTTGTAGAATCAGTTGGAGCTGACCAATTGTTGTCATATATCAATTTCCAAAATGTTTAGCGTCCACATGACCTCTTGTAGTGTATGATGTTTTTCATCTGCTTGGTGATATCCTTTCTTCAGCCATTGTATGGTCAGATTTAGTTTGAAGTGGTCTGATCAAGGAGTTTCTGTTATTTTGAAGCTGCGGTCTGTTGTAAATTTATTTGTGAGCAAGTCTAGTGTGTGACCTTTTATGTGGGTAGCGTTCGATTCTGGCCATTTGAAGTCCCAGAGTTGAAAAAATTCCTTGCATTCTTGTACACCGTTTGAGTCTTTTAAGTGAAGGTTAATATCTCCTATGACTAGTATGTTTGAGTTATATGTACAAGTGGCTGATATGAAGACCATGAAATTTGTCTGAGCTTCATTCCAGTTACCTGGTGGTCTACAGAATATGACACAATTCAGATTGTCAGTTAGGATTTTGTGTTGTATCTTGATTGATGCAATTTCGAGTTAAGGTGTTAGTGACTCGGCTGTGGTTTCAGTGGTGAAGTGAGATCTGTATATTAGTGCAATGCCTCCTCCTCTTTTTCCCTTTCTTGTCCAGTGTGTGATTTCGTATCCTGGGGGGGCATAGCCAAAGCCAGAAGGATGCTTGGGTGCATAAAGAGAGGCATGACCAACAGGAAAAAGGAGGTAATAGTGCCGTTGTATAAGTCTCTAGTGAGGCCTCGTTTGGAGTACTGTGTGCAGTTCTGGAGACCGCACCTACGAAAAGATATAAACAGGATGGAGTCGGTCCAGAGGACAGCTACAAAATTAGTAAGCGGTCTTGAATGCAAAAATTATAGGGACAGGCTTATGAACCTCAACATGTATATGCTGGAAGACAGGAGGGAGAGAGGAGACATGATAGAAACGTTTAAATATCTCAAGGGCATTTATGTACAGGAAGAGAGCCTTTTTCAAATAAAGGAGAGCTCTGGAATGAGGGGGCATATGACAAAGATAAGAGGGAATAGGCGTAGGAGCAACCTGAGGAAGTATTATTTCACAGAAAGGGTGGTGGAGGCGTGGAATGGCCTCCCGGTAGAGGTGATGGAGTCAAGGACTGTTCCAGAGTTTAAAAAGGTATGGGATAAGCATGTGGGATCACTTAGGAACAGGAAGAATTAGGGGTTACAGAGGATGGGCAGACTGGATGGGTCATATGGCCTTTATCTGCCGTCATGTTTCTACGTTTCTATGAGTCTCACAGAGGTGTTGTTCCGTTCCCAGTAGTGTTCTGGTTGGTTGCTCTGTTGGAGCGGCAATTCTCTTCCTCTCTCCATCTAGTTGTTCGGGCTGGGTCTCTGCCTCAGCCACAAGGTGAGATGTTAACACTGCCGGGCCCAATCTTCCAAGAGTGCTCGGTAACAGCGCAGCGGCTCTCAAGGGTCGCCGTCTGCCGCGTCTTGATCCCAGCCATTTCGTTTAATCCATCGCATTGGTGGCATCCGTCCCGCTCACTGGTCCGTCGTTCCTGCCTCGTGAAGGTCGTTTTGCTTGCTCAGTTCCAGCGGTGGCGCCACGCTCACCACGTTCACTGGTGAGCGTGACAATTATTGCCCCACTATACCTTCTCATGATAGCCATTTGTTTAATAGTAAGAAGTTAAGGGGCCCTTTTACTAAGCCGCGTAAGCGTCTATCTAGGCCCAATGTGCATCAAAATGGAGTTACCGCCCGACTACCGCATGGCCCTTGCATCAATTTCATTTTTGGTGGGCGTCTGATGCGCGCATCTGAAAAATAATTTTTATTTTCGAGCACCAGTAACGGATGCATGCCAAGCGGCATTTGGCGCGCTTAGGTCATTACCGCACGATTACCACGTGAGTCTTTACCGCTAGGTCAATGGCTGGCGGTAAGGTCTCAGGCCCCAAAATGGAAGCGCAGCAATTTTCATTTTGCTACACGTCCATTTTCGGCAAAAAAAGGCATTTTTTTACAGGCACGCTAAAAAATGGATTGGCGTGCGCCCAAAACCCATGCCTACACTACCACAAGCCATTTTTCAGAGCGCCTTTGTAAAAGGACCCCTAAGCTTCTTATGCTCATGCATTCTTATGCCCCATTCACTTCTACAGAAGATCGAGGAACCTACTTACAAAGCTGTGCTAAGGATTTGCAGTACACATACAATAACTGGTAAAATGTATGTGTGGTAATTGCTAAACCTCTGTGTTAATTGATTTGAAAGTTGCTGTGCAGTTAATACAAACCAAACTTTGCTACTGTGTATTGAATGCATGGTAGGCAATGTTCCCTCTAAGCTGAGCAGGATTGCTCCAACTGCATTGCTGCCAGTGGGTGGTGCCTGTTCCTCATTATTGAAACTATGATAGCGAAACAGCGCCCCCCCCCCCCCCCCCACTGGCAGGGCTGCAGGTGGAGCAGTGGCATTCCTAGGGCGGCTGACACCCGGGGCGGATCGCCGATGCGCCCCCCCCCCCGGGTGCAGTGCACCCCCCTCCGACGAAACGACACCTCTCCCCGGCGAAACGACACCCCCCAGGTGCATTTTTACCTGCTGGGGGGGGAGGGGTGTCGCGCGCCTGTCGGCTTCACTCGTTCCATGATCCCTCTGCCCTGGAACAGGAAGTAACCTGTTCCGGGGTAGAGGGAGCACGGAACGAGCAGCGCCAACAGGCGCATGGCACCCCCCCAGTGGCGCACACCCGGGGCTGACCGCACCCACCGCCCCCCCCCCCCTAGGAACGCCACTGAGGTGGAGGACTCCCTCTCAACTTAGAGGGAACAGTGATGGTAGTTATGCGCACAGGTTTTCGGCTCATTTTCAGAAACTTTGTCTTGGTTTTCTTTCTCAGTTTCGGCAATTTTTCAAAGCTTGTTTTAAACATTGATGTTAAAATAACATATTTTAACCCACACTTGACATTTTTTAGTGCATGAAAACCAGTGGCATGCCTGTTCAAAAGTCAATGCACACTCAACTCATTTCCCACACACTTAACATTTTGAAGGAGCTTTAAGAAATTTGCGCTGATTAATGCACATCCCTACTGCTCAGCAAACATTTAGCAACACCTCTTGAGAGAACGCCAACTGCAACAAGTTATCTGTTAATGAGTGGTAACGAGTCCTTCATGCAAAGTGCAAGGTGCCAACTTTACACACACAGCTCCCGCTGCCCTCCCCCAGCCCCCAAATGACAGTGTAAGGCAATTCTATAAACTGGTATTTCCATTTAGGTGCCAATTCTATAATGGCTTCTGTTCGCCAAGATGACAACACATAATATTATCAGTAGTCAACATGGGTGTGGCTCAGTTTAAGTGCTACCAGTTATGCCATGCCAACGGCAGGTGTAAAGGGTGTGCCTAAATGCACCAAGTGATGAGCTTAACCAATAGTATTCAATAAGTTATGCATGCCACTTCTAGACACGCCCATGGCCTACCCGTGCTCAGAAGAGAACAGCCACAAGGATGTGGAGGAACACTATAACCCCACGACTGTAGCATGCACAGACCAAAGAGTAGGGTCTTCCAGAAGACACAAGGGAGATGCAATGATTTTGGAGCATGCTATTTTATTGAAAATACACCAAAAGACTCGACACAGTGGCTGTGTTTCGGCATATAAGCGCCTGCCTCCGGAATTGGAGAGCCCGGTGTATGCCAGTGTATACTTTGCTTCCGAGCCTGCATGAGGGTAAATTGACAGAGTTGCAAAGCACCATTATACAAATGGGAAAAATACCCAGCTACAATTATCATCACAATCGCAAAAAGTCACCATTAGACTATGCCGAGAGTTCAAATATTATGCTCCAGAATCATTGCGTCTCCCTTATGTCTTTTGGATGTGCCACCTGTGCTCAGCCCATATATATGCACCCTTGCAGTTATGCACAATAGCACTTAGATATTACCTTTGTGCCTATATTTGTACATAACTACCAATCATCGGTGCTTGTGATGTTCTTAAGTGATGCGTATGTCTAGGCATCAGTGTACAGAATTACCATCTTTCTGTGTTAGCTGGTTAACACGCCAATTATTGTGTCAAAAAAGCCATCTTCTTCTTCCACGATTTTCATGTTTCACAGCTTATCAGATTTGTCCCAACCCAACGGTACGTCATAACACATGTGACGTCTATACTACAAGCCACATTCTGCCCATAGCCCTACACAAGCTATGACCTTCAACTAGGTTGGCAAGAGTTGAGATCACAAACAGATAACGAGAAAGGGAAGAGGCAAACAAAAAAATAACTTACCTAATTTTGTTTTGAAAGAATTAGAAAATAAATTGAGAAGCATATTCTGAACCAACTTAGATGACAGTTGCAGCCCTTTTCTTGACGGAACATTCAAAATGCCAGTAACACCCATTGGCTTCAATATTTTCACCATTGCTTCAAACATACAAATAACTTTAACACTGAAGAGAGAGTCATATTTATGCAAAACTAAAATGTAACAGTACTTTGACTGAACAAAGACTTGCACCCAACCTGCTTATCCAAATTTTAACTATACAGTCTATGACAAAGTCTGCAAAGCTTATGAAACTGTTGATAGTTGGATCGTCATTTCATTACACAAAACTTTAGAATGAATTTCTGTGCAGTCAGGCTCATTATTGATTAGAGAAATGTTATATACTTCCATTCCCAACTCATTGCGACAAGAAGTACGTCTCATTTCTGCGCTAAATACTGGAATTGGAAATGCAGTATGCCAACACGGAAAACAGGTGAGGCCAGCCAGTCAGTATATATATTGAAGTACCACTTTTGCGGACATGGATGTTGGGTAGTCTCCCTTCTCCTATAAAACATTTAATTTCATTTTAGAAAGTTCTAGAGGTTGTGTTGTGAGCACTCCCTCTTATATTTGTTGCCTGGGTACCTGGATTATGCCATCTGTTTTCCAGTTTCTCTCTTTGTTCAGGACAAATTTGACCTTTGCTAATCTTTAATGCAAGAGGAAGTCTCTTAATGTTAAGGGGTTGAAGTCTCACGAAATTCAAAAGGGAAAGGGACTGAGGATGGGACTTGATGTACCACCTTTCTGTGGTTGCAATCAAAGCGGTTTACATATTATATTCAGGTGAATCAATCTGCAGTGCTGTACACGGATATCGTTATATTATATTTTTATTAAAACTGTACACGTCTTTACATAGATTTTGATAACTGTGGTCCGTAAATGAAAAGAGAATTCCTTTTTATTGGGGGATGACACTCTTGTTATTTTCTGGGTCAAAATAAAGGCTAGGGGATCATGTTGGAAAAGAAAGCCAGCAGATCAATGTCACAACAAAAAGATTTTATTAAAGATACCGTGTATGAACAAATCGCCCGACACAGGCCGTGTTTCGCCCACCTAGGGCTGCGTCAGGGGCTACAATGAACAAATATATAATAATTATCATAGATCATAATAAATAAAATATAACACACATACGAACATAATATATCAAATATATGAATTGACAAAAAACAATTAATAAAATATGGAATATGGAATATTACTAGGTATACATAGAGAGTATACTAAAATAATTATTTAGTATACTCTCTATGTATACCTAGTAATATTCCATATTTTATTTGTCAATTCATATATTTGATATATTATGTTCGTATGTGTGTTATATTTTATTTATTATGATCTATGATAACTATTATATATTTGTTCATTGTAGCCCCTGACGCAGCCCTAGGTGGGCGAAACGCGGCCTGTGTCGGGCGATTTGTTCATACACGGGGTATCTTCAATAAAATCTTTTTGTTGTGACATTGATCTGCTGGCTTTCTTTCCCATATTGGATTTTGCAGATCGTTTGCCTTGTTGTTTTTTAGGGGATCATGTTTACATATGCATTTCTCTCTAAATGAATTCATATTGTCCTAGAAGAACTGATAGTATATTCTGCTTATGACATCTGTAAAATTAAATTTGGCAACAGTGCTTAGTTTCAAGGTCAGATTTGTGGATGAATGCAAAACATAATTTAAAACAACAACAAAAAAAAACCCTCTCTTAAAAGTATGCTACATTCAAAACTTCTTAAAATATAAGATGGATTTCTTTCCTGGGTGTCTATTCTTGCATTGTAATTACAACCCTGGAGCACAAGGAGTTTCTCATTTTTTTTAAATTTCATATTCCATTTATTGTTGATATACCATAATAATCATGTTGGAAAAGGCAATCAGGGTTGAGAAATTCTGTCGCTATTAACTGAAGCATTGAGATAACATATGCAATTCAAATTCTTTTATTTTCTACTAAGGTTGCTGTTTTACTTTTTTTTTTCCTTTAAATGAAGAATAAGTTCTCTGGTTTTAACACCATCGTAAAACATAAACATTTCCAAAGAAGTAAGATTCAGTGGAAATCACAGCATAGCATTTTTTTTTGGGGGGGGGGGGGGGGGGGATGATAAAAAAAGAAGGAAACAGGACAGCTTTTAAACAGCTTCTAATCAATAAGACATTTCATTTCCAGGGTGACAACAAGGGTATGACAGGAGACTAGTTTAATACTGAACATCCCCGCAAAAATAAAGCTGTTATCCTTTTCAGAGTACATAATAATTCCGTCTGTGCCCTTCACTCTGTGTCAGCCATTACGTTGACAAGAAGGTAAGGGAAAGGACCGCATGGCGGTTAGAAGCTGAGCTGAACACCATTAGCACCGGCTCTTTGGCAGGGTCTCAGTGACCTGTCACAGCCCACATTTTCAGACTGGGTTGTGTTAAGCCCTGTCACTCAAGGGGAAGCACAGTGACTTTTAAAAGCATTTCAAACAGCTCGGATTGTATTAGCAAAAGGCAATCCAAAAATAAACAAAAAAAAAGGACCTTTAACTCAGTTTAAAGATAAACAAAGACTCATCTGATGTTTGAATTTACTAAGGGTGTGTGAAGATAATGTACTGCTCAAAATGAGTTTCTTAAATGGTCTGTTCTGTTCATATGCAAGTACTGACTGACAGACATTGTAGTGCAAGATCATATGAGGTTTGGTGCCACACTAAATTCAGGATGTACCTTCTTTGCAACTTCCTACCTGTGCTTTGCAATTAGAAAATCTTTTTTTTTTTACAAGTACCTGTGGGAAAAGGGCCCTGCGGTTGCTATGGGGGAGGGGGGGCGTTTTTCCCGTTCGCCAGTGCCATTTTTACTGCAGCTAGTAAAATGCCTCCAAAAATGCCCATTGAGGTGGCGGTAAGGAGTTGCCACGGTAACCAGGCAGTGCGCAGCAATACCCAATTACCGCCGGGTTACTGCCACGCTAGAAAAAAAATTAAAAAATTTCCGGAGCACCGGAATTGGCGCACATACCACTCGGAACTTCTGTCAGCAGCCGCATCGGGCCAGTGGTAGTTCAGATATGAAATGCGGTAAGCCCGCTTTGCAAAAGACCCCTCAATCACTCACTTTTATGTCAGTGTTATGCAAAGACCTTTTTTTAGGCTGATGACTTGACCATCCAGCTTATGACCCCTGACACGGGTATAGTGCTGAAACACGGCCGTGTCAGGTCAGTCGATAAAGGATTTGTCATTTGGACCTGTGGTCACTTCTGCATTCTTTGACATCTCCACGTGTGTAACCTTATCTTGTCTTCCTCTCTTTAATAATTCCCTTTCCCTTATGTCTTATCTGTCTGTCCTACCCTTATCCCTTATTCCCTTATTTGTCCTGTCTGTCTGTCCTGATTTAGATTGTAAGCTCTTTTGAGCAGGGACTGTCTTTTCTTCATGTTCAATTGTGATGCGCTGGGTACGACTGGTAGCGCTATAGAAATGATTTATAGTAGTAGTAGTAGTAGTAGAAGCCTGCCCTTGCAAATCAGCAACACGGCCGCGCAGGCTTCTGTTTCTGTGAGTCTGCAGGACATCAGACTCACAGAAACAGAAGCCCTGCGCGGCCGCGTTGCTGATCTGCAAGAGTAGGCTTCTACATGGAATGTTGCTAGTGGAATAGCACCATTAAGATTCCATGTAGAATCTCAAACAGTAGCAACATTCCAGAATCTCAAATAGTAGCAACTGCAACATTCCATGTAGAATCTCAAATAGTTGCAACAGAATCTCCAATAGTAGCAACATTCCATTTAGAATCATTCCTATGTGTCCTATCTGTCTGTCCTACCCTTATCCCTTATTTGTCCTGTCTGTCTGTCTTTCCTGATTTAGATTGTAAGCTCTTTTGAGCAGGGACTGTCTTTCTTCTTTTTAAATTGTAAAGCACTGCGTACGACTGGTAGTGCTATAGATATGATTTATAGTAGTAGTAGTAGTAGTGTGTCCTGTTCTGTTCATATGTACGTACTGACACAAACAGAAATTATAGTGAATAAGATCATATGAGGTTTGCTGTCATTCTACCCTTTTACTAAGCCTCGTAGGCGCCTACGCACGCTGAACGCGTGCCAAACTGGAGTTACCGCCTGGTTTCCGCGTGGCCCTTGCGGTAATTTTAATTTTGGCACGGGTCTGCTACTCGCGTCTGAAAAATAATATTTATTTTCTGGCACGTGTTAACAGATGTGCGCCAAGTGGCATTTGATGCGCGTAGGTCATTACCGTCCAGATTCCTTACCGTTAGTTCAACGGCTGTTGGTAAGGTCTCAGACCCAAAATGGACGTGCTGCAATTTTGATTTTGCCGCACGTCCATTCCCAGCAAAAAAAAAAAGAGGGCTTTTTTATAGGCGTGCTAAAAAATGGATCGGCGCCCACCCAAAACCCGTGTCTACACTACCGCAAGCCATTTTTCAGCGCGCCTTTTTTAAAAACACCCCTATGTAACTTCCCACTTGCTCTTTGCAAATACCAAGCATAAAAATACCTATACAAATTGCGACCTGACTGCGTATCTTTCCTCGTGCAGCTCCAGTCTTGTGGAAAGCGCTTCTAATAATTCTCCAACTGCAGGATTGAATTTTTACTAATTTGCTCCAATTTTGAACAAGTTTTTAAGGAGGGCCAGAACTCTTGGCAAAGCCATTTTCTCATTTATGTTGACTATTTTTAAATTGGGTTCATTTTGGTTTCATCTGCTTTAAACTTTAATTATTGCTTTAGCTGTATTTGTATCGGGGAGTCGGGGTGGGGGGAGAGTTAGCAACATGGGCTGCTGTTAAGTCAAGTTATTTTGTCACAATTGCATATAGTGGGAACCTGTGCTAAAAGTACCCAACTTGGGGGGGGGGGGGGGGAACCCGTGGACCCTGATTCTCAGGCCCCCCGGGTTGTGGCGCAGGCACCCGAGCCTGGGAACCCTGGGATGTGCTGGAACAACAGCCGAAAGGAAGATCGCCCGCTCCAGGCAAGGGACAGGACCACTCACTGCTGGCAGACTAGTCACCTCGGTGGTTGCACAGGGCAGGTGGGACGCTGGTCTGGGGGGAGGTTGCCCAAAGCAGCTGGTTGCTCGGCCGCGCTGGGGGCGGAGATAGGGCTGGCCGCAGCGTGGGCGGTGATGCTGGCTCTCTAGCTGGATAGGCACGGCAGAGAGCTGAAGCTTCTGATACGTCAAACCCAGGGCTCGGGTGCTTCCTAGGGATTGTTTAATGTGTTGTTTCAATAAAGCTGTGGCCATTTATTCCCAAACCTTTCTCATGCTTGGTCTGTGAGTACGCTAGGGGTAAAAGCGAGGGCTGGAGCGAGAGGGCGTGCAGCCTGCCTATGTTACTTCTCTTAGGGGTCCTTTTACTAAGCTGCGGGATGAAGGGCCCGGCAGTAGAAATGGGGACCATTTTTGTCCACGCACCAGGGCCCCTTTTACAACAGTGGGTAAATACTCCCCCCCCCCAAAAAAAAAAAATGGCTGTATGGTAAGATATTGCATGGCCATGCGGCGGGGAGCACTTACTGTCACCCACTGAGGTGGTGGTAAGGGCTCCCATGGTAACCTGGTGGTAACTGGGCAGTGTGCGGCAATGTCCAATTACCGCCGGGTTAGCGCCACACTATTAAAAAAAATTTTCTGACGCTGGGTGAGCGAAAAGTTAGGAATAGCATGCTGTAACCCTGCATTGAGCTTATCGCTGCTTTGTAAAAGGGTCTCTCAATGAATAAACATTTTCATCCTAAACATTTGATCTGTACTACTGGAACTGTGCAATGAAGATTATGATTTTGCTTTGTTTTAACAATTGACATATTTTTTTATGGTACTGATCGGTGAACTATAAGAAGTGAGATGGACAATTGTACAGAGGAGGTTTATGGTAATTCTTTTCTGACTAAGGCTTTATTATTACATCTGCTTTTAGTTAATGTGGTTATCATAAGGAGATTTTATCTAGTGTAAACTATTTTGGAGCCCTATTTGGGGAGGAATGCTATAGAAAGCTGTGAAATAAATGAACAAGGAAATAAGTAACTGCTAGTGATAATACCAGCCCCAACAGTACACCTGAGAGACCGAATTCCTCTGAGGCTACTCCTCCACCTGAGAGGAGTGGAGGAATAGTCTAGTGGTTAGTGCAGTGGACTTTGATCCTGGGGAACTGGGTTCCATACCCACTGCAGCTCCTTGTGACTCTTAACCCTCCATTGCCCCTGGTACAAAATAAGTACCTGAATATATATAAACCGCTTTGAATGTAGTTGCAAAAACCTCAGAAAGGCGGTATATCAAGTCCTATTTCCCTTTCCCTATTTGTAGATTCTACATGGAATGTTGCTACTATTGGAGATTCTAGATGGATTGTTGCTATTCCACTAGCTACATTCCATGTAGAAGCCTGCCCTTGCAGATCAGCAACATGGCCGCGCAGGCTTCTGTGCAGGACATCAGACTCACAGAAACAGAAGCCTGCACAGCATTGCTGATCTGCAAGGGCAGGCTTCTACGTGGAATGTTGCTAGTGGAGGAGTAGCCTAGTGGTTAGTGCAATGGACTCTGATTCTGGGGGACTGGGTTTGATTCCTACTGCAGCTCCTTGTGACTCTGAGCAAGTCACTTAACCCTCCATTGCCCCTGGTACAAAATAAGTACCTGAATATATGTTGTAAACCACTTTGAATGTAGTTGCAAAATACCACAGAAAGGCAGTATATCAAGTCCCATTTCCCCTCTCTAGCATAGCCTAGCTTTGAGATTCATGTCAGTCACAATACGTGCAGAAATAACCCATTATTTATTTTATTTATTTATTTTAGTTACATTTGTACCCCTCGCTTTCCCACTCATGGCAGGCTCAATGCAGCTTACATGGGGCAATGGAGGGTTAAGTGACTTGCCCAGAGTCACAAGGAGCTGCCTGTGCCTGAAGTGGGAATCCAACTCAGTTCCTCAGTTCCCCAGGACCAGAGTCCACCACCCTAACCACTAGGCCACTCTTTCCAAATCTTTCCAAATCTTAGTGCAAAAATATGAGGTGGATATTGAGAGACATTGCCAGAAACCAAACAGGGTCTGTAGTGACTTGATAGATGGGGCATTTGAGTAGGTGGTATAGAAAGATAACCCTTGTCTAGAAAAATAATTTTACCATACAGTACAGATGTACATTCATTTGAACCAACATGGGAAATATCTGTGGCATCTCCCATGTTGTTCTAGCGGCGTACTGCGTGCAGGGCTGTGGGGGGTGGTCCGCCCCGGGTGCACGCTGCAGGGGTGGTGCAGCCACATAGCTGTCGGCTCCACCAGTTGCCTGCTCCCACTGATGTTACTTCCTGTTCCGGGGCAGAGGGAGCAGGGAACCGACGGAGCCGACAACCGTGCGGCTGCTCCCAGCACCCCAGGAGGTGAGAGCAATGCAGGAGGGGGGTTGGAGGTGATGCTCTGGAGGGGGGGACGAGGGACGATGCTGCATCGGGGGGGGGGGGGGAGCTCAGCAGCGATCTGCCCCGGGTGGCAGCTGACCAAGGAACACCACTGTGTTGGTTCTTGTTGTTTTCACCCTTTATCCAGAAAGAGTGTGTACTCTTTGGAAAGAAATATGTTCTATTCACAAATTCACACTCCTTCCAAAGAGTGCATACTATTGATGACACTGAACAGCAAAGTCACACAAAAATCAAATTGCAAATTCCCGTAAACAACACGGAAAGCAAACAAAATGAAAATGTGAGGCTTGCATACCCCTTCAATACCATAGCACTGTGAAGGTGTTTAAATGAATCCCTAGTGCTAGTACCGTAAGACCAGTGGTCACTGATGCCATTTGGGATTCCAGTGCTGACCCAAGCAGTAGATGATGGGAATCGCTGCCACCCTGAACCACTGCCCCACCAATGTTGACCTCCAGGGCTCTGATGGGGTAGGGTTTTCTATCGGGGCAGGGAATTCTGTCAGGGGGGTGGGATTGGGCCTGGGGGGGATGATGTGTCTGTGAGCTATCAGACTGAGGAGAGGGATGGGGAGGGGGGTGCAACCTGGGGAAGGTGCAAGAGGAGAGTCAGACCTCAGGGGGTGAGATCGGAGAGGAGGAGGGGGAAATGCATTCAGAGGTGGGGGTGGACCACCGCTGCACTACACATCTGCAGCTGCACCACTGGATTACCAGTAGCACAACTGCACTTAGTATGTCCCCTTGAGTTGCCACTAAATGCAGGCCATGCTATGGACAGTTAGATTGTAAGCTCTTTGAGCAGGGACTGTCTTTCTTCTATGTTTGTGCAGCGCTGCGTATGCCTTGTAGCGCTATAGAAATGCTAAATAGTAGTAGTAGGACAGTTGTGACAGCTGTCACATGGTATTGGCTCGCATGCTAGCTGTCACTGACAGCCACTCCTCTGCTCTTCCCTTGTCACGCCTACTCTTGTTAATCAGCTAGATCTACTGCGCTGGATGGTTTTAACATGCAGTAGGTCTTAGCAAGGTTACACACTCTTGTCTACTATATGGGAAAACCAGTGCATTTTTAATAGCAAAAATGATGCCGATACTCAAATGGAGGAGTGGCCTAGTGGTTAGGGTGGTGGACTTTGGTCCTGGGGAACTGAGGAACTGAGTTTGATTCCCACTTCAGGCACAGGCAGCTCCTTGTGACTCTGGGCAAGTCACTTAACCCTCCATTGCCCCATGTAAGCCGCATTGAGCCTGCCATGAGTGGGAAAGCGCAGGATACAAATGTAACAAAAATAAAATAGATACTATTGGAGATTCTACATGGAATGTTGCTACTGTTTGAGGTTCTACATGGAATGTTGCTACTATTGGAGATTCTACATGGAATGTTGCTATTCCACTAGCAACATTCCATGTAGAAGCCTGCGCGGCCACATTGGTGATCTGCAAGGGCTGACTTCTAGTGGAATAGCAACATTCCATGTAGAATCTCAAATAGTAGCAACAGTGGAGGAGTGGCCTAGTGGTTGGGGTAGTGGACTTTGGTCCTGGGGAACTGAGTTCGATTCCCACTTCAGGCACAGGCAGCTCCTTGTGACTCTGGGCAAGTCACTTAACCCTCCATTGCCCCATGTAAGCCGCATTGAGCCTGCCATGAGTGGGAAAGCGCGGGGTACAAATGTAACAAGAATAAAAAAATGCTAGGCCTTTTCAGGGGGAGGAGTGATCACTGAGGGACCCACCCCACAATACCCAGTCCCCCTGGAACCAGTCACAGAATCTATGACAAGGCACAATTGGTGTGTAGAGCCTGAGCTCTTTCATTAAAACTTGGGGACCATGGGTCAATTTTAGCAGACAATGGAAAAGGTGCTGGTACTCAGTACCCCCAAGTACCCCCTCAAAAAAAGCCCTGGGGAAAACCCTCGCTAGCTGCGTAATGAAGTTTGATAACAGCGTCCCCAAATGACAATAATCTGGCTACAAGCTATTCTGTAATTAGCTGCCAGTCTTCGATGGCACGCACTTTACAGGTGGGTGTTGGCCCCAGTCATGAACGGGGGCCCCCACCTGTGCGTGTAAATGATGGTACTCTATTACTCCACATTTCAAGCATATGTACAAATTGACCTGGTACCTCCTTTTCATAAAAGGATAGACTCCAACTGGGAATATTCGCAGCTCCTAAATATAAGTCCCTCTTATAAAATTCGCCTCTGGGTGCCTCATGTTACATTGCCACTAGGAGTGGCCTGATTCCAGGTAACAGAATCCGCACAGGCAGTGTTAAAGTTAGATGGCTTTTGAAGCAAGGTGAAAATGTCTGACCACTCATTTGACTCAATTGCCTGCCATCCTCTGAACTATCATGTCTACCTTCTTGCAGCAACGGTAAGAAGGAGAATCGGAGGGGGAGAGGAAAGGAGAAGAAAGACAGAGAGAGAGAGAGAAAGAGAGAGTCCCCTGGTCTTACATATTTTTAAAAAATTTGTCATAATCTGTTTCACATTCTCGAGGCAAATCCACATTAATGTGTACAATTTTGCTGGCTGCCTTCATTCTTCATCCAGACAGAAACTCATCATTAACACTGTTGTCAGCCCACAAACCAGAGTCTGAAAAGTGTTTTGTAGCATATTGTGGCTGATATCTTCTGCATCCAGATCATATAATTTGCCCAGCCTTGGAAAACATTACTCTTGAAAGAAAGAAAGGAGCCTCTCGCCAATGCAATCGCTGCAATTTCTGCTGCTTAGAAATCGCCATACACTGTGCCCAAGAAGGCGGTGTGCTAGATAAGCACTTTCCTATCACATCCCTTGAATGCTGAAGTGAATTTCTGTTATATTTTAGAGCGTGCTGGCAACCTTTTTCAGCACGCACGATAGCCATGAAAAGAATACAGGGCCAGTTTATTAATGTACACCAAGCAAATAAACATGAGAATTAGCACAGGCCAACTGTCGCCGCACGAGCTCAGGAACTATAGCATTGAACACTAAGTGGTCCTTTTACTAAGGTGCGCCGAAAAGTGGCCTGCGCTGGTGCAGATGCGTGTATCGGATGCGCGCAGGTTCATTTTTTCAGCGCACCTGCAAAAAAAGGCCTTTTCCGGGGGGGGGGGGGGGGGGATGGATGTGCGGCAAAATAAAAATCGGTGCGCATCCGTTTTGGGACTGAGACCTTACTACCACCCACTGACCTAGCGGTAAGGTCTCACGCGTTAACTGGGCGGTATTCGTCAGCACACGTACAATGCTGATCACCGTCCGGTTAGCGCTGCGCGCCGGATATTTTCCAGCATGTGTAGTGGGCGCGAGTAAAAAAAAAAATGAAATTACCGCCTGAGCCACGCGGTAGTCGAGCAGTAGTTCCCAATTGGCGTGTGTTGGGTGCGCACTGGAGCCTATGTGGCTCAGTAAAAGGGTCCCTAAGTTTTGTGTTATGGGGTGAGAACTGGGTACCTTCTAGGGGGAGATTGAACACGTAGTACACTGAGTTAGCACCCAGTACCATAACTGGAGGGCAGCAGTGATCCCCAGATTGTCATACCCTGTTGCCCATCTGGGTTCAAAATGGTGGCTCTAATCACTAGCAGTAGTAACCTCTAGGGGTCAGACCCACCATTTTAAACGTGGACCAGCAAAGGGCTGGAACCAGGGCCACTGAGAGGGGGGGAGCAGGGGGGGCAAAATTCCCCGGGCCTCCAAGGGGGGCCCGGCGCCACAGTCCCACCCGCCCGCCCTCGGCTCCGTCGACCGTCCACCACCGGGCCAGGCCCCCTCCATTCAACGCCTCACCACCTCGCTCCGTGTGAAAGCACAACAGCGGCAGTCTACAGATCGCCTCCCTTCGGGCCTTCCCTCCCTGTGTCCCGGCCTCTTCTGACGTAACTTCCGCAAGGCCGGGACACAGGGAGGCAAGGCCCGAAGGGAGGCGGTCTGCAGACTGCCGCTGCTGCACTTTCACATGGAGCGAGGTGAGGCGCTGTGATTTGAATTCAGGGGGCCCGGCCCAGTGGCAGCGACGATTATCTCAGGGGGGCCAGTGGGGGTGGGGCCCCGGGGACAGCCTTGCCCCGGGCTCGGCCCAGTTTCTCGGCAGCCCTTTCTGGAACATCTGGCAAGCACTCCTGCTTCATCACTAACCCACTGGGGACAACCCCCAGTAAATGTCAGAGGGGATTGGGGGTGGGAGAGGGGTCTAGCTCATCAGGAGATGGGGACTGGAAAAAGTGCCGGTACTCAGTACCCCGAAGTACCCCCTCAAAAAAAGCCATGCTTAAGCGTGTTGACCAACTGAATAGAAGAGCCTTGAAGGGAAGTAACAGTGGTAGAAAAGGACTGATGCCCCATAACCCAGAGGTCCATCATTTTCTCGGGATTCAAAAACATATGATGGATAGAAAGCCAGTCCTTGATTTTGTCCAGAGTCCAGACAGATTTGAAGAGCAGAAAATATCAGAACTAGCAGGATTCTGATGTGAAACAAGCTGTTTATCCAGCTTGGCACTTAAGGACTATTCTGCAAATACCTGATTAAGGGTACATTTTGAAAATAGTGCCAAAATTTAGGCTCTGGGATGATGCAAGCTAAGTTTGAATTCTATAATGGCAGTTCCGTGCACAATTTCTGTAAACTAGCTTAAGTTCACAGTTTTCTGCACAAATTTAGGCGTGAGCACTTACGCCAAGTCAAAGGCTGGTGTAAGCGTTCTCACATAACTTTTAGCAGTTAGACGCGTAACTCCTAATGTTCTATAACCTGCATGCCTAACTCCTTGACACTCCTCTGATCGGCCCACACTCCTCCCACATCCATGCTCCCTAGAAGCTGAACACGATGGAATCGGAACCCACAACTTATAGAATAGCAACTAAAGGCAGTTATGCGTGCAAGCCTACCCAAACAACCCAACTTAATTCTCGAACCTAATCCACACCACTAGCACTACCCATACCCCAATCCTCTCCCCCACACCTCTTCCTATTGTCCCACTCTATATAATCTGGGCTATCTCTGTGACAGGGGCGTATCTGGAATCCGGCGGTAGGGGGGGCCAGAGCCAGAGAGGGGGGGCACATTTTTGCCTCCCTTCCCCCCCCCCCGCCGCCGCCGCCTCTCTCCACCCCCCTCCCCGCCATCAACCCTCCCCCGCTGCTTACTTTTGCTGGCGGGGGGCCCCAACCCCTGCTAGCCGAGGTCCGACCCGCAGTCTTCATATTTCGTCTTCCTCCGACTCCTCCGTGGCCATGCTGCAAGGAAGTAACGCTGCAGCGCTGATTCGTTAAATCCAGTTCGGAGTCTGACGTCGCAGCACGTTGTACACGCGTACAACGTGCTGCGACGTCAGACTCCGAACTGGATTCAACGAATTAGCACTGCAGCGTTACTTCCTTGCAGCATGGCCATGGAGGAAGCCGAAATATGAAGACTTCAGGTCAGACCTCGGCTGGCGGGGGTTGGGGCCCCCTGCCAGCAAAAGTAAGCAGCGGGTGATGGTTGACGGCGGGGAGGGGGGCCAGGGCGAAATCTGGGGGGGCCCAGGCCCCTGTGGCCCCACGCAGATACGCCCCTGCTCTGTGATACTTTGTACCATACCTTGTGTTATCTCTATGATACTTTGTACCATACCTTGTAAGCCACACTGAACCTGCTATTGAGCGGGAAAGAGCGGGGTATAAATGCTATAAATAAAATTTTAAAAAATTAAACTAAAATGCTCATTGGTGCCAATTAATGCCGATGATTTAAGCTAACTCCAATTAACAGCCAATTATTAAGTAACGTGTGCGACTGCCCTTATTACTTTGCATGCACAAATTTGTAAGTGCACAACAGACGAGCTATAAAAAAGGAACTATTGGTTTTTTTTTTTTAATTCTGCTTTCAAATGATTATAAAAAATTTGAAAAATCCATAATAGTTAAATAAATTATTATCTCTATCCTAAGATGGTGCACTCAAATTTTGTGGTGGATAAACCCTGTTGATAACCAAGCCTTAGTCGGTATTTGGAAGGATGTGAAATTTCTCATGTCGATGTTTAATAATCATTTGGTTGGACAAATGAGTTTTTTTCCATCCTGGATAAAAACTGTTTTGAGACCTTGTTTCATGCTTTGCATTACTTGCATTACTGGAGTATTGTAGGTAATTGTGTGGTTGATTTCGCACTCAGGTTCTCCTTTTTTTGCGGATATTGAGAAGAATAAAATGAGATGTTCAGCATTCTGTCTGTTGTACATTCCTTAACAAACGTCGAATCCGTTTATCTAGATTGTAAACCGCACTGAACCCTGGGAAGGGGATATCAGCGGTATATGAGAACTGATTTGAATTGAATTAACCTTGTCGTGTGTAGTTTGCTGAAAACTGCATTAATTAAAGAAAAAAAATAAACCAATTAGAGGCAGATGCTTTTAAACACTCCACTGAAGGGAACCAGAATGACCTCCCGCGGGAGGTGGTGGAGATGAAAACGGCAATGGAATTCATGCGTGGGATAAACACAAAGGAATCCTGTTTAGAAGGAATGGATCTACAGAATCTCAGCGGAGATTGGGTGGTGACGCCGATAATTGGGAAACAAAACGGGAGCTGGGCAGACTTCTACGGTCTATGCCCTGATCGTCATTGACTAGATAGGGATGGGCTGGAGTGTAAATTTTAAGGGGCTTCGATGTCAGCTTCAGAACGTAGTACAAGAACAATGCTGGGCAGACTTCTACGGTCTGTGCCCTGAGAAAGGCAAGGACAAATCAAACTTGGGTATACATATAAAGTATCACATACCCTGTAAAATGAGTTTATTTTGTTGGGCAGACTGGATGGACCGTTCAGGTCTTTATCTGCCGTCGTTTACTATGTTACTATGTAGAAACTAGTGAAGGAGGGCACAGGGAGAAGGAATACACATTCGTTTGAATCAACATAGAAAATGTTCATCGTATTTCCCATAAACAACAACATTTTGGATGTTTTTTTTTCTTGATTCATAAATAGTGTGCGCTCTTTCGAAAGGGAGTTCACTAGTTACGATACTGCCGCCAAAATGGAAAAAAAAAAAGAACAAAACAAAAATCCCCGTAGATGGCATGTGACATTAAGGTCCCGATTCTATGTATGGCGCCTAAAATTAACCCGCGATAGGCAATCACACCTAAGCGTATTCTAAATACCGCACAGGTGGTATTTAGAATACGCTTAGGTATAGTTCATGCAACGAAATCTATGCGCATCCATTTATGCCAACGGAAAGCTGGTGTAAAACACTGTGCGTAGATTTATGCGCAATGGCCCATATTTTATAATAATGCACATAGATTTTGGAACGCTTACAAAACACCCATTTCCACGCCCCAAGCACAGCCCTTTTTGCCTGCACACATTAGCAATGTACGCGTGTAAATTCAAACTTTTGCCAATTGGTGCTTTTAAGAGCTGTTAACAACGCTTAATAGCTTGTTAAAACAATTAATCTATGCGCATAGTTATAGAATGTGCCTAGATTTATGCATTGAACTGCGCAGAACTCTAGGCGCGCTATGTAGAATCTGGAGGCAAGGGGCTCATTTTCATAACATTTAGACTTAAAAAGTTCCATAGATTACTATGGGGTCCTTTTACAAAAGCACGCTGAAAAATGGCGTGGGTTTTGGGTGCGTACCGATCCATTTTTTGAGCACGCCTATAAAAAAAGGCCCTTTTCAAATTTTTGCTGAAAATAGATGCGCGGCAAAATGAAAATTGCTGCACGTCCATTTTGGGTATGAGACCTTACCGCCAGCCATTGACCTAGCGGTAAAGACTCACGCGGTAACTGGGCGGTAATGACCTACACGCACCCAAAAATTAAAAAAATAGTTTTTTTCAGACGCGTGTATCGGACTCGCACCAAAAATAAAATTACCGCCTGAGCTACGCGGTAGTCAGGCAGTAACTCCATTTTTGTACGCATTGGGCGTGGGTAGACGCTTACGTGGCTTAGTAAAAGGGCCCCTATAACTTTGTAAATCTAAGTGCTTTGAAAATACGCTTCTAAACAAAACACAATATTTTGGCTGCAGCGCATACGTCCCTGTTAAAACGAAGCTGGGAGAGGGTCAGTGCATGGAATGAAATGTCTGGAGAGCACAACGTTTAAATCGCAAACAATCATTAATAAAGAAGAAAGCTGGAAAAAAAACCCAGCCAGTAGGCTTATAGATAGCTATAATGTCTGCTCTTTTTTTTTCCATATTGATTTACAAGATAATATAGAGAAGCCTGGAAGGATAGTGCATGGCACAATTGATTAATTAGCCAGCCTCCTGCACCCACGGGTTTTGTTCACCAGCACAGCTGGGATGTGTCAGGAGCTAAGGCAGAGGTCTAAGATCCTATGAACTCCTAAAGGCAATTACAATTGTTTTCCATTAAAAAGGCAAATGTGGAGTGGGCTGGTTGTCCAGGTGGAGAAAGGAAGGGCACAAGGGAGCTGATAGCCCCCCCTGCCCGCCTTCCGGAACCACGACCTTTGAATGGGAGCGTACGGAAGGAAAAAGAGTGTGCTGGGAAGAGAAGCAGAAATGAATAAGGCTGAGAAACGCAGTGTATGCTTGAGTGCTTTGTGATTTCATAATTGCAGTTATGGGGTCCTTGACCCACAGCGAGCAGATCATTGATGTTTTGCAGTCAACACACCTATGTGCGTTGAGCATAATGACGAGTTTTAGGTTTAGTCAATTAAGGAGAGGTCGGCAATGAAACACTTGACATGCCTGTTTTACACACTTTACCTTTCACAAAAGCATGCGTCTATATTTTACTGTTTCTGAGGAGACACCTACATATGTTACACGAGGAAAATCGAGTGATCTTAGTGACGCTATGGGGCCCTTTTACTAAACTGCATGGGCGCCTACGCATGCCAAATGCACGCCTATTCGGAACAACCGCCCGGCTACTGCATGGCCCGAGTGGTAATTTCATTTTTTACATGCGTCCAGTAGGCACGCCGGAAAATGTATTTTATTTTCCGGAGCGTGGCATTAACAGGGCAGTAATTGGCATTGTACGCACGCTGACAGTTACCGCCTAGTTTACACGCGAGACCTTACCAAGAATAACTGAATGGGTGGCGGTAAGGTCTGAGGCCCAAAATGGACATGCGCCAATTTTCATTTTGCTGCACGTCCGTTTCCTTCCCCCCCCCCCCCCCCCACAAAAAAGGCCTTTTTTGCAGGAGTGTTGAAAAATGGACCTGTGCACGTCAATACACACATCTACGCATCCAGTTTTTCCTACATAACCATGCAAATGTGGAACACATTACCAAAAACCTTGAAAACGACGTACGATCACCTACACTTCCGGAGAACACTAAAAACTCATCTGTTTAAAAAGGCATACCCTACCAACCCAACATAAATACCTGATCCCTGCAACACAACAAAACTAAAACACGTAACGGACATAACACAACTCTCCCGTTGCACGATTCCCTTATGTGGTTGGACCACGTGAACATTAATCTTATCTCAACATCACTATGTATTTGTTTACACCGGAGTCTGCAAACGCCTCTCCGGTACTATGTAAGTAACATAGTAGATGACGGCAGAAAAAGACCTGCACGGTCCATCCAGTCTGCCCAACAAGACAAACATATGTGTAAACCTTACCTTGATTTGTACCTGCCTTATTCAGGGCTCAGACCGTACAAGTCTGCCCAGCAGTACTTCCCGCCTCCCAACCACCAGTCCCGCCTCCCATCACCGGCTCTGGCACAGACCGTATAAGTCTGCCCTCCACTATCCTCGCCTCCCAACCACCAACCCCTCTCTTCCCCCCACCTGCTCCGCCACCCAATTTCGGCTAAGCTTCTGAGGTAAGCCACATTGAGCCTGCAAATAGGTGGGAAAATGTGGGATACAAATGTAACAAATAAATAAATAAATCTACAACAGCGCAGGCCATTTTTCGGTGTACCTTCGTAAAAGGACCCCCGTATTTTCTAAGAATACCCGACCCTATGCCAGCTACACATAAGACCTAGACACAGATAATAAAATAAACACAGGAAGTAGTTTGACTTCTCCCCTATTTCTTTGTAATAATTGGACAGAGAAATTCAGTCCTCCATCAGGCACGTTACCTTTTTGCAGGCAGCTGGTAGACTTCTAACCTGCCTGTCTATAGATTTTGGCCGTTAACCCGCTCATTCTATAACAGGTTGCGGAAATTTCCTCACCTAGGGGGGGAATTCTATGTACGGCGCTGACACAAATTAGCGCCGTAAAAAACACTGTTGGCGCGGTTTAAAGAATATGTATACTACACCTGTCCCCGCGACTAAAATTTAGGTGCAGCCATTTACACCAATTAAAACGTGGCGCAAAGGCCCGCGCCTAACTTAGATGCCCGACTGGGCATACTCTATAACACTGTGTGTAATTTTTAGGACCGCCATGGCCCGCCCATGCCCATACCCCTTTTGCGCGTGTAGATTCTAATTACTGCAAATTAGTGCTGATAATTATTATTATTTGTTACATTTGTATCCCACATTTTCCCACCTTTTGCAGGCTCAATGTGGCTTACATAGTACCGTTAACGGCGTTAGCCGATTCCGGCCTGAACAAATGCATGGTATGAATGAACACAAAGTGATATTGTAGTAGCATGAGGTACATGTATGGTAGGTAAAATTGGGGGGAACTTAGGGAGGGAAAGGGGGAAGAAGAGTCAGGTAATGTCCATTACAGTCTTTGGTTATATTGTTTCGCAGGTGAACAGGCATTTTTATGATGGGTCAGTGGGGTACGCTCTTCTGAACAGGTCTGTCTTTAGTGCTTTCTGAAAATATAGGTGGTCGAGCTTAGTTTTTATTGTTTTTGTCAATGCGTTCCATAGTTGTGCGCTTAGGTAGGAAAAGCTGGTTGCATAGGTGGATTTATATTTCAGGCCTTTGCTGTTTGGGTAGTGGAGGTTTAGGTATGATCGTGTTGATTTTGTGGTGTTCCTGGTTGGCAGGTCGATGAGGTCTGTCATGTATCCCAGTGACTCGCCGTAAATAATTTTATGAACAGTCGTGCAGATTTTGAAAGTGATACGTTCTTTGACTGCTAGCCAGTGCAGTTTTTCTCGGAGTGGTTTGTCGCTGTCAAAATGTGTTTTTCCAAATATAAGCCTGGCTGCTGTGTTTTGGGCGGTCTGAAGTTTCTTTATGATTTGATCCTTGCATCCCGCATAGATTCCATTGCAGTAATCCGGTTGGCTTAGTACCATGGACTGTACCAGGCTACGAAATATTTCCCTCGGGAAATATTATTTATTTTCTGTCGCCCAATTATTGGCACCGATTGGCTCGTTAACCAATTAAGTTGCAAGTGCAATTTGGCCGCACTGTCAAAATTTATGCGCACAAGTTTTGCCACCATATAAAGAACTCCTCCCCCTCCCCCCATGTGCCTTTTAAAATAGGCTAAAAGTAGGCACGTAGCTACTTGCCTTCACACATAAGGCATTTATTATGAAATTTCCCCCCTTCCAGATAACTTATCCCCTGGATTCTATAAAGGGAATCCATATTTGTACGCCCAAATTTGTGCACGATCCAGATTTACGCAAGCAACTTAGGGCCATGTTTACTGAGGTGCACCCGCGTTTTTAGCACATGCTCTAGGGGCCGCTTTTACCAAGCTGCGGCATAAGGGGAACTGCACTGGCATCAGCACGTGTTTTTGATGCGTGCCGAGGCCCCCTTTTACCGCACCTGGTAAAAGGTAGGTCTTTCTTTTTTTTTTTAAGAAATAGCCTTGTGCCAGATATGATGGCACCCTGGAGGTGGGAAGAACTGCCGGTCTGCTGCAGTAGCCCGGCAGTACTTCCTTTTTAGCGAACAGTAAGCCCACTTTGGACTTACAGCCACTTTGTAAAAGGGGCCCTAAATTGGCAAATGAGCCATTAACGCTCAATATCTGGCTACTAACAAATCGATTATTGGCATTAATTGGCTCTAATTGGGGTGGGTCAAGGATGTTCCAAGAAGTTACACAGGATGTTACTGAGTTTCACAGTTATGCTCCCAACTTGCATCCCACCATGTACACCCGGCTTCAGTTGATACAAGTCCTCAAACCAGAGTTTAATTACGCGTTGGGTGAAGAAAAAATTTCTCCGATTTGTTTTAAATTTACTACACTGTAGTGTAGTAAATTCACATTGAGCGTGAATTTTTCCCGGCATATACTTCTGGGCACCATTCTCTGAATCTGGCTCTATATGCTTAGGTTAGGATTGCTGAAATAGTTGGCCCAAATTAAATTGATAGTGACTGCATCACACGCACAGCGAGCACAGCTGATTGTCTGTGCAGTGACCCTGAATTAGTTAGCAATGATATAGGAAATGTCAATGTTGTTAGCAAATTAAAAATGAGCAGAAAAAAAAACATGAAAATGTGTGTTTTATCATTTGCTGATCATAGTGTGAACTCTTTTGAGATTATGGGATGGCGGGGATTCAATCAGGGGGCGTAGATTGCTGATCTGCAAGGGCAAGCTTCTACATAGAATGTTGCTGGTGGAGGAGTAGCCTAATGGTTAGTGCAGTAGACTTTGATGCTAGGGAACTGGGTTCAATTCCCAATGCAGCTCCTTGTGACTCTGGGCAAGTCACTTAACCCTCCATTGCCCCTGGTACAAAATAAGTACCTGAATATATGTAAACCACTTTGAATGTAGTTGCAAAAACTTCAGAAAGGTGGTATATTAAGTACCATTTCCCTTTCCCTCAATGACTTTGCTCCTGAGATGAAAAAAAAAATGACCAAACAAACAAAAATAAAATGAAAATTCCTAAAAACAACATGGGAAGCAACACAAAATAAACAAATTTTGGCTGGCCATCCCTAAAATGAATATGGATGCTGCCAACACTGAATGTTGACCTCCTTGTTACTAAATCACATCTCTTACACAACAAAAAAAATCCATGTCTTCTCTTTCAAACTCAACCTGGATCGCTCTTGCATTTGGTATATCTTTCTACATCACTTTCTTTTACAAGGACCTAGTGCGGTGTTCTGCAATGCAAGACCCCTGGAGACCTCTGGGGTGGCCCCCATTGGCATTCTGTTTTTTTTATAACTTTCAGCCTCTCTACCCAAGCTTGATGGGTGGTGGGGGATGGGAAGAGCCATATGCTTGAAGGGCAAGGCATTTCTCAATCGAATGCCTTTGGAAACACCCACCTCCTTAAGGACACTCCTAATGAAAAGTTTGAAGGGGGGCCGGAAGGCATAGATGTGACTGACGCCCTCTGGTCAGCAGTCAGAGCGGCCAACCTTTAGTTCACTTGGATCCAAAGTGGCCCCAATTGAAACAATTAGTTTACTTTGGGGCTACTTTGTATCATGTACCCAACTCTGCAAACACCCCTAGGAGGAGAGTAAGGTCTCACTTATTTGCCTACGAATGCTAAGACAAAACCCGTCATTTCACTTTAGCTGTATGTTTTAGGTAGGGTTACAATATATCGTAACCCAAGAAGGAGGACACATGCCCCGCCCCCTTTCACACCCCACCCCACCCCCTTTCACACCCACCACGCCCCTTTTCACACCCTCGCTCAGCCCCCTGTCACATTTTCCCCTCCCCCCTGTCACATACCCCGTCGGCCCCCCTCCCTGTCACCCCCCTCCCCTTACCTTACTACTGCCCTGGTGGTCTAGTGACCTCTTCGGGGCAGGAAAGAGCCCCCTCTTTCCTGCCCGGAGCGCTGCCCTGCATGCATCCTTCCTGTTGCTGATCCTCGGCGCCGATTCAAAATGGCCGCCGAGAGCTGAAGTCTCGTGAGGCCACTTCAACTCTCGGTGGCCATTTTGAATCGGCACCGAGATGAGGAGCAGGAAGGATACATGCAGGGCAGGGTTCCGGGCAGGAAAGAGAGGGCTCTTTTCTGCCCTGAAGGCGGAAGAGGTCACTAGACCACCAGGGCACTAGTAAGTAAGGGGAGGGGAGGCTAGCAATCTGCCCGTTTGTCCGGATTTCTGGACAAACAGGCAGATTGGCAAAACCCGCCCGGTTGCCCGGACATGCCCTCAAAAAGAGGACATGTCTGGGTAAATCCGGACATATGGTAACACTAGTTTTAGGGAAAGGGTGGGGTGAAGCAGGTGTGCGGATTGCGGGGAAGCAATTTACCCTCCTAGTATACCCTACAGTTTACAGCTCATGGCTTAAGGCAGCAGAAAATGCAGCGTATTGCGTAATCACTGGTAAGAGACCAGAACACTACAAGCTCAAAACAAGAACAGGAAACAAGAGTAACAATTTTGACTTTTGACAATTATTAGGCGGTAAAGAAAAAAAAGGTAACAATTGCCAAAAAAGAAATCACTGAAGTCGGACATGTTACCTGGCTATGACAAAGAGCACACAACTGACACCCAAGTAAGCCAGCAGAATATACATCCAGATATCAGGGGAGAGAGGATTCAGGAAGGAGAAGACGCCTGGGTTTGTACCGTTGGGCTTGCGGTACAAAATACTTATTCCCAGAGTCATGAAAGGCTTGGAAAAGTCGATGACCTTCTCCCGGACGTAGGTAATCGCTAGCGGTGCTACTGCAAGGTCAGCTTTCTGCGGACAGAAGGAGAAAGAGAAGAAAAATAGGCCATAAGTCAGAAGAAGTGAGTCAGAGGAGGCAATCAAATTCAAGAAAACACAGGCTCTACACTTGAGGAAATCTGTCCCCTTTACCAATTAAGGCGAAATTTAAAGCTCTTTTCTTCCTCTGGTGAAGAAGCTGATTTATACCTCTGCTGTTATTTATTACTTTGCCTGTTTTCTTTCCACTGACCAGTTTCTTATACTGAACACAAAGCCATACAGAGATTAATATGGGAAAACAATAATAAAAAAAACAGTTGGCTTATTCCAATAGACCTAGAAGAAAAGGTAATTTGCAGACACTGCAGTAGAGGGAAGCCTGGTTCAAATTCCACTGACAATACGTGTGACCTTAGGCAAATTACTTAAGGAGTCCTTTTACTAAGCTGTGTTAGGTACTAATACATGTCAAACACAGCTAAAAATGGACTATCACAGGTAGGGTTACCATATGTCCGGATTTACCCGGACATGTCCTCTTTTTGAGGACATGTCCGGGCAACCGGGTGGGCTTTGCAGGGCCGCCAAGAGACTGGGCGAGGCCCGGGACAAGGCCGCCCCCGGGCCCTTCCCACCTGCTACTAGGCCGGGCCCTCTCTCCACCCCCGGGCCCTCTGCACTAACCTTAAGCGCCTCCCTCACCTTCGCGCAAGCAGCAGCAGACCTCTCCTTCCTTCCGTGCCCTGCCCTCACAGAAGTTACGTCAGCCGAGGGCGGGACACAGAAGGAAGGAGTGGTCTGCCGCTGCTTGCTGCGAAGGTGAGGGAGGCACTTAAAGTCAGTTCCGGGAGCGACGGAGGGTGGACGGGCTGGACTGCGGCGGCGGTGCCAGGCCCCCCCCCCCCGGAGGCCCGGGCCCGGAGAATTTTGTCCCCCCTTTCCCCCCACCCCTCGGCGGCCCTGGGGTTTTGCCACTCTGCCCCTTCCTGTTGCTGATCCTCGGAGCCGATTCAAAATGGCCGCCGAGAGTTGCACTGACCTTGCAAGACTTCAACTCTCGGCGGCCATTTTGAATCGGCACCGACATCAGCAACAGGAAGGATGCATGCAGGGCAGCGCTCCGGGCAGGAAAGAGGGGGCTCTTTCCTGCCCCAAAGAGGTCACTAGACCACCAGGGCAGTAGTAAAGTAAGAGAAGAGAAAGGGGGTGATGGGGAGGGGAGGTGATGGGGTGTGACAGGGGGGAGGGGAAATGTGACAGGGGCGGAGCGAGGGTGTGAAAGGGGTGGAGCTGGATGTGAAAGGGGTGGGGCGGGTGTGGTGGGGCGGGGCATGTGTCCTCCTTTTTGGGGGACAAAATATGGTAACCCTAATCACAGGTGGCTGGTTCAAATCCCACTCCGGTACGAACTTAGGAGCCCTTTTACAGAGCAGCAGTAAGCCCGCTCGCTCTTCCGGGACTACTGCCGACCCAACGTGGCCACCGCCGGTAGTCCCACCCCAAGCGCGTGCCATTTCCAGGGGAAAAAAAGAAAACCCCCGGAAATGGATTGTGTGACGATAACCGGGTTAGCGCTGGAGGCCTTATCGCCACACCAATGGGTGGCGGTGAGGGCTCCCCGCCGCATGGCCACACGGTAAGAGTTATCTCACCGCGTGGCCATTTTTTTTGCGGGGGGGGGGGGACTTTTACCGGCTGTGGAAAAAACAGCCCCGGTCTGTGGGAAAAGCATCTCCTGCTGCTACCGCGTGGCCCTTTCCCCCGCAGCTTGGTAAAAAAACACGTTAGATTATGAGTCCTCCTGGGACAGAGAAATATCCAGAGTACCTGAACGTAACTCACCTTAAGCTACTACTGAAAAAGGTGTGAGCAAAATCTAAATAAATAAATAAAGATTCTAGAATTACTACTACTACTACTACTAACTAACCTTTCTAAAGCACTACTAGGGTTACGCAGCGCTGTACAATTTAAACATAGAAGGACAGTCCCTGCTCAAAGAGCTTACAATCTAAAAGACAAGAGAACAATCTAAAGACAAGAATAACAAGATTCCATGCAGAATTTCAAAGTGTAGCAACATTCCATGTAGAACCCCAAAGAGTAACAAGATTCTTAGGGGTGGAGGAGTGGTTAGAGCACTGGTCTTGCAATCCAGACGTTGGCTGGTTCAAATTCCACTGCTGCTCCTTGTGATCTTGGGCAAGTCACTTAACCCTCCACTGCCTCAGGTACAAACTTAGATTGAGAGCCCTCCTGGGACAGAGAAATATCCAGTGTACCTGAATGTAACTCACCTTGAGCTACTACTGAAAAAGGTGTGAGCAAAATCCAAATAAATATAAGACCTTTCTTAAATATGTTTATTATCTACTCATTTTGGGGCTCTTTTATTAAGCTGCATAGGCGCATACGCATTAACCACGTGCTAATATTCTTTTACATTTTTTTTTATTGAGGGACGTGTCATGGGTGGAGAGTGGGTGTTTCTGTGCTAACGTGTTAGCACATGTACATCACCCCATGCTAACTGGTTACCTTATGTTACTCATGTCTTATGTTCCGCAAATACTATGTACTGGTTTACTGCGGATTACAGTAGAAATAAGACGGTCAAATTACCCAGGAAACTACCCAGACATAGAACTTATTACAACAAAAATTCCACACAAATACTATAAGATCCAATGCATAATTATCTGCAGTAATAGACTTCACAAAAAAAAACATTTTCAAAGATTTATGAAATATTACATAATTATTACGAACTTGAATACCCAATGGCAAGGAGTTCCATATCAAGGCTCCCTGATAATTCATAGAGAAATCAAAAATTCTTTCCAATTTAATCTGATTTATGGGAGGAAAGCCTAGCCTACATTGATTTTGGGTTCTACCTACCATTAAATTATGTAACAAAGTAGCCAGGTTGCATAAATATGATGGAGCCATTCCAGGTAAGATTTTAAAAATCAGTATATACAGTTTAAACTGTGTTTGAGCTGGAACCAGGAGCCAGTGCAAATCTTTAAGTAAGCGACTTGCAGACTGAAATCTGCTCACAGAGGGTCCCTTTTACTAAGGCGTGCCAAAAAATGACGCTCAGATCCATTTTTCAGCACAGCTGCAAAAAAGGCCTTTTTTTGGGGGGGGGGGGGCGAAAATGGACATGCGGCAATTGCCGTGCGTCCATTTTGGGCCTGAGACTTAGAGGTAAGGTCTCATGCATTAACCGGGCGGTAATATTTTCTGCCGCGTGTATCGGACACATGTACATAAGTACATAAGCAATTGCCATTCCTTCTCTAACTATTAATGGTTACAGCTGTCAGTTTTATACACTTTTAATCACATGCTTTTGCGTCAAAGATACATATGTCTCTTACTTCTTCTGCAATTAGTAAGTTTTCATTATGTCAGCATTAGTAAATTTCCATGGTATCAACACTTATACTATCGAAACTTACTTAATCTTTTTTTTATATATATATTTTTATTAGATTTTTGAAAGATACATCTAACACAAGAGAAAAAAACCCAACAACAACATGCGCTAATGCACAATATGATAAGGTATAAAAGCTGAGTTCAAGCAAATAAGTTTAAGCTGCAGATGAGAGAAAAAGGTCTAGAGTTTTCCATAAATACCAACATGTAGATTTTGGCAAAAAGGACCACATCCTATATAATAAAAGGCACCTGTAACATTCTGAAGCTGACTGCATGGCTGAGGCATTCCTGCTCTCTGTATCCATCTCCTGAATTGACATCACGTACTTCCGGGTTCGTCACAAGCAGAAGTGACCAACCACACGAGGTTTCTCGGCTTCAGAATGTTGGAGGTGCATTCTATTAAATAGGATTGGTCAGTTCCTTTGAAGCACAGCCAGAGCTCAGCGTCCTGCACATTAACGCTGAGACACCAGAGAGGGGGGGGGGGGGGGGGGGGGGGCTGATACCAGAGAGAGGGAGGGGGGGGGGCCTGACACCAGAGAGGGGGGGAGGTATCTCTGTCACACACACACTCTCTCTCTCACACAGTCAATGTCTTTCTCTCACTCTCACACACTGTCTCTCACACACTCTCTGTCTCACACTGTATCACATTCACTCTATGTGTCACACAGTCACTCACACACTCTCTTGGTCTCATACACTCAGTCTCACAGAGAGTCTGTGTCTCACACACACTCTCTCGCACACACTGTATCTGTGTGAAACACACTCTCCCTCTCTCTCACACACTGTGTCTCACATATGCACTTGCACACACACTCATTCTCACACACACACACACTCTCTTTCTCTCACAGACACACTCGCACCCAGACTCACTCTCTCTCTCTATCTCACACACACACTCTTGCACATTCAGTCTCTCTCACACACACAGTCACTCTCATATACACTCTCTCAAACATACACACTCCAAGGAAAACCTTGCTAGCGCCCGTTTCATTTGTGTCAGAAACGGGCCTTTTTTACTAGTTCTATAATAATGCATGCAAATTTCAGAATATCCACAAAATGCCCATTTCCCCACCTATAACCATGCCCCTTTTTGCCTGCGTGCATTACAAATTAGGTGCATTGTGTTACAGAATACATGAGCAAAAAACAAAAAGGAGGTAAAAACCCTCACGAAACGTGAGATAGAAAGAAAAAAGTGAGGAGAATGGATGAGAATACCAAAAAATATATTTATTCGCATAAAAAATCAAAATTAAAAAATTAACAATGGTTGTATGAAGTATAAAACGGACCCGACATGGCCGTGTTTCGGCCCTAAGGCCTGCCTCAGGGGTCTTTATGCAACCTCAGAAGATGTATCTCAAGGTATGTACTCCAAGGCAAATATCTGAGCGAGAAATCTCTAAGATCTGTATGCTCCTCTCTTCTAAAAAAATATTCTACACCTGCAGACATCTCTTTGGAGAGAAGCATCACACGTTTATTGTGCTTTTCAGCACATTTTATATACATGTTTTTTTAGAAGAGAGGAGCATACAGATCTTAGAGATTTCTCGCTCAGATATTTGCCTTGGAGTACATACCTTGAGATACATCTTCTGAGGTTGCATAAAGACCCCTGAGGCAGGCCTTAGGGCCGAAACACGGCCGTGTCGGGTCCGTTTTATACTTCATACAACCATTGTTAATTTTTTAATTTTTTAATTTTGATTTTTTTATGCGAATAAATATATTTTTTGGTATTCTCATCCATTCTCCTCACAGAATACATGAGAACATAAGAGTAACTATACTGGGTCAGACCAATGGTCCATCTAGCCCAGTATCCTGTTTTCTGAACAGTGGCCAAGCTAGGTCAAAAGTACCTGGCAGAAGCCCAAATTGTGGCAATGGAGGAGTGGCTTAGTGGTTAGGGTGGTGGACTGTGGTCCTGGGGAACTGAGGAACTGAGTGCGATTCCCACTTCAGGCACAGGCAGCTCCTTGTGACTCTGGGCAAGTCACTTAACCCTCCATTGCCCCATGTAAGCCGCATTGAGCCTGCCATGAGTGGGAAAGCGCGGGGTACAAATGTAACAAAAAAAAATACTCCATGTAGAACCCCAAAGAATAGCAAAATACTGGAATCTTAAAGAGTGAAAAGATTCCATGCAGAATGTCAAAGACTAGCAACATTCCATACTACAAATCCCAGGACAAGCAGTTGCTTCCCATAAGTACATAAGTATTGCTACACTGGGACAGACCAAAGGTCCATCAAGCACAGCATCCTGTTTCCAACAGTGGCCAATCCAGGTTACAAGTACCTGGCAAGATCCCAAAACAGTACAATACATTTTATGCTGCTCATCCCAGAAATAAGCAGTGGACTTTCCCCACGTCTATGGACTTTTCCTTTAGGAAGCCGTCCAAACCTTTTTTTAAACCCCGCTAAGCTAACCGCCTTTACCACATTCTCTGGCAACGAACTCCAGAGTTTAATTACACGTTGAGTGAAGAATAATTTTCTCAGCTTCGTTTTAAATTTACTGCTTTGTAGCTTAGCGAGTTATGTGTGTCATTTGTATTAATGCTCATTATTGCTTGTTAAGTGCTGTTATCAATGTTAATTAGCTTGTTAAGTCAATTAAGTTATGCGCGTTGTTATAGAATATGCCTGGATCTCAAGACGTGCTATATAGAATTCCCTAGTTAGTGCTCATTTTTTTTTCAGCACCCAAATTTAGGCATCATTTGTAGAGTCTAGTTCAATTCATGCAGGCACTATAGGGAAGGAATGTGCACTGCCTTGAACAGTGCTTTGAAAGGAGCGTGCAGTATTGATGGCACCCAAAAAAGCAAGGCATTTCATGTTTCTTTCTGCTCATTTCCATTAGCCAACAACATGAGATGATGACGTCCTATGCCATTTCAAACACATGCACATCCCTATTGGAGTGGAGGAGTGGCCTAGTGGTTAGAGCACTGGTCTTACAATCCTGAGGTGGCCGCTTCAAATTCCACTGCTGCTCCTTGTGAGTTGGGCAAGTCACTTAACCCTCCATTGCCTCAGGTACAAACTTAGATTGTGAGTCCTCCTGGGACAGAGAAATATCCAGAGTATCTGAATGTAACTCACCGTTAGCTACTACTGAAAAAGGTGTGAGCAAAATCTAAATAAATAAATAAATATTTGAGATTCTACATGGAATGTTGCTATTCCACTAGCAACATTCCATGTAGAAGCCTGCCCTTGCAGATCAGCTGCGCAGGCTTCTGTTTCTGTGAGTCTGACGTCCTGCATGTCAGACTCATAGAAACAGAAGCCTGCGCGGCCGCATTGCTGATCTGCAAGAGCAGGCTTCTACATGGAATGTTGCTAGTGGAGGAGTAGCCTAGTGGTTAGTGCAGTGGAACATGGAATGTTGCTACTATTTGAGATTCTGTTGCTACTATTTGAGATTCTACACAGAATGTTGCTAGTGGTGGAGTGGCCTAGTGGTTAGAGCACTGGTCTTACAAGCCAGAGGTGGCCAGTTCAAATCCCAGTGCTGCTCCTTGTGATCTTGGGCAAGTCACTTAACCCTCCATTCCCTCAGGTACAAACTTAGATTGTGAGCCCTCCTGGGACAGAGAAATATCCAGAGTACCTGAATATAACTCACCCTGAGCTACCACTGAAAAAGGTGTGAGCAAAATCTAAATAAAATATTAGAGGATGGGGGAAGAAAGGCAGCCAGGAAAAAAAAGGAAGGGTATCTGTCCAGAGCTCCCTTATGCTGGATGAGTGAAGAGTTGGCCATATTCCCCAGGATTCTATATATTGCGCCTTAATTTCCTGGTGGATATCGAAGCGTATTCTATAACAGTGCACATAACTTAACTGGTTAACTAGCTAATGAGTGCTGTTAATTGGATGTTAACAAGGATGTGCAGAGAAAGGGAGAGCCTGGGGAAAGGGGCTCCGTGATTTCAGAACGCAAAAGCTCAGGGGTTAGGAATAAAGAAGAAATTGCAGCCGGATGAAATAACACTGAAGGAAGACTTTTCTTCGGCCCTTAGCCACAGCTCCAGGATCACCCAACTACCATCCTAGCAAGCTAGAAGGAGAAAGATGTGACAAAACGAAACAAGAACACAATTGCACTCAGTCAGCTCATAAATGAGAAATGCCTTCTGTTGTCTATTTGCTTGCTAAATGTACATTTCAGTCATGCTCACTGAATCAGCCCGCTGCTGATAAATGCTGCTAGACCAGCCTCATGAAGAGCACAGAAGTGTAGCTTACCTTAAAGTACAGACAACATGACAAGTGTTTTCAGCTAAGGCACAGTGAGTTCCCCTTGAAAAGCAAGTCAGATCCTGGGCTGTATTCATCACCTACTTTCACTACCTGATCTACAATTACTCTCCTACAGAAAGAAAAGGAAAGACATCTGCAATGTAGCGTGAACACCAAGGGAAAAGAGAAGAGAAAAGGTGCAGCTGGTGTTTTCATGTTGACGGAAAGCAGCGCTTTACGAGGGAACCCTTCTGCTCTGCAGTGGAGTTCCCAAATAATTATCCGGTCGATACGAAGGCGTCACCATTAGATCTGATCATTCAAATGCGGTGAATAAAGAAAGAACAGGTCCTGCGATTCAGATACGGGTTAATTACAGGACATAAGGACTAATGTCGGGAAGTATTTTTTCACGGAGAGGGTGGTGGATATGTGGAGAACTCTTATTGATAAAACGGATAACAAGAATAATAACAGTAGTATCAAAAAATTACATCACAAGAGTATCAACATATGTACATATATACAACCCCCCCACCACCACACAAATAAAACCCTAACCCCACCAAACAAATTATTTATGGTGGTTTTAACCTTACGTGTTTCCACCACCAAGCAGCAGCACCAAACCCCACCCTCACCCACTCCCACCTTTCCACCTCCTGGACTGCCCTAACCACATCCCAACTAACCCGCTTCACAGACCTATATTCCTGGCGCAGGGAGACCCCGCAACGCGCCATCCAGAGGTGGAACCTGATGACAACCGAGATAGATATGTGGAATGCCCTCCCGCGGGAGGTGGTGGAGATGAAAACGGCAATGGAATTCAAACATGCGTGGGATAAACACAAAGGAATCCGGTTGAGATGGAATGGTTCCATGGAATCTTAGCGGAGATTGGGTGGTGACACCGGTAATTGGGAAACAAAACGGGAGCTGGGCAGACTTTGACGGTCTACGCCCTGATCGTGACTGAATAGATAGGGTTGGGCTGGAGTGTAAATTTGAAGGGGCTTCGACGTTAGCTTCAGAACTTAGTACAAGAACAGTACTGGGCAGACTTCTACGGTTTGTGCCCTGAGAAAGGCAAGGACAAATCAAACTCGGGTATATATATAAAGTATCTTGTTGGGCAGACTGGATGGACCGTGCAGGTCTTTATTTGCCGTCATTTACTATGTAAGCTTTTACTAAGCTGTGGTATATCATATCAAATGAAGAGACTGTGAGGTCCTTTTACTAAGGTGCACTGAAAAATGGCCTGCAGTAGTGTAGACGCATGTTTGGGCGTGTGCAGAATTATTTTTTTAGCGCACCTACAAAAATGCCTTTTTTTTTGCCAAAAATAGACATGTGGTAAAATGAAAATTGCCATGCATCCATTTTGGGTCTGAGACCTTACCGCAAGCCATTGACCTAACAGTAAGGTCTCACGCGGTAACCGGGCGGTAATGGTCTATGTGCGTCAAATGCCACTTGACGTGCGTAGCTGCTGTGCGTCAGAAAATATAAAAATATTTTTCAGGCACGCGCAGTGGATGTGCGCCAAAATTGAAATTATCGGCCGGTAACTCCAATTTGGCGTACGTTGGCACCTACGCAGCTTAATAAAAGGGCCCCTGTGTCTTTATGGGTCCTTTTACAAAGGTGCACTGAAAAATGGGCTGCGTTAGTGTAGGCGCGTGTTACAGAATTATCCTCAATTGGCAGATCTGCATATATTTGCAAAGACCCACAGTTATTGGAGTGGAGGAGTGGCCTAGTGGTTAGGGTGGGGGACTTTGGTCCTGAGGAACTGAGTTTGATTCCCGGCACAGGCAGCTCCTTGTGACTCTGGGCAAGTCACTTAACCCTCCATTGCCTGCCGCATTGAGCCTGCCATGAGTGGGAAAGCACGGGGTACAAATGTAATAAAATAAAAATAAATTGTCTGTTATTGATTGTGAACTCAGTTAATGTATTTGGGGGTCAATATTCAAAAGAGTTTAACTGTGCCTGGTTAAACCATACTGAGCTTGCTGGCTGCCAATAGTCTGCAGCAGTTAAGGGGGGGGGGGGGGGGGAGTAGAGCCAGCGCTTAGCCAGTTAGCGGTGTTCTTCGGTCATCTGGCTGACTAAGTAAGTGCATAAGTTACATCATATAAAAGACTGTTCTAACTTTATGCACCGAGGGGTCCTTTTACTAAGGTGTGCCGAAAAATGGCCTGCACTGGTGTAGACATGTGTGTTCGATGCGCGCAGGTACATTTTTCAGCGCACCTGCAAAAAAGGCCTTTTTTGGCCGAAAATTGGTGTGCGTCCATTTTGAGCCTGAGACATTACCGTCACCCATTGACCTAGTGGTAAAGTCTCAAGCACTAACCGGGCGGTAATGGTCTATGCGCATACAATGCCGATTACTGCTCGGTTAGCGCCGTGTGCCCTGGAAATTTTTCCAGTGCGCTTAGTGGATGCGTGTAAAAAATGAAATTACTGCCCACCCAGGAGCGATAGTTCAAAATTGACGTGCGTAGGACGTGAATATGTGCTTACGTAGCTTAGTAAAAGGGCGTCTTAGTTAACCAGTGCATACTGTATACCTGGATATTTGATGCCAGGAGCCATGCCTGCCCAGACATTTATTTAACTCTGCTGTTCAGTCATTATCGTTATTAGCGCTACATCCTTATTCTTCTGTAGCATTCATGTATTGTACTTTTTGTGTTTTCATAACTCATGTAAGCCATATTGTGCCTGCATTTGTGGGAAAATGTGGGGTAGAAATGAACTATAAATACATAAATAAATGTATTTATTTGTTACATTTGTATCCCACATTTTCCCACCTATATGCAGGCTCAATGTGGCTTACATAATACCGGAGAGGCGTTCGCAGACTCCGGTGTGAACAAATACAAAGTGATGTTGTGGTAAGATAAGGTTCATGTGGGACGGTCACATTAGGGAATCGTAAAGCGGAAGAGTTCTATGTCCTTTACGTACTTTAGTTTTGCTGTGTTGCAGAGTCCAGGCATTCAAGTTGGGTCGGTAGGACATGCCTTTTGAAACAGATTAGTTTTTAGTGATTTCCGGAAGTTTAGGTGGCCGTATGTTGTTTTCAAGGCTTTTGGTAAGGCGTTCCACAGTTGTGTGCATATGTAAGAGAAACTGGATGCATAAGTTGATTTGTATTTAAGTCCTTTGCAGCTTGGGAAGTGGAGATTTAGATGTGTCCGTGACGATTCAGATGTGTTTCTGGTTGGTAGGTCAATGAGGTCTCTCATATATCCCGGGGCTTCGCCGAAGATAATTTTATGAACCAGGGTGCAGATTTTGAAAGCAATACGTTCTTTGATCGGGAGCCAGTGTAGTTTTTCATGGAGGGGTTTTGCGCTTTCAAACCGCGTTTTTTTCCAAATATAAGCCTGACTGCCATGTTTTGAGCAGTCTGAAGTTTCTTTAAGATTGTTCTTTGCATCCCGCATAAATTCCATTGTAGTAGTCATTGAATATCTGGGTTGACTTCAGCCCATGGCTGTTTTTTTTTTTTTGTGTGTGGAAAATGGATCTTAGTGATTGGTGCTGGGAAGGAGAGTGATCGTGAAAAGACGACGATGGCATTGAAGGGATCTGGGGCAAGAGGGGGGCATTAGAGAATAGAAATGAAGAATGATCTCAGGCAGGAGTGGTAGAGATAGAAAAGATGGACAGTAAGACAGGAAACACAGACGGACAAGAAGATGGGAGAATTAGGGAGCAATGGAAGAACAATGAGGGGGACAAAGAGGGATCAAAGAAGGGAAGAGGAGAAACATAGAATCCTAGTTGGGGGAGGGGAGGATGTAGGAGAGCAAGGGGCAATTCCCTCACATCCCAAAGCCTCTCCAATGCACATTTTTGCTTTGTCCACCCTCCCACATCATTGTCATCTCCTCATTTTTCCAGCTGTCCAATAGCCTTCAAAGTTCCCTAACTTTTCTCCCACAATTGGTTATATGCTGACAACCTTCAATTTATCATATGTGTTGAGAAATCAGTTTTGTTGACTATGGATCATATCTGCCGGCTCCAACCAGATTCTGCCACCGGACTATTCCGTCCCTAACTGGACATTGCCGCTGTGGTCAGAGGAGATATTCAGTGAAACTTAACGGGGCTGTTGAATATCTCCTCTGTATCTTGACCATTCCCTACTAACGACCGCACCTCAAGTATTGTGTTCAATTCTGGTTGCCGCACCTCAAAAAAGACATAGTGGAATTGGAAAAGGTGCAGAGAAAGGCGACAAAGATGATACAGGGGATGGGACAGCTTCTCTATCAGGATAGGCTGAAGAGGCTGGGGCTCTTCAGCTTGGAGAAAAGGCGGCTGAGGGGAGATATGATAGAGGTCTATAAGATAATGAGTGGAATGGAACGGGTTGATGTGGAACGTCTGTTTACGCTTTCCAAAAATACTAGGACTAGGGGGCATGCGATGAAGCTGCAGTGTGGTAAATTTAAAACGAATCGGAGGAAATTTTTCTTCAATCAACGCGTAGTTAAACTCTGGAATTTGCTGCCGGAAAAGGTGGTTAAGGCGGTTAACTTAACGGACTTCAAAAAAGGGTTGGACGGCTTCCTGGAGGAAAAAGCCGTAGAATGTTTTTGATTGGACGAGGGAATACAGTATTTCTAGGATGGGCGGGACAAATTGCTTGTTCTTTTGGCCGCTGTCGGTGATAGGGTACTGGGCTCGATGGACCCTTGATCTGTCCCAGCATGGCGATGCTTATGTACTTATGTAACAAGAGGGAGGAGGTTACAGTTGAAACGTTGACTAAAGCTTCTTTGGCTCTCCTCAATTCAGGGTCCTTTACTAGTCTTTCTATAATGACATTTTTTTTCCACTTGCACTTATTGTTTCTGTCTTTCTTTCTCTTTCTCTCTCTCTCTCTCTCTCTCTTTTATATAAACATGTAATATATCTGGTTTTATAAGGGCTGGCTTATTTCCCCCATTTGCTCAATGAAGATTAGGTGTGACGAATGTTCGCCTTCAGTTTCTCTACTAACTGATGTATGACTTTTGGAAGCAATCTTTCTGCAATTAACCTTGAAGTGCGTAACCAACGCTTGAGTCACCTTTATCCAAAACGGCAAAAATTAAGACACAGTTAATTTCTCTCAGGATGAAGTAGTTTAGTCATTAGAACATTTGACCGTGGTTTAGAAGATGCCCTACGAATCTAAGACTTCTTTCCATCAGCAACCATCTGTGTGACTTTTGCAAGGTCAATTTGGGGCTTATTTTTGAAGCCCTGTGCACGTTTTAGATGCGCATAACCTGGCATCATATACACGTCTAAACCCAGATTTTACAAAGCCAGGCTATACAAGTCTAAAATTCAAAAAATGTGCAAATGACAAGGGGGTGTGATCTGGGCATGTGTGGGGTGGCACTATGGCAGTCTGAATAAAATAAATGTGCATGCCCCAATTCAAAAGGGGAATGCAAACCTATGTCCAAAAATATCGGTGCTGGGATTTACATCTGCTCCCCAGGTCATCTAGGTTGTAGAAAGGTGCTTGGGTTGCATAATGCTCCACTGGAGGGATTAGAGTAGGTTGTCTCCATAATCCCCCAGTGACCGAGGTGCCCCCTAAACTACTACTACTACTTATCATTTCTAAAGCGCTACTAGACGTACACAGCGCTGTAATTTGAACATGAAGAGACAGTCCCTGCTCGACAGAGCTTACAATCTAATTAGGACAGACAAACAGGACAAATAAGGGATAAAGACAAAGGGTAGCAAGATTCCGGAATCCCAAAGGGTAGCAAGATTCTGGAATCCCAAAGAGTAGCAAGATTCTGGAACCCAAATAATAGCAAGATTCCGGAATTTCAAAGACTACTACTACTTATCATTTCTATAGCGCTACTAGACGTACACAGCGCTGTACACTTGACGATGAAGAGACAGTCCCTGCTCTACAGAGCTTACAATCTAATTAGGACAGACAAACAGGACAAACAAGAGATAAGGGAATATTAAAGTGAGGATGATAACATAAGGGTTCTGAACAAGTGAATAAGGGTTAGGAGTTAAAAGCAGCATCAAAAGGTGGGCTTTTAGCTTAGATTTGAAGACGGCCAGAGATGGAGCTAAAAGCAGCATTAGCCAAGGATATTGGGCTCTGTGACAGTGTCAGAAAACATAGACATGTATGGTTCTAAGGGGTCATTTTACTAAGGCACGTAAGGCACCTACTCGCATCCAACGCATGTCAAATTGGAACTACCGCCCAGCTACTGCATGCCTCGGGCAGTAATCCCATTTTTTACACACGTCCAAAATGCGCCGTGTGGTGCCCAGTTAGCGCATGAGACCTTACTGCCAAGTCAATGGTCTCAGGCCAAAAATGGGACGTGCGCTCGTTGTCATTTTGCCGCACACCCATTTTTGGCCACAAAATAAAAAGGCCTTTTTTCCAGGCGCGCTGAAAAACGTACCTGCGTGCATCCAAAACACATGCCTATGCCAGCGCAGGCCATTTTTCAGCACGCCTTAATAAAAGGGCCCCTAAAATGTATTTATTTATTTATTTGTTGCATTTGTATCCCACATTTTCCCACCTCTTTGCAGGCGCAATGTGGCTTACATAGTACCGTAATCGGCGTTAACCGATTCCGGTGTGAACAAATACAAGGTGTGAGTAATATCAAGGTGATATTATGGTAGCGTGAGATACATATATGGTAAAGACAATTGGGGCAAACTTAGTGAGGGAAAGGAAGAGTTAGGATATGTCCGTTACGATTTTTGGTTATGTTGTGTCGCAAATGTCCAGGTTTTTTATGTTGGGTCGGTGGGGTATGCCCTTCTGAACAGTTCTGTTTTTAGTGCTTTCCGGAAATTCATACATGTGTTTGTGCTAGCACATAAATGCAAAAGTTCTGAAGTGATGTTAGATGTTTTTTGGATCCTCCTCCTCCTTGTCTCCTTCGCTGTGTTCATTTGATATTTATTACTCTACAATGGGTGACCCTTCTCCATGTTACTGACACATAAGGGGGAACCCAGTACATAGCACCCAAAGTTAGATGCCGTTAAGATCCGTGCTAAGTGTCAATCTTATAAAAGTCCCTTGGCGCTAAGCAATCTTCATAGAATAAAACTTAGCACAGATTCATGCCAGGGGCGTAGCCAGACAACAGATTTTGGGTGGGCCTAAAGAAGAACTGGGTGGGCACCAATTGTTCTCCCCCTTCCCCCAATCACCACCCCAAAAATATCTCAACTGGTGGGAAAACGCTTCTTTCCACCTTGGCAGTCTGCAGCAGGCATGCACTGAAAACTGAACATGCGCAGGTGCCGGTATCATGGAGAGTAGCGTTTTCGTTACCATCTGGAGGAAGTCTTCAGCTGGCCGAGCTTGGGATCCCGAAACAAAAAAGCAACACTGGGCCTTCAGGATTGAGATGATCAAAGTCTTTTATTAATTGACAGATAGACCCGACACGGGCCGTGTTTCGGCGCACTAGCACATGCCTCAGGGGTCAGCAAATCCTGATCAAAAAATTGTAAGCGGTATTGTCACAGTGTAGCACCTTTGATATGGAATGGAGTCTCAATTGCTCCGAGAGCGTAATCAGCATGGGCAACGCTGTCAGTCTAAAAAAACCGCTGAAAACTGAACATACGCAGGTGCCGGTATCATGGAGAGTAGCGTTTTCATTACCATCAGGAGGAAGTCTTCAGCTGGCCGAGCTTGGGATCCCACCAGCTACCAGCTACTGTTGGGTGGGCCTGAGCCCTAAGTGGGTGGGCCCCGGCCCACCCAGGCCCATACGCCACTCATTCCTGCGTCCAACGTTTGGTGCGAAGATGTAAGCCTGCTGAAGCCTGGAAGTTGGGTATGTAAATGATCCTATTGTATAGCACTGCACCTAATTTTGGGAATGCCCTGACCACACCCCCTTTCGAGTTGAACGCGAGACCATTTAGGTATGCAGTGTAATAAAATAGTGCAGATGTGTAAGTCCTAATTAGTGCTGATTAACAACTCATTTACTAATTAGTTTACATGCAGATCTAGTATGCAGGCCCAACTATGGACAACCTTTATAGCACTGGTTCTCAAACCTGGACCTGGAGGCATGCCAACCAGTCAGGTTTTCAGGATATCCACAATGAATACTCATGAGATAGATTTGCGTGCAGTGGATGGAAGTGCATGCAAATCTCTTTCCTGAATATTCATTGTGGGTATCCTCAAAAGCTGACTGGATGGGCTGCCTCCGGGACAAGGTGTCACGCCCCTCACCTCCTCATTGGCGGGGCTCTACGGCGGCATGGGGACGCCCACTGCCATGACAGATCCGGCACTCCGGGACGGTACTGTGCTCCCCTGCAGTCTTCTCCGGCACTATGCACTTGCCCGAGGTCGCCCACATCGCTCTACATCCCTGCCGGCTCTGCACGCTTCCAAGGAACTCCCAAGGCTGTTTGGGACCGTCGACCCGCCTCCTGGTTCTTGACCTTGCTTGTACTTGGATTACCCTCTCATCTGCTGCCTGCCTGTAAGACCTTGCTTGTACCTGGATTACTCTCTCATCTGCTGCCTGCCTGTAAGACCTTGTTTGTACCTGGATTACTCTCTCGTCTGCTGCCTGCCTGTAAAACCTTGCTTGTACCTGGATTACTCTCTTGTTTGCTGCCTGCCTGTAAGACCTTGCTTGTACATGGATCTCTCCTCTGCCAGCTGCCTGCCTGTTGGACTGTTGCCTGTACCCAGGCCACTCCCTTCTACTCTCCTCCAGCTGGTTTCCTCAGCACCCCTCTCATCTTCTCTCTACGTGTCCTGTCAGCCGCCCGCACCTGGGGGCTCAACCCCCGGGGAACGGCGGCCACCGCAGGTGAACCTCGGGGTTGCTCAGCCTCCAAGCAGAGTCAGGGTGCTCCATTTGGTACAAAGAACTCACAAACCTGACACAAGGCTTGGGAACCACTGCTTTATACAATCCAGGAGATTATGTCTATTTCTCCATATAATCTTAGAACATACTCTATACTTACAGATCAAGTTCTAAAACACTAGTACAATTTGAGATGCTCTGACCTGGATGTCTCAATTCTGATTTGTGCATCCTTTCTCAATTGCCCCTCCAAATGTCCTCTAGCCATGGGACCCAAGTGAAGACAAGGCAGAAGCCCAAATCAAACTTTACCAGTGAACAAAACCACTAAGCCATCCTGCTCGATCTTTCTCCTTTCACCATCTTTCCAGCACATATACTTATTTCAGATGATGGTTGGACAGTACCCGAACTGATTCCTGTATCCTTAATACCCTACAGGCGAAAATAGATTTAAAAGACTGCTCATCATTAGGATGCAGTGTTAAATATGCAAAAGGCAAAGAGGCAAGCAGTCTCAGGTGCCAAGCAGAGAATCAACTGAAAGAGCATACATTAGCACATGTTTTTCACAAGTGCGGAATGCCAGTGGACTAATTAATAATGTCAGCGCCAACAAATTCAATAAACATTTCAACAGCTATTTGTTTGGTAACACAGTCCATGTTTTTGTGTGTGGGGAGAATGAATGCCACTGCGTTTTGACTTGATTGCCTCAAGAAAACGAAGGATAAAATTCGCAAGGTGTTGAGACAGAGGAGTTTCACTTTTTTAAATGATCATCAACACTGTTCTAACTTTAGTAGAGTAAACAATAGCTTAATGGGCCTTAAAAATGTTGTGAAAAACTAGGAAATTCTTTGTGAACAAAAAAATAGTCTTAACCAGATGAGGCGAGGCTGTTGTGTTGCTCAAATTACTTTGTTTTGCTAAATTATGTTACAACCATGTTAAAAAGTTTAAGTTTCTCAATTGTTGATATACCACCTCTTTTGAAGCACAAATCGAGGTGGTTTACAAATGACTATTCAGGTAATTTGTACTGTCCCTGGTGGGCTCACAATCTAAGTATATTGTACCTGGGGCAATAGAGGGCTAAGTGACTTGCCCAGGGTCACAAGGAGCTGCAGTGGGAATCGAACTCAGTTCCCCAGGATCAAAGTCCACTGCACTAACCACTAGGCTACTCCTCAACTCATTCCACCAATAAGAGCCTGCCCTCATCAGTGATGTCACAATGGCTTGATTGCCCAATATTTGGCTCACTTCTGATATTGTGATGTCATAAGGGAAAGGAGGAAGGGGAAATGGGACTTGATATACCGCCTTTCTGAGGTTTTTGCAACTACATTCAAAGCGGTTTACATATATTCAGGTACTTATTTTGTACCTGGGGTAATGGAGGGTTAAGTGACTTGCCCAGAGTCACAAGGAGCTGCAGTGGGAATTGAACCCAGTTCCCCAGGATCAAAGTCCACTGCACTAACCACTAGGCTACTGCTCCACTCCACTCCACCAATAAGAGCTAACCTCATCAGTGATGTCACAATGGCTTGATTGGAGCTCACTTCTGATATTGTGATGTCATAAGGGGAAAGGGGAAAGGGAAATGATACACTGGCTTTCTGAGGCTTTTTGCAGCTACATTCAAAGCGGTTTACTTATATTCAGGTACTTATTTTGTACCAGGGGCAATGGAGGGTTAAGTGACTTGCCCACAGTCACAAGGCGCTGCAGTGGGAATTGAACCCAGTTCCCCAGGATCAAAGTCTGCTGCACTAACCACTAGGCTACTTCTCCACTCCACTCCACAGAAATTGAACCTGGTTCCCCAGGATCTTAACCCACTGGTGACCATTGGGCAGCAGTGGGAATTGAACCTGGTTGCCCCAGTTCACAACCTGCTGTACTAACATTAGGCCACACAAGAAGTAGAAGTGATACGTGTGTGAGTTGACTTTTTTTTTTTTTGGGGGGGGGGGGAGGTTTCTGAAGGTATCCTACCATTAGGACACTATAATGCTGATAGAGGGAAGATCTATAAAGGGAAACCTATATGTAGCTGCTGGAGTCTATTCTAGAAAGAAAGGTAGGCACCGGCTTTCCTTTATAGAATACTAGCAAAAAAAGCCCTTTCTCATTGAAATGAAACAGGCCCTAGCAAGGTAATCACCTTCTGCAATTAATGTTTTTAAGGGAAGTTCCAGCATCCCCCTTCCCTCCCTCCCTCCCCAGTTCCAGGCCCCCCCTCCCTTCTGCCCAGTTCCAGGGTCGTTGCCCCTCCCTCCAAGTTCCAGGGTCATCATTCCTCCCTCCCTCCCTTCCAGTTCCAGGCCTCTTCCCTCCAAATTTTAAAAGTCATCCTGACTTACCTCGTCAGGGTTACGGTGGCCGGCAGCAGTGGTAAAAAGCGTGCAGGCTCGGCACTTACTTCAGTTTTCCCTTCTCTGTTTCTCAGCTCTGGTCCCGCCCTCATTTCCTGTTTCCGCAAGGGCGAGACCAGAGCTGAGAGACAGAGAAGGAAAACTGAAGTAAGTGCCGAGCCTGCACGCTTTTTACCGTGCGAGGTAAGTCAGGATGACTTTTAAAATTCGGAGGGAGGGGGCCTGGAATTGAAAGGGAGGGAGGAAGGGACGACGACCCTGGAACTGGAAGGGAGGGGGGACCCTGGAATTGGGAGGGAGGGAGGGGGGACGGACGACGACCCTGGAACTCGGAGGGACGGAACGAACTTCCGCTGGTTGAATATTATATGCAGCCTTCCCTTCCCTCCGAGGGTGGGGCACTGAGAGCGACTGCGAGGTCTATGGTTGGTCCCTTCTCCTTCTGACGTCGCGTTTTTTTCCCTGGCAACTATACAGAGTTCCCTCGAGGGCGAGGCGATTACGAACCCTATGAACACTACACGGCTTCACTGCCACGGAGTCAGCTTCAGAACGTTGGAGGTGCAAATTATTATATTAGATAAGTAGACCAACTTACGTCAGCCATACTGCCGGAGTAAATGCTTGGGCCTAGATTGGAGGGATACATACATAACATACAATATAGAGATTAGAAAGTCATGGGATATGAGGTAGTGTCCTATTGTGGTTAAAAGATAGAAAACAGAGAGTAGGGTTAGATGGTCAGTATTCTCAATGAAAAAGGGTTGATAGTAGAGTTCCCAAGGGGTTTAAAAAGGGCTGGATAATTACCTAAAAGAAATGTCCATATGCCATTAAGATGGACTTAGGAAAACCCACTGCTTATTTCTAGGATAATCAGCATAAAATCTGTTTTACTGTTTTGAGATCTTGCCAGGTACTTGTGACCTGGATTGGCCACTGTTGGAAACAGGATACTGTGCTTGATGGACCTTAGGTCTATCCCAGTATGACAACACTTATGTATTTGGGATTCTGAATGGAATTTTACAACTCTTTGGGGTTCTACGTGGAATGTTGCTACACTTTGAAATTCTGCATGGAATCTTGGTATTCTTTAGAATTCTAGAATTTTGCTACTCTTTGGGGTTCTACATGGAAAGTTGCTATCCTTTGTTTTTCTACCAGGTACTTGTGACCTGGATTGGCCACTGCTGGATACAGGATACTGTGCTTGATGGACCTTTGGTCTGTCCTAGTATGGCAACGCATATGTTCTTATTCTATAAGTTCTAAATGTGTATCTCTTTTCCAGGCAAACATGAATCAGTTGTTTACTTTTTCAAAAAAAAATGCAAAGACTAAGGGAAAATGCTGTCACAGGTCTGGGAGGTAGCGCCCTTAGGCTACAGCCAGGCAGGTGGTAGAGTAAGGATTCCCGGCCTGCAGGTGAGTTGCCCATAGCATTGAGGAGGTAGTGAGAGGTCCCTGGGGCAGGTCTGATGAACCAGGACCTGGATGGCTCTGAAAAAATACCTTGGAGGGCAGGCCTGGCGAATCAGGACCTGAGTGGAGCCAGAGGCAGGACACTCAACGGGACTGGAAGCAAGAGCATTGGTTAGGACTGGAGCCAAGGACTCATTTCTGAAATGGAGGCAGAACACTGAGCAGGGACCAAACACTGTGAAAGCAGTGAGAGGAAGGGACAGCTGCCTGAAATAGGACTGGGCACCAGACATCATCAACGTGTATCCATCCCAATCCTGCACTGCAGGACTTTCAAAATGCCATCAGAGGAAGATGCAAACAGATGCCCTGAAGACCGTGATGCCAGCAGCCCATCGTGACAAACTTCTGCTGGACCACAAACCTGACAGTCTCTTGACTGTAGGTCGGGAGGAAGGCGCAAGGCATAGCCTAGGGCCATGACAAGCGCCCTACTACTACTACTTATCATTTCTAAAGCGCTACTAGACGTACGCAGCGCTGTACACTTGAACATGAAGAGACAGTCCCTGCTCGACAGAGCTTACAATCTAATTAGGACAAACGAGATAACGGAATATTAAAGTGAGGATGATAAAATAAGGGTTCTGAACAAGTGAATAAGGGTTAGGAGTTAAAAGCAGCATCAAAAAGGTGGGCTTTTAGCTTAGATTTGAAGACGGCCAGAGATGGAGCTTGACATACTGGCTCAGGAAGTCTATTCCAGGCATATGGTGCAGCAACATAAAAGGAATGGAGTCTGGAGTTAGCGGTGGAGGAGAAGGGTGCAGATAAGACAAATTTACCCAGTGAACAGAGTTCCCGGGGAGGAATGTAAGGAGAGATGAGAGTGGAGAGGTACTGAGGAGCTGCAGAGTGAATGCACTTATAGGTCAATAAGAGGAGTTTGAAATGTATGCGGAAACGGATAGGAAGCCAGTGAAGTGACTTGAGGAGAGGGCTAATATGAGCCCTAACATTACTATCAAACAAGAAGCAGAAAATATTATTTTTTTCACTCGGTGCATAATTAAGTTTTGGAGTTTGTTGCTGGATAACACAGTAAAAGCTGTTGGCATAGCCAGGTTTTAAAAAAGGTTTGAACAAGTTGCTGGAGAAAAGCCCCTGAACTGTTATCACGACAGATTTGGGGAAAGAGACTGCTTATCCCTGGGGGTATGCTGCATGGAGTCTAACCTAATCTTCAAGATCCTGCCAGGTACTTGTTACCTGGATATGCCACTGTTGCACAACAACAGCGAAGATGACGCACAAAAAATGACAAAAAAAAAATGTGAAAAAACAAGACAACACTTCAAATAAAAACTTTTTTTTTAAAAAATCGTAGAATTTTATTGAAAGGTGATATGACTCGACACAGCTGTGTTTCGGCCCAACCTTCCTGCGTCAGGCGTCTTTACACCATATATGTATTTTCTTGTCTTTTTGAACCTTAATATGCAGAATGTTCTGGAAACCAGAACTTTATTTGAGCAACGGAGTCTTAATACAGACTCTGTAGGTACCGACTTTGAACGGTCTCCGTATTGAACTACTAAACTCAAAAGATCCGGAGCTATCTGTATCTGGCAGCTTTCAGTTCTTGTCCTTTAGCCTGTCCACTTCCTGCCTAGTGTTGTATTGTCTGTCTGTGAGTCCTAGCCCAGTTTTCTGCCTTGCTTCCCATATATATTCCTTTCCCCTCTGACCCTCAGTCCCTGTTCAGTCTAGTTGGTATCCAGTTCCTGCCCTGTCTGGTAAGTCCTGCCGGCCGCCTGCACCCAGGGGCTCAACTCCTGGGGAATGCGGTCAAACGCAGGTGAAGTCTAGCTGTTCCTGATCTGCCTGTTACAGCTTGTTTGCCTCAGCTGCAACTCCAGTCCAGGGTTCCAGTCTTGTTCTGCCTTGTCTCTGGTTTTGGGGTGGTTTTGCCTGCCACTGCCACTCCACGGCAGTGGTCCAGGAGCTCACAAACCCAGTGTTTCTATGAGAAGCCTAACACCGCCGTGCAAACAAATTGAGTCCTATTTTCCCCAGTACGGGACATGGCATATGCTGGGGATGGAAGTACCACTGCTTCCCGCATTGGACCGGCATTAGCTCCAAATTGGCGCACAGTAAGCCCGCGTTGGGCTTACCACCGCTTTGAAAAAAGGGCCCCTAAATGCTTTGAAAATGCGCTTCCATGCGTCCTTCCGCAAAATGCTGAAAAAAACATTCTTGATGAGTACTGCTTTTCATAATAACAAAATATGATTCAACTGTTAACGATATTATCTGTCTTCAATGCTTCTCTGATAGTAATACAGTAATACCTCGGTTTTCGTTGACTTTGATTATCGTCTGTTTCAGTTTTCGTAAATTTGTTCCGCGAAAAATTTGTCTCGGGTTTTGTCGGCATGCCCACGTGACCTCGCTGCTAATTTTGCAAAGACAAAGGGTGACCCACGCCTTCCATACGCCAAGAAGAGTCTTCAGAAAGGTAAATGCCATGTTAAATGTTCATTTATTCTTTACATTAGTCTTTTATATTCATATGGAAATAATTGCCTCGGTTTTCATCGGTTTTGGATTTCGCCGATTGTTTTCGAAGGGTTATCAACGAAAACCGAGGTATCACTGTAATCTACTTCTTTTGGCGGGATTTAATAATATATGCTTACTGTGAACCTTTTATTGTTAGTCAATGCTGTTTATTGCTTGCAAGTCACGTGGAACCTGAGCCAGTTTGGGATAATATGGGGTATAAATATCATAAATAAATAAATATGACCTGGTTTGGCCAGTATGGTGATGCTTATGTTCTTATACCAGCCCCAAAATCTGCATTCAATGACAAAAAGCAAGCCCCTCTTATGTATACTGGCAACCTGCTCATTGAATCTTAACAGCCAGCTGCATCTGCTCCTTAAATAGAAATTCACTGCCTTGAATATTCATACTGAAGTCTGTGCTCCTAATGGTGTCCCAGCCTCCGTTCCTCTTCATTTCTAGCTGGTTGCTTTCCCCCCATTTCTCACTCAGTTTCCTAATTGCTTCCATATGGCAAGTCACCTTTTCTTAAAGCCACATCCTCCAGCAGACCATTCCTGAATTGTTTGAGCTTGAGAGACGATAAGTCTGATGCAGATATATTTCAACTATATTCCATAAAGATGGGTACAGAATGAACTGATCCAACCAACTACAAGTATTCAATATAATCCTCAATAAATATTCAAGTCTGTGAAGTAAATCTACTTCACAGACTTGAATATTTATTGAGGATTGTATTGAATATTTTTAGTTGGGCAGATTTATTCCATCAACATTTTACACATGTGGGAGCATGTATTTTATAGCCATAAACATCTAAAATACTAATAGTGTCAGCACACAACATAAATTCTGATGTTTTTCTTGAATGTAAGCCACATTGAATCTAAGCTTTGTTAGGTTTGATCGTGAGCCCTTGGACCTAGGCCGAGTCCTAGGACGGACCTAGGCTGAGGCCTAGGGCAGACCGAGCTCACGCTATACAGAGGCAAAGGGCCACAAAGTCCGGCACACTCAGGGAGACCAGTGAGCATCACAAGAAAGGGAAACAGACCACTCATATGGGCCGCAAGGCCGAACTGGAAGCATCACGTACAAAGTCCAAACATACGGGCCACAAGGTCGAACTGGAACCCAGACATATAAAAGCGAAGGGAAAAAGAACAGGGAGAAGTCCTGGAAGGGACTGGCACTCAGGCCGCGCACACTGCGCCACACACAGTCATCAACGAAAGGTCACAAGACCAAACACATAGATACTAACAACAACTAGAATAAGGGAACCCACACAGAGAGGCAGCTCAAGCTGTGCCACACAGCTTAAATGAACGAGCAGCCTTCAAAGGAGCCAAACAACAGCTACAGCAAGTAAAGGGTACAAGGCAAACTACACAGAAAGACAGCTCAAGCTACACAGCTAGGCAAGGAGCAGTCCTCAGTAGATCCAAACAACAGACACAGCAGATATAGGGGAGAAAGGCAGACCACACAGAGAGACTGCTCAAGCTACACAGCTTAGATGAAGAGCAATCCTCACAAGAACCAAACAACAGATACAGCAGGTAAAGAGATAAAGGGAAACCCAAATGAAAGAAGTAAGCTCCCACGGACTCACCCAGCACACATGGCAGGAATTGGTAAATGAAGAGCACACAGGGAAGCCGCTCTCAGCTGAACAACAGCAGAGCACATAGAGAAGCAGCACACAGCTGAACAACAGCACCGCAATCATAGGGAGCAGACTCCTACAGACTCTAAGAACCACACAAAAGAGAATACACACTGTGCCACACGCACAGACTATGCAGAAACAAGGTAAGCTCACAGCCGAAGGAAATAATGCTAGAGCGTTCTATGCAGGCAGAGGTAGGCTTAAATAAGGTCAGGCATCTGACATCAGCTGCCTCAAACGTCAGCCCCATCCCTGACATGACCAATCAGGAGCGAGACCCAGTTAAGTACATAAGTACATAAGTAATGCCATACTGGGAAAAGACCAAGGGTTCATCGAGCCCAGCATCCTGTCCACGACAGCGGCCAATCCAGGCCAAGGGCACCTGGCAAGCTTCCCAAACGTAGTTACTACCCTGCCTGTCCCAATAAGATCATAACAAGCTTGTTCTGGATAATTGGCCAGATTTTATATAAGGCACCTAAAAAATCTGCACGGTAAATATTTCAACCTAAGCGTATACTATAAGTGGCGCCTAGATTTAGGCGTGGTATATAGAATACGCTTAGTTTATATTCCAGTGCCTAAAACTACGTGCATCCATTTACACCAATGAAAATGTGGTGTAAATCCCTGCATTTAGATTTATACGCACTGGGCCATATTCTATAACTACACGCGTAAATTTTGGAATGCCCATTTCCCTTCCCTTAGCTATGCCCCCTTTGAACTGCATGCATTAGAATTTAGGCGCAGTTCATTACAGAATACGCTTAGCGAGTTCTGCAAGTAAATTCAAATTATTGCCAATTAGTGTTCATTATTGCTTGTTAAGTGCTGTTATCGATGCTGATTAGCTTGTTAATTAAGTTACGTGTGTTGTTATAGAATATGCCTGGATTTTGGTGCAGATCTCTTGGCGTGCTACATAGAATTTGGCAGAATGTGGGATACAAATGTCATAAATAAATAAGTAAAGTTCATGTACGTTCTAAACTACCAACATGCACATATATGTGTTATTTATGTCAGCCACACACGGTGTCCAGAAAAAAATGAGACCCCCCCCCCCCCCCCCCCCAACATTTTTCCAAAAACTTCTGCCTGAAATTCAAGACATTTCGAGTACTTTTTCAACAGGATGGATCGAGCTCACAAAACAGTTGAGATCTTAATGAATGGAACCCCAGAATTCAATGAGCCAACAGCTCAGTGGCGTTGATGACTTTGTGAATGTGTCAAGGTCGAAGGCGGACACTTTGAAAGCAAATTATGAATTAACTAAGGAAAAAAAAAGCCCATTATACTAATGAATTTTCAAAGGTCATACATAAGGAGTCTCATTTTTTTCCAGACACTGTGTACATATTTAGTTTTTCAAAGCTTTCACGGAGCCCAATATTTCTTGCCACTATCGTTTGGGGGAAAAACACCACGAGTTAAGGAGGAGACCACCCTTCATCCCTCTAGTGAAGTGTGGCACAAAATGAGCAACTTTCAATAATGTAGACGTCCCCATGATCAGCGTAAATCTTGTTGCTCATTTTGCCAGACACACACATGCATTGTCCTTCTGAAACAGGGAATACATGCCTATCTTTTTGCCCACCTTTGTCTCACCCAAACAACCCCCCCATGCCAGATACATGTTTTTATGTTTTAGACATGTATATTCCGCCTTTCTAAAATCAGACATACTGTATATGTAATATATGCATGGAATGCCGGTTTCTGTATGTACAAAATACAAATAGCAGTTCTAAAGTAAACACATTTATAAAATATTCAAATATATAGTAACATAGTAACATAGTAAATGACAGCAGAAAAAGACCTGCACGGTCCATCCAGTCTGCCCAACAAGATAACTCATATTTGCTGCTTTTTGTGTATACCCTACTTTGATTTGTACCTGTGCTCTTCAGGGCACAGACCGTATAAGTCTGGCCAGCACTGTCCCCGCCCCCCAACCACCAGCCCCACCTCCCAATCACCGGCTCTGGCACAGGCACAGACTGTATAAGTCTGCCCAGCACTATCCTCACTTCCCAACCACCGGCTCTGGCACAGACCGTACAAGTCTGTCCAGCACTATCCCCGCCTCCCAACCACCAGCCCCGCCTCCCACCACCGGCTCTGGCACAGACCGTATAAGTCTGCCCAGCACTATCCCCGCCTTCCAACCACCAGCCCCGCCTCCCACCACCGGCTCTGGCACAGACCGTATAAGTCTGCCCAGCACTATCCCCACCTCCCAACCACCAGCCCCGCCTCCCAACCACTGGCTCTGGCTATGTAATAAAAGTAAGCCAAGTATAGGACAAGCAAGCCATTGTGACATCACTGATGAGGTTGGCTCTTATTGGTGGCCTGAGGCATTATGACATCACAATATTAGCTCTGGTTACAAGAGACTACTACTACTACTATTTATCACTTCTATAGCACTACAAGGCATACGCAGCGCTGCACAAACATAGAAGAAAGACAGTCCCTGCTCAAAGAGCTTACAATCTAATAGATAAAAAATAAATAAAGTAAGCAAATCAAATCAATTAATGTGAACGGGAACATTCTTTGGTTTACCTTAAAAAATCTTCTGAGGGGGTCACTGGCAGTGGCATGGATTCTAATATACTGCCTGCCACTGGCCCCAGAGTTTTCAATCCACTGCAATCCCCCCCCCCCCCCATGCAACCTCTTGTTTCAGCCTGGGTGGGGTGCAGCAGAGGGAAAGCTACGGGGCTAGGAACAGGCAGTATATTAGAGTCACTGCTTCTGCCGGCGACCCCTGTGAAGGAAAATATGTTTTAAGTTAGATGGAGGAGTTGAAAGAGAGGAGGAAATGCCAGATGGGGGGGGGGGAGGGGACGAGGGAGATAATGGGCCTTGAGTCTGAGGAGAGGGAGAGCAAGATGATGGGCAATGGCATGAAGGGAAGGAAGAGAGAGGAAAAGTGTTGGAAGGGAGTGGGAGTGTGGAGGGGAGGTGGGAGGGAAGAGGTACTGGACAACAGGAGGCAGGGAGGGAAGAGAGTGGGAGAGATGTTGGCCTTGGGGGTAGAGGGGAGGAAGGGAGATATGCTAGGTCATGGGAGAGGGAGGAAGGATAACAGGAAATAGAAAAGGAGAGATGCTGGATCATAGGGAGAGATGCTAGACTATAGGGGGCAGAAGGGAAGAGAGATAGGACAGGAAGATACTGGGGGATGGAAGGGCTGGACAGAGAGATGTCAGGCTACACGAATGGGAGGAGAGAGAAAGCGGTGATGCTGGGCTACAAAAGTGGAGGGAGGAGAGATACTAGGAATGGTGCAACCATGTGGGGAGAGGCCAATAGAGTGGGCCAAGGAGATGAGTGACAGGAAGATAGTGAGTATAGAGGGTAAAAAATGTGGTAGTGGGGAGTAGTTGAAAGATATAAAGGAATAGGAGGTCAGAGACGGAATGAGATGGAAAATGGAAGAGTGATGGCATGAGAGAAAGTGAGAAAAATTAAAAAAAAGAAACAGAAGGTAAGAAAGAGGGTAAAAGAAAAAAAGGAGGAAATAGTTAAAAGGAAATATCAGAATGTCAGAGACAGGAGAGAGGAGAAAAGACAAATGGTCAGCAGCCTCTGGAAGGAGAATTAACAGAAGACAGACAGGAAAGCAGAAAAGAGAAACTGGGTCTAACAAGATGGAAAAATAACATGTCCAGACAACAAAGGTAGAAAACAATGTTTTATTTTGCATTTATTAACTGGATGTTAGCTTTGGAAAATGTTCATAGCAGATGTCTTTGAATTCTGTTCAGTATAAAATGAAATGCATTTCTGGTTTCTTTTTTCTCCAGTGTTAAAGTACTTGTGAGTTAAACTTCTTTTGGGTTCCCAGTTTAATTGTTGCCTTCATATTTCTAATTTGTGATCCCTTGTTCCATTTTTTTGTGAGGGTCTGTCTGTGTTTGTGTGTGAAGAAATCATTTTAAAGTTGTTTTATGTGTGGGGCAGGGATAGGGAACAAAGGGAATCAAGGGGGCCCCCAGCATATCTAATACAAGCCCTGGGATTGTATCAACATTTGGAATATACAGGAACATTAAAAAATGTCATGTTGGGTCAGACTAAAGATCCACAATCCATCATTCTGTTTCCACTGGTGGCCAATGTCAATCACAAGTACTCGAGAACGATGAGCACAGAAGAAAGCAAGCCTCCGCAATGGAAAATCCAAGAGAAGAGCACAGCGAGGGTGACAAAGTAGACGACGCCCAACAAACTTCTACTGGACTCAGAAAAAGTTCACAGCAAGAGTTTATTATTAAACTCTTGCTGTGAACTTTTTCTGAGTTCAGTAGAAGTTTGTTGGGCGTCGTCTACTTTGTCACCTTCGCTGTGCTCTTCTCTTGGAAATCACAAGTACTCAACATGAACCATAAGAATAGATGCATTTCCTATCACTTTTACCGAAGTACAAGCAGTGGCTTTCCCATGTCTACCTGGCTCATGATGGTTTATTGGACTTCAGGGACTTGTCTAAACCCAGCTATGATAACTGCTTTCACAGCATCCTCGTACAACAATTGCCACAGTTTAACTTGTACTAGACTGTATTAACCTGTCCTTGATTGTACTATAACCATTCACTGCACCACTTAAGAATGAATATAAGAATAGCCATACTGGGTCAGACCAATGGTCCAGCTGACCCAGCCCACTGTTTCCAATAGTGGCCAATCCAGGTCACAAGTACCTGGCAGAAACCTAAATAGTAGCAACATTCCATGCTACCGATCCCAGGGCAAGCAGTGACTTCCCTATATCTGCCTCAATAGCCGAGTAATTATTTTTTTCTCCAGGAACTTGTCCAAACCTTCTTTAAACCCAGATACACTAACTACTGTTAACACATTCTCCGGCAAAGAGTTTCCAGAGCTTAACTATTCACTGAGTGAAAAAATATTCTCTCCTATTTATTTTTAAAAGTGCTTCATTGAGTGTCCCCTAGTCTTTGTACTTTTTGAAAGAGTGAAAAATTGATTTACTTTCACTTGTTCTACACCATTCAGGATTTTGTAGACCTCAATCATATCTCCTCTTCAGCCAACTAACTCTTTTCCGAGCTGAAGAGCCCTAACTTATTTAGCCTTTCCTCATATGAGAGGAGTTCCATCCCCTTTATCATTTTGGTCTCTCTTCTTTGAACCTTTTCTAATTCTGCTATATTTTTTTTGAGATACGGCAACCAGAACTGAACACAATATTCAAGGTGAGGTTGCACCATGGAGCTATACAGTGGCATTATGGTATCCTGGTATCCTGTTTGCTTTTTTGTTTTGCCGCTGCACACAGGATAGAAGGTTTCAGAATATTGCCTACGACCCCTAGATCATTTTCTTAGGTGCTGACCTTCCAAGGTGGACCCTTGCATCAGGTAACTATGATTTGTATTCTTCTTCCCAATGTGCATCACTTTGCATTTTTCTACATTAAATTTCATCTTCCGTTTGGATACCCAGTCTCTCAATTTCTTAAGGTCTTCCTGCAATTTTTCACAGTCTGCATGTGTTTTAACAACCTTGAATAGTTTTTTGTCATCTGTAAATTTAATCACCTCACTTGTCGTTCAAGTTTCCAGTACAGGTCCCTGTGGCTCTCCACTATTCACCCTCCTCCATTTATAGAAATGGCCATTTAACTCAACTCTCTGTCTTCTGTCCAATAACCAGTTCCTAATCCATAACAGAACATTGAATCCTATTTCACACACAGTTTAATTTTGAACCACTTGCAATTTTGAGTTTTACACTCCAGACAAACTAGAAGTAAGGATCCTGTTGTTTTTTCCTTTAATCTCTGGGAAAAGAATACAAATTTTATACAAAAAAAATCTGTTAGCACGTAAACACCGCCACGCTGGGAAAAGACCAAAGGTCCATCAAGCCCAGCGCTCCGTCTCCGACAGCGGCCAATCCAGGCCCCAAGAACCTGGCAAAACCCCCAAATTTAATAACGATCAATGGACTTTTCCTTCAGGAATCTGTCCGGACCCCCTTTAAACTCAGCAAGGCCAGCTGCCGTCACTACCTTCTCCGGCAATGAGTTCCAGAGTCTAACCACGCGCTGAGTAAAGAAAAACGTTCTCAGATTCGTTTTAAACCTACCACATTCTAATTTCATCTTGTGTCCCCTGGTTCTATTATTGTTAGAAAGTGTAAACAAACGCTTCACAGAGTTAATATAGAAGTGAAGCCTAACGACAAATTTTATACTATTTAAGTTTCTCAAGAGTCTCTCATGAGGAACTTTGTCAAAAGCTTTCTAAAAATCTAGATACATTACATCAACTGGCTCACCTTTATCAACATGTTTATTCACGCCTTAAAAGAAAGGAAGCAAATTGTTGAGGTAAGACTTCCCTTGGCTGAACCCACGCTGACTCTGTTCCATTAAGCCACGTTTATCTAAGTGCTCAGTAATTTTATTCTTTATAATAGTGTCCACTCTTTTGCCTGGCACTGAAATCAGGCTTACCGGTCTGTAATTTCCCAGGTCACCCCTGGAACCCTTTTCAAAAATCGGTGTTTCATTGGCCACCCTCCAATCTTCAGGTTCTACGGATGATTGTAATAACAGGCTACATATTGCTAACAGCAGATCATCAATTTCATGTTTGAGTTCTTTCAGTACTTGATATACAGTTGCCTCGTTTAATCTTCAATCTCATGTATCATACAGTAACACTTTCAAAGCAAGTTATAAAGCCCAAGTAAACAACTTTCTGTTATGCTTTAAAGATGATGCTTTTTTTGTTTTTTTTATATTGTTGTCATTATTCCTAGAGTTGTTTTACATTATATTTGCTAGCCAATATTTCAGGGAAGATGTTGGAGAGCAGAATAGAGAGAAGTACCATGCCAGAATATTTAGGATGGGAAAGATAATTGATTCCGAGTAACACTGCCTCTTGCGAGGCCCTGGCTCACAGCAATTAAAAAGAAATTAAAAGTTAACAGTATCTAGCTCAACTGCTGCTTTAACAGCTGGTACTGTATGAGCACCAAAGCTGACTCCTTAAGAATCTCAACAAACCCTAACTAAATTTACAAACTTGGCACTGGTGACTGAACTGGGTTTTGAGATTCTCAACATGGCGCTCTGAAAATGAAGCATACATCTCTATTTTTATTTTAGGGGAAGGGGGAATCCTTAAGGATTTTCACTAGCATGTGGTTATGGGTCGGGGGGGGGGGGTGCTAAACAATTAGGCATGATATTATAGGATACTGTCAGTAATCAGGCAATAGCATTCACACCAGACTCTGACATGGTATTCGTGCACATGTCTAAATTTAGGCATGAAAATGCAGACTTACACTAGTATTCTATAACGTAAATTATACAAATAATTGCCGATAAAGAATTTGCATTTAGGGGAGAAGTCTACATATGGTGCTGAAAAAAAATCAGTGCCGAAAAAACCACTATTCTATAAGCTGCACTTAAAGTTAGGCATGGTTTATAGAATAGCGCTTATGCCTGGGAATCGCGCCTAACTTTAGGCATGGCCATTTGCAGCAACTGAAATGTGGTGGAAATGTATGCACTTAAACTGGGCATGCATTCCATCTTATTCTATAACAACGGCAATTATTCATATAAACTGATTACCTGTCTAACATCAATTCAAGGATGGGATAAACACAACAAACTTTGCCTGAACCCAAGTAAAACCGAGCTTCTCTGGGGCCCTAACACAAGTGGATACATACTTGATATCAAAATCCCTTTTGGGAAGTACGAACTCCCCCTCAAATCACAAGTCAGGAACCTTGGAATACAGTTAGATTTAACACTTACTCTGATTCCCCAAATCCAAGCAACCTTCAAGAGCTGCTTCTACTATTTGCGAAAGCTACGCTGCCTCTCTCCTTACATCGAGAAGATAAATCTTATCCCAGTTGTGCATGCCATGATAACATCAAGACTGGATTACTGCAATGCATATACAATGGTCTGACAACAAAGGGCCTGCACCAGCTCCAGTTGATTCAGAATGCAGCAGCAAGACTCATAGAAGGTTGCAAGCGATGTGACCATATCACATCATTTTTGGAAAAACCTTCATTGGCTACCAGTGCAATACAGGGCTAAATTTAAAACTCTATGTCTGATCTTCAAGGCCCTGAAAGGAAATGGCCCTGAGTATCTGAAGAATAGGATGATCCTCCACACACCGCCAAGGACACTAAGGTCCTCCCAAGTCACTTTCACTAACCACACCCTCTCCAAAAGACATTACACGATGTGATACCTGCGAGCAAGCCTTCTCCGTAGTAGCCCCCACACTCTGCAGTGCACTGCCTGAAAGACTCTGCTTAACACAAGACTGTCTCTACTTCAGGAAGCAGGTGAAAGCTTGGCTCTTCAACCAGGTCTTTACTGAAATAAGTAACTAACTCGTTAGTCTCACTCACACAAGGAATGACTCGGGCTGCACATACTGCAGCGGGACATGTTTACCCACTCCTACCCTAGCTAAGATAACATTTAACCATTTCTCTGACCTCATGTGCAACTTTCTTTAAATCAATCACTTTACTTTCTATCTCTTTCTACTTTCTTACTCTTCTATATGTTACGTCTTTGCTTTACCCTTCACTATCACCTATAATGTTCTATTACGTATTGTGTTGACATTGTAAATAGCATACCATATATTGTATTATTTTTGAATATTTTTACTGCTTTAATTGTCTATTGCTCATGTTTGATCTATTCTTACTGTATACCGCCTTGAGTGAATTCCTTTAGAAAGGTGGTAAATAAATCCTAATAAATAAATAAATAAAACGGGCATAAATGCTAGGAATGCCCCTTTTCTGCCTATAACCCTACAGATATCCAAACAGCAGCAGCGATCCAAGGAAGGGCAAACACACAACAAGAGTCTATCCAAATGTTAACTTTAATGGAAACAGGACACAACCTGGTCAAGTTTCGGAAAAAACCTTCATCAGGGGTCACACAGAAGTCCACAATACATTCACAGATTCAAAGCACGTACTGCAATACCTGCTTTTAATAGAAAAGTGAGGTCCAATGTCAAAAGTAAAAGAATGCAGGCCAACAGCATTTGCACAGAAAAAGCTCTGGTCCAAAAGTCAGTAACCACCAAGATTCTGCCTATGACCCTCCCATTTCAGTGCCCTTTTTTTTTTTACTCAGTTGTGAAATAAAGGCACAGATCCCGTGCCTAAATTTACACACGTAAACTCCAATTAAATCTAATTAGTACCAATAAGTGCCTGTTAAAAAGCCAATTATTGGTGCTAATTAGCTCATTATTGAATTGAATTGCGCAAATTGGGTGCACCCTCAAATTTACATGCACAATTTTTGGTGAGTTTTATAGAATTAGGGGCTTAGCACCTTGTGGTTTTGCACCTATCTTTTGGTAACCTTTATTAAATTTCCCCTTAGGGCCAGATTCTATATATGGCACCTAAAAAAATCAACGTGGTAAACATTTCCACCTAAGCGTATTCTGTAAGCAGCACTTAGATTTAGGCCTAAACCTATGCACGTCCATTGACACCTATGAAAATGCGGCATAAATCCCTGCACATTGATTTACGAGTACTGGGCCACGTTCTATAGCTAAGCGTGTAAAATTTGGAACGGCCATGAAACATCCATTCCCCCCACCCATAACCATTTCCCCAGCCCTTTTTGCCTGCGTACGTTAGAAGTTAGGCACACTTGACGGAGATAACTTGTTTGCCAGCCTAGAAACTATTCTAACACTAGTAAAAAAGGCCCGTTTCTGACACAAATGAAACGGGCGCTAGCAAGGTTTTCCTCGGAGTGTGTATGTTTGAGAGAGTGTATGTGAGAGTGACTGTGTGTGAGAGAGAGAGAGTGAATGTGTGAGTGTGTGTGTGTGTGAGAGAGAGAGAGTGAGTTTAGGTGCGAGTGTGTCTGTGAGAGAGAGTGTGTGTGTGAGAATGAGAGTGTGTGCAAGTGCGTATGTGAGACCCAGTGTGAGAGAGAGAGAGAGTGTGTGTTTCACATAGATACAGTTTGTGCGAGAGAGAGTGTGTGTGAGACACAGAATCTCTGTGAGACTGAGTGTGTGAGACCAAGAGAGTGTGTGAGTGACTGTGTGACACACAGAGAGTGAATGTGATACAGTGTGAGACATAGAGTGTGTGAGAGACAGTGTGTGTGAGAGAGAGAAAGACATTGACTGTGAGAGAGAGAGAGAGAGAGAGAGAGAGAGAGAGAGAGAGAGAGAGAGAGAGAGAGTGTGTGTGGCAGAGATACTTCCCCCCCCCCCCCTCTGGTGTCAGGCCCCCCTCCCTTTCTCTCTCTGGTGTCAGCCCCCCCCCCCCCCTCGCTCTCTAATGTCTGAGCGTTACTGTGCAGGATGCTGAGCTTTGGCTGTGCTTCAAGGAACTCTCCAATCCTATTTAAAAGAATGCACCTCCAACATTCTGAAGCCGAGAAACCTCGTGTGGTTGGTCACTTCTGCTTGTGACGAACCCGGAAGTACGTGATGTCAATTCAGGAGATGGATACAGAGAGCAGGAATGCCTCAGCCATGCAGTCAGCTTCAGAATGTTGGAGGAGCGTTTTATTATATAGGATGTGGCTGTTTCCATAAGTATTGCCATACTGGGACAGACCAAAGGTCCATCAAGCCCAGTATCCTGTTTCCAACAGTGGCCAATCCAGGTCACAAATACCTGGCAAGATCCCAAAAAAGCTCAATACATTTTATGCTGCTTACCCCAGAAATAAGCAGTGGATTTTCCCCAAGTCAATTTAATAATGGTCTATGGACGTTTCCTTTAGGAAGTCATCCAGGCCCTTTTTAAACCCCGCTAAGCTAACCACCTTTACCACATTCTCTGGCGACAAATTCCAGAGTTTAATTACACGTTGAGTGAAGAAACATTTTCTACGATTCGTATTAAATTTACGACCCTGAGGTATTGTTTCTGTGCACCTTAGGAACACAGCAGTGCAAAACACCTGATGAGTTTCCGAGTTGTCAGCAAAAGAAAACACTAACCATCCTCTGCTCTGCCATGCAAATGGCAGCGTTGAAGGATAGGAACTCAATCTCATTCAAAGTAATAATCTGGAATCATTCTGAACGCTGCTAAACAGAAGAATTCAATCTGCACTGCACCATCAGCAGCACAGTGGAGTTCCATGATGAATTTCAACAAGCTACTTAATTTAATGTGTTCCTTCTCCCCCGTCTCTATATGCTTACCCACACAGAGAACACAATTCTCCGTTGAAAGCTGCAATGGTAATTATTCTATTCCAAACACTTTTCTTGGCATTCTGCTGAAGATATAACATCACAGTTAATCAAATTTGGCTACTTCTGAATCAATCTTGGTATTGACTATGAAGTCTGCTGTGCTGAAGGATGCAAACCCTACAGGTTAATAAGAAAAGCTACGACAAATGCCAGAACCATAATCTACCTTTAGTTTCCTTTTCCATCAAACAGTTGCGGTGGAGCAGAGGTTACCAACCCCCATCCTCAGCCAGTTAGGTTTTAAGGATACCCGTAATGAATATGCATGATAGATTTGCATAAATGCAAAAAAATATAAAGTAACCATAGTACAAATGGCTGTAGCGTGTGGGAAAGACCTGCAAAAGAACAAGACAAGGTCTATTTTTACCACAGCTTAGGAAAAGGGCCCATTAACCCCCTGTTGCCTCAGGTACAAAAACTCAGTAGCTTGTGGGCCTGCAAGTACTATATAAGAAATGAAGGGCTTCTTTTGCAAAGCCGCGCTAGCGATTCCCATGCGGCAAATGAGAGGAAGCCCATAGGAATTGAATGGGCTTCCTCTCGTTTGCAACACCGGGAATCGGTAGCGTGGCTTTGTAAATGACATGATAGAGGTCTATAAAATAATGAGTGGAGTGGAACAGGTGGATGTGAAGCGTCTGTTCACGCTTTCCAAAAATACTAGGACTAGGGGGCATGCGATGAAACTACAGTGTAGTAAATTTAAAACAAATCGGAGGAAATGTTTCTTCACCCAATGCATAATTAAACTCTGGAATTCGTTGTCGGAGAACGTGGTGAAGGCGGTTAGCTTGGCAGAGTTTAAAAAGGGGTTAGACGGTTTCCTAAAGGACAAGTCCATAAACCACTACTAAATGGACTTGGGAAAAATCCACAATTCCAGGAATAATATGTATAGAATGTTTGTACGTTTGGGAAGCTCGCCAGGTGCCCTTGGCCTGGATTGGCCGCTGTCGTGGACAGGATGCTGGGCTCGATGGACCCTTGGTCTTTTCCCAATGTGGCATTACTTAAGTAAAAAAAAATAAAAGTTGTTGGTCTATTAAATCTTTCTACATAGCGTGCTGTACTAAACTCTTTTAAATCAAGTATTTCACAGGTGAATGTTAGGGGGTCACAAGCAATGGAACAAGAACCTGATCCTGCTGAAATAAATGGATGGATAGAAACTCCACGCCAACCTTCCTAATATAATGCATGATTTCTTTTTTTATAGAACCGAGGTTCCTGTACAAGATTCTTCTAGATGGATTCTGGGAGGGCAGTTTTTTTAACCATTTACTGAGTAAATTGTCTGGCTGAAAATTCCCTTCAATTGTTTAGGAAGCATTCCCAAATGCTAGGGTAGGTTGGAAAACTGTGCATGCAGACTGAGAGAGGACGATACTAATATGGCTACCATTAAGATGTGTTGTTTTACTGTTAACTCCAGTTATTAGTAACTAGGTATCATTACATAAAATGGGATCAGTGATAAAATAGCACAAGGTAGCCCATGTTGAAAACCTTCCCCCTTAGTGTGAAGAGTTTCAGTCTCTGGTAACCAGAGCTGATATTGTGATGTCATAATGCCTCATCCCACCAATGCCTAAGAGCCAACCTCATCAGTGATGTCACAATGAGGTAAAGAGTCATGGATTTGATATGGGGAAGTTAGAACATGGGCTGCTTTTAAGATGTGTTATTTTACCATTAACCTCAGTTATTAGTAACTAGGTGTCATTGCATAAAGTGGGAACTGTGTTTAAATAGTACGTTAGTTGTTAAATGGTCCATCTTAATGGTAGCCCATGTTGAAAACCTTCCCCCTTAGTGTGAAGAGTTTCAGTCTCTGGTAACCAGAGCTGATATTGTGACGTCATAATGCCTAGTTCCACCAATGCCTAAGAGCCAACCTCATCAGTGATGTCACAATGAGGTAAAGAGTCATGGATTTGATATGGGGAAGTTAGAACATGGGCTGCTTTTAAGATTTGTTATTTTACCATTAACCTCAGTCATTAGTAACTAGGTGCCATTGCATAAAGTGGGAACTGTGTTTAAATAGCTACTATACTACTATAAATCACTTCTATAGCGCTACCAGTCGTATGCAGCGCTTTACAATTGAACATGAAGAAGAAAGACAGTCCCTGCTCAAAAGAGCTTACAATATAAATCAAGACAAACAGACAGGACCAAAAAGGATACGGGAAGGACAGACAGAAGGACACATAAGGAAAAGATAAAAGTTACAAGTCAGGAGTTGAAAGCAGCATCAAACAGGTAGGCCTTTAGCCCAGATTTGAAGGCTGCGAGGGATGGAGCTAGACGTAATGGCTCAGGAAGCCTATTCCAGGTATAAGGGTGGCGAGATAGAAGGAGCGGAGTCTGGAGTTAGCGATGAGTTAGTTGTTAAATAACCCATCTTAATGATAGCCCATGTTGATAACTTCCTCCCTAAGTGTGAAGAGTTTCAGTCTCTGGTAACCAGAACTGATATTGTGATGTCACAATGCCTCATTCCACCAATGCTTGAGAGCCAACCTCATCAGTGTGTGAAGGAAGGGACTTGAGGGTGATTGTGTCTGACGACCTTCAAGCTTTCAAACAGGTGGAAAAAGCGACGGCCAAAGCCAGAAGGATGCATAGGTGCATAAACAGAGGCATGACCAGCAGGAAAAAGGAGGTGATAGTGCCGTTGTATAAGTGAGGCCTCATTTGGAGTATTGCGTGCAGTTCTGGAGACCGCACCTACGGAAAGATATAAACAGGATGGAGTCGGTCCAGAGTGCGGCTACGAAATTAGTAAGCGGTCTTGAATGCAAAAATTACAGGGACAGGCTAATGAACCTCAACATGTATACGCTGGGAGAGAGGAGACATGATAGAAACGTTTAAATATCTCAAGGGCATTTATGTACAGGAAGAGAGCCTTTTTCAAATTAAGGAGCGCTCTGGAATGAGGGGGCATATGACAACATGAAGCGGGGATAGGCTTAGGAGTAACCTGAGGAAGAATTATTTCACAGAAAGGGTGGTGGAGGCGTGGAATGGCCTCCCGGTGGAGATGGTGGAGTCGAGGACTGTTCCAGAATTTAAAAAGGCATGGGATAAGCATGTGGGATTGCTTAGGAACAGGAAGAATTAGGGGTTACAGAGGATGGGCAGACTGGATGGGCCATATGGCCTTTATGTGCCGTCAGGTTTCTATGTTTCTAGTGATGTCACAATGACTTGATTGTCCTATACTTGGCTCACTTTTTTTAACATATAGCAGTGACTTTCATTTCTAAAGACTTTTCTTTAATTAAGGGGGAATTTATCAATGTGGACTACCATTAAGATGTGTTATTTTACTGGTAATCCCAGTTATTAGTCATTAGGGGGTCCTTTTACTAAGGTGCACTGAAAAGTGGCCTGCGCTAGTGTAGGTGCGTATTTTGGACGCACCTTTTTTGGGCCAAAAATGGATGTGCGGCCAAATGAAAATTGTTGAGTGTCCATTTTGGGTCTGAGACCTTACCACCACCCATTCACTTAGCAGTAAAGTCTCACATGTTAACCAGGCAGTAATGGTTAATGTGTGTTCAAATGCCGATTACTGCCCGTGCGCTGGAAAGTGAAAATATTTTCCAGTGTGCACAGTGGACGAGCATAAAAAATGAAATTACCACCCGGGCCATGTGGTAGCTGGGCGGTAATTCCAAATTGATTCACATTCGGCGCGCATAGGCGCTTGCGCGGCTTATTAAAAGGGCCCCCAGGGTCTCACTGTATAAAATAGGAGACTTGTGCTAAAATAGCACGAGGTAGTGGTAAAATAACACGTCTAAACTGTAGCCCATGTTGATAACTTTCCTCCTTAGAACTCTCTCCTGCCTGCTTAAACTTTGCTTAATATCAACCCCAATAAATCTACAAAAGCAGAAACTCCTGATTCCCAAAACCCTTGTTGGTTACTCCTTAGAAAGCTTCCAGACTGTGGGACAACCTTTTGCATACAATCTCCCAAGCAGTGGGAAACCATTTTGAGTACTTGAATCAAACTTGCAGTTTTTTCTTCTTCCTCTGAAATTGCAGGGTGGATCCTACAAGGCTGAGATCCATCCAACTCCACTAGAATTCTCTGGCAATCCATATGAGCAAGGATCCTGCTGCTACTCCCTTGATTTAAGAACCTCCTAAGCCACAGCTTTACATGCTTGGGAGATTATTCTGGCCCTAAATGCAAACTCCAGATTTAGGGCTCAATATTGACTTGTCCCTTATTTGTCCTGTTTGTCTGTCCTACTTTGATTGTAAGGTCTTTCAGGCAGGGACTGTCTCTTTGTGTACAGCACTGAATATGTCTAGTAACATAGTAGATGACGGCAGAAAAAGACCCGCACGGTCCATCCAGTCTGCCCAACAAGATAAATTCATATGTGCTACTTTTTATTTGTACCTGTCCTCTTCAGGGCACAGACCGTATAAGTCTGGCAAGCACTATCCCAGCCTCCCACCACCAGCCCCGCCTCCCAACCACCGGCTCTGGCACAGACCGTATAAGTCTGCCCAGCACTATCCCCGCCTCCCAACTACCAGTCCCGCCTCCCACCACCAGCTCTGGCACAGACCGTGTAAGTCTGCCCAGCACTATCCCCGCCTCCCAACTACCAGTCCCGCCTCCCACCACCAGCTCTGGCACAGACCGTATAAGTCTGCCCAGCACTATCTCCGCCTCCCAACCAGAAGCCCCGCCTCCCACCACTGGCTCTGGCACAGACCGTATAAGTCTGCCCAGCACTATCCCCACCTAAACTCGGCTAAGCTCCCAAGGATAGTAGTGCTACAGAAATGATAGGTAATAGTAGTAGTAAAAAAGAAGTTGTCTAAATGCCTCCTTTCAGTAGGAATCAATACCAAAATTCCTGTAGAGACATGTCCCCCGATATTCAAAAGCTTTTAACCAGTCAGGATCGGCACCTGGTCGGTTAAAAGCCCCATAACTGGCTATCCAGCGATATTCAGCAGGGGATAGCCAGCTATCTCCCACTGAATATCACTGGTTAGCGCCCAGCAGGTAGCCGGTTATATTGGCCAACATAACTGGTTGTCTGCCCATTTTCAGCCCCACTTTATTGGCTTAAATTGGTCATCCCTAGACTTGGTCGTTTCTGATTTTCGGCAATAATCGAAACCAAGGACGTCCATCTCAGAAACGACCAAATGCAAGCAATTTGGTTTTGGGAGGAACCAGAATTTGTAGTGCACTGGTCCCCCTGACATGCCAGGACACCAACCGGGCACCCTAGGGAGCACTACAGTGGACTTCATAAATTGCTCCCAGGTACATAACTCCCTTACCTTGTGTGCGGAGCCCCCTAAACCCCACTACCCACAACTGTACACCACTACCACAGCCCTTACGGGTGAACGGGGCACCTAGATGTGGGTACAGTGGGTTTCTGGTGGGTTTTGGAGGGCTCGATGTTTCCTCCACCAACGTAACAGGTAGGGGAGGGATAGGGCTGGGTCCGCCTGCCTGAAGTGCACTGCACCCACTAAAACTGCATACTGCTGTCATGGAGCTGAATATGACATCTGAGGCTGGCATAGAGGCTGGCAATCAATATTTTTAAAGATGTTTTTTGAGGCTGGGAGGGGGTTAGTGACCACTGGGGGAGTAAGGGGAGGTCATCCCCGATTTTCTCCGGTGGTCATCTGGTCAGTTCGGGCACCTTTTTGTGGCTTGGTCATAAGAAAAACAGGACCAGGTAAAGTCGTCCAAGTGTTCGTCAGGGACGTCCTTGTTCTTTTGATTATGGGTCGAGGATGTCTAAGTGTTAGGCACACCCAAGACCCGCCTTCGCTACGCCTCCGACATGCCCCCGTGAACTTTGGCCGTCACTGCGACGGAAAGCAGTTGGGGACTCCAAAATCGGCTTTCGATTATGCCGATTTGGACGACCCTGTGAGAAGGACGTCCATCTTCTGATTTGTGTCGAAAGATGGGTGTCCTTCTCTTTTGAAAATGAGCCCAATAGCTTCCTAGTACTCTCCTATACACAGTCCTGTCTATATTCAAAGCAATTTAAATGGATAAGAGAGTCTCCTGTCTGTATAAATTGCTTGAGCCTGCCCAGCCACCAATATTCAATAGCACTTAACTGGACGGTGCTGCTGAATATCAGTACCAAGTGGGTAGGCCAGAGGCATTACAGGGGGTGGAGCCAAGAAGAAGCCAGGAGTTATGCAGGTTCAGGCAATATTCAGTGCCGGCACCCAGGTAGTTAACCAGGCATGTAGGAGCACATACAAAGGAGTCCTATATTTGCCTGGTTAGCTATGTCAATGCCAGCATTGAATATTGGCCAGCACTCACCTAACTTCTAGATCCACCTGCCATGTTTCCATTGTCCTCCCCTCCTTCCTGGCAAGGTTCGATTGTCTCTTCCACCTCGCATAAAAGGCATGAGGGCCCCTCCCACTCACCAACAAATCAAGAACCCTCTTCCAGCCCCCCTCCCCCCCCACAGGGGTCACCCTGGACCCCCATTGCCCCACTAGACCACCAGTTAGATCAGGTAAGCCCAGAGGGGTCTGTTCTGACTGGAGGTGGGTGGTAGGGTCTTGACTTGTTGGGGGAGGCTGAAAGGAGGGTATTTACTTGTCAGGTGGTGGGGGAGGGGGGAAATAGGACTTATGCAGGTCCGGGCTGATATTCAGCCAGAACCTGCATAACTTACATGGGTCCTGGTGAATGTTGGCTGCGACCCACATAAGGGACGATAGTCTGATGCACTCTGGCCAGCCGCTGTGCTTCAGCGCCATCCAGCATTGAATATTGGGGCCTAAATCTGCCCTGATTGGTCAAAGCTTTAAAAAACTGCTGACTGCTGCTGGCCGAATATTGACCAAGTAGTTCACCTTTGAACAGTAGGGAAAAGGTACTTGGGTACAACATACCCTTGATCATATTACGCCAGTGGGCTGTTAGGAGTAACTGGTGTTTATATTATTGACGAAGAGCAATACTTGCAGTTTATGGTTGGTTTTGTGATATGTGGTATTTTGTCATTGTTTTTAAGTCTTGTTTTATTATTATCATGTAAGTTTGATTTGTAAACTGCCTAGGTCATAGCCGATATAGAAATGTTTAAAATAAATAAATATTTCCTCTATGAGACTGGGATTCCTGAGGTATTTGATTAAAAATAAAAAGTTTTCAATCCCCATTCCACTAATCAGACAGTGCTGAGAGATTGTAAAACAGCGTTAACTTTGTTTCATTTTATTTCACTCCAGCATTCATTTAAATTCAATTACCGCCCGGATGACAGATGCATCTGAATTCAGCTGGATCTCTCATCAAACTTTGATTTTCATGTTAAATTAAAAGGGTAGAGTCTAGGGATGTACATTGAAAACATTTCCATTTCAATTCTTTTTTTTTTTTTTTTTGGATCAGGTTTCGCTTCATTTGCTTCGTTCATATTTGGGGCACTGGAAACAATGTCTCCCATTTGTCTTCATTAAAGTCAAACGGGGGAAACAGTGAGTTCATACTGCTCATTTTTCCATGTTTTTATTAGTAAAAATCTTGTTCCTGTTATGCATGACGGCAAATACACATGCACACCATGACCTTATAAGTATAATGCGACAGACCCCGTGTGCAGTAGAGCCTTTTGTAAAATGTATCTGGAATTGAGCAAATGGGCGGATGCATTTCAATTGAAACTTAATGAAGAGAAAACACAATATAACACAATATAACTTCACCACCATATCCACACCAAACTTTACCCTTCCCATTTGAAATACCGTGAAAATTCTTGGAGTAACCATTGATCGGAACCCTACACTGGAAAGTCATGTTGAGAATACAACAAGGAAGATGTTCCACTCAATGTGGAAACTCAAAAGAGTTAAACCTTTCTTCCCTAGGGGAATCTTTCGTAATCTAGTGCAATCAATGGTACTGAGTCACGTGGAGGGGCATAATTGAACGAAAATGTCTATCTCCATGGGCGTTTATCTCCGAGAATGGGTCCATGAAGGGGCGGACCGAACCGTATTTTCGAAAAAAATAGACGTCCATGTTTTATTCGACAATTTGTGAGCTGGGCGTTTTTGTTTTTCAGTGATAATGGAAAATGAAAGCGCCCAGCTCAAAAACGAATAAATCCAAGGCATTTGTTCGTGGGAGGGGCCAGGAGTCGTACTGCACTGGTCCCCCTCACATGCCAGGACACCAACCGGGCACCCTAGGGGGCACTTTTACAAAAACAAAAAAAAAAGGTAAAAGAGCTCCCAGGTGCATAGCACCCTTCCCTTGGGTGTTGAGCCCCCCAAATCCCCCTCAAAACCCACTGCCCACAAGTCTACACCATTACTATAGCCCTAAGGGGTGAAGGGGGGGCACCTACATGTGGGTACAGTGGGTTTTGGGGGGGGGGGTTGGACGACTAAGCATTAAGCAGCACAATTGTAACAGGTAGGGGGGGATGGGCCTGGGTCCACCTGCCTGAAGTCCACTGCACCCCGTAACAACTGCTCCAGGGACCTGCATACTGCTGCCAGGGAGGTGGGTATGACATTTGAGGGTGAAAATAAAAAGCTGTGAAACATCATTTTTTGTGGTGGGAGGGGGTTAGTGACCACTGGGGGAGTCAGGGGAGGTCATCCCCGATTCCCTCTGGTGGTAATCTGGTCATTTAGGGCACTTTTTGGGGCCTTATTCGTGAAAAAACAGGGTCCAGGAAAAGTGCCCTAAATTCTAGCTACAAACGCATACTTTTTTTCCATTATCGGCGAAAGGCGCCCATCTCTCCTCGGCCGATAACCACGCCCCAGTTCCACCTTCGCCACGCCTCCGACACACCCCCGTCAACTTTGTAAGCTTCCGCGATGGAGTGCAGTTGAAAACGTCCAAAATCGGCTTTCCATTATACTGATTTATTCGTTTTTGTGAGATAAACGTCTATCTCCCGATTTGGGTCGAAATCTAGGCGTTTTTCTCTTTCAATTATAAGATGGTTAGACTATTGTAATGGTCTTCTTTCTGGTTGTAAAGAACAAATCATTAAAAAACTTCAAACTACCCAAAACACCGCAGCCAGACTTATATTTGGAAAGACAAAATCTGAACGTGCTAAGCCCCTAAGAGAAAACTTACACTGGCTTCCTCTTAAAGAACGTATAACTTTCAAAATATGTGTTCTAGTGCATAAAATAATTCACGGTGATGCCCCGACTTACGTGTTAGACCTCATTGACCTACCACCCAGGAATGCTATAAGATCAGCACGCACATTCCTAAATCTTCATTTCCCCAGCTGTAAAGGTCTAAAATATAAAAGAATGCATGCGTCCAGCTTTTCATACTTGAGTTCGTAAATGTGGAATGCTTTACCTCTTGACCTGAAAATTATTCAAAACCTAATTAACTTCCGTAAAGCACTGAAGACGCATCTCTTTAACATGACATACCATAATGATTCATAATTGGGCTGTAATTCTCCACCATATACTTAACAATTGGATTATTTTCTCCCTATATACTATTGCCTAATTTATTTTGTATTCCATGTTCAATATGTAATACCAGTTGCACGTTCTTCTCTTTTGTACCTAATTGTTCATTATATCATCCGTGTTTCTATATATATTACCAATTGTATCTGTACACTGAAATGACATATGTCATGACGGAAATTGTAAGCCACATTGGGCCTGCAAATAGGTGGGGAAATGTGGGATACAAATGCAACAAATAAATAAATGAATTCTGAATTCCAATTCCAACAATCTATGGGGCCCTTTTACAAAGTGGTGGGAGGGTGAATGCGCAGGTAGCACGTGTCAAGTGTCAAATCGGTAGTACCACCAAGGTAGCGCATGCACCCGACATTAATTTTGAGTTTGGCATGCACCAAATCCCCCGGTAGAAAACATTTTTCTATTTTCTACCACAGGGGCATCGCCGATGGTAATTGGCAGCTCAGCTACATTAGCGTGTGCTGAATGGTTACCATGCGGGTAGCGCATGAGCCCTTACCGCTCAGCCAATGGCTTGCGGTAAGGACTCAGGTTGTAAATAGGCGTGTACTAGTTTTCACTTTTGTGCAAGCCCATTTTCTGACCCATTAAAAAATGGTCTTTTCCTTAGCCGTGGTAAAAAGTGGCCCAGCACATGCCCAAAAGACATACCCATACGACTGCAGGCCCTTTCTTACCGCGGCTTTGTAAAAGGACCCCTATGTAAATTGAGCCTTTATGTGTGGCATGAATGTCCTATAGCACTGGTTTCCAAACCTGGTCCTGGAGGCACCCCAGTCAGTCAGGTTTTCGGTATATTCACAATGAATATTCATGAGAGAGATCTGCATGCAGTAGAAGCAGTGCATGCAAAATATCTCTCATGAATATGCGCTGTGGATATCCCGAAAACCTGACTGGCTGGGGTGTCTCCAGGACCAGGTTTGGGAACCACTGCCCTATAGCACCAAAAAAGGGGCAAAATGGCACATACAGAGGGGCATTTTTGAAAGGGACGTCCAAGTTTTGATGAGGACGTCCTCGCAAAGCGTCCTGATCCAGGGGCGGGGAAACCCGTATTTTCAAAACAAGATGGACGTCCATCTTTCGTTTCGATAATACAGTCAGGGACATCCAAATCCTGAAATTTGGTTGTCCCTAGATTTAGTCGTCCCTAGACTTGGTCGTTTCTGATTTTCGGCGATAATCGAAACCAAAGACGTCCATATCAGAAACGACCAAATGCAAGCCATTTGTAGTGCACTGGTCCCCCTCACATGCCAGGACACCAACCAGGCAGCCTAGGGGGCACTGCAGTGGACTTCATAAATTGCTCCCAGGTACATAGCTCCCTTACCTTGTGTGCTGAGCCCCCTAAAACCCACTACCCACAACAGTACACCACTACCATAGCCCTTACGGGTGAAGGGGGGCACCTAGATGTGAGTACAGTGGATTTGTGGTGGGTTTTGGAGGGCTTACTATTTCCTCCACAAACGTAACAGATAGGGAGGTATGGGCCTGGGTCCGTCTGCCTGAAGTGCACTGCACCCACTAAAACTGCTCCAAGGACCTGCATACCGCTGTGATGGAGCTGAGTATGACATCTGAGGCTGGCATAGAGGCTGGCAATCAATATTTTGCTTTTGAGGGTGGGAGGGGGTTAGTGATTACTGGGGGAGTAAGGGGAGGTCATCCCCGATTTCCTTCAGTGGTCATCTGGTCATTTAGGGCACCTTTTAGTGGCTTGCTCATAGGAAAAACACAACCAGGTAAAATTGTCCAAGTGTTCGTCAGGGACATCCTTGTTTCTTTCGATTATGTGTCAAGGACGTCCAAGTGTTAAGCACGCCCAAGTCCCGCCTCCAATACGCCCCCTTGAACTTTGGCCGTTCCTGCGAAGGAAAGCAGTTGGGGACGTCCAAAGTCAGCTTTCGATTATACCAATTTTGACGACTCTGGGAGAAGGACGTCCATCTTCCGATTTATGTCAAAAGATGGGCGTCCTTTTCTTTCGAAAATGAACCCAACAGTAGAATATCAGATAGCACACAAATGCTATTGGGAGGAAGATATTTTGACTCAGAAACACAAATGTTGCAATCTTTACATTGGTTATCAATTGAATATCAAATTAAATTATAAAAAAACTGTTATTGACACAAACAGCATTGAATAGCGTAGGTCCCTATTACCTTGGCATCACTGCTTAGATTATAACAACCCCCCTCAACCTTTAAGAACTATAAGCCAATGCTTGACAGATGTGCTTGATTTGAAATACTCTAGATCGTGTGACACTGGAACAAGATTATTCTTGGTAGATGCACCAACATTATGGGAAACATTACCCTCTACTTTGAGATCTATGTCCAAAACATTAGAATTTAGAAAACATTTTAAAAAACATTTATTTCAATGGGCATATTATGGTACTGTGAAGTAATATATTGATGAGAGGATTGCTGCTATTATGTAGTTAAAGATCTATTGTCTTTATTATATTGATGACAATTGGCATTGTTTAACAACTGACATGCCACTTTTTTATGGATTTTAGAAATGTATGTTTTCAATCTTTGTATTGTTCTTTATATTATATTGTGTATTTATATTTGTAACCCACCTTGATCATTGGATGATACAGGCTATAAGTCATTTCAATAATAATAATTAAACCTCAAGGCATCATGAGAGTCAAAGGACACCCCAACAGTGGTAGGAACACCCCGAGACATAGAGAAGTGCAAAAGCAGAACTAACAGTGGCTAGAATAGCTTAGACAATATAGGGCAAGCAAGCAGCACCAACGATGGCATTAAGTCCCCAAGGCTGTGGGAGAGGGGGTCAAGCAACAACAATAGTGACATGAAAATCCCAAGGCACCAGGAGAGGAACCACAGAGCAGCAATTGTAGCAGAAACACCTTACAGCACTGAGAAAGGAACAAAGTAGCACCCTTGTGAAAGAATAAAATTGCAGCAGCAGGAGTGAAGACTCCAAAGCACCAGGGACAGGATAAAGCAACACCAAAAGCACCTTGAAGATCCCAAGGCATCGGGGGAAAAGCAAAGCAGCAATGCCAACAGTGACGGAAACACCTGAAGACACTAAGGGAGGGTCATTGCCTGTGGCATGAAGGTCCAAAAACATCAAAAGTGGGCAAAGCATCACTGAGAGAAGGGGCAAACATCAACAGGGGCTTCACTCCCTCAGGAGTGGTGTTAAGCAGAAACAATTCAAGGCACCGAGGATGTCAGTCATTGAGAAAAATCAGGTCTCTCTTCCCAGTTCATTTTAAAGAACAATGAAGTCAACTATAGAATGGAGCAAGCAGCATCAAGAGTGGCTAGGAGTGGGGGAGTGCAGTAGTGAGGAATCAAGGGAACCAGGTTCAATTCCCACTGCAGGCTCCTTCTGATCCTGGGCAGTCACTTAATCTCTATTACCATATGTAATGTCAGAGGTGCATCAATGGCTTGTAGATAACATACTGCCCCCAATATTCAGAACCATTTGGCTGGCTAAATGGCACTTAGCTGGCTATTCAGCAATATTCCCCGCTGAATATCACCAGCTAGTGCCTAGCAGATAGTCGGATGTATCATGTGATATAACCAAATGCCAATTTTAATCATGAAGCTGGCTAAGTTTGGCGGCCATATTTGGCCGCATCAATAGGTGGAATATTTTTGGCCGGTTCTAACTTAACCATCCTGTGCTTAATATTGGCATGGCCGGTTGAGTTGAAACTGACCAAAATTAAACCGGATATTCGATTCAAAACAGCTCAGCATTGACTATCCGGGCTCAGTGCCGACAGCGATCTGAATGTTAGCCAAACTGTCTAAAGGTAGTGGACAACCTGCTCATCGGTGCATGCAATATATAGTTGAAATGTTTGCCCAGTGACAAAGTAGTTTCTAGTTGTGTTACAGAAAAATCTGATGTATTTCTAAACCATTTATTAAGATGGTGCATTCCATATGCTCTCAAGAGTAATTTTCATGCTTAACATCCCCAAGCTCCCCAAATCCCAAGGAGTGGCTATTCTGCTCAAACGAAGTCTTGTCTGTCTACCTCACCAAAGGTAGCAAGATATCCACCAGTTAAGCTGGTTTTCATCTTTGAGAAGAAGATACAGAGGCATCATCTGAAATGTGTACAGCCACTTAGGTGCTAAAATTATATAGTATAAGTTTATCCTACCCACTAGTGACAAAGGATAGGCTTGCCACATCTGAAGCTTTTGCAGAGCTATTGTCAGTAATATGTAATTTATCTTTAAAATCAAGCAAGACACCGGAAGATTGGAGGGTGGCCAATGTAACTAGGGTTGCCATTTTTTGTCCCCCAAAAAGGAGGACACATGCCCCGTCCCTTTCACACCTCACACCCTCGCTCCGCCCCCTGTAATGTTTTCTCCTCCCCCCTGTCATATACCCCGTCAGCCCCCTCCCTGTCACCTCCCTCCCCTTACCTTACTACTGCTTTGGTGGTCTAGTGACCTCTTCAGGGCAGGAAAGAGCCTCCTGTTTCCTGCCCGGAGCACTGCCCTGCATGCATCCTTCCTGTTGGTGATCTCAGCACTGATTCAAAATGGCCGTCGAGAGTTGAAGTCTCGCGAGGTCACTTCAACTCTCGGCGGCCATTTTGAATCGGCACCAAGGATCACCAAAAGGAAGGATGCATGCAGGGCAGCGCTCCGGGCAGGAAAGAGAGGGCTCTTTCCTGCCCAGAAGGTGGAAGAGGTCACTAGACCACCAGGGCACTAGTAAGTAAGGGGAGGGGAGGCTAGCAATCTGCCCATTTGTCCGGATTTCTGGACAAATGGGCAGATTGGCAAAACCCGCCCGGTTGCCCGGACATGCCCTCAAAAAGAGGACATGTCCGGGTAAATCCGGACATATGGTAACCCTAAATGTAACACCAATTTTTAAAAAGGGTTCCAGGAAATTGTAGACCGGTCAGCCTGACATCGGTGCCAGGCAAAATAATAGAGCAACGTTTTTCAACCGGTGTGCTGCAGCTGCTTTCCAGGTGTGCCACGAGTTCGCGGAGATCCAGCAGGCATAGGCATTGCTACACCCCCAAATCCCCCTGGCAGTCTGGTATTTCCTCCCTTTCCCCTGTTCCCTCCTAAAGTCTGGCATTGCTTTCTACCTCCCACTGCCCCCTCCCTGAAGGCCTCCGTACTTGCATCATTAGCTGGCACTGCAGACAGTGATTACAGCAGGCTCTCTCTCCAGCCAGCCCCAGGGTCCTTCCCACACAGCAACAGGAAGTTGCGACAGAGAGAAGGACCCAGCAGAGAGAAAGCTTCAGGCCAGTCGGAGGGAGCTAGATGTAATCGCTGCCGGCCAATCTGCTGCAAATCTGTAGGCCCATGGGGAGGGAGGTAGTGGAAGGTAGGAAGGCATGCCTGACTCGCAGGAGAGAATGGGGGTGGGAGCAAGAAGCTGCACATGGATGGAAAGGTGAAAATTCTTCTCATGGATGGGAAAGGGGGAAATGCACATGAAAGAGAATGGAAATGAGGGATCCATATGGATGGAAGGGAAGGGGAGAGGGAAAATGCATATGGTTGGGATGGAAGGGAAGGGAATTAGGGAATGCACATAGATGGAAGGAAAGGAGCAGGAGAAAATTCTGCACATGGATAGAAGGGAAATGTATGTGTGGAGGGGAAAAACACACGTGTAGAAGAGAATGCAGAGGGGGAAATGCACATGGATGGAAGGAGAGAGAGGAAAATGCTGCCCATGTATAGAAGGGAAGGAGAGAGGGGAAATGCACATGGATGGAAGGAAAGGGAAGATGGGAAAATGCACGTGGATAACAAGGAAAGAGGAGAGGATAAAATGCACAGGGATGGAATGGAAGGGAAAATGCACATGGAAGGGAAGGGGCAGGAGAAAATTCTGCACATGAAGGGAAGTGTGTGTGTGTGTGGGGGGGGGGGGTATGCACATGTATAGAAGGGAAGGCAGAGGAGGAAATGCACATGGATGGAAGAGGAGAGAGGAAAATGCTTACCATGAATAGAAGGAAAGGAGAGAGGGGAAATGCACATGGATGGAAGGAAAGGGGAGATGGGAAAATGCTCATGAATAACAGGGAAGGAGAGAGGATAAAATGCACAGGGATGGAATGGAAGGAAAAATGTACATGGAAGGGAAGGGGCAGGAGAAAATTATGCACATGAAGGGAAGTGTGTGTGTGTGTGGGGGGGGGGAATGCATATGTATAGAAGGGAAGGCAAAGGAGGAAATGCACATGGATGGAAGAGGAGAGAGGAAAATGCTGACCATGAATAGAAGAGGAGGGATGGGGAAAAGCACATGGATGGAAGGGGAGACAAGAAAATGCTGTACATGGATAGAAGGAAAGTGTGTAGACGGGTGAAATGCACATGTAGTGAATGGAAGGGAGAGGGGGAAATGCACATGGATGGAGGAGAGGGGAAATGCTGTAAATGGATAGCAGGGTAGGGAATTGGGGGATCTACATGGACGGAAGGGAGAGAAGAAAATGCTGCACATGGATAGAAGTGATGGGGGGAAATGCACATGGATAGAAGGGAAGTGAATGAGGGAAAAGCACATGGATAGAAGGGGAGAGAATGCAGCACATGGATGGACGAAAAGGGAAGAGATGGAAAACTAGATTTGAGAAGGAGGCAGAAAATGGAAGAAAGTTGAATGGGAAAGATCAGTGCTAAAGATGGATGTAGGGCAGGAAATGAAGAAAGGAGGAGAGAAAACAAAATAGCAAATGGCCAGGAGGTCCTGAAAACAGAGCTAAGCTCACAGGCAAAGGGAAGCAGAACCAATGGGAACAAGATGATTAGAAAAATAAAAACTACAGACAACAAAGAAATGAAAAGTGATGCACTTAGGAAGTAGAAATCCAAGAGAGGCGTATGTGTTAGGCGGTGAGAGTATGCTAGGTACGGACGGGGAGAGGGATCTTGGGGTGATAGTATCTGAGGATCTGAAGGCGATGAAACAGTGCGACAAGGCGGTGGCCGTAGCTAGAAGGTTACTAGGCTGTATAGAGAGAGGTGTGACCTGCAGAAGAAAAGAGGTGTTGATGCCCCTGTATAAGTCGTTGGTGAGACCCCACCTGGAATATTGTGTTCAGTTCTGGAGGCCGTACCTTGCTAAGGATGTAAAAAAAATGGAAGCGGTGCAAAGAAAAGATACGAGAATGGTATGGGATTTGCGTTACAAGACGTATGAGGAGAGACTTGCTGACCTGAACATGTATACCCTGGAGGAAAGGAGAAACAGGGGTGATATGATACAGACGTTCAAATATTTGAAAGGTATTAATCCGCAAACAAACCTTTTCCGGAGATGGGAAGGCGGTAGAATGAGAGGGCATGAAATGAGATTGAAGGGGGGCAGACTCAAGAAAAATGTCAGGAAGTATTTTTTCACAGAGAGGGTGGTGGATGCTTGGAATGCCCTCCCGCGGGAGGTGGTGGAGATGAAAAGGTAACGGAATTCAAACATACGTGGGATAAACATAAAGGAATCCTGTTCAGAAGGAAGGGATCCTCAGGAGCTTAGCCTAGAATGGGTGGCAGAGCCGGTGGTGGAGAGGCGGGGCTAGTGCTGGGCAGACTTATACGGTCTGTGCCAGGGCTAGTGGGTGGGAGGCGGGGATAGTGCTGGGCAGACTTATAGGGTCTGTGCCAGAGCCGGTGGTGGGAGGCAGGGCTGGTGGTATTTTGGTTGGGAGGCGGGGATAGTGCTGGGCAGACTTATACGGTCTGTGCCAGAGCCGGTGGTGGGATGCGGGGCTGGTGGTTGGGGGGCAGGGATAGTGCTGGGCAGACATACGGTCTGTGCCAGAGCCAGTGGTGGGAGGCGGGGCTGGTGGTTGGGAGGCGGGGATAGTACTGGGCAGACTTATACGGTCTGTGCCCTGAAAAAGACAGGTACAAATCAAGGTAAGGTATACACAAAAACTAGCACATATGAGTTTATCTTGTTGGGCAGACTGGATGGACCGTGCAGGTCTTTTTCTGCCGTCTTCTACTATGTTACTATGACTGAATGATGTCAACTTTGAGAAATTGCATCTGCCAGTGTTATTTTGCACTGTACAGGAGGACATGCGTTTCTTTTTATTTCTCTGGTGTTGTACGACACGCAGAGTCTGGTATCTCTGCTTTCAGTTTTTGTCTGCATGCTTTATTTGCAGTTCCCTATTGTGTATCAGGTGAGAGTCATTTTCTGCATCTGCAAATGAGATGAAGGATTCTGGCATCTATGTAGGAATCTGTAACGGTCCATCTTGTTCCAGTTTCCCACTGGAAGGTATTTTGGTGCTCTAATGCATTTCAGTAGCAAAATTAAATGAAGTAACTATTTCTGAAGGTTACAGGTATGGGTGAGGATATTACTTGTGGGGACGGAATTGATCCTAGTGGAGACAGGCGGGTATGGGTTAGATTCCAGGGATGTGCCTTCACAATTTTTTGTTCCTCGTTAGTGTGCTGTGAGATGAAAAAGGTTGAAAATCACTGTAGTAGCAGACTATTATAAAGAAAAAAATTACAGAGCAGATACATAAGCACGAATTAATGAGACAAATCCAACATGGATTTAGTGAAGGGAAATCTTGTCTCACCAAGTAGGGGTGAATAAGCATATGGATAAAGGTGAGCCAGTTGATATTGTGTATCTGGATTTTCAAAAGTACCTTATGAAAGACTCCTGAGGAAATTAGAAAGCCATGGGATAGGAGGAAATATACTATTATGGATTTAAAACTGGCTCAAAGATAGAAAACAGAGAGTACGGTTAAATGGTCAGTTTTCTCACTGGAGAAGTGTAGATACTGAGGTTCCCCAGGGGTCTGTGCTGGGACCTCTGCTTTTTAACAAATTTATAAATGATCTAGAGATGGGAATAAGTAGTGAGGAAATTAAATTTGCTGATGACACAAAGTTATTCCAAGCTGTAAAATCACAAGAGGATTGTGAAAAATTGCAAGAGGACCTTACGAGACTGGGAGGGAGACTGGGCATCTATAATTTTTATTTATTTTTCTTACATTTGTACCCCGCGCTTTCCCACTCATGGCAGGCTCAATGCAGCTTACATGGGGCAATGGAGGGTTAAGTGACTTGCCCAGAGTCACAAGGAGCTGCCTGTGCCTGAAGTGGGAATTGAACTCAGTTCCCCAGGATACGTTGAAACTCTCTGCTCGGTGTGCAGCGGAGGCTAAGAAGCAAATAGGAAGTTAGGTATTATTAGGAAAGGAATGGTAAACAAAAATGAGGATGTTACAATGCCCTTGTACCACTCCATGGTATGATCACATCTCGAATACTGTGTGCAGTTCTGGTCACTGCATCTCAAAAAAGGTATAATAGAATTAGAAAAAGTACAGAGAAGGGCAAGGAAAATGATGAAGGGGATGGTACAACTTCCCTATGAGGAAAGGCTAAAGCAGCCTTCAGCTTGGAGAAGAGACAGCAGAGGGGAGATATGTATAGAGGTCTGTAAAATACTGAGAGGAGTGGAATGGGTAAACACGAATTGCTTGTTTACTCTTTCCAAAAATACTAGGACTAGGGGGCACACAATGAAGCTATTAAGTATTCAATTTAAAACAAACCAGAGAAAATATTTCTTCACTCAACATGTAATTAAACTCTGGAATTAGTTGACAGAGAATGTGGTAAAAGCAGTTAGTTTAGCAGGGTTTGAAAAGGTTTGGATATATCCTAAAAGAAAAGTCCAGAAGCCATTATTAAAATTGACTTGGGAAAATCATAAGAATAGCCATACTGGTCAGACCAATGGTCCATGTAGCCCAGTATCCTATTTCCAACAGTGGCCAATCCAAGTCACAAGGACCTGGCAGAATCCAAATTAGTAGCAACATTCCATACCACCAATCCCGGGGCAAGTAGTGGCTTCTCCCATGTCCATCTCAATAACAGACTATAGACTTTTCCTCCAGGAACTTGTCCAAACCTTTTTTTTAAAACCCAGATACACTAACCGCTGTTACCACATCCTCTGACAGCGAGTTCCAGAGCTTAACTATTCTTAGAGTGGAAAAATATTTCCTTGTAATTTCATCGAGTGTCCCCTGGTCTTTGTTCTTTTTGAAAGAGTGAAAATTTGATTCACTTTTACCCATTCTACACTACTTAGGATTTTATAGACCTTAGTCAAAACCCCCTTCAACCATCTCTTTTCCAAGCTGAAGAGTCCTAACCTCTTTAACCTTTCCTCATAGGGGAAGAGTTCCATCCTCTTTATCATTTTGGTCTCTGAATCACTGATTATTTCTAGGATAATCAGCATAAAATCCCTTTTACTGTTCTGGGAACTTGCCAGGTACTTGTGACCTGGATTGGCCACTGTTGGAAACAGGAAACTGAGCTTGATGGTGTCAGTAAGTACTCACGCGGTAATGACTATGCACTAATAGGACAATTAGTAAATTAATGAAATAATCGAAAATCGTCCATTTTACTGCTGTGCTATTAAGTGGCCTCAGCATGAAGGAAAGACCCATGTTTGTGATAACGCTTGCCACTTTTTAGCGCAGCTTAGTAAAATGGACCCATGGAGGGGCATAATTGAACGAAAATGCCTATCTCCATGGGCATTTATCTCCAAGAACGGGTCCGTGAAGGGGCGGACCGAACCGTATTTTCGAAAAAAATAGACACCCATGTTTTATTCAACAATGTGTGAGCTGGGCGTTTTTGTTTTTCAGCGATAATGGAAAATGAAAGCGCCCAGCTCAAAAACGAATAAATCCAAGGCATTTGTTCGTGGGAGGGGCCAGGATTCGTAGTGCACTGGTCCCCCTCACATGCCAGGACACCAACCAGGCACCCTAGGGGGCACTTTTACAAAAACAAAAAAACAGGTAAAAGAGCTCCCAGGTGCATAGCACCCTTCCCTTGTGTATTGAGCCCCCCAAATCCCCCTCAAAACCCACTGCCCACAAGTCTACACCATTACTATAGCCCTAAGGGGTGAAGGGGGGCACCTACATGTGGGTACAGTGGGTTTGGGGGGGTTGGACGACTAATAAGCATTAAGCAGCACAATTGTAACAGGTAGGGGGGATGGGCCTGGGTCCACCTGCCTGAAGTCCACTGCACCCCGTAACAACTCCTCCAGTGACCTGCATACTGCTGTCAGGGAGGTGGGTATGACATTTGAGGGTGAAAATAAAAAGTTGAGAAACTTCATTTTTTGTGGTGGGAGGGGGTTAGTGACCACTGGGGGAGTCAGGGGAGGTCATCCCCGATTCCCTCCAGTGGTCATCTGGTCATTTAGGGCACTTTTTGGGGCCTTATTCGTGAAAAAACAGGGTCCAGGAAAAGTGTCCTAAATTCTAGCTAAAAACGCATACTTTTTTCCCATTATCGGTGAAATGCGCCCATCTCTGTTCGGCAGATAACCACGCCCCAGTTCCGCCTTCGCCACACCTCTGACACGCCCCCATCAACTTTGTCCGCATCCGCGACGGATTGCAGTTGAAAACGTCCAAAAATCGGCTTTTGATTATACCGCGTTATTCGTTTTTGTGAGATAAACGTCCATCTCCCGATTTAGGTCGGAACTTGGGCGTTTTTCTCATTCGATTATAAGCAGGATAGTCTTTTTGCTATCCTAACATTATCCAAATAGCTATCTGGTTAGCAGAATGAATATTACTGCCCTTAGACCACCCTGGCACGATTTTATTTATTTATTTAACATGAACCAATCCAAGAAGTTTCAGAATAAGATAATTTAGTTTGTGGGTGTCTCAACGATTTCAATCAGGAAATCTATAAATTACATAAATGGGAACCTCAAAGCTCCAAATAGTGAAAAATACAATTGTATTTGACAGAACCACTACAACTTAGGAGTCCAATCCTATCACTGGTTCCCGTAGGAAGCAAACGAGAAAAAATTAATCAAAACGCAAAAAAAACTCACTCTAAGTGAGAAAAGCGCATGATATTAAAAAAACTCCCTTGCTCCTTACTTTCTACCAAGTGAGAGACACCCAAATTCAAACTAAAACAGACAATACCCGACTCTCATGTAAACCAGAACTTGCACGGACAACCCCCCGTGTGATAAACTTGCCAATCTATCTAAACCAGGGGCGTAGCCAGAGAACAGATTTTGGGTGGGCCTAGGCAAGAAGTGGGTGGGCACCAAGTGTTCTCCCCCCCCCCCCCAAAAAAAAAACCCAATATCTCAGCTGATGGGAAAAAAAATTCTTTCCACCTTGGCAGTCTGCAGCAGGAATGCAATGAAAACTGAGCATGCGCAGATGCTGGTATGGTGGAGAGTAGCGTTTTCGTTACCATCGGGGAAAGACTTCAGCTGACGGAGCTTGAGATCCCCACCAGCTACCGCTAAATGTGTGCTACTGTTGGCTGGGCCTGAGCCTTAAGTGGATGGGCCCCAGCCCACCCAGGCCCACCTGCGGCTACGCCACTGATCTAAACCATGTACCCTGGAACCTTCTATACTAAACCCGCAAACCCGCAGTACTTAACTACAAGTTGTGTTGAATGCTGTAACGGAGGCTGATGGCGGCTTGGTCCGAGTGGCGTCCCGGCTGTTGTTTCTTTACTTGTTAATTCTGAATCCCTCAACAAGTGCGCCTTGTGTCGCCAAATCCTTAGCTGCTTCAGGAAAGGCGCAATGATGACTCCAAATGTGCATAACAACAAAGAATCTGAGTCCCGATCAGTAATATCACAAAAGATGGAGCAGAGAGAGTTCGCGACGCCCACACTTTTAAAACAGCGAGCGTGATGGACTAGCCAATCACGCTCAAGGGAGGCTCCTCCTGTCGGGGAAATCCCTCCTTTAAAGGTGGAATGTCTTAGATCAAAAATAAGCGTTCCATTCAATATTTTTGTTAAGACCTTTCGGTTCTACTGTGTTTAACAGATATAGCCAATGTTGTTCCTTGCGCGATAAAATGTTTTTAATATCGCCCCCTCTCTTACCCGCTGAAACTTGGTCAATGACCATACAATGTAGTTGGTCAAACTGGTGTTGAGCCTGGACACAATGGCGTGTCATCGGTGCTTCCAATTTGTTGTGTGTTACACAGTGCCAATGCTCGATAACCCTGGTCTTAAATTGCCGTGTGGATTTCCCTAAGTGATTATAGATTTATTTATTTTAAAAATGTATGAACTGCACTCTCTCACAATTCTAGGTGGTTAACACAAGAACATACAAAATAAAACAGCACAAACTTCACTCTAAAAATACTTTAAAAATTAAAAATATTAAGACAATACAATTGCAAGGAAAAGAAATACAGCAACTACAGCCATCCAGTACAAAATTAAACGCATCTGTATACATAGCAGCACAGCAATACAATTGCTTTCAAAAATAAATAAATAGAGACCAAAAACACCAGTGACCACATTGAGCAAACAAGTGCGCCTTTAGATTTTTTCTGAATTGAGTGATAGAAGCAATCTTATATAGCAACAGTGGAAGGGCATTCCAATGAGAAGAACCTTCTATATAAAGGGGAAAGGGAACTTGATATACCACCTTTCTGTACCAGGAGCAAAGGAGGGTTAAGTGACTTGCCCAGAGTCACAAGGAGCTACAGTGGGAATTGAACTCATTTCCCTAGGATCAAAGTCCACTGCACTAACCACTAGGCTACTCCTCTACTGGCAACATTCCATGTAGAAGCCTGCCCTTGCAGATCAGCAATGTGGCCATGCAGGCTTCTGTTTCTGTGAGTCTGATGTCCTCAAATAGTAGCAACAGAATCTCCAATAGTAGCAACATTCCATTTAGAATCTCAAATAGTAGCAACATTCCATGTAGAATCTCAAATAGGGAAAGGGAAATGGGACTTGATATACCGCCTTTCTGAGGTTTTTGCAACTACATTCAAAGCGGTTTATATATATTCAGGTACTTATTTTCTACCAGGGGCAATGGAGGGTTAAGTGACTTGCCCAGAGAGCTGCAATGGGAATCAAACTCAGTTCCCCAGGATCAAAGGTCACTGCACTAACCACTAGGCTACTCCTCCACTTAAAACATTGAGGCTTGATATTCATTCAATCGTATCTGATAGAATATCAAGCAGCAATTTATCCGCTGATCTCAGATAAAATACCAAGGCAGTCTGTAAGGATATCTGGATAGGAATATAGGCTCAACCAGGCTAGATAACAATGGCCTTGAATATTGTCCTGTTCGATTGTAAGCCCTACAAGGATCGGAAAATACCTGCTGAATCTGAATATTCAGTGGGTGTTTGCCTTGAATAGATTGCAAGGTCTATTGAGCAGAGGCTGTATCATACACGTTTTATGTACAGTGCTGTATACGTCTAGCAGCGCTATAGAAATGATAAGTAGTAGTAGTACTGTGATGAGTCTTGACCTAATACTGGAAAAGGAATGCGATGAAGCCAAATCCTATTCATAGTAACATAGTAAATGATGGCAGATAAAGACCTGTATGGTCCATCCAGTCTGCCCAACAAGATAAACTCATTTTACATGGTATGTATATGTATATCTGAGTTTGATCTGTCCTTACCATTCTCAGGGTACAGACCGTAGAAGTCTGCCCAGCAATGTTGTACTAAAAGTTCTGAATCTAATGTTGAAGCCCTTTAAAATTTACACTCCAGCCCATCCCTATCTATTCAGTCACGATCAGGGCGTAGACCGTAGAAGTCTGCCCAGCACTGGTTTTGCTTCCCAATTACCATTGTTGCCATCTAATCTCCGCTAAGATTCCGTGGATCCATTCCTTCTAAACAGGATTCCTTTATGTTTATCCCACACATGTTTGAATTCCATTACCGTTTTCATCTCCACCACTTCCCGCGGGACAGCATTCCACATAACCACCACCCTCTCTGTGAAAAAAATTCTTCCTGACATTACTCCTGAGTCTGCCCCCCCCCCCCCCCCTTCAACCTCAATTCATGTCCTCTAGTTCTACCGCCTTCCCATCTCCGGAAAAGATTCGTTTGCGGATTAACACCTTTCAAATATTTGAACGTCTGTATCACGTCACCCCTGTTTCTCCTTCCCTCCAAGGTATTCATGTTCAGGTCGGCAAGTCTCTCCTCGTACAGTTTGCAACGCAAATCCCATACCATTCACTTCCCTTAAATTCCTATTCACTTTTGCCCAGCTGGCACTAAAATGCCTTAGGAGTTTCTACAAAAGATAATTGCATAGTTTCTCTTCTTCCAACTTCAAAAGCAGATCCCACATATTCAGCCATTTCTATCAAGTCTACATAGCTGTGAATTGAATCAGAACAAACTTCCAAATTCCCATTAGCATCCTTTGCTTCTGTGATTGAATTGCTTTGCAGTTTGTTCGGTGCTGGAGAATTGCCATTTAATTTTTTTTTATTCTTTCATTCCTTTTTTCTTTCTTCTTTGAGGGGGGGGAGGGAAGTGACAAAACACCTTAGTACATAGAAGAGACTGACAGGACAACAGGAGTAGGTCAGACGGAAGCAGCAAAGTAACACGTCAGCCCAGGAAGCTTTAGGTTGGCAAAGGGAAGAAAGTGGGTTTTTTTTTTTAAATGCTTTTCATTCTTTGAGGAAGGCATAAACTGTCATCTCAATTTATGCATTTCCTTTTTGATGTAAACTGCCTTTTGTTATTAAATAAAAAATGTAAAATGAAGGCGAAATATCAAATCAAATCAAAACCTTGTTTTCATGATTTTTCTTATCATTCTTAATGTTTTATCCTGGGGACAAAAGAATTCAGTAGAAACAAAGGAGTGGCAGAACAGAAGGTTTGGGCTGGGTGGCACTGGGAACATTATAGCAAGGTGCTGAACCAAGAGAGCAGGCCAGGCAGCATGGGGTTAATTCCGTGTAGCTCAACTAAACTTGGGTGCTGAAATAATGTACGCTGAGCATGAATTCTATATCGACAATTGTGTGAGCAATTCCCATGATAAAATACTAGGGGAAGTCCACAGTTACACATCTTCAGCTTGGAGAAAAGGCGGCTGAGGGGAGATATGATAGAGGTCTATAAAATAATGAGTGGAGTTGAACGGGTAGATGTGAAGCGTCTGTTTACGCTTTCCAAAAATACTAGGACTAGGGGGCATGCGATGAAGCTACAATGTAGTAAATTTAAAATGAAACGGAGAAAATTTTTCTTCACTCAATGTGTAATTAAACTCTGGAATTGGTTGCCAGAGAAGGTGGTAGAGGCGGTTAGCTTAGCGCAGTTTAAAAAAGGTTTAGACGGCTTCCTAAAGGAAAAGTCCATAGACCATTATTAAATGGACTTTGGGAAAATCCACTACTTCTGGGATAAGCAGTATAAAATGGTTTGTACATTTTGGGGATCTTGCCGGGTATTTGTGACCTGGATTGGCCACTGTTGGAAACAGGATGCTGGGCTCGATGGACCTTTGGTCTGTCCCAGTATGGCAACACTTATGTACTTAGGATTCTGAATGGAATCTTGCTACTCTTTGGGGTTCTACATGGAATGTTGCTATTGTTTGGGTTTCTGCCAGGTATTTGTGACCTGGATTGGCCACTGTTGGAAGCAGAATACTGGTCTAGATGGACCATTGGTCTGACCCGGTATGGCTATTTTTATGTTCTCCTCTCAGCCTTCTCTTTTCCAAGCCGACGATCCCCAGCTTCTTTAGCCTTTCCTCTTAGAGAAGTCATCCAGTCCCTTACATCATTCCGTTTGTTCTTCGGTGTACCTTTTCTAATTCTGCTATATCTTTTTTGAGATGCAGTGACCAGAATTGCAAACAATATTAGAGGTTTAGTCGCACCGTGGAACAATACAAAGGTATTATAATATTTTTTCCATTCCTTTCCTAAAAATTCCTAACATTCTATTTCCTTTCTTGGCTGCCGCTGCACTCTGAACAAAGGGTTTCAATGTATGATCAACAATAACACCTAGATCCTTTTCCTGGGTAGTGACTCCTAACGTGGAACGGTGGGGCCCTTTTACTAAGCCATGAAAGTGTCTACGCGCACCCAACGTGCGCCAAAATGGAGTTACTGGCCAGCTACCTCGTGGCTCTTGCGATAATTTCATTTTTTTGCGCGTCCGACACGCGTGTCTGAAAAATCATTTTTAATTTTCGGATGCGCGCATTGGGCGTGCGCCAAGTGGCATTTGATGTGCATAGGTCATTACCGCCTGGTTACTGCATGGTTACTTTACCATGTGAGAAGGAAGAGGCTGTCCAACCCTGGTTAGGCCCCTAGAGGGCGCTGTTCCCCTAAAATGTCCAGGGAGAAGGGCTGGGTGAGTCACTAAAGGGAGCCAGTAAGGGATGTATAGCAGGAGGTCGCTAGGACCGAGGAGAGTCCTGGGGATAGAAACAGGTGCAGCAGGTTATGGGCTGGGTCCTGTTTGGCCATTAACCACTTAATACCCCACCTGAGTGTGAGGGAGGGGGAGAGCTAGCCGCTGCAGAAGAGGGCTGGTAGCTGAAGCAGGAGGATCCCCATGAGAAGTACTGGCTGAGCCCTTTGGACTGGTGGTGAACTGTGTGCAAAGCAAGGAAGCTGGCTGGGGTAAGAAGGCCCTAGAGTGTTAGGTATAAGAACTGTGTGTTACAAGGAAGGACTGTGTGTCCAGGTTACAAGGAAGGACTGTGTGTCCAGGTGCTTAAGCTGGAAGATTGAACTGAGTAGGAAGAAATGTTTAAGCTGGAAGAACTGTTTAAGCTTGTAAAAGTGTTTTAAGCTGGAAGAGGTGGGCCCCAGGAGGTGGGAATAAAAGATTTGTATGAGAAATATCCTGCTGGTGAGACCTGACTATGTTTGCCTTTTGAGAAGCAGGTCACCCCGAGTAGAAAGGGGTAGTAGACTAATTTGCATAAAATCTGCATACTGAGAACCAGCTCACCCTGAGTGAAGAGGGACCTGGGATCCTGAGGTGGGAGCTTCATCTTCACAATAGCCTCATCATCTTCACAACCACTAGGTCAACAATTGGCGGTAAGGTCTCAGACTCAAAATGGACGCATGGCAATTTTCATTTTGCTGCACATCCATTTTCGGCAAAAATAAAAAAAGTTATTTTTTGCAGGTGTGCTGAAAAATGATTCTGCACATGACCAAAAGATGCATTTACACTACCGCAGGTCATTTTTCAGTGCACCTTAGTAAAAGGACCTCTGTTTGTATTAGTTTTATCAGCTGTCCCCTTCCACCACTCTCTATTTCTGTCGACAACACCCTCATTCTTCCTGTCCCATCTGCTCATAACCTTGGGGTCATCTTCGACTCCTCCCTCTCCTTCTCTGCACATATTCAACAGATTGCTAAAACCTGTCGTTTCTTCCTCTCTAATATCGCCAAAATTTGCCCTCTCCTTTCTGAGCATGCAACCAGAACCCTCATCCACACTCTCATCACCTCTTGCTTGGACCGCAACTTGCTTCTCACAGGTCTTCCACTCAGCCATCTCTCTCCTCTTCAATCTGTTCAAAATTCTGCTGCACGATTAATATTTTGCCAAAGTCGCTATGCCCATATCAGCCCTCTTCTGAAGTCACTTCACTGGCTCCCTATCTGTTTCCGTATACAGTTCAAGCTCCTCTTGTTGACCTATAAGTGCATTCACTCTGCTGCCCCTCACTACCTCTCCACCCTCATCTCTCCCTACACTCCTTCCCAGGAACTCCGTTCACTAGCAAATCTCTCCTAATTGCATCCTTCTCCTCCATTTCTAACTCCAGACTCTGTTCCTTTTATCTCGCCGCACCTTATGCCTGGAATAGACTTCCTGAGCCATTACGTCAAGCTCCATCCCAGGCCGTCTTCAAATCCGGGCTAAAGGCCTACCTGTTTGATGCTGCTTTTAATTCCTAATCTGTCACCTGCTCGTAACCTTTATCTTGTCTTCCTCTCTTCAATAGTCCCTTTTCCCTATGTGTCCTATCTTTCTGTCCTACCCTTATCCCTTATTTGTCCGGTCTGTCTGTCCTACCCTTATTCCTTATTTGTCCGGTCTGTCTGTCCTACCCTTATCCCTTATTTGTCCTGTCTGTCTGTCCTACCCTTTTCCCTATGTGTCCTGTCTGTCTGTCCTACCCTTTTCCCTATGTGTCCTATATGTCTGTCCTATCCTTATCCCTTATTTGTCCTGTCTGTCTGTCATTTAGATTGTAAGCTCTTTAGAGCAGGGACTGTCTTTTCTTCATGTTCAACTGTGAAGCGCTGCGTACGACTGGTAGCGCTATAGAAATGATTTGTAGTAGTAGTAGCTGTGTGCAGTCATGCAGGGGCTTTATGTCCTTTCCCCTTAGGGGTCTGCACCAACTTTTGTGAGATTTAGCATGTGCTATTTATCATTGAACTAACAGGTAATGAGCTGTTTTGACTAGCTTTGTATCTCATTATGTATTTGCATTAAACTCTTGCCAGTCAATTTTCTCACGCTAAGAGTAATCTTAGCATGTGTAACGTAAAGGTTTGCACACATTTTAGCACACTGACTTCAAAGGAAATATTTGCAAAGCTCAGACGAGAAATTACAAAGACGACGACATAGTTCTCTCGATTTTTGGTCTTTCTCTGCTCCGTATTTCATCTTTAGCTTGGCGACAGAATGAATCAAATTTTGCTGCAACAGCTGCTGTGTCTTCTCTCCCCCCCCCCCCCCCCCCCCCTCCGCAAGATTATAGGGAGTTTTTTTTCTTCCACTCATTCTTTTGAGGGAAATTGTTTATTTTCTCTGTCAGCTTTGAGAAATGTGCATCTCTTATGTCTTTGAATTTTGCACAGCCCAAGGGGAAAATGCATTTCTATCGCCATTTCTTTAGTGTAACTCCGGTTACAGAGCACAGCACTTCAGGCTTCCCATTTCAATATTTGCCAGCATGTTTTCATTTCAATTAAAAATATGACAAATAAATATAAAAGACTTGCTACACACTCATTTCGCTAAGCTTACTCTTTTTTTCCATTTAACTAGTTGATGGTCGCCATGAGCATGCAAACAGACTACACATAGGGAATCAGAGTGTGGTGATGTAAGTTTTGAATGGAGGAGTGGCCTAGTGGTTAGGGTGGTGGACTTTGGTCCCGAAGAACTGAGTTTGATTCCCACTTCAGACACAGGCAGCTCCTTGTGACTCTGGGCAAGTCACTTAACCCTCCATTGCCCCATGTAAGCCGCATTGAGCCTGCCATGAGTGGGAAAGTGCGGGGTACAAATGTAACAAAAATAAAATAGATACTACTGGAGATTCTACATGGAATGTTGCTACTATTGGAGATTCTACATGGAATGTTGCTACTACTGAGATTCTGTTGCTACTATTGGAGATTCCACTAGCAACATTCCATGTAGAAGCCTGCGTGGCCACATTGGTGATCTGCAAGGGCCGACTTCTACATGGAATGTTGCTAGTGGAATAGCAACATTCCATGTAGAATCTCAAATAGTAGCAACAGTGGAGGAGTGGCCTAGTGGTTAGGGTGGTGGACTTTGGTTCTGAGGAACTGAGTTCGATTCCCTGCACAGGCAGCTCTTTGTGACTCTGGGCAAGCCACTTAACCCTCCATTGCCTGCCGCCATGAGTGGGAAAGCATGGGGTACAAATATAACAACAAAAATTTTTTTAAAAATGCCAGCTGGTTTTACTTGCCGGATAGCTGAGAAACAGGGAGGGATTTGGGTAAGATTTTTCTTTCAACAGGTATCCTGTTCCTAAGGACTGCAAAGGAAAGGATTTAAATATAAGAACATAAGCACCGCCATACTGGGAGAAGGGTCCATCAAGCCCAGCATCCTGTCTCCGACAGTGGCCGATCCGGGCCTCAAGAACCCGGCAAAAACCCCAAAACAAAACTATGGAACGCACTACCAAATGTCATAAAAACAAGGCACGACCTAACAATCTTCCGAAAATCACTGAAAACCAACCTGTTCAAAAAGGCATACCACAAAGATCCATCCTAAGCACTACCACTTATGAACTCTTACGCTGGAATGAATGAATTTTCTATATCTAAATGTCTAACCTACTCTATAATTTACTCTACCATTTATGAACTGTAACGTACTACCACTCTGTAATCTTTTACCATTTATGAACCTTAATGCAATACCACCGGTTGTTGAGATGTAGGCCACATTGAGCCGGCAAATAGGAGGGAAAACGTGGGAAGTGAAGGGTTAGGTACGTTCTGGCTGATTCAATTGTGCTTCTAAATTGGTAAGTTGATTAGTTCAGTCATGTAGCTCGGAGCTAGGCCATGTATTATTTTGTGAACCAAGGTACAAATCTTAAAGGCAATACATATGGGTGGGTATACGTATATGTGAGTAGGTGTGGGAGGGGAGGGGGCCGGTGTAGCAGCAGCACTGTGCAAACACTTGACATATAAAACTTTCTTTTGCAATTACAAAGGAGGTGGGTGTGTGATTTGCCAGCTATGCTATTTTACAAGTTGAGTTCAAAGGTTACATACGTGCCCTTCTGTACTATTGATATCATGGGCCTACCACGCTAATGTCTTATTTATGAGAACTATGTCTCTGAATTAAATATGTGCAATGACCATTTTCCACATGCTTGGAGGAGAAGCCTAGTGGTTAGTGTAATGGACTTTGGTCTTGAGAAAGTGGGTTCAATTCAAGTCACTTAGCATTCCATTGCCCCAGGTAAAAATAAGTACCTGTATATACAGGGCCGGTCTTAGGCATGGGCGACAGGGACGGTTGCACAGGGCCCCGCGCTCCTAGGGGCCCCGTACCTCTGGCACATCTGTCCTCCTGTCTCAGAACACCTCCCTGCTCCATACCGTAGGTCTTTTTCTGCCATCATCTACTATGTTACTATGTTACTGCGTATGCCTTGTAGCGCTATAGAAATGCTAAATAGTAGTAGTAGTAGTACTTAACCTTCCACTGCCCCAGATACAAATAAGTACCTGTATAAATTATGCAAACCGCCTTGCAAAACCCACAGAAAGTGTTGCATCAAGTCCCATTTCCCTTTCCCTATTGGAGATTCTACATGGAATGTTGCTATTCCACTAGCAACATTCCATGTAGAAGCCTGCCCTTGCAGATCAGCAACGCAGCCACGCAGGCTTCTGTTTCTGTGAGTCTGACGTCCTGCACGTATGCGCAGGACATCAGACTCACAGAAACAGAAGCCTGCGCGGCCGCATTGCTGATCTGCAAGGGCAGGCTTCTACATGGAACGTTGCTAGTGGAGGAATAGCCTAGTGGTTAGTGCAGTGAACTTTGATCCTGGGGAACGGTTCAATTCCCATTGTAGCTCCGTGCCTCTGGGCAAGTTACTTAACCTTCTACTGACCCCGGTACAAATAAGTACAGTGGTGTGCTGGAGCCGGCTCACAAGAGCCGGTTGTTAAATATCGCGAGCCGGCTCTGGCTCTCCTCCCTCCCTCCTCCCTCCCTCTGGATCCAGTCCCGCTCACCGATTTCTTGTTCTTCTAATTCTTCGGGGCAGGCAGTCTTGCCTACCCGCTGCCAGCTGACTCTCCCCCACTGCCGATTCGCGCTTTAAAAATGGCCACCGAGACTTCCAGAGGCGGCCACGCGAGACTTCTGCTGAAGTCTCGGCGGCCATTTTGAAATGCGAATCGGCAGCGGAGGAGAGTCAGCTGGCAGCGGGCAGGCAAGACTGCCTGCCCCGAAGAATTAGAAGAACAAGGAGTCGCTGAGGGATTGGATCCGGAGGGAGGGAGGAGGGAGGGAGGGAGGAGAATTTGCTGACAACTCGGGAGGGGGTGGCAGGGGAGAGAAGGGAGTCGCTGGGCATGGGTGGAGGGAGGGGAGAGAACTAAGGGTTGTGCTGGGTATGGGTGCAAGCAGGGCAGGGGAGAGGAGAGGAGGGTCACTGCTGGACATGGGTGGATGGAGGGCGGGGGAGAGGAAGGTCAATGCTGGACATAGGTGGATGGAGGGCAGGGGAGAGGAGGGTCACTGGGTATGGGTGCATGCAGTGCAGGGGAGAGGAGGGTCACTGCTGGACATGGGTGGATGGAGGGCAGGGGAGAGGAGGGTCACTGTTGGACATGGGTGGATGGACGGCAGGGGAGAGGAGGGTCACTGCTGGACATGGGTGGATGAAGGGCAGGGGAGAGGAGGGGAGAGAGAAGAAATGCTGGACATGGATGGAGGGGAGGGAAGAGTGAGGAAGGAGATGAGTTGCAGGGAAAGGAAGAGAGGAGAAAAACTGCACATGGATGAAGAAAATAGGCAGAAGCTGAGGACCAGAAATTAAGAAGAAAGAAGGAAAGGAAAGAAATAAATGGAAAGGAAGCCCTGGAAACGGAGTTAAGAGGACAGATAGCAGCAGAATTGGATACTGGGCCAGCATGATCAGAAAAACAGTCACCAGACAACAAAGGTTGAAAAAAAATCATTTTATTTACATTATAGTGTTTGGAATATGTTCACTTTGAGAATCAGGTGCTCAACATTAAAAGTTTATATTTATTTACTTACTTATGGCATTTTATCGCACATTAAACATGAATTAGATTGGAACCTGGGATCATTTAATTTTTTTTTTCCTGCAGGAATGCATTGCCCCCCCTCCCCAGGCTCTCTCCCCGGCTATAGCCAGCTCTGCAATTTGGGGGGGGGGGCGCAGAGAGGGACGGGGGGCACAGAGGGGGACGGGGGCGCAGAGGGGGACCAAGGGAGAGAGCCTGTTGTTAAACATTTATCAGCACACCACTGAATAAGTACCTGTATAAACTATGCAAACCGCCTTGCAAAAAACACAGAAAATGGTGTATCAAGTCCTATTGCCCTTTCCCTATTTGAGATTCTACATGGAATGTTGCTAGTGGAGGAGTAGCCTAGTGGTTAGTGCAGTGGACTTTGATTCTGGGGAACTGGAGTTAATTCCCACTGCAGTTCCTTATAACTCTGAGCAAGTCACTTAACTCTCCATTGCCCCAGGTACAAATAAGTACCTGAGTATACTATGTAAACTGCTTTGAATGTAGTTGTAAAAAAAAACCCCAGAAAGGCAGTATATCAAGTTCCATTTCCCTTCCCTTTTCCTTTCAGAGATCATTCAGAGTGTAGTGGTTAGGGAGGAAGATTAACTGATGAATTATTAAAGGGAAAGTATTAGGTGAAAGCTTATGAAACAGCCAACGTATTCTCCGTAGACCTCCATTCACTTCATGATGCTGCTAGAATCCGTTTTGCTTTGAGTGGGATGGGTAGAGAGGGCAGTTGAGAAATCAGGGGATATGACATCTCAGTTGCCGTCCTAGGCGAATTTGCTTCTCCATCGTATCTGGCTTGATGCTAGATGTAAACTGCGCGGTAGACTAAGTGAGTGGAGGAGTGGCCTAGTGGTTAGGGTGGTGGACACTTTGGTCCTGAGGAACTGAATTTGATTCCCTTCCCACTTCAGGCACAGGCAGCTCCTTGTGACTCTGGGCAAGTCACTTAACCCTCCATTGCCCCATGTAAGCCGCAGTGAGCCTGCCATGAGTGGGAAAGCGCAGGGTACAAATGTAACAAAAATAAAATAGATACTATTGGAGATTCTACATGGAATGTTGCTACTATTGAGATTTTGTTGCTACTATTTGACATTCTACATGGAATGTTGCTACTATTGGAGATTCTACATGGAATGTTGCCACTATTTGAGGTTCTGTTGCTACTATTTCAGATTCTACATGGAATGTTGCCACTATTTGAGGTTCTGTTGCTACTATTTCAGATTCTACATGGAATGTTGCTACTATTGGAGATTCTACATGGAATGTTGCTATTCCACTAGCAACATTCCATGTAGAAGGCTGCGCAGGCTTCTGTTTCTGTGAGTCTGACGTCCTGCACGTATGTGCAGGACGTCAGACTCACAGAAGCAGAAGCCTGCGCGGCCACATTGGTGATCTGCAAGGGCCGACTTCTACATGGAATGTTGCTAATGGAATAGCAACATTCCATGTAGAATCTCAAATAGTAGCAACAGTGGAGGAGTGGCCTAGTGGTTAGGGTGGTGGACTCTGGTCCTGAGGAACTGAGTTTGATTCCCACTTCAGGCACAGGCAGCTCCTTGTGACTCTGGGCAAGTCACTTAACCCTCCATTGCCCCATGTAAGCCGCATTGAGCCTGCCATGAGTGGGAAAGTGCAGGGTACAAATGTAACAAAAATAAAATACATACTATTGGAGATTCTACATGGAATCACTAGTAACATTCCACTGTGCAGGCTTCTGTTTCTGTGAGTCTGACGTCCTGCACTTATGTGCAGGACGTCAGACTCACAGAAGCAGAAGCCTGCACGGCCACATTGGTGATCTGCAAGGGCCGAATTCTACATGGAATGTTGCTAGTGGAATAGCAGTATTCCATGTAGAATCTCAAATAGTAGCAACAGTGGAGGAGTGGCCTAGTGGTTAGGGTGGTGGACTCTGGTCCTGAGGAACTGAGTTTGATTCCCACTTCAGGCACAGGCAGCTCCTTGTGACTCTGGGCAAGTCACTTAACCCTCCATTGCCCCATGTAAGCCGCATTGAGCCTGCCATGAGTGGGAAAGCGCGGGGTACAAATGTAACAAAAAAAAAATGTTTGTTTTTTTTTCTGGACTGAATTCTGAAGGTTACCAGTGGATGTCCGCTCTGTGATGTATGATAATGGGAATTTAAAAATATAATTATAAAAATAATGTGTGGTGTCATCTTCTTGCCTCATATTCTATTCGCATTTGCAGTGCAAAACATTTATCGCGATATTGAGCTACCAGGGGCATAGCCAGACTTCGGTGGGAGGGGGGTCCAGAGCCCGAGGTGAGGGGCGCATTTTAGGCCCCCCCCGGCGCCGCCTGCCCCCCCGCCATTGCCGACCCCGCCACCACCAACAACTTTGACCCCCCCTGCTGACGACCCTTTCAACCCCCACTCCCACCGCCAATCCTCCCCCGCCGTTGCCGTCGCCTACCTTTGCTGGCGGGGGACCCCAACCCCCGCCAGCCGAGGTCCTCTTCTTCCCGCGCAAGGCTTCGTTCAGTTTCTGAGTTGTACGTGCAAAACATCAGACTCAGAAACTGAACAAAGCCGTGCGTGGAAAGAAGAGGGCCTGGGCTGGCGGGGGTTGGGGTTCCCCGCCAGCAAAGGACGGTGACGGCAGGTTGATGGCGGGCTGGCGAAGGTAGGGGGGGGCGAGAGGGTCGTCGGCAGGGGGGGGTACAAGGCCAAATCTATGGGGGCCCAGGCCCTCCGTGGCCCCACGTAGCAACGCCCCTGGTGTAGGAGATTACCACACGATTAATGCGAGGGATCTTAAAGCTAAGTAAATGGCTGGCAGTAAGGTCTCAGACCCAAAATGGATGCCATTTTTCAGCACACCTTAGTAGAAGGACCCCTAAGTGTTGTGGGACGTGGGAAGGTCCCCTGTTCAAACGTGTTGTACCCTGATTTTGCCACATTTTGGGTCCTTTTACTAAGCTGCTTTAGGCACTAATTCACACCTAATGCAGAAAATAAAATGGAGTACTGCAGGATGCGCTCAGGCATGCAGCAATAACTCTGAAATCTGCCTGTGATAACTGCAGGCTAAAAAAAAATTCTAATTTTTTTGAGGTGAGTGTCAGGGGCAGAGAGCAACTGGTTAGCGCATAGACCAAGGGCGTACCTATCATGGGGCCACGGGGACATGGGCCCCCATAGATTTGGCCCTGGACCCCCCTGACGTGACCTTCTCGACCCCCCCTTCCCGCCGCCAACCCTCCCCCCGCCGCCATCGCGCACCTTTGCTGGCGGAGGGACCCCAACCCCCGCCAGCCAAAGTCCTTTTCTCGGCTGCACGGCGTTGCTTGCTGAATGATCTGATCAAGTTTCTGTGCGTGCGTCTGACGTCCTGCACGTTGTACGTGCAGGACGTCAGATGCACGCACAGAAACAGATTCAAACTTGATCAGATCATTCGGCAACGCCGCGCAGCCGAGAAGAGGACTTCGGCTGGCGGGGGTTGGGGTCTCCCGCCAGCAAAGGTACGCGGTGGGAGAGGGTTGGAGGTGGGAAGGGGGGGTCGAGAGGGCTGCGGTGGCGGTGCGGGGTGAAAGTTGGCGGCAGGCGGGGAGGGGTCGACGGCGCCGGGGGAGGGGATAAAATGTGCCCCTCACCTCGGGCTCTGGACCCCCTCCCGTCGAAATCTGGCTACACCCCTGGCATAGACAACACAGGGACAATTACAAAACGGGTAGTGGTAAGTACTCACATGTAAAATAAAACTGTAATCTGCTTAGGTCTAAGGGGTATATAAAGAATGAATGAATGAATGAATTTTTTTAAATGGCCATGCTTGCATTAATGCTTGGCTATTAATGCAATACATAGAAAAAAACTATCAAAATAAAAACGGGTGTAGTAACACAAAAATCATACAACTCAAAAAATATACCACATATAATATTTCTGAGAGGGGAGGAAAAGCCTCGGGAGCCCTTTTACTAAGCCATGTTGGCGCCTACATGCGCCCAGCGAGCTTCAATTTTGAGTTACTGCCCAGCTTACGCATGGCCTGTGCGGTAATTTCATTTTTGGCGCGTGTCCACTATGCGCGCCAGAAAATATTTTTATTTTCTGGTGTGCGGGTGGCAATCGGCATTTTACATACGTAGACCATTACCACCCAGTAAGACCTTACTGCTAGGTCAACGGCTAGCATTAAGGTCTCAGACCCAAAATGGACGCAAGGCATTTTTCATTTTGCTGCACGTCCATTTTCGGCAAAAATGTTTTTAAAAAGTCATTTTTTACAGGTGCGCTGAAAATTGATTCTGTGCCCGCCCAAAACACACATCTACCCTACTGCAGGCCATTTTTCAGCGCTTCTTTGTAAAAGGGCCCTTGAAAGAGATCCAAGTAATTTCAACTTACAGAGCTATGGTGATCCTAGAGTGATCTACTCTTCATCATCAGCAAACACTTCTCGAGCTGACAGTATTTATCAAACAATATTCGAAATACAAAATCCATCCTTAGTGAAAAAACTTTTTGCCTTTGATCGACAATCTTAACTTTAGATGCGTCTCCATCTCCTTCTCCTTCCCAACGGGTCTGTGCTTCAATCGACACAGTTAAGTGTGTCGATTAAAGCCAAAACGTTTTTTTCACTAACGTTGGATTTTGGATTTTGAATATCGTTTGGTGAACATGGTCAGCGCGTTCTTTGAAGGGAGGTCTTTGCAGATGATGAAGAGTAGATCACTCTACGATCACCATAGCTCTGTAAGTTGAAATTACTTGAAACATAGAAAAAAGCCAGTTTTATGACCGCCTTAAAAATGGCCTTAGCGTGCGGGGAAACCCACATAAGGGCACACGACGGCCACTATTTACCGCAGCTTAGTAAAAGAACCCGTTTAGTAAAAGGGTCCTTAAAGTAGATGGTAGATTGTGCCTGCTTACTCATCCTTACATTGGGTCCTTTTACCAAGGCACGCTAGAAAGTGGTCGGCGATGCGAATAACGTGGGTTTTCCGCAAGTACCGGCCACTTTCTAGCATGGCTGAAAAACGGCTGTGGTTGGTATTATTTTAATGTCCGCATGCTAATTTCCCCATTAGCTCACGGCCATTAACGCCGAGAACCCTTATCACTGGAGGCAGTAAGGGCTCCCGCGCTACTCCTGCGGTAGTTGGGTAGTGAACGGTAATGTGCCGGCGCTACCCAATTAGTGCGAGAATGCCTATTCTCTGCCCCAGACACACCTCTCGCAGCAACAAATAAAGAATATACATTTTTACTGCAGGAGTGACGTGCGCTGATGGCCAAATTACCACGGGACACTAGTGTATCTCACGGTAGTGCCCTTTTACCGTGTGGTAGGACCACCACGCCTTAGTAAAAGAGACCCATTATATTTTACAGCTCAATTTATTTATTTATTGCACTTGTATCCCACATTTTCCCACCTATTTGCAGGCTCAATGTAGCTTACAAAGACTTGTTATGGCATTGCCATTTCAGGGTGAAAGATACAATTGACGTTACAAAGAGATGAAGGGATGACAGAAAAGAATTAAGCAGACAGTTATAGAGAGAAGACATTCAGAATAAGGGTGGAGCGGTGATGTGTTATAGTTGAGCTATGGATTCTCGTGGTAGGCCTTGCTGAAGAGAGAGGTTTTCAGAGATTTGCGAAAGTTAGTTATTTCATTAATCGTTTTCAAGTGAGTTGGTAATGCATTCCACAGCTGCGTGCTCATTTAGGAAAAGCTGGTCGCATGTGTTAGTCTGTATTTTAGTCCTTTACAGCTGGGGAAGTGTAGATTAAGAAATGTGCGGGCAGATCTTTTAGCATTTCTGGGTGGCAGGTCCACGAGGTCTAGCATGTAGGTCGGGGCTTCTCCGTAAATGATTTTATGAACAATCAATGACATCTTAAAAATATGCACTATCCCTTTGAGAATGTCATAGACTTATTTGGCTTTAAAAAAAACGCCTAACAAATGTCTCCATTCCTGCAGTTGAAATGCAGAGAGTATGAAAGTGTTGTTTTGTGTCAAAAACTAAACAACGGTAATAATTCATCTCTGCAGGCATCAAAGCCAAATATAACCAGGAGGCTTTTAAGTTGATTTGCAGGTAAAACTTGGAGCATTTGGGCTACCTCGAGTAATTCTCATAAAAGATCTTTCTTAGAAAACAGCAACAGGCAATCTTCTAAGATAAAAAAGAACTTACAGTTGTGCAGTTTAGAGTGCCGAGAAAATAATATGAAAAAACTTCCAGACTAGACTAGGCTGTAACTAAAATTCCTCTTTAAAAATTGTGAGCCTTGCCCTGCCACACCATCATAAAGCATATAGGGGCAGACTTAAAGATATCAATACGTATACTGTGGAAGAAAGAGAGGCAAGGGTAAATATTAGACATTTAAATACTTATGCGGCACTAATGCACAAGAGGTGAGTCTCTTTCAATTGAAAGGAAGCTCTTGAATCAGGGAGCATAGGATGAAGGTGCAAGGGGATAGACTCAGAAGTAACCTGAGGAAATGCTTCTTCATGGGAAGGTTGCTGAATTCATGGAATGGCTTCCCAGTGGAAGTGGTGAAGATGAAAACAGTACAGTATTACCTCGGTTTTCGTTGACTTCGGTTATCGCCGGTTTCGGTTTTCGTCGATATTTTTCTGCGAAAAATTTGTCTCGGTTTTCGTCGGTTGCCTCAGATTTCGTCAATGTGCCCACATGACCTTGCTGCTAATTTTACGAAAACAAAGGGCGACCCACGCATTCTCCTGCTCAGTGCTAATACTACAATTACATATAAGTGATTACTGCATATACGGTGTAATGTGTTTATTTTGCGTTTTTCAGAAAGGTAAATGCCATGTTAAATGTTCATTTATTCTTTACATTAGTCTTTTATATTAATTTTATATTAATTTTTTATTGTTTTTAGTATTAAACACTATATTTATTCTCTATAGAATGTGTTTTTGGTATGTATTTTGGAGTGTCTAGAACGAATTAATTGGATTTACATTGATTCATATGGAAATAATTGCCTCGGTTTTCGTTGGTTTCGGATTTTGCCGATTGTTTTCGGATGGATTATTGACAAAAACCGAGGTATCACTGTATCTGCTGCTACTACTGCTATTTAACATTTCTAAAGCGCTACCAGGGTTGCGCAGCGCTGTACAATTAACAAAGAAGGACAGTCCCTGCTCAAAGGAGCTTACAATCTAAAGGACAAAAAGTGCAGTCAGTCAAGATTGAGGCAGTCTAGATTTCCTGGATAGAGGTACAATGGTTAGGTGCCGAAAGCGACATTGAAGAGGTGGACTTTGAGCAAGGATTTGAAGATGGGTAGGGAGGGGGCTTGGCGTATGGGCTCAGGGAGTTTATTCCAAGCATAGGGTGAGCTGAGGCAGAAAGGGCGGAGTCTGGAGTTGGCGGTGGTGGAGAAGGGTATTGAGGGGAGGGATTTGTCCTGTGAGTGGAGGTTACGGATAGGAGCGTAAGGGGAGATGAGGGTAGAGAGGTAATGAGAGGCTGCAGATTGAGTGCATTTGTAGGTTAATAGGAGAAGCTTGAACTGTATGCGGTACCTGATCGGAAGCCAGTGAAGTGACTTGAGGAGAGGGGTGATATGAGCATATCGGTCGAGGCGGAAGATAAGACACGCAGCAGAGTTCTGAATGGATTGAAGGGGGGATAGATGGTTAAGTGGGAGGCCAGCGAGGAGTAGGTTGCAGTAGTCAAGGCGAGAGGTAATGAGAGAGTGGCTGAGAGTTTGGGTGGTGTGCTCAGAGAGGAAAGGGTGAATTTTGCTGATGTTATAGAGAAAGAAGCGACAGGTCTTGGCTGCCTGCTGGATATGGGCAGAGAAGGAGAGGGAGGAGTCGAAGATGACTCCGAGGTTGCGGGCAGTTGAGACGGGGAGGATGAGGGTGTTATCGACTGAAATAGAGAGTGGAGGGAGAGAAGGAGTGGGTTTGGGTGGAAAGACAATGAGCTCGGTCTTGGCCATGTTCAGTTTCAGGTGGCGGTTGGACATCCAGGCAGCAATGTCGGATAAGCAGGTCGATACTTTGGCCTGGGTTTCCGCAGTGATGTCTGGTGTGGAGAGATAAAGCTGAGTGTCGTCAGCATAAAGATGATATTGGAAACCATGAGATGAGATCAGTGAGCCCAGGGAAGAAGTGTAGATTGAAAAAAAGAAGAGGTCCAAGGACCTGAATTCAAGAGAGCCTGGTACAAGTACATAGTATCTCTAAGGGACTGATAAGGAGACTAGATGGCGTGGATAAGCAGACTGGAAAGGCTACATGGTCCTAGATATCTTCAAATTATCCAGACACAAATAGTAAAATGGGCCATTTTCAAGTCTCTAGGTAAAAAAATTCCAAAACTATACTGATCAATAACAAATAGAATGCAATAATAATATTTTATAATAAACACCTTGAAAAGAGGGATAATAAATTAAGGGGCCCTTTTATGTTCAATATTTTTATTGAGTTAGTTTACAGAAGAATAACATTGAACAAATCAGAGCTTGAATAATATTATACATACGGAAAGAATATGAAGAGTGAGGGGGAAAAAAAGGGGGGAATGGTAAAGAATCCAATGCTTCTCAACACACTTTTTTTGAAATAAGGCAGGAGCGGAGACCCACGTCTCCTTGTATAGGATAAAGCGGGGTGATTTCTTAGCAAGAGAAATTTCATATCTATAAGTTTGAAACAGCAGATTCCACCATTCTTGGTGTGTGGCTTGGTTCAAAGACTTCCAGTGCATGAAAACAACCCTCAAGGCTAAGGTGAACAAGGTATTTGCAAGCTTGCATTCAGCAGGATTTAACATGGATCTGAAACATTGGTCTTAAAGCAACACAAATTTGCACGTCAAGTTGGAACTAGCACCTGGCTACCGCGAGCCCTGAGCGGTAATTCCATTTTTACACATGTCCGATACAAGCATCCAAAACTATTTTTTATTTTCTACCGTGTGGTGCTAACCAGGCGGTAATCGGCAGTGTATGAGCGCTGACGATTTTTACCCAGTTAACGTGTGAGACCTTACCACTAAGTCAATGGGTGGAGGTAAAGTCTCGAGCCCAAAATGGACGCGTGCCAATTTTTATTTTGCTACACATCTGTTTTTGGCCCCCCCCCCCCCCCCAAAAAAAAAGGCCTTTTTTGCAGGAGCAGTGACAAATGGACCTGCGTGCATCCATTACACGTGTCTACAACAGCACAGGCCATTTTTCAGCGCGCCTGCAAACAAGGACCCCTAAAAGAGAACCAACTGCATGAGAGGTTCGATGAGCATTGGGGAAAGAAAATAGTTTAACTAGATATTCTAGAGAAGAGCCATCAAAGATTTTGAAAACCAGACATGGCAATTTGAAAAATAGATGGGCTTTAATAGGAAACCAATGCAATCACTTAAGAGGTGAAACAGACCAATCAAATTGCCCAGATGTCTTATAGCGTAAGATCTCACCATGAGGCATCAGATTGTCACATTCCCTACCCATTTCCAGACAGCGTCCTCGGGGAGCGCGGGGGTCCGGGCTGCCTTAGCCATGCAGCACGTGCTGCCCTGTAGTTCTGTTCGGCGCTCCGCCCTGCAGCCCGCCTCGTGCCGGCTCTGCCCCGTTTCACCCAGGATCCGTTACCCCGCCTCCCTATCCCCTCTCAACTCTTCCTTTTCCTTCTCCTGCCCTATGCCTGCTCTCCCTCTCTGGCTGGGCTCCTGCTGACATCAGACGCCAGAACTTTATCAACCGATCTCTCCTCTAGCACTCTGATTTGGCTTCTACTCAGGTAGGTGATTGTTTGCACTGCACCTGTTTTCTGTCTGTTGCCTCCTCATTGCTGACTCTGCGTGTACCCTGACTGCTCTCTGTGCCAGCTGTCTAAGTCCTGCCGGCCACCTGCACCTGCGGGCTCAACCCTTGGGGAATGGCGGTCACCGCAGGTGAAGCCTCAGGCGTGTCCAACCGCCAAGTCAGGACTTGGGCCATCCTGTTCTCCATGATGGAGCGCTCTAATTCATGTGCTAACTGTATAACTTATTGTGAGGTAGGAAATACATGGGTTATGGGGGGGGGAAGAATGGGCATGGACTCGTGCATTGGAGTTAGAGCACAATTACTTTCACTACTACAGTCTTTAGGAGGCGGTAAGTGCTGAGGAGCCCTTTTACTAAGCCACGTAGGCGCCTATGCGCACCTAAGGCACGTCAATTTTCAATTACCGCCTGGATACCGCATGGCCCTTGTGGTCATTTCATTTTCGACACGTGTCCGCTAGGCACGCCAGAAAATATTTTTATTTTCTGGTGCGCGGGCGGCAATCGGACGGTAATCACCATTCTACACACGTAGACCATTACTGCCCGGTTACTGTGTGAGACCTTATCGCTAGGTCAACGGCTGGTGGTAAGGTCGCAGACCCAAAATGGACGTGTGGCAATATTGATTTTGCCGCACGCCCATTTTCGGCAAAAATTGTTTAAAAAAAAGTATTTTTTACAGGTACGCTGAAAAATTATTCTGTGCACGCCCCAAACATGTGTCTACACTACCGCAGGCCATTTTTCAGCGCACCTTTGTAAAACGGGCCCTGAATCTTCTTACCTTAGATTTAGGGCTTCTCTAAAAACCCGCGTATTTAAGCCTGGCTTTTGGTGGCGTCCCGGAGCAAATGGGTTGCCATTCAGTGGTTTGCTCTTCCCCTCTTCTATTCCCTGCCTTTCTGTTCACTTTCCCTTTCCTGTCAGAAGCTGGAGTTCCTTGCTTTGTTGACGTACTTTGAAAGACATATTCCTTTTTAACATTATACCTTAACTGCACACAGGTTTTATAACTACAGCATAATAATGTGGGCACTAACCACAGTGCAAAACTTTACCGCACTTTTGTAAAACAATCCTTATGTTGCTACAAAGTCCTAGGTTAGCGCTATAAAAATGTGACTATGCCAATTAACTATATATGCTGGCCTCACTTTCCTTCTCTTCTTCCCTTATATGTATAAATGATGCACAAGGAGGTAGAACAGTAAGAGAACTTAGGGAAGCATGGGAAAGGCTCAGATGATGTCTGTTCTTTTTTTAAAAAAGAAAAACAACATCCCAGCTTGCCTTCAATTACATAGAAAGAGGATGCAATACAAGCAAAATTTAAATGACCTTCATACCTATGACAAGGCATAGAAGAGTGCAACCCGCATAGAACAACAGGTACAACTTCAAACAAGAGAATGGAGGGCTGTAACCTGAATGGAGCGACCGGTACAATCCTTTCAAAAAGAGCATAGAGGGGGGTAACCTGAACAAAGCAGCAAGTACAACTTCAAACAAGGACATAGAGAGGTTCATTTTCGAAAGAAACGTCCAAGTTGTGATTTGGACGTCCTTGCAAAATGGCGATATCCAGGGGCGGGGAAACTCCTATTTTTGAAACAAGATGGACGTCCATCCTTCGTTTCGAAAATACCTTCAAAGACGTCCAAATCCTTAAATTTGGACGTCCCTAGACATGGACGCTTTCTGACTTTCGACGATTTTCGAAACCAAAGACGTCCATGTCAAAAACATCCTAATGCAAGCCATTTGGATATGGGAGGAGCCAGCATTCGTAGTGCACTGGTCCTCCTGACATGCCAGGACACCAACCGGGCACCCTAGGGGGCACTGCAGTGGACTTCATAAATTGCTCCCAGGAACATAGCTCCCTTACCTTGTGTGCTGAGCCCCCCAAAACCCCATCAAAACCCACTACCCACAACTGTACACCTCTACCATAGCCATTACGGGTGAAGGGGGGCACCTAGATTTGGGTACAGTGGGTTTGTGGTGGGTTTTGGAGAGCTCGCTGTTTCCTCCACAAATGTAACAGGTAGTGGGGGTATGGGCCTGGGTCCACCTGTATGAAGTACATTGCAGTACCCACTAAAATTGCTCCTGGGACCTGCATGCGCTGTCATGGACCTGAGTATGACATCTGAAGTTGGCACAACATTTTTTTAAGATGTTTTTTGAGGGAGGGAGGGGGTTAGTGACCACTGTGGGAGTAAGGGGAGGTCATCCCCGATTCTCTCTGGTGGTCATCTGATCAGTTCGGGCACCTTTTTGTGCTTTATTCATAAGAAAAACACGTCCGGTTGAAAACGTCCATGTGTTCGTCAGGGCCGTCCTTGTTTTTTTCAATTATGTGTCAAAGACGTCCAAGTGTTAGGAACGCCCAAGTCCCACCTCCAACACGCCCCCTTGAACTTTGGACATCCTTGCGACGGACTGCAGTTGGAGATGTCCAAAATTGGGTTTCAATTTTACCGATTTGGACGTCTCTGGGAGAAGGATGTCCATCTTCCATTTTATGTCGAAAGATGGACGTCCTTCTCTTTTGAAAATGCATGGTGCAGCATGTACAACCCCAAATAAGAGCAAGAAAGGGTGTAGACTGCATGGAACAGCAGCTACAACTTCAAACAAGGGTATGGAGGGGTGTAACCTGCACAGAACACTAGGTACAACCCCAAACAAGAGCTGCAGGTACAGCTTCAAACAATGGCATGGAAAGGTGTAGCATGCAGAGAATATCAGCTACAACCCCAAACAAGGTCATAAAGAAAGTACTACTCTGGCAGCCACTGTACTGGGCAGAATAAATGGACCATATTGGTCTTTATGACATCATTTACTATGGCAAGTCAATGTTATTCTTAAAGGGGAGGGATCTGACTTTGAGAGGAATGATGTTGTCATTCAAGCATGAGTATTAGGAGATGATGCCACAGAGGGGGCCTGTAGTGGAAGGGGGGGGGGGGCAGAATGCATTCTTTATAGAAGTATAGGAAGCAGAAATCTCCCAGCCTGGAAATTCTGCAAGGCAGCTAGTTCATGTACAGTAAAAGCAGTTAGCTTAGTGGGGTTTAAAAAAGGTTTGGATGGCTTCCCAAAGGAAAAGTCCATAGGCCATTATTAAAATGGACTTGGCGAAAATCCACTGCTTATTTCTAGAATAACTGTCAAATCAACAAGGCACTTCTCTACTAATACTCTCTTATACGCAAAACAAAAAAAGTAGAGGGTTCTCACGGAGTACCACTAAAACTACTTCGTGTTAATTAGGGAAGAGTCTCATATAGTCACCACGGCCGCTTTCACTTCACTCACTCGGTGAACCTCTGCCCGTTTATATTTTAGTCACAGACTCAACCCCCACCCTTCCTGTGCTGGTATCATTAGCAATATTCATCTGCTCATCATTGCAATAACCAGTAACATAGGTGGCTGTGTGGCACTTATCTGTGTCTGTTGGTGTGCTCATATACCCCTAGGATAAGCAGCAGAAAATGTATTGTACGTATTTTGGGAACTTGCAACCTGGATTGGCCACTGTTGGAAACAGGATGCTGGGCTTGATGGACCTTCGGTCTGTCCCAATATGGCAATAATTATGTACTTATGATTTTTTTTTTTGTTACATTTGTACCCCGCGCTTTCCCACTCATGGCAGGCTCAATGCGGCTTACATGGGGCAATGGAGAGTTAAGTGACTTGCCCAGAGTCACAAGGAGCTGCCTGTGCCTGAAGTGGGAATCAAACTCAGTTCCTCAGGACCAAATTCCACCACTCTAACCACTAGGCCACTCCTCCACTGTTGCTACTATTTGAGATTCTACATGGAATGTTGCTATTCCACTAGAAGTCGGCCCTTGGAGATCACCAATATGGCCGCGTACGTACGTTCAGGATGTCAGACTCACAGAAACAGAAGCCTGCGCAGCCTTCGACATGGAATGTTGCTAGTGGAATAGCAACATTCCATGTAGAATCTCCAATAGTATCTATTTTATTTTTGTTACATTTGTACCCTGCGCTTTCCCACTCATGGCAGGCTCAATGCGGCTTACATGGGGCAATGGAGGTTTAAGTGACTTGCCCAGAGTCACAAGGAGCTGCCTGTGCGTGAAGTAGGAATCAAACTCAGTTCCCCAGGACCAAAGTCCACCACCCTAACCACTAGGCCACTCCTCCACTTTTTTTTTTTTTTTTTTTTTTTGGGGGGGGGGGGGAGGTGGTTGGAGATTGGTTTGTTTCCATGTACGGACATACTGGTGTGGCAAAAACTTAAAGTTCACAGGGCAAATCTTTTTTCAACTGGTTGTTTTGGGCTGCTTCACTGTGCAAAATTAATTGACTCACAAATTAAACTTTGTTTAGACTAGGTTTTATTTCGCAGGCCCAACGGATGGGGATAAAGTGAGGTCCATAATAACTGCAACAGAAACAGAAATCCGGTGTATCTATTTGCCATCATATTCCGTGCTTTGCACGGAGCATTATGCACAGCACAATGAAAAGTAAAATGCAATCCTTAACCAAAGCAATGAAGCTAAAACCCTTCGCACCTGCATGTACTTACTTTTTCATAGCTTGGAAAGCTCCGATAATTAGGTGCTAAATGGCAAACCCAGATGTGAAACTGCCTCTCAGCCTCTCACTTTTAGGGTCTTTAAGGGAAATCTTACTATAGCATGTAATGCAAATGGTTTCATTACTTAAAAACCAGTTTGTATAACTGAGCCAATATAAGAATGCTTTGAAACATCGCAGTTAGAAAATACGCTGTGGCATACGTGTTTTGAAAGAACTTTAGTACTTCTTAGTTATTGGGTAATTTATATTATTTATCTGTATTGATTAATTTTCTGTTTCATAGCAGAAGTTTCATCTGATCGGAGACATAACATTACTGATTTGAAGAAAGATTACTTCATTAACTGCCTGGCGCAGTCTTCTGTCCTCTCAAGAAGGTCAGGGACGGCATTTGTTCCATAATATCCCAATACCATGAAACTGAGTTTTCTTCATTCGGATCAATACCAATGACTGTGCACGGCAGTCTAGGAAGGAATGGTGTACACAGCGCAGGGTTCTGAACCGGCTCGCTGTTTGCCATAGCAGGCTGAACCAGTCCTAATTGTATTTATTTTTTTATTGGGATTTATTAACCGCCTTTATGAAGAGATTCGCCCAAGGCGATGTACAGCAGGTACAATTTAACATAAAACTTTCTTTTTTTCAATTATTTTATTTATTCATTTTATATTACATTTATGTCCAATACATAAATGGGAAAGAAAAGAGAAAATATCAATTAAAACAAACATTAAGGAAAAATATCATCTTTGTTAGTCGACATTATTGTCCACAATTGGGGGATCCAAGATCAGGAAAACAATCTCAAAGAAAATAAGAAAAACACGGAATGGTTAATCTTACAATTCATATTTTCTGAGGGAGGAAGGTTAATCGGCAATTGCAGCCGGTACAGTGGTAACTAAAGGAAGTTGCTGCAGAGGGATCTTCATCTGTTCTTTTAACTGTACAAACTCTTATAATTTCCTGGGTTCAACAAATAAGTAATCAGGAAATAAAACATTTACAAGGGAATCACTCTAGGAAGGTCCCACCTAGGGCAATGATTCTTGGCTTAAAAGCCAAGAGTTCACACCTCCTAGTCTGCGATTCCCTTGATATGTCAGGAAATATATTTATCTTTGAACCCAAAAAAACTATCAGCCATATGTCGGAAATACAATTTCAAAACATTGTTGCTATCAAATCAAAGGCAAAAGTCACTAATAATATAACTCTATCTACAGGGTATTTTAGGAAAATTTATCTTTCTCAAGTTATTTTTCCTTAATTGGTTCTCCAGAAGTTCCAATTTTTTACAAGAAACATAATTGTCCTTCATTACCAGATTAACTGATTTTCGTAGAGAAACCATTTCCGAAATCAAAGTCTTTATTTTTTTATCTTGGACTTCCACTTTGTTAGATAAGTATTGATATAATCACATATTTATTCCTAAAAAAAATTTGACATCTGAAGAAGAGAGTTATTCACACTCTGCAGCACTTCCCATAGTGCGTCCATTGTGACATTGTTTGGCTTCACCAAGTCCAATTTCTCCACAGAAAGTGCTCCAGATATCTTCGGGGGGAAGAGCTCACTCTCCAATCCCCCAGTTGGTTTATTATCCGGAGTCAATGCTGCACCAGGACCTCCTCGGATCGCGTGAAAATACTAACCCACTTCGGGTATTTCCACTGTCGACCTCCATAGCGAAGCGTTACTGTTTCCGGGTCTTGGAGAGGTCATGCCAACAGGGGGACTCAAAGTCACTCCCTCTGCACTGAGATTCAGCAATAAAGCCTTGCTGTTCCACGAAGCAGGAACCGATATTCCCAACGTTATGACCCCGAATCTCTCCAAAGTAGACTGAGAAGTGGTGGGAACCCGAGCCGTGTTCGAGGAGGACAACACCACGGCTTTGCCTTTCTTCTTCCCCATTCCCTGGGGAGCTCGCCTACTTCTTCAGGTATTCTGGTGTAAAACGGGAACTCAACTAATGTACATCCTCCCTCGACGTCATCTTGGATCCTCCAGTTTGGGACACTCTTTGTCTGGTTTCTCCTCAGAGGCCTGTCTGATATGGGTAACCCTTCAGCACAGCCCTCTGAGTCATTGAAACACGGAAGCCCCTCCACCACTTACAAGGTGGTGTCCCTTCGGAGGGGCATAAAACTTTCAATTTTGTTAACAGCATAGCAATAGTAAAATCGCCAAGTATAAACATAAATACAATAAATGGATAAACTTGAAAACCTAATAATAGAACAGCCTCCCCGTCGCATCTGCCCGCAACCTCTGAGTCATCTTCAACTCCTCCCTCTCCTTCTCTGCCCGTATCCAGCAGACAGCCAAGACCTGTCGCTTCTTTCTCTATAAAATCAGCAAAATTCGCCCTTTCCTCTCTGAGCACATCACCCGAACTCTCATCCACTCTCTCATTACCTCTCGCCTTGACTACTGCAACCTACTCCTCACTGGCCTCCCACTTAACCATCTATCCCCCCTTCAATCCGTTCAGAACTCTACTGCGCATCTTATCTTCCGCCTAGACCGATATGCTCGTATCAGCCCTCTCCTCAAATCACTTCACTGGCTTCCGATCAGGTACCGCATACAGTTCAAGCTTCTCCTACTAACCTACAAATGCACTCAATCTGCAGCCCCTCACTACCTCTCTACCCTCATGTCCCCTTACACTCCTACCCGTAACCTCCGCTCACAGGACAAATCCCTCCTCTCAGTACCCTTTTCCACCACCGCCAACTCCAGACCCCACCCTTTCTGCCTCGCTTCACCCTATGCTTGGAATGAACTTCCCGAGCACATACGCCAAGCCCCCTCCCTGCCCATCTTCAAATCCTTGCTCAAATCCCACCTCTTCAATGTCGCTTTCGGCACTTAACCATTGTACCTCTCTCCAGGAAATCTAGGCTGCCTCAATCTTGATTGACTGCACTTTTTGTCCTTTAGATTGTAAGCTCCTTTGGGCAGGGACTGTCCTTCTTTGTTAATTGTACAGCGCTGCACAACCCTGGTAGCGCTTTAGAAATGTTAAATAGTAGTAGTAGTAGTAGAGACAGTATAAAAAATATACACATTTACTAGCACTGGAATTCAAGTTCAGAGATATAATACAATGTTAGCATAATACTAATGATACACTTAATAAGCATGCATCAGAACATTCAACTAACATAGGGGGGACTTTTACGTAGGCGTGCCTACGTTTTTAATGCACGTTAAAAATAGGTGCACGCTAAATGCTAAAGATGCCAATGTATTCCTATGGGTGTATTTAGTGTTTAGCATGGACCTATTTTTAACGTGTGCTAAAAACACCAGTGCGCCTACGTAAAAGACACCCCCCCCCCCCCCCAGATATGATGCTACAGAGTCAATTGGGATAATCAACTTATGCTTCCAGCTTCTCTTACATAAGTACACAATTATGGAACGCCCTGCCCAAAACTTTGAAATCTATCCACAACCATCTTATTTTCAGGAAATCATTGAAAACCATCTTACTTACGAAAGCCTACCCTTCGGAGCCAAATTAACGTCATGTTAATGCGACTGTTTTTACCCTTTTATCACCTCCCCTCCTATTTCGCTGTTGCTTTATACTTATGTTACTTTTGCTCCTACTTTATACGTCTAGCTCCATCTGTACCTGTTTTCAAATCTGCTGAAAACCCACCTTTTCACTGCTGCTTTTGGCTCCTAGCCACAATTGCCCTCCCCTTGTCCCTTCCTCCCTTCTCACCCATTACTTCCCTCACCCGTAACTGTCTTGTCTGTCTGTATTATTTAGATTGTAAGCTCTTTTGAGCAGGGACTGTCTCTTTGTATCAGGTGTTCAGAGCTGCGTGCGTCTGGTAGCGCTATACAAATGCTAATAATAATAATATTGTATTTGTATCTGTATCTGTGTAAGCCACATTGAGCCTGCAACCAAGTGGGAAAATGTGGGGTATAAATGTATTAAATAAATAAATAATTAATTAATTTGTAATTTGATGGTTAGCTAAACTCAAGGCGAGTTCTTTGTATAATTAAGCAAGAGAGAAGGAACTGCTCTAAGTTACAGTGTGTGTAGCAAGCTAGTCCAGGTGCAGAATGAGTGTATAGTCAGTCACTCTATGTGTTAAAGACTTGGGAGAAGACTTTTTTAAAACTCTTTTAACCTGTTTGACCCCATCTAATATAATAATTTGTACCTCAAGGTTCTCTGGCTGGCTTGCTGTCTGGGTTTGTAACACCCTGACGTCAGCTCACCTCCAGCGTGCCCTTCCCTCTGACTGTCCCGCCCTCGCATAAAGATGAAATGACGTCAGAGGAGGGCAGGACACTGAGAGGGAAGGAAACGCTGGAGGTACCAAGACAGCTGGCTCCTCCCCAGCACTATCTAAAATCCTATCTAGGTGATGAGTGAGATCCCCCACCTTCGCACCTGGCAGGCAAGTGACCAGGCAATCCTCATGTCCACCAGCAATCAAGCTATCTACATGCCTAATAATGGAATCATCAACTATAACAGCCATCCTAACCCTTCCCTCCTGGGCAGAAGCTCCTGGAGACATCCACATCTTCGGTGTGAGAGGAAAGTGCATCCCCTGGTGGACTGATCCTGGCTACAGGATTATTTACAACTGCATCAAGGTGATGCTCTCCTTTTAGAAGATCTACCTCCTCCAAGGCAGCACAGGGGCTGCTAGACTAGAGGTGGGACTTCTCCAAACAGAACTGTAGGCCTCCTCTATGTACCTCTCTGTCTCCCTCAGCTCCTCCAAGTCTGCTACTCTAGCCTCAAGAGAACAGACTCATTCTCTGTGAGCTAGGAGCTCTTTGCATCAAGCACACACATATAACCTCTCACCGACTGGGAGATAATCATATATGTGACAGTGCAAAAGGCTGGGTAGCCCCCACCCCCTTCGCTGTTGGACTGCTGTTTGCATCTTAGCATTATGGCGTTGTTTAATTAAAACTTCTTACAGTACTAGCGGTATCAGATGAATATAAAGAGCCTTAGGATTAGATAGTGTAATATGTAATTTATTTAGTGTTTGATTCTCAGAAATTAAATGTAATTAAAACTCTTTTTTTTATTTATACGGTTTCAAAAATATTACATTCACATAAAATAAATGTAGGCAATCAGGCAATACATCCAGAAGAAATAAACTCTATCCATTACATATTCATGGATTTTCAGAAAATGTCATAATTACTTAGTCCACAAAGAAATAGTGATCAAGATACAAGGTAACAATATTCAAGGAAAAGTTAAAGAAAACTTTTATAACAACAAAAAGAGGACGGAGTTCCTAACTTTACCAGCGGTTTTAGCTCCCTACTGGTGCCACCGAGACTTGACTGTCCCCGCTTTCCTTACTTACTACAAGGTGCTTCAATTTATCTGGGTCAAAGAATGCATAATGAGTATTACTAAATGATACAAGGCATCTACAAGCAAATTTTAATTTAAATGTTCCTCCCAAAGAGAGAATTCGAGACCTAAGCCCCAAAAACTCTTGCCTTTTTATCTGTGTAGACTTGCTAATATCTGGGAAAACCTGTATCCTTGATCCACAAAACTGAGCTGCCATGAATCTGATGTAGAGTCTCAAAATGTTATTCCTATCAGTCTCGAAAGCGAAAGACACTAGGAGAGTAGTGCGTCAGTAATAGTCTCTAGTGAAGTTTCAAGAAATTGTGTGAGATTTAAGTCCGGAACTACCTCCAAGTTTGGTTTAACTCCTGTAATATAGTAAGCTTTCACTATCGGGGGAAAAGCTTCTTTTGGAAGCCCCAATATGTCCAGGAAATATTTCTGTAGCATTTCTACTGGAGATAATAAAGGGTTCTTTGGAAAGTTTAAGAATCTCAAATTATTCCGTCTAAGTTGGTTATCCAGAAATTCAACTTTCCTTTGGTCTTTTTCTCTTACTGTTACAACATTATCATCTAGAGTTTTTAATTTTTGTATTTCAAGCATATTTGACTCACTTTTCTCCTCTTGCTTTTCCACTCTCGAATCTGTTAGTTGTTGTCGGGTTTTCACATCTTTTACTTCAGCGGGTAATTAAAACTCTAATGAAAACTCTCATTGTCCTAATTAGAATAATTGACTTTGAATGAAGAGTTGGGCTAGGTGTGGGTGGGGACTGGGTGGGTGAATGAGGACTGAACTAGTAACATAGGGGTCCTTTTACAAAGTGGTTAAAAGTGGCCTACGATAGTGTGGGTGCATCTCTTCGGCACGCACTGGCCACTTTTTACCATGGCTGGGAAAAAGACTATTTTTAATGGGTCAGGAAAGGGGCGTGTGCAAAAATTAAAACTAGCACATGCCTATTTACAGCCTAAGCCCTTACCGCCAGTCACTGACTTAGTGGTAAGGACTCATGCACTACCTGTGCAGTAACCATGCAGCGCACGCCAACATGGCTGCATTGCCGATTACCACCAGGAACGCCCTCACGGTAGAAAAAAATGTGGAGAAGTGACCTAGTGGTTAGGGTGGTGGACTTTGGTCCTGGGGAACTGAGGAACTGAGTTCGATTCCTGGCACAGGCAGCTCCTTGTGATTCTGGGCAAGTCACTTAACCCTCCATTGCCCGCTGCATTGAGCCTGCCATGAGTCGGAAAGCGCGGGGTACAAATGTAACCAAAATAAATAGAAAAATATTTTCTACTGCAAGATTGGCCACACGACAAACTTGGAATTACCGCTGGGTGCTTGCGCTGCCCCAGCGGTAGTGCCAATTTGGCACGTGCTACCCACATGTTAGCCCTCCCGCAGCTTTGTAAAAGGGCCCCAGAGTAAATGACAGCAAATCAAGACAAGTTTAGTCCACGTGGAGGAGCATAATCGAATGGGGTGCCCAAGTTTTCATGAGGGCGTCCTCGCAGGACGGTCCCGTAAAGGGGCGGAGCAACCCATATTATTGAACCAAGATGGGCGTCCATCTTTTGTTTCGATAATATGGTCGGGGACGCCCAAATCAGCAAATTTAGGTCGACCTTAGAGATGGTCGTCCATAGGTCATTTTTGAGATGGTCATCCCCGGTTTTCGGCCATAATGGAAACCGAGGACGCCCATCTCAAAAACGACCAAATGCAAGCTCTTTGATCGTGGGAGGAGCCAGCATTCGTAGTGCACTGGTCCCCCTCACATGTCAGGACACCAACCGAGCACCCTAGGGGGCACTGCAATGGACTTCACAAATTGCTCCCAGCTGCAATGCTCCCTTACCTTGTGTACTGAGCCCCCCCCAACCCCCCCCCAACCCACTCCCCACAACTGTACACCACTACCATAGCCGTTATGGGTGAAGGGGGGCATCTACATGTGGGTACAGTGGGTTTTGGGGGGGTTTGAAGGGATCAACATTTACCACCACAATTGTAAGAGGTAGAGGGGGATGGGCCTGGGTCCGCCTTCGTTTTTCCATTATTGGCCAAGGACGCCCATCTCTAAATCATGCCCCAGTCCCGCCTTCAATATGGTACCGACACACCCCCGTGAATTTTGGTCATCCCCGCCACGGAAAGCAGTTGAGGACGCCCAAAATCGGCTTTCGATTACGCCGATTTGAGCGACCTTGAGAGAAGGACGCCCATCTCTCGATTTGTGTCGGAAGATGGGCACCCTTCTCTTTCGAAAATTCACCTGCTAGTCTGCCCAGTAAGGAGGGTATGGTTATAACTGCCACTCCATGCAGGTTACTTCTCTCTGTGCTTTTTTTTTTAAAGAAAGTCATTTAAGTTTTGCTTTGAGCAGAAATGCTCTATATTTTCATTCCATCCTCTCGCTATATAGGACTTGCCTTTTTGAATTCCATCAGTCCTTTACCTAAAGGCAGATTGTGGAGATTTGTAAATGTTAAGTCTTTTTGTAGTCGAATGCAAATATGTTCAGGATTCGACATGTTGCCAATTATTTTACAGGGCCAGCACTGTAATGGTGAGACTCCTACCCCCCCCCCCCCCCCCCCCCAAGGTCAAATCGAGCAGAAGCTTTCCTTCAATTTCAAAACCTACCTCGTGAAATATTTTGTTGATAGTTCTGATAACCGAGAAAATGAACTTTATTACTATTGTTCTTTCTAATTTGCAATGTGATGTAATATAACTACAAAAAAGAGGTAAAAGTATGTTCCCTTTTTCTTCACAGAAAGCATGCCCCATGTCTGTTATTACAGCGTGGGTCAGATGCAGTAGAAAGGTTTTCACCATTTTGCAGGTAACGTTATAAATGACATGTGTCAAGTACATGGGTGGAAATGGCTTTTACATGTTACTTACAACGGTGTATGTTTTCAGAGTTTCTTGAGGAAAGAGCTAATAAGCATGTACATATGAAATGATACACAGAAGTACATGCCTTGAAAATGGACATTATTTTTTTTTTTTTGGGGGGGGGGGAGAATGGGAGTGGGGTCCAAGGAGGGTTTAGAGATTGAGGGACACTGGGATTTTTGTTAACGGGGTTATATACCGTATTTTTCGGACTATAAGACGCACCGGACCATAAGACGTACCTAGGTTTTAGAGGAGGGAAATAGGAAAATTTTTTTTTCCTTTTTCCCAACTCTAAAACCTAGGTGCTCCGGTGCGTCTTGTCCGAATCCCGCCCTCCCCCGGCCCTGTCACCACTTCTTCCTACTCACGCGATCTTCCCTGGTGGTCTAGTGACGTCGGGGCAGGAAAGAGCCCCCTCTCTCCTGCCCAGCGCGCTGCTCTCCATCCTCCTGTATGCAGCCTGACGGTCTCGGTGAGATTCAAAATGGCCGCCGAGACTTCAATTCTCGGCGGCCATTTTGAATCTCGCCGAGACCGTCAGACTGCATACAGGAGGATGGAGAGCAGTGCGCTGGGCAGGAAAGAGGAGGGTCTTTCCTGCCCCGACGTCACTAGACCACCAGGGAAGATCGCGTGAGTAGGAAGAAGTCTACCTTCGGACTATAAGACGCACCCCCCATTTTCCTCCCAAATTTTGGGGGAAAAAGTGCGTCTTATAGTCCGAAAAATACAGTAATTATTAAATATGTACACTTATGCACAGAAAATCAGCCCGGGCAAACATAACGCCATACAGCCAGTACACGTCCGGTGAGAACTAGATCCTCAATGCCGGCGCCTGGCCATGGCCTAGCTAATTTAGCCAGCGATCGTCAACGTTTAAAACAAACTGCTGTCTGCCACCGACTGAATATTGACTAGATTATTTCAATGTTATAAGCCACTTTGGGTGATCTTGTTGGATCAAAAAGGCAGGATACAAGTGTGAAGAGGAATACAGATGATGGCATAGTTTATCTAACGATGAAGTCAGCCCTGACAGACCCATTCGTATGAACATCTATGTTTCCACTAGTAATTCCAGACAGGCACAGCAAAACCGAAGCTCGTAATGGACACTATCCTGCTTATAATCGAACGAGAAAAACGCCCAAGTTCTGACCTAAATCGGGAGATGGACGTTTATCTCACAAAAACGAATAACGCGGTATAATCGAAAGCCGAACTTGGACGTTTTCAACTGCACTCCATCGCGGAAGCGTACAAAGTTGACGGGAGGCGTGGCGAAGGCGGGACTGGGGCATGGTTATCACCCGAACAGAGATGGGCGCCTTTCGCCGATAATGGAAAAAAAGTATGCGTTTGTAGCTAGAATTTAGGGCACTTTTCCTGGACCCTGTTTTTTCACGAATAAGGCCCCCAAAAGTGCCCTAAATGACCAGATTACCCCCAGAGGGAATCGGGGATGACTTCCCCTGACTCCCCCAGTGGTCACTAACCCCCTCCCACCATAAAAAATGATGTTTCATAACTTTTTATTTTCACCCTCAAATGTCATACCCACCTCCCTGGCAGCAGTATGCAGGTCCCTGGAGCAGTTGTTAGGGGGTGCAGTGGACTTCAGGCAGGTGGACCCAGGCCCATCCCCCCCTACCTGTTACAATTGTGCTGCTTAATGCTTAGTCATCCAACCCTCCCCAAACCCACTGTACCCACATGTAGGTGCCCCCCTTCACCCCTTAGGGCTATAGTAATGGTGTAGACTTGTGGGCAGTGGGTTTTGAGGGGGATTTGGGGGCTCAACACACAAGGGAAGGGTGCTATGCACCTGGGAGCTCTTTTACCTTTTTTTTTTGGTTTTGTAAAAGTGCCCCCTAGGGTGCCCGGTTGGTGTCCTGGCATGTGAGCGGGACCAGTGCACTACGAATCCTGGCCCCTCCCACGAACAAATGCCTTGGATTTATTCGTTTTTGAGCCGGGCGCTTTCATTTTCCATTATCGCTGAAAAGCAAAAACGCCCAGCTCACAAATTGTCGAATAAAACATGGACGTCTATTTTTTTCAAAAATACGGTTCGGTCCGCCCCTTCACGGACCCGTTCTCAGAGATAAACGCCCATGGAGATAGACATTTTCGTTCGATTATGCCCCTCTATATAACCTCTTCTCTCTTCGATCCCCATTGTGCCTGAACCTTAATCGACCACAACGTCACCATGTATTTGTTTCTCTACCGGACTTGGCGAACGCCTTTACGGTACTATGTAAGCCACATTGAGCCTGCAAATAGGTGGGAATATGTGGGATATAAATGTAACAAATAAATAACATAAATAAAAAAGTTCACTTAGGCTTCTGAGACTATCAAGGTTGTGATAAATCCAGGTAAGTGAAATCCAAAGTTTCAGCCATCATGTTGTGGCTGTTTTCAGGGTGATATGAAGTCTGCAAGGTTGTCTTTATATAGGGGCCTTCAAATAAGTTTTGGTGGCCAGTAGGAGTCCAGTCAGGCCTGGATATTAAATGCCAGTGCCCGCATATTTAGCCAACGATGGTCATCAATTAAAATAATGCTGACCATTGAATTGAAAATCTTTATTTAAAACCCTACCATTTGCAACCTTCAAAGAGCAAAATGGCTGACTCATTTATACAGGATAAAGCATATTCATGGGGCCTTCCTTCCCAGCTGGGCTTTCCTGCCTTCCTCTGGGTCTGGGGCTTTAAGTTCCTTGACTGAGCCCCACTCTTGACCATAGCTGTGCCCATTTCAAGGTAGGTTGTACTTTTGTCCCTTAAGGATGACTACGAATCTCATTTTATGCTCTCCTTTACAATGGGCATTAGTGAAAATACATAATGCCCATTGTAAAGGAGAGCATAAAATGAGATTGTAAGGTGGGGGAGGGGAAACATTAACAATATTTCTTTGCCTAGTAGTTATCGCCCAATTTTGGCACTGCCATTCTTAGCTAAGGTGATTGAGTGGCCTAGTGGTTAGGGTGGTGGACTTTGGTCTTGGGAAACTGAGGAACTGAGTTTGATTCCCACTTCAGGCACAGGCAGCTCCTTGTGACTCTGGGCAAGTCACTTAACCCTCCATTGCCCCAGGTACAAATAAATACTTTAGCCACATTGAGCCTGCCATGAGTGGGAAAGTGCAGGGTACAAATGTAACAAAAATAAAATAGATACTATTGGAGATTCTACATGGAATGTTGCTACTATTGGAGATTCTACATGGAATGTTGCTATTCCACTAGCAACATTCCATGTAGAAAGCTGCGCAGGCTTCTTTTTCTGTGAGTCTGACGTCCTGCACGTACGTTCAGAACGTCAGACTCACAGAAGCAGAAGCCTGCGCGGCCACATTGGTGATCCGCAAGGGCCGACTTCTACATGGAATGTTGCTCGTGGAATAGCAACATTCCATGTAGAATCTCAAATAGTAGCAACAGTGGAGGAGTGGCCTAGTGGTTAGGGTGGTGGACTTTGGTCCTAGGTACAAATGTAACAAAAATAAAATAGATACTATTGGAGATTCTACATGGAATGTTGCTACTATTGGAGATTCTACATGGAATGTTGCTATTCCACTAGAAACATTCCATGTAGAAGGCTGCGCAGGCTTCTGTTTCTGTGAGTCTGACGTCCTGCACGTACCTCAGACTCACAGAAGCAGAAGCCTGCGCGGCCACATTGGTGATGTACAAGGACCGACTTCTACATGGAATGTTGCTAGTGGAATCTGAAATAGTAGCAACAGTGGAGGAGTAGCCTAGTGGTTAGGGTGGTGGACTTTGGTCCTGGGGAACTGAGGAACTGAGTTCGATTCCCACTTCAGGCACAGGCAGCTCCTTGTGACTCTGGGCAAGTCACTTAACCCTCCATTGCCCCAGGTACAAATAAGTACCTGTATATAATATGTAAGCCGCATTGAACCTGCTATGAGTGGGAAAGCACGGGGTACAAATGTAAGAAAAAAAATAGTAGCAACATTCCATGTAGAAGCCTGTCCTCGTGTGTCCGCGCAGGCTTCTGTTTCTGTGAGTCTGACGTCCTGCAGAAACCTGCGGGGGTTGCTAATCTGCAAGGGCAGGCTTCTACATGGAATGTTGCTAGTGGAATAGCAACATTAACATTCCATGTAGAATCTCAAATAGTAGTAACAGTGGAGGAGTGGCCTAGTGGTTAGGGTGGTGGACTTGAGCCTGCCACGAGTGGGAAAGCGCGGGGTACAAATGTAACAAAATAAAATAATAAATAAAATCGATGACTCCTCCACTCAATCAGCCTTTAAACAAAGAAAATGTTTTCACTGCGCGGACAATGAAAAGTGAACATGCACCAAATGTAATTCCTAGTTTCGGAGTGCTCAAAATCCTCTGGCATTCTGCCCAGCAAATGCCTCGCATATTTATGGGCAGCTCCACTGTACACGTTTGACACTGCAGTAAAACAAAGAAAACCACGGCGAAATGGAAAGTCTAAGACTAAAAGAAAAGCGATTATTTTGGTAGCACTCTATCATAAAAATTAATTTGCCTGTGGCAAAGTTCCTCCAACAGGTGCTGCATAAAAATAATTCTTAAGTCTCCAAAAGAAAGATACTTTAGTATATATGCCATCTTTGTAATATTTAGTAAAAGATTTATCTCCCATCAGGATTGCTTAGATGCTCAATGGTAGTACTGCATTTATGCCAACAACAAGTGAAAATAAACATGTTGGATGGCTTTTGCTTTCACAAGCCTTGGTTTTTTTTTTTTTCAGAATATTGTCAGATACCTTAAAGTTATCATTTAATTTGATGTGATTTATTGACTTAATATTCAGCTCTTTACAACGACCTGTAACGGATTACAATAAGGAAATGCACAAACGTAGTTTCTTTCAGTAGAAGGGAAGTATGAGATGAAGCTCAAAAGGGATAGATCTAGAAATAATGTAAGGAACAACAGGGTAACATTTTGGCAAAGAGGGAGAGTGGCCTGGAGTGGAGGAGTGGCCTAGTGGTTAGGGTGGTGGACTTTGGTCCTGGGGAACTGAGGAACTAAGTTTGATTCCCACTTCAGGCACAGGTAGCTCCTTGTGACTCTGGGCAAGTCACTTAACCCTCCATTGCCCCATGTAAGCCGCATTGAGCCTGCCATGAGTGGGAAAGCGCGGGGTACAAATGTAACAAAAATAAAATAGATACTATTGGACATTCTACATGGAATGTTGCTACTATTGGAGATTCTACATGGAATGTTGCTATTCCACTAGCAACATTCCATGTAGAAAGCTGCGCAGGCTTCTTTTTCTGTGAGTCTGACGTCCTGCACGTACGTTCAGAACGTCAGACTCACAGAAGCAGAAGCCTGCGCGGCCACATTGGTGATCCGCAAGGGCCGACTTCTACATGGAATGTTGCTCGTGGAATAGCAACATTCCATGTAGAATCTCAAATAGTAGCAACAGTGGAGGAGTGGCCTAGTGGTTAGGGTGGTGGACTTTGGTCCTAGGTACAAATGTAACAAAAATAAAATAGATACTATTGGAGATTCTACATGGAATGTTGCTACTATTGGAGATTCTACATGGAATGTTGCTATTCCACTAGAAACATTCCATGTAGAAGGCTGCGCAGGCTTCTGTTTCTGTGAGTCTGACGTGACTCACAGAAGCAGAAGCCTGCGCGGCCAGATTGGTGATCTGCAAGAGCTGACTTCTACATGGAATGTTGCTAGTGGAATAGCAACATTCCATGTAGAATCTCAAATAGTAGCAAGAGTGGAGGAGTGGCCTAGGAGTGGTTAGGGTGGTGGATTTTGGTCCTGGGGAACTGAGAAACTGAGTTCAATTCCCACTTCAGGCACAGGCAGCTCCTTGTGACTCTGGGCAAGTCACTTAACCCTCCCATTGCCCCATGTAAGCCGCATTGAGCCTGCCATGAGTGGGAAAGCGCGGGGTACAAATGTAACAAAAATAAAATAGATACTATTGGAGATTCTACATGGAATGTTGCTACTATTGGAGATTCTACATGGAATGTTGCTATTCCACTAGCAACATTCCATGTAGAAGGCTGCGCAGGCTTCTGTTTCTGTGAGTCTGACGTCCTGCACGTACGTGCAGGACGTCAGACTCACAGAAGCAGAAGCCTGAGCGGCCACATTGGTGATCTGCAAGGGCCGATTTCTAGTGGAATAGCAACATTCCATGTAGAATCTCAAATAGTAGCAACAGTGGAGGAGTGGCCTAGTGGTTAGGGTGGTGGCCTTTGGTCCTGGGGAACTGAGGAACTGAGTTTGATTCCCAGCACAGGCAGCTCCTTGTGACTCTGGGCAAGTCACTTAACCCTCCATTGCCCCATGTAAGCCGCATTGAGCCTGCCATGAGTGGGAAAGCGCAGGGTACAAATGTAACAAAAAAAAAGGTCTTAATATCAGTAGGTACCCAGTTAGCTTCTGGATCGGCAGACATACCTAATATTCAATGTCGAGAGCCATGCATGCCTCAGAATTGAATGTCTGGGGTTGGTTCAGAAGCACAAATAAAAGGAGCCAAGAGCCTTCAATAAATGGGACAGAGATCTTTTATTTGCACAGTACAGCACAATCACACTATGACCCGACACGAGTTCTGTGATAAGGATTTGTTTCTCGTGCCTTTGGAGAGCAATAGTCGCTTAAACCTCCACTACCCCAACTGCAGAGGATTCAAATACAAATCGGTATATGCATCCAGCTTCTGCTACATCTGTACGCAACAATGGAACACACTACCGAACTAGCCAATATTGAACTCTTTAATTTGACAACTTTAATCATATTGTTATTATTGAACGTTATACTTTATCCTGATCTCATATACCTGATATGAATTATTTACTTATTTACTTCTAATTTACCTGATATTTTATGTACCTTAATTGTAATAATACTCTGTACTTCTCATTCCGTTAATGGCGATCGCCATTGCGGCATAATGTAAGCCACATTGAGCCTGCAAAGAGGTGGGAAAATGTGGGATACAAATGCAGCTAATAAATAAATAAATAAGAATTTTTGAAGATATACAACCCCTGAGGCAGGTGTCTTGCACCGAAACACGGCCCCGTGTCGAGTCATTATGTGATTGATCTACGCTGTGCAAATAAAAGATCTCTGTCCCATTTACTGAAGGCATTTGGCAGGCTTTTTTTTTTTTTTTTTGGTGCTTCTGGACTGTGTTCTGTGCTTTGGACTCTCTCTGCGCTGCTTTCGGGGTTAGTTCAGTCCATGGTTGAAGCAGCTTCCCAGATGCTTACCACCATAGACTGAATATTGGACCTAAGACTTTAGAATTAGGGGGAGAGTAAATAAGCCCTTTTGAGGATTGCTGCTTTTAACTCCTAATCCTTATTCACTTGCTCAGAACCCTTATTTTATCATTTTAATATTCCCTTATCTCTTATTTGTCCTGTTTCTCTGTCCTAATTAGATTGTAAGCTCTGCCGAGCAGGGACTGTCTCTTCATGTTCAAGTGTACAGCGCTGCGTACGTCTAGTAGCGCTATAAAAATGATAAGTAGTAGTAGTAGTCTTTGGGATTCCAGAATCTTGCTGTTATTTGGGTTCCAGAATCTTGGTACTCTTAGGGATTCCGGAATCTTGCTGCTCTTTGGGATTCTGCACATAATCTTGCTACTGTTTGTCCTTATCCCTTACTTGTCATGTTTGTCTGTCCTAATTAGATTGTAAGCTCTGTCGAGCAGGGACTGACTCTTCATGTTCAAGTGTACAGCGCTGCGTACGTCTAGTAGCACTATAGAAATGATAAGTATTAGTAGTAGTCTTTGGGATTCTGGAATCTTGCTACTCTTTGGAACTCTGCACAGAAGCTTGCTACTCTTTGGGATTCCGGAACCTTCCTACTCTTTGGGATTCCGGAGTCTTGCTACCCTTTGTCCTTATCCCTTATTTGTCCTGTTTCTCTGTCCTAATTAGATAGTAAGCTCTGTCGAGCAGGGACTGTCTCTTCATGTTCAAGTGTACAGCGCTGCGTACGTCTAGTGGCGCTATAGAAATGATAAGTAGTAGTAGTAGTAATAGTAGTAGGATAATGAGGCTAGCAATATTTACCCTTTAATTCTATAAAAGTCACCACAAATTGCGCATGGAAATTTAGACAGACACCCAATTTGAGTGCACAGTTTAATTGAATAACAAGCCAACTGGTGTCAATACATCACTTCTACTCTGCTTTGAGAATGGTGGCTGACAAGGTGGGGACAAAGATACCGAAATCCAAAATGCTCCTTCCACCTCCAACACCATTGCTGCTGGTCAGTCAGCGATATTGATCTGTCCCTATTTGTTTTTGTTTATTAACCAGTGCTTGAAATATGTTTTTAAACAAGGCTAGTCAGTACTGGATAGCAGTGGTGTAGCCAGACCTATCATTTTGGGTGGGCTCATGGTTAGGATGGGTGGGCCTCCTAAAACTACCCCCCCCCCCCTTTGTCCTGTGTCTCTCTCCCTTTTCTCCAACCCCGGATCCAGTTATTATCCCCCTGCCCATGGCCTGGCAGCCCTGCAGGTGTACCTCAGCATTTTCTCTGGCTTGGCAGCAACACACCTTCATTGTCTGCACCGCCGCCACGATCCTGCATCTATCTCCCTATGTCTCAGCAGCAGCGGACCAGCGGTAGCGATTCATGCTGCCTCCTGCTTCGTTCTAACCCGGAAGCGTCTCCTCTGACGTGCGCCCGCATCCTGCCCCAGCATAAACAGGAAGTTGTAATCATGGGGGCGGGACGCGGCAGAGGAGATGCTTCCGGGTTAGAAGCAGGAGGCAGCATGAATCGCTACCTCTGGTCCGCTGCTGCTGAGACAGAGGGAGGTAGATGCAGGATCATGGCGGCGGTAGGCAGCGTCTGGGAAGCATATGCAAGATCGGAGCTCAGCCTGCTCCCTCCGCTGCCGTCCTGATGAAGGTGCTCCACTGCTGGGTGGGCCTAGGCCCACCCAGGCCCACCGGTGGCTACACCCCTGCTGGATAAGATTGTCCTATTAGTCTTTCTTTGCAGAGTTGAGGAGTGGTTCTTGATTCTCATTTTAATCTAGAGAGCCATAATGGTACTGTCCCTCAAAGGGACTAAATTACAAATGGTTTCTTTTTTTCAAAGGGATCCTTTTATTAAAGTGGCTAACAGATTTAGTGCACGCTACATGCTAAATGATAAGAAGCCCATTATATTCCTATGGGCGTCTTATTATTTAGCACTAGTAAAAAAGGCCCGTTTCTGACACAATTGAAACGGGCGCTAGCAAGGTTTTCCTCGGAGTGTGTATGTTTGAGAGAGAGTGTGTGTGAGAGTGACTGTGTGTGAGAGAGAGAGTGAATCTGCGAGTGTGTGTGTGTGTGTAACAGAGAGAGTGAGACTGGGTGCGAGTGTGTCTGTGAGAGAGAGTGTGTGTGCCTGGGGCCCCTCCCTCCCACCCAGTTCCAGTGTCCCCCCTTCCTCCGTGTTCCAGGGTCATCGTTCCCCCTCCCTCTCTCTCCGAGTTTTTTTTTTTTTTTAGTTTTTGTACAGGTGGTGCATTCCCCCCCCCCCCCTCCTCCCCTCTCGTCCCTCCTCCAAGTTCCAGACCCCACTCCCTCCCTCCCCCTGAGTTGCAGACCCCCCTCCCCCAGTTCCAGACCCCCTCCCTTTGAATTCCATACCCCCTCCGAGTTCGAGACCCCTCCCGCTCTTCAAGTTCCAGACCCCACCTCCCTGCCTCCCTCCCTCCAATTTGCAGATCCTCTCCCTCCCTCCGAGTTCCAGACCCCACCTCCCTCCGATTTGCAGACCCCGTTCCTTCGATTTCCCGACCCCCCCCTCGGAGTTCCTGACCCCTGAACCTCCCTGCCACGACCCTCTTGAGCCCCCCTTCCCGCCGCCAACCCTCGGGGCTTCAGAGCCATCTGTGAAGAAAGTTACGGACACAGGCCGGCAGACGCATAGAATGTTGGAGGTGAGAATTATTAAATAGGATGTGCTAATCGTTAGAATGTGCCAAAATCTGTTAGAACACCTTAGTAAAAGGACACCAAAGTTTGTTTAGGCTGGTTTGCCAAAGCAACGTCTGCATACTTTAAGATGGAGTTGAATGATACCGCACATTTGGTTTCAGGCAATTTATTTTACAAAATGTATATCCCGCTTCATCTACAGTTTTGAGCTGTTTACAATATTTCACAATAAAATTCACAGACAAAAGACACAATACTCTTCAATAACAAAACAAAATTGCATAATAAATAAAAATAAATAAATGATTTAAAAGTCTGGTGAAAAAGAAAGATTTTAACTGTTTCCTAAAGGAAAATACTGCTTCAACCTGCTGTAAGTACTGCAATAGAGAACACCACAGCTTAGGAGCAATACCACGAGATCCCGCATTTTTCACGTTTGAGTTCAACTACGCTTGTTCAATGTTATTTAGGGCTAAATTTAGATTTATGTGATTTCCCTCCACCCCCCACCTTATGTTCTATTTCTTATGGGGTGCTTTTACTACGGTGCGCTGAAAAATGGCCTGCGCTAGTGTAGACACATGTATTGGACGCGCAGGTCCATTTTTTAGCACAGCTACAAGAAAAGGCGTCTTGTTCACGCTTTCCAAAAATACTAGGAGACTAGGGGGCATGCGATGAAGCTACAATGTAGTAAATTTAAAATGAATCGGAGAAAATGTTTCTTCACTCAACGTGTAATTAAACTCTGGAATTCGTTGCCAGAGAATATGGTGAAGGTGGTTAGCTTAGCGGAGTTTAAAAAAGGTTTGGACGGCTTCCTAAAGGAAAAGCCCATAGACCGTTATTAAACGGACTTGGGGAAAATCCACTATTTCTGGGATAAGCAGTATAAAATGTTTTGTACTTTTTTGGGATCTTGCCAGGTATTTGTGACCTGGATTGGCCATTGTTGGGAACAGGATGCTGGGCTCGATGGACCTTTGGTCTTTCCCAGTATGGCAATACTTATGTGCTTATGTAAAGCCTCTTTTTTTGGCCAAAAATGGATGTGCGGCAATATAAAAATTGATGTGCGTCCATTTTGGGCCTGAGATCTTACCGCCACCCATTGACTTAGCGGTAAGGTCTCAAGCGTTAACCAGGCGGTAATCGTCAGCATGCATACACTTCCGATTACTGGACGCATGTGAAAAATGAAGTTATCGCCCAGGCCACGTGGTAGCCGGGCGGGTAGTTCCAAATTGGAATGCGTTGGGCGCACGTAGGCACCTGCGCGGCTTAGTAAAAGGGCCCCATATATATATTTATTTCTGTTTTTAAATGGTTTATATTATCTTTTGGATGTTCCATCTTATCGAACTATCAGCCTTCATGAACTGTGCTCCACAACCTTCTAAGCTGTAGGATCACAACGATGTAATGTACTATCCCCTCGAACTCCACAAGGCAGAATCACTGTTAATGTTTCAGAAGCAACTAAAAAGACTTTTATTATTATTATTATTATTATTAAAAGTGATGTTATAATCTGTTTTAAGTCATTTGAGGCATACGTGAAAAGTTATTTGATGGTTTGTTATGTGCTATATATGTGGTTTCTGACTATGGAGCTCATTTTCAAAAGAGAAAAATGTTTGTGTGGCATAAAAGCAGCGTTTGCATGTTTTTCTCACCAAAACATTCAAATTGGTATTTTTGAAACCCTTTTCCCAGGCATGTTTGTATGTGGTTCATCTGCAGTGCATCCAAATCTCAAGGGGGCGTGGGGGGGGGGGGGGGTGTTTAGGGCAGGATTCAGGCGTTCCTAAGATCTGGACATTTTTCAACCATAATGGAAAATGGACCAAACAAATAAACCCAAAGAGCACAAAAACATCTAGAAATTGGCCATTTTCTTAAAAAAAAAAAAAAAAGACATTTTGCTGTTTTGAAAATGGCTATATTTGCTATTGGATTCTGGACATTTTGAGCGAAACGTCCAAAGTCAGACTTAGATGTCATATCGAAAATGTCCCTCTATATGTGATCATCTCTTCCCAGAGAGGGCCACAAATGTATTTTGTATTGTGTATATTTAATTGTAATCCACTGAGGACTGTGGGTTGTGCGTAATAGAAATTTTATAAATCAATTTGTCTTACTGTCTTGGAGGGCAATATTCAGTAGTTCATTGATTACAAAAAGTTATACAGATAACTTAACTGTATAACTTTGTGCCGCTTCCCCACATAAGCATGCATCCTAGGCCAAGCAATATAAATGCACAGAACTCTCTATCACTAACTTATCTGCATAAGTGGTTTTGAACAATGTCCCCTTGATTTTTTAAATGCTGTAACCTTCTGTCTCCAGGTTTTTTTGTAAGAGGCAAAATATAAATCAGTCCATTGAATCGAGTTCAATTATAACCTTTATTGCAAGGTAGTCTCCTCAGATCTGTGGGCTCATGATTCTACAACGTTAGCATAGAACATGCTATAAACGGAAGTTCTATGCTTTCACGTGTTGTCATTTTCAGAATGGTCTATGAAAGGCCCAAATCACCACTGATCTGAAAGAGATCTCTACATCCCTGTATCTGGAGAGATTTTATGACCGTTCGTGATCCTGGTAGACAGCAGCCACAACAGAAAATAGCACAATGGTCCTCAAGGAATTGGTGTGGAGAAAGAAATTTTACTGGAAGACCCGACATGACCGTGCATTAGGCGATACGCCTCTGTCAGGTGTCGGCTGGATGAGTGATCCAACACAAATTAATCAGGTAAAGGAAAGGGAAAAGGAACTTGATCTACCACCTTTCTGTGGTATTTTGCAACTACATTCAAAGCGGTTTACATATATTCAGGTACTTATTTTGTACCAGGGGCAATGGAGGGATAAGTGACTTGCCCAGAGTCACAAGGAGCTGCATTGGGAATCGAACTCAGTTCGCCAGGATCAAAGTCTGCTGTACTGACCACTAGGCTACTCCTCCACTAGCAACATTCCATGTAGAATCTCAAATAGTAGCAACCACTAGGCTACTCTTCCACTCCTTGGGATTCCGGAATCTTGCTATTCTTTGGGGTTCTACGTGGAATGTTGCTACTCTTTGACATTGTGCTTGGAATCTTGTTAATGGCACTTCATTTACTGCCTTTCTGTGGTTTTTGCAACTACATTCAAAAGTTTACATAGTATATATAGGAACTTATTTGTACCTGGGGCAATGAAGAGTTAAGTGACTTGCCCAGAGTCACAAGGAGCTGCAGTGGGAATCAAACTCAGTTCCCCAGGATCAAAGTCCACTGCACTAACCACTAGGCTACTCCTTCACTAGCAACATTCCATGTAGAAGCCTGCCCTTGCAGATCAGCAATGTGGCCACCAGGCTTCTGTTTCTGTGAGTCTGACGTCCTGCACGTATGTGCAGGACGTCAGACTCCCAGAAACAGAAGCCTGCGTGGCCGCGTTGCTGATCTGCAAGGGCAGGCTTCTACATGGAATGTTGCTACTATTGAGATTCTGTTGCTACTATTTGAGATGCTTCTATTTGAGATTCTACATGGAATGTTGCTACTATTGAGATTCTGTTGCTACTATTTGAGATTCTACATGGAATGTTGCTATTCCACTAGCAACATTCCATGTAGAATCTCAGATAGGGAAAGGGAAATGGGACTTGATATACTGCCTTTCTGAGGTTTTTGCAACTAAATTCAAAGCAGTTTACATATATTCAGGTACTTATTTTGTACCTGGGGCAATGGAGGCTTAAGTGACTTCCCCAGAGTCACACGGAGCTGCAGTGGGAATTGAACTCAGTTCCCCAAGATCAAAGTGCACGGCACTAACCACTAGGCTACTCCTTCACTAGCAACATTCCATCTAGAAGCCTGCCCTTGCAGATCAGCAATGTGGCCACCAGGCTTCTGTTTCTGTGAGTCTGACGTCCTGCACGTATGTACAGGACGTCAGACTCCCAGAAACAGAAGCCTGCGTGGCCGCGTTGCTGATCTGCAAGTTGCTGATCTGCAAGGGCAGGCTTCTGTTTGTCTGATGTCCTGCACATACGTGCAAGACGTCAGACTCACAGAAACAGAAGCCTGTGCAGCCGCATTGCTGATCTGCAAGGGCAGGCTTCTACATGGAATGTTGCTAGTGGAATAGCAACATTCCATGTAGAATCTCAAATAGTAGCAACAGAATCTCAATAGTAGCAACATTCCATGTAGAATCTCAAATAGAAGCATCTCAAATAGTAGCAACAGAATCTCAATAGTAGCAACATTCCATGTAGAAGCCTGCCCTTGCAGATCAGCAACGCGGCCACGCAGGCTTCTGTTTCTGGGAGTCTGACGTCCTGCACATACGTGCAGGACGTCAGACTCACAGAAACAGAAGCCTGGTGGCCACATTGCTGATCTGCAAGGGCAGGCTTCTACATGGAATGTTGCTAGTGGAATAGCAACATTCCATGTAGAATCTCAAATAGTAGCAACAGAATCTCAATAGTAGCAACATTCCATGTAGAATCTCAGATAGGGAAAGAGAAATGGAACTTGTTATACTGCCTTTCTGAGGTTTTTGCAACTACATTCAAAGCGGTTTACATACATTCAGGTACTTATTTTGTACGTGGGGCAATGGAGGGTTAAGTGACTTGCCCAGAGCCGCAAGGAGCTGCAGTTGGAATTGAACTCAGGCTCCCCAGGATCAAGGTCCCTTGCACTTACCACTAGGCTACTCAGGTGAGCTCCGTGTAAACACCAGGGTCACAATGCTAGATTAAAATTGATTCTAATCTGGTACGTATCGAGCAAAGAAGCCAAAATACTTTGCACTGTGGGCTGCCTTGGCTCAAACATAGAGTTTCAGAGAGAGAGAGAGAGAGAGGAGGAGGAAATCTGGGTAAAAAAATATCATCTAATTACAGAAAAACAAGAGACTCTAATTTTCTGAAGCTCATTGCTAAAATAGAATGTAGAAAACAAGTTGACTACTGTCCAGTCATCTTGTTTTCTACAAAAAATAAAATATATATATATATATATTTCAGTGCTTAAAGATGAGGCTCTTACTTTTCTCCATGCTTTCTCAAAACGACAAGTGTTATAAAAAGCAATGGCATTGCTATTGTGTGTGTGATACTTCAGTCTAGTCATTAACATAAAAGAAAAATCCAATTTAAATCGTTCAAACCATAGGCACAAAAAGAAATGTGAGATCAAGTATTCATTTATTTCACTCTAAGCGGCTGTCAAGAGGAATTTAACACCAAAACCCAAACATTCAGCATGAACTCGCATGAAGCCGCTATACATAACAAAGTTCCCTTCTACACAGAGACACAAGCCGCACTCATAAATAGCCCCATTAATCACTGGAGACTAATGAATAAGGATTCTGTTCAGAACATTTCAAACTGATTACAAAAACATTTGAAACCCAGCCAAGTATCAAAAGGCTCAACATATTTTATAGACCCTATAAATTCAAATGCACTGCATTTAAAGTGATAAAGGAGCCTTGTGTGAGAGGGAAGTCAACAATACAGGCAAGGAAATTGTGAAAGGGGAAAGGGAAATGGGACTTGATATACTGCCTTTCTGTGGTATTTTGCAACTACATTCAAAGCGGTTTACATATATACAGGTACTTATTTTGTACCAGGGGCAATGGAGGGTTAAGTGACTTGCCCAGAGTCACAAGGAGCTGCAGTGGGAATTGAGCTCAGTTCCCCAGGATCAAAGTCCACTGCACTAACCACTAGGCTATTCAGCAACATTCCATGTAGAAGCCTGCCCTTGCAGATCAGAAACGCGGCCGTGCAGCCTTCTGTTTCTTTGAGTCTGACGTCCTGTGCATACGTGCAGGACGTCAGACTCACATAAACAGAAGCCTGCGTGGCCGTGTTGTTGATCTGCAAGGGCAGGCTTCTACATGGAATGTTGCTAGTGGAGTAGCAGCATTAACATTCCATGTAGAATCTCAAATAGTAGCAACAGAATCTCAAATAGTAGCAACATTCCATGTAGAATCTCAAATAGGGAAAAGGGAAATGGGACTTGATATACCACCTTTCTATGGTTTTTGCAACTACATTCAAAGCAGTTTACATATATTCAGGTACTTATTTTGTACCACGGGCAATGGAGGGTTAAGTGACTTGCCCAGAGTCACAAGGAGCAGCAGTGGGAATTGAACCCAGCTCCCCAGAATCAGAATCCACTGCACTAACAACTAGGCTACTCCTCCACTAGCTACATTCCATGTAGAAGCCTGCCCTTGCAGATCAGCAATGCGGCCGTGCAGGTTTCTGTAATTCTGACGTCCTGCACGTATGTGCAGGACGTCAGACTCACAGAAACAGAAGCCTGTGTGGCTGCGTTGCTGATCTGCAAGGGCAGGCTTCTACATGGAAAGTTGCTAGTGGAGTAGCAGCATTAACATTCCATGTAGAATCTCAAATAGGGAAAAGGGAAATGGGTTTTGAGATACCACCTTTCTATGGTTTTTGCAACTACATTCAAAGTGGTTTACATATATTCAGATACTTATGTTTCTACCAGGGGCAATGGAGGGTTAAGTGACTTGCCCAGAGTCACAAGGAGCTGCAGTGGGAATTGAACTCAGTTCCTCAAGATCAAAGTCAGCTGCACTAACCACTAGGCTACTCCCCCACTCCAAACTGAATTCTGGTAGCTCATGTGATCCAGTGGCCGCCATTCTAACTATGCAAACACACATTCTTATTCTCTGTAGACCTTAACAAATTTCGGAAACCAAAATGTTAGTAGGACTGGCCCGGAATTGGCAACCATCCAAATAAGGCTTTTAAAGAAGGGCTCCTTTTACTAAGTGACAGTAAGCCTGATGCGGGCTTACCCCTCGCTATACAGGAAGTGTACTACCAGACTACAGTAGCAGCCCTGCGGCAGGGCTGCTGAAAGACTAGGCCGGGCCCGGGGCAAGGCCGCCCCGCCTTGGCCCCCCCCTGCCGCTGCTGCCCCCGTCGCTCCCCCTGTCACTGCCGCCCCCCGCTGCTGCAGTCCGCGGTCTCACCTGCCTGCCTCCACGGCTCTGGGCCCCCCGCATTCAAGGCAGCAGTCGCAGATCGCCTCTCTTCTGGCCTTCCCTCCCTATGTCCCGCCCTTGTCTGATGTAACTTCCGGTTTCCACAAGGGTGGGACACAGGGAGGGAAGGCCCAAAGGGAGGCGATCTGTGACTGCCGCTGCAAATGCTGGGGGCCCGGAGCCGAGGAGGCAGGCCGGTGAGACCGGGAACTGCAGCGCCGGCAGCCTGACCCCAGCGCCAGGCCCCCCTTGGAGGTCTGGGCCCAGGGAATTTTGTTCCCCCTGCCCCCCTTCTCGGCGGCACTGCCCTGTGGTATTTCCCACCCCTAGCCAGGGCCGACGAAAGGGGGGGGGGGGGAAACAGGGACAAAATTCCCAGGGCCTGGTGCCGGGGTCTCTCTCCTTCTCTTGCTCCTAGGCCACCAGCGCCGCATCCCCGGTCTCACCTGCCAGCCCTCGGCTCTGTCGATAGCCCCCCTCCGTCCGCCACTGTGACCGGGCCCCCTGCATTCAAATCGGCAGTGCTTCACCTCCGTGTGAAAACGGCAGATCGCCGCCCTTCGGGCCCTCCCTCACTGTGCCCCGCCCTTGCGGAAACAGGAAGTTACATCAGAAGAGGGCGGGACACAGTGAGGGAAGGCCCGAAGGGAGGCAATCTGCCACTTTCACATGGAGGTGAGGCGCTGCTGATTTGAATGCAGGGAGCCCGGTCATGGTGGCGGACGGAGGTGGGCTGTCAATGAGGCTGGGGGCGGGCGGGTGAGTGGAGACTAGGGACTGCGGCGTCTGCGGCCTGAGAGCAGGAGAGGGTGGCGACAGTGGTAGGGATTGGGGGGGGGGGGTGGCAGCGGCAGGGGCCCCAGGGGTTGCCCTGCCCCTAGCGCAGCATCATTTCCGGTGGTAGAAAAATGTATCTATTTTTGTAGTGCAGGAGTGTACCCAGCGGTAATTGGGCAGTGTTGTGCACTGCCCCGTTACCACCGGGTTAGCGCTGGGGCCATTAATGCCACCTCAATGGGGGCGGTAAGGGCTCCCCCCGAAATGGTCATGTGGCAAATGCTTTACTTGCCGTACGGCCATTTCCTGTAGGAAAGCGAGACTTTCCTTTTACCAGCTGCGGTAAAAGGGGGCCTCGGCGAGCGTGAAAAACACACACCAATGCCAGCACAGGCCCCCTTTTGCCACAGCTTGGTAAAAGAGGCCCTAACTGTTCTTATGATCATAAAAGAACTGCAGGTATTAAACACAAAATTATCTGTCTGCTTTGCGATGCATAATAAAATGACCTAGAAGCAAAGTAAATGAATAGATTGGGATGGGGGAAGGGGACCTGAGACCGGAGGAGTTGGTAAGGCTGGTTTAGCAGCATGGCTGCCACCTTTCCTTTTTTTGTTCCCTTGAGGATGGTAGAATTTAGTCAGCAGAGGAAAAACGGCATCTGTTCAACAAACACTGTCAGCCATCTTGATCCGCCCCCTCCAGCTGTGAGCCTCATTAGAAATGATCAACCTCAAAGCAGGGGCGTAGCCAGACAGCCAATTTTGGGTGGGCCTGGGCTCAAGATGGGTGGGCAGAAGAACTCCACCATGTCCCACAAGTGATTTGGTCTCTCCCTCTCTCGTTTGCATGCCATATGGAGGGGCATAATTGAACAAAAACGTCTATCTCCATGGGCGTTTATCTCCGAGAACGGGTCCGTGAAGGGGCGGACCGAACTGTATTTTCGAAAAAAAATAGACGTCCATGTTTTATTCGACAATTTGTGAGCTGGGCGTTTTTGTTTTTCAGTGATAATGGAAAATGAAAGCGCCCAGCTCAAAAATGAATAAATCCAAGGCATTTGTTCGTGGGAGGGGCCAGGAGTCGTAGTGCACTGGTCCCCCTCACATGCCAGGACACCAACCGGGCACCCTAGGGGGCACTTTTACTAAAACAAAAAAAAAGGTAAAAGAGCTCCCAGGTGCATAGCACCCTTCCCTTGGGTGTTGAGCCCCCCAAATCTCCCTCAAAACCCACCGCCCACAAGTCTACACCATTACTATAGCCCTAAGGGGTGAAGGGGGGCACCTACATGTGGGTACAGTGGGTTTGGGGGGGGGGGTTTGGAGGGCTCCCATTTACCAGCACAAGTGTAACAGGTGGGGGGGGGATGGGCCTGGGTCCACCTTGCCTGAAGTCCACTGCACCCCCTAATAACTGCTCCAGTGACCTGCATACTGCTGCCAGGGAGGTGGGTATGACATTTGAGGGTGAAAATAAAAAGTTGTGAAACGGCATATTTTGTGGTGGGAGGGGGTTTGTGACCACTGGGGGAGTCAGGGGAGGTCATCCCCGTTTCCCTCCAGTGGTCATCTGGTCATTTAGGGCACTTTTTGGGGCCTTATTCGTGGAAAAACAGGGTCCAGGAAAAGTGCCCTAAATTCTCGCTAAAAACGCATATTTTTCTTCCATTATCGGCGAAAGGCGCCCATCTCTGATTGCCCGATAACCACGCCCCAGTTCCGCCTTCACCACGCCTTTGACACGCCCCCATCAACTTTGTCCGCATCCACGACGGAGTCCAGTTGAAAACGTCCAAATTCGGCTTTCGATTATACCGCTTTATTCGTTTTTGTGAGATAAACGTCTATCTCCCGATTTGGGTCGCAACATAGGCGTTTTTCTTTTTCAATTATAAGCTGGATGGTCTTTTATACATCCCCTCCCCCGAATACCTTTCAAATAGCAGATTTTCACTGTCAGCGAGCAGCAACTAATACACACTGCTCATGTTGGCCCCACAGTCTTCCCTCTGATGCAACTTCCTGTTTCCACATAGGCGGGAATACATCAGAGGGAAGGTTGCGGGGCCAGTGCGAATAGTATGTATCAGTCACTGCTCGCTTCAGGCGAAGATCTGCTATTTACAAGGTACTGTATGCAGGAGGGACAGTTGTTGGGAGTTTTTGACTGGTGGGGTTTGGGAATCCCTGCCAGCCACATCATAGCTGTGCTGCTACTGGGTGGGCCTGGGCCCACCCTTGGCTACGCCACTGCCCCAAAGGCTCTGTCCTGCTAAGTGTTTATCAGTAATTCATCCCCCATCATGTACTATTCCCTTAGATTTCTGCACCCAAAATACAGGTTGGAATTTTGGTTGGGAAGCATTTGACCGCTCCTCAGGCTTTCTTAGATTACTTTTCTTTTTGTTTTTCTCCCTCAGAGACATCCACCCTGTGGCAGGTTTATTTATTCATTAGGATTTATTTACCGCCTTTATGAAGGAATTCACTCAAGGCCGTGTACATTAAGAATAAATCAAACATGAACAATAGACAATTACAGCAGCAAAAATATTCAAGTAACAATAGAAAGTATGGCATAGTATTACCACTTACAATGTATCATGGCCCTCAAAATAAATACATGTTTTCTTGTAAACCCTCTGCTATATTAAACAAAAGTAGCTCTAAGGCTCATTCCTAAGGAATGCCACTAATCACCACTCTTTCATCAGAGTGAATTCATTTGAGTATTTATATACTGCTTAGACTTAAGTACTTTACAGCTTCACTTTACATGTACTGGGTCTGTCCCTATTGGGCTCACAGTCTGAAGTACACTTAGGGTTGCCATATGTCCAGATTTACCTGGACATGTCCTCTTTTTGAGGACATGTCCGGGCAACCAGGCGGGTTTTGCCAATCTGCCCGTTTGTCTGTACAAACGGGCAGGCTGGCGGGCGGGCCGTCCAATGCTAGCCTCCCTGCCCTCCCCTCCCCTTACTTACTACTCTACTGCCCTGGTGGTCTAGTGACCTCTTCTGCCTTCGGGGCAGGAAAGAGCCCCCTCTTTCCTGACCGGAGCGATGCCCTGCATGCTTCCTTCCTGTTGCTGATCTCGGCGCTGATTCAAAATGGCCGCTGAGAGTTGAAGCGACCTCGCAAGACTTCAACTCTCGGCGGCCATTTAGAACCGGCGCCGAGATCAGCAACAGGATGCAGGGCAGCGCTCCGGGCAGCAAAGAGGGGACTCACTAGATCACCAGGTCAGTAGAGTAAGGTAAGGGAAGGGGGTGACGAGGAGGGGAGTGGAGGGGGGTGACGGGGTGTGTGACAAGGGGGAGGGGAATATGTGACAGGTGGCGGTGCGAGGATGTGAATGGGAGCAGGGCGGGTGTGAAAGGGGGCATGACGGGGTGTGGTGGGGGTGGGGAACGTGTCCTCTTTATGGGGGGACCAAATATGGTAACCCTAAGTACACTGAACTACTGTTGTACCTGGGGCAACAGAGGGTTAAGTGCCTTGCCCAAGGTCACATGGAGCTGCAGAGGAAATTGAACTCGGTTCCTCAGGATCTCAACCCACTGCTGACCATCAGGCAGCAGCGGGAATTGAACCCAGGTCTGCAACCGTTAGACAACTCCTCCACTCCTCAATTTATATTTATTACTCAACCAGTTTCTGATCTTGTCCTCCATCTTGGGACCCAACCTCAGGCCGGTTAGTTTACTCAAGGGTTTTCTATGCATTCCTTACCAACTTCTCAAGTGCCTGGGAAGAAGCTGAAAATGAAACCTGCTCTGGAACCTGAGAATGCTCTGGGAATGGGTGTTTAAATATTTCTGTTTCTGCAAAGATCTAAAAATGAAGAAATGAGATCCAGGATGCTTCTTGTTTCTCACCTATTATATCCTGATAGGGATTGGACTTGTCATTTATTGTTTCATCATAAGGTTGAATTGTTTCAGGGAAAGCAGATATGGGTGTTACTTGGGGCTCCTTTTAGAAAGCCGCGCTAGTGATTCTGGTACTGCAAATGCAATGACGCCCATTCAATTGCTACGGGCTTCCTTCGTCACATTCACCCCACTGGAATCAGTAGCATGGCTTTGTAACAGGTGCCTTTCATGTTTCCAACACAACCAAAATAAAGCACGTACTACTACTACTACTATTTAGCATTTCTATAGCGCTACAAGGCGTATGCAGCGCTGCACAAACATAGAAGAAAGACAGTCCCTGCTCAAAGAGCTTACAATCTAATAGACAAAAAATAAAGTAAGCAAATCAAATCAATTAATGTGAAGGGCTCTGTCTGAAAGGCCAGTCTTGCGTCACCCCCAGAGTATAAGTACATAAGTATTGCCATACTGGGAAAGACCAAAGATCCATCGAGCCCAGCATCTTGTTTCCAACAGTGGCCAATCCAGATCACAAATACCCGCCAAGATCCCAAAAATGTACAAAACATTTTATACTGCTTATCTCAGAAATAATGGATTTTCCCCAAGTCCATTTAATAACGGTCTATGGACTTTTCCTTTAGGAAGCCGGCCAAACCTTTTTTAAACTCCGCTAAGCTAACCGCCTTTACCACATTCTCTGGCAACGAATTCCAGAGTTTAATTACATGTTGCGTGAAGAAACATTTTCTCCGATTTGTTTTAAATTTACTGCATTGTAGCTTCATCGCATGCCCCCTAGTCCTAATGAACATAACACAACTCTTCCGTTCTCCGATTCCCTAATGTGGCTGTGCCACATGAACTTGATCTTACCACAACATCACCCTGTAACTGCAAAGACCTCTCCGGTACTATGTAAGCCACATTGAGCCTACAAATAGGTGGGGAAATGTGGGATACAAATGTAACAAATAAATAAATAAAATAAATAACAGTACTCAGATCAAGAGGAACTCTCTTTTCCTATGTGTCAAAAATGTCTGCCTTTAGATGCAAAGTTCTGTTTGCTACTTTTTTTTGGTAAATGTTGCTAAAATTTTACACATGAGAAATGTATTTTTCTTGATCCTAAGCAGCTTAGAAGGTTTCTTGAATGTAAGGCTTCTCTGAGTAGGATGACTGTAAATGACTGAATAGTGAGACACAAAAATATCCAACCCCTTGGAACTCATTATCCACAGACCTTGGAATACATCCATCTTACAAAAAAATATTGAAAACAGATCTTAAAACCTTTTACTTTGCTCTGGGAGCATGATTTCTATTGAAATGTCTTTGGCTTTGTTCCATCATGTTTGAGGGTACATTTTATACGTTTTTTTGATGCCAAGCACCTTTTGGATTTTTTGAGGGCAAGAGAGGAGATGAGGGGCCCTTTTACTAAGCCGCATAAGCATCTATGCGTGCCCAACGTGTGCCAAAAAGGCTACCACGTGGCTCTTGTGGTAAATTCATTTTTGGCGCGCATCCGAAAAATCATTTTTATTTTCAGACGTACGCATCGGATACGTGTCAAGCGCGTAGGTTATTACTGGCCGGTTACCATGTGAGTCTTTACCACTAGGTCAATGGCTGGTGGTAAGATCGCAGACCCAAAATGGATGCGCAGCAACATTTTTTAAAAGGCCTTTATTATAGGTGCGCTGAAAAATGGATCTGTGCGTGCCCAAAACCCAAGCCTATACTAATGCAAGACATTTTTCAGCGCACCTTAATAAAAGTACCTCTAGAATTACTGGGTTAGCTTCTCATATTTAAATAGATTTGTCAAAAGGACTCCGATACAAATTAACCTATGCATCCAACTTCTCCTACATAGGCACACGATTGTGGAATGCACTGCCAAAGGCTGTGAAAACAATCTATGACCACCTAAACTTCAGGAGATCATTAAAGACCTACTTATTCAGGAAAGCATTCTCCACCAACCTAACTTAGATGCCTCAACCCTGCAACGCAGCAAAACCATAGATTGTACTGGACATTATATATTCCTTCCTATTTTCTCTCCCTATGTACCTGAAGATACTAACCTTACCCGACCCTAATATCAAATTGTATTTGTTTCCATACCGGACTTGGCGATCGCCTTTATGGTATTATGTAAGCCACATTGAGCCTGCAAATAGGTGGGAAAATGTGGGATACAAATGTAACAAAGCAATAAAATAAATAAACATGTAGTTGGCTGGAAGAATTCTAGCTGGGGGTCTTCCACTTGGTTAATTATAGAATTTTCCATTATATGGTTCTAATCTTGATCCTTTATTGTGGCCTAACATTTTGTAATCTCTCTCTCTTGATTTCTTTCAATTTCCTTTTTTTTTAAATTCCTTTATTTATTTCCATATTTTAAAATCATATAGAAACATTAACAGAAATCTTAGAAATATTCCAAAGAAAATTAAATATAAAATTATAAGAAATTATAACAGTCCTTCTCCACCCACAATATTGTGTCCAAGATCTAGGAAATAATATATAAAATGCTGATACATAATATTCAATTTAAATTATTCTAGAGCAGAGGTTTCTTCAGTGGTACAATCAGGCAGCAGTTCTGGTTTGGGAAGCCACTCCAGAGGGGTTTCTCATACACTCCCTACTCTACACAAATTCTTGCAGTTTCTTGGGGTCAGAGAAAAATGTAATTATTAGATTCAAAGGAAATATAACATTTGCTAGGGAACTTTATGAAGAAGGTAGCCCCTACGGGTTATGACCCTTGACCTAAATGTCAAGAGTTCTTTCCTTCTCAATTGAGTTTCCTTATGCAAGTCTGGAAAGATACTTATTTTCTCTCCCATGAAACAGTCATTTATATGACGAAAGTATAGCCGCAACACGTTTATCTTCTCCAGTTCAAGAGCGAAAGAAACCAGTAAGGTTGCCCGCTCCTTCTCAACAGAGGTTTCCAAAAATTCTGTAAGATTTATAGCTTCATTAGGTGGTTGGTCAGCGGTTCTCAATTTTCCCTTTATGTAGTAAGATCTTGTCACTGGTGGGTGATTTTATATTGCTAAGCCCCAAATTTCCAGGAAATAAATGGTGAAACAGGAAAATTCAAGAATCTCACATTTTTCCTTCTGAGTTGATTCTCAAAGTTCTCCAATTTCCTGGCATTAGCGATTTTATCTTTAACTACTGAGTCTACCACTGCTTTAACATTTTAAATCCCTCTGGTCAATGTGTTTCTCCAGGGGGATTATCTACGAGTTGACCTCCTCCAGGGGACAAGGAAGCTAAGCCCACTTCGGATGTCTCCAAGGCCCTGCATACCAGCTCGCCCGAGCTTCCGGGTCTTGGCGGGGCTACACCTGCTGGAGGGCTGAGAGACACTCCCTCCGAACTGCTGTTTGCCGGTGGATTTGCAATTACATCCGAGGTTAACGCTGAAGTTGCCGGCGCTCGGATACCAAATGCCTCCAAGGTAGGTTGGCGTATGGTGAGGTTTGCTACCGGGCCCGAGGAGGTTGGAGCTGCGGTTTTGCCCTTTCTTTTCCCCATTTTGATATGGGGAGCGCGCCAGACTTCCAGCTCAAACCTGTGGCAAAGGAACTCACAGAGCGCACGTCTGCTCTAAGCCGCCATCTTGGACACGCCTCAATTTCCTTTTAAATCATGATTGTTTTGATCTGATAATTTTAAATGTGATAACGAATTTTTCAAAAACATTTACTTTCATATAGTTTGGTATTTTTTCTTTAATTTTCTTCTTTGTGAGTGTTCTGTTACTGTGACGGATCCCCTTCTTACACCATAGGGTAATTGAGTATATGCCAAGCTATACCTTGCATTTTGCTCTTTCTTCGCTTTAATTTTTTTTGCTTGTCTGCAATTTTTGCTTGAATCAAGCTGATGCTCGATTAGTATTGTATAAACCGCAATTTAATTAAATAACAAGCTCATCAGCACCAATAATTGTTTTATGTATCAAGCAATTATTGGCACTAAATACATTTAATTGAACTTTATGTGTGTAAATGTAGGTGCAGGATCCGCACCTAAGTTTTATGCACGATTTGAAAAAGGGGGCACAGAGATAGGAGGGTCATGGGTGAAATGGAGGCGTTCCTAAAATTAACACGCATTGTTATAGAATAATGGGGATATGCAACAAATGTAGGCGCATACATTTTGCACCATGTTTCAGTTGGCGTGATTCCCAGGCTTAAGCGCTATTGTATAAACAGCATCTAACTTTGGGTCATTTTACTAAGGCGCACCCAAAAGTGACCTTTGATGGCGTAGGCATGCGTTTTGGATGCACACTAGTCCATCTCCTCAGCGCACCTGGAAAAAAGGGGATTTTATAATGTGCCGGAAAATGTACGTCCGGCAAAGTAAAAACCAGTGAGCATCCATTTTCGACCTGAGACCTTAACACCACCCATTGACTTAGTGGTAAGGTCTCACGCGCTAACTGGGCAAAATGGTAGAGTCTATTATAAGGAACAAAATTACAGAGCATATTCAAAAGCATGGATTAATGAGACAAAGCCAACATGGATTTAGTGAAGGGAAATCTTGCCTCACCAATCTACTACATGTCTTTAAAGGTGAGCCGGTTGATATTGTGTATCTGGATTTTCAGAAGGCGTTTGACAAAGTGCCTCATGAAAGACTCCAGAGGAAATTGGAGAGTCATGGCATAGGAGGTAGTGTTCTATTGTGGATTAAAAACTGGTTAAAAGATAGAAAACAGAGAGTAGGGTTAAATGGTCAGTATTCTCAATGGAGAAGGGCAGTTAGTGGGGTTCCCCAGGGGTCTGTGTTGGGACCCCTGCTTTTTAACATATTTATAAGTGACCTAGAGATGGGAGTAACTAGTGAGGTAATTAAATTTGCTAACGACACAAAGTTATTCAAAGTAGTTAAATCGCAGGAGGAATGTGAAAAATTATAAGAGGACCTTACGAGACTGGGAGACTTGCCTGCTTATTTTCGAAGGAGAAGGGCTCCCATTTTCTGACACAAATCGGGAGATGGGCGCCCTTCTCCTAAGGGTGGCCAAACCGGTATAATCAAAAGCCAATTTTGGCCGCCCTCAACTACTTTCCGTTGCAGGGACAGCCAAAGTTCAAGGGGGCGTGTCGGCAGTGTACCGAAGGCGGGACGGGGGTGTGGTTAAGAGATGGCCTTCCTCGGCTGATAATGGAAAAAAGAAGGGCGGCCCTGACAAGCATTTGGCTGACTTTACTTGGTCCATTTATTTTCAGGACCAAGCCTCAAAAAGGTGCCCGAACTGACCAGATGACCACCGGAGCGAATTGGGGATGACCTCATCGTACTCCCCCAGTGGTCACCAACCCCCTCCCACCCTAAAAAATAAAATCATTTTTTTCCAGCCTCAAATGTCATACCCAGCTCCATGACAGCAGTATGCAGGTCCCTGGAGCAGTTTTAGTGGGTGCAGTGCACTTCAGGTAGGCGGACCCAGACCCATCCCCCCTACCTTTTACACTTGTGGTGGTAAATGTGAGCCCTCCAAAACCCACCCAAAACCTACTGTACCCACATGTAGGTGCCCCCCTTCACCCATAAGTGCTATGGTAGTGGTGTACAGTTGTGGGAAGTAGGCTTTTGGGGGGATATGGGGGGCTCAGCACCCAAGGTAAGGGAACTATGTACCTCGGAGCAATTAATGAAGTCCACTGCAGTGCCCCCTAGGGTGCCCGGTTGGTGTCCTGGCATGTGAGGGGGACCAGTGCACTACAAATGCTGGCTCCTCCCACAACCAAATGGCTTGGATTTGGCTGGTTTTGAGATGGGTGTCCTTAGTTTCCATTATCGGCAAAAACCAATGCCAGCCATCTCTAAGGCTGACCCAAATGTTGAGATTTGGCCGTCCCCGATCATATTATCGAAACGAAAGATGGCCGCCCATCTTGTTTTGATAATACGGTTGGCTCTGCCCCTTTCCGGGGCCGTACCCCGGAGATGGGCACCCTTAGAGATGGGCGCCCCCCTTCGATTATGCCCCTCTTGGTATCTAAATGGCAGATGACGTTTTATTGTGAGCAAGTGCAAAGTGATGCATGTGGGAAAGAGGAACCCGAATTATAGCTACCTCATGCAAGGTTCCTCGTTAGGAGTCACCGACCAAGAAAGGGATCTAGGTGTCGTCGTTGATGATACGTTGAAACCTTTTGCTCAGTTTGCTGCAGGAGCTAAGAAAGCAAATAGAATGTTAGATATTATTAGGAAAGGAATGGAAAACAAAAATGAGGACGTTATAATGCCTTAGTATCGCTCCATGGTGCGACCGCACCTTGAATATTGTGTTCAATTCTGGTTGCAGCATCTCAAAAAAGATATAGTGGAATTAGAAAAAGTGCAGAGAAAGGCAACGAAAATGATAAAGGGGATGGGACGACTTCCCTATGAGGAAAGGCTAAAGCGGCTAGGGCTCTTTAGCTTAGAGAAAAGGCGGCTGAGGGGAGATACGATAGAGGTCTATAAAATAATGAGTGGAGTTGAACGGTTGGATGTGAAGCGTCTGTTTACGCGTTCCAAAAATACTAGGACTAGGGGGCATGTGATGAAGCTACAAAGTAGTAAATTTAAAACGAATCGCAGAAAGCTTTTCTTCACTCAACGTGTAATTAAACTCTGGAATTCGTTGCCAGAAAAGTTTTAAAAAAGGTTTGGACGGCTTCCTAAAGGAAAAGTCCATAGACCATTATTAAATTGGACTTGGGGAAAATTCACTATTTCTGGGATAAGCAGCATAAAATGTTTTGTATTTTTTTGAGGATCTTGCCAGGTATTACTTACTGCACTGACTCAATTTTAAATCAAAACAATCCTTTTTTGAAGTCATGTTGGCTGAGATATGATACCAATTTTAAATCAAGTCATCCCCAAGTGGAATTAACATCTTTGTCACAGTCCTTTCATTCTTCTCAGATAGAACAAAATTCTAGCTTGCTTTCCTGCTACCCAAGGCTCCCGACAAGCATTTAGGGAGAGATTCTCTATATGGCGCCTGGAAAATCCATGGGAAAATCATTTATGCCTAAGCATATTCTATATGATTTAGGTGTGGCATATACAATACGCTTAGTTGATATTACAGCGCCTAAAACGACGCACATCCTTTTACACCAATGAAAACATGGTATAAATCCCTGAGTGTAGATTTATGCAGACTGGGCCATATTCCATTACAAAACGCCTAGATTTGGGAATGCCCGTGAAATGCCCATGTCTCTGCCCATACCCATGCCCCTTTTGAACTGTGCACTTAAGAATTTAGACACAGTTCATTACAGCATAGGCTTAATGAGTTATGCACTTAAATTCTAATTATTGCCAATTAGCACTCATTATTGCTTATTAAGTGCTGTTAACAACACTGGCTTGTTAAGCCAATTAAGTTGCATGCATTGTTACGGAATACGCTTAGAATTAGCTGCAGAATACTAGGCGTGATATACGCAATCCAGCAGTTAGGGGGAAATTCTATAGATAATGCTAAAAAGTGGGCATTGGAAAACATTGGTGCTAAGCGCTCTTCTTTATGGAATTGCGTGTAGCACTGATTCCCGTGAATAACTTTGGGCACCAGACTTACAGCTGCTAAAACCTGGTGTAAATTCTGGTGCCATGAGGCAGTATTCTACAACTATGCACACACATTTTCAAAATGCCCCTGACACGCCCATGTGATACCATATATGATATGCCCGTATATGATACCAATTGCACGTTTTCCCCTTTTTTACCTGATTGTTCATTACATCATCCATGTTTCTATATATATTACCAATTGTATCTGTACTCTGAAATGGCATAAGTCATGACAGAAAATTGTAAGCCACATTGAGCCTGCAATGAGTTGGGAAAATGTGGGATACGCATGTAGCAAAATAAATAAATATGAGATTCCCAGTGTTATCAGTCTGTAGCATATTGATAAAGGATTACACCAGGCTTGAACAGAAATAAATATATTTCAGCCGTGGGCTGCTTGATATGCATGTGTTTGATGAATATCTACTTGTATAACACTGCTATTTATTTTTCACTTCTCACTCTTGAAAGTACGAAAAGATGCTGAAGTTTATATTTGGTAGTGTGGTGGGTATCTGTATCAAATTAAACGTACCTCATATATCAGTTACACATATCCAGTTCTTCACTTTACATTATCTCGTCCCTTTATTTCTTTACCTCTCTGTTCTTCCACTCATGCATTTGCTATCCTATTTCTCCCTTGTCTATCAGCTTAAGATCATAAACGTTTCCAAACCGGCTCAAACCAATGGTCTTCCAAGCCCTGTATCCTGTGTCCAGCAGTGGTTAGTCTAGACCGCTTGCTAGTGCCCATCAAATCCCAAATAGGCCCATTGCGTATTGCTGTTGGATCTGAGGAAAGGGGGAGTAGGAGGAGTAGGCTCTTGAACAACACTAGTAGGCGACGTAGATTAGGAACAATCTCTTTATTTAAATATACACTCGACTCAACACAGCCGTGTTTCAGCGCTACAGACGCCTTCTTCAGTTGTCTTGTGATATATAAATATACGAATATTAAGCTCAAAGAGAATGAAAGCAAGGCTTCTGCTACAATTGTAATCCACTGCCGATGCAGGAAAAAAAGCTCAGTGTATTCAATTGTGAAGTGCAATTGAATACGCTGAGCTTTTTTTCCTGCATCGGCAGTGGATTACAATTGTAGCAGAAGCCTTGCTTTCATTCTCTTTGAGCTTAATATTCGTATATTTATATATCACAAGACAACTGAAGAAGGCGTCTGTAGCGCTGAAACACGGCTGTGTTGAGTCGAGTGTATATTTAAATAAAGAGATTGTTCCTAATCTACGTCGCCTACTAGTGTTGTTCAAGAGCCTACTCCTCCTACTCCCCCTTTCCTCAGATTCTACTTTTCGTAGGAATTTGTGTACCTCCATCCTTGTGGTGGTTTGGCTTGCTGCTCCTATGGCTGTTGACCAGAAGTGGAACCTGGAGATGCCTAAGGTTACCTAGCTATATAATGTTTTATGAGGCGGAAACATCCAAATCTTTTTCAATCTGGGCTAAATCACTAGCTTTGAACGCAATTTCTGGTAGCAAATTCCACAGTTTAATTATGTACTGAATGAGTTCCTTGTACTACGTTTTCTTGGATGTCTTGAAGCTATTTTTTTGCCCTAGGCTTTCACCCACTGCTTCTAAAAACCATACAGGTCTTCCTAAGATAAAGATTTGTTGTTCAACATTATGGTGCATGCTTCTCATTACTAGGTTATCATAAATTGTTTCCGTAGGTCTTGTACTAATTAGCATGGTGAGTCCACAGAGTAATTATAGTTTGTACAAATCATCATGTCTAGTATTATAATCTGCAAATTAATGCATGCCTTCAGTCTTGGAGTAATTCTACTTTTTATAAAGCAATAATTCCCTTAGTAAACAATTTTGTACAGCTACCTAATGTCTTTCTATCTACCTTATATGGCAAAAATACTGCTAGGGTTCACTGGAGCTGTTTTGACACCCGGTTACAGATGGGGCAGCAACAGAGAGGGACTGCTGCTGCCCCATACCACTAAACCACTATCGATGGCCTCTGGGTGAGTCCCAGGGGTAGCCGAGAGTCCTAGGGGTGGGAAGAGGTTGGGTAAGGATACATGGGAGAGAGCCATTGTATCAGGGGGGAGATCATTGAAAGGGATTGAGGGGGACCTCAGATCAGGGGTTATGCTAGGGGTATGTTTTGATCAGGACATGGAGGGGGATTGGTGGCCTCAGATAAGAGTGGCTGGTCTGCTCAGGGGTGATCAGATCAGTGAGGTGGAAAAGGTAGTGCCCCCACATCTGTGCCATTTTTTTGCATTTCAACGTATGTATTTCTGAATCCTCACACATATGTTGCAGTGCTGAATTTGACATTTCTATGTGGCAGCGTGGTCATCATCAAAGTTACTGACACGTACATTACTAAAATGGACCTGACACTGGACGTGGCTGCCACACAGATCCATTCATCTTAGAAAAGGGTCTATATCAGCAGGACCTTTTATAGAATACATGCATAATTGTATAAGTTATAGCTTGAACATCTCAAATCTAGCCTTGTATGTTCTTTCTAAATTATTGCTCTTAATGTTTCAACACACCTGGTGTAAGCAGCTAGTAGTGGCTTTGGAGGATCAGAGAGAACAAACAACCCCCGCTGCTGTGTTCATCATTTTCAGGGGACTATAAATGGGGTTAAATCTGAGGCTAGTGTGGACGTAGGGGCTGGGACTTGGACTGGGGCTGGTGCCAGCTTCAGAATGTGATTGGACAGGAGTAAAGGCGTCCTACGTATGTATACCAGCTGATAGGCACCATTTTCGAACCCTCTTAGAGAGAGGAGTCACAAATCGAAAAAAGGTAGGTATTCAGAAGTGGGCAGTTATTCTAGAGATTGAGTAAGTACATGAGCAATAAGACTAAACACGCGCACAGTATAACGATAATATGTTTTGGGTTGCAGGGCGACTACAGTTGACTTCAGCTCCTTAGGAAGCGAACGCGAAACAGGGGCTCGCTGTAGAGCGAACCTACAAAGAAAGCCCGTATAACAAGATAAGTGCTAAAAGCTGTAAAGTTATAAGTAAAATATTTGCCAGTAAGCAACTTAAGAGGAGTTTAAGACTAATGAGGATGCCCACTAGTGACCGCACTGGATAACTAAAAAACCAGCGGCTAAGCGGAGCGGTGAGATCTATGATTGAGGGATCTACACCGGGAATATGGTCTATTTACCGCTTTATACAAGACAGAGAGTGTGTGTGTTTTCACAGTTTGCTTGTACATACTAGATTTAGAATTCAGGTTGCAAACGTTGGATACATTGAATTATTAACATATAGATAGGTAGGAGAGTAAGAGGAGTTAGAAAATAAGGTGACTAATTTAAAGAAAGGTGCATATGAGGTCAGAAAGATGGTTAAATATTATCTCAGCTAGGGTAGGAGTGGATAAACATGTCCTGCTGCAGTATATGCAGCCCGTGTCACTCCTAGTGTGTGAGTGAGACTAACAAGTTAGTTACTTCATCCATTAATTTCTTCCATTAAACATAAGTGAACTGATGCAGAGAAACGATCAGCGTTTGACGCGAGGGCGGGGCCCAGAGACTGTGATTTTTGTGGCTTCAGAGCTTTGAACATACGAACCTTGGCTTCAGTGACGTCAGCAGACAATAGAACGTTGAGGGTGAGTTTTATATATATAGATGTGCTGCCTTCTGAGCTCTTCACCTGCTTCCTCTGCTCCTTTGTACATTGGGAGAGCAATTTCCAGCACTCAGAACAAGGAGAAAGTGGCCTCTGTAAAGCAGATACCATATATCTGACAGTGCTGGAGCATATATCTGGTGTACGGACAACTGACTGCTCCCAGTTAAGAAAGCAATGTATATATGAAGCCAACAGATGCGGACATATCTTGAATGTATTTGAAGACTCCTGTAATATTGCAGTGTTCCAGTAAAGCTGAGTCTGCATTTCATATAGAAAGAGGAGAGGAGCCCCCTTCATCCTAACGAAGGTAGCAAAGTGAAATCATAGTGGGACAGGCCTCGGAAGTGGTGCAGAAAAAGATACAAGAACCCTAGCCGCTAATCAAAGGTAGCACGTCTCCCCAACCGAATCGGAAAGCAGGCCAGACAAAGAAACCACTATACTGCAAAGGGTGGAAAAAGTGCCAAATCAGAGGATAGGATCCTTACTCCTTATGGGACAGGTCTCTACCAAGGTCATAGAGGAAACGGGAAGACCTGAAAATAGAAGGTCTGACACTTGCAGGATTGTCCAAGTTGCAATTGGAGCCTACGACCTTGGACCCACGAGCAAAGTCCACGACTGATTGTACTTGAACCACATCAACAACAAACACTCACACACTAAACAGCACAATTACCAGTTGACTGGATACACCCTTGAGAAAAAGAAGCAGAGCATAACTGGGTACCATATCATAAACACCCACAAAGTCATATACCCTCTTCCTTCATCATTTTCATACTTTTACACGCACACTCCTTCTTTACTTCACAAACTTAGTCCAGATAAACCTCACTTCATAAAAAACATTACCCCTAACAACACTACACTCTCCTCCATGAGTTCATTCTTAGAAGTCATTTAACACGCAACAGATCACATAGGATCCCCTGAGAAAGTGCAAAAACGAAAGCACTCACTATTACACCATGGTATGGGATTTGCGTTACAAGACGTATGAGGAGAGACTTGCTGAACTAAACATGTATACTCTGGAGGAAAGGAGAAACAGGGGTGATATGATACAGATGTTCAAATATTTGAAAGGTATTAATCCGCAAACGAACCTTTTCCGGAGATGGGAAGGTGGTAGAACGAGAGGACATGAAATGAGATTGAAGGGGGGCAGACTCAAGAAAAATGTCAGGAAGTATTTTTTCACGGAGAGAGTAGTGGATGCTTGGAATGCCCTCCCGCGGGAGGTGGTGGAAATGAAAACGGTAACGGAATTCAAACATGCGTGGGATAAGCATAAAGGAATCCTGTGCCGAAGGAAGGGATCCTCAGGAGCTTAGTCAGGATCGGGAGGCGGGGCTGGTGGTTGGGAGGCGGGGATAGTGCTGGACAGACTTGTACGGTCTGTGCCAGGGCCGGTGGTGGGCAGCGGGACTGGTGGTTGGGAGGCGGGGATAGTGCTGGACAGACTTGTACGGTCTGTGCCGGAGCCGGGGTTGAGAGGCGGGGCTGGTGGTTGGGAGGTGGGGATGGTGCTGGGCAGACTTGTGTGGTCTGTGCCGGAACCGGTGGTTGGGAGGCGGAGATAGTGCTGGGAAGACTTATACGGTCTGTGCCCTGAAGAGCACAGGTACACAAAAAGCAGCAAATATGAGTTATCTTGTTGGGTAGACTGGATGGACCGTGCAGGTCTTTTTCTGCCGTCATCTACTATGTTACTATGTTACCAAGGAGCCAGAATGAACGTAATGAAATTACTCCTAGGAATCTACTCCTTAACATTGGTCCAAATACTGTTAGCCACACCTCTCGATGGTTATAACACCATACCAATACTACACAGCCAATTCAGGATTACCAGACACACCAACCTCAACCAAACTGGCAAAAGAACTTACAATAGCAAAACATTATCCCACAAACAAACTGCACAACCAACACAAAAAAGCTCTAATAAATCCAAATCAACATACAAACGACAACTAATAAAGGTTCCCACTTTCACCATTATGGAAGATCCATACCTTACAATTCAAATAGATTACATCAATGCCAGATCAACAGTAAACAAAACAGAAATTATAAAAGATTGAATCACATCGGAAACCTTAGATTTACTCTTCATCAGCGAAACCTGGATCCTTGACCAAAAAGATCTCATAATACTGGACCTTTGCCCTCTGGGATACAACATTACATACTAGACCAGAATAGGTAAAAGAAGTGGAGGCATTGCCATAATCTACAGATCCATCTCACATTAGAAACCACTGCTGAATCAATCACACCTCAACTAGAAATTGCCTCAATCAGATTGCAACATAAAAGTGTAGCCGGCAATCTAAATTGTGTCCTATTCTACAGACCGCCAGGCACTTGGAGCGAAGCATATATAACCTTAATGGATTTCATATCAGCCACTTGTACATCTAACTGAAACATACTAGTCATTGGGGACATAAACCTTCATTTAGAAGACCCAAACTCAACTGGTGTCCAAGATTGTAAGGAATTCTTCCAACTATGGGATTTCGAATGGCACATCCGAATGCCACCCATAGAAAAGGCCACACAGTTGACCTGCTACCATTAAATTCGCATCAGACCAAATCATTAAAGTCATTGACCACAAATGGACAGAAATTCCATGGTCAGATCACTTCAAATTAAATCTGACCCTGCACTGGCTGAAGAATGTGCATCTCAAAGCTGATATAGTAACTTAGTAACATAGTAAATGACGGCAGAAAAAGACCTGCATGGTCCATCCAGTCTGCCCTACAAGATAAACTCATATGTGCTACTTTTTGTGTATACCTTACCTTGATTTGTACCTGCCCTTTTCAGATGAAAACAAATCTTACCAAACCAGAGGTAAAGTGGACAGAACTGCATTTTTCAATCAATTTACGACAACAACTGGTCTATTCCATTTGATACCATCAACTATCTTGCAGATTGGGAATTGAGATGTATCACTGTTCTAAATTAATTAGCTCCTTTATGAACAAAAACCATTCACAAACCACACAGGACCCCATGGTTCAACGAAAATGTGAAACAATTAAAATCTAGAACCAGACAACTCGAATGAGCCTGGAGAAAAAACAAAAATGATCAAAATCTAAACACTTGGAAATAATCACATAGAAAATGCAAATATGAAATAAAAAAATCCAAACGAAAGTACTATAATGAACAACTAGGTTCTGACTACAAAGACATGAAAAAGTTATACAAGCTACTGGATAAATTACTAGACACAAAACCAGTGTCCTCAACAAAATCAGGAATCCCTATAGCAGATGATCTTGCTAACTACTTCAAAGGCAAAATTGTCGATCTACGCAAAAATATGTCACACGACTACACCAACCTTGATACCTTCCTTAATGAGCTAGACCCATGCTCAGAAGAATACCCAGCCGACCGAACTTGGACAAATTTCACCCAGATCTCTACAGCCTACTGTCAATTGGACACCTGCTCCAATTATCTAATGACCCCCCCCCCCCGCTCGATTCATCACTGAACTTACCTCCCACTTCAACTTCTTGTTCCAGCATATTCCCCAAAGACAAAGGTAATATACTACTCACACCATTACCAAAAGACACCAAAAAGAAAACGAACAATATCGCCAACTACCGACCTGTGGCATCCATCCCACTTAAAACCAAACTGATGGAAAGCATTGTAGCTAAACGACTTACTGAATGCTTATGTACAGGCAGTACACACTTAAATTTATGCACATATCAGGCATGCAATTTTCTAAATTCCTATTTGCATGGGGAAAGCACTGGTTTACTTGCAGAGATGTTTCGAAAATTACCCTGTTAGGATCATTTTGTCAACATGCATCATTTCATACTTATCCACATTCAAGTTTATCATCTACCATTTTGATACCCATTCCTCCAGTACAAGAAAGTAATTACAATCATTGTTCTCTCTAAGATGAGCAAGAGTCTTCCAACTGCATTTCTGCCAGTTGGGGGCAGTGATTCAATACTATGTTTCCAATTGCTAGGGGCAGGCAAGTTCCCTGGAGTCCTGCAGATCTTGCCTGTCGCTCACTACTAAAAATGTGATAGTGAAACAGCTCCCCCAGTGGCAGGACTGTAGGTGGAGGACTCCTGTCCAGTTTAAAGGGTACAGTGTTCACAATCAGCTTGCGATGAAAGAACTATGAAAAATCTGGGTCATCTGCAGATTTCATTATCTTATTCATTACTCCATTTTGCATTCATTAATGAATGGAGTCAGCAATACTGGTCCAAGAACAGATCCCTTGGGCATATACTATTATCCTCTCTCCACCAGGAAAATTGACCATTTAGTCTAAATCATTGTTTGCAATCCTTGGTCTAGTTATGTAGTATACCACTTCTTTTCTTGTGTCATTTTACTTTGCTCTTGTGAGGGATTTTATCAAATACCTTTTGAAAATCAAGATACAATATATCAACTAGCTGTCCCTTATCTACATGTTTATTTATATGGAAAGTATGCATAGGCTTCCAAGCATCATGGGCAACATCAAAACTATTCTAAATTAAAATACATAACTATATAAATTCAAAAATAAGGGATTAAAAAACTTACATGATCCATTAGTTCACGAACCATCCCATTCCACTGATTAGCATCGTCTTGCGCTCCATATTTCCCATCCTCCACCACCCTAATATCATAAGTAAATCCAAGGATTGTTGCTAGGTCCTTTAGGAGGTCAATGCAGTAACCTTCAAATCGATCATTCCCGTAAAGAGGCTTGTCTGATTTCTTGAACATCACATACGGTTCTTCCTATAGCAAATGATGAAAAGAAAAGGACTGAATGACATAATCCTGTTTTAATTAGTAAGGAGCCTTGCTTTAAATTACATGGTATCTTGCTAAATAATATGGACTCTTGCTTAAATAGAATGGAATCTTGCCTAAATAGTATGGAATCTTGCTTTAAGTAGAATGGAATCTTGCTTTAAGTAGAATGGAATCTTGCTTAAATAGCATGGAATCTTGCCTAAATAGTATGGAGTCTTGCTTTAAGTAGCATGGAATCTTGCTTAAATAGTATGGAATCTTGCTTTAAGTAGAATGGAATCTTGCTTTAAGTAGCATGGAATCTTGCCTAAATAGTATGGAATCTTGCTTTAAGTAGAATGGAATCTTGCTTAAATAGCATGGAATCTTGCCTAAATAGTATGGAATCTTGCTTTAAGTAGCTTGGAATCTTGCTTAAATAGCATGGAATCTTGGCTAAATAGTATGGAATCTTGCTTAAATAGCACGCAATCTTGCCTAAATAGTATGGAATCTTGCTTTAAGTAGTATGGAATCTTGCCTACATAGTATGGAATCTTGCTTTAAGTAGTATGGAATCTTGCTTAAATAGCATGCAATCTTGCCTAAATAGTATGGAATCTTGCTTTAAGTAGTATGGAATCTTGCTTTAAGTAGTATGGAATCTTGCTTAAATAGTATGGAATCTTGCCTAAATAGTATGGAATCTTGCTTAAATAGCATGGAATCTTGGCTAAATAGTATGGAATCTTGCTTAAATAGCACGCAATCTTGCCTAAATAGTATGGAATCTTGCTTTAAGTAGTATGGAATCTTGCCTACATAGTATGGAATCTTGCTTTAAGTAGTATGGAATCTTGCTTAAATAGCATGCAATCTTGCCTAAATAGTATGGAATCTTGCTTTAAGTAGTATGGAATCTTGCTTTAAGTAGTATGGAATCTTGCTTAAATAGTATGGAATCTTGCCTAAATAGTATGGAATCTTGCTTTAAATAGTATGGAATCTTGGTTTAAGTAGTGTTGAATCTTGTTTAAATAGTATGTAACCTTGTTTTTAAAAGTATGGAATCTTGCTTTAAATAATATGATATCTTGCTTAAATAGTATGGAATCTTGCTTTAAGTAGTATGGAATCTTGCTTAAATAGCACGCAATCTTGCCTAAATAGTATGGAATCTTGCTTTAAGTAGTATGGAATCTTGCTTTAAGTAGCATGCAATCTTGCCTAAATAGTATGGAATCTTGCTTTAAGTAGTATGGAATTTTGCCTAAATGGTATGGAATCTTGCTTTAAGTAGTGTGGAATCTTGTTTAAATAGAATGGAATCTTGCTTTAAGTAGCATGCAATCTTGCCTAAATAGTATGGAATCTTGATTTAAGTAGTATGGAATTTTGCCTAAATGGTATGGAATCTTGCTTTAAGTAGTGTGGAATCTTGTTTAAATAGAATGGAATCTTGCTTTAAGTAGCATGCAATCTTGCCTAAATAGTATGGAATCTTACTTTAAGTAGTATGGAATCTTGCTTAAATAGCATGGAATCTTGCCTAAATAGTATGGAATCTTGTTTAACGTAATATGGAATCTTGCTTAACGTAGTGTGGAATCATGTTTAAATAGTATGTAATCTTGTTTTTAAAAGTATGGAATCTTGCTTTAAATAATATGATATCTTGCTTAAATTGTATGGTATCTTGCTTTAAAAAGCATGAAATCTTGCTTTAAGTAGTGTGGAGTCTTGCTTAAAAATTATGGAGTCTTGCTTTAAATAATATGGTATCTTGCTTTAAATAGCATGAAATCTTGCTTTAAGTGGTATGGAATCTTGCTTTAAATAGAATGGAATCTTGCTTTAAGTAGCATGGAATCTTGCCTAAATAGCATGGAATCTTGCTTAAATAGTATGGAATCTTGCTTAACGTAATATGGAATCTTGCTTAACGTAGTGGTTAATCATGTTTAAATAGTATGTAATCTTGTTTTTAAAAGTATGGAATCTTGCTTTAAGTAGTATGGAATCTTGCTTTAAATAGCAGGGAACTTTACTATTTATGGGGACTCTGCCAGGTATTGGTAACCTGGTTTGGCCACTGTTCGTACCAGGATACCAGGCTAGATGGACCCTTGTTCTGACCCAGTATGGCAATTCTCCAGTTCTTAATTTATTAATAATCAAGATATGTCCTGCATACTGGCATTCTGGACTGATTTATAAAGGCCAGATGCATCAGTTTGGGTTTGGAAAGGTCAACTGACAGCACTTGAGTGTTATAATAGGAAAATGTTCGGAAGCGGATATCAGTTCCTGCTACTGAGATACCTTACGATCAGCAGTCGAGCGATCACACAAACCATTATACCAATTAGGCACAGCTTTGGTGAATTCTGCCTATTACCATGGCAGAGTTCACCTTGAATTCATTGAGGGATAGGGGGACTGAAACTATTTTCTCTAAGCACATATGTGAAAGCACTGTAGCCCAACCTCACTAAATCCAATCTACAATACAGTTTTCCCCCTAGCGTATCACATATTAATGGCTATTGGATTCATTGTGCATAAGCCCATTTCTTTGAAAATAAAACTCAGTCTAACAATGTGGTTAATTGTCAATTGTAAAAACTTTAATAGCCTCGCTGCAGCTCTGATCTCTCTGCCAATTTAGGCTAAACGAGCCCCATATCCCAACTGGTGGGCAATTCATCCAGAATGGGACACTGTCTCTACATATTGTATAAAGTACTTCATTACATGCCTACCACTGGCATAACACTTTTAGCCTGGCAGGAATGCCAGGTCTCAGCGCTGGAAAAGATTACCATTAAAAATATGCTGTGATAATACGTGCCAGGCTATTATGGGAAAAATTCTTGACTCCCCCCGGCACTGACTTAGAGAGCAAATCTGCAGTGATACTTCTGTCACATCATATTGTACTAAATTGCTATTGATTATCACAGATATTTCTTTTTTCTAGCAAGTCAGAAACACTTTTTCATACCTTTCAGTTTCCGCAAACCTGTTCAAAAGAAAAATATTCTGAAATATATCAAACCAGAACTAATCTTTCAGGTGTACATTCAGCAGGTTTTTTTTTTCCTACAAAATTTGTCAGGTTTTCTGTGCAAAAAAACATAGAAAGATTTGCGGCTATCATATACTGTAGTAATTGCTCAAATGGCAATGCTGGAACTGCAGAGCCTCTAAGTTAACTGCAGAGGGTGTTTCCCACAGCTGTAAACTAGGTACTATCATTTTTGCAACTGTTTGAACCAGTGATGTAGCTATGTGGGGCCACGGGGGCCTGGGCTCCCGTAGATTTGGCCCTGGACCCCCCTGCCGACGCAAGGCTTCCTTCTGTTTGTGAGTCTGACGTCCTGCACGAACGAAGCCTTGCACCAGAAGAAGAGGGTGTTCCCCACAGCTGTAAACTAGGTACTATCATTTTTGCAACTGTTTGAACCAGTGACGTAGCTATGTGGGGCCACGGGGGCCTGGGCTCCCGTAGATTTGGCCCTGGACCCCCCTGCCGACGCAAGGCTTCGTTCTGTTTCTGAGTCTGACGTCCTGCACGAACGAAGCCTTGCGCCAGAAGAAGAGGGTGTTCCCCACAGCTGTAAACTAGGTACTATCATTTTTGCAACTGTTTGAAACAGTGACGTAGCTATGTGGGGCCACGGGGGCCTGGGCTCCCGTAGATTTGGCCCTGGACCCCCCTGCCAACGCAAGGCTTCGTTCTGTTGCTGAGTCTGACGTCCTGCATGAACGAAGCCTTGCGCTGGAAGAAGAGGACTGGGGGACCCCAACCCCCGCCAGCCGAGGTCCTCTTCTTCCGGCACAAGGCTTCGTTCTGTTTCTGAGTCTGACGTCCTGCATGAACGAAGCCTTGCGCCAGAAGAAGAGGGTGTTCCCCACAGCTGTAAACTAGGTACTATCATTTTTACAACTGTTTGAACCAGTGATGTAGCTATGTGGGGCCACGGGGGCCTGGGCTCCCGTAGATTTGGCCCTGGACCCCCCTGCCGATGCAAGGCTTCGTTCTGTTTCTGAGTCTGACGTCCTGCACGAACGAAGCCTTGCGCCAGAAGAAGAGGGTGTTCCCCACAGCTGTAAACTAGGTACTATAATTTTTGCAACTGTTTGAACCAGTGACGTAGCTATGTGGGGCCACGGGGGCCTGGGCTCCCGTAGATTTGGCCCTGGACCCCACTGCCGATGCAAGGCTTCATTCTGTTTCTGAGTCTGACGTCCTGCACGAACGAAGCCTTGCGCCGGAAGAAGAGGACCGGGGGACCCCAACCCCCGCCAGCCGAGGTCCTCTTCTTCCGGCGCAAGGTTTTGTTCTGTTTCTGAGTCTGACGTCCTGCACGTATGTGCAGGATGTCAGACTCAGAAACAGAACGAAGCCTTGTGCCGGAAGAAGAGGACCTCGGCTGGCGGGGGTTGGGGTCCCCCGCCAGCAAAGGTAGGCGACGGCGGTGGCGGGGGAGGGTTGGCGGTGGGAGGGGAGTTGAGAGGGTTATTGGCGGGGGGGGTCAAAGTTGTTGTTGGCGGTTACGACGGCGGGGGGGGGTCGACGGCGCTGCGGGGGCTAAAATGTGCCTCCTCACCTCGGGCTCTGGATCCCCTCCCACCAAAGTCTGGCTATGCCCCTGGTTTGAGCACATAAATGCGTGCCATCGAAGCACTATTCTATAAATACTTGCCTAACTTACATAGAAGCCGAAGCGGAAAGCCTCCCGAGGGTTTAATACAGTTTTACCATGGGACAGCAATGCAGAAAGGGTTTCAATGTGGGTGCTAACTCACGTGGAAACTCTGACTGCAATTGCGTTGAAATTAATGGAAATGTGGTGCTTTTGCATATCCTGTGACATGCAAAAAAAATAAAAAAAAGTTTTGGCCGTGTGACTACCACAGAAAAATTTAGATCAGGGTACGGGGCATTGTAAAAGGGTTGGTTGAGAAAAGTCACCCTCTCTCTCCCCCCAACTCAACCACTCTGCCCAGGGTGCCTGCATCTGCCCCCCCCCCCCAGTAGTCTAGTGCCCTCCTCAACAACCTGACCTGACCCAACTGCCCCCCTCAGTTGAAAAGATTTCCCTGGTGCTCTAGTGGCCCACTCCTCCCTCCACCTCCCTTCTCACAGACCCAAGCCCCTCCCTCCCCAGACCCAAACCCCTTGCTCAAATAAATTAAATCCCTGGTGTCTAGTGGCACCCTCCCACCCTTGACCTCTCCCTCAGCCTACCTGATCCCACCTGACATAGCTAACAGAAGAGGCAGGGAGCAATGCCCAATCGCTTTTGCCTCTAGCTCTGCCATCTTTAAAAATGGCGGCAACTTGCCCTGCACGGTGCACCGGCCAGGGCCTGCTGCCATTTAAGGGATCACTGCCTCAATTTTAGCACAGCAGGGATTACTGCTTGCCACAGCACTTTTTTTGTGGAAACGCCACTTGTGCTCAACGGCTCTCATGTGATGTTTTCTGCATCGGCCTTATAGTGCAAATTTACAAGGGTGGTGTACACATGGTGGCAGGGCTGACGTTAGAAGGGGCAAACAGGACAGCTGTCCTGGGCACCACAGCTACAGGGGGCGCCATGGCCCAGGCATCTCTTCCCCTTCTCCCCACCACAGTCCATCTCCTCCTCCCTTCCCGATCGCCTTTAAAAATTCATTTCCCTTTTCAAAGGGGCCCTGGCGCGGCAGCCATTCTCACAAGCTGCCTGTTGCTTCCCCAAAGCTTTCCCTCTCTGCCGCGATCTTCCCCCCTCTGACATAATTTCCTGTTTCTGCCTGGGTGGATCGCGGCAGAGAGGGAAAGCTTTGGGGACAGCTGGAGGTAGCTTTTGAGGTTGGCTGTCTCGCCGGGGCCCCTCTGTGAAGGGAAATAAACATTTTAAAGAAGACCGCAAGGTGAGGGGAAGGATACAGACTGTGGTGGGGAGAAGGGGAAAAGATGCCTGGATCGCATGGTAGCAATGCAGGTAGGGAGATCGGGGGGGGGGGGGGAGGACATAAGAGACCCCTCCTTAATTTCTGCCCTGGGCCCCACCGTGTCTAAAACCGGCCCTGCATGGTGGGACAGAGGTAGGGCTCCCACTTGCACGCATAACTTACAGGATACTTTTACCTGGGTATCTGCTGCACTTCATGTCACTCACACTTACACCTGGTTCCATGGCTGATATGTGTTTGTTTTTAAATGCTAAGCATGTATTTTCATGATTGCACTAGTATAGGGTTACCATATTTTGTCCCCCAAAAAGGAGGACACATGCCCCGCCCCCTTTCACACTCCCGCCTGCCCCTTTCACACCCTCGCTCTGCCCCTTTCATGCCCTCGCTCCGCCCCTTGTCACACACCCTGTCACTCCCCCTCCCCGTCACCCCCCTCCCTTTACCTTACTACTGCCCCGGTGGTCTAGTGACATCTTCGGGGCAGGAAAGAGCCCCCTCTTTCCTGCCCAAAGCGCTGCCCTGCATGCATCCTTCCTGTTACTGATCTCGGCGCCTTCAAAATGGCCGCCGAGAGTTGAAGTCTCGCGAGGTCACATCAACTCTCGGTGGCCATTTTGAATCGCTGCCGAGGATCAGCAACAGGAAGGATGCATGCAGGGCAGCGCTCCGGGCAGGAAAGAGGGGGCTCTTTCCTGCCCCGAAGAGGTCACTAGACCACCAGGGCAGTAGTAAGTAAGGGGAGGGGAGGCTAGCAATCTGCCCGTTTGTCCGGATTTCTGGACAATCGGGCAGATTGGCAAAACCCGCCCGGTTGCCCGGACATGCCCTCAAAAAGAGGACATGTCCGGGTAAATCCGGACATATGGAGGGGCATAATCGACCAGAAACGCCTATCTCCATGGGCGTTTATCTCCGAGAACGGGTCCGTGAAGGGGCGGAGTGAACCGTATTTAAAAAAAAAAAGACGCCCATGTGTTATTCGCCAAGTTGTGAGCTGGGCGTTTTTGTTTTTCAGCGATAATGGAAAATGAAATCGCCCAGCTCAAAAACGAATAAATCCAAGGCATTTGTTCGTGGGAGGGGCCAGGATTCATAGTGCACTGGTCCCCCTCACATGCCAGGACACCAACCGGGCACCCTAGGGGGCACTTTTACAAAAACAAACAAAAAGGTAAAAGAGCTCCCAGGTGCACAGCACCCTTCCCTTGGGTGTTGAGCCCCCCAAATCCCCCTCAAAACCCACTGCCCACAAGTCTACACCAGTACTATAGCCCTAAGCGGTGAAGGGGGGCACCTACATGTGGGTACAGGGGGTTTGGGGGGGTTGGACGACTAGTAGCATTAAGCAGCACAATTGTAACAGGTAGGGGGGGGATGGGCCTGGGTCCACCTGCCTGACGTCCACTGCACCCCCTAACAACTGCTCCAGGGACCTGCATACTGCTGCTTGGGAGGAGGGTATGACATTTGAGGGTGAAAGTAAAAAGTTGTGAAACATCATTTTTTTGTGGTGGGAGGGGGTTAGTGACCACTGGGGGAGTCAGGGGAGGTCATCCCCGACTCCCTCTGGGGGTCATCTGGTCATTTAGGGCACTTTTTGGGGCCTTATTCGTGAAAAAAACAGGGTCCAGGAAAAGTGCCCTAAATTCTAGCTACAAACGCATCCATTATCGGCGAAAGGCGCCCATCTCTGTTCGGGTGATAACCACGCCCCAGTTCCGCCTTCACCACGCCTCCGACACGCCCCCGTCCACTTTGTCCGCATCCGCGACGGAGTGCAGTTGAAAGCGTCCAAAGTTCGGCTTTCGATTATACCGCTTTATTTGTTTTTGTGAGAAAAACGCCCATCTCCCGATTTAGGTCGGAACTTGGGCGTTTTTCTCGTTCGATTATAAGCAGGATGGTAACCCTACACTAGTATATAGGGGCCTACTTTTCTGTTTAGAATAGGCTTCTCCTGTACTCCCTGTGGGCCCCCAATTCTAGGTACCCTCTTATAGAATTGCCCCCCTGTCTGGTTTACTGGTTGATAATGAACAACTGAGACAGAGGAGATCCTTATCTCCAGCAAGAAGAAAACGAAAAACAACTGTAAATTGCTGCACCCCCGGAGGAGTATATGCAATACTAAACTGTAAGCACTTTCCAGCTTTACAAAAACTCTCTCTTTCCCTCAATTTTTCAAAGACCTTATGTGTTCTGTTTTCTCCTCCCCCACATCCCTGCACACCCATAAGCAGAGTTAATACTTTGAAAGCCAAAAAGTAAAGAATATTCTAAGGGCCCAGTTTCCTTAACTTACATAAGCTCATTGATCTCAATCAGGGAAATGGTAATTTTCTAATCTTCTCCTGCTGGGGGCAATTCACTAAATGGACACCCCCAATTAGATGCCCAGAGGGCATTCAATAAGAGCTTTTTTATTTATTTGTTGCATTTGGATCCCACATTTCCCCCCCTATTTGCAGGCTCAACGTGGCCTACATTGTTCCGTGATGGCGATCGCCATTCACAGCATGAGAAATACAAATACAAATTGGAGGAGTGGCCTAGTGGTTAGGGTGGTGGACTTTGGTCCTGGGGAACTGAGTTTGATTCCCACTTCAGGCACAGGCACGTGCAGGACGTCAGACTCACAGAAGCAGAAGCCTGCGCAGCCACATTGGTGATCTGCAAGGGCCGACTTCTACATGGAATGTTGCTAGTGGAATAGCAACATTCCATGTAGAATCTCAAATAGTAGCAACAGTGGAGGAGTGGCCTAGTGGTTAGGGTGGTGGACTTTGGTCCTGAGGAACTGAGTTTGATTCCCACTTCAGGCACAGGCAGCTCCTTGTGACTCTGGGCAAGTCACTTAACCCTCCATTGCTCCATGTAAGGCGCATTGAGCCTGCCATGAGTGGGAAAGCGCGGGGTACAAATGTAATAAAATAAATAAATAAATCATAGGCGATAGAGTAGATTAAGCAGTCAAGTATAGAGAATTCATTTTCTGGGGTTCTTAGCCCATTATAAACCATAAAGCTGTATGTCTCTGTTGATCACCCCACCCCTCACCTATCCACACCCATCCTGTTAGAATATCAATGATATGCTTTGATGTCCCCATGCATACCTCCTACCCACCCCCATCCTCCCACCCTGTCAGACTGTCATAGTAATGCTTGAATGTTTTCACTTATATACACTGTCAGCTAGCACATTTGCTTATTTCCGATCTGACGAAGAAGGGCAACCTTCGAAAGCTAATCAAGAAATGTATTAAGTTATGTCGAATAAAAAAGGTATCATCTTATTTTCTTTTCCATGTTTTATTTTGTTTGATTTCTATTGATAACCTTAAGAGTGGACTAACACGGCTACCACACTCCTCTACTTTTCGGGAAGAGAAATAAAGAGGTGGTGCGTTAAAGTTCATTTGTGTCGAAGTACCTGATGGTATAAAGAGTTTGGTTTTGTCAGGTCTGGTATGCGTTTCGTTGTCTGGTGTTTAGGATGTAGCATTGTAGTATGCCTTATTAATCAGGTTGGTTTTTAGCGATTTTCGGAAGTTGGTTATGTCGTGCATTGTTCTTATGGCGTATGGTAGTGCATTCCATAGTTGCGTGTTTTTGTAGGAGAAGCTGGATGCATATGTTGCTTTATATTTTAGACCTTTACAACTGGGGTAATGAAGGTTCAGGAATGTGCGTGCTGACCTTTTTTTGTTCCTGGTTGGTAAGTCTATGAGGCCTGACATGTAGGCCGGGGCTTCGCCGTGAGTGATTTTGTGAACCAACGTGCAGATTTTGAACGTAATACGTTCTTTAAGTGGGAGCCAGTGTAGTTTTTCTCTTAGAGATTTTTGCGCTTTCATATTTCGTTTTTCCAAAAATGAGTCTGGCTGCTGTGTTTTGGGCAGTTTGGAGTTTCTTGATGATTTGTTCTTTGCATCCGGCAAAGAACAAATTATGAACCTAGGTGCATATGTTCTATTATAGAATGGAGTGGAAGAGTGGCCTAGTGGTTAATGCACTGGTCTTGACATCCAGAGGTGCCTAGTTCTAATCCCAAATATAATGTTAGATATTATTAGGAAAGGAATGGAAAACAAAAATGAGGACATTATAATGCCTTTGTATTGCTCCATGGTGCGACCGCACCTTGAATATTGTGTGCAATTCTAGTCACCACATCTCAAAAAAGATATAGTAGAATTAGAAAAGGTACAGAGAATGGCAACAAAAATGATAAAGGGGATGGGATGACTTCCCTATGAGGAACGGCTAAAGTGGCCAGGGCTCTTCAGTTTGGAGAAAAGAAGGCTGAGGGGAGATATGATAGAGGTCTATAAAATAATGAGTGGAGTGGAACGGGTAGACATGAAGCTCTTGTTTACTCTTTCCAAAAATAGGGGGCACACAAAGAAGCCTAGTGTGGCCTAGTGGCCTAGTGGTTAGGGTGGTGGACTTTGGTCCTGGGGAACTGAGTTCGATTCCCACTTCAGGCACAGGCAGCTCCTTGTAACTCTGGGCAAGTCACTTAACCCTCCATTGCTCCATGTAAGGCGCATTGAGCCTGCCATGAGTGGGACAGCGCGGGGTACAAATGTAACAAAAAAGCTACAAAGTATTAAATTTAAAATGAATCGGAGAAAATGTTTCTTCACTCAAGTGTAATTAAACTCTGGAATTCGTTGCCAGAGAATGAAGTAAAAGCAGTTAGCTTAGTGGGATTTAGAAAAGCTTTGAATAGCTTCCTAAAAGAAAAATCCATAAGTTATTATTAAAATGGACTTGGGAAAATTCACTGCTTATTTCTGGGACAAGCAGCATAAAATGTTTTGTACTTTTTGGGGATCTTGCCAGGTACTTGTGACCTGGATTGACCACTGTTGGAAACAGGATGCTGAGCTTGACGGACCTTTGGTCTGTTCCAGTATGGCAATACTTATGTACTTATGCACTGCTCTCCTTGTGATCTTGGGCAAGTCACTTAATGCTAAATGCTAGAGACCCTCATAGGAGTATATGGGTGTGTTTAGCACAAGCTAATTTTTAGCATGCACTAAAAACGTTAGCGCACTTTAATTGTGAGCCTTCCAGTCTACCTGAATGCAACTCTTCTTGAGCCAGTAGTGAAAAAGTTGAGTAAATAAAAAAAATAATTAAATGCTATTCTTTAAAAAGTATAGACACTAGGCACACAGACTCTCATACAATATTTCAAGGGTTTGTATACATAATATACAATACCCAAATATAAATAATAAGAGAAAAAAAAATTAGACCTTCAGAGGTAAACTTAAATTGCTTCTCCGTGGCTAACCACTGAAATTCAGTGGCACTTAACCACCACAGCCCTCTCCTTTCTGAGCACGCTACCAGAACCCTCATCCACACTCTCATCACCTCTCGCTTGGACTACTGCAACTTGCTTCTCACAGGTCTTCCACTCAGCCATCTCTCTCCTCTTCAATCTGTTCAAAAATCTGCTGCACGATTAATATTTCGCCAAAGTCGCTATGCCCATATCAGCCCTCTTCTGAAGTCACTTCACTGGCTCCCTATCCGTTTCCATATACAATTCAAGCTCCTCTTATTAACCTATAAATGCATTCACTCTGCTGCCCCTCACTACCTGTCCACCCTCATCTCTCCCTACACTCCTTCCCAGGAACTTCGTTCACTAGCAAATCTCTCCTAATTGCACCCTTCTCCTCCATTTCTAACTCCAGACTCCGTTCCTTTTATCTCGCCGCACCTTATGCCTGGAATAGACTTCCTGAGCCATTACGTCAAGCTCCATCCCTGGCCGCCTTCAAATCCGGGCTAAAGGCCTACCTGTTTGATGCTGCTTTTAATTCCTGATCTGTCACCTGCTCGTAACCTTTATCTTGTCTTCCTCTCTTCAATAGTCCCTTTCCCTATGTTCAATGTTCAATTGTAAAGCGCTGCGTACGACTGGTAGCGCTACAGAAGTGATTTATAGTAGTAGTAGTAGAAGCCTGTCCTTGCAGATCACCAATGTGGCCGCGCAGGCTTCTGCTTCTGTGAGTCTGTGCAGGACGTCAGACTCACAGAAACAGAAGCCTGCACAGCCTTCTACATGGAATGTTGCTAGTGGAATAGCAACATTAACATTCCATGTAGAATCTCAAATAGTAGCAACAGAATCTCCAATAGTAGCAACATTCCATTTAGAATCATTGCTACGTGTCCTTCTGTCTGTTCTACCCTTATCCCTTGCTTGTCCTGTCTGTCTGTCCTGATTTAGATTGTAAGCTCTTTTGAGCAGGGACTGTCTTTTCTTCATGTTCAATTGTAAAGCGCTGCGTACGACTTGTGACACTGTAGAAATGATTTGTTGTAGTGGTAGTAGTAGTACTTAACCAGTTAGTGCCTGAGCTGAAACTGGCTAACGTGGCCATTCCAGGGGTGGAATTGTCAATTATGCAGTTGAGTGCCAATAGTCAGCCCTTGCCCGAATAAGATAACCACTTAAACTGGGCTGCATAAATAGTAGTTCTGTCTTTAAGCGGTCCATGTTGTGCCATCAAGGACTGAATATTGCATTTAACAGTGTAAGCTTTACTGGCCAATCTAAAACCAGATTTTCAATGCTGGTGCCCAATAGCATCTATTCCATTATTTACAAAGATTAAAGCGGGTTATATATTTCAAAACAGTTGGATAATTATTTATCAGATAATAATATATTACAGTCATTTCAGTCTGGTTTCCAGAAGAATCATAGCATAGAAACTGTGGGTTCTTTTACTAAGGTTTACTGAAAAATGGGCTGTGGTAGAGTAGGCGCGTGTTTTGGCCGTGCACAGAATCATTTTTCAGCGCACCTGTAAAAATGCCTTTTATTTCGACCAAAAATGGACGTGCGGCAAAATTAAAAATTGACATGCGTCCATTTTGGGTCTCAGACCTTACTGCCAGCCATTGACTGAGCAGTAAGGTTTCACACATTAACCGGGAGGTAAGGGTCTACACGCATCAAACGCCTTTTACCGCCCGGTTGCACCGTGTGCCACAAAATAAATTTTTTTTTCTGGCGTGCATAGGGGACGCACACCAAAAATGAAATTACCGCCTGGCACACACGGTAGCCGGGCAGTAACTTGGAATCGGTGCACATTGGGCCCTAACGTGGCTTAGTAAAAGGACCCCTGTGGTAGCTTCCATTGCCGCCCATGGCACAGCTTTGCTCAGTCAGGGACGAAGGGCAGAAGCAGTACAGTTTGATTATTAGACTGTAAGCTCTTTGAGCAGGGACTGTCTTTCTTCTATGTTTGTACAGCGCTGCGTATGCCTTGTAGCGCTATAGAAATGCTAAATAGTAGTAGTAGTAGTAGTAGTGCTTACTTTATTTTTTGTCTATTAGATTGTAAGCTCTTTGAGCAGGGACTGTCTTTCTTCTATGTTTGTGCAGCGCTGCGTACGCCTTGTAGCGCTATAGAAATGCTAAATAGTAGTAGTAGTAGTAATTTATCATGTGCTTTTGACCTGTTTGATCATAACATCTTGATGACCAGGTCAAGTGATATTGGCATTTATGGTAAAGTGTGGGACGGGCAGTGACGATCCTAGGTCGGCTGCCACCCGGGGTGGATCGCCAATGCGCACTCCCCCCCCCCCCCCGGGTACAGCATGACAACACCCCCCCCCCAGCACATCAACCCCTCCCCGGGTGCATTCTTGACTGCTGGGAGCAGCCGCGCCGCTCTCGGCTCCCTGCAGGGAACCAGCGGAGCCGACAGACGCGCGGCTGCTCTCTGCACCCCTCCAGCAACGTGCACCCAGGGTAGACCGCCCCCACCGTCCCGCCCTTGCTACACCGCTTTGGACTGGTTTATGGGTTTTTTTTGTCTTCCTGAAGTTATAAATTCAGAAACATGGAACTTTTTCCTTGAGTTGGTGCCCTGACTGCGGGGTCCCACAAGGATAGTCTTTATCTCCATTACTGTTTAATATTTTCCTGCAGCCATTGGGTACTATCTTGGAAAAATTTAAAGTCCAATGTTATATATATATATATGTGGATGGTCTAAGAACAGTTAATCCAAAAAGGCTTGAAAAGGTCCACTCTGAATAACAAAATACAACAAAAAAGTGGACCCAGAATTTCACCACCAAAATGTTGAAAAGGAGGAAAAGGTCTCAGATATTACCGGATCTTTATTTATTTATTTATTTGTTACATTTGTATCCCACATTTTCCTACCTATTTGCAGGCTCAATGTGGCTTGCATAGTACCGTAAAGGTGCTCGCCAATTCCGGTATGAACACCTAGAGTAATGTTGTGGTAGAATAATATGCCCTGTGCATTCACATCGGGTCAAACAAAAGATCCAATTGGTAACTACTATAATCATTGACCAAACCCCCCTTCTGCCTCTTCATATTTTTAATATTTTAACATTTTCATATCGTATTTTGTGCATTTTTCAATATTTTATAAAAAATGAATAAGAGTAACTGGCAATTGGCAAACATATAGAATGACACTTATCTGTGACTTGCTACATCCCAATGTGTGGCCATTTCGTTGACACACTCTCAAGGGATATGGGCCAGTGGTCACATCATAGAACCATCCTGGCGGTAGACTGCAGGCCCTTCTGAAGTTCTTCCTTTTGAAACTCCGGGGTCCAGTATTTCAAAATGAGCTGGGGAATTGGACTCATTCGTAATTTAACATACTCATCAGGTCAGAGTGCCATTTTTTTCATTGACCCAAGCTTTTTTTTTTTGTTACATTTGTACCCTGCACTTTCCCACTCATGGCAGGCTCAGTGTGGCTTACATGGGGCAATGGAGGGTTAAGTGACTTGCCCAGAGTCACAAGGAGCTGCCTGTGCCTGAAGTGGGAATCCAACTCAGTTCCCCAGGACCAGAGTCCACCACCCTGACCACTAGACCACTCCTCCACTGTTGCTACTATTGGAGATTCTACATGGAATGTTGCTATTCCAATAGCAACATTCCATGTAGAAGTCGCCACTAGCAACATTCCATGTAGAAGTCGGCCCTTGCAGATCACCAATGTGGCCGCGCAGGCTTCTGCTTCTGTGAGTCTGACGTCCTGCACGTACGTGCAGGACGTCAGACTCACAGAAACAGAAGCCTGCGCAGCCTTCTACATGGAATGTTGCTAGTGGAATAGCAACATTCCATGTACAATCTGAAATAGTAGCAACAGAATCTCAATAGTACCAACATTCCATCTAGAATCTCCAATAGTAGCAACATTCCATATAGAATCTCCAATAGTAGCAACGTTCCATGTAGAATCTCCAATAGTATCTATTTTATTTTTGTTACATTTGTACCCTGCGCTTTCCCACTCATGGCAGGCTCAATGCGGCTTACATGGTGCAATGGAGGGTTAAGTGACTTGCCCAGAGTCACAAGGAGCTGCCTGTGCCTGAAGTGGGAATCAAACTCAGTTCCTCAGGACCAAAGTCCACCACCCTAACCACTAGGCCACTCCTCCACTTGGAGTCACTTGCTTGGTCAAATATGTGTTGGACTATAGGACAGCAGATATGATTAAATAGATAGGTCCAGTGGAGACATCTAGGCATCTATAACTCACTCCCTCAACCAACCAACCCAGGCCTCCTTCTCCTCGTTTCCTGATATCACCGAAGAGGAAACCACCTATCTTCTTCCCTCCTCGAAATGCACCACCTGTTCCTCTGACCCCATCCCCACCAACTTACTTAACACCATCTCTCCTACTGTCACCCCCCCCCCCATCTGTCATATCCTCAACCTCTCTCTCTCCACTGCAACTGTCCCTGACACCTTCAAGCATGCTGTAGTCACACCACTCCTCAAAAAACCATCACTTAACCCTACCTATCCCTCCAACTACCGTCCCATTTCCCTCCTACCCTTCCTCTCCAAGATACTTGAACGCGCCGTTTACAGCCGTTGCCTTGATTTTCTCTCCTCTCATGCCATCCTCTATCCGCTTCAAACCGGCTTTCGCCCCTTACACTCGACAGAAACGGCGCTATCTAAAGTCTGCAATGACCTCTTCCTTGCCAAATCCAAAGGCCACTACTCCACCCTCATCCTCCTCGACCTACGTATCCGCCGCTTTTGACACTGTCAATCACAATTTACTTCTTGCCACACTGTCCTCATTTGGGTTCCAGGGCTCTGTCCTCTCCTGGTTCTCTTCTTATCTCTCCCACCTTACCTTCACAGTACATTCTCATGGTTCTTCCTCCACCCCCATCCCGCTCTCTGTTGAAGTTCCTCAGGGATCTGTCCTTGGACCCCTTCTTTTTTCAATCTACACCTCTTCCCTGGGCTCCCTGATCTCATCCCATGGTTTCCAATATCATCTTTATGCTGACGACACCCAGCTTTATCTCTCCACATCAGACATCACTGCGGAAACCCATGACAAAGTATCGGCCTGCTTATCCGACATTGCTGCCTGGATGTCCAACCGCCACCTGAAACTGAACATGGCCAAGACCGAGCTTATTGTCTTCCCACCCAAACCCACTTCTCTTCTCTCTCCACTCTCTATCTCAGTTGATAACACCCTCATCCTCCCCGTCTCATCTGCCCGCAACCTCAGAGTCATCTTCGACTCCTCCCTATCTTTCTCTGTGCATATCCAGCAGATGGCCAAGACCTGTCGCTTCTTCCTCTATAACATCAGGAAAATTCGCCCTTTCCTCTCTGAGCACACCACCCGAACTCTCATCCACTCTCTCATTACCTCTCGCCTTGACTACTGCAACCTACTCCTCACTGGGCTCCCACTTAGCCATCTATCCCCCCTTCAATCCGTTCAGCTCTGCTGCATGTCTTATCTTCCGCCTGGACCGATATACTCATATCACCCCTCTCCTCAAGTCACTTCACTGGCTTCCGATCAGGTACCGCATACAGTTCAAGCTTCTCCTCCTAACCTACAAATGCACTCAATCTGCAGCCCCTCCTTACCTCTCTACCCTTATCTCCCCTTACGTTCCCACCCGTAACCTCCGCTCTCAAGACAAATCCCTCCTTTCAGTACCCTTCTCCACCACCGCCAACTCCAGGCTCTGCCCTTTCTGCCTCGCCTCACCCCATGCTTGGAATAAACTCCCTGAGCCAATACACCAGGCCCCCTCCCTGGCCATCTTCAAATCCTTGCTCAAAGCCCACCTCTTCAATGTCCCCTTCGGCACCTAACCACTATACCTCTATTCAGGAAATCTAGACTGCCCCAACTTGACATTTCGTCCTTTAGATTGTAAGCTCCTTTGAGCAGGGACTGTCCTTCTTTGTTAAACTGTACAGCGCTGCGTAACCCTAGTAGCACTCTAGAAATGTTAAGTAGTAGAAGTAGTAGTAGATTTAGGGCCCTGTTTACAAAGGCGCGCTAGTGTTTTTAGCACACGCTAAAAATGAGCATGCGCTAACCGTGCATACACCCATAATATTCCTACGGGCATCTGCACGGTTAGCCCACGCTAAAAATGCTAGCATGCCTTAGTAAACAAACACAGCTCAAAACACAGCTGCAAGGCTAATATTAGGCAAATCTCGCTTTGATCATGCTCAACCTCTTCGTTTTAAACTACACTGGCTCCCCATTATAGACCATATTACCTACAAAATCTGCTCATTGACTCACAAGATAATATATGGGGAAGCCCCTGCCTACATGCTAGATTTGATAGATCTACCATCAAGAAATGCTTCGGAGACTGCTCGATCCTACATTACCCAAACTGCTCTTTTCATCTTCTTTCTCCTACGTCAGCCCAAAGTCTTGGAACGTCCTACCAAGACATCTAAAAGTGATTGACGACCACCAGCTATTCAAGAAATCCTTAAAAACATTTTTATTAGAGAAAGCTTATCCCCCCAATTAACGCTCAGTCTTCACCTTCCTCATATTGCCTATGCCCATTTAGCCAAAGTGAATTATCCTCATGTTCTTTCCCGTCCTTCTGACTTTTGTGTCATTACCCTCCTTGCATTGTAACCTTTTGTAATATTGTAAGCCACATTGTGCTCACTCTAGTGGGAAAATGTGGGGTATAAATGTACTGAAAATAAATAAATAAATAAATAAACAGGGCCCTTAGTTTGCTATCCACCCTGAATTCTTTCATTTATTAGGCTTCAAATTCGAGGGAGGACAATGTTATTGGCAAGTGCATACCCTTGAGCTGTTCTGTAATACACATTTTTGAGGATTTCATTATTTTCTGTCACTGGGTGGTTCAACGCGTTTCAGGGAGGGATATTATTTTTCTGTTTTGGGGAGTGTCTGTGTCTAAATGTGTTCAGTCAGAAGGTACATTCAAACCGCTAGCTAGATTACTTGTTATTCTTTTGGCTACAGAGAGGTCTGAGATACTCTTTCTCCCCCCCCCCCCCCCCCCCCCGTATTAAATTAGATTCTATGTGCATGGAGTCTCGGTTGCCTTGGGAAAATGTATCTAAGCTTTTGGAAGCTGTTAATGAGATCTGCATTCATAAGAAATTGACTAACGTCAGGTGCAGTCTTTGGTAGGTTATTTTAATTTCTGTTGCGGAGCGATTCAGATGGGTAGACTGTTTACAAAGCATTGGTGTACTTGAGGAACATTGCAGTTAGTAACCATTTCTTTTTACTAATCCCTCTCCAGGTCAAGCCATGTTTTATCTTCGTGGGAGATCATTTGAATGGAATCCAGATAGAGAAGGCCCCTGTGGTCTCCACCTGGGATCTTCAATTGTTTTTGTATGCCTCTTGAGGGAGAGGTTGTGGCATTTTTTTCCGGGTTCTTGATGCATTGGCCCCTGAGCCGGCACATCAGAGGTTGTTACAAGAACATTGATTGCTGCAGTAGGGTAGATGCCCCGATGGTGGACCCTACATTATAGCTTTAGTGCATTTGCCACTGTTCCATTCGGTTCACTTCATTTTGCACAATACATGGTTATAGTTGCTCACTACACAACATTTTGTCTTTATTTTCACTAATGGTTTTATGCCGTTCTGGTTCTTCTGTCCGTTTCATAGTACACATTCATAATTGCTCTTTTTTGAATTTTTGGCTTATTTTATTTTTCGGAGGACTCCTGAGGAAGGCTTTGTGTCGAAACACGGTCTATGTAGGGTCTACCTGTATAGCACATTTGTACTATGGCCTTGTCCTTATGGAATATACTTGTTGAAACTGAGCTACGCATATGCTGGATTAACATATGTCTTATTATATGTGAACTCCACCTGAAGCTTTTTGGAAATAATTTTTCGATGTTGAATTCTTAATCTTGGAACAGACTTTTTTGTGGTCATGTCCACCCAGTGGCGTAGCTACGTGGAGCCACGGGGGCCTGGGCCCCCGTAGATTTGTCTCTGGACCCCCTGCCGACGACCCTCTCAACCCCCCTCCTGCCGCCAACCCTCCCCCACTGCCGCCGTCGCCGTGGGCTACCTTTGCTGGCAGAGGATCCCAACCCCTGCCAGCCGAGGTCCTCTTCTTCCCGCGCAGGGCTTCGTTCTGTTTCTGTGAGTCTGACGTCCGTTGCTGGCTGATCTGCAAGGCTTCGTTCTGTTTCTGTGTATCTGACGTCCTTGCAGATCAGCCAGCAATGGACGTCAGATTCACAGAAACAGAACAAAGCCCTGTGTGGGTAGAAGAGGACCTCGGCTGGCGGGGATTGGGGTCCCCCGCCAGCAAAGGTAGGTGATGGCGTCAGCGGGGGAGGGTTGTTGGCGGGAGGGGGAGTTAAGAGGGTCGTCAGCGGGGGGGGGGGGGGGTCAAAGTTGGTGGTTGTGGTGGTGGCGTCAGCGGGGGGGGGGGGGGGGGTCGGCGGCACCGTGGGGGGAGACTAAAATGTGCCCCCTCACCTCGAGCTCTGGACCCCCCTCCCGCCAAAGTCTGGCTACGCCCCTGTTTCCACCCCTGTTTTCCTTTCGCTGCTTTCCTTTTTGTTTTTCTTTTTTTCTCATTAGCAAGTGAGCCTCCTACTGCCACCTATTGGTAAGTGGTAAGGGCTCATGTGCTAACCATGCGATAATTGGTTAGTGAACAGCAGTGCATCAGCACTAACTGATTGGCGCAAAACATGCCCACTCTCCACCCCCGGACCCACCCCCAGTGCTAAAAAATAATTTTATTTTTTGTAAGCACATGGGTAGCATGCATATATGCAAAACTTACAAAGCACACCCTGCGTTATGTCCTTTTTCCACACAGAAAATGCTGTATAAAAAGACCCCCCATAAAGGACTTCTGATCTAGGAGCACTATAAAAGCATATAAGCACATAAGCACCGCCATACTGGGAAAAGACCAAGGGTCCATCAAGCCCAGCATCCTGTCTCTGACAGTGGCCAACCCCTCCCCCCCCCCAAAAAAAATATATATATATATATTTAATAATGTTCAATGGACTTTTCCTTCAGGAATCTGTCCAAACCCCCCTTAAACATTCTCCGGGGGTCTTTTACTAAGTTGTGGTAGCGTTTTTAGTGCAAGATAATGATTAGCACGCACTAAACGCTAGAGGCACTCATAGGAATATATGGACATCTCTAGCGTTTAGCGTGTGCTAACCATTAGCAGATGCTAAAAATGCTACCGCAGCTTAGCAAAAGACTCCCTATATGAGTACAAGTTTAATTGCATTTGTATTTTAGGTGTCCTATTTCTTCTAATGCACAGCTAATGCAGCCCAAACTGGCCTAATACAAGATGAGCTAAAGGGTCAGGTCATAGGTTTTGCATTACCGCGTGCTAACTGCGCGGTAAATATTTTTTCAAATTATGATTTTGAAGAGGCATGTCAGGGGCGGAGAATGGGCAAATCTTGAACTATCAAAATACACTAATTTCCACTGGATGAAAGAGTTTGAAATATTCAACAATAATACCGTTCTATAATTAAGAAGGAAAAAAAGGCCTCACAGAGCTCCTAGATTATGACCATCTATCGGAGCTTAAAACGGATCTATACAGGTCCTCTGTTCATCATTGGCCAAAAACCCTCTTTGGTATGTGGTATTTTAATGTCCTTCACACAGTGATACAAGTGTCGAATGCAGTGCTTAATCTCAGGTTACACTCTCGGTGTTTACACTATAACAAACTGCTCTACACGGTAACACAATGAATATATAGGGTTCGAAAGAACACTTATCTTTCAAACTGCCAGCACTTAGGAAATTCCACAATTCCGACTCGTTCTTTCACTCCCCTCTCCCCAAGCCAACGATGGCCAGCGTTTCGTCTAGCTGCTTCAGGGTCTTGGTGGTGGGACTGCTTTGGAATCGGTCTTTGATTCTGTCTTGATCGTGCCTGTGCCTAGCCAGTCCCACCACCGCGGACATTAAAATACCACACACCATAGAGGGTTTTTGGCCAATGATGAACAGAGGACCTGTATAGATCCGTTTTAAGCTCCGATAGATGGTCATAATCTAGGAGCTCTGTGAGGCCTTTTTTCCTTCTTAATTATAGAACGGTATTATTGTTGAATATTTCAAACTCTTTCATCCAGTGCAAATTAGTATATTTTGATAGTACAAAATTTGCCCATTCTCTGCCCCTGACATGCCTCTTCAAAATCATAATTTGAAAAAATAAGCAAGAACCAACCCCTGGATGAGTAGCCTAGTGGTTAGTGCAGTGGACTTTGATCCTGGGGAACTGAGTTTGATTCCCACTGCAGCTCCTTGTGACTCTGGGCAAGTCACGTAACCCTCCATTGCCCCTGGTACAAAATAAGTACCTGAATATATGTGAACCGCTTTGAATGTAGTTGCAAAAACCTCAGAAAGGCAGTATATCAAGTCCCATTAACAAGATTCCATGGACAATCTCAAAGAGTAGCAATATTCCGTGTAGAACCCCAAAGAATAGCAAGATTCCGGAATCCCAAGGAGTGGAAGAGTAGCCTACTGGTTGCTACTCTTTGAGATTCTACATGGAATGTTGAGATTCTGTTGCTACTATTGGAGATTCTACATGGAATGTTGCTAGTGGAGAAGTAGCCTAGTGGTTAGTGCAGTGGACTTTGATCCTGGGGAACTGAGTTTGATTCCCACTGCAGCTCCTTGTGACTCTGGGCAAGTCACTTAACCCTCCATTGCCCCTGATACAAAATAAGTACCTGAATATATGTAAACTGCTTTGAATTTAGTTGCAAAAACCTCAGAAAGGTGGTATATCATTTCCCTTTCCCTAAATCTTGGTCACAGTATTTTGTAGCGGGGAGGGGGGGTCCACCCCTTCCACAAAGAAGCAAGTACAACACGCAAGGGTGGATGGAAAACCAAGTCCAAATGACCAGCCCAAACAGGAAGTAAGAGCGTCAAAACAAGTTTATTGGGACCCTACATGGTCCATGTTTCGGCAACAAGCCTTCCTCGGGGGTCTAAAAACATAAAAAATAATATAAAAAATTGTAAAAACAGCAATAATAAACGATGAAAATAATAAATATAAATATAGATATGAAAATACAAACATCATCAATAAAAGACCACACAGGGTATTAGTATTGCATTATAAGGGCATAATGATATCAACAGAAAACAAAACAGGTCCAAATACAAAAACATAACTAACACAGGTACATTTAGGAAAAAGGTTCAAAAATGATTCATTATATAACTAGAAAGCCTGAGGAAGGCTTGTTGCCGAAACAGGGACCGTGTAGGTTCCCAATAAACTTGTTTTGACGCTCTAACTTCCTGTTTGGGCTGGTCATTTAGACTTGGTTTTCCTTCCACCCTTGTGTGTTGCACAGTATTTTGTAGACACTGAGCTGTATTTATTTAGTTGGAAACCAATGCTTTGCAGTAGCATCCAAAAAAAAAAAAATAATAAGTCCAGTTTTATACAGGAATCCCATGAGGGATCTTTCTGCTTAGTGGTAGATGAATCATCTGAAAAAAAAGTGCACAAAATTAAAAAAAAAAAAACCCCAAACAGATAGAGCTATTATTAAGTCCAAAAATATCTATTTCTTTTCATATCTACAGCTTCTTCCTATCTCACATGAACCATCTGTGTCATTTTAACCAAGGTATCTCACAAATTGCACAGAAAAGTGTTGCAATTATACCTCAGGCACATTGCGTGTTTTCTCTTTCCCCCCCAACAGAGAGCTCTAATAGAGTCTGGACATTGGTTATTTGTCATGGTTCTTCAAGATATCATAGGAACAGTGGTGCGCACACACACCACTGTGACTTGCCTATTCTCATGAATGCTATGATACATTGACCCAACCTGACTCTATTTATTTAAAAGCAGAAGAGAACATAAATTAGGTACAAAACTACCATCACACGTAAATGCAGTCTTTTGGACAATCTGGCCACTTGTTTTATATATGCAGTCAGGTTCAGTAGGCTTTATTTAAAGGCTCTTTTACTAAAGGGCGTTAAACCCTAAGGTACACCTAGGGGTGAGCTCTATATAGGGTGCAAAAAATATTGGTGCGGAAAAAAGCGCTATTCTATAAAGCCACGCTTAAAGGTAGGCATGGTTTATAGAATAGTGCTTACATTCGGGAATTACACCTAACTTAAGGTGCAGCCATTTGCGTCAACTGCTACTACTACTACTAATAATAATCAGTGCTTTTTTTGTGCTATTAGAGCTAAAAGAAAATCCTTCAGAAAATGGAAGAAGGAACCAACTGAAAATAATAAGAAACAGCATAAGGAATGTCAAGTCAAATGCAACGCGCTGATAAGGAAGGCAAAGAGGGACTTTGAAAAAAAAGATAGTGTTGGAGACAAAAACACATAGTAAGAATTTATTTTAGGTATATTAAAAGCAAGAAGCCAGCAAAAGAATTGGTTGGACCGCTAGAAGACTGAGGGGTAAAAGGGGCTTCAGTCTTTACCAAGGAAGATTTGGGAGAGATACAGGTGCCAGAAATGGTATTCAAAGCTGACAAGTCGGAGAAAGTGAATGAAATTTCTATGAACCAAGAGGATGTAATGGGGCAGTTTGACAAATTGAGGAGTAGCAAATCTCCTGGACTGGATGGTATTCATCCCAGAGTACTGATAGAATTGAAAAACGAACTGGCGGAACCATTGTTAGAAATATGTAATTTATCTTTAAAATCGAATGTGGTACCGGAAAATTGGAGGGTAGCCCATATAACACCGATATTTTAAAAAGGTTCCAGAGGGAATCCGGGAAATTATACACCAGTGAGCCTGATGTTGGTGCCGGGCAAAAAAGGTAGAGACTATTATAAAGAACAAAATTACAGAGCATATTCAAAAGCATGGATTAATGATACAAAGCCAACATGGATTTAGTGAAGGGAAATCTTGCCTCACCAATCTATTACATTTCTTTGAAGGGGTGAACAAACATGGTTAAAGGTGAGCTGGTTGATATTGTGTATCTGGATTTTCAGAAGGTGTTTGACAAAGTACCTCATGAAAGACTCCAGAGAAAATTAGAGAGTCATGGGATAGGAGGTAGTGTCCTATTGTGGATTAAAAACTGGTTAAAAGATAGAAAACAGAGAGTAGGGATAAATGGTCAGTATTCTCAATGGAGAAGGGTAGTTAGTGGGGTTCCTCAGGGGTCTATGCTAGGACCACTGCTTTTTGACATATTTATAAATGATCAAGAGATGGGAGTAACTAGTGAGGTAATTAAATTTGCTGACGACACAAGTTATTCAAAGTTGTTAAATCGCAAGAGGATTGTGAAAAATTGCAAGAGGACCTTACGAGATTGGGAGACTGGGCGTCTAAATGGCAGATGACGTTTAATGTGAGCAAGTGCAAAGTGATGCATGTGGGAAAGAGGAACCCGAACTTTAGCTACATAATGCAAAGTTCCATGTTAGGAATCACCGACCAAGAAAGGGATCTAGGTGATACGTTGAAACCTTCTGCTCAGTGTGCTGCGGCGGCTAAGAAAGCAAATAGAATGTTAGATATTATTAGGAAAGGAATGGAAAACAAAAATGAGGATGTTATAATGCCTTTGTATCGGTCCATGGTGCGACTGCACCTTGAATATTGTGTTCAATTCTGGTTGCCGCATCTCAAAAAAGATATAGTGGAATCAGAAAAGGTACAGAGAAGAAGGACGAAAATGATAAAGAGGATGGGACAACTTCCCTATGAGGAAAGGCTGAAGCATCTAGGGCTCTTCAGCTTGGATAAGAGACGGCTGAGGAGAGATATGATAGAGGTCTACAAAATAATGAGTGGAGTCCGTAAACCACTACTAAATGGACTTGGGAAAAATTCATAATTCCAGGAATAACATGTATAGAATGTTTGTACATTTGGGAAGCTCACCAGGTGCCCTTGGCCTGGATTGGCCGCTGTCGTGGACAGGATGCTGGGCTCTATGGACCCTTGGTCTTTTCCCAGTGTGGCATTATTTATGTACTTATGAGTTGAACGGGTAGATGTGAATAGTTTGTTTAATCTTTCCAAAAATATTAGTACTAGGGGGCATGCGATGAAGCTGCAAAGTAGTAAATTAAAAACGAATCGGAAAAAATGTTTCTTCACTCAACGTGTAATTAAGCTCTGGAATTCGTTGCCAGAGAATGTGGTAAAGGAGGTTAGCTTAGTGTGGTTTAAAAAAGGTCTGGACTAGTGGCGTAGCCAAGGGTGGGCCCAGGCCCACCCACTTTGGGCTCAGGCACACCCAGAAGCAGCACACCTATGATGTGGCTGGCAGGGATTCCCAAGTCCCAGCAGCTGAAAATTCCCAATATCTGTCCCTTCTGCATACCTTGTAAATAGTAGATCTTCGCCTGCAGCAAGCAGCGACTGATACATACCGTTCACTCCAGCCCTACAGCCTTATTCCCGCCTATGCGGAAACAGGAAGTTGCATCACTGGGAAGGCTGTGGGGTCAACTTGAGCAGTGTGTATTAGTTGCTGCTCGCTGCCGGTGAAAATCTGCTATTTAAAAGGTATGTGGGGAGGGGGGATGTTTGAGAGACCATATGACATGTAGGCGAGAGAGGGAGAGACCAAATCACTTGTGGGACGGGATGGGGTTCTTCTGCCCACCCATCTTGGGCCCAGGCCCACCCAAAATTGGATGTCTGGCTACACCCCTGGTCTGGACGGCTTCCTAAAGAAAAAGTTGGGAAAATCCACTGCTATTTCTGGATAGGCAGCATAAAATGTATTAAACTTTTTCGGGATCTTGCCAGTTACTTGTAGCCTGGATTGGCCACTGTTGGAAACAGGATGCTGGGCTTGATGGTCCTTTGGTCTGTCTCAGTGTGGCAATACTTATGCTGTGCCTTATTAAGAAAATAGCAAAGGTTTAATTTTTACCTGAGAGACATTGTTACCAAAGGATTTGAACTCTGAAACTGAATGGACTGATTTATGAACTGGTCATTAGTTTTAAAGAAGTTGTTTTGAAATTGAAATCTGACCGTCCTCATCACATCTCCAGGTTTATTCAACTCTTGATGTTTTTTGTCTATTACTGATTCTCTATTGATGCTCCTGAGAAAAATCCGCAGCCTGTATGCCAGCATTCTGCTGTTGTTCGACTGACATTGTAAAATTAACATCCCTTTGAACTGCTGATGTACAAGAGATTTGCTTTTAAGTTAGGGTGGAAACTGATGTGTTTGCTCACTGTTTGCAGCTCTTCAGTGAAACTGGGGTGGGGGATATGATTGCTTTATTAATGTGATGTTTCTTTTATATAAGCAAACTTTTTTGACACCAGGTCCAATCTGCTGCTATGCTGCTGAGTTGAAAGTGCATTTTTGCTCATTTTTTTTTCTGTGTGTGTTGGCATATGGAATTGATAAGGAACTCTCATCATATTTAAAGTGTGCAGTGACTGCAATGGTGCTATGGTACTGCTCACTACTGGCACGGGATTTTTGAACACACGTCACCTTTAACGTGTTTTCACATAGTTGTATGTATTTATGTTGATGTGCTGGGGTGAAGATTCTATTTATTTATTTATTATAACACTAGTAAAAAAAAAAAAGGCCGCTTCTGGAAGAAATGAAACGGGCGCTAGCAAGGTTGTCCCCCTCCCCCTCTCCCTCTCCCCCTCCCCTTTGAGTTCCAGGACCCCCTCTCATTCGAGCTCCAGGACCCCCTCCCTCCCCTCCCCTCCGAGTTCCATGCCCCCCCATTCTCGTTCGAGTTCCACACCCCCTCCCCTTCCCTTCGACTTGCAGGACCTCCCCTCCCCTTCGACTTGCAGGACCTCCCCTCCCTCCCTCCGAGGTCCACACCCCCTCTCCTCCGACTTCAACACCCCACGCCTCCCTCCCTCCCTCTCTGTCTCTGCCCTCCAAGCATGACCTGTTATCCGGCAGCCCCTCGCTTTCCTAAATGTTGGCTGTATTTTAAAAATTCTTACCTTGGGGTGAGGTGTCCACAGTGAAGGCGAACGGCGCTTCAAACTGCCTTCGTGTCTCAGCTCTGCCTCTGGTCCCGCCTTCATTTCCTGTTTCCAGAAGGGCGGTACCAGAGGCAGAGCTGAGACATGAAGGCAGTTTGAAGCGCCGCTCGCCTTCACTGTGGACGCCGAACCCCAAGGTAAGAATTTTTACAGCCAGCACTTAGGAAGGCTGCCGGAGGCCAGGTCATGCTTGGAGGGCAGAGAGAGAGAGGGAGGGAGGGAGGCGTGGGGTCGTGGAAGTCGGAGAGGGGGGCGGGGCTGAAAACTATACAGACTCCCTTGAGGGCGGGGCGATTACGAACCCCAGGAACACTACACGGCTTCACTGCCACGGAGTAAGCTTCAGAACGTTGGAGGTGCAAATTATTATAAAACTAGTAAAAAAGGCCCATTTCTGACACAAATGAAACGGGTGCTAGCAAGATTTTCTTCGGCTCCCCTGCAGCCACCCATGTCCAGCGACCTTCCTCTCCCCCTGCACCCACTGCAGCCATCCATGTCCAGCGAACCTCCTCTCTCACCTGCCCCCCTCCTGCCACCCATGTCCAGTGACCCTCCTCTCTCCCCTGCCCCCCTCCAGCCACCCATGTCCAGTGACCCTCCTCTCTCCCCTGCCCCCCTCCAGCCACCCATGTCCAGCGACCCTCCTCTGGACATGGCTCAGCTGTGAGGCATGTTTTTTTCCCCCGGGTTCTGAAGTTGACATCATAATGGCTACGGTGATGTCAGCCTGATCTACGGAGCCTAGCAGACCAACTTGGATTGAGCCATGGTCCCAGGCAGCAAGTCAGAACGTTGGAGGTGAGAATTATTATATAGGATAATGAGTAGAGTTGAACGGGTAGATGTGAAGTGTCTGTTCATGCTTTCCAAAAATACTAGGACTAGGGGGCATGCGATGAAGCTACAATGTAGTAAATTTAAAACGAATCAGAGAAACTTTTTCTTCACTCAAAGGGTAATTAAACTCTGAAATTGGTTGCCAGAGAAGGTGGTAAAGGTGGTTAGCTTAGCGGAGTTTAAAAAAAGGTTTGGACAGCTTCCTAAAGGAAAAGTCCATAGACCGTTATTAAATGGACTTGGGGAAAATCCACTATTTCTGGGATAAGCAGTATAAAATATTTTGTACATTTTTGGGATCTTGCCGGGTATCTGTGACCTGGATTGGCCACTGTTGGAAACAGGATACTGGGCTCGATGGACCTTTGGTCTTTCCCAGCATGGCAATATTTACATACTTATGTACTTTGTATTTCACATTATCCCCAACAGAGATCAGGTTCAATGTGGCTTACAATCCAATTATAAGCAGGTAAGATCAAGTTTCAAGTACCTTTATATCTTGATAACCTGCCTATTAGCATACTATCTATGCGGTTTACAATGTTAATATTAAAAGTGTGGAAAGGAACTAGAATATTGATAGAAAACAGATGTAAAAAAAGAGAGAAGGAAAAAGGGGAAATAGACTATTCGTAGGGCTGTGTGATCACATCAGATCGGCAGCCTCAACTGAAGCATTTGGAAGTAATAATTTGTTACCACCCAATTATTGGTACTAAAGGGCCCTTTTACTAAGCTGCGGTACAGGGGGACCTGTGCTAGCATCAGCGAATGTTTTTGATGCGCGCTGAGGTCCCCTTTTACTGCAGCGGGTAAAAGGCTGTCCATTTTGGGGGAAAAGAAATGGCCGTGCGGTAAGTGGACCACTTATTGCATGGCGATTTCGGTGGGGAGCCCTTACCGCCACTCATTGAGGTGGTGGTAGGGGCTCCAGAGAAGACCATGTTGCAAGATTACCGCCGGTTAAGTTCTGGCATTACAAAAATCTAAAAAATACCTGTAGCACTGGAAATGGCACACGCTGGGGGTGGGAACTACTGCTGGGCTCCTGGGTGGTAGCCAACCTAGGAACACCACTACTTCAACCTCTCTCCCACTTGTATTAACAAAGTAATCCAGCCAAACCACTTATTTGGCAAAACCGGTGCAGTTTTATTTTATTTATTTGTTACATTTGTATCCCACATTTTCCCACCCATTTACAGGCTCAATGTGGCTTACATAGTACCGGAGAGGCGTTCGCCAGCTCTAGTGTGAACAAATACAAAGTGACGTTGTGGTAGGATAAGGTTCATGTGGAACAGACACATTAGGGAATCGTACAGCGGAAGAGTTATGTTATGTGCATTTCGTGCTTTGGTTTCGTTGTGTTGCAGCGATTAGGCATTTAAGTTGGATCAATAGGGTATGCCTTTTTAAACAGGTTTGTTTTTAGTGATTTCCGGAAGTTTAGGTGGTCATACGTCATTTTCAAGGCTTTTGGTAATGCATTCCACAGTTGTGTGCTTAAGAAGGAAAAAAACTGGATGCGTAACTTGATTTGTATTTGAGTCCTTTGCAGCTTGGGCAGTGGAGATTTAGATGTGTTCGTGTTGATCCGGATGTGTTTCTGGTTGGTAGGTCTATGAGGTCTGTCATGTATCCTGGGGCTTCGCCGTAGATAATTTTATGAACCAGGGTGAAGATTTTGAAAGCAATACATTCTTTGGTTAATAATATTCTTTTTACTATTCCAATTTAATTTTATAACTGTAACACATAACTTGCATCATTTATCACTTGTAGTGAGTCAGTAATGAACTAATAATACTTAACTGAACAATTGTATTCCTCTTCAGTATCAGGACCTGAGGTAATGCAAGATCCCTCCTTAGACCTCCTCCCCCAAGGTCCATGACGGAACAAATCCCTCACCACCCCATCCCCACTTCCTCTTCCTGACTTCCCAACTCAACTCGTCAAATACAATCAATTACCCAATAACCCACTGCTACAAAACCTAATCTTCCACCTAATGCAAGAAAAACAGAACACACAACCTATCCACCTTTCCCAACCCACTCATAATCAAACTATGGGCGTGCAGGCGGGCAGGCGTGTAATGCCCTACATGCCCCGACTCCCTAACCAAAATTCCTCTCCTGCCTAAACTGTCCCCAGTTCCTCAGAAATCCAAGAAAAATGATTGGAGCAACACCTTACTCTCCCTCCAATCAGTTAGACCCATATCCCTTACTCCTCTCCCCTATTCCTAACTGCCTATATTACCCTACCTGAACTAATCCTTTTCATCACTCACCCTTTACCTACCCCTTCCATCACTTTTAATCCCAAATGAATTAGGTGTTTGGCTCAGCCTAGTTATGGCACCCCCGCTTAATTTGCAGGGTGGCACTTTCATAAATCTCCATGACCCCAAACCTGTGCTGATGGGGATCCCCAAGCCCTGCCAGCTGAAGAGGTCCTGCACCGACACCCAGAACGCTTCCATACTGACTGCAGCCGAAGGCAGCCTCATAATCCTCTGATGGTAGAATACGTGTGGACTTGACACGGGCTATGTTTTGGCAATTATCGCCTGCATCGGGAGACTTGAGTGCTGAAAAGTATGCAAATCTTCCTTTAGAGTAACGTGGAATTTATGTCTTTGTAGTACGATGGAAAAAGTAAAACTCAGCCAAAGATCCAATCAGTTGGATAAGCACACCTCTCGGGAGCTATCTGGCAGTTCGAGGAACGCAACCTCCATCCACGCCATCATATTACAGCACATACTTGTCCACTAATCAGTATATTATGAGGTCATTTATGAGCACAAAAAGCTCCTTTTCAATCCCTGTGGCGTGTAGCCACGGATGGGCCCGCGTGGCACCCTTGTTGAGGCTGGTGGGGGATCCTCAAGCCCCGCCAGCTGAAGAGGTCCTGCTCCGGTGCCCAGAACACTCAACAGCTAGTGGCGCTCTCTATCGGATGCTGCACCAGCTCGCCACTCTCCCACACATGCTCAGTTTTTACATATGGGCAGGAGGGAGGAGAACCAGCCTCAAAAAGGTGCCCGGACTGACCAGATGACCACCGGAGGGAATCGGGGTTGACCTCACCTTACTCCCCCAGTGGTCACCAACCCCCTCCCACCCTAAAAAAGAACTATTTAAATATTTTTTCCAGCCTCTATGCCAGCCTCAAATGTCATACCCAGCTCCATGACAGCAGTATGCAGGTCCCTGGAGCAGTTTTAGTGAGTGCAGTGCACTTCAGGCAGGCGGACCCAGGCCCATCCCCCCCTACCTGTTACACTTGTGGTGGTAAATGTGAGCCCTTGAAAACCCACCAGAAACCCACTGTACCCACATTAGGTGCCCCCCTTCACCCCTTAGGGCTATGGTAGTGGTGTACAGTTGTGGGGAGTGGGTTTTGGGGGGGGGGGTTGGGGGGCTCAGTACACAAGGTAAGGGAGCTATGCACCTGGGAGCAATTTCTGAAGTCCACTGCAGTGCCCCTTAGGGTGCCCGGTTGGTGTCCTGGCATGTCAGGGGAACCAGTGCACTACGAATACTGGCTCCTCCCACGACCAAATGGCTTGGATTTGGTCATTTCTGAGATGGGCGTCCTCGGTTTCCATTATCGCCGAAAATCGGGGACGACCATCTCTAAGGACGACCATCTCTAAGATTGACCTAAATTTCGTGATTTGGGCGTCCCCGACCATATTATCAAAATGAAAGATGGACGCCCATCTTGTTTCGATAATAGGGGTTTCCCCGCCCCTTCGACGGGACGTCCTGCGAGGACATCCTCAGGAAAACTTGGGCGCCCCTTTCGATTATGCCCCTCCAAGTGTCTTCAGATTGAACTGTCCAAGAAGACAATGGAAAAGGTGAAAGACAGGTCCGGAGTGCAGCACCCAAAGGTGGTTTCATAAACTACGCAAGCCAAAGTTAGACATTTACTACTACTACTACTACTACTACTTTACATTTCTATAGCGCTACTAGGGTTACGCAGCGCTGTACAATTTAATAAAAGAGGGCAGTCCCTGCTCAAAGGAGCTTACAATCTAAAGGACGAAATGACAAGTTGGGGTAGTCTAGGTTTCTTGAATAGTGGTTAGGTGCCAAAGGCGACACTGAAGAGATGGGCTTTGAGCAAGGATTTGAAGATGGGCAGGGATGGAGCCTGGCATATGGGCTCAGGGAGTTTATTCCAAGCATGGGGTGAGGCGAGGCAGAAAGGGCGGAGCCTGGAGTTGGCGGTGGTGGAGAAGGGTACTGAAAGGAGGGATTTGTCTTGAGAGCGGAGGTTACGGGTAGGAACGTACGGGGAGATGAGGGTAGAGAGGTAGGGAGGGGCTGCAGAACGAGTGCATTTGTAGGTTAGGAGGAGAAGCTTGAACTGTATGCGGTACCTGATCGGAAGCCAATGAAGTGACTTGAGGAGATGGGTGATATGAGCATATCGGTTCAGGCGGAAGATAAGACGTGCAGCAGAGTTCTGAATGGACTGAAGGGGGGATAGGTGGCAAAGTGGGAGGCCAGTGAGAAGTAGGTTGCAGTAGTCAAGGCGAGAGGTAATGAGAGAGTGGATGAGAGTTCGGGTGGTGTGCTCAGAGAGGAAAGGGCGAATTTTGCTAATGTTATAGAGGAAGAAGCATCCTTCAACCTAGCCAATGCTTTTTCTGTCATACTGGGAAAGTTGCTTCAGACTTTGTTTTGCCTAATTGTCTTGTTCAATAATTTATTTTAGGATGTTCCCTGAGAGTCTTATCTTTAAAAGCTTTGTCCCAACTGTATTACAATCTACAAATCACTCTCTTCCATGCTGCATGATTTTATTTTCTTTTTCAAGGCAGAATTCTTTTCCCCTCTGAAGCCAAGATCTGCTCATTTGGGAGGAATCGGCTGCCAAGCCTTTTTAAATGCCAATGCCTCGCTTCAGAGTTTAATCAATCCTGCCAGTCTTATATAACCTCTTAAACTCCCAGCACAAGGGACATTACCACAAATTATCCATTAAAAAGTTGCTGTCCTCCACTCCCTCCACTCTTTTGAAATACCACACTGCCGTTATGTCCTCAGTCAATATGACTAGCTACTATATAAACAAAATGGAGCTAGCAGTGAGGTGTTCACTGCAAATCAGAAAACTCCCACAGTTGTCAATTCCACGGTCTCCCTCGGGTTTTTCCCAACTTCCAACCCTCTACAAACACATCTCCCCCCCTCTCCATCTTCCCACTTCAAAACTCTTTCTAGACTTGAAAACAAACACTGCATCACCACAGATGCAACTTGTAACCAGGGACGACAGCAAAGGGCAAAACAATGGATTGTGACAAACCAGGGGCGTAGCCAGACTTTGACGGGAGGGGGGTCCAGAGCCCGAGGTGAGGGGGCACATTTTAGCCCCTCCCACCGGTGCCGCCGTCCCCTCTGCCCGCCGCCAACTTTCACCCCCCTTGCCACCGCCAACCCTCTCCTGCCACGTACCTTTGCTGGCGGGGGACCCCAACCCCCACCAGCCAAAGTCCTCTTCTTGGCCGTGCAGCGTTGCTGACCGCCCCCCCACTGCCACCGCAATCCTCTCGACCCCCTTCCCGCTGCCAACCTTCTCCCGTTGCGTACCTTTGCTGGCGGGGGACCCCAACCCCCACCAGCCAAAGTCCTCTTCTCAGCCATGCGGCGTTGCTGACCCCCCCCACCACCGTCGCCGCAACCCTCTCGACTCCCCTTCCCGCCGCCAACCCTCTCCCACCGCGTACCTTTGTTGGAAGGGGACTCCAACCCCAACCCCCGCCAGCCGAAGTCCTCTTCTCGTACAATGTGCAGGACGTCAGACGTACGCACAGAAACTTGATCAAATCATTCAGCGAGCAACGCCGCGCGGCCGAGAAGAGGACTTCGGCTGGCGGGGGTTGGGGTGCCCCGCCAGCAAAGGTACGCGGCGGGAGAGGGTTGGCGGCGGGAAGGGGGGTCGAGAGGGTTGCGGCAGGGGGGTCCAGGGCCAAATCTATGGGAGCCCATGCCCCCGTGGCCCCATGATAGCTACACTCCTGGTGACAACCACACAAACTCAAAGAACCATCAGCAGGTTCATGAAAGTAAGGCTGAAGGTTCTGCTCGTACCAAGTTAGTAATGAGCCTTACTCCTAAACCAGAGTATGTGAAGCTTCTTTCTGGAGTTCAGAAGATATAATCCTCTGGATTATATATATCACGCACAAATTTCTGTGCCCAACTTTGAGTGCACATCAGAGACACGTGTGCAAATAAATTGAGCTCAGAAATATCAGCAATTCGGTGTTAACAATTATTGATGTTAATTAGAAGTCTGAAAAATTTGTGGGGTCCTTTTATGGAGCTGCGGCAAAAAGGGGCCTCCACGCGTTCTGCTGCTCAGTGGGAGCAAAGAAAGGTTCCAGAGCCAGCAGCCCTTCGAAGAAGGCCAGGAACACGATCGAGTGATACCTCGGTTTTCGTCGGTTTCGGATTTCGCCGATTGTTTTCGGACAGATTATCGACGAAAACCGAGGTATCACTGTAAATAAATAAAATACAAAATCCTAAAAATGATTCAAACTAATAAGAAGATGTATTAGAAGTAAGGTTATATATGCCACAATTACCTCTGCTCTCCTAAGCACCTACAGAGGATTTGCTCGAAATAAAGAAAACCCATACGATCAATTATGGGTGGATTGACATTGCTGCAGTAGAGCGAATGCTACATACCTGTAGAAGGTATTCTCCGAGGACAGCAGGCTGATTGTTCTCACTGATGGGTGACATCCACGGCAGCCCCTCCAATCGGAAACTTCACTAGCAAAGTCCTTTGCTAGCCCTCGCGCGCCCGCGCGCACCGCGCATGCGCGGCCGTCTTCCCGCCCGAAACCGGCTCGAGCCGGCCAGTCCAGTATGTAGCAAGACAATACACTTCAAGGGAAGACACAACTCCAAAGGGGAGGCGGGCGGGTTGGTGAGAACAATCAGCCTGCTGTCCTCGGAGAATACCTTCTACAGGTATGTAGCATTCGCTTTCTCCGAGGACAAGCAGGCTGCTTGTTCTCACTGATGGGGTATCCCTAGCCCCCAGGCTCACTCAAAACAACAACATTGGTCAATTGGGCCTCGCAACGGCGAGGACATAACTGAGATTGACCTAAAAAATTTACCAACTAACTGAGAGTGTAGCCTGGAACAGAACAAACAGGGCCCTCGGGGGGTGGAGTTGGATCCTAAAGCCCAAACAGGTTCTGAAGAACTGACTGCCCGAACCGACTGTCGCGTCGGGTATCCTGCTGCAGGCAGTAATGAGATGTGAATGTGTGGACAGATGACCACGTCGCAGCTTTGCAAATTTCCTCCATGGTGGCTGACTTCAAGTGGGCTACCGACGCAGCCATGGCTCTAACATTATGAGCCGTGACATGACCCTCAAGAGCCAGCCCAGCCTGGGCGTAAGTGAAGGAAATGCAATCTGCTAGCCAATTGGATATGGTGCGTTTCCCTACAGCCACTCCCCTCTTGTTGGGATCAAAAGAAACAAACAATTGGGCGGACTGTCTGTGGGGCTGTGTCCGCTCCAGATAGAAGGCCAATGCTCTCTTGCAGTCCAATGTGTGCAGCTGACGTTCAGCAGGGCAGGAATGAGGACGGGGAAAGAATGTTGGCAAGACAATTGACTGGTTCAGATGGAACTCCGACACGACCTTTGGCAGAAACTTAGGGTGAGTGCGGAGGACTACTCTGTTGTGATGAAATTTGGTGTAAGGGGCCTGGGCTACCAGGGCCTGAAGCTCACTGACTCTACGAGCCGAGGTAACCGCCACCAAGAAAATGACCTTCCAGGTCAAGTACTTCGGATGGCAGGAATTCAGTGGCTCGAAAGGAGGTTTCATCAGCTGGGTGAGAACGACATTGAGATCCCATGACACTGTAGGAGGCTTGACAGGGGGCTTTGACAAAAGCAAACCTCTCATGAAGCGAACAACTAAAGGCTGTCCTGAGATCGGCTTACCTTCCACTTGGTAATGGTATGCACTGATTGCACTAAGGTGAACCCTTACGGAGTTGGTCTTCAGACCAGACTCAGACAAGTGCAGAAGGTATTCAAGCAGGGTCTGTGTAGGACAAGAGCGAGGATCTAGGGCCTTGCTGTCACACCAGACGGCAAACCTCCTCCAATGAAAGAAGTAACTTCTCTTAGTGGAATCTTTCCTGGAAGCAAGCAAGATGCGGGAGACACCCTCTGGCAGACCCAAAGAGGCAAAGTCTACGCCCTCAACATCCAGGCCGTGAGAGCCAGGGACTGGAGGTTGGGATGCAGAAGAGCCCCTTCGTCCTGCGTGATGAGGGTCGGAAAACACTCCAATCTCCACGGTTCTTCGGAGGATAACTCCAGAAGAAGAGGGAACCAGATCTGACGCGGCCAAAAGGGAGCAATCAGAATCATGGTGCCTCGGTCTTGCTTGAGTTTCAACAAAGTCTTCCCCACCAGAGGTATGGGAGGATAAGCATACAGCAGGCCTTCCCCCCAGTCCAGGAGGAAGGCATCCGACGCCAGTCTGCCGTGGGTCTGAAGCCTGGAACAGAACTGAGGGACCTTGTGGTTCACTTGAGATGCGAAGAGATCCACCAGGGGGGTGCCCCACGCCTGGAAGATCTGTCGCACCACACGGGAATTGAGCGACCACTCGTGAGGTTGCATAATCCTGCTCAACCTGTCGGCCAGACTGTTGTTTACGCCTGCCAGATATGTGGCTTGGAGCACCATGCCTTGACGGCGAGCCCAGAGCCACATGCTGACGGCTTCCTGACACAGGGGGCGAGATCCGGTGCCCCCCTGCTTGTTGACATAGTACATGGCAACCTGATTGTCTGTCTGAATTTGGATAATTTGGTGGGACAGCCGATCTCTGAAAGCCTTCAGAGCGTTCCAGATCGCTCGCAACTCTAGAAGATTGATCTGTAGATCGCTTTCTTGGAGGGACCACCTTCCTTGGGTGTGAAGCCCATCGACATGAGCTCCCCATCCCAGGAGAGACGCATCCGTGGTCAGCACTTTTTGTGGCTGAGGAATTTGGAAAGGACGTCCCAGAGTCAAATTGGAGCAAATCGTCCACCAATACAGGGATTCGAGAAAACTCGTGGACAGGTGGATCACGTCCTCTAGACCCCCAGCGGCCTGATACCACTGGGAGGCTAGGGTCCATTGAGCAGATCTCATGTGAAGGCGGGCCATGGGAGTCACATGAACTGTGGAGGCCATGTGGCCCAACAATCTCAACATCTGCCGAGCTGTGATCTGCTGGGACGCTCGCACCCGCGAGACGAGGGACAACAAGTTGTTGGCTCTCGCCTCTGGGAGATAGGCGCGAGCCGTCCGAGAATCCAGCAGGGCTCCGATGAATTCGAGTTTCTGCACTGGGAGAAGATGGGACTTTGGGTAATTTATCACAAACCCCAGTAGCTCCAGGAGGCGAATAGTCATCTGCATGGACTGCAGGGCTCCTGCCTCGGATGTGTTCTTCACCAGCCAATCGTCGAGATATGGGAACACGTGCACCCCCAGCCTGCGAAGCGCCGCTGCTACCACAGCTAGGCACTTTGTGAACACCCTGGGCGCAGAGGCGAGCCCAAAGGGTAGCACACAGTACTGGAAGTGGCGTGTGCCCAGCTGAAATCGCAGATACTGTCTGTGAGCTGGCAGTATCGGGATGTGTGTGTAGGCATCCTTCAAGTCCAGAGAGCATAGCCAATCGTTTTGCTGAATCATGGGGAGAAGGGTGCCCAGGGAAAGCATCCTGAACTTTTCTTTTACGAGATATTTGTTCAGGGCCCTTAGGTCTAGGATGGGACGCATCCCCCCTGTTTTCTTTTCCACAAGGAAGTACCTGGAATAGAATCCCAGCCCTTCTTGCCCGGATGGCACGGGCTCGACCGCATTGGCGCTGAGAAGGGCGGAGAGTTCCTCTGCAAGTACCTTCTTGTGTTGGAAGCTGTAAGACTGAGCTCCCGGTGGACAATTTGGAGGTTTTGAGGCCAAATTGAGTGTGTATCCCTGCCGGACTATTTGCAGAACCCACTGATCGGAGGTTATGAGAGGCCACCTTTGGTGAAAAGCTTTCAACCTCCCCCCGACTGGCAGGTCGCCCGGCACGGACACTTGGATGTCGGCTATGCTCTGCTGGAGCCAGTCAAAAGCTCGCCCCTTGCTTTTGCTGGGGAGCCGCGGGGCCTTGCTGAGGCGCACGCTGCTGACGAGAGCGAGCGCGCTGGGGCTTAGCCTGGGCCACAGGCTGTCGGGAAGGAGGATTGTACCTACGCTTGCCAGAAGTATAGGGAACAGTCTTCCTTCCCCCGAAAAATCGTCTACCTGTAGAGGTAGAAGCTGAAGGCTGCCGGCGGGCGAACTTGTCGAATGCGGTGTCCCGCTGGTGGAGAGACTCTACCACCTGTTCGACTTTTTCGCCAAAAATGTTGTCCGCACGGCAAGGCGAGTCCGCAATCCGCTGCTGGAGTCTATTCTCCATGTCGGCGGCACGCAGCCATGAGAGCCTGCGCATCACCACACCTTGAGCAGCGGCCCTGGACGCAACATCAAAAGTGTATTAACTCCTCTGGCCAGGAATTTTCTGCACGCCTTCAGCTGCCTGACCACCTCCTGAAAAGGCTTGGCTTGCTCAGGGGGAAGAGCATCAACCAAGCCCGCCAACTGCCGCACATTGTTCCGCATGTGGATGCTCGTGTAGAGCTGGTAAGACTGGATCTTGGACACGAGCATAGAGGAATGGTAGGCCTTCCTCCCAAAGGAGTCTAAGGTTCTAGCGTCTTTGCCCGGGGGGCGCCGAAGCATGTTCCCTAGAACTCTTAGCCTTCTTTAGGGCCAGATCCACAACTCCAGAATCATGAGGCAACTGCGTGCGCATCAGCTCTGGGTCCCCATGGATCCGGTACTGGGACTCGATCTTCTTGGGGATGTGGGGGTTAGTTAATGGTTTTGTCCAGTTCGCAAGCAATGTCTTCTTTAGGACATGGTGCAAGGGAACAGTGGACGCTTCCTTAGGTGGAGAAGGATAGTCCAGGAGCTCAAACATTTCAGCCCTGGGCTCGTCCTCCACAACCACCGGGAAGGGGATGGCCGTAGACATCTCCCGGACAAAGGAGGCAAAAGACAGACTCTCGGGAGGAGAAAGCTGTCTCTCAGGAGAGGGAGTGGGATCAGACGGAAGACCCTCAGACTCCTCGTCAGAGAAATATCTGGGATCTTCCTCTTCCTCCCACGAGGCCTCACCCTCGGTGTCAGACACAAGTTCACGGACCTGTGTCTGCAACCTCGCCCTGCTCGACTCTGTGGAGCCACGTCCACGATGGGGGCGTCGAGAGGTAGACTCCCTGGCCCGCATCGGCGAAGCTCCCTCCGCCGACGTAGTCGGGGAGCCTTCCTGGGAGGTGGCCGCGGTCGGCACCGCACGCGGTACCGACGTCGGGGACCTCAACCTGGGCGATGGGCCAGCCGGCGCCACGCTCGACGGTACCGGAGGCGCAAGCACCGCCGGTACCGGAGGGGTAGGGCGCAACAGCTCTCCCAGAATCTCTGGGAGAACGGCCCGGAGGCTCTCGTTTAGAGTGGCTGCAGAGAAAGGCTGAGAGGTCGATGCAGGCGTCGACGTCAGAACCTGTTCCGGGCGTGGAGGCTGTTCCGGGCTGTCCAAAGCGGAGCGCATCGACACCTCCTGAACAGAGGGTGAGCGGTCCTCTCGGTGCCGATGCCTGCTGGGTGCCGAATCCCCTCGGCGACCCAGAGCTCTCGGTGCCGACACGGGGAGGAGACCGGTGTCGATGCTTCTTCGATTTCTTCCGAAGCATGTCACCGGAGCTCCCCGGCACCGACGAGGAGGACGTCGAATCCATCCGTCGCTTCCTCGGGGCCGAGACTGAAGAAGGTCGATCTCGGGGGGGCTGTACCGCAGGAGCCCTCAGGGTAGGAGGAGACCCACCCGAGGGCTCACCGCCACCAGCAGGGGAATGGACAGCCCTCACCTGCACTCCACCCGATGCACCACCGTCCGACGACATCAGCAGACGAGGTCCTGGTACCACCGACGTCGATGCAGCTATCCGATGTCTCGGCGCCGATGCAGAGGCCCGATGCCTCGATGCACTCGATGCAGGGGCGGCCGAGGAAGATGGTCTGGACGCTGACGACGTCGATGCACTCGAAGATCCCGGTGCCGATGCCGACGAAGAGCCCGAGAACAACACGTTCCACTGGGCTAGTCTCGCTACCTGAGTCCGCCTTTGAAGCAGGGAACACAGACTACAGTTCTGAGGGCGGTGCTCGGCCCCCAGACACTGAAGACACGACGAGTGTCGATCAGTGAGCGAGATAACCCGGGCGCACTGGGTGCACTTCTTGAAGCCGCTGGAAGGCTTCGATGTCATGGGCGGAAAAATCACGCCGGCGAAATCAAAAGCCGAAATGGCGAAATTTGGAGCACCAAAAATTAGAGGGAGAAAAAATTCTCGACCGAGGCCGAAAAGAGGCCTACCCCGACGACGAAAGAAAACTTACCGGGGCAAAAAAGCTGGAAGTACGGGGAGGATTTACACGAAACCCGGCGAGGGGTTTCCGGAGCACTTCCCGACTAGGACAAAGCTTTCCCGAAGGAAAAAAACACGTTCAAACAAATTGGACGCGCGAGGTCGACTTTCCGGGGCTCGACACGGCGAAAACACGACCGTACCGAGTGCGGACAAAAGAAGACTGGCCGGCTCGAGCCGGTTTCGGGCGGGAAGACGGCCGCGCATGCGCGGTGCGCGCGGGCGCGCGAGGGCTAGCAAAGGACTTTGCTAGTGAAGTTTCCGATTGGAGGGGCTGCCGTGGACGTCACCCATCAGTGAGAACAAGCAGCCTGCTTGTCCTCGGAGAATGTCTATATATATTTTCTTATGGTGAAGCGATAAGAGAAAAATGGGTGGTGGCGGGGGACATACGTATATATCCTCGATAGGAAGATAATTTAATTATTTTGCAATGTGAGTCTTATAAAGACTAAATTAAAAATTAAAAGTAATGAAATTTGATGTCATTGAATTAATTAACAAATTAATTAGCAAAAAGGGGTAAATAAAATAAGAAGGGATTACTTGGAAGAGATGCTGAGGTTTAGTAAGGCATCCAAATTAGAGCAGAAAGAATGGTGACTTCAAAGGGTATGAAATTTATTTTTAATGTTCGGGTGGAGCAAAAGAGCACGAGAAAGTCAGGAAAATTGGCGGGCTCCAGGCTGAGAACTGACGGGCAGCAAGGACGAAAGCTAGTTAAGAGAACTGAAGCAAGAAATTTCACCCCACCCAATCCCTCCCAAAATTTAGAAGAGTGAGGGTTGGGATTGGGATTTTGGGTAATTTTGTAGTTGGGATAGCGATGTTTAGAGATAAAGGGGTAGTTTAAGTCACAGATGTGGTCATTTAAATGAGAATTTTTCCAAGCAGCTTTCATTTAAGGACAATGAATTTACTGGCTATATGGATTTTACAGTGTAATCTGCTTGTGTGCGAAACCGCCAGAAGCAGAAGTGAGGCCTTGACGTTACAAGGTGGTTTGTGGAGTATTAATACATTTGATGTGCACCGACTAGCTTTATAAAATAAGAAAAATGAAGGTTGCATTGAAATATTGATAATAACATTTTTACTTGTGTTGGTTCTGAATTTTTGATTGGTTAATAAAGCTGTGGCCAAAATGATTTCTCCAATTTATAAAGTTGTCCATCCCTGGCTGCCTTCAAATCCGGGCTAAAGGCCTACCTGTTTGATGCTGCTTTTGACTCCTGACTTGTCACTTTTATCTTATCCTTGTGTCCTTCTGTCTGTCCTTCCCTTATCCTTATTAATCCTGTCTGTTTGTCCTGATTTAGATTGTAAGCTCTTTTGAGCAAGGACTGTCTTTCTTCATGTTCAATTGTAAAGCGCTGCGTACGACTGGTAGCGCTATAGAAATGATTTATAGTAGTAGTAGTAGTAGAAGCCTGTCCTTGCAGATCAGCAACGTGGCCGCGCAGGCTTCTGTTTCTGTGAGTCTGACGTCCTGCACATACGTGCAGGACATCAGACTCACAGAAACAGAAGCCTGCGCGGCCGCGTTGCTGATCTGCAAGGGCAGGCTTCTACATGGAATGTTGCCAGTGGAATAGCAACATTCCATGTAGAATCTCAAATAGTAGCAACAGAATCTCCAATAGTAGCAACATTCCATTTAGAATCATTCCTATGTGTCCTTCTGTCTGTCCTACCTTTATCCTTATTGATCCTGTCTGTTTGTCCTGATTTAGATTGTAAGCTCTTTTGAGCAGGGACTGTCTTTCTTCATGTTCAATTGTAAAGCGCTGCGTACGACTGGTAGCGCTATAGAAATGATTTATAGTAGTAGTAGAAGCCTGTCCTTGCAGATCAGCAACGCGGCCGCGCAGGCTTCTGTTTCTGTGAGTCTGACGTCCTGCACATACGTGCAGGACATCAGACTCACAGAAACAGAAGCCTGCACGGCCGCGTTGCTGATCTGCAAGGGCAGGCTTCTACATGGAATGTTGCTAGTGGAATAGCAACATTAACATTCCATGTAGAATCTCAAATAGCAGCAACATAATCTCCAATAGTAGCAACATTCCATTTAGAATCATTCCTATGTGTCCTTCTGTCTGTCCTACCCTTATCCTGATCCTGTCTGTTTGTCCTGATTTAGATTGTAAGCTCTTTTGAGCAGGGACTGTCTTTCTTCATGTTCAATTGTAAAGCACTGCGTACGACTGGTAGCGCTACAGAAGTGATTTATAGTAGTAGTAGTATTCTTTGTTCATGTGCGAGTCAGGAATGGATGCAATGCAAGTGCCAAGATTATGACATTTTACAGGTACTGGACTCTGTTGTGAGTAAACATTGGGTCATGCAATTTTGGCCTGCGTACGTTGGCCAGGAATCCACTCTCGCTGCACAACAGCTGTAACATTGAAACTCTGTACAGCTCTAGCTGTGTTTGCTTGACTGTATAATGAATATTAATAGTTCCACTGGAATTTTTAGGATCAATCATTGCGATGTCTGGAAACAGATCTATTAAACTTAAATGTCTGTCTTGGTCCAGTGTGAATAAAAAATACCATATCTCAGTATGTTTTTAGGAGAAAACAGTACTGGAATAATGTTTTGCTTGGAAGCGAATGCTAAGTATATCTGCCCCTAGGGTCCAGTCTAATATCAATGAGTTTTAAGCATGCAGGAAAACGCTTAAATTAAACATTTCTGGAATACTTCTGCTTTACCGTGACGTGAAAATTGCCATTAATAATGTTTAATGCTCAGTTTTGCCAACTGCATGGTGGAAATGATCACACATTACTTTTGTGTTTTCATTAATAATATATAATTACAGGCAGCTTTGAAATATCTGCTTGTCACTGCTAATTTAGCTGGGATGATAATGAAAATATTTGTCACTGAAAGCATTGCCGTTTGCTTCTCCTGCATTGATCACTTATGTGCAATCCTTCCCCGTGACTAACAGAACGTTAAAGAAAAGTGTGCATTTGCTGATGATATTTTGCACCATTATCTGACTGGAATGAAGAAATGGAAATCTTTTTCTGAAGATCATCTTTCTAATTGAAAAAAGTACGTTTCCCTATCTGTTGGAGAACGTCATATGAAAGAATACTTTTCATGCAAAATGTGACTGCATGAAAGGAATGCTGAAGGTTTGGAATGTATAGCTTTTATTGAAGTGAAAATGGAAATCAGGATGTGTTCGTTTTGTATAAGATCACGCCCATGATACTACCTAACCAGCAGGTAGAGTTACTATTAGTGCATTGCTATATTAGTGTGTGCTAATGTTCTTAACGCATGTTATACCCCCGAAGGATCCCATTGTATACAAAAAGACCTACCTGCTTATTCTCGAAGGAGAAGGGCGGCCATCTTCCGACACAAATCGGGAGATGGCCGGCCTTCTCCTAAGGTCGGCCAAATCGGCATAATCGAAAGCCGGTTTTGGCCGGCTTCAACTGCTTTCCGTCGCAGGGCCGGCCAAAGTTCAAGGGGGCATGTCGGCAGTGTACCGAAGGCGGGAAGGGGGCGTGGTTAAGATATGGCTGTCCTCGGCCGAGAATGGAAAAAAGAAGGGCGGCTCTGATGAGCATTTGGCCGACTTTACTTGGTCCCTTTTTTTTCATGACCAAGCCTTGAAAAGTTGCTCAAACTGACCAGATGACCACCGGAGGGAATCAGGGATCACCTCCCCTTACTCCCCCAGTGGTCACCAACCCCCTCCCACCCTAAAAAAAATTTAAAAAAAACATTTTTTTGCCAGCCTCTATGCCAGCCTCAAATGTCATACCCAGCTGCATCACAGCACTATGCAGGTCCCTGGAGCAGTTTTCAGTGGGTACTGCAGTGCATTTCATGCAGGCGGACCCAGGCCCATCCCCCTACCTGTTACACTTGTGCTGGTAAATGGGAGCCCTCCACAACCCACCCCAAACCCACATCTAGGTGCCTCCGTTACCCTTTAAGGGCTATGGTAGTGGTGTAGAGTTGTGGGGAGTGGGTTTTGGGTGGCTCAGCACACAAGGTAAGGGAGCTATGCACCTGGGAACAATTTGTGAAGTCCACTGCAGTGCCCCCTAGGGTGCCCGGTTGGTGTCCTATGGTAGTCTGGATGCATGAAACTGGCGCACGCTGGGCCATTTTTTTTAACCACAGCTGGGAAAAAGGGCTTTTTGTAATGGGGCTGAAAATGGCCTTGCGCTAAAATTAAAAGTAGCGCACAGCTATTTACTGCCTGAGCCCTTACTGCCACCATTTTACCTAGCAGTAAGGGCTCATGCGCTACTCATGCAGTAATTATGCAGCCAATTAACGCTGGGAATGTCCCACATAGAAGAAAAAATAAAAATAATTTCTACTGAGGGAAACGGTGCGCACCAACTTTGAAGTTACCTCCAGGTGCCTGCGCTACCCTGGCGGTAGTGTAGATTTGGCGGTGCGCACTACCTGTGCGTTAGCCCTATTGCTGCTTAGTAAAAGGTCCCTTAGTGCAGCTACATTACTTCACGCTAATTGATCAATGGAGGATTAGCCCGTGAGTCCTTAGCGCCTACAAAATAAGTGGTGGTAAGGGCTCACGCACTACTTTTTGTTAATGGTCGCGCGCTAATGGCAGCATTAGCCGGCCATTTTCCGGCTGCGGCCATCTTTTGCCACAGCTTTGTAAAAGGGCCTAGTGCAGGGGTTCCCAAACTTTTTCAGTTTGCGGCACCCCCCCCCCCCGGTCCCATGAGTCTCCATACCCCCCTGGCCACATGGGTCTCCCTTTCCCTGCAGCCCACTTCTTTCACACTAGCACACCGCTAACTTCCTTCCTGCAGGTCCAGGATTGCTGCTGCTTCCTTCTCCTTCCCCTGCCGCTGCTGCAATGCTTGCAGCTTATATTTTCGGGCCGTCCGTGATTCACACAGGCACTCCGGGGTCTTCACAGTTTGCTGCATCCGGCCCTCTCTGATGCAACTTCCTGTTGCGAGGGCCAGCCATGGCAGAGGGCAGTCCCCACAATGCCTGTGTGAATTGTGGACGGCCCAAAAAGGTAAGCTGCCAGCACTGCAGCAGCGGGGGAAGAAGTAGGAAGCGGCAGACGCCCGACCTGCGGGAGAATGTAGGGAGCGATGTGCTGTGGCACCCCTGAGAGTTCGTTGTGGCACACCAGGGTGCTGCGGCACACAGTTGGGGAACTGGGTTTCATTGCCCCAGGTACAAATAAGTACCTGTATATACCACGTAAACCGCTTTGAATGTAGTTGCAAAAACCACAGAAAGGTGGTATATCAAGTCCCATTTCCCTTTCCCTATTTGAGATTCTACATGGAATTTTGCTACTATTGGAGATTCTAGATGGAATGTTGCTACTATTGAGATTCTGTTGCCACTATTTCAGATTCTACATGGAATGTTGATGTTGCTATTCCACTAGCAACATTCCATGTAGAAGCCTGCCCTTGCAGATCAACTACGCAGCCGCACAGGCTTCTGTTTCTTTGAGTCTGACGTCCTGCATGGCCGCATTACCGCTTCTACATGGAATGTTGCTAGTGGAGGAGTAGCCTACTGGTTAGTGCAGTGGACTTTATGACTTCTCATAAATGGAAAACTCTCGACCTCTTTCTGTCATCAGCTGTCTAATTGTATTGCCTAATGTTTGATCTCAGCTTAATGTATAACATTGTCTTGTATAGTATAAGTTTTTTTTTTTCTTTTGTTTGCTGTATTTTTGAAAACGCAATAAAAAATATTTTTTTAAAAATCCAGGCATATTTTATAACAACCTGCCTAACTTAATTGGCTTAACAAGCTGCCAGCACTTAAGAAGCAATAATGAACACTAATTGGCAATGATGGAATTTATATGCATAACTCGCTAAGTGGATTCTGTAATGAACTGCACCTAAATTCAAATGCGCGCAGTTCAAAGGGGGCATGACTATGAGCGTAGAAATGGACATTCTGTACGCGTTCCCAAATGTACACGTGTATTTATAGAATATGGCCCAGTGCGTGCAAATCTACGTGCCGGGATTTATGCCACATTTTCGTTGGTGTAAATGGACGCACTTAGTTTTAAGCGCTGGGATAACAACTAAGCGTATTCTATATACCATGCCCATAGGCGCCAACTCTGTGGGTGCTGTGGGTGCTCGAGCACCCCCGATATTTTGCCGTCCGTCAGTCATCCGAAGTTCCGGTTCCAACGTCCCCAGCCTGACCTGCCCTCCCTCTTCTCCCTCAACAGCCCTCCTTGCTTTGCTGCCGCCCAGCCAGCGCTTAAAACTCATTTTACCTGACTGAAGTCGTGACTGCAAAAGAAGCAGAACAGAGCAGGCTCGCCTTCAGCCTTCCCCTTCTCTCTCAACGTCCCGCCCTTACGGAAACAGGAAATGAGGGCGGGACGCTGACCTGAAGAAAGAGGTTTTGGCCTTTGAAAGCTAATTGAAAAATGTATTTAGTCCAATAAAAATGATATCATAGTTTCCATTTTTTGTTTTATTTGTATTTGTTAACCTATAGTATAGTGATTGAAATATGTCAGTTTTTGAAATTTGCATCTCTTTATATTTGCACAGTACAGGGGGACTGAGGGGTGGGACTGTTCAGGGAAGACGTCCTGGTGCAGGTTGCAGGCAGCCTATGAGTGGCGCTGCCACTGCCCAGGTGAAGACTGCAGCAGACAAGATTTTAAGGTGGGGGGGGGGGGGGGTGAGAGAACGCACTGCCTGTAAAAAAAAAATTCAGCACCCCCGATCATTTTGAAAAGTTGGCTCCTATGACCGTGCCTGAATCTAGGCATCGCTTATAGAATACGTTAAGGCAGATTTTTTTAGGCTCTTTATATAGAATCTGACCCTATACTTCCCTTTCACATCTTTTTGGGAGAAGGGGAGTTACTTGACTTGGATTTCTGATCTACTCTCTCAGTTAAGGGTTGTTTTTTTATTGAATGCCATTTATTCTGAGCATAGATTGGTTTAGCATTAAAATCACGCGTGCCTACTTTCCCTAAAGGCAGAGAAGAAGCACTTCCACTACCAACACTACGAACTAATTTTGCCTAGACTAGTAATAAACTTACACTAGGAGAGACCAGTAATTAATGCCTAGGACTAAATTATTAACCAACTGAGATGACACTAAAATTCATGTCGAGGAGACTAAGGAAGTAACTACAGTAAAAATCTATGGCTTAATTGGTGCTGCTGCTCATCCTTTTGCACTAATTGCTAAATAACTGGAAAAATACATCGCATGCTCTTCGTTACTATTGCAGTTAGCAAAAGGTTTTCTATCATTTGCTCGTGCATCTGTGTTTTAGGAAAAGGCATCCAGCTACAATTACTCACCAGAACCGTGGTTACGACCAGCGATCGGTTGGAGAGAGAATCTGTGATGTTTGCTGGCTTTCCTTTCTGATTCTCCGTCATGTTGAGACCACTGGCTGGATCCCACGTTCCAATCTATGGAGGAGAATAAACGCTTTGTAAATTGTTTGCTGTCTCTATCAGTGTACCTGAGCACAGTATAAAAAAACCCTTATCCACACTCTTACCACCCCTTGCTTACATTATTGAAAATTGCTTCTCACAGGTCTCCCGCTAAGCCATCTCTCTCCGCTTCAATCTGTTCAAAATCCTGCTGCACGACTTATATTCCACCAGTGACGCTATGCTCATATTAGTCTTCTCAAGTCACTTCATTGACTCCCTATCCGTTTCCGCATACAGTTCAAACTCCTCTTATTGACTTACAAGTGCATTCACTCTGCAGCTCCTCAGTACATCACCACTCATATTTCTCCCTACACTCCTCCCAGGGAACTCCGTTCACTGGGTCAATCTCTCTTATCCCCACCCTTCTCCTGCACCGCTAACTCTAGACTCCATTCCTTTTATCTTGCTGCACCATATGCCTGGAATAGACTTCCTGAGCCGGTTCGTCAAGCTCCATCTCTGGCCGTCTTCAAATCTAAGCTAAAAGTCCACCTTTTTGATGCTGCTTTTAACTCCTAACCCTTATTCACTTGTTCAGTACCCATGTATGCTTTATCATTCATAAGTACATAAGTACATAAGTAATGCCATACTGGGAAAAGACCAAGGGTCCATCGAGCCCAGCATCCTGTCCACGACAGCGGCCAATCCAGGCCAAGGGCACCTGGCAAGCTTCCCAAACGTACAAACATTCTATACATGTTATTCCTGGAATTTTGGATTTTTCCAAGTCCGTTTAGTAGCGGTTTATGGACTTGTCCTTTAGGAATCCGTCCAACCCCTTTTTAAACTCTGCTAAGCTAACCGCCTTAGAAATTCCCTCATTAGTGCTGTTTGACTGTCTTGATTAGATTATAAGCTCTTTAGAGCAGGGACTGTTCAAGTGTACAGCGCTGCGTTTGTCTAGTAGGGCTATAGAAATGATGTTAGTAGTAAAAAGGGAGAGGGCAAGAATGATTGTACTCTCAAAGCCGGGACTTCTATCGCTTCTTATTAACCTCTACTGGCTATCGTGATTTTACAGCTTACTGTACTTATTTCGAGTATAATTCACAAAGCACGGCTGGCAAGGTCTGACATTAAGGGGCAAAATGATAACACAGAATTACTAGAGTTTAACAGGCTCCTAAATATTCTATGCAGAACTTAATTCTTCAACATAAAGCACATCTAAGAATAACTTAATAGAGGGATGAACATTTTTTTTTTATGGTTCCTAACTTTTCCTGGAAATGAATTTGCCCCTTTAACTCAGTCTGGGAAGACTAAAGAATTGGAAAAAGGCTGCAAAATATTGGGGGAAACATTTAGATGGAGGAAAATGCAAAGCAAGAACAGTAAGCAGGAAAAAACTTCCACGACAACCAAACCGAACCAACAAGAGTAGAGGCTGACCAACAGACAAGTCCAACTCAGGAGATAGTGCTTGAAAGGTGCTTTATTGGTTGCTTGAATACAGGACCCAACATGGTCTGTGTTTCGGAGTAACAAAACGGCTTCCTCAGGGGTCACAAATGGTGTTCTTAAATGACATATAAATGTGTCATATATATATCCTATTTAATAAAACTCACCTTCAACTTTCTGAAGACACTGACGTCAGTGAAGCCAAGCCACTGACGTCACTTCCTTCAAGACGGGTTTGAAGGGTTCGTGGTGGTGAAGCCACCGAAATCGCCAAGTCTCGGGGCCCCGCCCTCGCGTCAAACGTGATGACGTCGAGGGAGGAGCAATGGCATACGGTGCGTTCAGGAGGTGCGGAGCAATGGCGTCAGAACAACGAAGGGGTCGGTAGGTAGGTAGGGAGGGAGGGAGAAGGGGGGGTGTTGGGGAGGAAAACCTTGCTAGCGCCCGTTTCATTTGCTCCAGAAATGGGCCTCTTACTAGTCCTATATAATAATTCTCACCTCCAACAGGATGTGCCTGGGACCGTGCCTGCCGAAAGTGGTCTGCTAGGCAGGCACACACTGAGGTCAGTGACAGACAATTTGGCAAAGCAAAACAATCTGAGTGCTGGCCATTAGGACACAGGGTTGATAGGAGAGTTTTAAAAGACTGAAGGAACCGCAAGTGTTAAATGGGGGGAGGGGGGAGTTCTGAACAACTGAAAGACATGAACATTTGGGAAAGGAAAACAATGTGAATGCTGGCCATTAGGACAACAATGTGAATGCTGGCCATTAGGACACAGGGTAGATAGGAGAGTTTTAAAAGACTGAAGGAAACAAAAGTGTTAAACTGGAGAAGGGGGGGGGGGGGGGAGTTATGAACGACTGAAAGACATGCAAATTTGGGACAGGAAAACAATCTCAATGCTGGCCATTAGCACACAGGGTACATAGGAGAGTTTTAAAAGACTGAAGGAACCAAAAGTGTTCGGGGGGGGGGGGGGGGGGCAAGTTCTGAATGAATGAAAGAAATGACAATTTACGAGAGGAACACAATCTGAATGCCGGCCATTTGGACACAGGGTAGATAGGACACTTAAAAAAAAAAATGAAGGACGTGAAAGTGTTACATCTTGGGGGACGGGTGAGGAGGAAAGCGGTGGGTTATCCGGATACTGGGCGTTAGGGCCACGGGGGTACAGAGACTTTTGAAAGCCTTAAGGAACCCAAAGTGTGGGGAGGAGGAGGAAAAGGAGGGGAGGGAACAGGGTGAGGGGCATTAGGAACAGGGGAGGGGGCCCTGCCACACACTCTCATTCTCACACACACACTGTCACACAGACAGTCTCACTCTATCACACACCTGCACATTCACTCTGGCTCTCTCTCTCTCAAACATACACACTCCCAGGAAAACATTGCTAGCGCCCGTTTCATTCGTTCCAGAAACGGGCCTTTTTTTACTAGTATACTATATTTGAATAAACAAACAAATATAAATGAAAATATGCAGCTTAAATTGAAACTAAAAAATATTAAAAACAGATATGTTGTTTTGAAAATATAATGTGCGTAAAAAGTAACCTTTGAAATATAAAATTCAAAAAACATGAATAAAGCAATAAAAATATACATATATAAAATATATACATTAGTGAAAAATATATATCGGTGGACTCATAAGAAACAACTAAGTGTATTGTGGCATATATCTGGACACCTATCGTGAAAGATGAAATACGGTAATAGGTTTATAAGAAGGTGATAGTACAGGAAATATGTTTTTTAATGATGCTCTTTACGTTTTTTTATGATGGTCTTTAGGTTTCTTTATGATGCTCTTCAAGTTTTTTCCACTGTTTTCTAGTCCGCACTGGAACATTGGTCGGTGGAAGTTGTCATCCATTTTCAATCTGGTGTCTTCTCGTTTTATACCTCAAAAATTGTCATATGATGTACTAGGTTTTCTTCCTTCTATGACTCTTCCTCTTTCATTGCTTCTTACATTGTACTCAATCCACAGCATGTCCATATTTCATGTACTATCACCTTCTTATAAACCCATTACCATGTTTCATTTATCTTTCACGATAGGTTTTCAGATATATGCCACAATACACTTAGTTGTTTCTTATGCGTCCACTGATATATTTTTTCACAAATGTATATTTTTTATATATGTATATTATTCCATATATGTATATTGTTTATTGCTTTATTAATGTTTTTTGAATTTTATATTTCAAAGGTTACTTTTTACTTACATTATATTTTTGAAACAACATATTTGCTTTTAATATTTTTAGGTTAAATTTTAAGCTGTGTATTTTCATTTATATGTGTTTGTTTATTCAAATATTGTATGTTTTTATATATTATTATATGAATGACATATTTATAAATGTCATTTAAGAACACCATTTGTGACCCCTGAGGCAGCTGTTTTGTTACTCCGAAACACGGACTGTGTTGGGTCCTGGATTCAAGCAACCAATAAAGCACCTTTCAAGCACTACCTCCTGAGTTGGACTTGTCTATTGGTCAACCTCTACTCTTGTTGGTTCGAAAATGCAAAGCAAACAGATGAAACGGCACAGCACAATGCAACTGAGTGTGATTTTTTGATTCAGATGTTTTTATTAACTGTTTCTCATTCCCTTTCTTATTGAACTAGCGCTCAAGATAGCTTATGATTAATTTCATTCCACACTGAACGTTATCTGTTGACAGTCCTCAAAAAGAAGAACTCATGTTGATTTTTAAGCACATAAGAACATAAGGATTGTCATACTGGGTCAAACCAATGGTCCATCTAGCCCAGTATACTGCTTCCAACAGTGGCCAATCCAGGTCACAAGTACCTGGCATAATCCCAAGAAGCAGAAAGATTCAATGCTACCAATCCCAGAGACAAGCAGTGACACAGTGATGTAGTAACACAGTAAATGACAGTAGATAAATACCTGCATGGTCCATTCAGTCTGCCCAGCATATGCACACTTAACCTTCAGCTGCCCTTGCTATTTTCAGGGTCCAGACCTCAAAAGTCTGCAGAACACTAGCTTTAATTTTGAACTACTGGAGTTGCTGTCAAAGCCCACTCCAGCCCAACCAGAGCTATCTAGCCATGACTGGGACACAGCCCAGAGAAGTCTGGCCAAATCTAGCTTTAATTCTCAACTACTGGATTTGTTGCTTAAGCACAGCTGAGCTGTCTTGATTCAATTTCTTTCAAACAGGAATCCTTTGTGCTTATCCCAAGGCATTCTTGAATCCTGTTACCCTTTTTGTCTCCACCACCTTCTGGAGAGGGCATTCCAGGCATCCACCACCCTCTCTGTGAGAAAGTACTTCCTAACATTACTCCTAAGTCAGCTTCCCTGTAACCTCAATTCATGTCCTCTGGTTCTACCACATACCCTTATTTGGAAAAGGTCGGTTTTCATATTAATACCATTCAAATATTTAAATATCTATTTCATCTCATTGTCACCCCTATCCTCCCTTTCCTCTAAGATACCATATTCAGGTCCTCAAGTCTCTTCTCATAGGTCTTTTGGCGCAAAGACTATGTAACATCATGAGAATTTTAACAGCAGTTTAAACTGTTTCAAATTCTTTATGCAGTGCAGAGTTTATTCAGTCCATTAAGTTAGTGCATCCACTGCTGGCAGCTCTGATAGCCAATAGGAAGAAGCCGCCTACATTTTATCTCAGCTCTCATCTCTAGGCTTCTATCCACTCGGCAGATAGACAGCTTGGAGCCAGCTTCAGTTGTGGCTTTTCAGTGAATCTGTTGTTTTTTTCCTGTTCCTACACCTGTCAGGAAGTCACATGTTCACACTAGAAGCTTCCAGAGAGAGAGAGAGAGTAGAAGCCTCTGGAAATTTAAGGAAGGGTAGAAGGGTTAATGAAAATTTGGGGAAGAGTCTAGTGCCAGCAGAGACCTCCGCCCTTATGTGTTACAAGCTCCCTGCTTGCCCACCAAATTTGTCTTGTGTTCCATCTCTCGCCTTTCACCCATACCAAGAAGAAGATCCTGCCTGTCCAGCCCGATGCAGTAATCTGAAAGCAGAATTAGCCTGCCATACGCCCGTGGGTTAGGGTTACCATATTTTGCCCTCTGAAAAAGAGGACACATGTCATGCCCCTGTCCCGCCCACACCACGCCCCTTTTGAATCCTCGCCCTGCCCTTTCACGCTCTCACCCCGCCCCCTGTCACATATTTCCCTTCCCCCCCGGGTCACATATTCCCCTCCCCTGTCAACTCCCCTCCCCCAGGTCACATATTCCCCTCCCCTGCCCCCCGTCACCTCCCCTCCCCTTACTTACTATCTACTGCCCTGGTGGTCTAGTGACCTCTTCGGGGCAGGAAAGAGCCCCATCTTTCCTGCCTGGAGCACTGCCCGTGCCCTGCATCCTGTTGCCGTGACGGTCTCGAGATTCAAAATGGCCACCGAGAGTTGAAGTCTCGCGAGGCCGCTTCAATTCTCGGCTGCAAATTTGAATCCCGAGACCGTCACACAGCAACAGGATGCACTAGACCACCAGGGCAGTAGATAGTAAGGAAGGGCAGGGGAGGCTAGGATAGGTCCGCCGCCCGCCCACCCGTTTGTCCAGAAATCCGGACAAATGGGCAGACTGGCAAAACTCGCCCGGACGCCTAGACATATCCTCAAAAAGAGGACATGTCCGGGTAAATCCGGACGTATGGTAACCCTACCATGGGTTGGCACTAATTGGCATTTGCTAAAGGAGCAAAGATTCAAAGACCAAAGGACAAGTAACAGACCCAAAATCTGATTTATAGCTTGTTTTAGTGGGAAGGTATGTGGACCCTTTCCACCCCTATGTAGTCCAAGGAAGAAGGAGAGAGGATTCATTCAGGATACCAATTTTGTCTTCCAGGCATCCTGATATTTCACCCATGTCAGGCAGGAGGAGAAAATAATTATTTACCATCTGATAGTTTCATCACTGCAGAGCCACAGTGTCTATCATCTAGCCACCAAGAAACCTGTAAGTGTTTACCAAATAATTAAATTTTAATCACAGATAACGTCTGCTTAAGTGTACCAGTAAGTGAACTGTACAAAGCCAAGCCAAACCTTCACCAAATCAGGGTGTGGTTTGAGTAACAACAAGGAGAATAATGAGAAGTTGTTTGTAATTTTTGTGCTTGATTGGAAGCGAAGGGAAAGCTATTGTAAATAGTTGACCATCTGTATTGAAATGGTTGAAGCTGTACTCTCGCCAACTGAAGGACAGTAAAGGTTCTGGTTTTCAGCAAAAGAGCAGGTGTGTTCTACGTCATTGTGAGAATGTGAGAAAGTCTGGTGCAGAACTTGCTCGGCCTCCTAGGTATATCCTAGGTCCCAACAAATAAATAATAGTGTGCACCCCTGCTGTCCACCTATCCTGGGCATAATCAAGGCAGCTGCCTAGACCAACTCAACCAAGGGGTTACACCTATATCATTTTTGTCACTTTTCTCTGAACCGCTTCAAATCTTTTTATGTCCTTAGCAAATTATGACCTCCAAATCTGAACACAATACTCCAAGTGGGTCCTCACAAATGGCTTGTACAGGGGCATCAACACTTCCTTTCTTCTGCTGGTTATACCTCTCTCTATGCAGCCCAACATCCTTCTGACTATGGTCACCGCCTTGTCACAATGTTTTGCCACCTTGATATCCTTGGACACTATCCCCCCAAGGTCTTTCTCCTGAGCTGTGCTTATTAGTCTCTTTCCTCCAACCTCATAAGAACATAAGAGAAGCCATACTGGGTCAGACCAATGGTCCATCTAGCCCAGTATCCTGTTTCCATCATCCCTTTGCAGGATGATCAATATTGCTTCCTCTTTTCCCCAGGTTCCCTGCATTTCAGTCACTTTAATATTGTTATTCACATAAAGCACTACTCATCCACCCCTTCGGTCTTCCCTTTCCTTTCTAAAAAAGATTATACTACTTAACTTATAGCCCGGTATTGTGGCGCCCATACATGGGTTCATTGAACCATGTCTCTATGATATCAACAATATGCAAGTCTGCCTCAAACCTCAAGGCTTACAAATCCTGAACCTTTTTTACTTAGACTGTGAGCATTGTAAAGAGTATGTAGGCAGCTCTGGGGAACAGAAAGAAAAGAGGAGAGCAAGAAACTACAACTCCCCGCATGCATCAGGGGAACCCTGGGCTAAGCAAGAATACCCCCGTTACAGGCAGGCATTCCCCAGGAAAGAACTAGAAATAAGGAACTACAACTCCCAGCATGCCCAAAGGGAACTTGGGGATAAGAGAAACTATGTGCATTCCCAGGAGTCACCAGAGGAGGGCCGCAGGGGAAGGAGTAAGGCTGATTCTCCAACCTGGTGGAAGAGGTGGTGGAACAAGTGGGTGGAGAAAGAAGGGACTCCAAAGAACTTTAATGAAGAAAAGGGTGAGCAGCTGGGAGAGGGGCGGGGTGAAGAGAATATGGATTGGGCTCCTGAGGAGAGAGAGGCAGAGAGTGAGCCTTGCCCTATGGAGTTGACTGAACCGGAGAGCGCCCTGGAAGAGCCGATGGACTTTTCAGCTCTGGCTCAGCGAAAGCCAAGGAAGTAGCGGGGCCAAGCCGGGTCAAGCGGGAGGAGGTCAGGTAGGAGTGTGACTGACCAAGAGGGTGGGACCCTAGGCTTTGAGCCCGCGCAGAGCCATTGTGTTTTTGAAAGCTTGGCTAGAACTGAACTGTGTTTTGAAAGCCTGGCTAAACTGAGCTGTGTTTTGAAAGCTTGGCTAGAACTGAACTGTGTTTTGAAAGCCTGGCTAGAACTGAACTGTGTTTTGGAAAGCTTGGCTAGAACTGAACTGTGTTTTGAAAGCCTGGCTAAACTGAGCTGTGTTTTGAAAGCCTGGCTAGAACTGAACTGTGTTTTGGAAAGCTTGGCTAGAACTGAACTGTGTTTTGAAAGCCTGGCTAAACTGAGCTGTGTTTTGAAAGCCTGGCTAGAACTGAACTGTGTTTTGGAAAGCTTGGCTAGAACTGAACTGTGTTTTGAAAGCCTGGCTAAACTGAGCAGTGGGGTAAAGCTTGGCTAAAAGTGAACTGTGTTTTGGAAAACCCCGCTACACTGAACAGGGTATTTTTCTTTTTTTTATTATTATTTGCTGCTACTCTCCCCCAGGAGGGAGGGAGAGGAAGCAGCTGTGGAAGCCTGGACTGGGAAACTAACCGGCTTGAGAAAGGTGAACGATAACTGTGCTTTGTTTTGTGTTTTGGTGCCACAACTGAGGGAAGGAGGGAAGCCCCTCCTATGCAATAAAAAGCTTCATTGTTCTGAGAAAAAAAAAGGAGCAGTACTGGAGGGTGTTCTTCAGGTTGTGGAGAGCTGCAAACGCTGAGAAAAGGGGGATCCACTTTACAATTGGTGTCAGGAGTGGGTTCGCTTCGCGGACCTGTCGCTCGAGGAGGCCAAAGCCAGCAGGACAGAAAAGCCCGACGGAGGGGCCAACGCTGAGAAAGGCGCAGACCCGTCTGGGGTTCCGGTAAGCGGGGCCTAGATTGGGGGAAATAAAGGGATCCTAGTAAAGGGGAAACATAAGTAGTGAAGCCGCACTTGGAGGTGTCCTCTGTTTTTTTTCCCCCACCAGGAGTCGCTGTTCCGGAGCAAGGATGGACCCCAAGGAGATCTTCGCTTGGATGATGATGCAGTTCCAGAAACAGCAAGAACTGACGGGGAGGATGGTGGAAGACTCCTTGACGGCGGCACGAGAGCAGCAACAACCAGTGCTGAATATGCTCCAGGACTTTTTTCAGCGAGGGATCGAGGCTCCCAGGGGCGGTGGAGCCGGAGCAACTGGACAGGGGCCAGGAGGAAGCGGTGCGGTAGGACCTTTATCCCTGAACTCACTTACTTGGGGAAAGTTGTCTGAGCAGGATAATGTAGATGATTTCCTGACCACCTTCGAGAGGGTGGCAGTGGCCGCAGGATGGCCACAAGAGCAGTGGGCCATGCGGTTAGTGCCTTCATTATCTGGGGAGGCTCTAGGAGCCTTTAGAGACTTGGCTCCTGGGGACGCTGCCAACTATGGGAGGTTGAGAGAGGCCATTAAAGACCGGTATGGACTGAGTACCCAGGCTTATAGGCGTAAGTTTCGGTCCACTAAATGGGAGAAGGGGGAAACCCCTAAATCGGTGGCCACTAAACTGAGGGACTTGGTAAAAAAATGGTTGGAACCTGAGCGCCACACCCCGGGAGAGATTCTTCAAGAATTGGTAGTGGAGCAATTCCTGCAGGGCCTTCCCAGGGAGATTAGGGCAGGATTGGTCCAAAGGGGCTGTAAGACGGTGGAGGCCGTGACAGCCGGGTTGGAATGTTATTTGGAAGCCCAACATTGGGGAGGACCCGACCTGGAGGGTGGGAAACCCCGACCTGGGGGAGGCTGGGGTTCCAAAAGTTCCTTCTTTAAGACAGATCCCCAGGGGGGGAAACCCGATTACGGCTGGGGTGGTAAAAAGCCCGTAGTGCCCTCAGGCCCTGGAAAAAAGGCCCCCTCGTATGAAGGAAAAATCTGTTATAAGTGTGGGAAGACTGGGCACTTCCGGAGGGATTGCCCAGGTCGAGAGGGATGGACCTCGCAGGTTGCCCAAGGGTTTAGGCCTCGGTATACTGCTAAGGTGGAGGTTGAGGGTTTACCGATTGTAGCCATGTTAGACTCCGGGGCAGACCAGTCCATGATCTCTAGGAGGTTATGGGAACAAATAAGAAAGAGGAGGACAGGAGGTAAGGATACCTATGAGGGAGCAGTGGCTATTCAATGTATACATGGGGCCAGTACTCGTTATACCCTCCATAGGGTTCACGTGAAGGGGCCCACAGGGGAGATAGAGATAGCCATTGCCGTTCTGCCCAGACTGCCACAGGAAATGATTTTGGGAAGGGACTGGTCCCCCTTTACCGAGTGTATTAGTGAAAAAAGAGTGTTGGTCACTACCCGCTCTCAGGCTCGGCGAGACCCTGAGGCTGAGGAAGAGGGAATAGGAGGTATTTTTCCTTTTCAAGGGGAGGTCTTAGGGGAGCCGGGAAAAGAGAGAAAGGGGAAAGCTTTGAAAAAAAAGGAGCAGAGGGGCAGACGGGAGGCCTTGGAGCAGGCAAAAAAAGAAAGTTATCTGCCAGTAGCCCCGAAAGAATTGAGCGAGCAGTTTCCCCAGTTTCATAGGGAGCAGGCCACGGACCCTACTTTAGAATATGCCTGGGAACGGGCCCGACAGGGGGCGGGCCAGGAAGCCCCGGGTTCATGATAGAGGGGGACATTCTATATCGCAGGGTACCCAATTGGGAGAACTCTGAAGTGGGGAGACAGCTAGTAGTCCCCCAAGCTTTCCATCCCCTAGTAGTAAGGCTCGCGCATGATCACCCTTTGGGGGGGCATAAGGGCTCCCAAGCTACCCTGACTCAGATATTGGGCCGGTTTTATTGGCCAGGAGTTTATGGGGAGGTGGAGAGGTATTGCAAGTCCTGCCCCAACTGTCAGAAGGTGGCAGACCGGCTACCGCCTAAGGCACCTTTAAAACCCCTTCCTAGAGTGGAACAACCGGGGAGGAGAATCGCAATGGATATTATTGGCCCGGTAACAAAATCTCAAAGAGGCTTCCTCTATGTTTTAGTGGTTATGGATATGGCCACTAGGTACCCCTGGGCCATACCTTTGAGAAGCATATCAGCGAAGGGCATTGCCAGGGAACTGATAAAAATCTTTTGTGAGGTGGGATTCCCCCAAGAAGTTTTGACTGACAGGGGGTCCAACTTTATGTCAAGTACCTTAAGGCAAGTGTGGGAGGCTTTTGGGATCCAGCATATCCGTACAGCGGCCTACCATCCGCAAACAAATGGGATGGTGGAACGTTTTAATAGAACTTTAAAGGGTATGTTAAAGAAAGCCTTAGGCGAGGATAGGACAGGTTGGGACCAGCTGTTGCCCTTCATGCTATATGCCTACAGGGAGAAGGTGCAGGACTCCTTAGGTGTTTCGCCTTATGAACTAATGTTTGGCCGGAGGCCCAGGGGAATTTTAGATATATTGCAGGAGCACTGGGTACCCCCGGACACCTCCGATCAGTCAGTGGTCGAATACCTACAGGATCTGAGGACCAGATTAGATAAGTTACAGGAATATTCTCAGGATAGGCTTGAACAGAGCCAAAATCGTCAAAAGGAATATTATGATAAGGGTACTCGTGAGAGGGAGTTTGTAATAGGAGATAGGGTCCTTATCCTAATCTCGGAGGATCCTCATAAGTTTGCCTCTAGGTGGAAGGGTCCCTGGGTGGTGAGGAGGAGACTAGGGCCTCTTACATATGAGGTGGCGAACGAAAAGGGGCAGGTCCAACCCTTCCATGTTAACCTGATGAAACCCTGGGTAGCAAGGGTAGGCTTTCAGACCCGGGGGGAGGAAAAGGAGGGAGAGGAGTTGGGACCGCAAATAAGAGATATTTTCAAGCCCGGTGAACCAGGGGTTAATCCCCGGTTGACACAAGTACAAAAGAAAGAGATAGGAAGGCTCCTGAAAGGGTTTGAGGATGTGTTGACGGCCTGCCCTGGAAATACTCACCTAGTGGAGCATGACATCATAACGGAAAGGGGTAAAGTAGTTTGGCAAAAGCCATATAGACTGTCCCCCATGAAAAGGAGGGAGGTGATAAAACAGGTCCAGGAAATGTTAGACTTCGGGGTAATCGAAGAGTCAAATAGCCCCTGGTCAAGCCCAGTGGTGTTAGTACCAAAACCCGAAGGGGAGTGGAGATTCTGCATAGATTTCCGCCAGCTTAATAATATCTCTCAAGCAGATGCATATCCCATGCCCTATATTGAGGAGCTGGTGGACAGGCTAGGATCTGCACAATATCTCACCACCCTGGACTTGACAAAAGGGTACTGGCAGATTCCCCTGACGCCAGGGGCGCAAGCTAAGACCGCCTTTAGTACGCCCATAGGCCTGTACCAGTTCAAAAGATTGCCCTTTGGCCTTAATTCAGCAGCTGCAAGTTGCCAGAGGTTGCTGGACAGGGTTCTCCGACCACATCAGGCATATGCCGCCGCATATATGGATGATGTGGTAATACATAGTGGAGACTGGAACACCCATTTAAACCAGGTAGAGGCAGTGCTGCAGGCTTTTAGGGAGGCAGATCTCACCCTGAACCCCAAAAAATGTTATTTTGCGCAGTACCGGGTGAAGTATTTAGGGTATAATGTGGGAAGGGGAGAGGTCCGGCCCTTATTGAATAAGGTTAAAAGCATCCAAGAGTTTCCCAGACCAAACACCAAGAAACAATTGCGTAGATTCCTGGGGATGGTAGGGTATTACCGCAGGTTCATCCCTCATTTTTCCGCAATGGCCACTCCCTTAACTGACATGCTGAGAGGGAAGAATCCGGACCACTTGAGGTGGGGAGCGGAGGAGTTGAGGGCATTTGAACAGATGCAGAGGGCCCTGTGCCAGGAACCTGTGCTGAAGGCAGTTGATTTTGAAAAGCCCTTTGTCCTTCAAACAGATGCTTCGGGGAGGGGGTTAGGAGCAGTGCTATCCCAAGAGCATGAAGGGGAGGAACACCCGGTGCTCTACCTAAGCCGTAAGCTCCTGCCTCATGAGGAGCATTACTCCACCATAGAAAAGGAGTGTTTGGCCATACGATGGGCCGTGCAGGAGTGTAGTGTATATTTAGAAGGGAGAAAATTTAAGCTGGTAACGGACCATGCTCCCTTGAAATGGCTGAGTCTGATGAAGAATAATAATGGGAGACTAATGCGCTGGTATTTAGCGTTACAGCCTTTCCAATATTCCGTGGAGCATCGCCCCGGGCGATGTTTAGGAAATGTTGATGCCCTGTCCCGGGTAGAGGAGGAGAATGAGAAAGAATGGGGGGATAGAAGTTTAAGGGGGGGGGGGGGGTATGTAAAGAGTATGTAGGCAGCTCTGGGGAACAGAAAGAAAAGAGGAGAGCAATAAACTACAACTCCCCGCATGCATCAGGGGAACCCTGGGCTAAGCAAGAATACCCCCGTTACAGGCAGGCATTCCCCAGGAAAGAACTAGAAATAAGGAACTACAACTCCCAGCATGCCCAAAGGGAACTTGGGGATAAGAGAAACTATGTGCATTCCCAGGAGTCACCAGAGGAGGGCCGCAGGGGAAGGAGTAAGGCTGATTCTCCAACCTGGTGGAAGAGGTGGTGGAACAAGTGGGTGGAGAAAGAAGGGACTCCAAAGAACTTTAATGAAGAAAAGGGTGAGCAGCTGGGAGAGGGGCGGGGTGAAGAGAATATGGATTGGGCTCCTGAGGAGAGAGAGGCAGAGAGTGAGCCTTGCCCTATGGAGTTGACTGAACCGGAGAGCGCCCTGGAAGAGCCGATGGACTTTTCAGCTCTGGCTCAGCGAAAGCCAAGGAAGTAGCGGGGCCAAGCCGGGTCAAGCGGGAGGAGGTCAGGTAGGAGTGTGACTGACCAAGAGGGTGGGACCCTAGGCTTTGAGCCCGCGCAGAGCCATTGTGTTTTTGAAAGCTTGGCTAGAACTGAACTGTGTTTTGAAAGCCTGGCTAAACTGAGCTGTGTTTTGAAAGCTTGGCTAGAACTGAACTGTGTTTTGAAAGCCTGGCTAGAACTGAACTGTGTTTTGGAAAGCTTGGCTAGAACTGAACTGTGTTTTGAAAGCCTGGCTAAACTGAACTGTGTTTTGAAAGCCTGGCTAAACTGAGCTGTGTTTTGAAAGCCTGGCTAGAACTGAACTGTGTTTTGGAAAGCTTGGCTAGAACTGAACTGTGTTTTGAAAGCCTGGCTAAACTGAGCAGTGGGGTAAAGCTTGGCTAAAAGTGAACTGTGTTTTGGAAAACCCCGCTACACTGAACAGGGTATTTTTCTTTTTTTTATTATTATTTGCTGCTACTCTCCCCCAGGAGGGAGGGAGAGGAAGCAGCTGTGGAAGCCTGGACTGGGAAACTAACCGGCTTGAGAAAGGTGAACGATAACTGTGCTTTGTTTTGTGTTTTGGTGCCACAACTGAGGGAAGGAGGGAAGCCCCTCCTATGCAATAAAAAGCTTCATTGTTCTGAGAAAAAAAAAGGAGCAGTACTGGAGGGTGTTCTTCAGGTTGTGGAGAGCTGCAAACGCTGAGAAAAGGGAGATCCACTTTACAGCATTTGTGCTCATTGTTTTCCATCTGTTGCTAAGGAATGGTTTGTTATATCAACTTTATCATCCCCTGCATTGTCATGCTTTTGATGGGGGACACTTCCTGAATGCCCCTGCTTCCTACTTATTCCCCCCCCCCCCCTTCTAGTTTAAATGGCTAGAAAAATACTGTCTGAACTTCTCCCCATGGATCTCTTTTTTCCTGCCACAGAAAGATGTAGCCCATCATTACAGTAGAGCCTTTTGAAACCTTCTCGTTGACACCAGATTTTAAGCTACTTATTAAAAAACTAGTAAAACATGCCCATTTCTTGCACAAATGAAACGGGCGCTAGCACGGTTTCCTTCTGAACCTCCCCCCCTCCCTACTCACCCCTTCGGCATTCCTAAGGCACTGACCGCCATTGTTGCGGTCTTCGGCACGCCACCTTCTATCTTCTGATTCGTTGGTTGTGAAGCCACTGACGCCATTGCTCCGCCCTCGATGTCATCACGTTTGACGCGAGGGCAGGGCCCCAACACAGTGTTTTCGGTGGCTTCACCACCACGAAGGCTTCGAAATGGAAGGAAGTGCCCGGAGGACCTGACAGTGACGTCAGTGTCCTCAGAACGTTGAGGGTGAGTTTTATTATATAGGATGTCTCTGTATTATGTAGTCATTCCTCTCCCTTTCCATAGGTGGGTAGTAGTTTAGAAATTAAATTTGCTGATGACACAAAGTTATTCAAAGTCATTAACTCGCGACAGGATTGTGAAAAATTACAAGAGGACCTTACGAGACTGGGAGACTGGGCGGCTAAATGGCAGATGACGTTTAATGTGAGCAAGTGCAAGGTGATGCATGTGGGAAAAAAGAACCCAAATTATAGCTACGTCATGCAAGGTTCCACGTTAGGAGATACGGACCAAGAAAGGGATCTGGGTGTCGTCGTCGATAACACACTGAAACCTTCTGCTCAGTGTGCTGCTGCGGCTAGGAAAGCGAATAGAATGTTGGGTATTATTAGGAAAGGTATGGAAACAGGTGTGAGGATGTTATAATGCTGTTGTATCGCTCCATGGTGCGACCGCACCTTGAATATTGTGTTCAATTCTGGTCGCCGCATCTCAAGAAAGATATAGTAGAATTGGAAAAGGTGCAGCGAAGGGCGACTAAAATGATAGCGGGGATGGGACGACTTCCCTATGAAGAAAGACTAAGGAGGCTAGGGCTATTCAGCTTGGAGAAGAGACGGCTGAGGGGAGACATGATAGAGGTATATAAAATAATGAGTGGAATGGAACAGGTGGATGTGAAGCGTCTGTTCACGCTTTCCAAAAATACTAGGACTAGGGGGCATGCGATGAAACTACAGTGTAGTAAATTTAAAACAAATCTGAGAAAATGTTTCTTCACCCAACGTGTAATTAAACTCTGGAATTCATTGCCGGAAAATGTGGTGAAGGCGGTTAGCTTAGCAGAGTTTAAAAAGGGGTTGGACGGTTTCCTAAAGGACAAGTCCATAAACCGCTACTAAACAGACTTGGAAAAATCCACAATTCCAGGAATAACATGTATAGAATGTTTGTATGTTTGGGAAGCTTGCCAGGTGCCCTTGGCCTGGATTGGCCGCTGTTGTGGACAAGATGCTGGGCTCGATGAACCCTTGGTCTTTTCCCAGTATGGCATTAATTATGTACTTATGTACTTATGTAACCTACAGCCCCTCCCCCAACCTCTGGAAGACTCTCTGTACTCCAAGTGTGCTATTGTTAGGCAGATCATTTACTGTTGGTGCCACTCAGTATTTGGTTGTAGTTTCTGCTAGCTGAGAAGCTCGAAAGGCATTTCACTTGGTTTGGACACCGGGACTGTGTTTTCAAGACAATGCCTCTGATAATGAAGTCACCTAGCAGCAAGAATTTTATTTATTTTTTTTTTTTTCATCTGATTTATCAGTAGTTTGGGGGTGACTTTTGGTCTGAGTTATCTTCTTGGTCACTGGCTCTACCTCAGTTCTTAATTTAAGAACATCATAATGCTCCAGTGTAGCAAAATAATTAGACAGAGGCCATAGATAGGAGGGAGAATACCTTTCAGGCTTTTTTTCTAAAGAGAAGGGCGCCCCATCTTCCGACAAAAATCGGGAGATGGGAGTACTTCTTCCAGGGTCGCCTAAATCGGCATAATCGAAAGCCGATTTTGGGCGCCCTCAACTGCTTTCCATCGCGGGGACAACCAAAGTTCATGGAAGCGTGTCGGCAGCATTGAGAAGGCAGGACTGGGGCATGCTTAACACATGGACGTCCTCGGCCGATAATGGAAAAAAGAAGGGTATCCCTGACGAGCACTTGGGCAAATTCACTTGGTCCATTTTTCTTGCGACCAAGCCGTGAAAAGGTGCCCGAACTGACCAGATGATCACCGGAGGGAATCGGGGATGACCTCCCCTTACTCCCCCAGTGGTCATCAACCCCCTCCCACACTCAAAGAAAAAAATTAAAAAACGTTTTTGCCAGCCTCTATGCCAGCCTCAAATGTCATACCCAGCTCCATGACAGCAGTATGCAGGTCCCTGGAGCAGTTTTAGTGGGTGCAGTGCACTTCAGGCAGGCGGACCCAGGCCCATCCCCCCCTACCTGTTACACTTGTGGTGGTAAATGTGAGCCCTTCAAAACCCACCAGAAACCCACTGTACCCACATGTAGGTGCCCCCCTTCACCACTTAGGGCTATGGTAGTGGTGTACAGTTGTTGGGAGTGGGTTTGGGGGGCTCAGCACACAAGGTAAGGGAGCTATGCACCTGGGAGCAATTTTTGAAGTCCACTGCAGTGCCCCCTAGGGTGCCAGGTTGGTGTCCTGGCATGTCAGGGGGACCAGTGCACTACGAATGCTGGCTCCTCTCATGACCAAACGGCTTGGATTTGGTAGTTTTTGAGATGGGCATCTTCAGTTTCCATTATCGCCGAAAACCAGGACAACCATCTCTAAGGTCGACCTAAATGTTGAGATTTGTACGTCCCCGACCGTATTATCGAAACAAAAGATGGCCGCCCATCTTGTTTCAATAATATGGGTTTCCCCGTCCCTTCATGGAGCCATCCTGCGAGGATGGCCCCAGGAAAACTTGGGCACCCCGTTCGATTATGCCCCTCCACGTGTCACAAGCTTAATCTATTTGAGCCAACTGTAACCCATCTATTCTTAGCTTTCCTTATCTTGTGGCACTGGGGATGGTAAAGTTGGTTCTCAGTGATGTTGTCCTGGATTAATTAAAGCCAGGGTCCACTGCTAGTTCCCTGATGGTCCAGTGTGGTGTTTCGGGTAGGTGTGAACCCCACTAGCGACTCCAAGTTGAAATGGCTAGCGTGAGCTTTGGTGGTAGTCTTACATTACTACGTCTAGAGGTCAGCCTTCCATGTAAGACTGTGTTCAGGGGTTAAATATTGTCATTAAATCCTGCCAACATATCAATTTATGTATCACATTTGTACCCCACATTTTCCCACCTTTTTGCAGGCTCAATGTTGCTTACATCAAACCGTAGAGGCAATCACCAAACTGGTAAATTTACAAATACAATATAGTGTAGTGATCAGGGAGCATTAAAAGAACAGGGTATACAGGGAAAAAGGAGGGAAGGTTAAGAGTGTCCAAAATGGTCCATTCATTTCCCTTGCTCAAAGCACACCTCTTCAATGTCGCCTTCAGCACCTAAACACCTGCCTCTATTCAAGAAATCTAGACTACCCCAACTTGACATTTCGTCCTTTAGATGGTAAGCTCCTTTGAGCAGGGACTGTCCTTCTTCGTTAAACTGTATAGCGCTGCATAACCCTAGTAGCTCTTTAGAAATGTTAAGTAGTAGTAGTGTTGCAGGATGTAGGGACGTATGTTGAATCCTTGGGATAGGCCTTTCCAAATAAGCTAGTCTTGAGTGATTTCCTGAAATTAAGACGATTGTGAATAGTTTTTACAGCTTTTGGCAGTGCATTCCATAGTTGAGTACTAATAAAGGAGAAGGTGGAAGCATAAGTGGATTTATATTTGAGGCCGTTGCAGCTAGGGTAATGAAGGTTTAAGTATGAACGGGATGATCTGGATGTATTCCTGGAAGGTAGGTTAATTAAGCTGGTCATGTATCCTGGGGCTTCTGCGTAAAGAGGGTACAGATTTTGAAGATGATTCGCTCCTTAATTGGAAACCAATGCACTTTCTCTCGAAGAGGTTTAGCACTATCGAATTTGGACTTACCATAAATTAATCTGGCTGCAGTGTTTTGGGCGGTCTGAAGTTTCTTTGTAATTTGTTCTTTACAACCTGCGTAAATTCCATTGCAGTAGTCTAAGTGGCTTAATACCATTGATTGTATTAGATTACGAAATACTTCTCTTGGGAAGAAAGGTTTAATTCATTTAAGTTTCCACAACGAGAAGAATATTTTCTTTGTAGTGGAACTTAATTGGCTTTCAAGTGATAGTTACACCAAGTATTTTTAGGCTCTCTGAGATTGGGAGGGTAAGTTCTGGGGTAATTAGAGTTGAAGGTTTGGACTTATTGTGTTGAGATGAAAGGATAAGGCAGTGCATTTTCTCAGTATTCAGTTTAAATTGAAAAGAGTTTGCCCATAGGTTCATGGTGTTCAGACAAAGATTAGTTTCATGTTCACCACGTGCAGAGGAGAAGCCTTTACTGGGTCATAACCACAGACTCCTGCAGAGCACACCCAGTGCCAGGTAGTAGTCATGGCCGAGTGGTTAAGGCGATGGACTCGAAATCCATTGGGGTCTCCCTGCGCAGGTTCAAATCCTGCTGACTATGTGGCAGCAAGGTTGTCTTACTAGTAGAATTTTGATTTTTATACCCCCTTGTGGGAGGGAAGTCTTATAGTTCACGTGGCCAACTCCCTTCACGTATCTGTAAACACTGAAGCTGCAGTCCAGCAAAGCACAAAAGGATTTCAAGCTATTTTCTACTGAGATCAGACCATGCCAAATGGAACATCTCAACAAGTCATGCCACCAACCAAATCTGAAGCAAGTTCCTGTGGGAAAAAGCTTTTCAGATCATATCGCTAGTTTTTTTTCGACTGCAAAAACCTTTTGCAGAAAGCACTGGCGAATAATAGAGCACAACTCAGTGCACAGGAACTCAAACTAGATGGTGTAGGTAAACATCTCGCAACCTAAGGAGTCGCAGCAATCCAGCGTCAATGGCACGGAGTCTGGCCTAAAAATGTCTTGAAAAACTGCATGTGTGAACATAAAATCTCCTCGCTGCCCAAGAGGTAATCTGCAAGAATCACTGTAAACCAGTACTGTACATTTTGAAAGCAGAAGGAGCAGAGGGTTGTAGAAGGTACACAGCGGGACGTTTTAAGGGTGTATTGATCTAGTATATCTATGCATATGTTATGTTACTCCAGTTTATGAGGAAATATTGTTGTACCTTTTGTAGTATCATCAATAAAAATGTTGAAATATAAAAAACGGTGGCCATTTTGAACGTCAGCAGGGGGAAAATTCAGAAAAACAAGATGATAGGGTGGGTTTCTGTGTTGGATACATCATATTAGCAAGTAGAGAAGCCAGTTAGAACCATTTAAAGCTAACAGCTAAGTTTTTTTATATACAGGGTACCATGGATGCCGAAATAATATGCCGCTTCTGAGGGAGCCTGACGTGAAACGGTGTAATACTGTATTGCGCATCAGCTACATGACAGAGATAAGTATAGTTCTCAAAGTTTCAACTGAGTAAAGTAAAGTTTTTATTATAAAAGAAAATGATAAAATAAAGTCTGGAGAAGAACAGTCCCTTGATTTGAAGACTTGAAGATAACAATAAAACAAATACGGAGGGGTTTTTTAAGGACTTGTGAGGAAATTGCTCAGTTACTAGTCCAACAACTGAGCAGCACTGGCGTAGCAGGGGGGGCTGCCACCTGGGGCGGGGCGGTTCACCGTTGCACCCCCCCCCCCCCGGGTGCAGCACGATGACATCCCCCCCCGGCGCATCGACACCCCCCGACCAGCTCCCGCACCCTACCTTTAAAAAGAATGTCGGAATCCGAGGCGAGGCGCAGCCCCTCGCGCCTGCCCTGCACGTAAAAGAAATGTGGACCGTCGGGCCTTCTCTCGCTCTGTCTGTCCCGCCCTTGCGGAAATAGGAAGTTGCGTCAGCGGATTCTGATATTCTTTTAAAAGGTAGGGTGCGGGAGCTGGTCGGGGGGTGTCGACGTGCCGAGGGGGGGAGCTGACAGGGAGCACCCCCCCCCCCCCCGAGCTGGCACCCAGGGCGGACCGCCCCTCCCGCCACCCCCCTTGCTACGCCACTGCTGAGCAGCTCAGATTCTGAGCTTCTGAAGTCCTTTTTCCTCCATTTTGTAAAAGTCTTCATATAGATAAGGATTTAGTATTACTTAAATATTACTTGCACTATTGGAGAGTGATAGTATTCTAACAGCAAGTCCATAACCAGCTTGGAGAGTTAAAAGAAATAATGATTGCTCCCTGCTTTATTACAGAATGCAATGCATAGGGTTGCTTTTAGAATCATTCACTAAAAATGAACCTTACATAAGTACATAAGTATTGCCACACTGGGACAGACCAAAGGTCCATCGAGCCCAGCATCTTGTTTCCAACAGTGGCCAATCCAGGTCACAAATACCTGGCAAGATCCCAAAAGAGTACAAAACATTTTATACTGCTTATCCCAGAAATAGTGGATTTTCCCCAAGTCCATTTAATAACGATCTATGGACTTTTCCTTTAGGAAGCTGTCCAAACCTTTTTTTAAACTCCGCTAAGCTAACCACCTTTACCACATTTTCTGGCAACGAATTCCAGAGTTTAATTACATAGTAACATAGTAGATGATGGCAGAAAAAGGCCTGCTTGGTCCATCCAGTCTGCCCAACAAGATAACTCATATTTGCTGCTTTTTGTGTATACCCTACTTTGATTTGTACCTGTGCTCTTCAGGGCACAGACTGTATAAGTCTGCCCCACCTCCCAACCACCGGCTCTGGCACAGGCACAGACTGTATAAGTCTGCCCAGCACTATCCTCACCTCCCAACCACCAGCCCTGCCTCCCAACCACCGGCTCTGGCACAGACCGTATAAGTCTGCCCAGCACTATCCTCACCTCCCAACCACCAGCCCTGCCTCCCAACCACCGGCTCTGGCACAGACCGTACAAGTCTGTCCAGCACTATCCCCGCCTCCCAACCACCAGTCCCGCTTCCCACCACCGGCTCTGGCACAGACCGTATAAGTCTGCCCAGCCCTATCCCCGCCTCCCAACCACCAGCCCCGCCTCCCGATCTTGACTAAGCTCCTTATTCTTATTCTTGACCATGCAAATGCAGTCCTACATATTTATGTAACTTAAATATAACATGAAATAGCTGGGCCACCAGGGGAAAAGTACCAGAAGTACTTGTTAACAATCATTTATCTATTAATTATTTTTCACATTACAATTGAAGTGATGTAGAACATCTCAGGTACCTTTTCCAGTCCTTCTTCCTTCAGACTGATCACGTCCAAGTCAAAATCTGTCCTTAAACCGTTGGTTTTGTTGAATGTAATCCTGCCTGTCAAACCTTCCCAGTGGGCCTAAATTAAAAGAAGGAAAAGAATTTCATATGCAAGATACAAAATAATTAAACAACAACAACAAAAAAACACTATTGAATTTCTGCCAGAACGAGAAGCATCATTTATTTAAATAATTTACCGTAATACCCAATGTGCAAAAAAAAAAATAATAATAATCAGTTCATTCATACACTACAGTAATTCTCAGTGGCTTTAACTGATTTTTTGTTACATTTGTACCCCATGCTTTCTCACTCATGGAAGGCCCAATGTGGCAATGGAGGGTTAAGTGACTCGCCCAGAGTCACAAGGAGCTGCTTGTGCATGAAGTGGGAATCAAACTCAGTTCTTCAGTTCCCCAGGACCAAAGTCCACCACCCTAACCACTAGGCCACTCCTCCACTGTTGCTACTATTTGAGATTCTACTTGGAATGTTGCTATTCCACTAGAAGTCGGCCCTTGCAGATCACCAATGTGGCCGCGCAGGCTTCTGCTTCTGTGAGTCTGACGTCCTGCACGTATGTGCAGGACGTCAGACTCACAGAAACAGAAGCCTGCGCAGCCTTCTACATGGAGCTAGTGGAATAGCAACATTCCATGTAGAATCTCCAATAGTAGCAACATTCCATGTAGAATCTCCAATAGTATCTATTTTATTTTTGTTACATTTGTACCCCGCACTTTCCCACTCATGGCAGGCTCAATGCGGCTTACATATTGTATACAGGTACTTATTTGTACCTGGGGCAATAGGGAGGGTTAAGTGACTTGCCCAGAGTCACAAGGAGCTGCCTGTGCCTGAAGTGGGCATTGAACTCAGTTTCTCAGGACCAAAGTCCACCACCCTAACCACTAGGCCACTCCTCCACTGTTGCTACTATTTGAGATTCTACATGGAATGTTGCTATTCCACTAGCAACATCGGCCCTTGCAGATCACCAATGTGGCCGCGCAGGCTTCTGCTTCTGTGAGTCTGACGTCCTGCACGTACGTGCAGGACGTCAGACTCACAGAAACAGAAGCCTGCGCAGCCTTCTACATGGAATGTTGCTAGTGGAATAGCAACATTCCATGTAGAATCTCCAATAGTAGCAACATTCCATGTAGAATCTCCAATAGTATCTATTTTATTGTTGTTACATTTGTACCCTGCGCTTTCCCACTCATGGCAGGCTCAATGCGGCTTACATGGGGCAAAGGAGCATTAAGTGACATGCCCAGAGTCACAAGGAGCTGCCTGTGCCTGAAGTGGGAATCGAACTCAGTTCCCCAGGACCAAAGTCCACTACCCTAAACACTAGGCCACTCCTCCACAAAAGCAAAAAAGGAGGGGCGGTATTATTTTCAGTTCATAATTCTTTGTAAGATTAAGAAAAAAACTAAAATTCTTCAGCTAACTCCAGTAGTGATCTTTTTCTATTCCCCCTATAAGAGAACTGTGAAAATGTAGGCTCTACAACCATGCTCTGTACTTCAAAGGTGATCGAGCCATCTGGGTTTGAAACAAATGAATGTTGATGGTTTTTTCCCAATGAATATATTCATAGATATCATGGTAGTTCAGCTCAAAATGCTTGTTGCATTGATTTAAGGGGCACTGGAGTTGCTAATTTCAGTTTGAGTGTATATCCATTGCTATTTTCAAAATGGGATGCTCTCCAATTTTGTTTTTCTAACAGATGAAAAACATGTAATTTCAATAATGCACATTTGTATATGAACTTTGGGTTCTTACGGGCAGCAATCTCTTTAATCCCCCTCTGAATAAATATATCTTCTTTAAAAGAACACAGGTTTTGTATTATGGAGTAAGTGATATGTTCAGTTTTAAAGAGTTCCCCCCCTCCCTTCACCATGCATGGTGAAATGTTCTTGTAATGGTAAAGATCCCTGGAGTTTCTAGAGCGTTCTCTCCTTTAGGCATTCAAGATAGCTTAGTCAAGATCGGGAGGCGGGGCTGGTGGTTGGGAGGCGGGGATAGGGCTGGGCAGACTTATACGGTCTGTGCCAGAGCCGGTGGTGGGAAGCGGGACTGGTGGTTGGGAGGCGGGGATAGTGCTCGACAGACTTGTACGGTCTGTGCCAGAGCCGGTGGTTGGGAGGCAGGGCTGGTGGTTGGGAGGTGAGGATAGTGCTGGGCAGACATACGGTCTGTGCCTGTGCCAGAGCCAGTGGTTGGGAGGTGGGGCTGGTGGTTGGGAGGTGAGGATAGTGCTGGGCAGACTTATACGGTCTGTGCCAGAGCCAGTGGTTGGGAGGCGGGGCTGGTGGTTGGGAGGCGGGGATAGTGCTGGGCAGACTTATACGGTCTGTGCCCTGAAGAGCACAGGTACAAATCAAAGTAGGGTATACACAAAAAGCAGCAAATATGAGTTATCTTGTTGGGCAGACTGGATGGACCGTGCAGGTCTTTTTCTGCCGTCATCGTCATCTACTATAAGGGTGAGGTGACTTTGTAAAAGTATACTTCCTGTAAAGAAAATAGCATACACACTAGGACACATTCTAGAAGACCACATTTCAAGTGTTCTGTGCTATTTTTCATGCAAAGTACACTGTTGTGAAATCACGCTGTATAAGTATACATTGCAGTCATAGACTTTCATTGTGCAGATTTCTTTTTAATGAGCTGCTGTAATGCAAATTCATTCAAAACAGTTCATTAATGAGGGATTTTGTGAGAACAAGCACGTGAAAAGGGCTTTGTGGGCCAAGTTTTACACACAAAAAATAAAAAAAACTACAAATGAAGAAATTTAATTATTTTTCTTAATGCTATACAAAGTCCCTTTGTACAAGGTTCAAGGTTGCTTTTATTTGATTGTTCACTTAGAGTCAGACCATCAAAGCAGATTACATACATCAATATTAAATGAGAAAAAAAGAAAAAAAAAGTTAAAATAGAAGTAGCAGAAAATATAAAACAACATAAAACATCCTTCTGCATTCCAATAGACCCCAGGATTCAAAGCAGTCCACTTATTTATTTATTTATTTATTTTGCTGCATTTGTATCCCACATTTTCCCACCTATTTGCAGGCTCAATGTGGCTTACATTACGCCGTAATGGTGATCACCATTCCAGAATGAGAAATATAGAATATTATAACATTTAAAGTACAGAAAATATAAAATACATTAGAAGTAAGTAGATAAACAATCCCTTTCAGGCATTAGCGATCAAGGGTTAATGTATAACGCTCAATAGTGATAATATAAATGAAGTAACAAATAAAAGAGTTCAATGTTATCTTGTTCTGGTAAAATTTAGATACCAGGTCGTTAGTGAAGGATCCTTTAGATAAGTCTTTTTGAACGGGTTGGTCTTTAGTGATTTACGGAAGTCTACCAAATCGAGCATTGTTTTTATGGCTTTTGGTAGAGCATTCCACAGTTGCGTGCTGATGTAGGAGAAGCTAGATGCGTATATTGATTTATATTTAAATCTTTTGCAACTAGGGTAATGGAGGTTCAAGAAAGTGCGTGATGATCTTTTTGTATTCCTTGCTGGTAGGTCACTAATTGGGCCTTAATCATGTAGTAAAAACTGAGCGAAATAGATGGGTCTTCAACGTAACTTTATATCAAGAAAGATTATGCTCTGTATGTAGCGTACGAGAGAAGGTTTTCCATAGTGTAGGTCCTGCAATACTGAACATCGATGTTCGGTACATTCTTAAAGGTATGTCTTGGACTGTCATTACCCTTGGTGGAACATAGGGTAGAAGACAGGAAACAAAAATAAAGCATCGATGCAATTTAAAGGGACTTGATAGCCCGCTTTGGAGGTGCTCTAGGATTCCCGAGGGCTTCTGATCCCTAGTGGTCCTAGTGCCTCCCACAACCCCTCTTCTCCAATCTATCACTGAGCATAAATGAATACAAAAAGAGCATCCTGAGCCCCCCAGGAGAACTCAAAGTCCTATCGCTCTAGTTTGCTATAACCATGCCTCTCCCACACACTGTGGGACATAAATAAACTTAAGAACCATGCTGAGTCAGACCAAGGTCCATCCAGTCCAGTATCCTGGGAGTGATTCTATAACTGGGAGACTAGGTTAAATATGCTGAGTTCTAACTCTCTAACAGCATCTGGGCGTCCAGATTCCATTCCAGAATACTAGCATAAAAATGGCTGCCGAGACTTCCAGGGGCGGCCTCGCAAGACTTCCGCTGAAGTCTTGCAAGGCCACCCTTGTAAGTCTTGGCAGCCATTTTAAAGAGTGATGTGGCTGCGGCGGGAGGGTCAGCGCTGGCAGCAGGCAGGAAAGACTGGGGTTATTACTCTATTTACCATTAACTTTCTCTTTATTATTATTTATTGCACTTGTATCCCACATTTTCCCACCTATTTGCAGGCTCAATGTGGCTTACAAAGAGAAGAATATAGTTGGTGTTACAAAGAGATAAATGACGACAGGAGGATCTGGTCAAGCAGTTGTAGAGTAAGATATTCTGAATCAAGGAGTATAGGGGTTGTGTTCTAGTTAATTATGGGCTCTTTACTTCATGTACAATCTATCAGTCATAATAGATTTTCTAAATGTTAAACATCCATAGCTATCCCAGTATGTTTATGATATTGTATAGTAAAATTGGATTCTTACAACAAATTACTTTCTTGTGTATTATTCTTGGTTATGTATCCAGTACTGTTTATTGTAAGCCACATTGAACTCAAACTTGTTTGGGATAATGTGGAATATAAATGTCAAAAATAAATAAAATTACTCTCGTAGAGTCTGTATTTGTATAAACTGACCGGCGCTTTTTAGAAGTATTCTCTTGAGTACTGTTCCCACTAGGTTGAGCAGGAGTCCTCCACCTACAGTCCTGCCAGTGGGTGGTGCTGTTTTACTATCACATTTTTAATATGAGGGACAAGCAAGCTCTGCAGGACTCCTGTCTTTAGCCATTGAAAACACAATATTGAACCCCCCCCCCCCCCCACACACACACACACACACAACTGGCAGCAATGCAGTTGGGACAGTGGCGTAGCAAGGGGGGCTGCCACCCGGGGCGGTTTGCCGTTGCACCCCCCCCCCCCCCGGGTGCAGCACGATGACATCCCCCCCCCTCGGCGCATCAACACCCCCGACCCAGTGCCTACCCTCCTCAACTCTGTCCAACCAGCTCCTGCACCCTACCTTTAAAGAAATCTCGGAAGCCGTGGCGAGGCGCAGCGCCTTGCGCCTGCATGTAAAAGAAGTGTGGATCGTCTCATCAGGCCTTCCCTCACTCTGTCTGTCCCGACCTCCGCTGACGCAAATTCCTATTTCCACAAGGGCGGGACAGACAGAGTGAGGGAAGGCCTGATGAGACGATCCACACTTCTTTTACATGCAGGCGCGAGGCGCTGCGCCTCGCCACGGCTTCCGAGATTTCTTTAAAGGTAGGGTGCAGGAGCTGGTTGGACGGAGTTGAGGAGGGTAGGCACTGGGTCGGGGGTGTTGATGCGCCGAGGGGGGGGGGTGTCATCGTGCTGCATCCGGGGGGGGGGCAGCTGGCAGGGAGCACCCCCCTTGAGCTGACACCCGGGGCGGACCACCCCCCTCCCCCCTTGCTACGCCACTGAGTTGTAAGACTCCCACTCGGCTTACAGGGAACAGTGCCCTTGAGTGGGTTTAGGGTAGGGTTTGCATTTCCACATATGCATTTGCAAATTCAAATGTCAGTGCTTATTTTAATGCAGTAAAATTATACATCATATCTATGAACCTGTAAGTGTAAATGTTTCCTGGTGTAGTTATCAAAGTTGAGGTAAGAGTGCAATTTAGTTTTAAAAATTTGTCAAACTCTGTACAAAGATAAATTTATATAAAAGCATGATGACGTGTTAATATGGCATACCTCTTTAATAAGACTCATGAAGCGTGCCCCAAAGCGCCATGGCTTATGACGATTGCATTGCAACGAGCTGACTGTCATCTGTGGGAACTGCTGGACAGCCACAGAGACCACATGAACCGCATCGTACATTAAAGCTGCGTCCGTCTGAAACGAGAAAGCAAAGTAGCACAGCGTTATGGTGGACCAGAGAAAATGACTGAAAATCAAGTATACAGTGTCCTTGCTCTACAGGAGAAACAGGATGAGTTTCCTGTACACCGCTGCCATACCTTGATCATCATCATTATACTTATTGAGGCGTGTGGAGGGGCATTTTCAATATGACGTCTAAATCTGATTTGGTGGTGCAGTGATTTTCAAACCAGAAAAAAATGTCTATCTTTTTGTTTCAAAAATGGCTATTTCCTAGAAATTTTTGTTCTCAGTGTGCTTCTCTTTTGTGACCATTATTGAAAAAAAAGCCATGCGTAGGAAAAACACACAAAAAACAAGCCATTGGGACAGTGGCGTAGGAAGGGGGGCGGTGGGGCGGTCCACCCCGGGTGCACGCCGCTGGGGGGGTGTTGGCTCCACTGGTTCCCTGATCGCTCTGCCCCAGAACAGGTTACTTCCTGTTCCGGGGCAGAGCGAGCAGGGAACCAGCGGAGCCGATGCAGCTCCCAGCAACGTGCAGTCGGGGCGGATCGGCCCTACCGCCCGTCCTTGCCGCTTTGCGATGTAAGTAGGTGCTCCAGGGGGGTGTGTGCTCAGTGGCGACCCACCCTGGGTGTCAGCTGCCCTCGCTACGGCACTGCATTGGGATGTATTGGGGGCCAGCAGTAGACTGGCCACACAGACATCCCAGCAGAGCAGTGAGGCAGGGCCGCCGAGAGACTGGGCCGAGCCCCTGCCGCCCCCTCGCTGCCCTGCCCCCCGAGATGGCCGCCGCCACCGCTCCCCCCCCCCGAGGTCGCCGCCGCTCCCCCTCCGTACGCCGCCGGGCCGGGACCCCTGCATTGAAATCGCATTCTCATCTCCGTGAAAGCAGTGCTGCAAGCAGCAGAACGCCTCCCTTCGGCCCTCCTTCCCTCCTTGTGTCCCGCCCTCGCGGAAGTTACATCAGACGAGGGCAGGACACAGAGAGGAAAGGAGGGCCGAAGGGAGGCGTTCTGCTGCCTGCAGCGCTGCTTTCACAGAGGTGAGACTGCGATTTCAATGCAGGGGGCAGACGGTCGACGACGGAGGGTGGGTGGGACTGTGGCGCTGGGCCCCCCTTGGAGGCCCGGGGAATTTTGTTCTCCCTGCCCCCCCTCTCTGCGGCTATGCAGTGAGGCACCCTAGGGGGCACTGCAGTGGACTTCACATAAAAGGTATCAGGTACACAGCTTACCATTAACCCTTTATATTGTATGGTGAGCCCTCCAAAACCCACTAAAAACTTGCTGTACCCAACTGTACACCACTACAATGGTCCTTATGGCTGCAGGTGTCACCTATATATGGCTACAGTAGGCTTTGGATGGGTTATGGATGGCCCACACTTTCCACCACAAGTGTAACAGTTAGAATGGGATATGGGCCTGGGTTCCCTTCTCTACAGTCCACTGCACTGACCACTAGGCTACTCCAGGGGCCTGCTTGCTGCTCTAATAGGATGTGCCAAAACATCTAATGCTGTCTTGTACTTTTGGGGGTCAGCGACCACTGTGTGAATAAGGTGGAGGGGTTATGCCTTAATACTGGAGGAGTGGAGGAGTAGCCTAGTGGTTAGTACAGTGGACTTTGATCCTGCGGAACTGAGTTCAATTCCCACTGCAGCTCCTTGTGACTCTGGGCAAGTCATTTAACCCTCCATCGCCCCTGCTACAAAATAAGTACCTGAATATATGTAAACCACTTTGAATGTAGTTGCAAAAACCTCAGAAAGGCATTATATCAAGTTTCATTTCCCTTCCCCCTTCAGTGAACAAAAGTATACTATCCCCTTACGCAACAAATTGGTTCACTCAATCTACGAGGTAATGCGGACTGTAGCCTTCTGGTTATGGGACATAGAGCATATGGACATTGCCAGTTCTGTTCTCAAACAAAAGAATGTAATCAGTGGCTACAGAATGGTAAGGTCTACAACATGAGTTTCAATACAACATGTGACACTACTCATGTTATATAATGCCATCATATGCACTTGTTTACAGTGGTATGTGGGACGCACCATTCGCAAAGTAAAGACACGTTTGACAGAACATAAGAGCAGATTAAACAATCAGAATCTTGTGTCCCCTTTGGTGGCCCATTGCTTAAAGTTCCAACATCAGTTCTCCCAATTACAGTGGGTGGTTATAGATCATGTGGTTCCCACTCAAAGAGAAGGGAACAGGGAGAGCATTTTAAACAGAAGAGAACAATATTGGATCTTTCAGTTAGACACTATAACTCCTAATTGACTGAATGATTTCATTAAGTAGAATACAGTAATTTAGAGATCTGTTGTCATTTATATGTGTTTTTCAGTATCTTCAGGGCAGGTGGGTGGGTTTTTATCAGCTTTCCTCTGTACCACCTACAGTATGATTATCATGTTAATACCAGTAAAAGAGGCCCATTTCCAACAGAAAGGAAATGGACGCTAGCAAGGTTCCAGGGCCCCCTCCCTCCCTCCGTCGTCCGATGTCCAGGCCCCCTCCCCTCCGAGTTCCACACCCCCCTTACCTGACTCCCTCCCTCTCCTCCGAGTTCCAGGACCCGCCCCTCCTCCTCCTCCTCTTCCCCCTCCTCCTCCTCCTCCTCCCCCCTCCCCTCTCCTCCTTCCCCCTCCTCCCCCTCCCCTCCTTTGTTGAACGTTTTTCTGATTTGAAAATGAGCCCTTTGGTATACCAAAATTAATATAATTCATAAAAATAGAAAAGCGTGAAATGCAGGAACAAAGTGCTAAAAAGCCGTGTCTCATGCTGACCCCACTACCTTGCATTTCGTCTTTTTAAAGACTGTTAACCTGATACCTTATTATTCATCAGTGAATCTGTGTACAGACCCCTGATGTAGGCCTTATGCCGAAACACAATGCTATGTCAGGTCTTGAAGAATACATTTCTCGTCCTTCTGTTCCTTTGTGGGAGAGCCCTGCTGATTACACTACTCCTTTTGCTGGTAATTCATTTCCTAAATATAGGATCTAAAATGTTGGGGCAGAAAGGTGAGTACACATTCTTGAGTGTGCATTTTTTTTCGTGTACAAGTTTATCCTGCATTGATCATCAACCTATCTATATAATAATTGGTAACGCTGCTTCCCTGGATGGCTGGGTTCGTAACAGCATGCTGACATCAGCTCGCCTCCAGCGTTCCCTTCCCTCTCAGTGTCCCGCCCTCGCGGAAAAACAAAATTACATCAGAGGAGGGCGAGACACTGAGAGGGAAGGCTGGAGGCGATGCAAGCTCAGCCTGCCGCTGCTGCGACCTGAGGTAAGATGAACTGCTTAAAGGCAGGGTGGCAGGAAGGACAGAGTCAATGGCCACGGATGGGAGGGCAGGGGAGGGGAGGATCGCTGGACATGGGATGGGATGGGAGAGCAGGGCAGAGGAGAATCGCTGGACATGGAGGGCAGGCCAGAATCGCGGGACACAGAGGGGAGGGCAGGGCAGAGGAGAATCGCTGGACATGGAGGGGAAGCCAGAATCGCGGGATATGGAGGAGATGGGAGGGGAGGGAAGAATCGCTGGACATGGAGGGGAGGGCAGGGGAGAGAGGAGAAATCACTTAGAGGAGAGCCTTCCTAGGACCTGTTTCAGTTTTCACAAAACAGACTTTGTTGCTTGTACGCATATAAATATACACACAATCCATCGCTAGTGAAGGCTATCAAGGAAGGGAATGTACATAGGCACATGCCTTGCACTTATTTTAGACAAGCAGCATATGAGCATTTATAATAGACAACATGAAAGTTCCAGGCCAAAGCAACACCTTTCCAAGGCAATATTTTGTTAAATTGCATTGGCTACTGACTGAAGTAAGGGATTGGTTTAAGTTTGCTTGTTTTTTTATTTAAACTTTTAGATGGTGCAGCTCCAAATTATATGCCAGATAATGTGCAGTTCTCATTTTTGTCTAGGTCTCAGCGAATTAACAATAACTCTCCTTTTAGTTTTCCTCCTGTTAAAGGATGCAAGAGGTTAAAAATTCATGAGTTATTGTCGGCATGCCAGGCTCCTAAGCTCTGCAAGAACTTTCTTCCTTTTCCTCAAGTCAATTCTTATGCATCATTTAAGAGGAAACTTAAGTGTTATCTTTTACAGAAGTTTGTTTTCTTTAAATAATTTTGGGTCTATGCGTATTGGGAAAAAATTCTATATACGGCACCTGAAAATTCCGCAAACAAAAAATATTAAAATACGCCTAGCCAGCTCACGTTCGAAAGAGAAGGGCTCCCATCTTCCGACACAAATCGGGAGATGGGTGGCCTTCTCTCAGGTGCAGCCAAATCGGCATAATCGAAAGCCAATTTTGGCCGCCCTCAACTGCAGTCCATCACAGGAGCAGCCAAAGTTTAAGGGGGCATGTCAGAGGCGTATCGAAGGTGGGACTACGGCGTGGTTACCACATGGGCGCTCTCGGCTGATAATGGAAAAAAGAAGGGCGGCCCTAACGAGCATTTGGACAGTTTTACTTGGTCCATTTATTTTCAGAACCAAGCCTCAAAAAGGTGCCCAAACTGACCTGATGACCACCGGAGGGAATCAGGGATGACCTCCCCGTACTCCCCAAGTGGTCACTAACCTCCTCCCACTCTAAAAAAAAAAAAAAATTAAAAACATTTTTTCCAGCCTCAAATGTCATACCCAGCTCCATGACAGCAGTATGCAGGTTCCTGGAGCAGTTTTAGTGGGTGCAGTGCACTTCAGGTAGGCGGACCCAGGCCCATCCCCCCCCCCACCTGTTACACTTGTGGTGGTAAGTGTGAACACTCCATAACCCACCCAAAACCCACTGTACCCACATGTAGGTGCCCCCCTTCACCCATAAGGGTGAAGGGGGGAAGCTCTCAGCTCTAACACTCGTCGTCTCTTCGCCACCCTCAACTCCCTCCTCAAAGTGCCCTCTGCTCCCCCCCCCCCCCCCTCACTCTCTCCTCAATCTCTGGCCGACTACTTCCGTGACAAGGTCCAGAAGATCAACCTCGAATTCACCACCAAACCTTCTCCTCCTCTTCATCCTATAACCCACTCTCTCAACCAACCAACCAACTTCTCCTCTTTTCCTGATATCACCGAAGAGGAAACTGCCCATCTCCTCTCCTCCTCGAAATCCACCACCTGTTCCTCAGACCCGATCCCCACCAACTTACTTAGCACCATCGCTCCTACTATCACCCCCACCATCTGTCATATCCTCAACCTCTCTCTCTCCACTGCAACTGTCCCTGACGCCTTCAAACATGCTGTGGTCACACCACTCCTCAAAAAACCATCTCTTGACCCTACCTGTCCCTCCAACTACTGCCCCATTTCCCTCCTACCCTTCCTCTCCAAGATACTTGAACACGCCGTTCACAGCCGCTGCATTGATTTTCTCTCCTCTCATGCCATTCTCGATCCGCTTCAATCGGCTTTCGCCCCCTATACTCGACAGAAACGGCACTATCTAAAGTCTGCAATGACCTGTTCCTCACCAAATCCAAAGGTCACTACTCCATCCTCATCCTCCTCGACCTATCTGCCGCTTTTGACACTGTCAATCACAACCTACTTCTTGACACACTGTCCTCCTTTGGATTCCAGGGCTCTGTCCTCTCCTGGTTCTCCTCTTATCTCTCCCATCGTACCTTCAGAGCAGGGGCGTATCTGCGTGGGGCCACAGGGGCCTGGGCCCCCGCAGATTTTGCCCTGGACCCCCCTACCACAAACCCTCTCCACCTCCCCCTCCCGCCCGCCACCAACCCGTCGCCGATCTTTGCTGGCGGGGGACCCCAAGCCCCCGCCAGCCGAAGTCCTCTCTTCCGTGCAGGATGCAAGTTTCAACGCTTCCTGTTCTTCTGAGTCTGACGTCCTGCACGTACAACGTGCAGAACGTCAGACTCAGAATTTGGAATTCAGTCTGACGTCCTGCGCGTTGTACGTGCAGGACGTCAGACTCAGAAGAACAGGAAGCGTTGAAACTTGCAGTGGCGCAGCCTGCATGGAAGAGAGGACCTCGGCTGGCGGGGGGTTGGGGTCCCCCGCCAGCAAAGGTAAGTGACAGCAGCGGGGGAGGGTGTCATTGGTGGCGAGGGGGGGGGAATCGGTGGCGCCGGGGGGGGGGCTAAAATGTGCCCCCTCCCTCTGGCTCTGGCCCCCCCTACCGCCCGAGTCCAGATACGCCCGTGCTTCAGAGTACACTCTCATGGTTCATCCTCCTCCCCTATCCCACTCTCTGTTGGAGTTCCTCAGGGATCTGTCCTTGGGCCCCTCCTTTTTTCAATCTACACCTCTTCCTTAGGCTCCCTGATCTCAACTCATGATTTCCACTATCATCTTTATGCTGACGACACCCAACTGTATCTCTCCACACCAGACATCACTGCGGAAACCCAGGCCAAAGTATCGGCCTGCTTATCCGACATTGCTGCCTGGATGTCCAACAGCCACCTAAAACTGAACATGGCAAAGACTGAACTTATTGTTTTCCCACCGAAACCCACTTCTCCTCTCCCTTCACTCTCTATCTCAGTTGATAACACCCTCATCATCCCTGTCTCATCCGCCCACAACCTCGGTGTCATCTTCAACTCCTCCCTCTCCTTCTCTGCGCATATCCAGCAGATAGCCAAGACCTGTCGCTTCTTCCTCTACAACATTAGCAAAATTCGCCCCTTCCTCTCTGAGCACACCACCCGAACTCTCATCCACTCTCTCATTACCTCTCGCCTTGACTACTGCAACCTACTCCTCACCGGCCTCCCACTTAGCCACCTATCCCCCCTTCAGTCCATCCAGAACTCTGCCGCACGTCTTATCTTCCGCCTTATACATAAGTACATAAGTAATGCCATACTGGGAAAAGACCAAGGGTCCATCGAGCCCAGCATCCTGTCCACGACAGCGGCCAATCCAGGCCAAGGGCACCTGGCAAGCTTCCCAAACGTACAAACATTCTATACATGTTATTCCTGGAATTTTGGAGTTTTCCAAGTCCATTTAGTAGCGGTTTATGGACTTGTCCTTTAGGAAACCGTCCAACCACTTTTTAAACTCTGCTAAGCTAACCGCCTTCACCACTTTCTCCGGCAACGAATTCCAGAGTTTAATTACATGTTGGGTGAAGAAAAATTTTCTGCGATTTGTTTTAAATTTACTACACTGTAGTTTCATCGCATGCCCCCTAGTCCTAGTATTTTTGGAAAGCGTGAACAGACGCTTCACATCCACCTGTTCCACTCCACTCATTATTTTATATACCTCTATCATGTCTCCCCTCAGCCGTCTCTTCTCCAAGCTGTATAGCCCTAGCCTCCTTAGTCTTTCTTCATATGGAAGTCATCCCATCCCCGCTATCATTTTAGTCGCCCTTCGCTGCACCTTTTCCAATTCTACTATATCTTTCTTGAGATGCGGCGACCAGAATTGAACACAATACTCAAGGTGCGGTCGCACCATGGAGCGATACAACGGCATTATAACATCCTCACACCTGTTTTCCATACCTTTCCTGATAATACCCAACATTCTATTCGCTTTCTTAGCCGCAGCAGCACACTGAGCAGAAGGTATCAGTGTGTTATCGAAGATGACACCCAGATCCCTTTCTTGGTCCGTAACTCCTAACGTGGAACCTTGCATGACGTAGCTATAATTCGGGTTCTTTTTTCCCACATGCATCACCTTGCACTTGCTCACATTAAACATCACCTGCCATTTAGCCGCCCAGTCTCCCAGTCTCGTAAGGTCCTCTTGTAATTTTTCACCCCTCTCCTCAAGTCACTTCACTGGCTTCCGATCAGATACCGCATACAGTTCAAGCTTCTCCTACTAACCTACTACTACTACTTAGCATTTCTATAGCGCTGCCAGGGTTACGCAGCGCTGTACAAGTTTAAACATGGGGAAGGACAGTCCCTGCTCAAGAGAGCTTACAATCTAAAGGTAAAAACTATGTAGTCAGTGTAGGTATCAGGAATGGGAAGGTGGTTAGGCACCAAAAGCAAGGGAGAAGAGATGGGCCTTGAGTAAGGACTTGAAAATGGGCAGGGAGGGCGCATGGCGTGTGGGCTCAGGAAGTCTGTTCCAGGCATAAGGTGATGCGAGGCAGAAGGGGCGGAGTCTGGAGTTAGCGGTGGTGGAGAAGGGTACAGAAATGCACTCGATCTGCAGCCCCTCCTTACCTCACTACCCTCATCTCCCCTTACGTCCCTACCCGTAACCTCCGCTCTCAAGACAAATCCCTCCTTTCGGTACCTTTCTCCACCACTGCCAACTCTAGGCTCTGCCCTTTCTGCCTCGCCTCACCCCATGCTTGGAACAAACTCCCTGAGCCCATACGCCAGGCCCCCTCCCTACCCATCTTCAAATCATTGCTCAAAGCCCACCTCTTCAATGTCGCTTTCGGCACCTAATCACAACACCTCTAATCAGGAAATCTAGACTACCCCAACTTGACATTTCGTCCTTTAGATTGTAAGCTCTTCTGAGCAGGGACCGTCCTTAATTATTAATTTGTACAGCGCTGCAAAACCCTAGTAGCGCTCTAGAAATGTTAAGTAGTAGTAGTAGTAAGGGCTATGGTAGTGGTGTACAGTTGTGGGGAGTGGGTTTTGGGGGGGATTTGGGGGGCTCAGCACCCAAGGTAAGGGAGCTATGTACCTGGGAGCAATTAATGAAGTTCACTGCAGTGCCCCCTAGGGTGCCTGGTTGGTGTCCTGACATGTGAGGGGGGCCAGTGCACTATGAATGCTGGCCCCTCCCACGACCAAATGCCTTGGATTTGGGCTTTTTTGAGATGGGCGCTCTCGGTTTCCATTATCGGTGAAAACCGAGTTCGCCCATCTCTAATGTCGACCTAAATGTTGGGATTTGGGTGGCCCGGACCATATTATCGAAACAAAAGATGGGCGCCCATCTTTTTCGATGATACGGTCGATTCCGCCCCTTCCCTAGTTCGCCCTTAGAGATGGCCGCCCATGTTCGATTATGCCCCTCTAGGTGTATTCTGTAAAGTACATCTAAATTTTATAGAATAGACTTAAATTTCCATGTGGTATATAGAATAAGGCCAGGTGCCTCTCCACGCGGTCAAATGCAGTCGTGGCCATTTACTCCATGTTTTACTTAACGTAAATCCCAATGCCTAAAGGCACAGATTGGGTGTATTCTAAAACAACGCACATAGATCTTAGAAATGCCCATGCCCCGTCCCCTTTTCAACTATGCGACTTAGAACTTAGGCTCACACATTACAGAATATGCTTAGTGAGTGGTGTGCATAAACCTTAATTAATGACAATTAGTGCTGATAATTGCTTGTTAACATCCAATTAACAACACTGATTAGCTAATTAACCAATTAAGGTTGAAAACAACCTACCGCCATCTAAAATTCAGGAAATTACTAAAAACCAACCTGTTCAAAAAGGCATACTCTACCGACCCAACATAAATGCCTACACTCTGCAACACAGCAAAACCAAAGCTCGTAATGGACACCACATAACCTCTCCTCTCTTCGATCCCCATTGTGCCTGAACCTTAATTGACCACAACATCACCATGTATTTGTTTCTCTACCGGACTTGGCGAACGTCTTTACGGTACTCTGTAAGCCACATTGAGCCTGCAAATAGGTGGGAAAATGTGGGATACAAATGTAACAAATAAATAAATAAAAAGTTATACGTATGCAATTGTCATAGAATACGCATCAATTTCTACATGTAAATTAAGGCACCTTATACAAAATGCTGGGGATTATGTTTTATTGTAATTCCTGGGAGATTGTCCTGGCTTCTTAAAATTCAGGGGCCCTTTTACTAAGCCACGGCAAAAAGTGACCTGTAGCAGTGCATGCGTGTCTTTTGAGCGTGTACCGGGCCATTTTTTTGCCGCTTCCAGGAAAAAGGAGTGGAGTGAAGGAGTGGCCTAATGGTTAGTGCAGCGGGCTTTGATCCTGGCAACCTGGATTCAATTCCCACTGCAGTTCCTTGTGACCTTGGGCAAGTCACTTAACCTTCCATTGCCCCAGGTACGAACTGTGAGCCCTCTAGGGACAGAGAAAGTACCTGCATATAATGTGTACAGTGCTGCATACATCTAGTAGCGCTATAGAAATGATAAGTAGTATTAGTTTTTAAGAGGACAGAAAATGGATGTGCAGCAAAATAAAAACCAGCGGGCATCCATTTTCAGCCTGAGACCTTACCGCCACCCATTGACTTAGGGCAATAGGTATGCATCGGGCGTACACTGCTGTATACCACCAGGTAAATGCCACACAACAGAAAATATTTCATACCGTGTGTTAACCGGCATGTGACATATTCAGAATTCTCTAAATGTAAACAGTGGTGGTGGTAGGAATAGCTTTTATACAAATATACAGACACATTAGACCGGACTACTACTACTACTTATCATTTCTAAAGCACTACTAGACGTACGAACCGCTGTACACTTGAACATGAAGAGACAGTCCCTGCTCAGCAGAGCTTACAATCTAATTAGGACAGACAAACAGAATAAATAAGGGATAAGGACAAAGGGTAGAAAGATTCCAGAATCTAGCAAGATTCTGGAACCCAAATAATAGCAAGATTCCGGAATCCCAAAGATCACTACTACTACTTATCATTTCTATAGCGCTACTAGACGTACGCAGCGCTGTACACTTGAACATGAAGAGACAGTCCCTGCTCGACAGAGCTTACAATCTAATTAGGACAGACAAACAGGACAAATAAGAGATAAGGACAAAGAGTAGCAAGATTCCGGCATCCCAAAGAGTAGCAACATTCTGTGTAGAATCCCAAAGAGTAGCAAGATTCCAGAATACCAAACACTACTACTTCTTATCATTTCTATAGCGCTACTAGACGTACACAGCGCTGTACACTTGAACATGAAGAGACAGTCCCTGCTCGACAGAGCTTACAATCTAATTAGGACAGACAAACAAGAGATAAGGGAATATTAAAGTGAGGATGATAAAATAAGGGTTCTGAACGAGTGAATAAGGGTTAGGAGTTAAAAGCAGCATCAAAAAAAGTTGGCTTTTAGCTTAGATTTGAAGACGGCCAGAGATGGAGCTTGACGTACCAGCTCAGGAAGTCTATTCCAGGCATATGGTGTAGCAAGATAAAAGGAACGGAGTCTGGAGTTAGCGGTGGAGGAGAAGGGTGCAGATAAGAGAGATTTACCCAGTGAGAGGAGTTCCCGGGGAGGAATGTAGGGAGAGATGAGAGTGCAGAGGTACTGAGGAGCTGCGGACTGAGACAGCCGTCGATTATTTGAGACACCCTTCTTCCTATGTGGACCCTGACGCAGCTTTAACCAGCAATATACATAGCGGAACGCTGGCCAACGTCGGCCAAGGAAGAGGAGGGTGAGTCAACCATCTGAACGGAACACTGATCGAGAAGCCAAGTCGTTTTTTGAACTTCTTGTGATTATATGCCTAGTGGCAGTTACGAAGTTTTAACCTACATCAGGATACAAAAGTATTACATGTGCTCCATTGCGTTTAAATGAATAATTGAGAAGTCTGGGATGGTTTTGTTATTTTATTACATTTGTACCCTGTGCTTTCCCACTCATGGCAGGCTCAATGCGGCTTACCTGGGGCAACTGAGAGTTAAGTGACTTGCCCAGAGTCCCAAGGAGCTGCCTGTGCCTGAAGTGGGAATTGAACTCAGTTTCTCAGGACCAAAGTCCACCACCCTAACCACTAGGCCACTCCTCCACATTGACCCATGATGAGGTATTGATCCCCTTATGTCCAAGTGATTGGTCATCAGGTTCATTTGATGCTTGTGAGGTCATGTTTTGATCCTTAAGCACCTTGAGGCTTTCCCCCCCCCCCCCATATTTTTCAATACTATCAGAGTGGTCAGAAGAATATATACCCACCTGTTTTTTTGTTTTTCTCCTTTTACATATTCAGAATTACCAGCCGGGGCATGCGGTAGCCGGGTGGTAATGCTGATTTTGCACGCGCTGGATGTGCGTAGGCCCTTACGCGCATTATAAAAGAGCCCCTCAGTATTGTGAAACTGCATATAATTTTGCGGTTATTGCAGTATACAAACACTACTGTGATATTATGAGTAAGTTTGTGCATTTTCACACAGCACGTTTTTTTTCAAAGACTGATTACAAGACTATAATTCCAGAAAATGAAAGAACAATCCAAATATCATATAGAACAAAAGGAAAAATAATCGTTCACATAAGGAAAAAAAGTAAATCATTAATCCCCCATTTTACAAAATCAAGCTACTGGCTGCTGGTGCGGGTAATGCCGACACAGCCCATTCAAGCATTGCCGCGTCGCTTTGTAAAAAGGGGGGGGGGGGGGGTATTAGTCCACATCTTGGGACTGGACTGTATTAGAAAACCAAATCTGAGATTCAGAAGAAATCAAGGAAAATTATTACAAGGGTCGGGATTGTTTTAAAACTTAGGTACTCTTATTTCTCCAAAATTTAGAACAGTCTACCAATGGGCTAATTTTCGAAAGAGAAGGACGTCCATCTTTCCACATAAATTGGAAGATGGACGTCCTTCTACCAGGGATGTCCAAATCGGTATAATCGATTTGCAAGGACGGCCAAAGTTCAAGGGGGCGTGTCAGAGGTGTAGCGAAGGCAGGGCTTGGGTGTGCCTAACACTTGGACGTCCTTGACCCATAATCAAAAAAAAACAAGGACGTCCCTGACGAACACTTGGACGTTTTCACCCGGACCTGTTTTTCTTACGACTAAGGCACAAAAAGTGCCCGAAATGACCATATGACCACTGGAGAGAATCGGGGATGACCTCCCATTACTCCCCCCTCCCACTAACCCCCTCCCACCCTCAAAAAATATCTTTAAAAATATGTCATGCCAGCCTCAGATTTCATACTCAGGTCCGTGACAGCAGTATTCAGGTCCCTAGTGCAGTGCACTTCAGACAGGCGGACCCAGCCCCACCCCCCACCCCCACCCCCCTACCTGTTACATTTGTGGAGGAAACAGCGAGCCCTCCAAAACTCACCACAAACCCACTGTACCCACATCTAGGTGCCCCCTTCACCCGTAAGGGCTATGGTAATGGTGTACAGTTGGGAGCAGTGGGGGTTTTTTTGGGGGGGGGGGGTTGGGGGCTCAGCACACAAGGTAAGGGAGCTATATACCTGGGAGCAATTTATGAAGTCCAGTGCAGTGCTCCCTGGGGTGCCTGGTTGATGTCCTGGCATGTCATTTTCCTTTTCTCTCCCTCCCAGGTCTAAAACAGAACAGGAGTGGCTTAATAATTAGTGCAGCAGGCTTTGATCCTGGCAACATGGGTTCAATTCCCACTGCTACTTCTTGTGCCTTTGGGCAAGTCAGATGCACAAGGAGCATTTTTTGTCCTCCCACGGGAGGTGATGGAGATGAAAATGGTAATGGAATTCAAACATGCGTGGGATAAACATAAAGGAATCCTGCTTTGAAGGAATGGTTCCGTGGAATCTTAGCGGAGATTGGGTGGCAACAAAATGGGAGCTCAGCAGACTTCTATGGTCTACGCCCTGATCGTGACTGAATTGATAGGGATGGGCTGGAGTGTAAATTTTAAGGGGCTTCGACATTAGCTTCAGAACTTAGTACAAGAAAAATACTGGGCAGACTTCTACAATCTGTGCCCTGAGAAAGGCAAGGACAAATCAAACTTGGGTATAAAGTATCACATACCATGTAAAATGAGTTTATCTTGTTGGGCAGACTGCATGGACCGTACAGGTCTTTATCTGCTTTCATTTACTATGTTATTGTATGTCTTACATATACCACTTATTCAAATATGCATATTTTCATTATTATTCTCATCATTTTTTAATGATTTCGTGATTAACATACCTTTGTTTTTATGTTCTAAACATTTTTTATTGTTTATATGTTTGATTTGTAATGTTATTTTATGTCTAATGCAGACCCCTGATGCAGGCGCTTAGCACCGAAACACGGCCCGTGTCGGGTCATTGAGGGAAGGAGTGACGATTAAAGAAACTGTGTCCCGATTTTGAAAGCTCCAGGATATTCAATGCCAGGACGCAGACATGGACCAGCATTTGATAACCAGGCTTAATTCTTCCCATGGCTGTCAGCAGCTTTAAAATCGTTGACTGCCGTGGGCTGAATATTGGGGGGGGGGGGGGGTGGAGGGGGAAGAATATATGCTAAACGGTAAAACATGCAACTCACAGTTAAATATAACCATCTAGTTTATAGAAATGTCCTTAAATTGTGTTCTACACACTCAAGTGTAATTCGTGGCGCACTGAATGCGAAGAATCTCATTCAACTCCCATGGGCTTCTTCGCATTCAGCACACGCTAACGGTACAAGCAGGGACTTCTCTTACATGTTCAGTGAACAGCACTGCGCACGTCTAGTAGCGCTATAGAAATGATAACTAGTAGTAGTCTTTGGGATTCCGGAATCTTGCTACTCCTTGGTATTCCAGAATCTTGCTACTCTTTGGGATTCTACACGGAATCTTGTTACTCTTTGGGATTCTGCACAGAATCTTGTTACTCTTTGGGATTCTGGAATTTTGCTACTCTTTGGGATTCTACATGGAATCTTGTTACTCTTTGGGATTCTGCACAGAATCTTGTTACTCTTTGGGATTCCAGAATATTGCTACTCTTTGGGATTCTACACGGAATCTTGTTACTCTTTGAGATTCTGCACAGAATGTTGTTACTCTTTGGGATTCTGGAATTTTGCTACTCTTTGGGATTCTGCACAGAATCTTGCTACTCTGGGATTCTGGAATTTTGCTACTCTTTGGGATTCTACGCGGAATCTTGTTACTCTTTGGGATTCTAGAATCTTGCTACTCTTTGGGATTCTGCACGGAATCTTGTTACTCTTTGGGATTCTGCACAGAATCTTGCTACTCTTTGTCCTTATCCCTTATTTGTCCTGTTTCATTTAAACACTATGGACTTTTCCTCCAGGAACTTGTCCAACCCTTTTTTAAACCCAGATACACTACCTGCTACCATATCCTCTAGCAGCAAGTTCCAGAGTTTAACTGTTCTTTGCATGAAAACATATTTCCTCCTCTTTGTTTTAAAAGTATTTCCGTGTAATTTCATCGAGTGTCCCCTGGTCTTTGTACTTTTTGAAAGACTGAAAAATCAATTCACTTCTACCTGCTCTACATCACTCAGGATTCTACAGACCTCATTCATATCTTCCCTCAGTCGTCTCTTTTCCAAGCTGAAGAGCCATGACCTCTTTAGTCTTTCCTCATTCGGGAGGTGTTTCATCCCCTTTATCATTCTGGTCTCTCTTCTTTGAATCTTTTCTAATTCTGTTATATCCAGTCTCTTGGTCAGTTATCTTAAATTAAACTGTCACTTAGGAAAATGATCTCATGATCTATTGAAAGGTTATTAAAAGTGTTGCAATGCTTGATTATTGTTAGGATTGCAAAACTCATTGTGAGCACTTGTTTTATTTGCTGCAAAAGAAGTGGAAACAGATAAGATGGGATTTTGCTGAGGTTTTAACTTGGCAAGCTCTGAAAAAAATGTGTTGGGAATTAATGATAAAGAGCATCCAGGCTCCGAGCTGTGTGCAGCGGACACTGAAAATCCATAGCCCAATTTGTATACAATGTGGTTCTGAAGGTGCTGTAAATTGTACTGCATAAGTACATATTGAAGAGGTTTAAAGGGTCATGGATTTGCTATATTGCATTTCTGTGACTACAGCTAAGGCGGTTTACACATACCATTTGCATATCCTACCGACCCAACTTAATTACCTAAATCCAACAACACAAAGAAATCCAAACTCGTATTCAACTTTATATTCGTTATATAACTTCCCTCTTTATGATCCCTTGATGTGTCTGTTTATAGACACATCAAGGGACTGAAAGCCCACCTCTTTAACATTGCTTTTGACTCGTAACCACTTGTAACCACTCGCCTCCACCTACCCTCCTCTCTTCCTTCCCGTTCACATTAATTGATTTGATTTGCTTACTTATTTTTTATTTTTTGTCTATTAGATTGTAAGCTCTTTGAGCAGGGACTGTCTTTCTTCTATGTTTGTGCAGCGCTGCGTATGCCTTGTAGCGCTATAGAAATGCTAAATAGTAGTAGTAGTAGTAGTAGTAGTATATCTATTTCATTGTAAATAACTTCAATCTATATTTGTTTCTTCACCGTAGGTGGCTATCGCCTCACGGCACTATGTAAGCCACATTGAGCCTGCAAATAGGTGGGAAAATGTGGGGTACAAAAGTAACAAATAAATAAATATACTTTTTCTGTCCCCAGTGGGCTCACAATCTGAGTTTTTTTGTACCTGTGGCAATGGAGGGTTAAGGGGTCGTTTTACTAAGCTGCAGGAAAAAGGACCCCGTGGTAGTGGCAGAGGCCGTTTTCTACACGTCAGGGCGCTTTTTACCGTAGCTGGTAAAATGCCCCCCCCCCAAAAAAAATGGCCACACAGTAAGATAATTCTTACCTTGTGGCCATGCAGGAGGAACAATTTACCGCCACACACTGAGGTGGCAGTAAGGGCTCCTGCAGTAACCCGGCAGTGTTTGGCGATGCCCGATTACCACCGGGTTAACGCCGCCTGAGGGAAATACATTTCCTGGAGCGCCGGAAATGGCACATGCTCCGGCCGGAACTACCACCGGCGGCTGAATTGGGCCAGTGGTAGTTCCAGTTTAGCTTTGTAAAAGACCTCCTAAGTGACTTGGCCAGGGTCACAAGGAGCTGTAGTGGGAATCGAACCGTTCTCCAAGTTCTCTCTAGAAAGGATGTACAAATCAGAGTTGAAATGTCCAGGTCAGGATGTGTTAAGTTCTGACTAGTATTATAGAACAGGATCCTGCCAGCATAGTGACTGTTCTAAAAATCTATCCAGGAATGGAGTTGTAGGAGGGTTACCATATTTTGTCCCCCCAAAAGGAGGACACATGCCCCGCCCCCACCACACACCCACCACACCCCCTTTCACACCCCACCACACCCCCTTTCACGCCCTCGTTCTGCCCCCTGTCACATTTTCCCCTCCCCCGTCACACACCCCGTCACTCCCCCTCCCTGTCACCCCCCTCCCCTTACCTTACTACTGCCCTGGAGGTCTAGTGACCTCTTTGGGGCAGGAAAGAGCGCCCTCTTTCCTGTCCGGAGCGCTGTCCTGCATGCATCCTTCCTTTTCGTGATCTCGGCGCCGATTCAAAATGGCCGCAGAGAGTTGAAGTCTCACGAGGTCACTTCAACTCTCGGCGGCCATTTTGAATCAGCGGCGAGATCAGCAACAAGAAGGATGCATGCAGGACAGCGCTCCGGACAGGAAAGAGGGCGCTCTTTCCTGCCCCAAAGAGGTCACTAGACCTCCAGGGCAGTAGTAAGTAAGGGGAGGCTAGCAATCTGCCCGTATTCAATGCCAATATATATATTGAATATATATATATATATATTGACAAGGGGGGAGGGGAAGAGTAATAATGGGGATAAAGGTTGGAATTATGTCCATAGAGGGGTCATCTTTGGTTGCCTGATATACAGAAATGAGAAATGATCAGAATTTTAAAATGATCCAGACTTGTTTTTTTTTTTTCATTTGCTATGTCTTTTTTACATGTTTGTGCCATAGAGATACTGATCCCCTCTTTGTCATTAACTAAATTAAAAAAAAAAAAAAATATATATATATATATATATATATACACACATTTACATTTTTGAATACATATTTTAGAGTCCTGCTCTCTATTTTGTCTTTAGAAAATGAATTCCAGCATATCAGGATATGGATATTCAGACACCTCAAGAGACGAAGAAACCATGTTCTAAAATAAGGAATCTTGATAGGCTGGAACGTGTCTCATTCAGGTGAACGGAGAAATGGTGCCAGTCCTGGCTAAAAAGAAAGAACTTGTAACTACAACGTCAGACATGCAGTGGATCAAAATGAAAAAGGTGACAACCCTAAACAATTGTGTTGTCAATGGGGTCCATTTCTGATGGAGTTTCAGACCTTGTTTTACTCAATTGCAGTCCTAGAGGCTGGTGGCATCTTATGGTCTAACACACAAAGTGGAGGAACATTCAATCCCTACCTACGTCAACAGGAGAGGATCCAAGGAGTAGGGTAAATTGGCTCTTCCAAGAAACCAAGGGAGACACTCATTCAAAAAGGTAATCTTTATTGAAACAACTCAAGTGACTTTTTGAACGAGTGTCTCCCTTGGTTTCTTGGAAGAGCCAATTTACCCTACTCCTTGGATTTTCATCTTATGGACTAACCAATGTACAGAGACATGAACTTTTGAGGACCAGTACCAGAGTCTATTTCATCAAGTGCACACTGAGCAGTTCAGAAAGTGGATGATGGAGAGAAATATATACAATATTTTTGCTATCCCGGGTTATTCAAAAGGTTTCCATGCTTAGACTTGTAGTTTTGGTTTTGTTTAGGAGTAGTCTGGACAAGTAAAGTATAAAGGCAGGTCTGTATTAACATGACAAACAACAGTGGAGCCAGTTGACACTCTTACAGCAAGGTGAGTGGAAGAGTGGTCTAATGGTCAGTGCAACAGGTTGCAGACCTGGGGAACTAGGCTTGATTCCTGCTACTGTCCAACAATCAGCAGTGGGTTGAGGTGCTGGAGAAACAGGTTCAATTCCCTATGCAGCTCCATGTGACTCTGGGCAAGTCACTTAACCCTTCATTGCCCCAGATACAAAATATAAACTTGCCCCAGGTATAATATACAAATTAGATTGTAAGCCCATTAGGGACAGTGCAAAGTACCTGTAAAAGAAGTTGTAAACTGCATAGAGGGGCATTTTCAAAAGAAACATCTAAATCAGAATTTGGACATTTTACAAAGATGTCCAAATTCTGAACAGGAAAGAAGGTCATTTTCGAAAAAGATGGACATCTTCTTTTGTGTTTGAAAATACTATGGATGTTTTGTGATTTTGAACAAAAGATGTCCAAATGGAAGATATCCAAAGTAGAGGAGGGGTGGCTTAATGATTAGTGCAGTGGGCTTTGCTCCTGGCAAAACAAGTTCAATTCCCACTGTTGCTCCTTGTGACTTTGGGCAAGTCAAATGCACAAGGGGCACTTTTGGATATGACATCTAAGTCTGAATTTGGATGTTTTTTGTTAAACATCCAAAATCAGAACAGGAAAGGTCATGTTCTAAAAAAAAAAGTCTATCTTTTCCTTTTGAAACTGCTGTTTGGAAAATGTTTTGTTATTTCAGGGAATAAGGGGAGGTGATCCCCGAGTCCCTCCAGTGGTCATCTGGTCATTTGGGGCACATCTTACACAGAGTAGAGGAGTAGCCTAGTGGTTAGTGCAGCAGACTTTGATCCTGAGGAAGTGGGTTTAATTCCCACTGCAGCTATTCATTATAAAAACAGGTCTAGCTCAACACATCTAAGTTTTAGTCTTGGACGTTTTGAGCTAGACCTGTTTTTATAATGAAGTTTTAGTCTTGGACATCTTTGTTTTGTTCCATTATTGCTGAAAGACATCTATGCCTTAGGAACGCCCAAGTCCCGCCTTGAACACACCCCTGGCACACACCCTTTAGATTTGGATGTCCTTCTGACGGACATCAAAGAAAGACGTCCAAAAAGAGGTTTTGATAATACTTTGAGATATTTGAGATAAATGTCCAAATGTGACTTATGTCACTTTTTGGACATCTATCTCTTTTGAAAATGAGCCTGATAGTCACCTCAGGGATCACTTGTGCTATATCAAGTGCTGAAAATAAATTTAAAAAAAAGGGGTGGGCAATCACAGTCCTCAAGGGCCACAATCCAGTTGGGTTTTCAAGATTTCTGCAATGAATAAGCACAAGATCTATATCTATACAAGCAGTAAATCTATCAATCTCAATCTCAATGTGGAAACCCTGAAAACCTGACTGGATTGTGATCCTCAAGGACTATGGTGACCTACTTCTATCCTAGGTAAATGCTCAAGTAAAATCAAGACATAAGGATAGTAGTAGGTCTAGATAATTCAAATACAACTTTTATTTATTTATTTATTGGGATTTAATAATCACCTTTATGAAGAGATTCACTCAAGGAAAGGAAGGTTATCAATGTTTATGCGTATTAATTTTAATATACTGCTTAAACACAAATAGTACAAAGCAGCTTATATCATAATAAATATCATACAGCCATAATAAATGTCATACAATAATAACAAATTATTACAAATTAAGGTTATCAATAGAAATCAAACAAAATAAAACATGGAAAAGAAAATAAGGTGATACCTTTTTTATTGGACATAACTTAATAAATTTCTTGATTAGCTTTCGAAGGTCACCCTTCTTCCTCAGATCGGAAATAAGCAAATGTGCTAGCTGACAGTGTATATAAGTGAAAACATTCAAGCATTACTATGACAGTCTGACAGGGTGGGAGGATGGGGGTGGGTCGGAGGTATGCATGGGGACATCAAAGCATATCATTGATATTCTAACAGGATGGGTGTGGATAGGTGAGGGGAGGGTGATCAACAGAGACATACAGCTTTATGGTTTATAATGGGCTAGGAACCCCAGATCCTTGTTAAGTCCTTTCTGTTGGGTGTTAAAATATTCAATCATTCTGACTTCAAAGGACTTAACAAGGATCTGGGGTTCCTAGCCCATTATAAACCATAAAGCTGTATGTCTCTGTTGATCACCCCATCCCTCACCTATCCACACCCATCCTGTTAGAATATCAATGATATGCTTTGATGTCCCCATGCATACTTCCTACCCACCCCCCCTCCTCCCACCCTGTCAGACTGTCATAGTAATGCTTGAATGTTTTCACTTATATACACTGTCAGCTAGCACATTTGCTTATTTCTGATCTGACGAAGAAGGGCAACCTTCGAAAGCTAATCAAGAAATGTATTAAGTTATGTCCAATAAAAAAGGTATCACCTTATTTTCTTTTCCATGTTTTATTTTGTTTGATTTCTATTGATAACCTTAAGAGTGGACTAACACGGCTACCACACTCCTTTACAAATTAAGGAAAGAAAATAATACCTTTTTTATTGGACATAACAATACATTTCTTGATTAGCTTTCGAAGGTTGCCCTTCGAAAGCTAATCAAGAAATGCATTAAGTTATGTCCAATAAAAGAGGTATCATCTTATTTTCTTTTCCATGTTTTATTTTGTTTGATTTCTATTGATAACCTTAAGAGTGGACTAACACGGCTACCACACTCCTTTACAAATTAAGGAAAGAAAATAATACCTTTTTTATTGGACATAACAATACATTTCTTGATTAGCTTTCGAAGGTTGCCCTTCGAAAGCTAATCAAGAAATGCATTAAGTTATGTCCAATAAAAGAGGTATCATCTTATTTTCTTTTCCATGTTTTATTTTGTTTGATTTCTATTGATTACCTTTAAAAGTGGACTAACACGGCTACCACACCTCTCTACTTAAAAATTAAGAAATGTCAATAAACAATAGGAAAGCCTATCACAAACAAGCCAAGATGTCATTCATCCCACACATACAAACATACTAAAAATGAATTAACTATCAATAAAATGCTTCAAAAAGAAACATTTGCAGAAACTTCACCTGTACAACCCTCATCATTCTTTACTGGGAAGAGCCTGTTTACAAAGAAATGCTTTTAACAAAATCTTAAAACTTTTTTCCATTCAATGGTGGGAAAAGGAAAGTTGCAGTGTGATCTGCAGCACTGGAAGAGTGAGGGTCAATGAACCTAGCAAATTCCCAACGGAAACACAAAAAAAATCAAAACAAAGGCATATGTCCCTACAGTATACCAGGTTGCAAACTGGGTCAGCACATATCACAGAAGCCCACAGTTGCATTGGAAAAGCATTCAGCATAAGGGCATCCTACTTATGCTCGTCCTCAAATAAAGTATATATTGTGAAGAAGGTTTCTATATTGAAGACGTCACTGTCAGCCATCAATATTTATTTATTTGTTGCATTTGTATCCCACATTTTCCCACCAATTTGCAGGCTCAATGTGGCTTACATTATGCCGTAATGGCGATCGCCATTTCCGGATACAGAATTACAAGTGGTATTGCATTAAGGCAGATAAATGGTACAATAGAATACAAGAAGGTATTGCATTGAAGTTCCTGAATGATAGAGTGAATTATAAAATAAGTTAGATAATCAAATATAGAAAGTTAATTTCCGGCATGAGAAATGAAGTTCATTTCGGCGTGAGAGATAAAGTGGTAGTGTGTATTGTGTAACTTTCATTAGTGGCAGTGGTTATCAATCTAATGTAAAGGGTTCATTTTTGTCTAGTTCATGTAACGTCTAGTTATCTTTTATTTAGGATTGGCCATTGTGGTATGCCTTCTTGAACAAAATAGTTTTCGGAAGATTGTTAGGTTGTGCCTTGTTTTTATGGCCTTTGGTAGCACGTTCCATATTTGCGCACTTATGTAGGAGAAGCTGGATGCATATGTGGATTTATATTTAAGTCCTTTGCAGCTGGGGTAGTGAAGATTCAAGAATGTGCGTGCTGATCTTTTTGTGGACTAGGGTGCAAACTTTGAACGCAATTCGTTCTTTTAGTGGGAGCCAGTGTAGTTTTTCTCTTAGGGGTTTGGCGCTTTCGTATTTCATTTTTCCAAATATGAGTCTGGCTGCTGATTGATTTATAAATTTAGTATTTATCAATCAATAAATAATACAGTTCTATATCCAAAATTGAGGAAAGGGAAAGCAAAATGGGGCTTGATATACCACTTTTCTATAGGTTTTGCAACTACATTCAAAGCACTTTACATAGCATATACAGGTACTTATTTGTATCAACTTTCAGCATGATATATAGACTCTTGGGGTACACAGCATCCGCACTCATCGCATAAAATATGAATGTGGTAAAATATATGTTTATTTGATCCTGGCCTGTATTTACCATTTTCAGGACACAAATCTGCCCAGCACCAGTCTTACTTCCCAACTACTGGAATTATCATAAAAGGGAAAGGGAGTTGGTATACCACCTCTCTCTAGTACATTCAAAGAAATATACATAGCATATACAGGTATTTATTTGTACCTGGGGCAACAGAGGGTTAAGGGACTTGCCCAGAATCACAAGAAGCTGCAGTGGGAATTAAACCCAGTTTCCTATGATCAAAGTTCAGTGCACTAACCACTAGGCTACTTCTCCACTCAATTTGGGTCTCATTGCAAGCCATGGAGTGGAGGAGTGGCCTAGTGGTTGGGGTGGTGGACTTTGGTCCTGGGAAACTGAGGAACTGCATTCAATTCCCACTTCAGGCACAGGCAGCTCCTTGTGACTCTGGGCAAGTCACTTAACCCTCCATTGCCCCATGTAAGCCACATTGAGCCTGCCATGAGTGGGAAAGTGCAGGGTACAAATGTAATTAAAAAAAAATGTACAATCATTGCAGAGAGGTAATGACTAGGACATCTTGGTTGTAATATTTATTACGGAGCTATATAAACCACACTTGCATTTAAACCTCTATAAAGAATGTAGTAAAGGCAGTTAGCTTAGCAGAGTTCAAAAAAGGTTTGGATGGCTTCCTAAAGGAACAGTCCATAGACCATTATTAAATGGACTTGGGGAAAATCCACTTTTTCTGGGGTAAGCAGTATAAAATGTTTTGTACATTTTTGGGATCTTGCCAGTTATTTGTGACCTGGATTGGCCACTGTTGGAAACAGGATGCTGGGCTTGATGGACCTTTGGTCTGTCCCAGTATAGCCATATTTATGTACTTATGTGACAGAAAAAAAAAGAAGGATTAGCAAGGCCCAGAGTTAAGGACCAATCTGCTGATTCTTAAGTATTTTATGAGTTTTATTGACATCTTGCTACGTTGTGATGTTTCAAAGTTTGAGATAAATGCTGAAGGTTGAGTTTATGTTAAAGCTTTGCATATTATTACACTTTATTTCCACTAAAGTGGGTGGCCCGATGAGAAAAATGCAATTGTTTACCTTTTAGCGGTCATTAATTTTATATGACTTATTTAGTGCTTACTCCTGGTTTTTGTTGGCTAAACTGAATGGAAGCATTATGCCTAGGAATTAGGGCTGCCACCTGACTCCAGGCCATAAAGAAAGGGCCAATCCAGGATTACCTCATGCCTCAAATGGCCACTATATTGTGAATAGGAGTTCACTGAGATTTTCTAGGGATGATGGTGGAGGAGTGGCCTAGTGGTTAGAGCACCTGTCTTGAAATCCAGAGGTGGCCGCTTCAAATCCCACTACTGCTCCTTGTGATCTTGGGCAAGTCACTTAACCCTCCATTGCCTCAGGTACAAACTTAGATTGTGAGCCCTCCTGGGACAGAGAAATATCCAGAGTACCTGAATGTAACTCACCTTGAGCTACTACTGAAAAAGGTGTGAGCAAAATCTAAATAAATAAATATATGGAATGTTGCTACTATTGAAGATTCTACATGGAATGTTGCCACTGTTTGAGATTCTGGAATGTTGCTACTATTTGAGATTCTAGATGGCATGTTGGTAGTGGAGGAGTGGCCTAGTGGTTAGAGCACTGGTCTTACAATCCAGAGGTGGCCAGTTCAAATCCCACTGCTGCTCCTTGTGATCTTGGGCAAGTCACTTAACCCTCCCTTGTCTCAGGTACAAACTTGGATTGTGAGCCCTCCTGGGATAGAGAAATATCCATAGTACCTGAATGTAACTCACCTTGAGCTACTGCTGAAAAAGGTGTGAGCAAAATCCAAATAAATAATAATAATGCATTTAAAAGTCTTCCACCAAGATGATTCCCTTTCCTCCTCTCCCCATATCTGCACCTCATTAATATCCTTTGCAAATGGTAACATAATGCCCTTATAGACACAGGCGGGCATGGGGTTTAGTTATTTTAGGGGTAATCCTATAACCAAGTGCCTGCAGGAATGGAGGAGTGGCCTCGTGGCTAGAGCACCGGTCTTGCAATCCAGCGGTGGCCAGTTCAAATCCCACTGCTGCTCCTTGTGATCTTGGGCAAGTCACTTGACCCTCCATTGCCTCAGGTACAAACTTAGATTGTGAGCCCTCCTGGGACAGAGAACTATTTATTTATTTGTTGCATTTGTACCCCACATTTTCCCACCTCTTTGCAGGCTCAATATCCAGTGTACCTGAATGTAACTCACCTTGAGCTGCTACTGAAAAAGGTGTGAGCAAAATCGAAATAAATAAATAAAATTTACACCTTATGCCCTCTCCTTCCAGAGCTTCCTATCAGTTAAAAGAGACCTGCCTCCTGTGCATTTACGCCATGGAATTATTTAAATATCTCAATCATGTCTCCTCTCCGTCGTCTTTCTTCTGAGGTATACATATTAAGGTCTTTGCGTCTTTATACGTGCTGAGTCTATATTTAGCGCAACTGTAAAATCGGGCCTTTTTTATTTATGTGCAGATCATGCACTAATGTTGTCACTGGAAACTGTAAATAATTACCATGGGAGCATTTACCACCTCCTATTTAGAAGACGCTACATGCTCCTATGTTAAGTCTGTGTTATCCGGGTAGCACACACTCATGAGAATGCGTTATCTGGATAAGGTTTCCATGCCCATTCCCTGCCCATGACATACCTCCTCAAAAATGTTTCTTAAAAATATGTGGCAAGCGGGTTTGCAACACTTGCTGGAGCTCAGTCAATGGGCCTTGTTCTGGATGAAGGTCAGTAGACTACTGTCATCTATGAATATGATCCATTCGTTATATTTTCTTCGCCACAGAACCATCTGGACTTCCCCAAAGGCTGCTTGTAGCTGGACTTTCTCCTACAGATACATGCTGGTCTTGTAAAGAAAATCATGGCACTCTGCTATACATGTTCTATGAATGTGTTGGAAAGAAATCCGTCAAAAGACGGAGAACTCAAAACACCCCAAGGACAACACAATAATAATACATCTTCTCAGTCTTTGGAATCCTTGGTCGCCCTCCCACTTTTACCTCATTCTATGAATGTGTTGAGCACTTAGGAAGAGGCCTTCCACCAGAGGAAGCAAGAGGAGTGCCAGCCTGAGCAGTGAGCTGTTACCAGCCAGTGCTGAATATTGAGTTGGCCAGTTAAATTTAAACCGGCCCGGCATTGACTGATTGGGCCCACTACCAACCACGGAAGTTAGATGGGCTGCCTCCCGTGGTCTGAATATTGGCCCCATTATTTTCACCTCTGAAAAAGTTCATGTTCTGCTTTTATAAGAGATGATCTTGGTGGGGTCACCTTGGCCTCTAACAGAAGAAAACCTATATGACAACATCCATTAATAATAAAGGGAACTTATAGCCCTCGTATATCATAAAGTTCAAAACGGGGTAATAATAGCTCAGCTGGATATGATTCCAGGAATATGCATTCAGCAAAACAATCGAACTTAACACTTTATAAAACCAAATTACTACATAACTCCTTGCTAAAACAAACTTACAAAATAAAAAAAAAAGTTTTCAAAAGCCGCCTAAACTGAAAATTTTCATGAATCATTCTGGCCATAAGCGGCAAAGAGTTCCAGATCAAGACAGCCTGACAGTTGGAAAATTAATCACTATTAAAAAACTATAAAAGCTGTCTCAGCTAAAAGCAGCCACAAGAACAAGGTGATGTAGCAATAAAACAATCCTTATTCCTCTGTCCCTTGCAAGTCAGCCTTCAGTTCACAATTAGATCCTTTCAAAATCAAAGGGGTCTGTTTGATCCCGCTAGCAGCTTCTGCGCGGCACTGCCGACACAGCCCAATCAAAATGAATGGACTGTGTCGGCACTAGCGCCCAGCCAGCCACGCTACCGACTTAGTAAACCCCAGCGAAAGTTTGACCCCATGGAAAATGAGATTTCCAGTTCCTCTGGTTGCTAATTTAGCCGGTATTAATATGTATGATGGCAATTCTAACATAGGAAATGTTTTTGGTTTTCCTATATTTTGCCACAACTTCTCCTGGACATATTTGCTGAGGAAAAGTGTGATTTTCAGCCCTGTTGTGTGTGCATTTAGATTTGGAGTCCGTCAGACTATGAGAAATCTCTTTCTATTGACAGGAGTCTTAATGAACGTACTACAATGGCAGAGTTGGCCTTTGTAATACAGGACAAGCCTGGTCTTGTCTGGCATTTACTACCGGTGATACTTCAATTGATCAACATTACAGTGGAAGTATTTTGTGCTATTTCAACGGACTTTCAATAAGACAATCCATTCTTGTCTATTTATTTATTTACAGATCTGAAAAAAAACTCTTTCAGTTTGGTAATTCTACCTTGTTTAAAATTTTGTTCCCCTTTTGATCTTGCCTTCATATGCTCACATTTAAGACCAAAGCAAAGAGATGCACGCGCTCCTAATTTCTAACATAATTGTTACATATTCATTTAGCAATTTCATTATTCTAGAAAGATTAGAAGGGTTAAGCCAAATTTCCATGACTAATCCATGATTGACTTTTTTTTTTCCTTTGAGGCGCTCAGTTCATTCATTCATCCATGTTAATACCATAAGGAGTAATTCAAACTTTAAAATTAAGCAGTGCAATGTATAATGGATCTACATTTTCTCTGGTGCATTTTGGCTGACTGATACAACTGCACTCTCAAATTATAAAGGTTATAGCTATAGTTGTAAAAGCAGTTTGGAAATGTAAAACATCAGAGATTTAGATCAGAATTGTTAGGCTGGAAAATTGTTCTCTGACACACAGTTCACCGGTGAATATTAGGGGTGGGCATTCATCAGCATGCATTTGATTTGTTAATTTGCCTTTAGAAATTTAGGGGTGCTTTTACAAAGATGCAGCAAAAGGGGGCCTGAACTGGCATCAGCATATTTATTTATTTATTACATTTGTACCCCGCGCTTTCCCACTCAAAGCAGGTTCAATGCGGCTTCCATAGTAATTGGGATTACAAAGTATTGGTGGAGAGAAATAAGTTGAGTATTATCGGAGTAATAAAAGAAATAGGAATGTAGAAATGCAGGGATGAGAGGAGTAGGAGAAGTGGAGCAAGGGTAAGTGAGCAATTGGAGGGTAGATGAGGCGGAGGGGAATGGGCAAGAGTGAAGGGAGTAGGAGAGGTGTGAGTAAGGAGGGTAGGTGAGCATTGGGGGAAGGGGTTGATGAGGCAAAAGGGGATAGAACAGGGGAGAAGCAGGGGAAAATGAGGCGGGAGATGTAGTCTATGTTTTTGACATGTGACGAGGCCCCCTTTTACCTCAGTGGGTAAAAGGCAGGTCATTGTTTTTTTCAAGAAATGGCCATGTGGTAAGTGTAGCGCCTGCCGCGTGGCCATTTTTTGGAGGAGCAGACCGCCACCCACTGAGATGATGGTAAAGGGTTCCCACGCTAACCGGGCAGTGATTACTGCTGGGTTCACACCGGCACTACAAAAATGGAAATATTTTTGCAGTGCCAGAAACGGTGTGCACTGGGGGAGGTACTTCTTTTTTAGCGAGCAGTAAGCTTGCATTGAGCGTACCACTGCTTTGTAAAAGAGCCCCTAAGGGACTCTTCCACTAAGCTGCATTAGGTGCTAACATGTGCTTAACACAACAAAAATGGTCTAATACAGGATACAGTAAAGTGTTTTGCCATCTGCATGCACTAAGCACATACTATTTATTTATTTATTTTGTATTTTTCTGGCATGGGCATGTCAGAGACAGAGAATGGTGCGGAGGTATATCTTTATCTCCTGTCTACTTAAATCACTTTGAATATTGACCAGTGTATTTTCTTTTTACTAAATATTTAACTCTGGGACAGTATTTTTTTTTCCTTTTGTGGACATTCACGGCCCTGTTTACTAGTGTTTTTAGCATGTGCACAAAATAGGAATATTGTGGGTGCCTACACAGTTAGCACATGCTAATGGTTAGCATGCACTAAAACCACTAACATGCCTCTAGCGTGGCCCTCAATAAAGAAAAGATTATTTTCCCCCTGGATTATTTCCAGTTTGTATGTATGTGATGTATTGACAAGTGGTTGAGACAGAATAAGGGGTTGATAAGTTGAAATCTACTGAGAAAGGTTATATTTTAAAAAAAAAACAGCAAACTTGAGTCCATTCTTTCTCTGTTCATGTCTGGTTAACAGAAATCTACAGCATCTTCCATTGCAATAAATTCCAGCTGCATCTGGGTTTCCCGTGCCCAGCCTTAACTGTAAATTTTCATGGTAATCATAAGCTTTCAAACTCCACTGCATTTACCACCAAAAATACATATAATTCTTGTATGTCTCCCATGTATATCTATGCCTGTATTTGTCTAATGCTCTCTACCCATTAAATAAGCTTCTTTACTTACATCTGTGTTCTCTACAGGTTGCAATCTCACTGCCCTGCTTTAGTACCATGGACAGCTGCCTTTCCAATTCTTCAGAGTCCACAAAGAAATACAACCTGTTTCTTGAAAAATTCCTATCACCTATACATTCTGTTGAAAGAGCCAGTTCATCAGGGAAAGTAACTCTAATTATTTCAGTGATAATATTTATTTATTTATTTGCTGCACTTGTATCCCACATTTTCCCACCTATTGCAGGCTCAATGTGGCTTACAAAATGTTACAACAACATATACACATTATAGGATAAGAATTTCAGAATATGGATACAGATGGGTACATAGAATATCATAGCAAACATATTAACGGAATAATAATTTTACAATTGTTACAAATAAGAGTGCATAAGTAAATCATATTGGATTGCAAGTGAATTGAAAGATAAACATAACATAATGATATCAGGACAAGATATAATATAATATAATATTGCGAACATGTATCAGTTTTTTTACCCAAAACTGGGTAGGAAAAAATAAAAGTGAGTGGAAATCAGTTTTTTGTTGTTGTTTTTTTTTTTTAATCTGTGTGGTTTTGTGAGTATATTTCTAGCCCTTTCCAAAAGTGCTTAACACTTTTTAAGGTGGATCTGGAAGTTATAAATATCTGAAGGGCAAATGAACTGAAAAGGACGGGGAGTAAATGTGAAAAGTACATAAGTATTGCCATACTGGCTCAGATCAAGGGTCCATGTAGCCCAGTATCCTGTTTCCAATCCAAGTCACAAATAACTGGCAGAATCTCAAAGAGTATCTAAAATCTATGCTACTTACCCCCAGGGATAAGCAGTGGCTTTCCCCAAGTCTACCTTAATACTGTTTATAGACTTTTCTTCCATAAACTTGACCAACCCTTTTTTAACCCATTTATGCTAATTGCTTTTGCCACATCCTCTAGCAAAGAATTTCAGAGCTCCACCCACTTCAGTAAAACCTAGGACCACTTAGTAGCTACAGATCAGATGTCATCATACAGAGTGTCCCGAAGCAGCAATGCTGACAAAGCCCATTCACTTTGAAAGGGCTTCGCCGAGCATTGCCGTACGGGAATCGCTAATGTGGTTTGGTAAAAGAGTCCCTTAGTAACTGTCCTCTTAACTAGAAATGCCCTCATTTAGGGGTCAACGTTAATTTGCAGTGGAATAGATGGTGTACTTGTTGTTCGTTGGAGCCCTCTTGGATAAGACCCTACCAGGAGGGACATTGCATTGAGTATTGATATGCAGACCTATTTGTAGTGATGTTTGACAATTGTATTTCCTTTGCTTATGTTGAACTATGTTGTTTTTATATTCATTGTTCCTGCTAAAAAAATAAATATTTAACAAAAAAAAAAAAAAGAAAGTTGTTTAGTTTTCATGGGATGGATTGAGCTGCTTTCCTGAAAAAAAATGTTTTTTTCAGCATTTTCAGGCAGCATTTTATTTAATTATGTAGTTATTTAAAATATATTTAAATCTTCCTTGCTCAATTATTGTAACGTTGAGGGGTGGCAGGATTTGACTATTCCTAATATAATCGGTCATTTAACTAAAATCCACCTTGCAGCTGTTGTAAAACTGTACATATTTCCTCCTCTCCTTTTGATTTAATTCTACTTATAGTCTGCACTAACCCTTTCGTAAAAGGACCCCTAATTGTCGCCATGTTCTCACTCCTCCAGGTAGATAACAACTTTAGTTACTGGAAAAAGCTTGCTCACAAAGTAAGTTTTCAGTGAGGAGCAGATAATAGCAAGAGATTTTTTTTCAGTCAACGATAATGTGAAAGAAAGTTCCAGAGTGCAGGTGATAAGAAATTAAGTGCACTAGACCTGTTCTATTCCCATCTAGTTTTTGAAGGAATAGGTATAGCAAGTCTATTATCAGTAAGAGACCTAAGGGTACATAAAGGGGCAGACTCAAGAAAAATGTCAGGAAGTATTTTTTTCATGGAGAGAGTGGTGGATACTTGGAATGACCTCCCGCGGGAGGTGGTGGAGATGAAAACGGTAACGAAATTCAAACATGTGTGGGATAAACATAAAGGAATCCTGTTCAGAATGAATGGATCCTCAGGAGCTTAGCCGAGATTGGGTGGCAGAGCTGGTAGTGGGAGGCAGGGATAGTGCTGGGCAGACTTATACGGTCTGTGCCAGAGCCAGTGGTGGGAGGCAGGGCTGGTGGTTAGGGGGCAGGGATAGTGCTGGGCAGACTTATACGGTCTGTGCCCTGAAAAGGACAGGTACAAATCAAGGTAAGGTATATACAAAAGTAGCACATATGAGTTTATCTTGTTGGGCAGACTGGATGGACCGTGCAGATCTTTTTCTGCTGTCATCTACTGTGTTACTATGTTATATGGAATCACAAATTAGTCCAAATAAGATGGTAAGCCAGTATGATAGACTTTATGTGTGAGAGTTAGTATTTTAAATTCAACCCTATACTGAAATGGTAACAAATGCAAACATTCAAATAAAGGTGATGCACGGTCTCAATGTTTAGACCGACAAAGAATCTGAGCAGCTGTATTTTGTAAAGTGTGTAAGTATTTCAACTTGGATTTGGTGATTCCTGCATGTATAATGTTATGAATCAAAGAGTAAACGCAGGGAATCGTCATTCACAAAGCTTCTAATAGCTCTTAGTTTTCAGAGAAAATAAAAACCAATTTGGAACACCTGAGAAATTTGAGAAGTGCAGGAGACTGCTGATTCAAGGATAATTCCTAAATACACGTAAAAAGTAACTGGAGTTATTTGTCTGTCCAACAGAGTAAGAACAGAGGAGAGGGATGGCAATAAACCTGTGATCAACAGGCCACAGTTTTATTTGGGTTTAGGACTAACTGATGAGCCACCATGTAGCTACATCTTGTAAGCAGGACTTTAGTGGTCGTAGATTCATAGATTCAGTGGTGGTGTAATAAATAACTAAAATGTCTCCTGCGTATATTAATGAACTAATATCAGTAGAGCAAGAGGACTCAGGAAAAGATTGAAAAGAAGAGGGGAAAGGATAGAGCCCTGGGGAACTTCACAGGAAAGGGAAAAGGAGGTAGACAGAAAAGAAGACTGAACCACCCTGAAAGAGAGATTTTCCAAGAAAGCTGAGAACCAGTTTAAACAGTTTTAGAAACCCCAATGGATCCTAAAAACACAGACGAGGCAACGAATGATTAATGATACTGAATGCCACAGATACGTCTAAGGACATAACCAATGCACTGTAGCCAGAGTCAAGTTGACTGTGCAGTTCGATCAATAGCACAGTAATGAGTGTTTCTGTACTATAACCAGTGCGGAAACTCAACTGATTAATCTGTTACATAATACCAGCGCAAGTTCACAGTTATGTACCAATTTTAGGCCTTACCATTTACACCATATCTAGGACTGGTGTGAATGTCGGCAGCTAAAATCACAGTTGAGTGCATAACTGCAATATTCTATAAAGTGCCCATGACCTGCTCATTCCCCTACCAGGGGATCACCCCTGTGCAGTTACACATGACAACACTTAGACGTCAAGTTATAGAATAAGAACATAAGGTGTGAGCTGGGTCTCCCTTCCACATGGTGGCCAGAGCTAATCCTGCTTAACCCGGTATGGGCTCCGAACCACTTCCTCACTGCACTGCTTGTCCTGGTTTAACTGCTCCCTAGCTGACCTGCACCCAGGATCAGTTCACGATCGGGACACACAAAACTTCAGCAGTCTTGTAGTTCTTGAAAACCACGGGTCTTTATTTTTTCAGCACCTTTTAATACAGTCTTAATCTTCAAGCAGTTTCTTCATCAACAATGCAAGAGACAGTTCAGTTTTTCCACATTCAGTTTATTAACACAGTCCAATCTTAATTCAGAATATCACAAACAGCAAATCATTGTCTTGCTCCCAATTGTAGCCTCCCCTTATCAGCACCATCTTCTACCCTTAGATAGTTTATGGGTAAGCTTCTTCCACCAGTGGCTTCCCCACTGGATTATTTTCTCCTCTCCAAGTATACACAACTTGGGCCACACTCCCACCACCAGAGCCTTTACCTTTCCTGAGGAAGTTTGAGCAAGCCCTCCAACCTCTTACTCTTCTCCTCCTTCCTCTATGTCCCATTCCATCTCCTCCTCCACCCTGGGTTCCCCCAGCTGCTGCTCATTCCCTGGATCAGAGCTCATTTCCCAATCATTCACCCCTCCCTCCAGTTCCTGAGAGTCCTGCTGATGCCCCAGTGGTTTCTGGGACTGGTAGTTTCTCTCCCTAACTAGTGTTTTCACTTGGGCTTTGACCACTAGAGGGCGGACCTTTTGTCTAGAAGGGATTAGTGAAGAAGAATCATTACATTTCAAAGGAAAACCTCTTTCCCGTCCCGGCCTCAGCATGACTGGAACTGGACTCCTTTCAGAGTCCTCACAAAGGCATACTGGGTCAGACCAGTATCCTGTTTTCCAAACAGTTTCCAAGCCAAGTCATAAGTACCTGGCAGAAACCCAAATCGGGGCAACACTCCATTCTACAAATCCCAGGACAAGCAGTTGCTTCCCAGGTCTGTCTCAACAGCAGACTATGGACTTTTCCTCCAGGAATTTGTCCAAACCTTTTTTTTAAACCCAGATACACTAGCCGCTGTTACCACATCCTCCGGTAAAGAGTTTCTAAATGCACTGTGGCACCTAATTGCCATTTCAGTCCCGTTACTGCACTAAAATACCCTAATGACCCAACTTAACTTTTTAAACCCAACCACACGATTCCTGCCCCGATGATTATTATACAGTGGGGGAAATAAGTATTTGATCCCTTGCTGATTTTGTAAGTTTGCCCACTGACAAAGACATGAGCAGCCCATAATTGAAGGGTAGGTTATTGGTAACAGTGAGAGATAGCACATCACAAATTAAATCCGGAAAATCACATTGTGGAAAGTATATGAATTTATTTGCATTCTGCAGAGGGAAATAAGTATTTAATCCCTCTGGCAAACAAGACCTAATACTTGGTGGCAAAACCCTTGTTGGCAAGCACAGCGGTCAGACGTCTTCTGTAGTTGATGATGAGGTTTGCACACATGTCAGGAGGAATTTTGGTCCACTCCTCTTTGCAGATCATCTCTAAATCATTAAGAGTTCTGGGCTGTCGCTTGGCAACTCGCAGCTTCAGCTCCCTCCATAAGTTTTCAATGGGATTAAGGTCTGGTGACTGGCTAGGCCACTCCATGACCCTAATGTGCTTCTTCCTGAGCCACTCCTTTGTTGCCTTGGCTGTATGTTTTGGGTCATTGTCGTGCTGGAAGACCCAGCCACGACCCATTTTTAAGGCCCTGGCGGAGGGAAGGAGGTTGTCACTCAGAATTGTACGGTACATGGCCCCATCCATTCTCCCATTGATGCGGTGAAGTAGTCCTGTGCCCTTAGCAGAGAAACACCCCCAAAACATAACATTTCCACCTCCATGCTTGACAGTGGGGACGGTGTTCTTTGGGTCATAGGCAGCATTTCTCTTCCTCCAAACACGGCGAGTTGAGTTCATGCCAAAGAGCTCAATTTTTGTCTCATCTGACCACAGCACCTTCTCCCAATCACTCTCGGCATCATCCAGGTGTTCACTGGCAAACTTCAGACGGGCCGTCACATGTGCCTTCCGGAGCAGGGGGACCTTGCGGGCACTGCAGGATTGCAATCCGTTATGTCGTAATGTGTTACCAATGGTTTTCGTGGTGACAGTGGTCCCAGCTGCCTTGAGATCATTGACAAGTTCCCCCCTTGTAGTTGTAGGCTGATTTCTAACCTTCCTCATGATCAAGGATACCCCACGAGGTGAGATTTTGCGTGGAGCCCCAGATCTTTGTCGATTGACAGTCATTTTGTACTTCTTCCATTTTCTTACTATGGCACCAACAGTTGTCTCCTTCTCGCCCAGCGTCTTACTGATGGTTTTGTAGCCCATTCCAGCCTTGTGCAGGTGTATGATCTTGTCCCTGACATCCTTAGACAGCTCCTTGCTCTTGGCCATTTTGTAGAGGTTAGAGTCTGACTGATTCACTGAGTCTGTGGACAGGTGTCTTTCATACAGGTGACCATTGCCGACAGCTGTCTGTCATGCAGGTAACGAGTTGATTTGGAGCATCTACCTGGTCTGTAGGGGCCAGATCTCTTACTGGTTGGTGGGGGATCAAATACTTATTTCCCTCTGCAGAATGCAAATAAATTCATATACTTTCCACAATGTGATTTTCCGGATTTAATTTGTGATGTGCTATCTCTCACTGTTACCAATAACCTACCCTTCAATTATGGGCTGCTCATGTCTTTGTCAGTGGGCAAACTTACAAAATCAGCAAGGGATCAAATACTTATTTCCCCCACTGTACCTTTGACCATGTCTTATGAAGTTTATGAATGGCTAGCTGTGACACTGAAATATCATATACGTTTTTTTGTTTAGGTAGCTATAATCCTGGTTTCTATAGTATTTTGCATTTTATGTTACCAGAGACAAGGATATTTTTGACTTCGGATTCTGCAGATAGGATGAGGGTATACCACCTAACTATACGTATAACAGTAATATCCTGCTACTATCTATACAGCTAGGCAGTATATAAGCCTGCAAGAAAGCCATCAAAATTGAATTGCGTAGCTACAGGTACAGTGGCTAGATAGCAACACTATTGAGGAAGTTTTATAGCAGAGTTACTTCCACTTAGGTGCCCTGAGGGCACATGGTAGATGCCTATTCAATCAGTGAAGCTAGGCAGCTGAGTTCTGATATACAGGGCGAAGCAAAACACAGTAACCCCCAAAGTTTGTTTTTTTTTTTGCTGTTTTCTCAGCAACCGCTTGGAATTTCAATGTGAAATTTGACAGCTTTACTTGTTACTATCTACATAGTAACCATAAGTACTACATTTATATGCTGAGTAGAATGAGATTATCTTTAAACACAATGAAGTTGCAGACTTTTTAGCATGATCACCAGCGATTTTCATGCATTCAAAAATGTTTTGCACTGTAAAATTACCATTATTTGGAAAACAAAATGGGGTTTCAGCTTACTGATACGGATGTCACAGTGATGTAGACTTTTGTCTGGGGAGCAATGATGGAGGCCTATCACAAGCTCCACCCAAAGCCACAAACAATCGCCTAACTCAAGAAACTGCTGCAAAATGATCTGGGACAGCCTGCCACAGGGAAGGATCAACTTCACACACGTCTCTCTCCTTCTCCCTTGCCTCCTTTCTTCAATCCTTTCCATCTACTGAGCACCTCCATTCTTCAATTAAAGCTGGGGGTAGACCAGGGGCATAGTCAGAATTCGGCTGGAAGGGGGTCCAGAGCCCGAGGTGATGGGGCACATTTTAGCCCCCCCCCTGGTGCTGCCGACACCCCCCCCCCGTCATTGCCAACACCCCCCGCCACCGTTGCCATCACCACCAACAGCAACTTTAACTCCCCCCCCCCGCCAACGACCCTCTCAACCCCCCTTCCCGCTGCCAACCCTCCCCCACTGTCAACGTTGCCTACCTTTGCTGGCGGGGGACCCCAACATAAACATTCAATGTCTTCAAAAAACGCAAGTCAATCGATTACACTTATCTTGCCATGTTGTCCTCCAAATAATGCGCTGATTCCTATGGTCCCATTTCGATTGTCTTCATCAGGGAAATTTTACAACGTTTGCGATGAAGATGAAGCACCAATGTTATTGAGATCTCTGTGCTGCTTGGTTCCCTGACGAAGACAATCGAAACGGGACCGTAGGAATCAGCGCATTGTTTGGAGGACAACATGGCAAGATAAGTGTAATCGATTGACTTGCGTTTTTTGAAGACATTGAATGTTTATTTTTAAAGGGATATGAACTATTAAATTGAAAGCATTGATTGAAAAAATTGAAAAAAAAAACATTAATTGAAAAAATTGAAAAAATTATTGAGGGTTTTTTAGTCTGTGATGACTTTTTCTACGTGCAATTAAATAAATAAGAATTGTTGAATGTTGCCGTAGCAGTTGAGACTTTTCCCTTGTTCACTTATAAGCACTGCTGAGTTGGGAAGTTAGATTATCTATTGGTGTTAGCAGTGGTGATCTGGTGCTGGAATTTTTTTAAAATTTAGGTGCCCTGCTCACACTAGCCCTAGAGTCTAGATGCAAGAAAGACTTGCTAACTCACAGTACTCTGTAAGTTACATGTATAAGTGGAAGCACCGCTTATTTCCTGGTCAGGCTGTGGCCCAGCATATCCCCCCCCCCCCCCCACAAACAAACACATATATGTGTTATGTAAGTTAAGTGGGTAATTGCACAACAGCACTTAGGCAGTATACAAAGACCCTCACAGTTTAAACTGGAGGGGGGGTAATAACATTGACTGAGGCAGATGGCAGTAAGGTTATAGAAAGGAGGGGGTGATGGGGAAAGAAAGGGTGGGGGGGAAGGGTGTGAGTAGGTGAATTGTGAGGTTTAGGCAGGATAACAACAAGGAGAAGAAAGGTGATTGGTTAGTTAAGGATGATGAGGATTGGTGGAAATATGGTAGTGGAGGAGATATGGAAAAGGGTTTTGGCGGTTAAGAATTATTAGGTGGGTGGGTAGGAGTGGGTGAGGGTGGATAAGGTGTGAGGTTTCTACTACTACTACTACTACTATTTAGCATTTCTATAGCGCTACAAGGCGTACGCAGCGCTGCACAAACATAGAAGAAAGACAGTCCCTGCTCAAAGAGCTTACAATCTAATAGACAAAAAAAATAAATAAAGTAAGCAAATCAAATTAATTAATTATTTTATTTGTACCCTGTGCTTTCCCACTCATGGTAGGTTCAATGTGGCTTACATGGGGCAATGGAGGGTTAAGTGACTTGCTCAGAGTCACAAGGAGCTGCCTGTGCCTGAAGTGGGAATTGAACTTAGTTCCCCAGGACCTAAGTCCACCACCCTAACCACTAGGCCACTCCTCCACTGTTGCTACTATTTGAGATTCTACATGGAATGTTGCTATTCCACTAGAAGTCGGCCCTTTCAGATCACCAATGTGGCCGCGCAGGCTTCTGCTTCTGTGAGTCTGACGTCCTGCAGAAACAGAAGCCTGCGCAGCCTTCTACATGGAATGTTGCTAGTGGAATAGCAACATTCCATGTAGAATCTCCAATAGTATCTATTTTATTTTTGTTACATTTGTACCCTGCGCTTTCCCACTCATGGCAGGCTCAATGCGGCTTACATGGGGCAATGGAGGGTTAAGTGACTTGCCCAGAGTCACAAGGAGCTGCCTGTGCCTGAAGTGGGAATTGAACTCAGTTCCCCAGGACCTAAGTCCACCACCCTAACCACTAGGCCACTCCTTAATGTGTACAATTAATGACCCTTCCCTGCCCACCCGTTTTGGTGGTGGGTGTTTTAATTTTAAGGAGGAGGCTTAGTTAGATATGGATCTTTACATGGGGAGGGGTGGGAGGGAAAATAACTCGTGGACGGAACCACCACGAGTAAAATGTGGCTTGACGGCACCGTAAGTCACATGGGTTAAAGGGGGGTAATGTGGGGAAAGTCAGAGCCAGTTTCGTTACCGAATGGCTGAGCACTCTTAAACCGCTCTGGGAAGTTTAACATGGTGATAAAAGATGTGTATGTTGTTAAGGAAAGGTTAAGTTGTGGAATTGAGTTTTATATATTGCTATGCGGCGAATAAAGCTGCAGACAAATTTAATTGCAAATAAAGTGTTGTGTTATTTAAATATATAAGAATGGTAATAGACTGGCTGATGTGCGAATTTCAATGTTATGGTATATATTTGCATTAGTGTTCACACACCTGTTCATATGCTAATATTCTAAACATTCACATTTACAGGGTGCAAGCAAATGTTCGTGCCCAGCATATAGAATTGCACCAGTAGCAAGCACTTTTCACACATTTTCAGTGCCACTGCCTATCTGATAATGGAGCTGAATAGACACATTAAAAATAAATAAATACATGTGCAACCAGGTCTGAATATTAGTCTGATAGAGCTTAGGGAAACAAATGTCTCAAGGCTCATTGTACCAAAAACGTATGAAACATACCTAGCAGTGCTAACTTTGAGAACCACATTTACACCTGATAACACTGGGAATGCAGCATGTTCTCCGTGTCTGTGTGCAGAATACAATGCACAGCCTTGAAAACAAAGGACAATTACCTTCTAACAATGACCTTAAGAATATTCCAAGGAAAATAGGTTTCAGCATTGTCCTCTATATCAAAGAAGTGATTTAACTGAGGCTGTTTGGAGCCTGTAGCAGTACTATGCATGGGGGAGGAGGGGGGGGGGGGAGGGTTTCCCTTTTTGCTCTCAGCAAGCTCCCTGCTCTAAAACAATTACAACCAGGGATGGAATTAAGACGAAATTTGTTTGAAAATAAAACAGTGCCTCCATTCATCAGGTAATAAAATCTATAGCCCCTGAAATCATTTGACTTAATTCGAACTCGCTCACACATCCCACACTCTATTTTGCTGAATGGGATTTCATAAATCTCCCAGTCTGGGATTAAAATTTACTGTTTTATGAACTGTTAAATTGCATTGAATTCTGATTAAAGCTGGTGTTCTTTCTTTTCCTGACACATTCTCAACTCCACCCTGGGGTACAATTAAACTGAGATGCAAGATTTGGTTTTTCACTGCCCAAAATGTGCTTCGGCAGGGAGTAAAACAAGAAATTAGCAGACCAGGTGCCTATAAACAATCTGTATTTAATTTTGAAAACTAGGGATTCAGCCTGCACACTTTACGCTGGGCAGTGCATCAACAGAATAATTATTAGCACATCGAGGGGTCTGTCTTTGGTTAAAAACTGGGAAGGATGCCCAGTGAATTGTAGATGGTGTATTGAAGGAAGAATGATAACATATAACTTATATGACCTGGCTAGATTTGCAGCCCACCCAGGTGACCCCAAAAGACCGATCCAGTCCTAGGAGCATAACGGACAGACTGAGCAGGGCACATTGGCTAGTTTCTTGCTCCTGAGTCGACTGCCATAATGGGACGCCCTTGCTTTTTATGACTAGTTAAGGGGTAGGAATAGGCCCCCAATACCGTTACCATACAGGGTCAAGTTTCTCAACACTTCAAGTATTCAAGATCCAAACTAACCCGAGCAATGACATCAGTGATCCTAATAATCACTTCCACCCCTCTGAGCTTGTCTATTTAGCAATATGAAAACTCTGTGCTTCCTATATTGTATTTTTATTTGTTACATTTCTATCCCACATTTTCCCACCTATTTGTAGGCTCAATGTGGCTTACATAGTACCGGAGAGGCCTTTGCAGGCTCCAGTGTGAACAAACCCAGGGTGATGTTGTGGTAAGATCAAGTTCATCTGGCACAGCCACATTAGGGAATCGGAGAACGGAAGAGTTGTGTTATGTCCATTACGTGCTTTAGTTTGGTTGTGTTGCAGAGATTAGGCATTTAAGTTGGATCGGTAGGGTATGTGAAGAGTTATGCTAGCCCTTGCTCTCGGTAAAATACAGGCCAATGGCTCATAATAAGAGCTAGGCTTCTTAAAAATCAAAATCATCTCTGATACAAAAGAGAGCTAGCTTGTAAGAATCAGTGATCACCTTTGGCACAGTTACATTTCACTGTAGCAAGTGCTGAGCTGGCAAGGGAGGGGGGCATTTGCTCTGAGACTGGCACCTACAAGCCGTCATGAGCAAGAGTTGCTATGGTTAAGTAGAGATAGTACTGGGTCAGCTGCACCCCGGGTGAGAACATCCAAAGGAGGGGGATAGGGAAAGTTTGGGGAAAATGCAAAGTCATCTAATAAGATGTGCTCTGAGCATATCTTGTTTATACTTAGAGCGTGATAGTATGTGAAGTCATTTTGATCAACTGATAAGGTCCAAGAACCCTGGTGACAAAGCTGGGGTCCACTGAAATGAATAGGGTGAAAATAGTATAAAAATGGGAGTCAGAAGGGTATTAGAACAGAAGGAAGGCTACAAGAGAAGGATGGTGACAGACGTGCCGTGAACTGCTGTTCAAACCATACGAATACCTGATTTGCCTGTATTGCTATTGGTAAGATTGAAATAAACTATCTTCTTATATCCCAGCGTGTCCTTCTGATTATGGAGTTCGTTAATTCCTGGACTGTGTAAGAGCAGTCTGGGGGAGGATGAGGTCAGAATAGGTGGTGGGAACACGCAAATTATATACATATGCCTTTTTAAACAGGTTGGTTTTTAGTGATTTCCGAAAGTTTAGGTAGTCGTATGTCGTTTTCAAGGCTTTTGGTAATGCGTTCCACAGTTGTGTGCTTATGTAGGAAAAACTAGATGTGTAAGTTGTTTTGTATTTAAGTCCTTTGCAGCTTGGGTAGTGCAGATTTAGATAAGATTGTGTTGATTCGGATGTATTTCTAATTGGTAAGTCGATCGAGTCTGTCGTGTAACTCGGGGCTTCTCCGTAGATGATTTTGTGAACCAGGGTGAAGATTTTGAAGGCGATGCGTTCTTTGATTGGGAATCAGTATAGTTTTTTGCGGAGGGGTTTTATGCTTTCAAGATATGGACCAACGCTTGAGCTCTTTGCTTAAAAAGAGTTGTTTGCAGTTTGAGCATAAGTATGTGTATTTTTTTTTGTTGCGTTTGTACCCCACGCTTTCCCACTCATGGCAGGCTCAATGCGGCAGGTAATGGAGGGTTAAGTGACTTGCCCAGAGTCACAAGGAGCTGCCTATGCCAGGAATCAAACTCAGATCCTCAAGACCAAAGTCCACCACCCTAACCACTAGGCCACTCCTCCATAAGAACATGGACCAAAAATGTGTGTTTTGTTTCCGGAAAGAGAAATATGCTATTTGTGGAACACTTGACCAAGGTAATTTCCGCTCCATAGCCATCATTTTTCATACCTTAGCAGATATTACAAGAATCACTCAGCAAGTAACCACTGAACGGAGTGGGGAGTAAGCATACTGTGATGTTTTGTGTGAATGCCTAACACTGACACTCATCTTGTACAACTCACCACACTCTTTAAAATTATTATTCATAAAAATTATTACTCAGAACAACTGACTCTAGTAACACTGTTTCATAAGGCAAACCGATATCGTAAGATCTTCGGCTCTCTAGTCCCCGTACTTGGAGATTCAATATGGAACTCATTAACTATCTTCATCAGAACAGAATCTATCTTCATTAGCTTCCACAAGAGGCTAAGAACCTTCCTTTTTCCTACATTTAATACGATGCTGGCCTCTCCTTATCCCGCATCTGACTTTTTGATCTTATGCATTCATTCTAACAGTCTCTGCTTTGTTATACCTACTAAGTAAACTGCACTGAGGGGATTTTAGCAGTATACAAGATCTGATTTGATTTGAACCAATATACAAACTCCCAAATTCTACCCTGTTTCCCCGAAAGTAAGACCTAGTAGAGGTTTTCCTGAATTGGTAGATATAAGGCCTCCCCCAAAAGTAAGACCTAGCAAATTTTTGTTTGAAAGCAGGGCCGCTGAGAGCCGGACAAAGCCGCCCCCCCCCCCACCCGAGGTCACCGGGCCCCCCCTCCACCCACCCTCTGTCGCTCCCGGAACTAAGCTTAAACGCCTCCTTTCACCTTCGCAGCAAGCAGCAGCAGGGCAGACCTCTCCTTCCTTCCATGCCCCGCCCTCGCGGACATTAAGTCAGGCGAGGGCGGGACACGGAAGGAAGGAGTGGCCTGCCCTGCTGCTGCTTGCTGCGGAGGTGAAAGGAGGCGTTTAAGGTTAGTTCCGGGAGCGACGGAGGGCGGGTGGGCCAACCCCGATCCAACCCCGATGTTTCCCCAAAAAATAAGACAGCCCCTGAAAATAAGACCTAGTGCATTTTTGAGGGCAAAAATTAATATAAGACAGTGTCTTATTTTCGGGGAAACACGGTATATATGGCGCCTTAAATTTTTGTACACTCTAATTTGACCGCATGGCCATATTGCGAGTATAACTTAACTGATTAACAAGCCAATTAGTGCCAATAATTGGTACTTAACAACCAATTAGCAACACTAATTAGCTAGAATTAGAAATTACGTGCACAACTTTCTAGGTGTATTCTATAACGCGGTGTGTGTAAATTCTCACGCGCACAGTCAAAAAGGGTGCGTGGCCATGGGCATGGAATGGGCGGGTTGTGGGCATTTCAAAAAACTATGTGCACTATTATGGAATATACCAGATCTGGATCTAACTTAGGGGCAAGTATTTAGGCCTGGTTTTAGGTGGCCTAAATGGGTGCGCCTACATTTTAGTCAAAAGAACGACGTGTAGGCATTGTCTATAAACTAAGCCTAACTAACCGCCTGGTTTTTTGGCACCGATTTTTAAGGTGTCATTTATAGAATTTGGCCCAAAATAGCTAACGTTGCAATTACTGAACTTCAGTGAACATTCCCCATAGTTACATTTTCCAGGAGCGGCCTCACCCACCCCCAACACAGCTAGGCATTAATGAACTAGCCTCATCTAATAAATACTTCCAAAACAGCACGGCCTGCGCTGTCACAGGGCTATGAAACCACAAGTTTAACACTATATTATTGTTCTCAACTCCCCCTTATTACCCCTTATTTTGTCACATTCAGGACCACCCATTTTCCACACCTAATAAGCGTGACTGTCCCACCTCTCTCCCAATCCATATTAGCACAAATAGGGAAATAAAAAAACCTCCACACCACAAACCTGCCCTCACACCATCTCTACAGCCATTAGGAAAGGGAAGGTGGGAAATTTCACCAACAAGAACAGCCTGCCTACTCCCTCCCTATCCACTACCCACCACAAAAATGAGAAGAACTCACCAAGCCCAGAAGAAGTAATCCATCTGTTCCAGCCAATAATTCCTTGCCTTTTCCAACCAATCAGCAATCCCATTTACCGTGTTATTACCGTGTTGACATCCAACCTATCTTGCTAAAAAAAAAATCCCCAGCCCCCACCCTTTCCTCCTGTAATCTTGGTGTCATTCAGCCGACGTTATCTACCCTCAGGTTTAAAACTGAGGGTGACCTTTATTGACATGTGATGATCCTTCATTTGCATACATGCATGCTTACACTAAGGTTTTCCTCACTCCCTATGAGAGGGGTTTTCAACCCAGTCCTCAGGGTACACCTAGCTAGTCTGAGTTTTCAGGATATCCCCATTGGGATCAGGGCCGCCGAGAGGGGGGGACAGGGGGAGCAAAATTCCCCGGGCCCGGGCCTCCGGGGGGGCCCAGCGCCACCGCAGCAGTCCGGCCCGCCCGCCCTCCATCGCTCCCTGGCATTGAATTTAAGCGCCTCACCTTCGAAAGCACAGCAAGCAGCGGCAGACCACTCCTTCCTTCCGTGTCCCGCCCTCGCCTGACATAACTTCCGTGAGGGCGGGACACAGAAGGAAGGAGTGGTCTGCCACTGCTTGCTGCGCTTTCGAAGGTGAGGCGCTTAAGGTCAGTGCAGAGGGCCCGGGGGTGGAGAGAGGGCCCGTTGGCGGGTGGAGGGAGGGCCCGTTGGCAGGTGGAGGGGGGGCCCCGGGGGCGGCCTTGTCCCGGGCCTGGCCCAGTCTCTCGGCGGCCTTGATTGGGATACTCTAAAAACCCCGACCGACTGGGTGTGGCCCAAGAACTGGGTTGAAAAATCTCTGCTCCAAGACCACTGTTCCCAAGATGCCTTGACATGAAAACTAACTTTTCTTGTGCAGGTTCATCTGTCACACTCAGAATAATGCAAAAGTATAAACGCAGGCTAAAGAAAGATGAAACATCTTCCCGGAGCTTGCAGGGTCTTCTGGGAAAAAGAAAGACATGAATTTTAGAGCTTTGGAGGTTTAATTATGGAGTTTAAATGACGTGGTTTGTTATGGCAGAGATATTCACAGAAAAGCACTATAATGTGTAAGACTGTGTTATGCCTTTACGTTGCCTTGGAAACAAGTGTACTTTACAGACACAGAGAATTGTCATTAGGTAAAAGGCTCAAACTGGGGCTTTGGCTTTTAAAATAAATGTGGTTTGCTGCTTCTTTTTATTAGGTACTAAAAAGAAAAATAAATCTAACACATTGTGGAATGCTGCTGAAGAATCTACTATATTCTAGAAAGAACCCGACAATGGTGCTTGTATTTTAGACATCCACAAACCATATCCATATTCATGTTGCATGAACATCTAAATTCAATTATACAAAGCTGGGATCTGAACATGTAAAACGGGAGAATGCCTATATGGCAAGGGGGCGTGGTCTGGACACGTTCTGGGTAGGACTAGAGTGTGCCCACAGGATAGATGTTCATCCTTCATATGAACGTCTAAGTCCAACAAGATGGACGTTTGCATTTAGACCCGTTCTCTGGGGCATCTAGGTTACAGAAAAGTGCTCTAAGGGATTACATAAGTACATAAGTAATGCCACACTGGGAAAAGACCAAGGGTCCATCGAGCCCAGCATCCTGTCCATGACAGCGGCCAATCCAGGCCAAGGGCACCTGGCAAGCTTCCCAGACGTACACACATTCTATACATGTTATTCCTGGAATTGTGGATTTTTCCCAAGTCCATTTAGTAGTGGTTTATGGACTTGTCCTTTAGGAAACCGTCTAACCCCGTTTTAAACTCTGCCAAGCTAACCGCCTTCACCACGTTCTCCGGCAACGAATTCCAGAGTTTAATTATGTGTTGGGTGAAGAAAATTTTTCTCCGATTTGTTTTAAGGTTAAGAGAGGTTACCTCATTAAATGTCCCAGGTTTGTCCCCCCCCCCCCCCCCCCCCACCCTCAAAAGCAAAATAGACACCAAGGTCTATGCAGGAAATATAAATGTTTATGTTTCTATAATTGTTCACATGAACCCATGTTCTGGCACATAATGCTATCTAGCCATTTAACGACATAGATGGCCATGTTCTTGTTTTTCTCTGTTGATAACAGATGTTCATTATTCTGAACTGAGCATTCATGTCGTACTTAACCAGTGTGTAAATGTCCATTTCTCCAAGACGAGCAATGAGTAGCACAGGCAGATGGCAATGCTAAGATTCCTAAAGAGTCCAGGACGTCTGCCCACACGGCTGGTTCTGACACTCACAGTAACATAGTAACAGTAGATGGCGGCAGAGAAAGACCTGTACGGTCCATCCAGTCTGCCCAACAAGATAAACTCATATGTGCTACTTTATATCATGTCATTTTCAGGGCACAGACCGTAGAAGTCTGCCCAGCACTAGCCCCACCTCCCAACCAACGGTGCTGCCACCCAATCTGCGCTAAGCTTCTGAGGATCCATTACATGATTCCTTTATGTTTATCGCACGCATTTTTGAATTCCGTTACCGTTTTCATCTCCACCACCTCTTGCGGGAGGGCACTCTAAGTGTCCACCACTCTCTCTGTGAAGAAATACTTCCTGACATTTTTCTTGAGTCTGCCCCCCTTCAGCTTCATTTCATATCCTCTAGTTCTACCGCCTTCCTGTCTCCAGAAAAGGTTTGTTTGCAGATTAATACCTTTCAAATATTTGAACGTCTGAATCATATCACCCCTGTTTCTCCTTTCCTCCAGGGTATGGGCTGTTGTACTAAACTTCATATTAGATCCTTATGCTAAAGCTCAATGTACAGGTCCCTAACACAAGCATAAAAAAATTAGCACAGAGCTATCCCACTCTCTGCCTCCTAAGCCAGTGGCATACCAAGGGCAGGGCAGTGGGGGTGGTCTGCCCTGGGTGCACGCTGCATGGCTGTTGGCTCCACCAGTTCCTTGCTCCCTCTGATGTTACTTCCTGTTTTGGAGCAGGGAACCGGCACACCTGACAGTCATGTGACTCCTCCCTGCACCCCCAGAAGTTGATGAGTTAGGGGGTGAGGGTGATGCGCCTGACAGGCAATCTGACAAGGAGCGTGTGCAACGGCAATCCGCCCTGACTGGCAGCCGGGGCGGATCACCATAAGAACACCATTGTCCTAAGCTGCTCCCAGTGCTAAAAAATCAAATCCATTTTTTAGCTCATGGGAAGTGCTCATCGATCACAAAATTACCACCTGAGCATGCCCCACGGTAAGGCCTTTCTTGCTGGGGTAGGCACACATTAGTTCTTACTGCAGCTTAGTAAAAGGATCCTTAAGAAACAACTTGCAGGTTCATCAAGGTGGGTCCATGATCACAGTTCAAGTTTACACTGGCTCCCAGTGAGAGAGCACTGTTCGTTTAAATTATTGATGATTGTGTATAAATTGATCGGGATACATCTAGGGCATTGTACTTTAAAGAACTTTCAGTGTCATATTGGCTAGGAGTTTATGATCTGAAACTATGCATCTGTTTGAGTTACCTAGCTGGGACGTTATGAGGCTTGTCTATTAGAAGAAACGGTCCTTTAGGGTTCTTGGTCCAGAAGGTTGGAATCGCCTTCCTCAGGATTTGAAAGACCAGTCTTCAACAAAGCATACCCTAACAATCCAACATAAATGCCTGATGGCTGCAACACAACAACACTAAAGTACGTAATGGACATTACACAACTCTCCCGTTGTACGATTCCTTCATGTGGTCTTACCACATGAACCCTATCCTACCACAACATCACTTTGTATTTGTTTATCCCGGAGTCTGCAAACACCTCTCCGGTACTATGTAAGCCACATTGAGCCTACAAATAGGTGGGAAAATGTGGGATACAAATAAATAAATAAATTATTATCTTTTACGTGGAGATTGAAGACCTTATTATTTACTAGGCCTAAGGAGCTCAGCATTGATTCCCATTACCCCCCCTCCCCCCCCCCCGGATTCTATGTAACATAGTAACATAGTAAATGACGGCAGAAAAAGACCTGCATGGTCCATCCAGTCTGCCCAACAAGATAAACTCATATGTGCTATTTTTTGTGTATACCTTACCTTGATTTGTACCTGTCCTTTTCAGGGCACAGACCATGTAAGTCTGCCCAGCACTATCCCCGCCTTCCAACCACCAGCCCCGCCTCCCACCACCGGCTCTGGCACAGACCGTATATGTCTGCCCAGCACTATCCCCGCCTCCCACCACCGGCTCTGCCACCCAATCTCGGCTAAGCTCCTTAGGATCCATTCCTTCTAAACAGGATTTCTTTTATGTAGCACGACTTAAGTTACATGCAGAAATCCAGTTGTATTCTGGATCTGCGTGTGCAATTTAAATAGTTAACAAGCCAATCAGTGCCAATAATTGCCAATTAACGAGCAATTATTGACACTAATTGGCATTAATTAGAATTTACATGCATAATTTTTTTACATAAATTATTATTTATAATAATTTCTCTTTATAATTATATTATATCTATAATATAAAAATCTCTCTTTGTGAATATAGGTGTGAGTGCCTAAGGGGCTCATTTTCAAAAGAGAAAAACATCCAAAAAGTGGCATAAATCTGCATTTGGATGTTTTTCTCACAAAAACGTCCAAAGTCGTATTTTCAAAATCAAGTTTTAGGTGTTTTTCTATGAAGTCTGTCAAAAGTGCATTCAAATCACAAGGGGACGTGCTAGGGGTGTGTTAAGGGCGGGATCTTGGCATTCCTAACACTTGGACGTTTTTCAGCCACGATGGAACAAAACGAAAACATCCAGGGCTATAAGTTGGACATTTTGGTCTAGATATGTTTTATTAATGAATAAGCCACAAAAAAGTGCCCTAAATGACCAGATGACCACTGAAGAGAATCAGGGATGACCTCCCCTTACTCTCCCAGTGGTCACTAAACCCCTCTCACCTCCAAAAAATGTGATTAAAAACATTGCTTACCAAACTGTATGCCAGCCTCAGATGTTATACTCAGGTCCATTAGAACAGGGGCGTAGCCAGACTTCAACGGTAGGGGGGTCCAGAGCCGAGGTGAGGGGGCACATTTTAGCCCTCCCCCCGGCGCCGCCGACCCTGATCCCCCCCCCACCCGCCATTGCCGACACCTCCAACAACTTTGACCCCCCCCTGCCAATGACCCTCTTGCCCCCCTGCCCGCCATCGCCTACCTTTGCTGGCGGGGGACCCCAACCCCCGCCAGCCGAAGTCTTCTTCCTTCGTTTGGTTTCTGACTGAGTCTGACGTCCTGCAACGTCAGACAGACTCACAGAAACAGAACGAAGCCTTGCGGGGCTTCGTTGTGTTTCTGTGAGACTGACGTCCTGCACGTTGTATGTGCAGAACGCCAGGCTCAGGCAGAAGAAACCAAACGAAGGAAGAAGACGTCGGCTGGCGGGGGTTGGGGTCCCCCACCAACGAAGATAGCAGGCGGCGGGAGGGGGGGTTTAGAGGGTCGCTGGTGGTGGGGGGAGCCCTGGACCAAATCTACAGGGGCTCAGGCCCCCGTGGCACCATAGCAGCTACGCCCCTGCTTTAGAGCAGCATGCAGGTCCCTGGAGTAGTCTAGTGGTGGGTGCAGTGCACTGCAGACAGGTGGACCACTTGTGGTGGAAATTGTGAGCCCTCTAAAACTCACCAAAAGCCCACTGTACCCACTTATAGGTGCTCCCTTCACACACATTAGGGCTATTATAGTGGTGTACAGTAGTTAGTGGGGTTCCTCAGGGGTCCGTGCTAGGACCGCTGCTTTTTAATATATTTATAAATGATTTAGAGATGGGAGTAACCAGCGAGATAATTAAATTTGCTGATGACACAAAGTTATTCAAAGTCGTTAACTCGCGACAGGATTGTGAAAAATTACAAGAGGACCTTACGAGACTGGGAGACTGGGCGGCTAAATGGCAGATGACGTTTAATGTGAGCAAGTGCAAGGTGATGCATGTGGGGAAAAAAGAACCCGAATTATAGCTACGTCATGCAAGGTTCCACGTTAGGAGTTACGGACCAAGAAAGGGATCTGGGTGTCGTCGTCGATAATACACTGAAACCTTCTGCTCAGTGTGCTGCTGCGGCTAGGAAAGCGAATAGAATGTTGGGTATTATTAGGAAAGGTATGGCAAACAGGTGCGAGGATGTTATAATGCCGTTGTATCGCTCCATGGTGCGACCGCACCTTGAGTATTGTGTTCAATTCTGGTCGCCGCATCTCAAGAAAGATATAGTAGAATTGGAAAAGGTGCAGCGAAGGGCGACTAAAATGATAGCGGGGATGGGACGACTTCCCTATGAAGGAAGACTAAGGAGGCTAGGGCTATTCAGCTTGGAGAAGAGACGGCTGAGGGGAGACATGATAGAGGCATATAAAATAATGAGTGGAGTGGAACAGATGGATGTGAAGCATCTGTTCACGCTTTCCAAAAATACTAGGACTAGGGGGCATGCGATGAAACTACAGTGCAGTAAATTTAAAACAAATCGGAGAAAATGTTTCTTCACCCAACGTGTAATTAAACTCTGGAATTCATTGTCGGAAAATGTGGTGAAGGCGGTTAGCTTAGCAGAGTTTAAAATGGGGTTGGACGGTTTCCTGAAGGACAAGTCCATAAACCGCTACTAAACGGACTTGGAAAAATCCAAAATCCCAGGAATAAAATGTATAGAATGTCTGTACGTTTGGGAAGCTTGCCAGGTGCCCTTGGCCTGGATTGGCCGCTGTCGTGGACAAGATGCTGGGCTCGATGGACCCTTGGTCTTTTCCCAGTATGGCATTACTTATGTACTTACAGTGGGAGGTAGTGGGTTTTGGGGAGCTCAACAGACAAGAAAAGGGAACCTGGGAGCATTTAATTGAAGTCCACTGCAGTGCGCCCCCTAGGGTGCTCTATTGCTCTCCTGGGACGTCTGTGTGGCCAGTCTACTAAGAATGCTGGCTCCTCCTACATCCCAATGACTTGATTTTGTGTGTTTTTCACTTGGACATTTTTATTTTTCAAAAATGGACCAAAAAGATAAATGCACAGAGCACACAAACATCTAGCAAATAGCCATAAAAAAGATTGACATTTTTCTGTTTTGAAAATGGCTATATTCCCCACTTGAATTTTGGATGTTTTTAGCAAAGCATTCAAAGTTGGACTTAGGAATCCTATTGAAATTGCCCCTCCACATGTCACAGGAATGCACATAATTTATTTATTTAGGTTTTGCTCACACCTTTTTCAGTAGTAGCTCAAGGTGAGTTACATTCAGGTACTCTGGATATTTCCTTGTCCCTGGAGGGCTCACAATCTAAGTTTGTACCTGAGGCAATGGAGGGTTAAGTGACTTGTCCAAGATCACAAGGAGCAGCAGTGGGATTTGAACTGGCCCCCTCTGGATTGCAAGACTGGTGCTCTAACCACTAGGCCACTCCTCCACTATAGCAACATTCCATGTAGAATCTCAAATAGTGGCAACAGAATTTCAATTAGTAGCAACATTCCATGTAGAACAACATTCCATGTAGTATCTCAGATAATATCAACATTCCATATAGAATCTCAAATAGTAGCAACATTCCATGTAAAATCTCAGATAGTAGCAACAGAATCTCAAATAATTTGTTTGGATTTTGCTCACACCTTTTTCAGTAGTAGCTCAAGGTGAGTTACATTCAGGTACTCTGGATATTTCTCTGTCCCAAGAGGACTCGCAATCTAAGTTTGTACCTGAGGCAATGCAGGGTTAAGTGGCTTGCCCAAGATCACAAGGAGCAGCAGCGGGATTTAAACTGGCCACCTCTAGATTGCAAGACTGGTGCTCTAACCACTAGGCCACTCCTGCACTCCATTTAAAGTATTCTCAAAGTTACACATGTAAGTGGGAACCCCACTTACACGTCCTAACCATACTCTGCTCCTGCATACGCTCCCCTTGCAAATACATGCAATGTAAGTTTAATGGGGTCGATATTCAGACCACGGAAGGCAGCCTGGATAACTCCCTTGGTTAGCAGCGAACACAGAAATTCAATAGTGGGCCGTATCTGGCAACTGTCATTGAATTTCCCGAGGGGGCGGGGAGGCTCGTCAGATAAAAACATAGCTGGTTAAGCCGATATTCATCGGCTGACTGCTAAGTTACAGTGGCCAAAGATAGACCTGTTATTTATGCGGGCCCATCCGGCTGCTACACTTAGCCGGTCAGCTGGCTTTATTGCGCTATATAGCTGGTGACCGGGCTACCAGCTAAGCGCTAATATTCAGCTTGAGGCTATTTAACTGTCTATTTAACTGGCCAGGAGCCGTTCCTAGCCAGTTAATATCGCTGACAATCGGGTGGAGTACGTATTTGCAGAATAACACATAGGTACCACGCTAGCAATTACATGTATAGATACACACACTGTAAGGAATATGCCGAAAGGAAGAGGGACCCCAGCTACCCACCGGAGAAAAGAGAGCCGGAGGGTAGGAGGGAAGGCCCTAGGGATGCTCAGGTTTTGCCCAAAAGGGACATAAAGATGGGAAACTACAACTCCCAGAAGGCCACAGGAGAGCTCCGGGGGAGGAGAATGAACCCGAGGCGATGGAGCAAGAGGAGGCTGAGCTGGTCTTAGACGAACCCATGGAGCTCTTGGCTATGGCTCAGCCTGCACTGGAGGTATAGGGGAGAGGCCTGGGTCAAGTGGGAGGAGGTCAGGAGAATAGAGACTGACCCAGAGGGTGGGACCCAAGGCTTTGAGCTCGCGCAAAGCCTAGCTCTATTGAACTGTGCTGAAAGAAGCCTGGCTGTACTTGGACTGTGTTTGAAACAGCCTAGCTCCATTGAACTGTGTGGAGAGAAGTCTGGCTGTAATTGGACTGTGTTAGAAACAGCCTGACTTTATTGAGCTGTGCTGAGAGAAGCCTGGCTGTACTTGGACTGTGTTTGAAACAGCCTAGCTCCATTGAACTGAGCTGAGAGAAGCCTGGCTGTACTTGGACTGTGTTAGAAACAGCCTGACTTTATTGAACTGTGCTGAGAGAAGCCTGGCTGTACTTGGACTGTGTTTGAAACAGCCTAGCTCCATTGAACTGGGCTGAGAGAAGCCTGGCTGTAATTGGACTGTGTTAGAAACAGCCTGACTTTATTGAACTGTGCTGAGAGAAGCCTGGCTGTACTTGGACTGTGTTTGAAACAGCCTAGCTCCATTGAACTGTGTGGAGAGAAGCCTGGCTGTAATTGGACTGTGTTTGAAACAGCCTGACTTTATTGAGCTGTGCTGAGAGAACCCTGGTGGTAATTGGACTGGGGTTAGAACAGCCGAGGATCTGTTGAAGAAAAGGGGGCTGGGGTTGCAAATCCCAAAAACAGGCCCAAGAAAGAAGAAGAAACACATAATGAGGAAAACAGAGAGCTCGGTGCTGGTGGTGAGGAGGCTTCACGGACTTAGCCAGTAGGAGCCTTGTTTACAACACGCACATGGAAATGACAGCATTGTAAACCTTTAGGCCTATCAATCTTAGCACCTAGGTTTCAGAATTGGCCCGCAACTGTCTATCAGTACATTCTCAAATCTAAAGCTGATCCTATATAATAATTCTCACTTCCAACGTTCTGACTTGCTGTCTGGGACCGTGGCTCATTCCGAGTTGGTCTGCTAGGGTCCATAGATCAGGCTGACATGACCGTAGCCATTATGATGCCAACTTCAGAACCCGGGGGGGGGGGGGGGGAACATGCCTCACAGCTGATCCATGTCCAGAGGAGGGTTACTGGACATGGGTGGCTGCAGGGGGGGCAGGGGAGAAAGGAGGGTCGCTGGACATGGGTGGCTGCAGGGGGGGCAGGAGAGAGAGGAGGGTCACTGGACATGGGTGGCTGCAGTGGGCCCAAGGGGAGAGGAGGGTCGCTGGACATGGGTGGCTGCAGGGGTAGAGGAGGGTCGCTGGACATGGGTGGCTTCAGGGGGGCAGGGGAGAGAGGAGGGTCACTGGACATGGGTGGCTGCAGGGGGGGCAGGGGGTCGCTGGACATGAGTGTCTGGAGGGATGCAGGGGAGAGAGGAGGGTCGCTGGACATGGGTGGCTGCAGGGGGGGCAGGGAGTCATTGGAAATGGGTGGCAGGAGGGGGCAGGGGAGAGAGGAGGTTCGCTGGACATGGGTGGCTGCAGGGGAGCCGAGGAAAACCTTGCTAACGCCCGTTTCATTTGTGTCAGAAACGGGCCTTTTTTACAAGTATTCAATAAGCTGCAAGAACACTAAAGCTTGTTTTCTCATAGATGTGAGAGAGCGAGTTTCTTCCAACATAATGTTTCCTAAGTAATGTTTTGGCTGGAAGCTTTCAATTACCCTTTATGTTGATAACACTATTACCAGCAAGCTCCTCGAGGCTAGGAAGACATTTTGGACGAAGAATTCATTGTTTTCATTGCTTTAAAAATATTGTTTCATTTCATTTTCAATAAGTAAGAAACTTTGTAGCCTAGAGTCAACATCTGTTTGGAAGCAAGATGAATGCATTTATTTATTTATTTCTATGGAAGTAGTAGTGGGATTTTTCCATAGAAAATCAGGAGTCGACGTTCTAAAATGAGGATGCGATGAAACAATGTTCTACTGCGGAGCTTCCCAAAACTCTCTTGGAACTCCATGTGCAAGTCAAATTTTTAAGATGTCTGTAATTCTTGATTTAGGGCCCCTTTTATTAAGCCGCGTAGGCGCCTAAGCACGTGCCAAAATTGACTTAACCGCCCGACTACCACGTAGCTTTTGCGTTAATTTCAGTTTTGGCGTACGTCCACTACATGCGCCTGAAAAATAGTTTTTATTTTTGGACGCACGTAGCGGACGTGCACCAAGTGGAATCTGACGCGCGCAGGTCCTTAACGCCCAAATTCTTTACCACTAGGTCTATGGCTGGCGGTAATATCTGAGACCCAAGATTGTATCGCGGCAATTTTGATTTTGCCGCACATCCATTTCGGGGGGGGGGGGGAATAACCTTTTTACAGGTGTGCTGAAAAATGATTCTGCGCGTGCCTGAACCGAAAATGCACCCTGTGTGAAACGCTTCCTAGTGCTCCCACCGTGTTCTGTGGAATGGAGTAGACCTCATGGTTACTGCAATAGCCTGAGAACCAGAGGAAACAGGTTTGGTTCCCAATGTGGCTCCTTGTGACTCTGGGCAAGTAATTTAACCCTCCGTTACACCAGGTACAAAAAAGTACCTGTATATCATATGCAAACTAATTTGACAGTAAACGTAGAAAGGCAGTATATCAAATCCCATCCCCTCTCACTGCATCACAGCTAATCAGGGAGGCAATGACCGAGCACTGCCCACAAGGTTAACATAGCCCTCACCTTCCTCTTCACAGGAAGTTTCCAGACTGCTCTGTGTGTCACCGCAGACACAAGCCAATCCGTTCTTTCACTCTGCATTTCAGAAAATAATTTACGTTCTTATAAATTGCAATAGAAAACTACAACAGGAATTTGCAACTAACGCCATGTGAGGGACCGTGTATTAAAAATACTGTATACATGAAATTAAACTGAGAAAATATTAAAATGTTTCTGGTGTTGTTAGCCTGAAATCATTCACCCTAGATATATATGGATACATCGGCTGCCTTGTCTGAGGTCATGGACTTCACATGTGACCTTCTTGTTTTGGTCATTAAAAGTCTATCATTTGTCTCCATCACAGCCTTTGTGGGTGATCAATAAGTATCTGCTACAATAACTCATTTAATTATACCCATCTTATATCTCCTGCCAGCAGGCTAAAGACTTGGCTGATTTTAATTCATTTTGAAATCATTGTTTATTTCCTCCCCCTCCCCCCCTTTTTTAAATGGCCAGAGGTACCTGCACAGTTCTGGCTCATAAATTGCACAGTAATGTGCATGGAATGACCACAGTGGGGGTACACGTCTGGAAAAGGTATATGCATGCATATATTGAGGATTATATGGCCAGCAGAATAATACGCTCATACACAGGCCATCACTAGGTGAAATGTGAAGATGACGGCAGAAAAAGACCTGCACGGTCCATCCAGTCTGCCCAACAAGATAAACTCATATGTGCTAGTTTTTGTGTATACCTTCCCTTGATTTGTACCTGTCTTTTTCAGGGCACAGACCGTATAAGTCTGCCCAGCACTAGTCCCGCCTCCCACCCACCAGCCCCGGCACAGACCGTATAAGTCTGCCCAGCATTATCCCCGCCTCCCAACCACCGGCTCTGCCACCCATTCTAGGCTAAGCTCCTGAGGATCCCTTCCTTCTGAACAGGATTCCTTTATGTTTATCCCACGCATGTTTGAATTCCGTTACCGTTTTCATCTCCACCACTTCCCGCGGGAGGGCATTCCAAGCATCCACCACCCTCTCCGTGAAAAAAATACTTCCTGACATTTTTCTTGAGTCTGCCCCCCTTCAATCTCATTTCATGCCCTCTCGTTCTACCGCCTTCCCATCTCCGTAAAAGGTTCGTTTACAACAGGGTTGTATTCTTGTTGGGGAATTGGCATATACTGGTGAGACACATAATTAAATGTACAACTATGGGGCCCTTTAATATGCTGCACTAGTAAATGAATTAGTATTTTCTTACATGGGTCTTTCCCACACTCAAAGCCTATTTCTAGTGTGGCTATAAAATAGCCTTTTTTTCTAATTGTTGAGTTTCCGGCTGTGAGCTGTTACCATTAGAATGTGAAAATATATACATATGGAAGATACCAGAGTATAACAAACTAAACAGCTAGATTATTTGCCTCAGCGGTGCAGCTCATTGAATTAAGTTATATTCAACCAAGATTCAACCTCCCCATCGGCCAAATAATACTATTATTTTAAACTTCTTAAACATGGTAATATTCATAATGTGGTTTGTAATATTATATTTGACTTTATCTTTGAGCTCTACGAATCTTAATTATTCACTTATCTTTATAAAGAAATTTCCTTAATGGAAAAGGTGCCGGTCAGCGGCTGGATTGTCCGACATGCGTGTTTCGTTGCTAATGCTGTATCAAGGACTAATCCCCCGTCACATAAGAGCCACCTGTCATACTGGACCAAATCTCTCTATATAAAAGGCAACACCAACGTTCTATGAAGCCTCCAGCCGGAAGTGTGAAGGGGGCGAGATATCCGGTTTCCCTATGAGTGTCTGCCCCGCCCTCTGTAACACAAACAGTCAGTGAAGGAAAACAGCAGAGCACGAAATCAAATTGCTGGCTCTGTAACAGTGAAGGACTCAGAGGGGGGAGGGGAGAGAGGCCAGAGAGCAGGGACACACACACTCCCACATGCACACAGAAGAAAACCTTGCTAGCCCCCCCCCCCCCCCGTTTCATTTGCATCAGAAACAGGGCTTTTTTACTGAAGGACTCAGAGGGGGGAGGGGAGAGAGGGCAGAGGGCAGGGACACACACACTCCCACATGCACACAGAAGAAAACCTTGCTAGCCCCCCCCCCCCCCCCCCCGTTTCATTTGCATCAGAAACAGGGCTTTTTTACTGAAGGACTCAGAGGAGGGAGAGAAGAGAGGGCAGAGGGCAGGGACACACACACTCCCACATGCACACAGAACAAAACATTGCTAGCCCCCGTTTCATTTGCATCAGAAACGGGGCTTTTTTACTAGTTTTCAAATAAGTATAAGACTATTTATTTGTTTTAAGATTGTATTTTTATTCCCTTCCTTTCTCCCTCTTTCCGTTCCTTCCCTCTCACTTTCCATTGTAATTATTTTATTTTATTAGTTCATTGTAAGCCGCTTTGGGGCTGCAAAACTGCGGCAAAAGGCGGGGTATAAATGACCTAAAAATAAATAAATAATATTACAAACCACATTATAAATATTACCATATTTAAGAAGTTTCATTCTTTTATTTTGTGTTGCTACTTTTAAGTCAAAAAATGACACACTATCCAGCTTACAATTGAAAGAGAAAAACGCCTATATTGCGACCCAAATCGGGAGATAGACGTTTATCTCACAAAAACGAATAAAGCGGTATAATCGAAAGCCGAATTTGGACGTTTTCAACTGCACTCCATCGCGGAAGCGTACAAAGCTGACGGGGGCGTGTCGGAGGCGTGGCGAAGGCGGAACTGGGGCGTGGTTATTTGCCGATCAGAGATGGGCGCCTTTCGCCGATAATGGAAAAAAATATGCGTTTTTAGCGAGAATTTAGGGCACTTTTCCTGGACCCTGTTTTTCCACGAATAGGGCCCCAAAAAGTGCCCTAAATGACCAGATGACCACTGGAGGGAGTCGGGGATGACCTCCCCTGACTCCCCCAGTGGTCACAAACCCCCTCCCACCACAAAATATGCCGTTTCACAACTTTTTATTTTCACCCTCAAATGTCATACCCACCTCCCTGGCAGCAATATGCAGGTCACTGGAGCAGTTATTAGGGGGTGCAGTGGACGTCAGGCAGGTAGACCCAGGCCCATCCCCCCCACCTGTTACACTTGTGCTGGTAAATGGGAGCCCTCCACACCGCCCCCCAAACCCACTGTACCCACATGTAGGTGCCCCCCTTCACCCCTTAGGGCTATAGTAATGGTGTAGACTTGTGGGCGGTGGGTTTTGAGGGGGATTTGGGGGGCTCAACACCCAAGGGAAGGGTGCTATGCAACTGGGAGCTCTTTTACCTTTTTTTTTTTTTTTTGTAAAAGTGCCCCCTAGGGTGCCCGGTTGGTGTCCTGGCATGTGCACTGCGAATCCTGGCCTCTCCCAGGAACAAATGCCTTGGATTTATTCGTTTTTGAGCTGGGCGCTTTCATTTTCCATTATCACTGAAAAACAAAAACGCCCAGCTCACAAATTGTCGAATAAAACATGGACATCTATTTTTTTTCGAAAATACGGTTCGGTCCGCCCCTTCATGGACCCGTTCTCGGAGATAAACGCCCATGGAGATAGACGTTTTCGTTCAATTATGCCCCTCCACATTTCCTTGTATACGTCAAGCGTTCACGTTTTAGTTGCCTCAGAGATGTTCATCTCTATTATGTTTAACATTACTTTATTTTATTGTTATTTTTATTGTTTTCTATGCCATTGTAAACACTGCATGTTATCTTTTTGAAACTACTAAAATTAATAAAATCTCTTGGAAAAAAAAATAACATTGTTTGGCCAATGAGGAGGAGGGTGCTGTCAACCTTGGTTCAATATTCAACGAGTTGCACCACGGAGGCAATCTAGCTGCATAGCTTGTTATATTCTTAATAATATCAGGTGTATATATTTTTGTCTTCTGATGATATTGGATCGTTTGAACTATGTTGCTTTTGAGTGTTCTTTTACAATTAGAATGTGGCCATTTGAAAAAGTTAAGGTGGGAGCACTTACCACCTCCTATTTTGAAGGTGGTAAGGGCTGCCACGTTAAGTCTGCATTATCCAATTAGCATACGCTAAAGTCAATGCACTAGCTGAATAAAAGGGAGAGACAACTAAGAAGGAGGAGAAAGTACAGACCCAGAAGAGTTGCAGCATTTGTCTGAGAAGCATTGCCTGAAAGGCTCCGCTTAACACAAGACTACCTCTACTTCAGGAAGCAGGTGAAAGCTTGGCTCTTCAACCAAGCCTTTAATGGAAGAAGTAACTAACTTGTTAGTCTCACTCACACACACAAGGATTGACTTGGGCTGCACATACTGCAGTGGGACATGTTTATCCACTCCTACCCTAGCTGAGATAATATTTAACCATCTCTCTGACCTCACGTGCAACTTTCTTCAAATCAATCACCTTACTTTCTAATTCTTCCTACTTTCTTACCCATCTATATGTAACAACTTTGCCTTACCCTTCACTACCAATTATAATGTTCTAGTACATATTGTGTTGTCATTGCAAGTAGTATACCATGCCATACTTTGCATTGTTGTTCAAATACTTTTACTGCTCTAATTGCCTCCTGCTCATGTTTGATCTATTCTTACTGAACACCGCCTTGAGTGAATTCCTTCAAAAAGGTGGTAAATAAATCCTAATAAATAAATACATAAATAAAATTGTATATATAGGTTTAAGAACCTCCTGGACCAGAAGATATTCATCCCAGAGTACTGATATAATTGAAAAATGAACTGGCGGAATGTAACGCCAATATTTTTAAAAGGTTCCAGAGGGGATCCGGGAAATTATAGACTGGTGAGCCTGACCTCGGTGCCGGGCAAAATGTAGCGACTATTATAAAGAACAAAATTACAGAGCATATTCAAAAGCATGGATTAACGATACAAAGCCAACATGGATTTAGTGAAGAGATATCTTGCCTCACCAATCTATCACTTTTCTTTGAAGAGGTGAACAAACATGTGGATAAAGGTGAGCCAGTTGATATTCTGTATCTGGATTTTCAAAAGGCGTTTGACAAAGTACCTCATGAAAGACTCCAGAAGAAATTGGAGAGTCATGGGATAGGAGGTAGTGTTCTATTGTGGATTAAAAACTGGTTAAAGGATAGAAAACAGATAATAGGATTAAATGGTCAGTATTCTCAGTGGAGAAGGGTAGTTAGTGGAGTTTCCTAGGGATCTGTGCTGGGACCGCTACTTTTTAACATATTTATAAATGATCTAGAGATGGGAGTAACTAGTGAGGTAATTAAATTTGCTAAAGACAAAGTTATTCAAAGTTGTTAAATCGTGGGAGGATTGTGAAAAATTACAAGAGGACCTTACGAGACTGGGAGACTGGGCGTCTAAATGGCAGATGACGTTTAATGTGAGCAAGTGCAAAGTGATGCATGTGGGAAAGAGGAACCCAAACTATAGCTACGTAATGTAAGGTTCCACGTTAGGAGTCACTGACCAATAAAGTGATCTTGGCGTTGTTGTTGAAGATATGTTGAAACCCTCTGCTCAGTGTGCCGCTGTGGCTAAGAAAGCAAATAAAATCAGTGGCATACCAAGAGGGGGGGGGGGGCGGTGGGGGCGGTCCGCCCTGGGTGCACGCCGCTGGGGGGGATGCCGCGCGCCTGTTGGCTCTTCGTGTTCATGCTCCCTTTGCCCCGGAACAGGTTACTTCCTGTTCCGGGGCAGAGTGAGCATGAAAACGAAGAGCCGGCAGGCGCGCGGCACCCCCCCCCCCCCAGCGGCGTGCACCCGGGGGTTCTTTCGCCGGTGGGGGAGCGTCACGCTGTTCCCGGGGGGGGGGCGCTACACCCGGGGGGTGGGGCACATCAGCGATCTGCCCCAGGGTTTCAGCCCCCTAGGAATGCTACTGAATAGAATGTTAGGTATTATTAGGAAAGGAATAGAAAACAACAATGAGGATGTTATAATGCCTTTGTATTGCTCCATGGTGCGACCGCACCTCAAATATTGTGTTCAATTCTGGTTGCCGCATCTCAAAAAAGATATAGTGGAATTAGAAAAGGTGCAGAGAAGGACGACGAAAATGATAAAGGGGATGGGACAACTTCCCTATGAGGAAAGGCTAAAGTGGCTAGGGCTCTTCAGCTTGGAGAAAAGGCAGCTGAGGGGAGATATGATAGAGTTCTATAAAATAATGAGTGGAGTTGAACGGGTAGATGTGAAGCGTCTGTTTACGCTTTCCAAAAATACTAAGACTAGGGGGCATGCAATGAAGCTACAATGTAGTAAATTTAAAACAAATCGGAGAAAATTTTTCTTCAGTCAACGTGTAACTAAACTCTGGAATTTGTTGCCAGAGAATGGTGTAAAGGCAGTTAGCTTAGCGGAGTTTTAAAAAGGTTTGGACGGCTTCCTAAAGGAAAAGTCCAAAGACTATTATTAAATGGGGAAAATCTACTATTTCTGGGATAAGCAGTATAAAATGTATTGAACTTTTTCAGGATCTTGGCAGGTATTTGTGACCTGGATTGGCCACTGTTGGAAACAGGATGATGGGCTTGATGGACCTTTGGTCTGTCCCAGTATGGCAATACTTATGTACCATAAGGGACAGTGATGTGCATGTGTAGAGACATTGGTCTTCCTGCAGTAGGATGTTTGCAGAGAATTCCACAAGGCTCTACCAATAACAGTACAATATGGCCTTTCAAGTAGCATCACTAGTTGCTAAGATGGAGCATTACTCTTTTGACATTTTCAGCTCTGAATTGGTTTAGAAGGTAGAAGTGACCCCAGTATCCAGTATTCTAATCAGAGGAGGAGGTCACTGTTCCTTCTTAGTTGAGCAGGAGTCCGCCACCTATGGTCCTGCCAGTAGAGGGTGCTGTTTTATTATCACATTTTCAGTAGTGAGGAACAGGCAAGCTCTGCAGGATTCCAGGGAACCTGCCTTTCCCTGGTGATTAAAAACACAATATGGAAGCAGCACCCCCTACTGGCACCAGTGCAGTTGGAGGATTCCGGCTCAGCTCAAACAGACCAGTGGAGGAGATTAGTGGTGGAGAGAACTGCTCAGGAGTATAAAATCCTCTGCAGATTTCAAATCTTTGTCTTGCCTCCCAGCTGCTCACCACTCGTGCGAAGGGAAAGGCCTCCATGCAAAAAGTCCTAGTCAATTGATTCAATACAGTTTTTTGTGATATAGACACCTGGTTACCCTAATCAGTGCAGTCTATAAGTTGAAATCTAGGAGCAGAAGCAGTAATCAGGAGCTGCATAACCTCTGCATTGTAATTGGGCCAGTGGGAACAGGGAATCTGCTACACCCATTCTTGCACCTTGGGTGTGGGAGACACATTAGGCTTATTGTGTAATTCCAGCTGGACATCCAGGACCTTCCATACCTACACTTAAGGTCCTTGAACATAATTCAGTGGCTGAAGGAAATACAGCAGCCAACCTCCTAGGAATACCATCTCTACCAAGGACCAGCTTATCGTCTAATTTGCTTCAGAGTCTCAGGAACCCTAATGGGCTCATTTTCGAAAGAGAAGGATGTCCATTTTTCGACATAAATCAGGAGATGGATGTCCTTCTCCCAGGGACATCCAAATCGGTATAATCAAAGTTGAATTTAGGACGCCTCCAACTGCACTCCATCGCAAGGACGGCCAAAGTTCAAGGGGACATGTCGGAGGCATAGTGAAGGCGGGACTTGGGCATGCCTAACACTTGGACATCTTTGACCCATAATTGAAAAAAACAAGGACGTCCCTGATGAACACTTGGATGTTTTCACCCGGACCTGTTTTTCATACGACTAAGGCACAAAAAGGTGCCTGAAATGACCAGATGACCACCGGAGGGAATCGGTGATGACCTCCTGTTACTCCTCAAGTGGTCATTAACCCCCTCCCACCCTCAAAAAACATCTTTCAAAATGTATCATGCCAGCCTCTATGCCAGCCTCAGATGTCATACTCAGGTCCATGACAGCGCATGCAGGTCCCTGGAGCAGTTTTAGTGGATACTGCAGTGCACTTCAGACAGGTGAACCCAGGCCCATACCCCCCTACCTGTTATATTTGTGGAGGGAACAGCGAGCTCTCCAAAATCCACCACAAACTCACTGTACCCACATCTAGGTGCCCCTCTTCACCCGTAAGGGCTATGGTAGCGGTTTACAGTTCTGGGTAGTGGGGTTTGTGTGTGTGTGTGTGTGGGGGGGGGGGGGCTCATCACACAATGTAAGGGAGCTATGTACCTGGGAGCAATTTATGAAGTCCACTGCAGTACCTCCTAGGGTGCCCAGTTGGTGTCCTGGCATGTCAGGGGAACCAGTGCACTACAAATGCTGGCTCCTCCCATGACCAAATGGCTTGCATTTGGCCGTTTTTGACATGGACGTCTTTGGTTTCGAAAATCGCTTAAAGTCAGAAACGTCCATGTCTAGGGACGTCCAAATCTAGGGACAGCGAAATTTAAGGATTTGGACGTCCCTGATGGTATTTTTGAAACAAAAGATGGACGTCCATGTTGTTTCGGAAAAAAGGGTTTCCCCACCCCTGGATTTTGCCATTTTGCAAGGATATCAAAATCGCAACTTAGACGTCCCTTTCGAAAATGCCCCTACACAACTCCCAGCACTGATCTTCTCAAAGACTGCAACAATCTTCTTTGATGCTTACCTGATGCTAAATGATACCCTCTTTGTTCTGCCGTCTCACTGGGTGTGATTGGCATGCAGATTTAACCAGAGTATAGAACATGACTATGAGAAGACTCAGAACTCTTGAACCAAAATCTTCTTTGATGCAGTAATCAAACAAGAAAGAATAACTTGCTGTTCAGATGTGTTGGACAAGAGTTTTTGTCTTGCAAACTGGGTCTGCTCTCCACCAGCTCTCTCTTCATGCAAGAGAGAAGTTGGGAGTAATTCAACAGCACGCTGATCCTGTTTATACTTTTATACTAGTAAAATCTTGATAGTGTCACATTAGCTTGAAGGGTGTTATACAGCAAAGGACAGCATAGACATATTCAGTTTACAGAGGAGAATGCTGCAGACTAACTCTTAAAGACTCAATGGAGAGAGAAAGGGGAGGGCAACAAGCCCAGAATGCCAAGCAAGCAAGGAAGGATTATTGAAAGAGTCCCATAAGACACAGGGATCTGGGACATGTGCTCTGGAAGAGCACATTACAGAGAACTACAGGATTACAGGGATTGTAGTTCGAGGGCAGAACCTTATTTAAAGATACAGGCAATGTAATTTGTTACAGACAATGCTTAACATATAAACATAAACAACAAACACAAGAACATAAGAATAGCTATATTGGGTCAGACCAATAATCCATCTAGCCCAGTATCCTGATTCCAGCAGATGCCAATCCAGGTTACAAGTACCTGGCAGGAACACAATTAGTAGCACCATTCCATGCTACCAATCCCAGGGCGAGCAGTGGCTTCCCCCATGCCCATCCAAATAACAGATTATGGACTTTTCCTCCATGAACGTGTCCAAACCTTTTTTAAACCCAGATATGCTAACTGCCATTACCACATCCTCCGGCAATGAATTCCAGAGCTTAACTATTCTTTGAGTGAAAAAAAATGTCCTCTTATTTGTTTATTTCTATGCAATTTCATTGAGTGTCCCCTGGGCTTTGTACTTTTTATTTATTTATTTGTAGCATTTGTATCCCACATTTTCCCAACAATTTGCAGGCTCAATGTGGCTTACATTTGCAGTAATGCCGGTTGCCATTTCCGGGTAACAGAATTACAAATGGTAATGTGTTAAGTTGCATACATACATGGTAACATACATGTAACATAACATACATGAACAGATCATGGTATAGATATATATCATGTGCATATACATGTTAAGGAAGAATAAATTATGGTAATACATGAATGTTCCTGAGTACGAAATTGGGTTGTATCATTCTTTAGGTCATCGACTATGGGGAGACCATAGTCGACATAGAGATTGAAGTGGTTATGCTTATTCATTAGTGGTAAGGAGGTTGATCAGTCAAGTGATAAGATTTCAATTATGTCTATGACGTGTAAAGTCTTATTTTTTGGTGTTTAAGATGGGTGTTTATGGTATGCCTTCTTGAACAGATCTGTTTTCAGTAGCCTTCGGAAGATAGTTAGGTCTTGCGTTATTTTTATGGCCTTCGGTAGTGCGTTCCATAGCTGCGTGCAGATGTATGAGAAACTGGTCGCGTATGTGGATTTATATTTTAGCCCTTTGCAGTTAGGGTAATGGAGATTGAGTGATAAATCAATTCACCTCCATCACTACTACTACTACTATAAATCATTTCTATAGTGCTACCAGTCGTACGCAGCACTTCCATCAGCTCCACACCACTCAGAATTTCGTAGACCTCAATAATATCCCCCCTCAGGCATCTCTTTTTTCCAAGCTGAAGAACCCTAACCTTTTTAGTCTTTTCTCATATAGGAGCAGTTCCATCCCCTGTATCACTTTGGTCATTCTTCTTTGAACCTTTTCTAATTCTAATATATCTTTTTTGAGATACGGCAACCAGAACACAGTACTGAATGTGAGGTCACACCATGGAGTGATACAGAGGCATTATAATATTTTTGGTCTTATTTTGCATCCCCCTCATAATAATTCGTAGCATCAGTTTCCGCAGCACACTGGGCAGGAGATTTCAGCATATTGTCTACAATGACACATGTCACACTATAAATTTTAAATATGGCATATTTTCAAAGCACTTAGCCTTCCAAAGTTCCATAGGTTTCTATGGAACTTTGGAAGGCTAGGTGCTTTGAAAATGAGCCAGGGTCCTTTTCTTGAGTGTTGACTCGTAAAGTGGACCCTAGCATCAGATAACTTGCTTCCATGCAAATGGGGGGGGGGGGGGGGCAGAACACGGTTTGAAAGAGAGTTATATTGAGCATATTCACATATTCTCACAAGGAACAATATCTGACACAAGCAGAAAACAGTTTTATCTAACACCTCTGCCATAGTGATTGCTGCTGCTGTTATTCTGTCCCATTTGTTTTTTCCTAATGAATTTAGTAAATAAGTTGGTTCCGAACACCTTTATTCTACTGATTTGAGTTATTGAGTGAGAGAAGAGCGCATTCCAGATCACCAAACCTTTAAGAAGCAACTCAAGACCTTCCTTTTCAGCAGAGCATGTGCTGTGAGCCCTTCTGGTGCCACGCCCTCCTAGCTCAGGGCTCTCTTTGTGATCATTTTCAACTCCCCCTCATCCTTTTCCTCCACTGTTATTTCTTTCTTCCTCTGGTGACCTTGTATATTGTACTGTTGTTTGCTTTTTAACTATTGTACGCCACATTGAGCCTGCCCTTGGGCGGGAATATTGTGGGATATAAATGTCATAAATAAACAAACAAACATGCATGGTAATTGCTTCTGGCCTCCTAGTGCATGCCAGTCCCGGGCCTTGAAACCTAAACCAACAAATTACTGTTTATGTATGGCGTTGCTCCAATCCCGGGCACATATTAGGCAGTTACCTAAACAAATTAATAAAACCTTGGCTACATACGTATATAAGAATATTTCAAAATACATATTTGTATGATTGGCTGCTGTACAAGATAACAACAAGAAACCAGCACAAAGGGTTTCCAAGGTGAGACCAAACAGTTGTGCTTTATTGAAGGACCCGACAAGGGCCGTGTTTCGGCGACACTCAACTGCACCAGGGGGTCAATCTACAATACATAAAATCATTCTTGGCGAGGCCCCGGCATACATGTCAGACCTCATAGATTTACCAACCAGGAACACAAAAAGATCAGCACGCGCTTTCTTGAACCTCCACTACCCCAGTTACAAAGGACTCTAATATAAATCAATATATGCATCTAGCTTCTCCTACGTCATCTCGCAACTGTGGAATGCACTACCAAAGGCCTTAAAAACAATGCACGACCTAACAGCCTTCTGGAAATTACTAAAGACCCAACTGTTCAAGAAGATATACCATAATGAGCCATCATAAATGACCTAACATCAAAATTCTACCAAAGCCAGATAAAACCGAATTCTCTACTCCTGACCGCTTCAATCAATTTTCACCAACGAACTTTAACGCACCACCTCCTTTCTCTCATCCCTGAAATGAACTGTCTATCTAACTTGCTCTACATTTACTTCAACATTTATGATCTTTAATGTAACACTATTTTGTATTTCTCATTCCGGATTGGCGATCGCCATTACGGCATAATGTAAGCCACATTGAGCCTGCAAATAGGTGGGAAAATGTGGGATACAAATGCAACAAATAAATAAATAAATACAAGAATCAAACAATATGTGGTACCATTCAAACTGGACAAAAACATTTTTCTTTAAAAAAAACATATAAAAATAGACAAAAAGTATCTCAAGATATACAGTACTGCCATGCAAAGGGGACCCCGACAAAAGTGCTGAATTAGATTGACCCTGCCGCAAACACAGTGTTGCTGAAACACGGCCCATGTCAGGTCTTTGAATAAAGCACAACTGTTTGGCCTCACCTTGGAATCTTTTGCGCTGTTTTCTTGTTCTTTTGTACTGTGCACTTTGACCCTCTCTGTTGTATGTTGCTCCTGTACAAGATCACAGACAGAAGGTCTGGGCCACTGTGTAGTTTATTTTATTTATTGCATTTGTATCCCACATTTTCCCACCTATTTGCAGGCTCAGTATGGCTTACAATGTTCCGTCATGGCCTACGCCATTCCAGAGTAAAAGATACAATTGGTGTTACATAGAAAGAATGGATGACATAATTGAGTTAAGCAAGCAGATATAGTAAGAGAACATCAGAGTATAAGGTGGAGTGGTGATGTGTTACAGTTTCAGTTATTGATCATTGTGGTATGCCTTGTTGAAGAGATAGGTCTTCAGGGATTTACGAAAGTTAATTTGCTCGTAAATTGTTTTTAAGTTAAGTGGCAGTGCATTCTACAACTGCGCGCTCATGTAGGAAAAGCTGGATGCATGTGTTAGTTTGTATTTTAGTCCTCTACTGTTGGGGAAGTGGAGATTAAGGAATGTGCGTGCTGATCTTTTAGCATCCCTGGGTGGCAGGTCAATAAGGTCTGACATATAGGCCGGGGCGTCTCCGTGAATGATTTTTTTTTTAAATATTTTATTTATCGTTTTTATACATAGTAAACAAGTATAAACTTGTAAAGAAAAATCCACTATTAAAATTAAATCTAAAGATATTATTCATAACACAAATTAAATATTATAGCTTCATTTAAAGTCTACAACAGGAGTCCAAGATTCCAAAATAGGAGAAAACAGGTAATAAACTTTATAAATCAATTTTTTAGATACAGACGAGTTTCTATTCGACTTTACTTAACTAGGAGCTCTCTTAGATGTTAAAAAAGATGACAATCGGTCAGGATCAAAATAAACATATTTCACGGCTTGATAGGAGATTAAACATTTACAAGGATATTTAAGGTAAAAAGTTGCGCCAAGTTGAAGCGTCTCCTGTCTCATCTGTAAAAACTTTTGTCGTCGCCTTTGCGTTTCCCTCACTAGATCTGGAAAAACACGAGTTTGCAAACCACGAAAGGTTTTTTTCTTTATTCTGAAAAAAACTTCTTTAAAATCCAGATCTTGTCCGAAGGTAACGCTACTGTGGCCAACATAGTAGTTGGCGTTATCTGTTCTGAATCCGACATTTCAAGAAGGGCAGAAACATCCAATGGTTGCGCATTCTGAATATTATTCCTTTGTAAAGGATCCAAACCCTTCACAGGTATATAAAAAACCTGTGAAAAGGGTGGCATATCTTTATCTTCTCTCTCTAGAATTTGTCTGAGGTAATTTTTTAGCATCTCCCTCCGTGAATGATTTTATGAACTAGAGTGCAGACCTTGAACGTGATGCGCTCTTTGAGAGGCAGTTTACTGTTGTTTGTTGAGAATAAAATAGAAATGATCCAGCTCATTTGAAGAAAAAAAATGCAACTAAAAGGAAGAGATAGCAGCCCCTCAGGGAACTAAGGATAGCCAGTGCAGGAAAAAGCAAAGTGGGGCTGTTAAGACCACCACCACATGTTTGGTTCCTCTGGGGACCCTTATCCCACTCAAACAAATCCAGCTCAGTAAACACGACAGATGCGCATTGCATTTTTCATACAGGATTAACTGTGTCATGGAAATACGATGGGGAGGAGGCAGCTAAGGATTTTCTTTTCAAAATGAGCAAGGATTCTTTGCTCTTGTACTAACCAAACAACAGACACCTAGAAACAACCTTCTGAAAGAGATAATTCCCAATAAGGCACCACTTTAGCTGCAGCTCCAAGCAGAGAGGGGGGGGCAGGTTCAGCTTACCTTAGGGAGGACTAGAGCAATTAAAGAACTCTTTTCTGGGCATGTTACCCTGGGGAACATTAAAACACTTATCCTTTGGAGATGGTGGCAATTTTCATGCTCTCAGCTTGATGTTTCTATAGAAACCGGCAGGGATCTGAAGCAACAGTGTGCTCCATTTAAAGTGAGAGCAAGTTGGTGATGCTAATAGAATGTCTTCTTTAGGGGAACCATGAAACCTGAAGTTGGCAGGTAAACACAGCTTGCTGTTAAGTTGCCATAATTCAAAGGCTCATAGCGCACACTACATACAATGGGCTCTATTTATAGCAACCAACTGTACTGTGCAACAAATCACAAAGCGATTTGCGTGCAATGGGGCACAATCTTTTTTTGTAAATACATTAGTTCACATTGAGGGCCATAATCGAACGGGGCCGGCCATCTATAAGGGCGGCCATCTCTAATGACGGCCCCGTAAAGCGGCGTACCCGACCGTATAATCAAAACAAGATGGCCGGCCATCTTTCGTTTCGATAATATGGTCGGGGCCGGCCAAATCTCAACATTTGGGCCGCCCTTAGAGATCGCCGGCATTAGAGATGGCCGCCATTGGTTTTCGCCGATAATGGAAACTAATGGCGGCCATCTCAAGCCCGGCCAAATCCAAGCCATTTGGTCGTGGGAGGAGCCAGCATTTGTAGTGCACTGGTCCCCCTGACATGCCAGGACACCAACCGGGCACCCTAGGGGGCACTGCAGTGGACTTCACAAATTGATCCCAGGTGCATAGCCCCCCCAAACTCCCCCCAAAAACCCACTCCCCACAACTGTACACTACTACCATAGCCCTTAGGGATGAAGGAGGGCACCTACATGTGGGTACGGTAAGTTTTCGGGGGGGGGGTTGGGGGGCTCCCATTTACCACCACAAGTGTAACAGGTAGGGGGGGGGGTGGGCCTGGGTCCACCTGCCTGAAGTGCACTGCACCCACTAAAAACTGCTCCAGGGACCTGCATACTGCTGTCATAGAGCTGGATATGAAATTTGAGGCTGGCATAGAGGCTGGCAAAAAAATGTTTTTTAATTAGTTTTTTTTTTGGGTGGGAGGGGGTTGGTGACCACTGGGGGAGTAAGGGGAGGTGATCCCTGATTCCCTCCGGTGGTCATCTGGTCAGTTCAGGCACCTTTTCGAGGCTTGGTCGTGAAAAAAAAGGACCAAGTAAAGTCGGCCAAATGCTCGTCAGGGCCGGCTTTCTTTTTTCCATTATCGGCCGAAGCCGGCCATCTCTTAACCACTCCCCCTTGTTCGCTATTTATTCAATATACATCTATAGAAATGAATGAAACCATTGACCTGATATGTTCATCTTCTGGACGCAGATGGTATTATTATAAAATTGAACATGCTAGTAAAACTTTCAGATCTATCAGTAGCCTCCATTTATTATTCTACTCCGTTCCTTGTTTATTTGTAAAGCTAATATTGCATGCCATCTTTCAGTAATATCTGACTCCCAGCTCAATGACTCTTTATATAACAACTGAGCAGACGCTAGTGGGAAACAAAATAGCTGGTACACCCACTCCCTTGCTTGGTTTGCAGCTTGTTGTGTCTTAAGGATTTTCATGCATCAGTGATTCTGAGAACTATACCACTGGTTGCTTTAACTACTGGCAGGGTCTTCAAGGGTAGATAGGTCTCAGATGAGGTGCTAGACTAGGACAAACCACTCATCTGGCCAGCAGCAGCATGGGAAAGTGTTGGTGTGGAGGATCAGCTTTCTGTGACAATGCCAACAAAACTGGCATCACCTGCGCTACTCTTTAAGAGTCTTTCAGGTACTTCTGGCCTAGATTGGCCACTGTTGGAAGCGGGATACTGGGCTAGATGGACCATGGGTCTGACCCAGTATGGTTATTCTTATGTTTTTAAAGTCCTGACAATCAGCTTACGTGGAGGGGCATAATCGAACGCGAACGCCCATCTCCATGGGCGTCTATGTCCGAAAATGGGTATGTGAAGAGGCGGGATAGACTGTATTATCGAAAAAGATGGGCGTCCATCTTTTGTTTCGAAAATACGGTTTGGACGGACCAAATGCCATGGATTTGGTCCCTTCTGCGTTGGGCTTTTTTTTTTTTTTGCAATAATGGAAACTAAAAACGCCCATCTCAGAAACGTCCCAATCCAAGCCATTTGGTCGTGGGAGGAACAAATGTACAACACTATCATAGGTCTTAAGGGTGAACGGGGCAACTACATGTGGGTACAGTGGGTTTTAGAGACCTCCCATTTACCACCACAAGTGTTATGGGTGGGGGGGATGGGCCTGGGTCTGCCTGCCTGAAGTGCACTGCAGTACCCACTAAAAGTGCTGCAGGGACAGGACTTGTTGCTGGTGTATAACCTTGGCACAGCAGTTCACACCTGAAGACTAATCTTGCTGAAAATGTCCTTTATTTGAATAAGCACCTTTACTCACAGTTAACTGCAGATCAGAGGTTGTGCCCCACTGGCAACGAGTCTCACTGGTACTGAGATTAGCAGTAGGTCCGAGCTGGCAGAATGGTGTACAATGCCCTCTTTCAGCAACATTCAAGGTAAGAACTAAGTGCTGTAACGTGGCTAACACATGAAAGGGATCTAAAAGTGTCTTACACAAATGGCCACTACCTCATGGACTACCAAAAACAAAACAGGGCATACTCTAACCCAGTAAGCAGAGAGAAAAGCACCATGGGAGTAGAGCCTACCTACTACCAACATCGTGAGCATGTAACACAAGCTAGTGGAATCACGGAGCCCACTACCCTACACCCACCACAATGCATTGCTGATGTGACTCTGCAGTGCCTTTAACAGAAAAGGTGTCACATTCACCCGAGACCCACATCAGAACCAGGGAAAGCCTATCAGAGAATAGAACACATTCTGCTGTCATGGAGGTGGGTACGGCATTTGAGGCTGGCATACAGGCTGGGAAAAAAAAGTTTGTAAAGTGGGTTTTTTTGGTGGGAGGGGGTTAGTGACCACTGGGGGAGTCAGGGGAGGTCATCCCCGATTCCCTCTGGTGGTCATTAGGTCAGTTGGGGCACTTTTTTTAGACTTGGACCTGAAAAAAAAGGGTCCAAATAAAGCGGACCAAATTCTCGTCAAAAACGCCCTTCTTGTTTCGATTATCAGCTAAAGACGCCCATCTCTCCTCGGCCGATAACCATGCCCCAGTCCCGCCTTTGCCACGCCTCCGACACGCCCCATGTTCTTTGTTTGTCTCCGTGACAAACTGCAGTTGAGGACGCCAAAAATCAGGTTTCGATTATACCGATTTGGGCGCCCACAGGAAACGAACGCCCATCTCCCGATTTGGGTCGAAATATGGGCGTCTTTCTCTTTCGAAAATAAGCTGGATAGTAACATAGTAAATGACGGCAGATAAAGACCTGAATGGTCCATCCAGTCTACCCAACAAGGTAATCTCATTTTACATGGTATGTGATACTTTATACCCGAGTTTGATTTGTCTTTGCCTTTCTCAGGGCACAGACCGTAGAAGTCTGCCCAGCACTGTTCCTGTACTAAAAGTTCTGAAGCTAACATTGAAGCCCCTTAAAATTTACACTCAGCCCATCCATATCTATTCAGCCACAATCAGGGCACAGACCATAGAAGTCCCCCCAGCATTGGTTTTACTCTCCAATTACCAGAGTCGCCACCCAATCTCTGCTAAGATTCCATAGATCCATTCCTTCGAAACAGATTGTGCAGCTTGCTTTGTAGCGCTATAAAAATGCTAAATAGTAGTAGTAGTAATTCCTTTGTGTTTATCCCACGCATGTTTGAATCCATTATCGTTTTCATCTCCACCACCTCCCGCGGGAGGACATTCCACGTATCTACCACCCTTTCCATGAAAAAGTACTTCCTGACATTACTCCTGAGTCTGCCCCCCTTCAACCTCAATTCATGTCCTCTAGTTCTACCCCCTTCCCGTCTCCGGAAAAGGTCTGTTTGCGGATTAACACCTTTCAAATATTTGAACATCTGTATCATGGTAGCCCTGTTTCTCCTTTCTTCCAAGGTATACATGTTCAGGTCAGCAAGTCTCTCTTCATACAGTTTGCAACGCAAATCCCATACCATTTTTGTAGCTTTTCATCTGTATCTTGTCCTCAAAACTCAAAGGATAGGTGTAACAAAACAAACTGTGTTACAGAGCTATAAGATGAACCTCTAAGATTAGAAGAAACTCAACGGCTTAATGGGAGAGGTCTGAAGACTCTTCAGAATAAAGCCAGTATTTGTGATGCAGTTGGAACAAAGCCTTTGGGCTGTCTGACTGCTGACATAGCTGCCTGTGAAATGTGAGTTGGAAGATGCAAAGATGTCTTACTTTCAGACACTGAATGTGGAAAGCAAAAAGCAAGAAAAGCGAGACATGATCGAGAATGAAATGCAATGCTGATCTGTTGTATATCAGTGAACTGAAATGAATTAGCATCGGGCACTTTGAATCTGATGATCACAACAGTATATTATGCCAGAAATGAGAAGAAAAGAAGGAATTATGTTGCATCTATAATTAAGAAGAAACTTCAAGAACTATAATGAAATACAATGCAGTCAGTGAACACTTAGGAGTAGATATTCAGCCTACGGTGATCAGCAGTTTCTAAACCTCTTACAGTCGCAGGCTGAATTAACCATGGATAATTAGTACTGGGCCATGTCTGTCCTCTAGCATTGCATATCTGGGTATGTGCGATCACCCGAGAACATAGGAACATAAGAACAGCCATACTGGGTCAAACAGTATCCTCTTTCCAATCCAGGTCAAGTACCTTGCAGAAACCCAATTAGTAGCAATATTCCATGCTACTAATTCCAGGGCAAGCAGTAGCTTCCCCATATCTGTCTCAATAGACTGGTGGCCCATTAGCTTGGCAGATAAAGTTAAGACAACCTTTTTTGCTGTCCTTACTTTGTCCACTTAACTTAGCTAGTTAGTGGCCTGAATGTCACCGCTAACCAGTTAAGTTCCAGCTCTGTCCTTTGACAAATATGTGTGCATATTTGGCAGTGTGGTCAAATTGCAAGCACAACTTAACTGGTTAACAAGCCAATCAGTGCTGATAATTGGTCACTAACAAGCAATTATCAGCACTAATTGGCACTATTTATTTGTTGCATTTGTATCCCACATTTTCCCACCAATTTGCAGGCTCAATGTGGCTTACATTATGCTGTAATGGTGATCGCCATTTCCGGATAGAGAATTACAAGTGGTAATGAATTAAGGCGCATAAATGGTAAAGTAGAATACAAAGTGGTATTGCATTGAAGTTCCTGAATAATAAGTAACATAAGTTAGATAATCAACTATAGAAAGTTCATTTCTGGCATGAGAAATAAAGTGGTAGTGCTTATTGCATAACTTTCATTAGTAGCAACAAAGGTTATCAGTCTAGTGTAAAGAGTTCGGTTTTGTCTAGTTCATGTAAAGTCTAGTTGTCTAGTATTTAGGATGGATCATTATGGTATGCCTTCTTGAACAGGTTGGTTTTTAGTAGTTTTCGGAAGATTGTTAGGTTGTGCATTGCTTTTATGGCCTTTGGTAGTGCATTCCATAGTTGCGCGCTTATGTAGGAGAAGCTGGATGCATATGTGGATTTATATTTAAGTCCTTTGCAGCTAGGGTAGTGGAGATTCAAGAATGTGCGTGCTGATCTTTTTGTGTTCCTAGTTGGCAGATCTATGAGGTCTGACATATAGATCGGGGCTTCACCGTGAACGATCTTGTGGACCAGGGTGCAAACTTTGAACGCAATTCGTTCTTTTAGTGGGAGCCAGTAGAATTTACATGCGCAACTTTCTAAGCATATTCTGTAAAATGGTGCATGTAAATTTTAATATGCGCATCTCAAAAGGGAGTGTGGCCATGGGAGGGGCATGGACAGTTCATGGGTGTTCCTAAAACTTACGTGCACTGTTACAGAATATGCCCAATCTATGTCTAACTTATGCATTGGTATTTATACCAGACTTTAGTTGGTGTAAATGGTCACGCCTAAATTTTAGTCACGGGAACACACACTATATTATGCCTATTCTATAAACCATGCCTAGCTTTAGGAGAGGTTCATAGAATAACACTAAGTGCAGTTTTTTCAGCGCCAATGTTTTGGCACTGTATATATAATTCACCCCTAACTGCTTAAGTGCTGCTAAATATTGCCAGATGGTCAATTCAGTGAGGTTTAACTGGGCAGGAGCCTCTCATCCTGTTCAGTTTATACGCAGAACTCAAAAAAGCAGGATGGTATGAAGAAACCCAAACACCACACTACTGGTTGAAAATGAAGATGATCTGAAACATCTGCTTATCAAGATGAAGGAACATAATATCAAAATATGTGGCCCTGAACCATGAAGTGAGGAAGAGCCTAACAACCAGTAAAATCATCTCTTCCTTGATAGAGAAGCCAAAGAAATGATAGACTACTTCAACCTGCTTGGATCAATAATGACACCAACGGTCAAGAAATCCACTGATATATCTGTCTTGGCAGAATGACTGAAGAACATAGAAAAGATGATCAAGTGCAGACAGGTATCTCTGCATACAAAGAATTGACTTACTATGGTATTTTCAATAATAAAGTCTTATAGATTCAAAAGTTGGATAGTGAAGAAGCAAGATGGGAAGAAAATTGACACCATCAAATTATGTTGCTGGTGATGATACTGCCTAGACCATCGACTGCGTAAAGAATAAATCAATCAGTATTAGAGAAAAACAAATCTAAGTTTTTCCTTGGAAGCTCGAATAACAAGTCTTTGAATTTCATACTTTAGACAAACCATGCAAAGAGAAAACTTATTAGAGAAAGACTTCATTCTTGGCAAAAGAGGCACACTGACAATGATGGACTGATAAGATAACAGCTAGGAATGCTCCTCCATTAACAAGTAGCTTCCTGACTGAAGATTGAGGTCATCTCAAGACAACTATCGTTAGGGTCACCATGAGTCAACATAGACTCAAAGGCACATAATACCCATTCTGTCCATACTATTAAGGATATAATCCCAGCTACCAGATACACAGCATGACCACCTACAAGATCTCCTCCAAGATCTCTTTCACTCATTCTTGTCTTAGTATTCAATAGGTGTGGGAAAAAAGATGAAGGAGACTCCATATCCAAATCCCGATGGTCTATGTTTAGGTTACGTGGAGGGGCATTTTCGAAAGGGACATCCATGTTTTGATTTGGACGTCCTTGCACAATGCCCTGATCCAGGGGTGGGGAAACCCGTATTTTTGAAACAAGATGGACGTCCATCTTTCGTTTCGAAAATACCGTCAGGGATGTCCAAATCCTTAAATATGGTCATCCCTAGATTTGGTCGTTCCTAGACTTGGTTGTTTCTGATTTTCGGCGATAATCGTAACCAAGGACGTCCATCTCAGAAACGACCAAGTGCAAGCCATTTGGTCATGGGAGGAGCCAACATTTGTAGTGCACTGGTCCCCCTGACATGCCAGGACACCAACCGGGCATCCTAGGAGGCACTGCAGTGGACTTCACAAATTGCTCCCAGGTACATAGCTCCCTTACCTTGTGTGCTGAGCCCCCCAACCCCTCCCAAACCCCACTACCCACAACTGTACACCACTACCATAGCCCTTACAGGTGAAGGGGGCACCTAGATGTGGGTACAGTGGGTTTGTGGTGGGTTTTGGAGGGCTCGCTGTTTCCTCCTCAAATGTAACAGGTAGGGGGGGTAGGCCTGGGTCCACCTGCCTGAAGTGCACTGCACCCACTAAAGCTGCTCCAGGGACCTGCATACTGCTGTCATGGACCTGAGTATAACATCTGAGGCTGGCAATCAATATTTTGAAAGATATTTTTTGATGATGGGAGGGGGTTAGTGACCACTGGGGGAGTAACGGGAGGTCATCCCGATTGTCTCCGGTAGTCATCTGATCATTTAGGGCACCTTTTTGTGCCTTGGTCGTATGAAAAACACGACCAGGTAAAGTCGTTCAAGTGTTCGTCAGGGCCATCCTTGTTTCTTTTGATTATGGGTCAAGGACGTCCAAGTGTTAGGACGCCCAAGTCCCGCCTTCACTATGCCTCCAACACGCCCCCTTGAACTTTGGCCATCCCTGTGGCGGAATGCAGTTGGGGACGTCCAAAATCGGCTTTCAATTATGCCGACTTGAACGACCCTGGGAGAAGGACGTCCATCTTCTGATTTATGTTGAAAGATGGGCGTCCCTCTCTTTCAAAAATGAGCCCAATAGCCTCAGAACCTCTATGTCAACCTCACTGACACAATCAATGATTTATGCTGGGCCTGTCAAGCTAGCATGCATCTCATATTCAAATGCCCTAACTTACAAATATTTTAGTCTGATATATGGTCGAAGGTGCAGGACATTCTCCCTTTTCAGATACTATTCCTCCCTAGACACATAATGAGGAAATTGTTATCCATCTCTTCCATTCCCTCTGCTCAGCATGCTGCGGAGGCTAAGAAAGCAAATAGAATGTTAGATATTATTAGGAAAAGAATGGAAAACAAAAGTGAGCACGTTATAATGCCTTTGTATCGGTTCATGGTGCGACCGTACCTCGAATATTGTATTCAATTCTGGTCACCACATCGCAAAAAAGATGTGGTGGAATTAGAAAAGGTACAGAGAAGGGTGATGAAAATGATAAAGGGGATGGAACAACTTTCCTATAGGAAAGGCTAAAGCGTCTAGGGATCTTCAGCTTGGAGAAAAGACAGCTAAGGGAAGATATGATAGAGGTCTATAAAATAATGAGTGGAGTGGAAGAGGTAGACGTTAATCGTTTGTTTACAGTTTCCACAAATATTAAGACTAGGGGGCATGTGATGAAGCTACAAAGTAGTAAATTTAATACAAATTGGAGAAAATTTTCCTTCACCCAACATGTAATTAAACTCTGGAATTCGTTGCCAGAGAACGTGGTAAAGGCGGTTAGCTTAGCAGGATTTTGAAAAAGGTCCGGAAAAGTTCTTTGAGACGAGTTCCAAGCTCAGCACTGCAGGTAATAAAATGTTAAATGCTTTTTTTTTTTTACATCATATTTTTAACATCGTGTAATTTTTTTCAAAATTAAACTAGCTGGGGCCTGGGCACTATTAAAATGTATTGTTGTGGAATTTCTGGGTGGGGCAAGCACTTCACTATATAGATAGATAGATAGATAGATAGCAGTGGCGTAGCAAGGGGGGACGGGAGGGGCGGTAGGGTGCGGGAGCTGGTCGGGGGAGGGGGGTGTCGATGAGCTGGGGGGGATGTCATCGTGCTGCACCCGGGGGGGGGGGTGCAACGGCGAACCGCCCCGCCCCGGGTGGCAGCCCCCCTGCTACTCCACTGAGATAGATAGATAGATAGATAGATAGATAGATAGATAGATAGATAGATAGATAGATAGATAGATAGATAGATAGTGCCCACCCATATTAGCTCTGGGCCCAGCCAAAATGTCAGGTCTGGCTACGCCACTGCTGCTAAGTCTATCCACACCATCAGGAGTGTCTACCCTATTGCGAGGCAAACCTTACCAGACAGCCCTTCAGCAATACCACGTACAAAAATGGTAAAAAGAAGCAGCCCAAGAACCAAATCTTGTGGCACACCACTGGTAACATCCTTTCCCTCAGGGTGAGCTCCATTTTCCCTCAGAATGAGCTCCATTAGTGCTAGGTGGTTAAAGAAAATATGAAAGCAATGCGCCAAATTGAAATACAAGAGATAAAGACATTTACAAGAAATAAAGCTATTATGTGCAAACAAGAGACTATAAAAAGCCAGGACACTACTGCAAGGCATATTTGCTGATCTTCCAAGGAAACAATTTTATTCAGATATGATGTTTTCTATAGAAAAGATAGACTGACCCTAATAGCAACAGAAATTACATTGCGATGGCTGGTCTATTCATGCAAGAGACAGAAGAGGAACAAAGTGCAATTTTGACCCAAAGACCTTGTGTATTTCAGTCTTATACAATGCAGAAAAGCTGGCAGTGTGTAGTGAACGAATGGAAATGTGTTTGTGAGGGTTGTGATGACAAATCCATGGTCATCTTTCCGTAAAGATCTGTTATATATTAATAATGTCTTACAAACAGCTGTAGATATATATTAGTTTAGGGAAAAGATACATTACATTATCAAGATCTGAATATGGTTTAACCACTGTAATAATTTCAAACAACATGGAAAATGATAGGGGAAATATCATTATACATTTGACTATTGTACATTTTTCTTGTTCCTTTGGGATAAAAAAATGACATGGGAAATATCATTGACATTTCCTATCTCTTTTCAAACAAAAAAACATTCCGACTGTATATGGGCTAAAAATGTTCATAGTCATACATTGGAAATAACATGAAATATTCAAAAATGGCCCCCATGTTTCTTAATATTCATAATTGATTCTACGACTTTTTTTCTTTCAAACGAATACTGGAAATATTAGATACTAGTAAAAAAGGCCCATTTCTGACACAAATGAAACGGGCGCTAGCAAGGTTTTCCTCGGAGTGTGTATGTTTGAGAGAGTGTACTTGAGAGTGACTGTGTGTGAGAGAGAGAGTGAATGTGCGAGTGTGTGTGTGAGAGAGAGAGAGAGTGATTCTGGGTGCGAGTGTGTCTGTGAGAGAGAGTGTGTGTGTGAGAATGAGAGTGTGTGCAAGTGCATATGTGAGACACAGTGTGAGAGAGAGTGTGTTCCACTCAGATACAGTGTGTGCGAGAGCGTGTGTGTGTGAGACACAGACTCTCTGTGAGACTGAGTGTATGAGACCAAGAGAGTGTGTGAGTGACTGTGTGACACATAGAGTGAATGTGATACAGTGTGAGACATAGAGTGTGTGAGAGACAGTGTGTGAGAGTGAGAGAGAAAGACATTGACTGTGAGAGAGAGAGAGTGTGTGAGAGAGAGAATGTGTGTGTGTGACAGAGATACCTCCACCCCTCTCTGGTGTCAGGCCCCCCCTCTCTCTGGTGTCTGAGCGTTACTGTGCAGGATGCTGAGCTCTGGCTGTGCTTCAAGGAACTGACCAATCCTATTTAATAGAATGCACCTCCAACATTCTGAAGCCGAGAAACCTCGTGTGGTTGGTCACTTCTGCTTGTGACGAACCCGGAAGTACGTGATGTCAATTCAGGAGATGCCTCAGCCATGCAGTCAGCTTCAGAATGTTGGAGGTGCGTTTTATTATATAGGATGTGAAGGGCAATTCTATAAGCCGGGTGTTTATATTTACATGTGAAATGCACAAGTAAATCTACAGAATTTGAAGGAGGATGTGGTAACAGCGGTTAGTGTATCTGGGTTTAAAAAAGGTTTGGACAAATTCCTGGAGGAAAAGTCCATAGTCTGCTACTGAGACATACATGGGAAGAGACTGCTTGTCCTGGGACTTGTAGTATGAAATGTTGCCACGATTTGGGTTTCTGCTAGGTACTTGTGACCTAGCTTGGCCACTGTTTGGAAAACAGGATACTGGGCTAGATGGACCACTGGTCTGACCCAGTATGACTACTCTTATGTTCTTATGTATATGCATGTATGTGCACATATGCCAGAGCAAGAAGCAGTGAGAATGACCAAACAAAAAAAATGGGTGATGCCAATTTTGAAATGTTCTTTATTGTTAGTCCTAATTCAATGAGCTGATAAGGACTGGACAGAGGCTCTGTTTCGGTTCCAGTGCCTGCATCAGGAGTCCATGAGAGCTTGCTAAAATAAAACTCTGCTTGTGCAAAGAAGATAAAATGACAAAGACAAAATATCTTAAAACTACAAATAGTGTTTAATGGCTAATTTTGGGGAAACCCATATCACTTTTGCTTTTTTGCTCTGGCTGTTGCGATTTGTGAGACTTTTTGGTTTTCTTGTTGTGGGCACATACATGCACATAAGTCAATATTCTACGAGCTATTCTGTAAATATCCACATAACTTACATAGCAAGTATTAGCAAGGGAGTGTGCACAGGGGAGGAGCATAATTCCCACTTATGAAGGTACAGTAAATTAGAGAATACTATCCAGCTCATTTTCAAAAGAGATCCCCGGTCATCTTCCGACACAAATCGGGAGATGGCCAGCGATCTCCTGAACCTGGCCAAATCGGTATAATCGAAAGCCGGCGAAACTTCAAGGGGGCATGTCAGTAGGGTAGTGAAGGCAGGACGGGGGTGGGACGGTGGCGGGACAGGGGCGTGCTCACGAGATGGCTGGCTTCGCCCGATAATGGAGGAAAACAAAGCCAGGCTTAACGAGCATTTCGCCGGCTTTACTTGGTCTCTTTTTTTTCATGACCAAGCTTCACAAAGGAGCCCCAACTGACCACCGGAGGGAATCGGGGATCACCTTCTCCTTACTCCCCCAGTGGTCACCAACCCCCTCCCACCCAAAAAAAACCCTACTTTTTTTTCCAAAAATACTAGGACTAGGGGGCATGCGATGAAACTACAGTGTAGTAAATTTAAAACAAATCGGAGAAAATGTTTGGGAAGCTTGCCAGGTGCCCTTGGCCTGGATTGGCCGCTGTCGTGGACAGGATGCTGGGCTCGATGGACCTTTGGTCTTTTCCCAGTGTGGCATTACTTATGTACTTATGTACTCTCTCGACCTGCTGCCTGCCTATTGACTTTACCTGTGCCTGGATTACTCTCTTGTCAGCTGCCTGCCTACTGACTTTGCCTGTACCTGGAAGCTCGCCAGGTGCCCTTGGCCTGGATTGGCCGCTGTCGTGGACAGGATGCTGGGCTCGATGGACCTTTGGTCTTTTCCCAGTGTGGCATTACTTATGTACTTAAAAGAAATGCACATCCATAGTACTTTTTAATCCGCCTAGCTTTCCACTACTGAGGACCTTCATTTATCTCCCAATCTATTCCCAAATTCCATTTTTGAACAGAACATTTATTGTATTTGAACCTTTATTTTCCTTTCCTTTTAAAACACAGGCTTTAATAAGCAAGTTACTGTTATGGGGTGAGTGTGTGGCATTCAAAGTAATGCTTGGATCTCTCTGGAACAATTATTGTAGGAGAGAAAAGAAATCAGAGGCTTCAGTTAAACATCAGTTTTCCTAAAATTTCCACAATGATATTGTCACGTGTTGTGACATTTTTGCTTTCTTAATAAGTGAATCTGATCTTTTTACATTAAAAAAGATTAATTTGAGGATGCGATGCTATTAATTGGTTTGGGCAATTTGTTTGCAAGAGAAAGTATTTTGGATGGATGGTTTTTTAACAAACCCCTCAAGGATATGCCACCGACATCTCATCAAGGAGATGTAATAGACTACAGGGCTCATTTTCAAAAGAGAATAACATCTAAAAAGTGGAATAAAGCAACACTTGGAGGTTGGAGTGGAGGAGTAGTCTAGTAGTTAGTGCAACAGACTTTGATTCAGGGGAACTGGGTTTGATTCCCACTGCAGCTCTTTTGACTCTGGGCAGGGCCGTCGGGGGGGGGGGGGGGGAAGGGGGGCAAAATTCGGTGGGCCCGGCGCCGGGGTCAGGTCGCTGTCGCTGCAGTCCCCGGTCTTACCTGCCTGCCTCCAAGGCTCCGGGCCCCCTTCATTCAAAGCGGCAGTCGCAGATCGCCTCTCTTCTGGCCTTCCCTCCCTGTGTCCCGCCCTCGCTTAAACCGGAAGTTACATCAGATGAGGGCGGGACACAGGGAGGGAAGGCCAGAAGAGAGGCGATCTGCGACTGCCGCTTTGAATGAAGGGGGCCCGGAGCTGTGGAGGCAGGCAGGTGAGACCGCTGACTGCAGCAGAGGGTGGAGCGACAGGGGGCAGCAGGGGGCGGAGGCAGGGCAGGCCTTGCTCCGGGCCCAGAATAGTCTCTCGGCAGCCCTGACTCTGGGCAAGTCACTTAATCCTCCATTGCCCCAGATACAAATAAGTACCTGTATATACTATGTAAACCACTTTGAATGTAGTTGCAAAAACCACAGAAAGACTATATATCAAGTCCCATTCCCTTTCCTCACAAAAACATCCAAGTCAGTATTTTTGAAACCTGTTTTGCAGACGTTTATCTATGCAATTCATCCAAATCACAAGGGGGCGTGTCAGGGACATTTTGAGGTGGAATTAGGATGCTCCTAACACTTGGACGTTTTACAGCCATAATAGAACAAAACAAAAAAGTCAACGTTTTGGTCTAGACCCGTTTGTAGAACAAATAGGGCAGAAAAAGGTGCCCTAAATGACCAGATGACCACTACAAGGAATTAGGGATGACCCTCCCCTTACTCCCCCATTAGACACTGACACCCTCCCACCCCATAAAAATTTGAATAAAAATAGTACCCACCAGACTCTTTGACAGCTTCAGATGTAATAGTCAAGTCTATTAGAGCAGCATGCCGATCCCTGGAGTAGTCTAGTGGTCGATGCAGTGCACTGTAAATAGATGGACCCAGGCCCATATCTGCTTCTACCTGTTACACTTCTGGTGGAAACTGTAACCCTCCCAAAATTACCAGAAACCTACGCTACCCAGATATAGGTAAAGGGGATGGGACGACTTCCCTATGAGGAAAGGCTAAAGCGGCTAGGGCTCTTCAGCTTGGAGAAAAGGCGGCTGAGGGGAGATATGATAGAGGTCTATAAAATAATGAGTGGAGTTGAATGGGTAGATGTGAAGCGTCTGTTTACGCTTTCCAAAAATACTAGGACTAGGGGGCATGCGATGAAGCTACAATGTAGTAAATTTAAAACGAATCGGAAAAAATGTTTCTTCACTCAACGTGTAATTAAACTCTGGAATTCGTTGCCATAGAATGTGGTAAAAGCAGTTAGCTTAGCGGAGTTTTAGAAGGTTTGGACGGCTTCTTAAAAGAAAAGTCCATAGACCGTTATTAAATTGACTTGGGGAAAATCCACTGCTTATTTCTGGGATAAGCAGCATAAAATGTATTGTACTTTTTGGGGATCTTACCAGGTATTTGTGACCTGGATTTGGCCACTGTTGGAAACAGGATGCTGGGCTTGATGGACCTTTGGTCTTTCCCAGTATGACAATACTTATGTACGTATGTACTTATGTAGGTGCCCCTTTCACCCATAAGGGAAAGGGCTATTGCAGTATTGTACAGCTGAGGGCAGTGGGTTTTTGGTGGGTTTTGGAGGGCTCAACAGACAACATAAGGGTACAAGGGTGAGATATGTACCTGGGAGCATTTATATGACGTCCACTACATCGTCCCCTAGGGTGTCCCACTGCTCTCCTGGGATGTCTTGGGGACCAGTCTACTAAAAATGCTGGTCCCTTCTACATCACAATAGCTTGATTTTCTCTGTTTCGCACTTGGACTTTTTTTTTTCTAAAATGGACCAAAGAGATAAACATTTTGAGCACAAAACAACTAGAAAATAGCCATTTTCATTAAAAAGATAGACATTTTTTCTGTTGTGAAAATGGCTATATTCCCCACTTGAATTTTGGACATCATATCAAAAATGTCCCTCCACATTTCACTTGGTAGGGGCCATCTCTGCCTTCATAACAGTTTAAACAGGGGACCACAATAATCTTTTCCAGTACAATACTGGGCTCGTGGTTCCATCCAGATTTAAACAGGCCAGGGAAAACATGTGAGGATATTTTGCCATTCCACATTCATGAAGCTTGTGGGACCCTCAACACAGAAACAAAACCAAAGCAGGGGGCAGACCAATGTGGTTCCAAAACAAGTTTTTTTTTATTGAAGGAAGACAATTAAAATCACTTGACTCTCTTCAGGAGTCAAACAATTTTGTTCAGCCACAGCAGTGGCGTACCCACAGGTGGGCCTGGGTGGGCCACGGCCCACCCATCAGTAGCACATGTTTAGTGGTAGCTGGTGGAGATCCCAAGGTCCACCAGCTGAACACTTCCCCCTGATGGTAACGAAAACACTACTCTCCATGATACTGGCACCTGCGCATTCTCAGTTTTCAGCGCATGCCTGCTGCAAACTGCCAAGGTGGAAAGAAGCGTGCTGAGATATTTTTTCAGTGGTGGTGGAGGGGAGAACACTTGGTGCCCACCCACTTCTTGCCTAGGACCACCCAAAATCTGTTGTCTGGCTACGCCCCTGAGCCACAGATGTCAAATTGCAAATGTAAGGGTAAAAACATCCAATAATTCATCATCCAAAGAACTGATAGGCAAAATAACAAGGCAAAAAGTATTGTTTGACTCCTGGAGCAGGTGTAACTGGCGCCAAAACACAGGAATGCATCGAGTCATTATAATTGTCATCCTTCAATAAACCACTTGATTCGGACTCACATTGGTCTGCTCCCTCCTTTGGTTTTGTTTCCGTGTTGTGGACTGTCAATAGGGGGACACTTCTGCTTGTGGGACCCTCAACACTGGAGATCACCACCCAGAACATAGTAACATAGTAACATAGTAAATGACGGCAGAAAAAGACCTGCACGGTCCATCCAGTCTGCTCAACAAGATAAACTCATATGTGCTACTTTTTCTGTATACCCTACCTTGATTTGTACCTGTCCTTTTCAGGGCACAGACCGTATAAGTCTGCCCAGCACTATCCCCTCCTCCCAACCACCGGCTGTGGCACAGACCGTATAAGTCTGCCCAGCACTATCCCCGCCTCCCAACCACCGGCTCTGGCACAGACCGTATAAGTCTGCCCAGCACTATCCCTTCCTCCCAACCATCGGCTCTGGCACAGACCGTATAAGTCTGCCCAGCACTATCCCCGCCTCCCAATCACCAGCCCCGCCTCCCAACCACCGGCTCTGGCACAGACCGTATAAGTCTGCCCAGCACTATCCCCGCCTTCCAAACACCAGCCCCGCCTCCCAACCACTGGCTCTGGCACAGACCGTATAAGTCTGCCCAGCACTATCCCCGCCTTCCAAACACCAGCCCCGCCTCCCAACCACTGGCTCTGGCACAGACCGTATAAGTCTGCCCAGCACTATCCCCACCTCCCAAACACCAGCCCCGCCTCCCAACCACCGGCTCTGGCACAGACCGTATAAGTCTGCCCAGCACTATCCTCGCCTCCCACCACCAGCTGGCTCTGCCACCCAATCTCGGCTAAGCTCCTTTGGATCCATTCCTTCTGAACAAGGTGTATATGAAAAATTCCAGGCATCCATTCATCTCCACGTAAGTATCTATTAATTTAGATGTATACTGCTGTGTATTGTAATCCCAGTTTTTCACTGCAATGATATACTTGGGTTGTCAAAGCAACCTTTTATTTATTTTGAGAGGCGATATTGAAGAAGTTATGAACTTGGGATTAAGGGAAGCCAGATAATATTACACTTTGCATACAGGCTGCAAAGAACCATCAGAAGAGGAAAGGTCTGTGAGAAGAGTTATTAAATGCTACATTCATGCAACCCATCCCTAAAGGCCTTTGCAGCCCACAGGATTACTGAAGCCACCAATTCCCAGGGGAACGGCACAGTCTATTCTTTCCTATACATTATAAATCATTTTTTTGTGTGCAAAGTATGTTTTGCATGCAGAAGTATGGTGCTGACAAGTACCTGCATTATTCCTGGGTTATAGTTAAGGTGGAATACAGGCAGAGCGTCATGTACATTTATTTATTTGCTACATTTGTATCCCACATTTTCCCACCTATTTGCAGGCTCAATGTGGCTTACATAGTACCGTGATGGTGATCGCCATTTCCGATATGAGAAATACATATTGGTATTGCGTTAGAGTTCATGAGTGACAGAGTAAAGTAAGTAACGTGGAGGGGTATAATCGAACGAAAACGTCTATCTCCATGGGCGTTTATCTCCAAGAACGGGTCCGTGAAGGGGCGGACCGAACCGTATTTTCGCGAAAAATAGACATCCATGTTTTATTCGACAATTTGTGAGCTGGGCGTTTTTGTTTTTCAGTGATAATGGAAAATGAAAGCGCCCAGCTCAAAAACGAATAAATCCAAGGCATTTGTTCGTGGGAGGGGCCAGGAGTCGTAGTGCACTGGTCCCCCTCACATGCCAGGACACCAACCGGCCACCCTAGGGGGCACTTTTACAAAAACAAAAAAAAAAGGTAAAAGAGCTCCCAGGTGCATAGCACCCTTCCCTTGGGTGTTGAGCCCCCCCAAATCCCCCTCAAAACCCACTGCCCACAAGTCTACACCATTACTATAGCCCTAAGGGGTGAAGGGGGGCACCTACATGTGGGTACAGTGGGTTTGCGGGGGTTGGACGACTAATAAGCATTAAGCAGCACAATTGTAACAGGTAGGGGGGGATGGGCCTGGGTCCACCTGCCTGAAGTCCACTGCACCCCCTAACAACTGCTCCAGGGACCTGCATACTGCTGCCAGGGAGGTGGGTATGACATTTGAGGGTGAAAATAAAAAGTTGTGAAACATTTTTTTGTGGTGGGAGGGGGGGTTAGTGACCACTGGGGGAGTCAGGGGAGGTCATCCCCGATTCCCTCCGATGGTCATCTGGTCATTTAGAGCACTTTTTTGGGACCTGTTCGTGTGAAAAAGGGTCCAACAAAAGTGTCCTAAATGTTCGCTAAAAACGCCTTTATTTTTTCGATTATCGCCCTAACGCATACATCTCTCCTCGGCCGATAACCACGCCCCAGTTCCACCTTCGCCACACCTCTGACATGCCCCCATCAACTTTGTCCGCATCCGCGACGGAGTGCAGTTGAAAACGTCCAAAATCGGCTTTCGATTATACCGATTTATTCGTTTTTGTGAGATAAACGTCTATCTCCCGATCTGGGTCGAAATCTAGGCGTTTTTCTCTTTCGATTATAAGGTGGATAGTAACATAGTAGATGATAGCAGAAAAAGACCTGCACGGTCCATCCAGTCTGCCCAACAAGACAACTCATATGTGCTACTTTTTGTGTATACCCTACTTTGATTTGTACCTGTGCTCTTCAGGGCACAGACCGCATAAGTCTGCCCAGCACTATCCCCGCCTTCCAACCACCAGCCCCGCCTTCCACCACCGGCTCTGGCACAGACCATATAAGTCTGCCCAGCACTATCCCTGCCTCCCAACCACCGGCTCTGTCACAGACCGTATAAGTCTGCCCAGCACTATCCCCGCCTCCCAACCACCAGCCCCGCCTCCTGATCTTGACTAAGCTCCTGAGGATCCATTCCTTCTGCAGCGCAGGATACTGCATTTCAACAGAGATAATATTTAATGTATTGCAATTGTGAATCTTGTTGCCTTAAAGGCCAACTGGTGGAGAATTATTCAATATATATCTTAAAACTTATAAATATTAGCTTGTGCTCTGGAGCAATATCCCCAAGTATAAATTATTTCTTGTTACATTTTAAACACACATTAGAATAACATAGCTAACCAAAGTACATAAACATTCAGGGGTCTTTTTAATACATTGAGGGGCTCTTTCACTAAGGCGTATAGGCACCTACGTGAGTCCAACACATGTCAAATTAGAACAACTGCCTGGCTACCGTGTGCCCTGGGCGGTAATTCTATTTTTGATGCACATCCAAAACGCGCAGCAGAAAATATTTTCTATTTTCTACCATACTGCGCTAACCAGGCGGTAATCAGCAGTGTACATGCACTGATGATTACCGCCCGGTTAATATGGGAGAGCTTACCGCCACCCATTGACTTAGCGGTAATGGACGCGTACTCGTTTTTATTTTTGCCACACATCCATTTTTGGCCACACAAAAATGGACTTTTTGGCAGGCGCACTGAAGCGCCTACAAGAGCACAGACCATTTTTTGGCGCACCTTAGTAAAAAGGCCCCTGAGTGTCGTGTGTAATTCTGGTCGCTGTATCTCAAAAAAGATAAAGAGGGGCATTTTCGAAAAAGGGACGTCCAAGTTGCGATTTGGACGTCCTTGCAAAATGGCGAAATCCAGGGGCGGGGAAACCCGTATTTTCAAAACAAGATGGACGTCCATCTTTCATTTTGAAAATACCGTCAGAGGCGTCCAAATCCTTAAATTTGGACGTCCCTAGACATGGACGTTTCTGACTTTTGGTGATTTTCAAAACCAAAGATGTCCAAGTCAAAAACGTCCAAATGCAAGCCATTTGGTCATGGGAGGAGCCAGCATTCGTAGTGCACTGGTCCCCCTGACGTGCCAGGACACCAACCGGGCACCCTAGGGGGCACTGCAGTGGACTTCATATATTGCTCCCAGGAACATAGCTCCCTTACCTTGTGTGCTGAGCACCCCAACCCCCCCCCCAAAAAAAAAAAAAACTCAGTACCCCCAACTGTACACAACTACTACAGCCCTTATGAGTGAAGGAGGGCACACTGGGTTTGTGGTGGGTTTTGGAGAGCTCGCTGTTTCCTCCACAAATGTAACAGATGGGGGGGGGGTATGGGCCTGGGTCCACCTATCTGAAGTGCACTGCAGTACCCACTAAAACTGCTCCAGGGACCTGCATGCACAGTCATGGACCCGAGTATGACATCTGAGGCTGGCATAGAGGCTAGCACGACATATTTTGAAAGATGATTTTGAGGGTGGGAGGGGGTTAGTGACGACTGGGGGAGTAACGGGAGGTCATCTCTGATTCCCTCCGGTGGTCACCTGGTCATTTCGGGCACCTTTTTGTACCTTATTCGTAAAAAAACACGTCCGGGTGAAAACATCCACGTGCTCATCAGGGACGTCCTTGTTTTTATCGATTATGGATCAAAGACGCCCAAGTCCCGCCTTCGCTACGCCTCCGACATGCCCCCTTGAACTTTCAACGTCCTTGTGACAGACTGCAGTTAGAGACGTCCTAAATCGGATTTCGATTATACCGATTTGGACATCCCTGGGAGAAGGACGTCCATTTATGTCAAAAGATGGACGTCCTTCTCTTTTGAAAATGAGCCCAATAGTGGAATTAGAAAAGGTCCAAAGAAGGGCGACCAATATGATAAAGGAGATGGAACTCCTCTCTTATGAGGAAAGGCTAAAAAGGTTAGGACTCTCCACCTTGGAAAAGAGACAGCTGAGGGGAGATATGATAGAGGACTACAAAATTCTGAGTGGTACACAACGGGTACAAATGAATCAATTTTTTACTCTTTCAGAAAGTACAAAACCTAGGGGACACTCAATGAAGTTACATGGTAATACTTTTAAAATGAAAGGGAGGCATTATTTTTTCACTCAACAAATAGTTCAGCTTTGGAACTCATTGATGGAGGATGTGGTAACACCACTGAGGATGGCAAAATGGACCAAATAGTGCTCAGAGGCCTGATAGCCCTTTTGTTTCTCAATTGCTCCTGATTAACATACCTTTTGTCATATCGGGGAGCAGGCTCTCTAAGAACAAAGGAAGCCAGACATAGAGGCTCCATCACTAGGGACTTCAAACAGGAGAACCTGTGAAATTGGTCACCTTTCCTGAGTTCAGAGAAAGCAAACTGGAGTTTGGCTGGGAAGGAAGATAAGTTTTTGATCTCTTTCTGTTCTTGGGGTATAAAAGCAGAGCACATGCTCAGGGGATCTCTCTCTGTCCGGGGCACTACGTCTCTCTCTGTCTTTCTCTGGGCAGCAGAGCATACAGCTCTGCTTGCACTTCTCTCTCTCTTTCTTTCCCTCTGCCCACCACCATCTTGAGCACCAGAGCACAGGGCTCTGGGGGCTGGCAGCTTCTCTCTCTTCCTTTCTCTCTGCACACATATATACCTCTTGCAGCACAACCCCAAGGCTTCTCCCTTCCTCTGAACAAACACCCTATCCTTTCTTTCTCTCCCTAAACACACACAGATACAGCCCTGTACCAGTTACCTGTACTAAGTGCTGTGAGCCTATACATATCTGCAAATATAATATACTTTATATATCCAAACTCGTGTGGATTGTGTATTCTTTGGGAACCCACTGCCTCTGTGAACTGGACTCGGGACCAACCCTAGAAAACGATTGCAGACAAAAGCCACTACTTATTCCTGGGACTGGTAGCATGGACTTTTGTTAACTCTTTGGGATTCTGCCAGGTACTTTTAACAATTCTTTACCCAATTTTAAAGGTCAGTTCAAGGCCCTTTTATTTTTATCCTCAGCAGCATTTGGCCCAGAATTTCGGGTTTGTCTCCTCAATTGTGGTTCCCAGTGATTGTCTGTTGGGACTTCTGGATCTGCTCTGTGTGTGTGGATGGTTATGATTTTATGGGTGTGGTGCTTATCTATCTTTTCATCTTTTCTTTCCCATCATTGATTGGTGTTCTTTTCTGGTTTCATGTGTTAATTTTAGTATTATAAACTACCTAGGTATTTTTGTGTAGTAATACGTTTTAAATAAACTTGGAAACCTGGATTAGCCACTGTTGGAAGCAGGATACTAGGCTACAGGAACAATCAGTATGACCCAGTATAGCTTTTCTTATGTACTTAAACTGTGTGAACACATGAATTAGGGTATGTCAGCCGCTAACACAGAAGCACGCTAACTGGTTTGAACATGTTGACTGGCAGAGTAGGTGGGGGAGGCGGGGCTGGTGGTTGGGAGGCGGGGCTAGTGCTGGACAAGACTTCTACGGTCTGTGCCCTGAAAATGGCAGATACAAATCAAGGTCAGGTATACACAAAAAGTAGCACATATGAGTTTATCTTGTTGGGCAGACTGGATGGACCGATTTTGGGCGCCCTCAACTGCTTTCCGTCGCGGGGACGACCAAAGTTCAAGGGGGTGTGTCGGCAGTGTACTGAAGGCGGGACTGGGGCGTGGTTAAGAGATGGGCGTCCTCGGCCAATAATGGAAAAAAGAAGGGCGTCCCTGACAAGCATTTGGCCGACTTTACTTGGTCCCTTTTTTTTCACGACCAAGTCTCAAAAAGGTGCCCGGACTGACCAGATGACCACTGGAGGGAATTGGGGAAGACCTCCCCTTACTCCCCCAATGGTCACTAACCCCCTCCCACCATAAAAACAAGTTTTAAAATACTTTTTTTGCCAGCCTCTATGCCAGCCTCAAATGCCATACTCAGGTCCATCACAGCAGTATACAGGTCCCTGGAGCAATTGTAGTGAGTGCAGTGTACTTCAGGCAGCCAGATCTGGCGGGGGGGGGGGGGGGGGGTTGGGGAGACTCAGCACCCAAGGTAAGGGAGCTATGCACCTGGGAGCAATTTGTGAAGTCCACTGCAGTGCCCCTAGGGTGCCCGGTTGGTGTCCTGGCACGTCAGAGGGAACAGTGCTTTACAAATGCTGGCTCCTCCCACAACCAAAGGGCTTGGATTTGGATATTTTGAGATAGACATCTTTGGTTTCCATTATGGCTGAAAACCGGGGCAGACCATCTCTATGGTTGACCTAAATTTTGAGATTTGGGCGTCCCTGACTGTATTATCGAAACGAAAGATGGACGCCCATCTTGTTTCGATAATACGGGTTTACCCGCCCCGTTGCTGGGATATCCTTAGAGATGGGTGTCCTTAGAGGTGGTCGTCCCGGTTCGATTATGCCCCTCCACATTACTATGACTGCGCATTGTGTTGGGGAGGGCAGTGACTAGGCGATTCATGGGGAGAGAATGACTGTGGACTTCATAATGTAGTCAGCACACAGTAACTTAATGCAAGCTAATTTTCATCTGTACATATAATTTGGCTTTAATTAGCGCCTATGGGGAAACTAAGGAATATATTCCGTTAGATTAATTTAGATTGGTAGTACAGGCTTTATTTATATCACAATTAGATTACTGTAATATTGTATACTTAGGTTGTTCAAAGTCTGTTTGATATATTCACTAAGGGTCAGATTTTATATTTGGTTCCTGAAAAATCTGTGTGGTAAAAAAAATACACCTAGACGTATTCTCTAAAGTACACCTTCATTTTATAGAATGGGTTTAAATTTATGTGTGGTATATAGAATACACCAAGCGCTTCTCCATGCAACCGAAGTTGGTTGCATCCATTTAGGCCAAATTTTTCTTGGCGTAAATACCGGTACATAGATTTAGGCGCAGAGGGCCATATTCTATAACAGTGTATGTAAATTTTGGAACACCCATTTCCCTGCCTATAAACATTTTCCGTAGATGGGAGGCGGTAGAACTAGAGGACATGAAATGAGATTGAAGAGAGGCAGACTCAAGAAAAACGTCAGGAAGTATTTTTTCACGGAGAGAGTGGTGGATGCTTGGAATGCCCTCCCGCCAGGAGGTGGTGGAGATGAAAACAGTAACGGAATTCAAAAATGCATGGGATAAACATGAAGGAATCCTGTTTAGAAGGAAGGGATCCTCAGAAGTTTAGCCGATGGAGGCAGGGCTAGTGGTTGGGAGGCGGGGCTAATGCTGGGCAGACGTCTACGGTCTGTGCCCTGAAAATGGCAGATACAAATCAAGGTCAGGTATACACAAAAAGCAGCACATATGAGTTTATCTTGTTGGGCAGACTAGATGGACTGTGCAGGAACTTAATTTGATACATTGCCTCCACTATATGCAAATCTCTTTATGCATATTCATTGCGGATAACCTGAAAACCTGACTGGCAAGGGGATACTCCAGGACCGACTTGAGAAATACTGAAGTAAACGTTCAAGCTAAAAGTCAAGTCAAATATTTCCGGAACAGCCATCTTTTTAAAACTTTCCTAAATAACAAATAACTGTTAAATTGCCTGCAAATATGTGGGAAAATGTGGGATACAAATGTAACAAATAAATAAATAATAGCTTCAGGTAGAATATTCCACATCTTGATTCCTGCAAATGAGAAGGCTGACTGAAAAGACCACAGAAACCTCATTGTTTTAACAGAAGGTACGTGAAGTATGAAAACAATCTCCCAATTTCCTAATACTATCAAAGGTTGGGAAATTTATGAGGGACAACATATATTGAGGAGCCATACCGTGTAATATCTTCAAAATCATAGTACACCTTAAAGCGGTGGTTCCCAAGCCTGGTCCTAGAGGTACCCCAGCCAATCAGGTTTTCAGGATATCCACAATGAATATTCATGACAGAGATTTGCATGCAGTGAAGGCACTGCATGCAACTCTCTCTCATGAATATTCATTGTAACATAGTAACATAGTAGATGATGGCAGAAGAAGACCTGCATGGTCCATCCAGTCTGCCCAACAAGATAAACTCATATGTGCTACTTTTTGTGTATACCTTACCTTGATTTGTATCTGTCATTTTCAGGGCACAGACCGTATAAGTCTGCCCAGAACTAGCCCCGCCCCCTAACCACCAGCCCCGCCTCCCAACCACCAGCTCTGGCACAGACCGTATAAGTCTGCCCAGCACTATCCCTGCCTCCCAACCACCGGCTCTGGGACAGACCGTATAAGTCTGCCCAGCAATATCTTCGCCTCCCAACCACCAGCCCCGCCTCCCACCACCGGCTCTGCTTGAAAAGCTGCCTCCAGGACCAGGTTTGGGAACCACTGCCTCACAGTCTATTCTTGCTTGGAGAGGTAACCAAAGGGATTGGATCAACAATGATGTAAATCTATCGAATCTTCCCATGCCATAAATCAACCTTGCCACTGTATTCTGCAAAGTTTTTAGCCTTTTCATAAATATATGAGCACATCCTACATAACACATATTACAATAACCCAACTGGCTCAATATTAGTGTTTGTACCACGAGTTTCAATTGTGGGCCATTGAAACAATGCTTAATTTTCCTTAATGGGAAGGCGGTAGAACGAGAGGACATGAGATGAGATTGAAGGGGAGCAGACTCAAGAAAAATCGAGTGGTAGATATTTGGAATGCTGTCCCGCGGGAGGTGGTGGAGATGAAAACGGTAACGGAATTCAAGCATGCGTGGGATAAACATAAAGGAATCCTGTGCAGAAGGAATGGATCCTCAGAAGCTTAGCCGAGATTGGGAGGCGGGGCTGGTGTTTGGGTGGTGGGGCTAGTTCTGGGCAAGACTTCTACGGTCTGTGTCCTGAAAATGGCAGATACAAATCAAGGTAAGGTATACACAAGAAGTAGCACATATGAGTTTATCTTGTTGGGCAGACTAGATGGACCGTGCAGGTCTTTTTCTGCCTTCATCTACTATGTTACTATTACTATGTTCACAGGCATAGGAAAACTTTTTTTTTCCGATAAAGTGATCTGTTTCTCGAATGATAATTTAAAATCTAAAGTCACCCCCAGTATTTAAAAATCTGTTTCTCTAAACAAAGTCATAGAGGTAACCTGACACAGAGCGACAGGTACAAATCTAACCACTTTACTAGGCAAATTAGAAGGACAATTTTGGTCGTTATCTGCTGTCATTTACTACGTTACTATGTTAATTACCTACCATCAGAACTAATGAACGCAAAGCTTAAATGAATTTTAAGACAAATGCTTATCAAGTCAACATTATGGTAGACTGAGGAATATATGGCATTAAGCTTCCTTGTTAGAAATGTATAAGAATGAAAGATACTCATATCTTTTAGAACTGCAATGGGGAGAAAAATACATGAACAATGGAAACTGTGGCAAAAGCTTCGAGTGGGGATCTTGCAAACGCTATTTAGACCAAAAGTCTTGCACGTTTTTGCAGAGCAAATGAATACTCTTGGATGCAGATGCATGTTACGGATGCTAAATGGCTTTCACTTTAATGAGCCATTTGAAGCGTAATGGTTGCCTGCAATTAGACATCTGCAGTCCCAGGAAAGCAAAGCCAACTGTGCAGTCTGGCTGCCAGAATTACAGTGCATTCCTCATCAGGACAATGAGAAGAACAGATAATTCTAATTATGACATATACATCTTTAGCGTGCTATGGTTGAAAGAGTATGCAAAACAAGGGCTCTTAATTCATGTAATTGCTAACTGCTAATAGAGGGCTGTCATACGGAGGAGCATTCAAATGCGCTCCAATGCCATTCTCTGTAGCAGAAAGCAAGGTCACACACAAAAAATGCCATGGAGAATGCGTGGAACCCGTGTGGCCCGCAAGCTGTGGGAGCTAGATCTTTTTGCCCTGCTGCTTGTTCCAGGCTCGCAAGAAGCCACTGCACATGAATCTTTGCTGCAAACATGAAACCAAAGCAGCATATGCAGAGTAAATCTACAGATAGGGCTACCATATGGCTCCAGAAAAAGGAGAATATGGCATCACGGCTTTCAAAGATATTGAAACAGAATTGGCATATAATTCAGACTTTGCCTGCATTTACGGATACCAACTTACGGTTGGCCTACAGCCGAGGTAGGAATTTAAAAGAGATTTTGGCCCCAGCAGTATCTAAAAGTGTTCTACCGATGGATGTCCAAATCTATGGAGAGAGTAATCCACCTAAGTGGATGAATACTAAGTCCCACGTAAAAATAACAGCACAGAAAGAGAGTGGGAAATGGACCAATGACTCCAGGAGAACGGGAGATGAGATTTCAAAGAACCACTTTATTCAATGAGTCATTGAATAAAGTGGTTCTTTGAAATCTTATCTCCCGTTCTCCTGGAGTCATTGGTCCATTTCCCACTCTCTTTCTGTGTTGTCCAAATCTATGGACATAAGAGCTGTGGGGGATGTACTATGTGCGGAATGAGGATTAACACGAAATAATTTCTCGACCCTACTACGAACAAACATTATTATCTTTGCCAAAATACCTCCTGCACATCAGAATGGGTGGCACATGGCATTATATGTCCGTGTAAGAAAATCTATGCCGGGCAAACATCACGGAGATTCACTATGAGACTGACAGAACACAAGAGTAGCATCAACATTAAGAAAACTACTGCTCCCCTAGCAGCACACTGCATAGAGAAGAATCACAGTTTTTCTTCTTTAAAATGTATTATTTTGCAGCAATTGGAATGGGAAATGCAAGGCGGTGACAGGAAGCTTGCCCTTTTGCGATTGGAACAGAGATGGATCTACCGTCTTAATGCACTACAGCCGAATGGATTGAATACAAAAATAGAATGGAATCAGTTCTTCTGAATTTAATGTTCCAGCACTTTAGATTTTGATTCAGGTACTTTCGATTTTGATCGTGCAGACCGCTTCAGCGTCGCACACGGTTGATCACTTGACAGCCGGTGGGAGGAGTCGAGTATTGCGCGTCTGACGTCACTACGATATAAGGAACATCGCCATTTTGCCCGTTAGCAACGGACTGACTACAGCGCATCCGAACTAAGAAAGATTGTTAGTATGGGGAAGAGGCATTTGAATAGGTCAGTGGTGCTAATAAGATATTTTTTTTCAGATACAACAGTCACGTTTCAGTCTAGATAATCCCACGGACCCTGATGCAGGAGGCGAAACTTATGCCGAAGTCGGGCCGTGGACGGGGTTAAGAAGTCTGCGACTGGATACATAAGACTGCACAGTAGTTTACCGGCAGCAAGATAAGTAACCCGCGCACTTTATTACATAGTAACATAGTAGATGACGGCAGAAAAAGACCTGCATGGTCCATCCAGTCTGCCCAACAAGATAACTCATATGTGCTACTTTTTGTGTATACCCTACTTTGATTTGTACCTGTGCTCTTCAGGGCACAGACCGTATAAGTCTGCCCAGCACTATCCCCGCCTCCCAACCACTAGCCCTGCCTCCCAACCACCGGCTCTGGCACAGACCGTATAAGTCTGCCCAGCACTATCCCCGCCTCCCAACCACCAGCCCCGCCTCCCAACCACCGGCTCTGGCACAGACTGTATAAGTCTGCCCAGTACTATTCCTGCCTCCCACCACCGGCTCTGGCACTGACCGTATAAGTCTGCCCAGCACTATCCCCGCCTCCCAACCACCAGCCCCTCCTCCCAACCACCAGCTCTGGCACAGACCGTACAAGTCTGTCCAGCACTATCCCCGCCTCCCAACCACCAGTCCCGCTTCCCACCACCGGCTCTGGCACAGACCGTATAAGTCTGCCCAGCACTATCCCCCGCCTCCCAACCACCATCCCCGCCTCCCAACCACCGGCTCTGGCACAGACCGTATAAGTCTACCCAGCACTATCCCCGCCTCCCACCACCGGCTCTGGCACAGACCGTATAAGTCTGCCCAGCACTATCCCCGCCTCCCAACCACCAGCCCTGCCTCCCAACCACCAGCCCCGCCTCCCAACCACCGGCTCTGGCACTGACCGTATAAGTCTGCCCAGCACTATCCCCGCCTCCCAACCACCAGCCCCGCCTCCCACCACCGGCTCTGGCACAGACCGTATAAGTCTGCCCAGCACTATCCCCGCCTCCCAACCACCAGCCCCACCTCCCACCACCGGCTCTGTCACAGACCGTATAAGTCTGCCCAGCACTATCCCCGCCTCCCAACCACCAGCCCCGCCTCCCAACCACCGGCTCTGGCACAGACCGTATAAGTCTGCCCAGTACTATCCCTGCCTCCCACCACCGGCTCTGGCACTGACCGTATAAGTCTGCCCAGCACTATCCCCGCCTCCCAAACACCAGCCCCGCCTCCCGATCTTGACTAAGCTCCTGAGGATCCATTCCTTCTGCACAGGATTCCTTTATGCTTATCCCACGCATGTTTGAGAAATTGCATTTCAGGGTTACAATATAGAGAAGAGGTTTTTTTTAGCCAGTGATGATCAGGCAGTGCTCCCTAAAGTTGGATTCAACAAAAGGAGTATGTGCCTGGGTTTGAGGCTTTTCCTCTTCAATACAATATCTATTTAGACACCACATGTGAAGTAGAGGTCACTACATTTTGATTTGGTTTTTGAGACTAACAGACGATCTACAAGCTCTAAGACTGTTATCTCCAGAAAAAGGAGGACACATTGATCCTGTCCGGGTTTTGCTTCCATTGAAAGCAATAGAAGAAAAACCCAGAATGGCTCAATCTGTCTTCCTTTTTCTGGAGCCATATGGTAACCTTATCTACAGAGAGATGGCAGCAAGAGCATGATTCTAGTTCCGTTGACTTGGTGAACAAGGCAACTCCCCTTGGATGCAATATATGGTGCCTGATGTTGCCTGCCCTTCTGAGATGCGCGTGCATATACGTTGGATAATGAGCTCTGATCCATGAAACCTTGGGTGCTAACAATCAATTATTAATTTTAATTGGTACTCATTTAAAATTTGCGCGTGCATCTGGATGCATGGCGCCTAACTCCCATGTTGTGTATCTCAAAAGAGGGCATGGCCATGGGTATTCAGGGGTGTTCTGGAATTACAGAGTACTGCCTAACCATGTCTAAGTTCGACACCAGCAATTTACACAAGGTTTTAGCAGGGGTAAGTCCGGCGCCCAAAAGTTAGATGCGAGATCTGCATTTAACGCTATTCTGTATAAGAGAGGCCTCATTGGTGAGGTCCCACTTGGAATACTGTGTTCAGTTTTGGAGGCTGTATCATGCTAAAGATGTTAACAGACTTGAACAGTGGCGTAGCCAAGGGTGGGCCTGGGTGGGCCCAGGCTCACGCACTTTGGGCTCGGGCCCACCCAGTAGCAGCACACCTATGATGTGGTTGGCAGGGATTCTCAAACCCCACCAGCTGAAAACTCCCAACAACTGCCTGCATACCTTGTAAATAGCAGATCTTCGCCTGCAGTGAGCAGCGACTGATACATACTGCTCGCACCGGCCCCACAGCCTTCCCACTGATGTATTTCCACCTATGCGAAAACAGGAAGTTTCATCAGAGGGAAGGCTGTGGGGCAAACATGAGCAGTGTGTATTAGTTACTGCTCGCTGTCGATGAAAATCTGCTATTTAAAAGATATGCAGGGGAGGGGAGGATGTTTGAGAGACCGTATGACATGCAGGCAAGAGAGGGAGAGACCAAATCACTTGTGGGACAAGGCAGAGTTCTTCTGCCCACCCATTTTAGGTCCAGGCCCACCCAAAATTGGGTGTCTGGCTACGCCCCTGGACTTGAAGCAGTCCGGATGAAGGTGACAAAAATGGTATGGGGTTTGCACCAAAAGATATACGAAAAGAGACTGGAAGACTTGAATATGTACACCCTAGAGGAGAGGAGGGACAGGGAAGTTACGATACAGACGTTCACATACTTGAAAGGTATTAATATAGAAACAAATATTTTTCAGAGAAGGGAAAATGGCAAAACTAGAGGACATGAATTGAGGTTGAGGGGTGGTAGACTTAGGAATAATGTCAGGAAATTCTTTTTCATGGAGAGGGTAGTTGATGCCTGGAATGCCCTCCCGAGGGAAGTGGTGGACAAAAAACGGTGACGGAATTCAAAAAGGCTTGTGATAAACACAGAGGATCTCTAATTAGAAAACGAATGGTATAAAAAAAAAAACGTAAATGGCAGAGGCGTAGCCAGACCGATGGGAGGAGGGTCCAGAGCCTGAGGTGAGGAGGCACATTTTAGCCCCCTCTCCTGCTGCCAACCCTCCTCTGCCGTCGCCTACCTTTGCTGGCGGGAGACCCCAACCCCCGCCAGCCGAGGTCCTCTTCTTCCTTTGTTCTGTTTTTGAGTCTGTGCAGGACGTCAGGTAGGCGACGGCGGGTTGGCGGTGGGAGGGGGGGTCGAAAGGGTCATTGGCAGGGGGTCCAGGGTCAAATCTACAGGGGCCCAGGCACCTATGGCCCCACATAGCTACGCCCCTGGTAAATGGTTGCATGTGTGTTTGCATGTTGAGTGGTGCTTTAGATGGTGACTCCAGCTGTGAAGAACTAAGGCCGGGGTGCTGGGCAGGCTTATACGGTCTGAGTCCCCTATATGGCAATCTGGTTTAGGATGGGCTGGAGAGGGCTTCAACAACTCCAGTAATTTGGAACGTGAGGACAGTGTTGGGCAGACTTTTACGGGCTGTGTCCCACAATTGACAAGACAGATTTGAATAGGATGAAGTAGGCTTCGATGGCAACTTCAGTATTTGGAAACAGAGGACAAGGCCAGGCGGACTTCAACAGTCTATGTCCCAGAAATGTCAAAGAGAGACAATGATCAAGTATTTTATATCACATTCATTGTTCTAAATCAAATCAGATCAAATGAATTCTTGTATACTGCTAATACCCCCTTTCCAGGGTTCAGTGCAGTTTACATTCTAGGTGAGAGAAAAGCCAATAATGTTAGCGTGACATATGAGAACAATTAGAGACCACTGGTGTAATGCATGAGACCAAAAACACTATAGGCAAGGATAATGGATGATAGTAGGAGGTAGAAGTCAATGGATTGTTATGAGGCAGTCTTTGGGAAGAGAAAGGTTTTTAGCCTCTTCCTGAAGCTGAGGTAGCTGTTTTCTGTTCTACTACTATAAATCATTTCTATAGCGCTACCAGTCATACGCAGCGCTTCACAGATGGGAATAGGTAGATAGTTCCATATTTTAACTCCAAGTACAGGAAATAGAGAGCTGAAAATCTTCTGATTTCGAATTGTCTTTTGTAACGGTGATGCTAGCCAGTGGCGTACCAAGGGGGGGGGGACAGTGGGGGTGGTCTGCCCAGGGTGCACGCCACTGGGGGGTGCCGCGGTGCACGCCTGCTCCGAGTTCGCTAACTTCGCTCGTTCGCTGCAGCTCTCTCTGCCCCGGAACAGGTTACTTCCTGTCGGCAGCATACCGAAGGCAGGACGAGGGCATGGTTAAGAGATGGGCGTCCTCAGTCGATAATGGAAAAAAGAAGGGCGACTTTGACGAGCATTTGGTCGACTTTACTTGGTCCATTTTTTTTCACGACCAAGCCTCAAAAAGGTGCCCGAACTGACCAGATGACCACCGGAGGGAATCGGGGATGACCTCCCCTTACTCCCCCAGTGGTCACCAACCCCCTCCCACCCTGAACCCCCCCCCCCCCCCCCCCCCCCCCACACACACACACACATTTTTTTCCAGCCTCTATGCCAGCCTCAAATGTCATACCCAGCAGCATTATTTCACTTATGGCCCTAAGACAGTGTCACATTTTCCTGCCTGATAACCGATGATTAGATTTTGATTTTACACTTGGTTACTTTTCAACACTGAGCTCAAGACAGAATGCAATAGACATATCCCTGCACCTGAAAGCCTCCAATCTAAGGTCCCGTTTTATTACACCATGGTAATCTCAGCACAACTGTTTATTTGTGGATCAACTGCAGCACAAAAAAACCCAGATGCTAAACTGGAAGCAGACCTACACACCGATGTTAGTGTAATTAGTACGGACATTCATTCTAATGAACTGTGTACAAAATTATCTCCAGTGAAGCAAACTACACTAAAGATTAGCAGTCCGTTACTGCTCTGATACTGCTGAAGTAGTAACTTCACTTCCAGTGGTGAAGTAAAAGTTCCAACGACGAAGAAAAGTTTTTAAATTTCCCCTCTAGAAAGAACAGCATGGGATCTCCAAGTTAGCAGTTGGTGAAGATAAGTTTAGCAATTTTGGCAATGAGGGAAACCCCTGATAAACCAACTGGTGAGAATATTCATCAATTTGTTTTGAGCGTTTTAGCAGCGTATAAGCTCCACCGAGCTACCCTCAAGTATGTGACTGATAATGCAGATAGGGGCCCTTTTACAGAGCGGCGGTAAGCCCAATGCGGGCTGACCGCTCACTCTTCTGGGACTACCGTCGGCCCAATGTGGCCACTGGTGGTAACACGCCCAGTGCGTTTTTTCTAGCAAAAAAGGAGCCGGTACTCAAATGCTAGGCCACTCTTCAAGGGTGGGGGTGATCACTGAGGGACCCACCCCACAATAGCCAGGTCCCCTGCAACCAGTCACAGAACCTATGACAAGGCAGAATTGCTGTGTAGAGCCTGAGCTTTTTCATTAAAACTTGGGGCCCATGGGTCAATTTTAGCAGACAATGGAAAAGGTGCCGGTACTCAGTACCCCCTCAAAAAAGCCCCGGTCCCGCTCCAAGCGCGCACCATTTCCGAGGGAAAAAGAAAACCCCTGTTAATTGCCTGCGCGGCGATAACACGGTAGTAATCGGTTATTACCGTGCACTGTCCAGTTACAGGGAGCCCTTATCGCCACTTCAATGGGTGGTGGTAAGGGCTCCCTGCTGGACAGCCATACGGTAAGAGTTCTCTTAGTGCATGGCCATGTGTGCTGGGGCTTTTTTATCCACTGTGGTAAAAAGGGCCCTGGCGCTACAGCGTACCAAGGACGGGGCGGTGAGGGCGGTCCGCCCCGGGTGCACGCCGCTGGAGGGGTGCAGAGAGCAGCCACGTGCCTGTCGGTTCCGCTGGTTCCCTGCTCCCTCTGCCCCAGAACAGGTTAGTTCCTGTTACTACCATTTAATTTAATTTATTTTCTTTGTATAGAAGACTTTATAATTAGCATATTTTAATCCTCTATACATTTTAGCATTAGGTTTTATCTCTTTTTTCCTTCCTCTTTTGTATTCTAGATATACATTCAATTTCATTTGTATTATGAATTTATATAAATTCCAACATGTATCCTTGTACACATTACATTATAAGTTGCATAAATAATCTTGACATTTTTAAATTTTGTATGGTCATCATTTTTAGTTTTCATTTTATGTTGTTCCTTTTTTATATATATCATAAGTCTGGATGTTTTTATTCATTTATTCATTTTGTAAATCATTTTGCAAACGTTTTTCACATATGATTATTATTATTATTATTAGCATTTGTATAGCGCTACCAGACGCATGCAGCGCTGAACACCTGATACAAAGAGACAGTTCCTGCTCAAAAGACGTCATATGTTTCAAAAATATTGTATTATTATTATAATATTATTTTATTCATTATATATGTTGACATATGTTTTTTATAAATATTTTGTTGACATAAGGTTTAAAAATATCGTGCTAAGATTTTAAAAATACCGTGCTAGCATTATGTTTTTTAAAAAAAATGTTGGTGTTTATATTAATTTTGATGTTCTTATTGTAATAATTTAGACTCCTGAGGCAGGCCTGTGGCCGAAACACAGTACTGTGTCGAGGCTGTGACTAAAGTTGTCAGTTTTTTTCATCATAGTCCCGTCTCCCTGGAGATAGTCTTGATTGCGTGGGAGTTTGTGTTCATCCGCCTAGGTGGATCACCGTTCCCTTGACCTTATGTTACCTGCTCGGAACTCCTGCCACCAACACGTCATCGGAATCTTCTTTTTCAGTTGCGGGAAGAACAATCGAGGAAAGTAGAACAGAAACGAGCTCTGGCTCTGTAGATGGTTTATTGGTTTTACATAGTTTGAAATGATTCAGCGGCGTACCGAGGGCAGGGCGGTGGGGGGTGGTTCTCCCCATGTGCACGCTGCAGTAGGGGTTGCGGGGAGCATCTGCGTGGCTGTCGGCTCCGCCGGTTCCCTGCTTCCTCTGCTGTTACTTCCTGTTCCGGGGCAGAGGGAGCAGGGAACCGGCGGAGCCGACAGCTGTGCGGCTGCTTCCAGCACACCAGCAGGTAAGAAGAATGAACCCCGGGGGGGGGGGGGGAGTGGGGTGATGCACCCAGTGCTGCATCCGGGAGGGGTACGCAGTGGCAGCTGACCAAGGAACGCCACTGAAATGATTATTTTCGCAAAGTCCTATCTCTCTATATAAAAAGCAACACCAACGTTCTATGAAGCCTCCAGCCGGAAGTGTGAAGGGGGCGAGATATCCGGTTTCCCTATGAGTGTCTGCCCCGCCCTCTCTGTAACACAGTCAGTGAAGGAAAACAGCAGAGCAGGAAATCAAATCGCTGGCTCTGTAACAGTGAAGGACTCAGAGGGGGGAGGGGAGAGAGGCCAGAGGGCAGGGACACACACATTCCCACATGCACACAGAAGAAAACATTGCTAGCCCCCGTTTCATTTGCATCAGAAACGGGCCTTTTTAATGAAGGACTCAGAGGGGGGAGGGGAGAGAGGCCAGAGGGCAGGGACACACACACTCCCACATGCACACAGAAGAAAACATTGCTAGCCCCCGTTTCATTTGCATCAGAAACGGGGCTTTTTTACTAGTTAATAAATAATATGCTTTTCTTACACATTTAACAAAATTATGCTTATTGTTTTGTGTTAAAATTTAGGAAGTTATTAGATATATTTTATGTTTTATTTGAATTTACAAGATCTTTTATATGCGGGTTGGGTACAGAGCTGGGAATGAAAACTGTGGGGATGATACCAGTATGATGAAGATGGGGCAGGGATGGAAAAGAATTGACTGGGGATGGGTGGGGATGAAGACCAGATTATACCCCTGTGCACACCTCTATTCTAAACACAACTGCTGGCCCTTTAAAACAGGAAACCTGCTTGCTACTGTAAGCAAATTCAGTTGCCTACACAGCTGTCAGAAAGAATAAAAATGCCGCCCCTCCTTGTCTTTTCCGATAAAGTCTGCTTTCTCCAGCAAAGGCAAGATTATAGTTCTCCATATCCCAAAATAATAAGTTTAGTCCCAGCTTTAGTCTGTCTGAGACCTTCGGGAATCAAAAGCAGCTACAGGTGGGCCTGGGTGGGCCGAGGTCCACCCACCTTGGGCTCTGGCCCACCCAAAATTGGCCATCTAGCTACGCCCCTGATCAAAAGTATTGCAAATCCAGGTCTTATTCTTATGTAAACAATACCTGAGCCTTTAGGGGTCGAGGGGATATCCTTTCTCCTCTCCCCTTACCACTGCTCCTTCTCACTGCAAGTGACTGCTTATTAAAAAAAAAATAATAATAATTTTAAAAAACACTGAAGTCAACTCTTCCAGCTGTCACTACTACTACTACTACTTAACATTTCTAAAGCGCTACTAGGGTTACGCAGCGCTGCACAATTTAACATGGAAGGACAGTCCCTGCTCAAGGAGCTTACAATCTAAAAGACAAGTGTAGAGTCGATCTGATAGGGCTTACTATATTTCTCGAAAGGTTAGGTGCCGAAAGCAGCATTGAAGAGGTGAGTTTTAAGCAGAGATTTGAAGATGGGTAGGGAGGGGGCTTGGCGTAGGGGTTGAGGAAGATTGTTCCAGGCATAGGGTGAGGCAAGGCAGAATGAGCGGAGCCTGGAGTTGGCAGTGGTGGAGAAGGGAACTGAAAGGAGGGATTTGTCCTGTGAGCGGAGGTTACGGGCGGGAAAATAGGGGGAGATGAGGGTAGAGAGGTAGTGAGGAGCCGCAGACCGGGTGCATTTGTAGGTTAGTAGGAGAAGCTTGAACTGTATGCGGTATCTGATCGGAAGCCAGTGAAGTGACCTGAGGAGAGGGGTGATATGAGTATATCAGTTCAGGCGGAATATAAGACGTGCAGCAGAGTTCTGAACGGATTGAAGGGGGGATAGATGGCTAAGTGGGAGGCCGGTGAGGAGTAAGTTGCAGTAGTCAAGGCAAGAGGTAATGAGAGCGTGGACGAGGGTTCGTGTGGTGTGCTCAGAGAGGAAGGGGCAAATTTTGCTGATGTTGAAGAGGAAGAAGCGACAGGTCTTGGCAGTCTGTTGGATATGCGCAGAGAAGGAGAGGGAGGAGTCGAAGATGACTCCGAGGTTGCGGGCAGATGGGACGGGGAGGATGAGGGTGTTATCAACTGAGATAGAGAATGGAGGAAGAGGAGAAGTGGAAAGACGAGGAGCTTGGTTTTGGACATGTTCAGCTTCAGGTGGCGGTTGGACATTGTGATAAGTAAGAGGGTGTCCTATAGGGTGTAGGCCACTAGAGGGCACTAGAAGAAGATAGAGGTCACTAGGACCGGGGGGAGCCCTGGGAGGTCCACAGGTGCAGGTGGTTATGGGCTGGGTCCTGGGTAGCTAATTAACCACTTTATACCCCACCTGAGTTGTGAAAGAAAGGGAAGTGAGCTAACAGCAGAAGAAGAGAGAGCCCCTGAAAGATACTGGCGAACCCTATGGACTTGGGGTGGACTGGGTGTCCAAAGGAGATCAGCAGGCTGAAAGTCCTGGGGTAAGAAGTCCCTAAAGCATTAGTGTTTGACTGTGTGTCCTCAGTACTTTTAGGAACTGTGTGTTCAGTGGAGGGACTGTGTGTCCGAATAAGAAAAGACTGTGTGTCTAGAACTGTGTGTTCAAAGAGGGGACTGTGTGTCCAAAGTACTGAGAGAAGCAGGCTGCAAAGCCTGGGGTTGAGAGTCCCCAAAGTATTGCTATAGTACTGAGCCCATGTATCTGTGTGGGTAGGCTCAATGTGAGGATCTATGAAAGCATAAAGTGTTAAGCTAGAAGAAGTGTGCCCAGGGGCTGGAATAAAGAGTTGCCTGAGAAATATGCAGTTGGTGAGACCTGCTTAATTTGCTGAAGGGAAACCAGGTCACCCTGAGTGAGAAGGGGTAGCACACTAATCTGCATATGATTTGCATATTGAGAACCAGGTCACCCTGAATGAGAAGGGGGATATCACAACATCCAGGCAGCAATGTCGGATAAGCAGGCCAATACCTTGGCTTGGGTCTCCATGGTGATGTCTGGTGTGGAGGCTGACTCCGGTGAGGTTTCCAAAGGCGCTGTGTTGGTCGGCCTCTGCTGGTTGCCCAGTGGACCAGGGCTGCGGGGTCGCAGAGTGGAGGGCCGCCCAGCAGTCCACGTGTGCGCCACGAGCCGAGTCGTCTCTCAACTAGAGCCCCCGGGGCAGTCAAAGAATCCGGTTTTGGTCCACTGCTTTTTGGTCGTCTGTTATGGTAGTCGTGCTGAGAGAGCTACTAGTTGTATCCTCTGGGAGCAGGTATCTCCGGTAATGTCCGGAGGAGCTCCTCACAGCACGTCCTACCAGTCAGCCATCTTGCCGTTACAAAAAAAAAAGAACCTTGTGTTCTTAGATTACTTTTCTTTTTCTTACTACCTCCTAGAGAAGGGTAAAAGCAGGAAATCTACTTCCCACAGTAATTTTCACAATTGTTAGTGTACTGCAGGACTCAACTTGCTTTACACACAAACTCTAAAAGGAGACGAGGAAAAATAGAATTCACAATTTCTCTAGGAGCCTGTGGTTTCAACTGTTTCCAATAGTGGCCAACCCAGGCCATAAGTACCTGGCAAGATCCCAAAAGAGTAAATAGATTTTATGTTACTTATCCCTGGAATAAGCGGTGAATTTCCCAAGTCCATGGCTTATGGACTTTTCTTTTAGGAACTTGTACAAACCTTTTTTTTAAACCCTGCTAAGCTACCTGGTTTTTCACCACATTTCCTGACAAGGAATTCCAGATCTTAATTATACATCGAGTGAAGAAATACTTTCTCAGATTTGTTTTAAATTTACTACCTAGTAGCTTCATTGTGTGCCCCCTAGTCCTAGTATTTTTGGAAAAAATAAACAAGCGATTCACATCTACCTATTCCACTCTACTCAACTTCTGGCATCCTCTATAGACCAATAATACTTGATCTCTTGGACGTGTCCTCTAGCATCATCTCCATCTTAGAAAAGGGCAACAGTCTGGCTGATGTTAATGACCTTTAACATGATGTCATTACCATCATACACACTAACACCACAATCAATTGGATTTTAATGAGATCCAAAAATGCATGAAATAATCTTGCAATCATGGAAGACCAGACACAAAGAAAATTTTCATGTATATTTATTGTGGATATCCTGAAAGTCTGACTTGCTATAGGGTCACCAGGACAGGACTGGAAAGCCCTGGGGTAAGATATTTGTGAAACATGTGCAATAGTGGTGTAGCTACGTGGGGCCACGGGGGCCTGGGCCCCTGTAGATTTGTTCCTGGAAACCCCTGCCAATGACCTTCTTGACCCCCCCTCCCGCCGCCAACCCTCCCCCGCCGTCGCCGTTGCACCCCAACCCCCGCTAGCCGAGGTCCTCTTCTTCCGGTGCAAGGCTTGCAGATCAGCCAGTGGCCGCGTTGCGCCTTGCACCGGAAGAAGAGAACCTCGGCTGGCGGGGGTTGGGGTCCCCTGCCAGCAAAGGTAGGTGACGGCGGCGGCGGGGGAGGGTTGGTGGCAGGAGGGGGGGTCGAGAAGGTCATCGGTGGGGGGGGCAAAGTTGTTGTTGGTGGTGGCGGCGGGGGGGGGGGGGGGGGTCGGCAGTGGCGGGGGGGCTAAAATGTGCTCCCTCACCTCAGACTCTGGACCCCCCTCCCACCAAGGTCTGGCTACGCCCCTGAATTGTGCACAACACAGCACGATGTTCAAATAACACACAGTGACATCATTTTAATCACATTTTTCTTTTCTCGGTGCAGACTACTGCTCCACACCTAAGATGTCACCAGACATTTTAATACAAATGACAAATATTGCCAGAAATGAAAGAGCCGTCCCCTGCTTCTGCAGGCTTATTACTGGATGCCTTCAATGTGCTGAACAAAGACAGAGAACAGCTGTTATCCATCAATACTATAAACAGTTCACAGGTTTAACGATGTTAATTTGTAGTTGGCCGTTTAATGCCTGCTTCTGTTTTGAATTCAGCTCAGCTACTCTGATCTGAAGGCAGATAGAGGGAAAATAAAGCACAGATATGCTTTCTGCTGCTCCCAGATTCCAGATACAGGCAGGCAAAACATATTAGGCTGAGCCAACCAAGCCGTAAAAAAAGCTACTAAAACACAGAATCAAAAGCCTTCACAGTCTGCATTCCTGTCACATCCTGATGGTAGTTTCCTGTTTAATATATGGAAGAGATCTAGAGACTACAGAACGGAAGCCGGGTTTTGAAAATTCTATACAGAAAGTACTGAGTACTGATAACTGTCTAGTCTTTTTCTGTACACTAATGTAGCATGCAATCACTATTTTAGCATTTGGGGATCAATGCGCTACCACGCTATTTGAAAGCGACCTATGAACTGACCAACTTCCGTAAACTACTAAAGACTCATCTCTTTGAAAAGATGTACCACAAAGAATAAAATATGTAAAATCTCCAAATACACCTAAGTAGAGGAGTGTGGTGGCCGTGTTAGTCCACTCTTAAGGTTATCAATAGAAATCAAACAAAATAAAACATGGAAAAGAAAATAAGATGATACCTTTTTTATTGGACATAACTTAATACATTTCTTGATTAGCTTTCGAAGGTTGCCCTTCTTGGTCAGATCGGAAATAAGCAAATGTGCTTATTTTTACAGGACCAGGACACTGTACCAGTGATTTCACAGTGAGAATACTGAAAGGTAACTTTAAAACCATACAAGAACGTAAGACCTTTGAAGTCAGAATGATTGAATATTTTAACAACCAACAGAAAGGACTTAACAAGGATCTGGGGTTCCTAGCCCATTATAAACCATAAAGCTGTATTTCTCTGTTAATCACCCCACCCCTCACCTATCCACACCCATCCTTAGAATATCAATGATATGCTTTGATGTCCCCATGCATACCCCCTACCCACCCCCATCCTCTCACCCTGTCAGACTGTCATAGTAATGCTTGAATGTTTTCACTTATATACACTGTCAGCTAGCACATTTGCTTATTTCCGATCTGACGAAGAAGGGCAACCTTCGAAAGCTAATCAAGAAATGTATTAAGTTATGTCCAATAAAAAAGGTATCATCTTGTTTTATTTTGTTTGATTTCTATTGATAACCAAATACACCTAGAAACGTCGTAACACATTTATTGTTTTACAATGTCTCTGCTACACCATGATCTTGTATTTCTAATGTCTGATAATGTCTTCTGTAAACCACTATCTTGTACTTCATGACCATGTAGCCCCAAATCCTTCTGTAGAACCAATTGTATATCCTTTTCTATTTCCAGTATCCATGATATATTGTGAGCCACATTGAGCCTGCAAAGAGGTGGGAAAATGTGGGATACAAATACAATAAATAAATAAAAATAAATAAATGTCAACAAATGGATCAGTGTGATACATTAAAGTATTTATAATGGTCAAATTAGTTCATCGGCGGAGAAGCACACCAAAGCACTCACAACCGTAAGTAGAGAAAAAAGCCTCAGTAAAGCCACCCAGTCGACCGTAGTACTTAAGTACATAAGTATTGCCACACTGGGACAGATCAAAGGTCCATTAAGCCCAGTATCCTGTTTCCAACAGTGGCCAATCCAGGCCACAAATACCTGAAAAGATCCCAAAAAAGTACAAAACATGTTATGATGCTTATCCCAGAAATAAGCAGTGGATTTTCCCAAGTCGATTTAATAATGGTCTATGGACTTTTCCTTTAGGAAGCCATCCAGACCCTTTTTAAACCCTGCTAAGCTAACCTCCTTGACCACATTCTCTGGCAACAAATTCCAGAGTTTAATTACACGTTGAGAGAAGAAAAAATTTCTCCGATTCGTATTAAATTTACTACTTTGTAGCTTCATCGCATGCCCCCCTAGTCCTAGTATTTTTGGAAAGAGTAAACAAAAGATTCACGTTTACCCATTCCATTCCACTCATGATTTTATAGACTACTACTACTACTTATCATTTCTATAGCGCTACAAAGCATACGCAGCGCTGCACACCATACACAAAAGGCAGTCCCTGCTCAAAGAGCTTACAATCTAGATAAGACAGGCAGACAGACAGAACAATTAAGGGTAAGGGAATAAAGACCTGTATTATATCTCCCCTCAGCCGTCTCTTCTTCAAGCTGAAGAGCCATAGACGCTTCAGTCTTTCCTCATAGGGAAGTCGTCCCATCCCCTTTATCATTTTTGTCGCCCTTCTCTGTACCCTTTCTAATTCCACTATCTTTTTTGAAATGAAGTGACCAGAATTGAACACAATTCAATAGAATTGAACTCTGTCAATATAATAAACACAGTGGACGGGACACAGAATTAATACCCCTGATGCAGCTTTCACGAAACGAGGATTTCCCTGTTGGGTACTTCGATGTCCAGGCGATGCGGCTGGAGTGTTCATCTAGCGATAAGTGGATTACGATGCCAAGATTATGTTTTTGAATTAAGTCTGGACTATAATTCTGTTTTTGGCACTCCTATGAGATTGTTGCATTGACAGAGTTTTCCTGAGAGATTAAATGGAGCACTCTGGTCCGAGTGGAGTTTTTTTCAACAAGATGAATGTGAGCCGGGCCCACGCCTTAGTATTACGGTCGGTTGGGTGGCTTTACTGAGGCTTTTGTCTCCACTTACAGTTGTGAGTGCGTTGGTGTGCTTCTCCGCTGATGAACTAACCTGAGCAAACCAACCACAGGGTGGAAGAAAACAAGTCCAAGTGAGCAGCCAGAACACAGAAAGTAAGAGCTCCAAACCAATTTATTGGGTCCAATAAACTTTGTTTGAAGCTCTTACTTTCTGTGTTCTGGCTGGTCACTTTGACTTGTTTTCTTCCACCCTGTGGTTGGTTTGCTTGTGTTACTGTGGAAGGAGTGGACCCCCCTTTCTCCTTTGTTTCTGATGAACTAGCCTGAATTATATAGAGGGTTTGGTAAAGTATTTTGGGGCTTTTTGTGAACTCTTTTGTCCGTGTTATACATGCCATTGACGGTAATGAACCTCACTTCTAAGACAGAGCATATGGGGTATGATCGCAGTGTTTCAAATTTATAACTAATGCTTAACATAGTACTTGCATCTTCCCAAAGAGAGTTTCCCCTCTGGAGTTCGAAAGATGTAGCATTTATAGGCAACTTATCAAGGTGTGCTTGAAAATGCCTTTTAATCAAGACTGTGGCACTTAATACCAAGGTCAACTAAAGTTATAATGCTATAGAGGTGTGGAAATACACAATCGTTAGATGATACACACAAATTTCCACCAACTTGGAAATGATTAAAGATAATACTGTTCTGTAGTTTAGAAGGAAAAAGGCCTCACAGAGCTCTTAGATTATAACCATCTATTGGAGCTTAAATGGATCTAAAAAGATCATCATTGGCCCAAAAACCTTCTGTAATGTGTGTTTTTTAATCTTTCACACAGCCACACAAATTCAAAAGTGAGCAACTTTTCGATACCTAATACAATCAATGGTCCTAAGCCTTGCAGATTATTGCAACGGAATCTACGCGGGCTGCAAAGAACAACTCATAAAAAAACTCCAGACCGCCCAAAATACAGCAGCCAGGCTGATATTCAGCAAAACACGCTTCGAAAGTGCCAAACCCCTCTGAGAAAAGTTGCATTGGCTCCCAATCAAAGAACGGATCATCTTCAAAATCTGCACCTTAGTCCACAAAATCATATACTGCGTAGTCCCAGGATACATGACAGACCTTATAGACTTACCAATAAGAAGCAAAGTCAGATCATCAAGATCCTACCTAAACCTACACTACCCAAATTGCAAAGGACTGAAATACAAAACAACTTACGCAGCCGGCTTCTCATACATAAGCGCACAACTATGGAATGGGCTCCCAAAAGCTGTGAAAACAATCCACGACCACTTGAACGTCAGGAAATCACTAAAAACCTACCTCTTCAAAAAGGCCTACCTCAACGACCCCACGTAAACTTCTTCACCTACCAACACAGCATGACTATGATCGAACAGGACATCACGCAATCTTCATCCATTCCGACCCTCCACTTATACTTCATACGATCACTATGCAACTTTGTATTTGTTATCCACCGACTGGGCATACGCCTCTGACGGTACTATGTAAGCCACATTGAGCCTGCAAATAGGTGGGAAAACGTGGGGTACAAATGCAACAAATAAATAAATAAATCTGTTATGCTGTTAAGCTAAAAATCACTGATTGACATTGTTATTGTGTTGATGTACAGAATAGTATGAATGTAGGTATTGAAAGACCACTTACCTTTCAAACCGCTGGCTACCAGCACTAAGGAGTTCTTCAATTGGAGCTCGTTCCTTGTCTCCCTCGCTCCAAGCCAACGATGGCCAGCGTTTCGTCAGGCTGCTTCAGGGTCTTGGTAGCGGGACTTTTTTGGAAACGGTCTCTAGTTCTGTCGTGTCTGCCTGTGCTAGCTTAACAGCATAACAGATCACTTTTGCATTTGTGTAGCTGTGTGAAAGATTAAAAAACACACACTACAGAAGGTTTCTGGGCCAATGATGAACAGAAGATCTTCTAGATCCGTTTAAGCTCCAATAGATGGTTATAATCTAGGAGCTCTTTGAGGCCTTTTCCTTCTAAACTACAGAACAGTATTATCTTTAATCATTTTCAAGTTGGTGGAAATTAGTGTGTATCACTTAATACAAAGGGCAATATTTCTGTATCTTGTTGCCATATTTCATTGGTCTCAGATGGCATTTTCTCTATATATATATATGATTCACAGAGTAATCACCTGGGACTGACACTTCTATAATTAATTCCATTCTGGTGTTTTTTCTCTTACCTCTATGTCTGGTTTCCTCGCATCCAGCCTTTTTTCGGTTGGAACAGGGATACCCCAGGTAATCATAACCTCTTCATTCTCTGCCATTCTCACAGGGCCATGACCCGAATGCTTTTCTGGTGCAGTGATGATGTAATGTTTACAAAGTTCCCAGTGGATGAGATGTGCCACCTTGTTGTGCCTTTCTGTACAGCCAGCTAAGAGGTGAATGACTCTTTCCAGCTCTATATGTCAAAGCTGTTTTCTCATTTGACATTTATCGGAAGAACATATTCACTTAAAGATCCACTAGCCTCCTGAATGTAGGAGAACCATACAGTATGCTTTAAGCCTTTCCTATGTGGAACAGAGAGACACACACATACAGAGAAGTTACAGAACTTGAAGCAGTCATATGATCCAGGGGTGTAGCTAGGTGGGGCCACGGGGGCATGGGCCCCCGGCAGATTTAGCCCTGGCCCCCTGCTTTCCCCCCCCTGCTGCTGACCTTCCCCCGCCACATTCGACCCCCCCCCCCCCCCTCCCGCCACCACCAGCAGGTACCTTTGCTGGTGGGGGTCCCCAATCCCCGCCAGCCGGTCCTCTTCAGCGCCGGTCTCCGGCGCGTTGCTGATCTGGATTCTGTTTCTGTGAAACCTGACGTCCTGCACGGATGCCCCCTAGTCCTAGTATTATTGGAAAGAGTAAACAGACACTTCACGTCTACCCGTTCAACTCCATTCATTATTTATAGACCTCTATCATATCTCCCCTCAGTCACCTTTTCTCCAAGCTGAAGAGCCCTAGCCGCTTTAGTCTTTCCTCTTAGGGAAGTTGTCCGATCCCCTTTATCATTTTCGTCGCCTGTCAATGTACCTTTTCTAATTCCACTATATCTTTTTTGAGATGCGGCGACCAGAATTGAACACAATGTTTGAGGTGCGGTCGCACCATGGAGCGATACAAGGGCATTATAACGTCCTCATTTTTGTTTTCCATTCCTTTACTAATAATACCTAACATTCTATTTGCTTTCTTAGCCGCAGCAGCACACTGAGCGGAAGGTTTCAAAGTATCATCAACGACGACACCTAGATCCCTTTCTTGGTCATTGATGCCTAACGTGGAACCTTGCATGACGTAGCTATAATTCGGGTTCCTCTTTCCACATGCATCACTTTGCACTTGCTCACATTAAACGTCATCTGCCATTTAGAAGCCCAGTCTCTCAGTCTCGCAAGGTCCTCTTGTAATTTTTCACAATCCTCCCATGATTTCACCTCTTTGAATAACTTTGTGTCATCAGCAAATTTAATCACCTCACTAGTTACTCCCATCTCTAGGTCATTTATAAATATGTTAAAAGCAGTGGTCCAGCACAGACCCCTGAGGGGGTCTCCATTGAGAATACTGACCATTTAACCCTACTCTCTGTTTCTATCTTTTAACTAGTTTTTAATCCACAATAGAACACTACCTCCTAGCACATGACTCTCCAATTTCCTCTGGGGTCTTTCATGAGGTACTCTGTCAAACGCCTTTTGAAAATCCAGATACACAATATTGACTGCCTCGCTTTTATCCACATGTTTGTTCACCCCTTCAAAGAAATGTAGTAAATTGGTGAGGCAAGATTTCCCTTCACTAATTCCATGTTGGTTTTGTTTCATTAATCCAGGCTTTTGAATATGCTGTGTAATTTTGTTCTTTATAATAGTCTCTACTATTTTGCCCGGCACCAGTGTCAGACTCACCGGTCTATAATTTCCCAGATCTCCTCTGGAACCTTTTTTTAAAATCAGCATTACATTGGCCACCCCCCAATCTTCCAGTACCACGCTCGATTTTAAGGATAAATTACATATTACTAACAATAACTCCGCAAGTTCACTTTTCAGTTCTATCAGTACTCTGGGATGAATACCATCCGGTCCAGGAGATTTGCTACTCTTCAATTTGTAGAACTGCCCCATTACATCCTCCAGGTTTATAGAGAATTCATTCAGTTTCTCCGACTCGTCAGCTTCGAATACCATTTCTGGCACCAGTATCTCTCCCAAACCTTCCTCGGTGAAGACCCGAAGGAAAGAATTCATTTAATCTCTACGCTACGGTTTTGTCTACCCTGATCACCCCCTTTTATCCCGTGGTCATCACACTGCCTGCCTCAGGAGTCTACAAGTTAAAATAAGATACATAAATATAGGTCCATAGAATGTATAAAATCATAAATAGTACATGACTATGCTGCCTTCATCTTGACTGAAAGTCAGCATTTTCATGTAGAAAGATGACAGGGGAAACTCTCCCTCTTTCTTGCCTTGTATAAAAGTGTGTATATGCTTTTTAGCTTGCATACTGTAATGACTGTAACAGTTGTCCAGGTCTTGCCACGTCTCATTTCTGAAACGTCGGTTCCACTTACTTACATGTGGCAAAAAGACTCGGACAACTGCAACAATCATGACGCCAACCATAGAAGCCTAAGACATTGGTTCCCAAACATAGTCCTGGAGGCACCCCAGCCAGTCAGGTTTCAGGACATCCAGCTAACGCATAGCCAGTTAAGTCGATATTCAGAATGTAAGCGGCTGTGGGTTACATCATAAAGATAGGACTGTGTTTTATTTGGTTCCATTTATGTGGTTACCCTGGCTGGCTAAGTGCTGAATACCGGCACTTAACCAGTGAATTGCTGACTCCGCCCCTGAAGGCACCCCAATAGCCGGTTTTCAGTTACGTGCCAACTGCTCATTTGCAGCAGCGATAACCAGTTAAGTGCCACTGACAATTAACAGTTAGCCCTGAACTAACAATTTCACCAGTCAGTGGTGATTTCTGGCTGGTTAAATCAGGGGCGTAGTCAGAGTTCGGCGGGAGGGGTCCAGAGCCCGAGGTGATGGGGCACATTTTAGCCCACCCCCGTGGCGCCACCGACCCCCTCTGCTTGCCATTGCCGACACCCCCCCCGCCCGCCACCAGCACCACCACTAACAACTTTACCTCCCCCCTGATGATGACTCTCTCCAACCCCCCCCCCCCACGCCGTCGCCGTCTGCTACCATTGGCTGGCGGGGGACCCCAACCCCCGCCAGCCGAGGTCCTCTTCTTCCCTTCGTTCTGTTTTTGAGTCTGACATCCTGCACTTACAACGTGCAGGACGTCAGACTCACAGAAACAGAACGAAGCCTTGCATAAGTAGATTGGGAGATGTGGAGGGGCATAATCGAACGTCGCCGGCCAAATAGGTCGCTGGCGATCTATTGTGGCGGCGGCGCTACAGCTGGCCAGAACCGTATAATCGAAAAAGATGGCCGGCCAATTTTTTTTCGATAATATGGTTTAGCCCGGCCAAATGGCTTGGATTTCGCCGGGTTTGAGATGGCCGGGTTTGTTTTTCAGCGATAATGGAAAAAATACCAGCGATCTCCAACCCGGCGAAATCCAAGCCATTTGGTTGTGGGAGGAGCCAGCATTTGTAGCGCACTGGTCCCCCTGACATGCCAGGACACCAATTGGGCACCCTAGACATGTGGGAACAGTGGGTTTTGGAGGGCTCCCATTACCAGCACAAGTGTTACAGGTGGGGGGATGGGTCTGGGTCCGCCTGCCTTAAGTGCAGTGCGGTACCCACTAAAAGTGTTCCAGGGACAGGACTTGTTGCTGCTGTATAAGCTTGCCACACCAGTTGACACCTGAAGACTAATCTCTTTGAAAAAGTCCTTTATTTGAATAAGCACGTTTACTCACAGTTAACTGCAGATCAGAGGTTGTGCCCCACTGGCAAAGAGTCTCCCTGGTACTGAGATTAGCAGTAGGTCAGAGCTGGCAGAATGCTGTACAATGCCCTCTTTCAGCCACATTCAAGGTAATAACTAAGTTCTCTAACGTGGCTAACACATGAAAGGGATCTAAAACTGGCTTACAAACATGGCCACTACCTCATGGACTAACGGAAGTAAAACAGGGCACACTCTGACCCAGTTAGCAGGGGGAAAAGCACCATGGGAGTAGAGCCCAGTACCCTACACCCACCACAATGCATTGCTGATGTGACTCTGCAGTGCACCTAACATCTGGTCAGTTGGGGCACCTTTTTGAGGCTTGGTCGTGAACATAAAAGGACCAAGTAAACCCGGCGAAATACTGCTTATCACCGGGTTTTTTTTTCCATTATCGGCGAAAGCCGGCCATCTGGTAGCCACGCCCACGCCCACGCCCACCCATGTCCCGCCTTCGCCCCTTTGAACTTTCGCCGGCGAGGCGACGAGAAAGCGGCGATGCTGTCAAAAATGCAGCTTTCGATTATACCGATTTCGCCGCTTTTCCGAGATCGCCGGCCATCTCCCGATTTATGTCGGGAAATGGCCGGCGATCACTTTCGATTATAAGCTGGATGGTCTAAGGTATAATAATTGTCAGGACAGGAATCATATGAGTGGGCTTAAAAAGTTAAGTTGGGTCATTAGGGTAAGCTTTCTTCAAGAGATGGGTCTTCAACATTTTTCCGAAGGGTAGATGGTCGCTGATTGTATATCAGCCTTCTCGATTATATATTACTATAAAACTATGCGTGTACTTTCACAGCTCTGTGGCAGCTGTTTCTAAAACAGAGGTCTGTTATGTTAGTATTCTAAGAAAGTAAATAAGCACATTCTTTTCTTACACTGTGGGGTCCAAAATGAATCCTCAGATTTCTACAAAATCAAACCAGGAAAATCCTCCACGTCTGATTCCACAGCGGGCAATTTTGCATGTACTGAAATGAAATGCTAGACCCACCGTGTGCCAAAGGAAGAGTTTGGTGCAAAAAAAAATGCTGCAAACATATTTTTCCTTCACTATTTTAACTATTTTTCAAAATATGTGGTCTATAGTTGCTTTTCAGGTCTCTCTGTTTTCTGAGTAAATACATTCCACCCAGATTCTTTCACTGCAGGTTCATCCTTTGGCTTTGTTTCCCCGGCTTCCTGCATTTCTACTTAACTGAAGCCCAAAAACTTGCCCTGCAGAACTGTTACATTCAATTCCTTGTGGAGCAGGGTAAGCTTTCCTCTAACTTGCCTTCTCCGCTAATCAGCACAGACGGTTTATCTATCTTTCACTGTGGCTGAATTCCCAGAGTCCCTGAATCACGCTGGATTCCCCTCTGCTCTAGTTTCTCCTCTCTTTTAATAAAGGGAACAGAATTGAACACTGCAACACATTTGAAATATGATTTTACCAGTGCCACCGAGAGACTAGGCTGGGCCCGGGGCAAGGCCGCCCCGCCTCCGCTCCCCCTGCCGCTGCCGCCCCCCCCTCATTGCTTCCCCCGCCGCTGCAGTCTGCTGTCTCACCTGCCTGCCTCCACGGCTCCGGGCCCCCTTCATTCAAAGTGGCAGTTGCAGATCGCCTCTCTTCGGGCCTTCCCTCCCTGTGTCCCGCCCTCATCTGATGTAACTTCCAGTTTCCGCGAGGGCGGGACACAGGGAGGGAAGGCCCAAAGGGAGGCGATCTGTGACTGCCGCTTCAAATGCAGGGGGCCCGGAACCGTGGAGGCAGGCAGGTGAGACTGGGGACTGCAGCGCCGGCGGCCTGACCCCTGCGCCGGGCCCCCCTTGGAGGCCTGGGCCTTGGGAAATTCCGCCCCCCCCCCGCCACCCCTCTCGGCAGCCCTGGATTTTACCAACTACATATTGTTTTTATGCCCTAAATTCATGCTTTATGATGTATGTTCAACTCACTAATGGGCCTTTTTACAAAGACACATTTAGGTTTTATGCGCGTGCAGCACGCACCAAAATGAGACAATCTCCAGGCTACCACGCCCCCTGGTGGTAATTTCAGATTTGTCACGTGCCCATAACACCTGGATGATTTATTTCCTCCGACACACGTGGTGTTTCCTGCAGTAATTGGCAGTTGGCACGCACCAATCGGTCACCACATGTGTAGCATATCAGCCCTTACCACTAGATCAATGGGTGACATAAAAGGCTCAGGACAGTTTTAGGCACACTTTGGTTTCAGTTTTACCGCAGGCCCTTTTCCCATCCCATTAAAAAAGCCCTTTTTTTTTTTTTACAGACACGGTAAAAACTGGCCCCAGTGCGCACCCAATACATGTGCCTACACTACCACAGGCCACTTTATACCACGGCTTAGTAAAATGACCCCTGGGGGTCTCTTTTACAAAACAGTGGTAGGGCTCCCTATCAAGGACCACATTACTTTCAAAATTTGCTCTCTGGTCCACAAGATAATCTACGGTGAGGCCCCGGGATATATGATTGATTTAACAGATCTTCCAGCTAGAAATAGAATCAGTTCATCACGTACTTATCTGAACCTTCACTATCCAAGCTGTATTGGACTCAGATACAAATCAACCTATGGATCCAATTTTTCATACTTAAGTACGCAAATGTGGAACGCATTACCAAAGAGTGTGAAAACAGTGCACGATCATCAAACCTTCAAGCGAACTTTAAAGACCTATCTGTTTTGCAAGGCCTACCCTATTGATTCTACTTAAATGCCTCAACTCTACACATACATTGCAATGGACATTTTATTTCTTATTTCCTTGTCCCTTATTGTACCCATTTACCCCTACCTTACCTGACCCTTTTTCTAATTGTATTTGTCTAATACCTATCGTACTTGGCGTTCACCATTACGGTATTTTGTAAGCCACATTGAGCCTGCTAATAAGTGGGAAAATGTGGGATTAATTAATTAATTAAAGTTGACAGTTACAATAGTCAAACGAGCAATAAACCATAGAAAGATTCTCATGCTTTTTATTCTTAATTTTACCAATTGTGGATGATTCAAGTCATAAGTACTTAAAATAAAGTTAAAGGAAATAAATGTAACTCATTTCGAAGTTTTCCATGGCTCACTTTCAGGTTGTGATATACACACTTGGCTCTGCTGCTCATGTAATTGCTAGTTGAGTTATCTATTAGGCTCTGTAATGCAACTCAGGGGTAGATATTCACCAAAGAGTGTGAAAACGATGAACAACCATCACAACTTCAAGCAAACTTTAAAGACCTATCTGTTTTGCAAGGCCTACCCTATTGATTCTACTTAAATGCCTCAACTCTACTACTACATTGCAATGGACATTTTATTTCTTATTTCCTTGTCCCTTATTGTACCCATTTACCCCTACCTTACCTGACCCTTTTTCTAATTGTATTTGTCTAATACCTACCGTACTTGGCGTTCACCATTACGGTATTTTGTAAGCCACATTAAGCCTGCTAATAAGTGGGAAAATGCAGGATACAAATGTTACAAAATAAAATAAATAAATAATACGAGGTACCGTGGGCACCCAGTGGTAATTCCAAAGTTGCTGCGTTCCCAGCAGTAATTGGCAACGCATCTATGTTGACACACTCTGCATGATTACCGCTCGAGTACCACTAGGTCAAAGGGCTCAGGCAGTAGATAGCTGCGCGCTACATTTCTTTATTTATTTGTTGCATTTGGTATCCCACATTTTCGCACCTATTTGCAGGCTCAATGTGGCTTACATAGTACCATGAGGCGATCGCCTTTCCGGTATGACAAATACAGAGTGATATTATGGTATAGTAAGGTGCATGTGTGACAGACACGTGGAGGGGCATAATCGAACGCGAACGCCCATCTCCATGGGCACCTCTCTCCGAGGACGGGTACGCGAAGGGGCGAGAGACAGACCATATTTTCGAAAAAGATGGGCCCCCATCTTTTGTTTCGATAATACGGTTTGTGCCTGGCAAATGCATCGCATTTGGGCGGATTTGAGCTGGGCGGGATCGGTTTTCAGCGATAATGGAAACCAAAGGCGCCCAGCTCAAAAACGAACAAATCCAAGGCATTTGGTCGTGGGAGGGGCCAGGATTCGTAGTGCACTGGTTCCCCTGACATGCCAGGACACCAACCGGGCACCCTAGGGGGCACTTGTAACAATTAAAAAAACAAAGCAAAGTACCTCTGAAGTCCATAGCTCCCTTCTCTTGGGTGCTGAGCCCCCCAAATCCCCCCCAAAACCCACTCCCCACAACTCTACACCATTACCATAGCACTTATGGATGAAGGGGGGCACCGAGATGTGGGTTTTGGGGGCGGTTTGGAGCACTCCCATTTAGCAGCACAAGTGTAACAGGTGTGGGGGGGGGGGGGGATGGGCCTGGGTCCACCTGCCTGAAGTGCACTGCACCCACTAACAACTGCTCCAGGGACCTGCATACTGCTGTGATGGAGCTGGGTATGACATTTGAGGCTGGCATACAGGCTGGGAAAAAAGTTTTTAAAGTTATTTTTTTTGGTGGGAGGGGGTTAGTGACCACTGTGGGAGTCAGGGGAGGTCATCCCCGATTCCCTCCGGTGGTCATCTGGGCAGTTGGGGCACATTTTGGGGACTTGTTCGTGACAAAAAAGGGTCCAAAAAAGTGACCCAAATTCTCACTTCTGGGGCCCTTTTTTTCCCCATTATCGGCCGAGCGCACCCATCTCTCCTCGGCCAATAAACACGCCCCAGTCCCGCCTTCACCAAGCCTCCAACACGCCCCAGTCAACTTTGTTCATTACCGCGACAGAGTGCAGTTGGAGGCGCCCAAAATCGGCTTTCGATTATACCGATTTGGGCGCCCATGAGAGAAAGGCGCCCATCTCCCGATTTGGGTCGAAATATAGGCGTCTTTCTCTTTCGAAAATAAGCTGGATATAGGGGAATAGAAAGGACGAAGCATTAGGTTATGTCCAGTTCAGGTATTAGTATCGTTATGTTGCAGGATTCAGGCATTTAAGTTGGATTGTTAGGGTACGCCTTTTTGAACTTCCGGAAGTTTGGTAGGCCATTTAGCGCATGGCTATTTACTGGCCCATTGAAAAATGCCTTTTTTCCCCGGTCGTGGTAAAAAAAAAAAAGCTCAGCGCATGCCAAAAACATGCACCCACATTTCGGCAGGCCTCTTTTTACCACGGCTAAGTAAAACGTCCCCTAAATTTGATTCTGCAACAAACTTTTTGATCGTGGTTACCCGGTCTCCAGTGCCAGGCCTGGGTCTGAACGGCAAATGAGGCATCAGCAACAAGCTGAAGGCTGACTCTGTCAGACCCAGAAACAGGATGATATAGTGGGCCCAGCACATGAGCAGGAGACCAGGTAAAAATACGTTTTTACATTTTGCGGCTAGATCATTTTGTTGTGTTCTTTAAAACAAGCATTATTTTTTACTGAGGTAAATGCAATAGGAGAACACTGTTTTTAACAGAAAAAAATTTCAGTGGCGTAGCTATGGGTGGGCCTAGGTGGGCACAGGCCCACCTACCGGTGGCGCTTCACTCCCCCCTCTTCCTCTCCTCCACCAGTTGCTCGGCATCTGTCCCTCTCTCTGACTTCCCCACTGCTCCCCAGCGTAGTCAGAGGCGTTCTGGCGGCCACAGTGATTCATTTTCACTGGCTGCACCGGCCCCACGGGCTTTCCTCTGCTGTGTTCCACCCTCACTGAATGATGTCACTTCCTGTTTCCTCACTGGCGGGATGCAGCAGAAGGATTTATTATTACCTGCTAGGCACTGTTCTGATTTTAATGTTATTTTAAAAGGTGAAAAGAAAAGCAAACACAATTATTTTAATTCACAAGAACTTTAGTAATCAGGAACTGTCAAAGAAAGCCAGCGAACATTCAAGTAAAGCAGATATTTTATGCAGAAGAAAAATGATATTTGAGGGGTGTGGTGGGAATCATTTCTCATTTTTTTTCTGTTTTTGTTTAGTTAAACTTGAACCAGGTCTGAAAGATGGCGCTTAAGTCAGATCAAGGTTCATGAAGCCCAGCATCACGGTCCACTGAACTCAGCATCCTGGCTCACACAGTGGCCAGTCCAGGTCAGAAGTATTCAGCAGTAGGCCTGTTTCTACCAGCTTATTTTTTATGGATGACTGATGACTTTCTCAAGGCTACCTGGTTGATTTTTAATAGGATTCTCCTACAGGAACTTGTCCAAACCTCCTTTGATATCCCCTCCCTTAGCCACATCCTTCAGCAACACTACTACTACTAACTACTAATTGACATTTCTAAAGCGCTACTAGGGTTACGCAGCGCTGTACAATTTAAACATAGAAGGACAGTCCCTGCTCAAAGAGCTTACAATCTAAAAGACAAGAGAACAATCTAAAGACAAGTGTACAATCTAGAGGACGAGTGAACAGTTAATCTGATAGGGTGGATAGATTGGGGCATTCTATATTTCTCAAGCGGTTAGGCGCCGAAGGCAGCGTTGAAGAGGTGAGTTTTAAGCAGAGATTTGAAGATGGGCAGGGAGGGGGCATGGCGTATGGGTAAAGGAAGATTGTTCCAGGCATAGGGTGAGGCAAGGCAGAATGAGTGGAGCCTGGAGTTGGCAGTGGTGGAGAAGGGTAGAGCAACAGATTTAAGAACATAGGAGTATTTATTTATTTTGTTGTATTTGTATCCCACATTTTCCCACCTATTTGCAGGGTCAATGAGGTTTACAGTATACCGTTATGGCATTCGCCATGCCAGATTAGAAAATGACAATTAGTGTTACTTAGATAACATGTATGATATAATAAAATTAAGCAAACAGATATAAGAAGAAAACAGTTCCGAATATAGGTAAAGTGGAGATGTGTTACATTTACAATTATTGAACATTGTGATATGCCTTTTTGAAGAGGTAGGTCCTCAGAGATTTATGTAAGTTAGTTAGTTCGTAAATAATTTTTTAGGTTAAGCGGCAATGCGTTCCATAACTGCGTACTCAGGTAAGAAAAGCTTGAGGCATGCGTTAGTCTGTACTTTAGACCTTTACAGCTGGGGAAGTGAAAATTAAGGAATGTGCGGGGTGATCTTTCAGTGTTCCTGGGTGGCAAGTCTACCAGGTCTAACATGGGAGGGGGTTAGTGACCACTGGGGGAGTAAGGGGAGGTCATCCCCGATTCCCTCCAGTGGTCATCTGGTCAGTTCGGGCAACTTTTCGTGGCTTGGTCGTAACAACAAAAGGACCAAGTAAAGTCGTCCAAGTGCTCGTCGGGGACGTCCTTCTTTTTTCGATTATGGGTCGAGGACGCCCCTGTGTTAGCACGCCCAAGTCCCGCCTTCACTAAGCCTCTGGCACGCCCCCTGGAACTTTGGCCGTCTCCGCGACGGAAAGCAGTTGGGGATGCCCAAAATCGGCTTTCGATTATGCCGATTTAGGCGACCCTGGGAGAAGGACGCCCATCTTCCAATTTGTGTCGAAAGGTGGGCGTCCTTCTCTTTCAAAAATAAGCTTGATAGTGGAATTAGCAAAGAGAAAGGGACAGCGGTTTACATATTATATACAGGTACATCTTTTGTACCTGGGGCAATGGAGGGTTAAGTGACTTGCCCAGAGTCACAAGAAGCTGCAGTGGGAATCCAACCTACAGTGGGGGAAATAAGTATTTGATCCCTTGCTGATTTTGTAAGTTTGCCCACTGACAAAGACATGAGCAGCCCATAATTGAAGGGTAGGTTATTGGTAACAGTGAGAGATAGCACATCACAAATTAAATCCGGAAAATCACATTGTGGAAAGTATATGAATTTATTTGCATTCTGCAGAGGGAAATAAGTATTTGATCCCCCACCAACCAGTAAGAGATCTGGCCCCTACAGACCAGGTAGATGCTCCAAATCAACTCGTTACCTGCATGACAGACAGCTGTCGGCAATGGTCACCTGTATGAAAGACACCTGTCCACAGACTCAGTGAATCAGTCAGACTCTAACCTCTACAAAATGGCCAAGAGCAAGGAGCTGTCTAAGGATGTCAGGGACAAGATCATACACCTGCACAAGGCTGGAATGGGCTACAAAACCATCAGTAAGACGCTGGGCGAGAAGGAGACAACTGTTGGTGCCATAGTAAGAAAATGGAAGAAGTACAAAATGACTGTCAATCGACAAAGATCTGGGGCTCCACGCAAAATCTCACCTCGTGGGGTATCCTTGATCATGAGGAAGGTTAGAAATCAGCCTACAACTACAAGGGGGGAACTTGTCAATGATCTCAAGGCAGCTGGGACCACTGTCACCACGAAAACCATTGGTAACACATTACGACATAACGGATTGCAATCCTGCAGTGCCCGCAAGGTCCCCCTGCTCCGGAAGGCACATGTGACGGCCCGTCTGAAGTTTGCCAGTGAACACCTGGATGATGCCGAGAGTGATTGGGAGAAGGTGCTGTGGTCAGATGAGACAAAAATTGAGCTCTTTGGCATGAACTCAACTCGCCGTGTTTGGAGGAAGAGAAATGCTGCCTATGACCCAAAGAACACCGTCCCCACTGTCAAGCATGGAGGTGGAAATGTTATGTTTTGGGGGTGTTTCTCTGCTAAGGGCACAGGACTACTTCACCGCATCAATGGGAGAATGGATGGGGCCATGTACCGTACAATTCTGAGTGACAACCTCCTTCCCTCCGCCAGGGCCTTAAAAATGGGTCGTGGCTGGGTCTTCCAGCACGACAATGACCCAAAACATACAGCCAAGGCAACAAAGGAGTGGCTCAGGAAGAAGCACATTAGGGTCATGGAGTGGCCTAGCCAGTCACCAGACCTTAATCCCATTGAAAACTTATGGAGGGAGCTGAAGCTGCGAGTTGCAAAGCGACAGCCCAGAACTCTTAATGATTTAGAGATGATCTGCAAAGAGGAGTGGACCAAAATTCCTCCTGACATGTGTGCAAACCTCATCATCAACTACAGAAGACGTCTGACCGCTGTGCTTGCCAACAAGGGTTTTGCCACCAAGTATTAGGTCTTGTTTGCCAGAGGGATTAAATACTTATTTCCCTCTGCAGAATGCAAATAAATTCATATACTTTCCACAATGTGATTTTCCGGATTTAATTTGTGATGTGCTATCTCTCACTGTTACCAATAACCTACCCTTCAATTATGGGCTGCTCATGTCTTTGTCAGTAGGCAAACTTACAAAATCAGCAAGGGATCAAATACTTATTTCCCCCACTGTAGTTCACCAGGATCAAAGCCCTCTGCAATAACCACTACATTAAAGAGTGATCAAAATGATTAAGGAGATGGAACTCCTCTCATATGAGGAAAGGCTAAAGATAATAGGCCTCTTCAGCTTGGAAATGAGAAGGCTGAGGGGAGATATGATAGAGGTCTACAAAATCCTGAGTAGTGTAGAACAAGTAGAAGTTAATCAATTTTTTACTCTTTCAAGAACAGACTAGGAATCACTCGATGAAGTTACGTGGAAATATTTTTAAAACTGATAAGCTTTGAAATTCATTGCTGGAGGATGTGTTAACAGTGGTTAGCATATCTGGGTTTATAAAAAGGGATTGGATAAGTTCTTGGAGGAAAAGTCCATTGTCTGCTATTGAGACAGACATAAGGAAGCCACTGCTTGCCCCAGGATTAGTAGCATGGAATATTGGTAATAATTGGGTTTCTGTACATTGGAGGACTTTAGAAAAAAGAAAAAAAAGACTATCGTTAAAAAAACAATAAAAAAAATGAAGTAATTAAAAATTGGAAGTTTTTTAAAGTACTAACGAAGAAGTGGAGGAGTGGTCTAATGGTTAGGGTGGTGGTGGACTTTGGTCCTGGGGAACTGAGGAACTGAGTTCAATTCCCACTTCAGGCACAGGCTGTGACTCTGGGCAAGTCACTTAACCCTCCATTGCCCCTGGTACAAATAAGTACCTGTATATACTATGGAAACCCACAGAAAGGCAATATATCAAGTCCCATTTCCCTTTCTCCAGTTGAGATTCTACATGGAATGTTGCTACTATTCAGATTCTACATGGAATGTTGCTACTATTTGACATTCTACATGGAATGTTAATGTTGCTATTCCACTAGCAACATTCCATGTAGAATCCTGCCCTTGCAGCCGCGCAGGCTTCTGTTTCTGCGAGTCTGACGTCCAAGTTCTATCATAGATGTAACTCAAGCCACTGAAGTTCTTTTTCCTCCCTGTATTTTTCACAGCAAATTAATGATTACTTGTTAAGTTTCTTATAGTGATAATTTCAAAGGAACAAGTGAAGCCAGTGAAGATACTTGTGCAAGTAAAATTTATTCTCAGGTTCTTTTTCAGAAACAAAAAGTATGGATTTATCTGGACGTGACTAAAGTAATGCAAGATCGTAGGGAGGCTTTTTTTTAGCTTACAGACAAGAAGCACTTAGGACCTTGTTTACTTATTCACGCTCGAGGCACGCTAGTGTTTTTACGTGCTAATACTATGAGTTTCTCTAGCATTAGTGTGTGCTAATTTTTAGCATACGCTAAAAACGCTAGTGCATCTAGGGCTACCATATTTTGTCCCCCCAAAAGGAGGACACATGCCCCGCCCCCTTTCAGGCCCCACCCAGCCCCCTTTCACACCCCGCCCCACCTCCTTTCACACCCTCGTTCCGCCCTCTGTCACATTTTCCCCTCCCCCCGTCACACACCCTGTCACTCCCCCTCCCCGTCAATCCTCTCCCCTTACCTTACTAGTGCCCTGGTGGTCTAGTGACCTCTTCGGGGCAGGACAGAGCCCCCTCTTTCCTGCCCAGAGCGCTGCCCTGCATGCATCCTTCCTGTTGGTGATCTCGGCGCCGATTCAAAATGGCCACAGAGAGTTGAAGTCTCGCGAGGTCACTTCAACTCTCGGTGGCCATTTTGAATCGGCGCCAAGATCACCAACAGGAAGGATGCATGCAGGGCAGCGCTCCGGGCAGGAAAGAGGGGGCTCTTTCCTGTCCCGAAGACGGAAGAGGTCACTAGACCACCAGGGCAGTAGTAAGTAAGGGGAGGGGAGGCTAGCAATCTGCCCGTTTGTCCGGACGTGTCCGTGTAAATCCGGACATACGGTAACCCTAAGTGCACCTTAGAAACAGGACCCTTAAACTTAGAGTTACTTTTAAGCTAGCATATCCGTGTAAATATTTGGTGCAATCCGAACAACTGAAAGCTTTTTTGGAGCTTGAGAAGGTCACAAATGTGACTTGATTGGAATATATTATAATCGATGCAATGTGTAATGGCCTTTAGTTTATTGTACATGTCTTGTTTTGGATTCCTTCTCCTTTTTGATTCCACTTCCCCACTTTTTTGTGGTCTAAGGAAGAATGAAAGGTATGGTGATAGAGATTTTTTTTTCTTATTTCTAATAGCTGGGGGGGGGGGGGGGGTCCAGGTTAAACTTCTTTCTGTATTTCTGTAACAATTGGATACTTGAGTAATTTGTTTAAAATGCTATAAACCTTCCAGGATCCGTAATAAACTCAAGCAGACGGGGGAACTGACAACTTGTGAGAGTGTTGACAATTATGAAACAAAGGCCTCCTGCCTTTATCTTTTTAAATCTTAACAAAAAAAAAAAAAAAAATTAAAGCCATATCCTCAACTTGGCATTTGAAGACCACACACAGGATTGAGTTCCTTGGTCGATCAAGAGGTCATTCTCTAACGCCTATCTCCTTACTCTACTCTGGCTATCCTCTGATTCTAGTTTTCCTGGATGTTACTTTTCTCTGTCCTAATTCAATGTAATTCCTTTCTACTTGTCAGGTACTTTGAATTATAAACTTGTTGTTCCTTACAAAAGGCAGTATATCAAATCTAATAAGCCATAGTAACAAAGCAATTCTCTAGCTGGATGACTGCAGTTATGTGCTTCGTAAGTGCCAAGAAAATTGGTATTTGCACATATAATTGTGCTATGCATTATTCTATAAGGGGTCCTTAGCTCGTGGTAGAAATCATCTGGTGCTAAATGCAGAGATGCCCATAGGAATATAATGGCGTCTTGGCATTTATTGCCAACTGATTTCTACCGCAAGCTAACAACGCTACAGCAGCTTAGTAAAAGGCCACCTAAGGTAACTCGTAAGTGTCTTAGCATGTAACCGCAAGGGGGTGTATACATGGGTAGAGCATGGAAGGAGCATGGGCATGTATGTAGGTAACTTAAGGAACAGCATAAAGGGGCTTATTCTATAAAGGTTATACTCTTAAATTTACATAAGTAATGCCACACTGGGAAAAGACCAAGGGTCCATTGAGCCCAGCATCCTGTCCATGACAGCAGCCAATCCAGGCCAAGCGCACCTGGTGAGCTTCCCAAACATTCTATACATCTTATTCCTGGAATTGTGGATTTTTCCCAAGTCCATTTAGTAGTGGTTTATGGACTAGTCCTTTAGGAAACCATCTAACCCCTTTTTAAACTCTGCCAAGCTAACTGCCTTCACCACGTTCTCCGGCAACGAATTCCAGAGTTTAATTATGCGTTGGATGAAAAAAAATTTCTCCGATTTGTTTTACATTTACTACACTGTAGTTTCATCGCATGCCCCCTAGTCCTAGTATTTTTGGAAAGCGTGAACAGACGCTTCACATCCACCTGTTCCACTCCACTCATTATTTTATATGCCTCTATCATGTCTCCCCTCAGCCGTCTCTTCTCCAAACAGAAAAGCCCTAGCCTCCTTAGTCTTTTTTCATAGGGAAGTCGTCCCATCCCTGCTATCATTTTAGTCGCCCTTCGCTGCACCTTTTCCAATTCTACTATATCTTTCTTGAGATGCGGCGACCAGAATTGAACACAATACTCAAGGTGCGGTCGCACCATGGAGCGATACAACGGCATTATAACATCCTCACACTTGTTTTCCATACCTTTCCTAATAATACCCAACATTCTATTCACTTTCCTAGCCGCAGCAGCACACTGAGGAGAAGGTTTCAGTGTATTATCGACGACGACACCCAGATCCCTTTCTTGGTCCGTAACTCCTAACGTGGAACCTTGCATGACGTAGCTATAATTCGGGTTCTTTTTTCTCACATGCATCATCTTGCACTTGCTCACGTTAAACGTCATCTGCCATTTAGCCGCCCAGTCTCCCAGCTTCGTAAGGCCTTCTGTAATTTTTCACAATCCTGTCGCGAGTTAACGACTTTGAATAACTTTGTGTCATCAGCAAATTTAATTTACGCTCCTAAATTACGAGTGTACTCTATTCTCCTAAATTTGTGCTACAATTTAGGGACTAGCACGCTCCTAGATTTAGCATTCATTTACAAGCATAAATTATGTTTCTAAATTTATTATCACAAATTTAGAAGCATAACCTTTATAGAATAAGTCCCAAAGGGGTAAATTCTATATATGTCACCAAAAAAATTGGCGCCTAAAAAAAAGCAGTATTGTATAAATCACTCTTAAAGTTAGGCGTGGTTTATAGAATAGTGCATACGCCTGAGAATCCCTGGGGGACCCCACTATCTACCCTCCTCCATTGAGAATCCTCACCATTTAATCCTTTGTTTTCTATCTTTTAACCAGTTTTCTATCCACAATAGGACATTACCTTCTATCCCATGACTTTCTAATTTCCTCAGGAGTCTTTCATGGTGTACTTTATCAAATGCATTTTGAAAATCCAGATACACAATATTGACCGGCTCACCTTTATCCACATGTCTATTCACCGCTTCAAAGAAATGTAGCAGATTGGTGAAGCAAGATTTTCCTTGAATATTGTGTTCAATTCTGGTCACCACATCTCAAAAAAGATATAGTGGAATTAGAAAAGGTGCAGAGAAGGGCAACGGAAATGATGAAGGGGATAGAACTCCACTCGTATGAGGAAAGGCTAAAGAGGTTAGGGCTCTTCAGCTTGGAGAAAAGGCGACTGACAGGATATATGATAGAGGTCTATAAAATAATGAGTGGAGATGAATGAGTAGATGTGAAGTGTCTGTTTATCTTTTCCAAAAATACTAGGACTAGGGGGCATGTATTGAAGCTACAAAGTAGTAAATTTAATACGAATCGGAGAAACTTTTTCTTCACTCAACGTGTAATTAAGCTCTGGAATTCGTTGCTAGAGAATGTGGTAAAGGCAGTTAGATTAGCGGAGTTTTAAAAAGGTTTGGACGGCTTCCTAAAGGAAAAGTCCATAGACAGTTATTAAATGGACTTGGAGAAAATCCACTATTTCTGGGATAAGCAGTATAAAATGTTTTCTACTCTTTTGGGATCTTGCCGGGTATTTGTGACCTGGATTGGCCACTGTTGGAAACAGGATGCTGGGCTCGATGGACCTTTGGTCTTTCCCAGTATGGCAACACTTATGTACTTAGGATATATGTATGTATGTAGGATTCTGAATGGAATCTTGCTACTCTTTGGGGTTCTACATGGAATGTTGCTATTGTTTGGGTTTCTGCCAGGTATTTGTGACCTGGATTGGCCACTGTTGGAAACAGGATGCTGGGCTCGATGGACCATTTCCCAGTATGGCAATACTTCTGTACTTATCCATGTTGGCTTTGTCTCATTAATCCATGCTAATGTATATGCTCTGTAATTTTGTTCTTTATAATAGTTTCTACCATTTTGCTCAGCACCAAGGTCAGGCTCACTGGTCTATTATTTCCCTAATCATCTCTAGATCCTTTTTTAAAAACTGGCGTTATCTGGCCATTTAGGGCACTTTTTTGTACCTTATTCGATATAAAAACAGATCTAGACCAAAACGTCTTAGTTTTAGTCCTGGTCGTTTTTGTTTTGTACCATTATGGCTTTAAAATATCCAAGTGTTAGGCACGCCCTAATCCCGCCTTCAAAATACCCCTAACGTGCCCCCTTGTGATTTGAACACACTTCTGACAGAGTTCAGAGAAAAATGTCTAAAAATAAGTTTCAAAAATATTGATTTGGACTCTTGTGTGAGAAAAACATCCAAATGCTGCTTCATGCCACTTTTTAGACATTTTTCTCTTTTGAAAATGAGCCCCATAGTAGAACCCTTTTTTAGGTATATTAGAAGCAATAAATTGGAAAAAAGAATCAGATGACTGAGGGGTAAAAGGGGCACTCAGGAAAGTCAAGGCCATGGCAGAGAGATTTAATGAATTCTTTGCTTCAGTCTTCACTGAGAAAGATGTAGGGAAAATACCAGTGCCAGAAAGCATTTCTGCTGGATTGTCTTGCTTTTGCTGTTAATTGCATCAAATTTCAGTTTCGGCTCCATGCCGTTGAATGCAACGGTGATTTGTCTAATTCTAAATCTTAGGGCCCTAAAAATTAGCATGCGCTAATGATAGAAACACCCATTATATTCCTACTAGTAAAAAAGGCTCGTTTCTGTATGAAATGAAACGGGTGCTAGCAAGGTTATCACCCCCCCTCGCTCTCTCCCTCTGTCCCCTCCAAGTCCCACGGCCCCCTTTCCTCCCCTCTGATTTCCAGGCCGTCCTCCCTCCTCTCTCCCACTCCCCTGCAACTCACCACTTTGTCCATAAGTTTCTGTTGGTGGCGCTGCAGGTCCCCGGCCGCCACAGGTCGCTAGTTCGCGGCTCCTCTCTGCCCCTTCCCTTGGCTTTCGCTCAGCCGCCATGTTGCTGTGTGTGTGAGAGAGTCAGTGAGCGCCTGTGAGCTGCGGCTGCTGAAGCGCGCCAAGAACCGGGAGCACTCGCACCGGACCGCTGTTGTCTCCCTTTCACAGCAGTGCAGAGATTTAAGCCGGCAGTCGCCATGGAGGCAGTGAAAGTCTTCAACAGCAAGATGCGTAGCACGGCTTCCCGCTTTCTCCCCTCCCATTCCTCCGTAGAGTGATAATTTGCCGGTCACGCGCTTCCTGCGTCTCTCACTGGGATCGTAACCACCTCCTGACATCAGGCAAGCAGGGTTCTAGTGCTGGCCAGTGACATCAGCAGGTGGTTACGATCCCAGTGAGTCACATTTGAACGTTCAAGGAGCAAATTATTATATTAGATGGGTGTCTCTATTGTTATTGCGCTCTAATTTTTAGCATGCTCTAATAAGTTTGCATGCCTACAGTGTGGCTTAGAAAATAGGGCCCTTAAAGTTGAATAAATAAACAGCTCTTGACTTGGTTCCACTATTTTTCAAAATGGCGGCACCAATCCTCATGGTACATCCTGAGGTGCACCGAGCAGGGTCAGTCAGTCAAATAAGGGATTTTTCCCACTTATGTGATAGTATGGACAGAAAAGGGGGATCAGGTTGGGTTGGGTTGAGATATGGTGGGTGCTGTTGGGGGCATCAGTTCGGGTGAGGGGGCAGCTGCCAGATTACCAAGATCGATGCAAAAAAATATGCTAACAGCTTGTTTTCTAAGTGTCGCTCTGCCTGCCAGTGTGTCAGCCCATCACCACTCAAGCACTCAAGCACTGGCAGGAGGGGAGACATTTTGCAATGAGCTGTGAATTACTGCTGCATGCTCATTAACTACTGTATACTGCAGGCAAACCTCACAGTTGAAGCCATGTAGCCGGTGGCTCTACTGCACAGTTTTCTGTACTGAACCCTCAGTTGGAGTGAAGGAGTAGACTAATGTTTACAGCAGTAGACTAAGAAGCAGGGGAAGTCAGAGTTCCAGAACTGTCAAGGGGGCCTGATTTTCAAGGGGGGAAATTTTAGGACACATCCCAGCCCTAGATGTGGTAACAGCGGTTAACATAGCTGGGTTTAAAATTCCTGGAGAAAAAGTCCATAGTCTGTTATTGAGATGGACATGGGGAAGTCACTGCTTGCCCTGGGATTAGTAGCTTGGGATGTTGCTACTAATTGGGTTTCTGCCAGGTACTTGTGATCTTGGCCACTGTGCTGGGCTAGATGGACCATTGGTCTGACCCAGTATGGTTATTCTTATTTTCTTTTGACAGGTACTAGATACTCTAGGTGGTCCTTAAGCATTGTGGTACCCCTCAATTACCTATTATGCCTCTAGCTTACATCATGAGATTTTAATACTTATAAACTCAACAGTCATGATTATCTCAACACTACCAATCTCAGAACAATTCTGTAAAAATGCTTACTGTAGATGGCATCCCACTTTTAAATATTAACCTTCGTTTATATGCACATGCGTAATGAGGACAATTTCCAAAATTCGTTTAGCAGGGTAAATGCATATTTATCCAGGTAAATTGGCAATTTGAAAATTAGCTGCCCTCCCTGTGGGTATGAGTTGATGGCTTTTGAGTTATCTGGCTATAGGATCTATTGTTTTGTTTGAACTATATCTGTTCTTTGTATCTATTCCCCCTCCTTCCCCTCCCCTCTTCCCCCCCCCCCCCCCCTGCAGATACTGCTAATGGATACATTTAAATAAAGAGTTCATTGCTTAGACAGATTACCTGGGAGATTTCTTGCAGGTAACAATGTGAATCAGGTTCAATTTTGAATTCAGTACAATGATTATGACGCGAGAGGTCAAGAATATTTCCAACAAATATATTTTGGAGCGTCTTAATATCGTTTGAATATTTCAAAATCCACAACAAAGGAAGATAAGGGGTTAATTTTCAAAGCAAACAAAAAGAAAATCCCAAAACATCATAAGGTGGCAGAGGGACATTTTTTGACTCTCTGATTTTAGATGTTTTGCTCCAAAGTTCATCCAAATTTCAAGGGGGTGTGATGTGGGCATGTTTTGGGCGGGACCTGGGCAGCCCCAAAAGATAGACCTTTCTCTGCAATAATGGAGCAAAATGAAAATGTCTAGTACCAAAATGTAGATGTTTTTGGCTAGACCTCTTTCAAATATGACGAAGCCTGTTTCAAATATGACTAAGTGACCAAAAGATGGCCTCAATAGCCAAATGGCCACTGCACATATTAAGGCATAACCCTACTACTACTACTACTATTTAGCATTTCTATAGCGCTACAAGGCGTACGCAGCACTGCACAAACATAGAAGAAAGACAGTCCCTGCTCAAAGAGCTTACAATCTAATAGACAAAAAATAAAGTAATCAAATCAATTAATGTGAACAGGAAGGAGGAGAGGAGGGTAGGTGGAGGCGAGTGGTTACAAGTGGTTACGAGTCAAAAGCAATGTTAAAGAGGTGGGCTTTCAGTCTAGATTTAAAGGTGGCCAAGGATGGGGCAAGACATAGGGGCTCAGGAAGTTTATTCCAGGCGTAGGGTGCAGCGAGACAGAAGGCGCAAAGTCTGGAGTTGGCAGTAATGGAGAAGGGAACAGATAAGAAGGATTTATCCATGGAGCGGAGTGCACGGGAAGGGGTGTAGGGAAGGACGAGTGTGGAGAGATACTGGGGAGCAGCAGAGTGAGTACATTTATAGGTTAGTAGAAGAAGTTTGAACAGGATGCGAAAATGGATAGGGAGCCAGTGAAGCGACTTGAGGAGAGGGGTAGTATGAGTAAAGCGACCCTGGCGGAAGACGAGACGGGCAGCAGAGTTTTGAACCGATTTTGAACTGCTTCCCCAGTGGTCCCCTCCCAGCCCCCTACGATGTGACAGTGACAGTATGTACCAGGTTCTATAACAGCTTCAGATATGATGGTCATTCCTATTAGAGTAGCAAGCAGGTCCCAGTAGTAGCCTAGTGGTCAGTGCAGTGAACTGTAGAGAAGGGGTCATAAGTACTTAAGTATTGCCATACTAGGAAAGACCAAAGGTCCATCAAGCCCAGCATCCTGTTTCCAACAGTGGCCAATCCAGGTCACAAATACCTGGCAGAAACCCAAACAATAGCAACATTCCATGTAGAACCCCAAAGAGTAGCAAGATTCCATTCAGAATCCTAAGTACATAAGTGTTGCCATACTGGGACAGACCAAAGGTCCATCAAGCCCAGCATCCTGCTTCCAGCAGTGGCCAATCCAGGTCACAAATACCTGGCAGAAACCCAAACAATAGCAACATTCCATGTAGAACCCCAAAGAGTAGCAAGATTCCATTCAGAATCCTAAGTACATAAGTGTTGCCATACTGGGACAGACCAAAGGTCCATCAAGCCCAGCATCCTGCTTCCAGCAGTGGCCAATTCAGGTCACAAATACCTGACAAGATCCCCAAAAAAGTACAAAACATTTTATGCTGCTTATCCCAGAAATTGTGGGATATGGTCCCAGGCCCATATCCCACTCTAACTGGTATACTTGTGGTAGAATGCGTGAGTCCTCCAAGATACACTAAATACCTACTGTACTTACATACAGGGCTTTTTTTGAGGGGGTACTGAGTACCGGCACCTTTTTCATTGTCTTGCTAACATTGACCCATGGTCCCCAAGTTTTAATGACAGAGTTCAGGCTCTACACACCAATTCTGCCTTGTCATAGATTCTGTGACTGGTTGCAAGGGGTCTGGCTATTGTAAGGTGGGTCCCTCAGTGATCACCCCACCCCTGAAAGGGTGATGCACTTCTTACATATAAGTCACACCTGCAAGCTTGAGAGCTATTGCAATGGTGCACAGTTAGGAACAATAGGTATTTTTCTGCTCCTGGAGGGCTCATCCTATGCAAAGACCTCTGCAGTTCACCCTATGTTGCCCCACTACTCTGCTGGGATGTCTGTGTGGCCAGTCTACTAAGAATGATGACCCCCCCCAGACATCCCAATGGCTGTTTTATTTTGGACGTTTTTCTCTGGGACGTTTTATTTTCCACAATGGTCCCAAAGAAAAATACACTGAACAGAAAACATCTAGGAAAAAGGTGCTTTTCAAACCAAAAAGACTGACATTTTTCAGGTTCCAAAATGGCAGTGTTCACCAGTCAATTTTTGGTCATATCTAGCAAAACATCCAAAATCGGACTTCGATGTTTTATCAAAAATGCCCTTCCACGCAGTGGCGTAGCTACGGGTGGGCCTGGGTGGGCACAGGCCCACCCAATCTTGCCTTAAGCCCACCCAGCTGCAGCGCCACACTGTTCTCTTCCCCTCTCTCCTCCACAGCGTCCCAGCACCTGCACTCCAGTCTCTGAGCCCTTCCCTCCTCGGTGTCACTACAGGTGTCATCGGCAACTGCAGAGATTCATTCTTGCTGCTTGTGCCGGACCCGCAGGCTTCCATCTGTCACATTCCACCAGACAGGAAACAGGAAATGACATCAGCGAGGGTAGGACATGGCAGATGGAAGCCTGTGGGGCCAGCGCAAGCAGTGAGAATGAATCGCTGCAGGCACCGAGGACGCCTGTACCGACATAGGGGAGGGACAGAGTTCAGAGACAGGAGCGCAGATGCCGGGATGCTGCAGAGGTGAGGGAGAAGATGTGGAATAGGTTAAAAAAAACCACTTATGTTCTTAAAAAATATCTCCAGGAATATATTTGTGGTCTGTGGTTGGGGGTGGGGGGGGCACATGTGCGTGGAAGGGCCCATCCAATTTACCTCTGGGCCCATGCAAAATACTGAGTCTGGCTACGCCTCTGCTTCCACATATCTTAACAAACGACAGGAGGCAATGAGAACAGTCTGCTCTGTCACTTGCCAAGTAGAGTCTCAGACCATCAGGCAGGAATTAACACCTTATGAATGAATCGCAGGCAAAAGGTTTACGAGATGAAGAAAACCTGATATCAGCTATTCCAAAATACAAACAGTTAAAAGGCAGATGTTCCAACTTACTTATAAGGCACTGACATTTACAGATGGCCACATTCAAAAGACAATTTTTCTCAGGAAATGAAACTGAGACCCTGTGGACCCTCTGTAGAAAACAACAAGTAAACCAGAACGGGAACTGCGTTATGATTGTAACTTATGAAACCTCCCAAGTCCCCCTCCTTCAAAAAGGAGAGCTGAGACCACCCCTAAAAACAGTGTGGGTTTGATTAAGAAATGAAAATGCATTTCTATCATGGTGGATGCGGCCGGGTGAAAGAAGAAAGTCAATTGACTATTACATGGGGAATCATCTTGTTTTCAGATGCTATCTGCCATTACATTCCTCCAGTGAGCTGTTATCTGCTAGAGGTGGTTTTAATCTTTTCATTTGCTGGCAGAAAATGTCCATGTGTTTAGCGCAGCTATTCATATCATAATGTGAAATAACCCCCTCGGAAGAAATTCCAGCTAAAATGTCGGCTTTCCCAGCACGGTGTCTACGGTTCTGCTTCTAACTGCCCACTGAACTCAAAAGACTTAATGCTATTACATTACAGTCCAATGAAACCTCATTATTTAATCTTGGCCCTATTAGATGGTTTGCTGTCAAACAATTTTTTTCCCCATTGTTTCTTTTCCTACTGAGTGTTATTCTACATCGAAGAGCTACAAACAGCAGAGTGGAGGAATGGCCTAGTGGTTAGGGTGGTGGACTTTGGTCCTGGGGAACTGAGGAACTGAGTTCGATTCCCACTTCAGGCACAGGCAGCTCCTTGTGACTCTGGGCAAGTCACTTAACCCTCCATTGCCCCATGTAAGCCGCATTGAGCCTGTCATGAGTGGGAAAGCGCGGGGTACAAATGTAACAAAAATAAAATAGATACTATTGGAGATTCTACATGGAATGTTGCTATTCCACTAGCAAATTCCATGTAGAAGGCTGCGCAGGCTTCTGTTTCTGTGAGTCTGACGTCCTGCACGTACGTGCAGGACGTCAGACTCACAGAAGCAGAAGCCTGCACGGCCACATTGGTGATCTGCAAGGGCCGACTTCTAGTGGAATAGCAACATTCCATGTAGAATCTCAAATAGTAGCAACAGTGGAGGAGTGGCCTAGTGGTTAGGGTGGTGGACTTTGGTCCTGGGGAACTGAGGAACTGAGTTTGATTCCCACTTCAGGCACAGGCAGCTCCTTGTGACTCTGGGCAAGTCACTTAACACTCCATTGCCCCATGTAAGCCACATTGAGCCTGCCATGAGTGGGAAAGCGCAGGGTACAAATGTAACAATAAAATAAAATAAAAATAAATTAAAGGGGGAATTCTATAAATGACGCTTTAAAAATCTACGCTGAAAAAACATGCAGGTAGTGTGATTCTATAAATTATGCCTTGAAGTTACACGTAGATAGGCTCACACGCCATTTGTGTGACTAAAACTTAGGCCCATCCATTTAGGCCATCCAAAACCAGGCCTAAATACCTGCGCCTAACTTAAATGCAGATCGGGTGTATTCTGTAATAGTGTGCGTAGTTTTTAAAACACACACAAGACGACCATTCCACACCTATGGTCACACCCCCTTTTGACTGCGTGCATTAGCATTTACATGCACCGAGCTATAGAATACACCTAGAAAGTTGTGTGCGTTAATTCTAATTAAAGCCAATTAATGCTGCTAATTGGTTGTTAAATACCAATTATTGGCATTGATTGGCTTGTTAATCGATTAAGTTGTGCGAGCTATTTGGCCCATACAATTGAAGGCGCCATCTGTAGAATTTAGGGATAAGTCAATAATGCAATCTTAACTAGCACAAAGGACTGTAGTTCAGGTATGTTGTTTGACTATAAAAAAAAAAGAATTTAATTACTTTACCAGAGATTTCTATTCTGTTCACACCTATAAAGGTTCGGAGCGGATTACAATCGTGAGATATTAGTTACAGTAAGCTTAAAGCAAGGTGCACAATATAGAAAACATTTGGAAATCAAAATAAAATTCTAAGAGATCAGCTCCATCAACTTATTCAAGATACGTAATATATCGAAGGTTTGAAAATCGATTACCATGCAAGAAGGCAGTGATAACATTTGGGAGCGGGGTACATCAACCTCTAATGCTTTGCCTTTCATTCATGGGAAGAGTTTAAACTGTGTGACTTAATACAACTGGTTATCAAGTGAGGTGGAAGAAGGGAAGAGGGATAGAGAAATTTGCTTTCTCGTATAGAGAAATGAGAAAAGTTGTTCAAAATATATTCTCTTGTCAAGCTGCTAAAATCAGGAACATGCTGACAGCATCTGTGACCTCCATTACTTGCTACAATCAGTTCCGCTAATCTATAAAACCGTTTTATTCAGGAAATATGTTGTAAAAGAATAAGAACAGAAGAATAGAAATATTGGGTCAGACCAATGGTCCATCTAGCCCAGTATCGTGTTTCCAACAGTGGCCAATCCAGGTACCTGATAGAAACCCACATAGTAGCAACATTCCATACTTCCAATCCCAGGGCAAGCAGCGGCTTCCCATGTCTATCTCAATAGCGGACTATGGACTTTTCCTCCAGGAACTTGTCCAAACCATTTTTAATCCTCCGGCTACGAATTCCAAAGCTTAACTATTCGTTGAGTGAAAAAAATATCTCCTCCTATTTGTTTTAAAAGTGTTTCCGTGTAACTTTATTGAGTGTCCCCTAGTCTTTGTACTTTTTGAATGTGTACAAAACTCAACTCACTTGTACTATTACACCACTCAGGATTTTGTAGACCTCAATCATATCTCCCCTTAGTCACAGTAACATAGTATGTGACGGCAGAGAAAGACTTGTATTATCCATCCAGTCTGCCCAACAAGATAAACTCATATGTGCTACTTTATGTGTATACCTGACCTTGATTTGTATCTGCCATTTTCAGGGCACAGACCGTAGAAGTCTGCCCACCACTAGCCCCGCCTCCCACCACCGGTGCTGCCACCCAATCTGCGCCGAGCTTCTGAGGATCCATTCCTTCTGAACAGGATTCCTTTATGTTTATCCCATGCATGTTTGAATTCCGTTACCGTTTTCATCTCCACCATCTCCCGCATTAATGCCTGTGCCCCTGCATGCAGTTTTCACTTTCTTTTTATATTATGGGACTTGTGTTTTTGTACTATGATAAAGGTGCAGATTTTTTTTTCTGATTTATGATGGTATGGTGTGCTCAGGTGGTTACTGTGGAAGCTTGAGCCTTTTCTCTGAGGTTACTATTGTTTTTTTTTTGTACCCCGCACTTTCCCACTCATGGTAGGCTAAATGCGGCTTACATGGAGCAATGGAGGGTTAAGTGACTTGCCCAGAGTCACAAGGAACTGCCTGTGCCTGAAGTGGGAATCGAACTCAGTTCCTCAGGACCAAAGTCCACCACCCTAACCACTAGGCCACTCCTCCACTGTTGCTACTATTTGAGATTCTACATGGAATGTTGCTATTCCACTAGCAACATTCCATGTAGAAGTCGGCCCTTGCAGACCACCAGTGTGGCTGCGCAGGCTTCTGCTTCTGTGAGTCTGACGTCCTGCACGTACGTGCAGGACGTCAGACTCACAGAAACAGAAGCCTGCGCAGCCTTCTACATGGAATGTTGCTAGTGGAATAGCAACATTCCATGTAGAATCTCCAATAGTAGCAACATTCCATGTAGAATCTCCAATAGTATCTATTTTATTTTTGTTACATTTGTACCCCGCGCTTTCCCACTCATGGCAGGCTCAATGCGGCTTACATGGAGCAATGGAGGGTTAAGTGACTTGCCCAGAGTCACAAGGAGCTACCTGTGCCTGAAGTGGGAATCAAACTCAGTTCCTCAGGACCAAAGTCCACCACCCTAACCACTTTTTACTTTCCATTTCCTTGCTTTCTCTTTCTCTAGTGGACTCACAGCCTAGATCAGCCTTTTCCAACCAGTGCTGCCGTGGCTGATCCCCAGGTGTGCCGTGGGAGTTGGGTCTGCTTAATTCGTGCCAGAATGGAGTAACTTTTCTTGCCTCTAGCGGTCGGTGGCAGGGAGCAGCGATTCATACAGCCTGCTCGTATCAACCCCGGATCTTTCTCTCTGATGTGACTTCTTGCTTTCACACAAGCAGGAAGCGTCAGAGAGAAGGCTCCCAGTTGCAGGGTCTGTCTGTCTCCCCCCTCCTTTTGTCCTTGAAGTTTTAAGGCACTGTCTATCAGCAATGTAAAAACGACAATGTGCAGCAGGAGCTCCTAGGTTTGGTTGTTTTTGAGTGTATGGCAATGACGGCTGCCTAGGGGAGTGGAAACAGAGATTTACCAATGGGCTTCCTTGCTTACCGTAGACTTGCTGTGCTGTCTTCCACTCCTGTGTCTTAAAGTCCTGCAGCATCTCATAGCTTGCTTTGTTGTGAGTGAACGGGGACGACGGATGTGCTGTAGTCGGACGCGCTGGTCTTTCCCTCCCCCCTCTCCGCATTTGACAGTCGCCAGAGCCGGTCGGTTGCCGTGTTGCCACCCTCCCTGTCCGTCCTCTCTTTCCCTCCCCCCTACACATTTGACAGTCGCTGGAGCCGGTCGGTTGCCGTCTCGCCGCCCTCCCTGTCCGTCCTCTCCGACAGTCCGAATCCAGACTTGGAGAGGACTGGGAAGGCAGCGGTGGTTTTTCCACGGTGGTTAGTGTGCGCGGGTGCTTCGGAACACGGAAGTTGGCAGCCAGTGTGGAGCGATTCCTAGGCGGGGGTAGGAGTAGGGAAACACGTGCCGCGTGTTTCCCTACTCCTCCCCCTGGCTGCTACTCCTGCTACTCCTCCTCCTGGCTGTGTCACTGTTTGCTGCTGACGTCAGTTCGATCTACTCCATGAAGCAGACCACATCCGGTGGAATCCACGGTTCCAGGCAGCCTCAGAATGTTGGAGTTGAGAATTATTATATAGGATGATCTGTATATTATTTTGAAAAAAACTGTGAGATTAACTGTTTGATGTTATACCAGTTTGCTTTCCCATATATTTGTAATTTGTTATTTGGTAATTTTGCCAGTGAACAAGTTTAGCGATAAAAATTATACCTTTAGGTTGCTCCAGTATCAGATATAAGTGAGTAAATAACACATTTGCATTGAATGCATCAATTATCTAATAAAGCAGGAAAAACAGGGCTTTGCTTTAAGTATTAGTAGACTTCTGTTGAGCTGTAAGAAATAAAGACATGAAATGCGTCCCTTTGGCCCCCTAACGATAACAAGATTTATAATAACTTGCCATCCTAAAGTGCTGTTTACCTTCTATAAAGTGGGTTTCAGAAACAGAGGGGAAAGAATGTAAAAATATATCCTAAGGAATAGCTGGGCAAACAAAATAGGTCAATCGGGTCTTTGTCATGCGTGGGATAAACATAAAGGAATCTTGTTCAGAAGGAATGGATCCTAAGGAGCTTAGCCGAGATTGGGTGGCAGAGCTGGTGGCGGGAGGCGGGGATGGTGCTGGGCAGACTTATACGGTCTGTGCCAGAGCCGGTGGTGTGAGGCGGGACTGGTGGTTGGGAGGTGGGGATGGTGCTGGGCAGACTTATACGGTCTATGCTCTGAAAAGGACAGGTACAAATCAAGGTAAGGTATACACAAAAAGCAGCACATATGAGTTTATCTTGTTGGGCAGACTGGATGGACCGTGCGGGTCTTTTTCTGCCGTCATCTACTATGCTACTATGTTACTATTTGCTGCATTTGTATCCCACCTATTTGCAGGCTCAATGTGGCTTACATTGTTCCGTCACGGCGATCGTCATTCCGGAATGAGAGATACAAGTGGTATTACATTAAAGATCATGAGTGACAGAGTAGATTAAGCAATCAAGTATAAAGGGTTCATATTTGGAATAAGAGATAAAGTGGTATTGCGTTAAAGTTCATTTGCATACTATGATGCTAATGTTTACAGGACCTTGAAATTTTCCTCCTATTAAACCAAAAATAGATAGAATTTTGTGTAGAATGCATTCTAAGGGCCCTGCTTACTAATCTGTGTTAGAGGCGTGCTAGCGTTTTTAGTGCACACTAAGCATTAGTGCATGCTAACCATGTAGGTGCCCATAATATTCCTATGGTCATCTGCACGGTTACTGCGTGCTAATTTTTAGCTCGCGCTAAAAACGCTAGTGCACCTTAGTAAACAGGGCTAAGCTAAGCTGTTAAAGTTTTGCTATTCTATTTATTATCTGTATCTATGAAAACTTCGCTGGCTTACAAGAACCCCTGACGAACCAATCTCTATCTCCGCCTAAGCTGTTTAGTTGCTGATAATGGGTTGGGCAAAATATGGAGCCACGGCTTGTAATTCACCCCATTCCTCTGCCTACGGTATATGAAGTCACATGAAACGCCTATTGCACCAGATATGCCTCTGAAATACCAGTCATTTTGTTGGCTTGTGAGCTGCAGGTCATAAAGAGATTTGGAAATACTAGAAGCAAAGGCATCGCGGAGTGCATGGATGAATGACGATAAAACTGGTCGAAAGCAGAGCTGTAATTTATCGTCAAAATAAAAAGCATGCCATAAACAAAGAGCTGGGAAGACAGAGAAGATAACAGCCTGGAAGAGGCTGAGTACAGATGTGCCAGCTCAGATCCCTGGCCATGTGAAGATGAGTTTTTCAGCCTTTCAGAGGCTTTCAAATTAATCATGCATTCTTCTGAGGCAGCGCTTCAACACAGCTGACTTGAAAGCTGGCTCAGATGTAATGATCTCATATAAAAGTTTAATGTCATATATCATGATACATTTCCTTAGAAAGACATAAAAAAGGGAATTTTATAACTGTGCACATGCACTTACACACAGTGAGCCAAATTATATAAATGGCGCCTTAAAAATTGACGCAGAAAAAAAAAACCACACGGTTAGCGTGATTCTATAAACTAAGCCTAAAGTTATGCGCAGTTTACAGAATATGCTCACGTGCCGTTCTTGCATCTAAAATTTAGGTGCATCCATTTAGGCCACCTAAAACCAGGCCTACATACCTGCGCCAAAGTTAGGCGCTGATTGGGTGTATTCCATAATAGCGCGTAGTTTTTTGAAATGCCTACAAGCCACTCACACCAATGGCCATGCCCTCTTTTTGACTGTGCACATTAGAACTTACACGCACAGCATTATAGAATACGCCTAGAAAGTTGTGCACATAAATTCTAATTAAAGCCAACTAGTGCCACTAATTGGTTGTTAAGTACCAATTATCAGTGCCGATTGTGTTGTTAATCAATTAAGTTGTGTGTTTAATTTGACCATGCGGCCAAATTAGCATACACAACTTAAGGCTCCGTATTATAGAATTTGGGGGAGTGCACAGAAAGTTCTGCTTATAGGCGGAAGCACAACGCACTATTCTATGAAACAGTGAACAAGTGCTATAGGACTAGATTTTGTAAATAGCAGCCAAATTTGCCAGAGAATGTGGTAAAGGCAGTTAGCTTAGCAGAGTTTAAAAAAGGTTTGGACGGCTTCCTAAAGGAAAAGTCCATAGACCGTTATTGAATGGACTTGGGGAAAATCCACTATTTCTGGGATAAGAAGTATAGAATATTTTGTACATTTTTGGGATCTTGCCAGGTATTTGTGACCTGGATTGGCCACTGTTGGAAACTGGATGCTGGGCTTGATGGACCTTTGGTCTGTCCCAGTATGGCAACACTTATGTACTTAGGATTCTGATGGAATCTTGCTGCTCTTTAGGGTTCTAAATGGAATGCTGCTATACACATCAAAATTCCGCATGGAATCTTGTTATTCTTTAGAACTCTAGAATTTGAGGTTCTACATGGAATGTTGCTATTATTTTGGGTTTCTGCCAGGTATTTGTGACCTGGATTGGCCACTGCTGGAAACAGGATGCTGGGCTTGATGGACCTTTGGTCTTTCCCAGTATGGCAATACTTATGTACTTATGTAAATGAGCACCGAACGCTATTCTATTGCAGGGCCCTTTTTCCCACAGCTTGGTAAAAGGACACCTTAGACACTCACATCAGCTCTATGGCTGACACAAAACCAAATACCGAAATGTTAGGTGCATCAATACTGGCCAATTCTAGTGTTATATAGGGCAGGAAAACATGGTGCCTAGATTTAGGTGCGGTATATAGAATACGCTTAGTTGATATCCCAGCGCCTAAAATTATGCGCCACCATTTACACCAACAAAAATGTGGTGTAAATCCCAGCACGTAAATTTAGGCGCAGATGGCCATATTCTATAACAACACATTTAAATTTCAGAACGCCATGAAACACCCATTTCTCCGCTCCGTGTTGGAAGATAGGCTCACTGCGTTACAGAATATGCCAATATGTGCTCATTATTGCTTGTTAAGTGCTGTTATCAATGCTAATTAACTTGTTAAGCCAAATAAGTTACGTACATTGGTATAGAATACGCCTGGATTTCAGCCCAGATTTCTAGGCGCGCTATATAGAATCCAGGGGATAAAGAGTTCATAATACACACTCCTGTTGTGCTTAAGGGGTCCTTTTACTAAGGTGCACTAAAAAATGGCCTGCGGTAGTGTAGGTGCGTGTTTTGGATGCGCACAGAATTATATCTTAGCGCACCTACAAAAAAAAGCATTTTATTTTTTTGACGAAAATTGCCGCACATCCATTTTGGGTCTGAGACCTTACCGCAATCCATTGACCTAGTGGTAAGGTAACCGAGCAGTAATGGTCTACGGGTGTCAAATTCCACTTGACGCGCATAGCTGCCGATTGTCCGAAAATAACAAAATGTTTTGCAGACGTCCGCCAAAATTGAAATTACTGCAAGGGTCACATGGTAACCAGGCGGTAACTCCAATTTGGCACACATTGGGCGTGCATAGGCGCCTACATGGCATAGCAAAAGGGCCCCTAAATGAAGGTGCTTAGTTATCGAAATGCCCTCTGCATGCACAAGCAGAGTTGGTCCTATCACTGAGTACCTTAAATTTATTTATTTGGATTTATTTACCACCTTTTCGAAGGAATTCACTCAAGGCATTCAACAGAAAGAATAAATGAAACATAAGCAACAGTGGAGGAGTGGCCTAGTGGTTAGGGTGGTGGACTTTGGTCCTGGGGAACTGAGTTCGATTCCCACTTCAGGCACAGGCAGCTCCTTGTGGCTCTGGGCAAGTCACTTAACCCTCCATTGCCCCATGTAAGCCGCATTGAGCCTGCCATGAGTGGGAAAGCACGGGGTACAACTGTAACAAAAAAATAAAAAATAATAATTACAGAAGTAAAAATAGCCAAACAGCTATACAAAGTATGGTGTGGAGGGGCATAATTGAACGGGGACAATCATCTCTAAGGGCGTCCATCTCTAAGGACATCCCGGCGAAGGGGCGGGGAAACCCGTATTATTGAAACAAGATGGACGTCCATCTTTCATTTCGATAATATGGTCGGGGCGCCCAAATCTCAACATTTAGGTCAACCTTAGAGATGGTCGACCTAAATGTTGAGATGGTCGTCCCCAGCTTTTGACGATAATGGAAACTAAGGGCAGCCATCTCAAAACCGGCCAAATCCAAGCCATTTGGTCATGGGAGGAGCCAGCATTTGTAGTGCAATGGTCCCCCTGACATGCCAGGACACCAACCGGGCACCCTAGGGGGGCACTACAGTGGACTTCAGAAATTGCTCCCAGGTGCATAGCTCCCTTACCTAGGGTGCTGAGCCCCCCAACCCCCCCAAACCCACTCCCCACAACTGTACACCAGTACCATAGCCCTTAGGGATGAAGGGGGGCACCTACATGTGGGTACAGTGGGTTTCAGGTGTAACAGGTGGGGAGGGGGGAGTGGGCCTGGGCCCACCTGCCTGAAGTGCACTGCACCCACTAAAAACTGCTCCAGGGACCTGCATACTGCTGTGATGGAGCAGGGTATGTTTGAGGCTGGCATAGAGGCTGGAAAAAATGTTTTTTTTATTTTTTTTTTTAGGGTGGGAGGGAGTTGGTGACCATTGGGGGAGTAAGGAGAGGTCATCCCCAATTCCCTCCGGTGGTCATCTAATCAGTTCGGGCACCGTTTCGAGGCTTGGTCATGAAAAAAAAGGGACCAAGTAAAGTCGGCCAAATGCTCGTGAGGGACGCCCTTCTTTTTTCCATTATTGGCCTAGGACGCCCATCTCTTAACTGCGCCCCCGTCCCACCTTCGGTACACTGCCGACACGCCCCCATGAACTTTGGTTGTCCCCGCGACGGAAAGCAGTTGAGGACGCAAAAAAAATCGGCTTTCAATTATGCCGATTTGGGTGACCTCAGGAGAAGGACGCCCATCTCCTGATTTGTGACGGAAGATGGGCGTCCTTCCCTTTCGAAAATAAGCTAGATAGTATACTACTTACAATATCAACACAATACACAATAAAACATTTTAGTAGACAGCATAGGGTGTAAGCCAAGACGGAACATATAGATAGATAAGATAGAGTAACAGGAGTAAGAAAATAAAGGACTAGTTAAAGTGAGTTGCAAATGAGGTCAGAAAGGTGCTTGAACGTTATCTTGGCTTAGAGTAACAGCGACAAACATGCTCCCAGACCCAAAGGTTTCCACTGAGCCACCAGTGGGTCCTTGATCAAAGACTAAACAAAAGCGCTCAGCCTGCTGTGTTGAGCCTCTTAGGCCGCTGACTTGGGCTTGTGGTGTGGTGGCGGCACCAGAGAATCTAAGTTACCGCCATTCCCGTTTTGATTGTGTGGGTGGCACAGGCATCGGGACATAAGTACATATAAGTACATAAGTATTGCTATACTGGGACAGACCAAAGGTCCATCAAGCCCAGCATCCTGTTTCCAACAGTGGCCAATCCAGGTCACAAGTACCTGGCAGAAACCCAAAGAGTAACAAGATTCCATGTAGAACCCCAAAGAATAGCAAGATTCTGGAATCCTAAAGAGTAGCAACATTCCATGTATAACCCCAAAGAGTAGCAAGATTCTATAATTCTAAAGAATAACAAGATTCCATGTAGAACCCCAAAGAGTAGCAACATTCTATTCAGAATCCCAAGTACATAAGTAATGCCATACTGGGACAGACCGACAACAGTGGCCAATCCAGGTCACACATACCTGGCAAGATCCCAACAAAGCTCAATGCATTTTATGTTGCTTATCCCAGAAATAAGCAGTGGATTTTCCCCAAGTCAATTTTTTATATTGGTCTATGGACTTTTCCTTTAGGAAGCCATCCAGACTCTTTTTAAACTCCGGTAAGCTAACCGCCTTTACCACATTCTCTGGCAATGAATTCCAGAGTATAATTACACGTTGAGTGAAGAAAGATTTACTCTGATTCATATTAAATTTACTACTTTGTAGCTTCATCCCCTAGTCCTAGTATTTTTTGAAAGAGTAAACAAACAGTTCACGTCTACCTGTTCCACTGCACTCATTATTTTATAGACCTCTATCATATCTCCCCTCAGCCAAACTAATTTGGTTTGATATTGACTCTATCAGTAGTAATTTTTTTTTTTAGAGAAATTAATTGAATGATTTTCTCTGCAATGTTCAGCTGTTCTTATTTCAAGTTCATTGTTGTGGAAATTATTTTAGAGGATAATACTTTTGTAAAGTTCCTGAAAGTGATTTCTCCATTGGTTAATATGATTTTAGAGTTATTAATTTTTTTTTTTAATTTCAGTGCACATACATAGAAAAATAAAAATAAAAAATAAACAAACATCTTGTCCAAAGTGGGGGGGGGGGGGGGGGAGCTAGTTGGAGCGGGGCTAAGCAAGAATCCCGCAATTGCTAAAACCGGCCATGGGTAGAATAATGCTTACAGATTTTCAGAAGCTTATATAACTGGATTGAGCAACCGTGGTGCTCGAGGGCCAGAATCCAGATGGGTTTTCAAGATTTCCACAATGAATATGCATGAGATCTATTTGTGTACAATGGAAGCAGTACAGGCAAATCAGCATAGTCACTGTGGAAATCTTGAAACCCAAACTGGGTTCTGACCCTTGAGGACCATGGTTGCCCATCCCAACATATGAATGCACCTTTTCTCTTCCTTCAATACATTATACTGCTTAGTAGTGACTAACATTTCTGAACATTTTTTGGAACATTGAATTATTTCTGTGGCCTCACGTTATGAAATACTCATAGATGGAGTATGTAATGTTGATGTAGTCTGACTGAGCTACCGGAAGAAAGAAGTTGTTACAGGCTGGGGTACCTGCTATTCTGTTTGGTCAATTCCCGCCATCATATATGAATAATCTTATTGAATTACTTCCTCGTAATGCTGCTTCATCATCGTACATTTCCCTATCTGTAAGAATGTGACATATAAAACAATTCACTCTGCTAATTTCTCCTATCACCCAGATTTGGAATTCTCTTCCTAAATCAATCAAGTTTACAGATGATTATTTAACCTTTATAAGTCTTCCAAAAACACATTTCTTCAGTCTGGCCTTTCTGAATACAAATAACTCTATTTGAATTTTACCCACACCCTCTTCTTAATTTCCTTTCCCATCTAGTCCTGCCTAATTATGTTCTCACCTGCCCACCCTTAATTATTTGTCCTTGAGATGGTCTAAATCCCAGGTTACTTAATGCACATATATTAATTTGCTTTTGAACTTATTCTAATTTGTTTTATATTCTGTACATTATTCTGTTTTATTCACTTTATTGTTTGTTTGTAAGCCACATTGAACTTCAGTCTATCTCAGGCTAATGTGGGGTATAAATGTCATTAGTACATAAGTACATAAGTACATAAGTAGTGCCATACTGGGAAAGACCAAAATGAATCTGTAACAAGAAATGCAACTCATTGGCATAACTTATGGGGGGGGGGGGGGGGGGGGGTTGTCCTCTGAGTAGGTAGAAAGACGCAATTATCAGCTGGGGAAGAGAAAATTGCACCTCAGCTTGCCAACAGTATAACCGGCCTTTGGTCATCTGTTTCAAGAGACGACATCCAAATTCTAGACTGTGGAATAGATCTTTTCATGTAAACAGATTTTATAGCATGGCAGCATGATTGTAACCTCAGCACTCTTCGACTTCCTGCCAGCGGTGCCTTTGCCAAATGATCACCCCCGCCCCCCCCCTACCAATACTTTGATGCAAACACAAGGATCATGAAAACAAACATGGGTTTTATGGTTTACATTTGTTTTTTCAGGTCCTGCGGGGTAAAGAGATAAGTAGATGCTGTTTATTTTAGTTACAGCATTCAGGCACTTTGAGGGGTTAGAGATTTTTTCACCAAGTTGGGTTTGGGAATGTAGATCTAGAGGCGATAAACAGCTTTCATGTAGCTGGGTCGAAAAACAAAACAAACAAAAAAAACATGAGCGTACAGTATTGGTAACATAAATTTTGTGCAGTGGTGAATTCAGTCCAGACCTGATTTAGCGAAACCCTAAGTCAGAATAGTGTGTGACACAGATTTCAAGTCATCCAGTTCCAAGAGGGAGATGTTTTGGCCAGTTCTGGATTTGAACTTCCATCCCAAAGCAGTGTAGTATTTGTGGGCCCTGATTCTAGTGCTGTACATCCCATAATACATCAGGATGGGCTTGTCAGAAACCCAGGATCGATTCAAAATCTTTGGGTCCAATATTCAGCTGCTGGCATTATACTCAGAAATTCAATAATGGACCATGTCCGGGCTCTGGCATTGAATATCCGAGGATATGGAGTCAGCGAAAACATAGCCATTTAAGTGCGATATTCAACACTTAACCGACTATGAAGAACTGCATGAAGGCAGGACTGACTTTTATGTGTTTATCTTAACTGGTTAAGTGCTGAATTTTGACATTTAACTAGCTAAGTGCTGTCTCTACTCCCCAAAACACCTCCAAAATAGCTGGTTAGGCTTGGGTGCTATTGAGGTAGAAATTGGGAAAGCCACTACTTGTACCTATGATTGGTAGCATGGAATGTTGGTACTCTTTGGGATTCCGAAATCTTGCTATTCTTTGGAATGTTGTTCTATGGGTTTCCGCCAAGTACTTGTGACCTGGCTTGGCCACTGTTGGAAGCAGGATACTGGGCTAGATGGACCATTAGTCTGACCTAATATGGCTATTCTTATGTTCTTATACTAACCAGACATTTTCAGTGGCACTATCTGGTTAAATGCCACCACAAATTATGTATTTATTTCATAAATTTCTATACCACAGCATTTTACAGGACCAGGACACTGTACCAGTGACTTCACAGTGAGAATCCTGAAAGGTAACTTTAAAACCGTACAAGAACGTAAGACCTTTGAAGTCAGAATGATTGAATATTTTAACACCCAACAGAAAGGACTTAACAAGGATCTGGGGTTCCTAGCCCATTATAAACCATAAAGCTGTATGTCTCTGTTGATCACCCTCCCCTCCCCTATCCACACCCATCCTGTTAGAAAATCAATGATATGCTTTGATGTCCCCATTCATACCTCCGACCCACCCCCATCCTCCCACCCTGTCAGACTGTCATAGTAATGCTTGAATGTTTTCACTTATATACACTGTCAGCTAGCACATTTGCTTATTTCCGATCTGACGAAGAAGGGAACCTTCGAAAGCTCCCCAGCTCCCTCCCTCCCTCCCTCCCAGCTCCAAGGCCAGCTGGCCGGTCTCTCTCTCTCTCCCCCTCCTACCCACCAGCTCTAAGGCCCCCCTCCCCACTCCAAGGCCAGTCTCTCTCTCCCTCCCACCCACCAGCTCCAAAGCCCCCCTCCCTCCCACCCACCAGATACAAGGCCCCCCACCCAGCTCCAAGGCTCCCCTCCCTCTGAATTTTAAGTTACTTCGTCGTCGGAGCGGCCGGCAGGTAGTAGCAGCAGCCGTGAAAAGCGTGCGAGCTGCTGGGCGGCGCTTCAGGAGCCTTCCTTTCCCTCGCTCAGTTCTGGTCCCGCCCTCAAAACGAGGGCGGGACCAGAGCTGAACGAGGGAAGGGAAAGGAAGGCTCCCGAAGCGCCGCCCAGCAGCTCGCACGCATTTCACGGCTGCTGCTACCTGCCGGCCGCTCCGACGTCTACGACGAGGTAACTTAAAATTCAGAGGGCGGGGGGACTGGAGCTTGGGCGGTTGGGGCGACTTCAGGCGCGCCGCGTGGGGCCCCCTTGAGCGCGAAGCCCTATGCGGTCGCCTCGCCCTAAGACCGGCCCTGTGCCCCGGCAACAAGTTCCAGAGCTTAACTATTCTTTGAGTAAAAAAATAGTTCCTCCTATTTGTTTTAAAACTATTTCCATGTAATTTCGTGGCGTATCCCCCTGTCTTTGTACTTTTGAAAGAGTGAAAAATTGATTCACTTTTTATTTATTTATTTGTAGCATTTGTATCCCACATTTTCCCAACAATTTGCAGGCTCACTTCTACCCATTCTACACTAGTACTTAGTTCTACATATAAGAGGACAAGCTAAGAAGGTTCCCTTCAATACTTGCACATTTCTACTGCTTTAAATCTATTATAAACATTTAACCTCTATTTAGGAATACAAATTCCTACCTTCAGGTCTGGCGCTATTACTACTACTACTATTTAGCATTTTGTAACCCTAGGTGCAGCCAAGGATAGAACAATCTCCTCCAGCCACAGGCTCCCGGCACAATGAAGAAATAGATGTCCACCAGTAACTTCACTCTTAAGGCCTTTTATTCCATGCAGGTTTCTAGTACACAGTTCCACCAGCAGCATAGCACATACCAGGATTCAATACAGGCTTCAGTCTGGGCTCTTTATCCAGTGCACAATAAACAGTAATTCAATTCCCAAGACAAACAGTTCTTTCAGTTCATCATCACAGTTCAGTCACCCAGTAGCAGTTTTTACCTTCTATCCTTTTTACCTTCAGGAGAGTTCAATATTTTAGGGACTCCTTCTACCCAAGGGTTTTCCCCTGCATCAGCTTCCCAGTAAATTCAATACTTTTGGGGCTTCCTCTCACCCAAAGAATCTCAGCCTGCTTCAGTACTTTAGGGACCTCCCTACCCAAGGATTTTCAGCCTGTAACTACCAGTACTTTAGGGTCGTCCTTGCCCAAGGATTTTCAGCCTGCACCGGCTTCTCTCCTGAACTCCCGAGACTCCTTCCCACCTGCCTAATCAATCCCTGGCTTCTGCCTTCACAACCAATCATTCTCCAATCATTAGCTTCTCTACACACCCATACCAGCTGAGTTGAGCATGAGCCTAATGAGGAGCTCCTGCACACAGGGTTTCCTAGCTCTTTTCCCCCTAGTGGCAGCCAATCTACACCTCCTGTTAGCTTACATCCATGTCCTCCCTTATTGCAGCTAGGAGTCCAGTCCGGGTTTTCCATCTCACCCCCTGGCTCCTTGCCTGCAATGCCTTCTGGGACTTGTAGTTCAGACTGAAGCTGCCTTAACCCAACTATCCTGGATGTGACTTTATCACAATTTCTATAGCGCTACAAGGCGTACGCAGCGCTGCACAAACATAGAAGAAAGACAGTCCCTGCTCAAAGAGCTTACAATCTAATAGACAAAAAATAAAGTAATCAAATCAATTAATGTGTACAGGAAGGAGGAGAGGAGAGTAGGTGGAGGCGAGTGGTTATGAGTCAAAAGCAATGTTAAAGAGGTGGGCTTTCAGTCTAGAATTAAAGGTGGCCAAGGATGGGGCAAGACGTAGGGGCTCAGGAAGTTTATTCCAGGCGTGTAGGGTGCAGCAAGACAGAAGGCGCGAAGTCTGGAGTTGGCAGTAGTGCAACTCCTACCTATTCCTTTGCTGGGCAGGGTTTATTGATATAACATGGTGATAGATTTTCCAAATGCTCTCTCTCTTTCTCCTTAGACGGGATGAGACCTATTTGCTTAGAATGATACTTGCATATTTATAGCAGGGTAAGAGGCCTAGGCTCCCTGTGTCATTACTGCTTACACCGAGAGGTAATAGAAGGTTTGGTTTATTGAATATAGGATTATGTAATATAGCTTGTGGGATGCATCATTTAAATTACAGCTATAGCAATGGCTCTTATTTTTCTGTAATAAATATGGAGACGGTATTGGTCTTATCCCTTCATTTTAGTTACCATTTAAGTGCTGATTTTCCAAAATTCCCTACTTGAGCTTACTGTTGCAGCCCCTAAGATTAACTTGGCAATGGATATGTCAGAAACCCAAATATACTCCTTTCATTGCTCCACGTTTATCTATTCATGGAAATCCAGGGCTGGAAATACAATTTTTCAAATCTGGAAACAGAATGTATGGATTATTTATATCATCTGTTACGTGACAAAGGTAAACCGATAACCTTTAACTCTTTTCTCACGCAATACCATCTGAGTAATACTGATTGTTTTTGTCTATATACATCTATGTCATTATTTAAAAGGACTGGAATCTTCCAACTTAACTGAAGGAGGTCTATGAAACTTTGTGTTTGGAATTATAAAATAGTAACCATGTGTTTCCTATTCTATTAGGTTATTTCTATTCCACCTTTAACCAAATAGTGCAAAGCGGGTTACAATAATAAATATTTGCAAACTATCCAGCAGTCTAAAGCTCCTTGGGGTGACCTTGGATAAGCATTTGCTTCTGGATGACCAGGTACGAGCTGTCACTAAGAGAATGTTCAATGCAATGTGGAGGCTTCGGCAGGTCAGATACTGCCTAACTAGAGAACTGTTTCGCACCCTTGTTCATTGGTTGGTGCTATCTCACCTGGATTACTGCAGTGGGATTTAAGCAGGTTGCCTTGGATACCTTTTGCAGAAACTCCAGACTGCACAAAACACTGCGGCAAGACTAATTCTGGGTAAATCGTGTTTCGAGCATGCTCAACCTCTGCGTTTCCTTCTCCACTGGTTGCCTGTGAGGGAACGTATCTCTTTCAAAATCTGCTCCCTAACTCACAAAATCATATATGGGTTGGCTCCGGAATATATGCTTCGCCTTATCGACCTGCCTCCCAGGAATGCAGTTGCCACCTCGAGGTCGTATCTCAACCTGCACTTTCCAAATTGCAGAGGCGTCAAGTACAAGAAGATCTTCTCTTCGTCCTTCCAATACTCCTGTGCCAAGAATTGGAATGGTTTGCCGAAATGCTTAACGCTGCAAAATGATCACCAGCTGTTCAAGAGGCTGCTGAAAACCCACCTATTTGGACTGGTCTACTCCCCCCACTCTCTTACCGATCAATAGTCCCACTTTCTTACCCCTGCATCTGTTATGCCCCCTTCACCTTCCTTGCCTACTCTTGTCTCTTACCATTTTCTCTTATTGCATTGTCATTTTTAATTCTCCTATGTAAGCCACATTGTGTCCGTGTGTGTGGGAAAATGTGGGGTAGAAATGTACTATAAATAAATCATATGATTATTATGAAGTGGCCAGATCTTGGAGTGAAAATATTAGCTGGGAAGCACAAGTGACACAACCGGTGGCAGACTGACAGTGCTCTGGGCCCCTGGGCAACCCTGGTCCCACCTTGAAGGGCCCTGGTGCTCTAATGGCCTCTTAGGTGGCAGAAAAGAACCATACTTTTCCTGTCCGCTGCTGCTGCTGCTCTGCCCAGCATCACCGTGTTTACAAAATGGCTGCCAAGACTTCCTGCAGATTGACAAATTAAAGAGTAATAAATCATCTGGACTGGATGGCACACATCCAAGGGTGTTCAAAGAAATCAAGCATGACATTTATGATCTGCTGTTAATAAGAGGTAACCTGGCCAATGTGACACAGATTTTTAAAAAGGGCTCCAGGGATGATCTGGGAAATTACAAAATAGCGGAAACTGTTATAAAGAATAAAAGTATGGAACATGTGGAGGGGCATAATCGAACGGGGCGCCCAAGTTTTCCTGAGGGCGTCCTCGCAGGATGTCCCCGCAAAGGGGCGGGAAAACCCGTATTATTGGCCATCTTTCGTTTCGATAGTACAGTCGGGGACCCCTAAATCTCTACATTTAGGTCGACCTTAGAGATGATCGACATAAATGTTGAGATGGTCGACCTTAGTGGTCGTCCCTGGTTTTCGGCGACAATGGAAACCGAGGATGCCCATCTCAAAAACGACCAAATCCAACTCATTTGGTCGTGGGAGGAGCCAGCATTCGTAGTGCACTGGTCCCCCTGACATGCCAGTACACCAACTGGGCACCCTAGGGGGCACTGCAGTGGACTAACTGATCCACTAACTGAACGGAAAAAGGCCTTCTCTTACCGATCCCTTAGTGATTTGGAAAGGAACGGGCATGCATGAAGGAAATCGCATGCAAATGAGCTGCTCGCTGTTAGCTCATTTGCACACGATTTCCTTCCTAAGGAGGGGAAGCCGGTGCAGAGCAGCCAAGCGTTATGTGTGGCTGCTCTGCGCATGCCAAAGACGGCTTCATACACGCAGATAATAGCCATCTACAACCTTAAAAATATGCAAGTCCAGGTGAAAACGTCCAAGTGCTCGTTAGGGCAAACATATCATGTCACCTATAGATGCTCCTTCTTTGATGCAATGGTGCTGACTTTTAATGTATAGGTGTAGATGTCTTGAATTCTCAGAAAGGCTTACTTTTTCAAAGAACATGGGATGTGCGTGATTTGTTTGCTGTGCTCGTGCTTCGTGATTTTGACCTCCTCCGTATCATAGAGCGTCAACATTATTTTAAACTTTTGTATTTGCTTTGGACGTGGGGGAAAGAGCGCCCTGGGTTCTATTGTTTTTGTCTGCCGGTAGATGTTGAATGCAGAGGTCGCGTGTGCACTTACCTTTCACGGCGTGCTGGACTCTGCGGTTTTGTGGGAGGTGTGCTTGTCTGCTGCGTTTCTGTCCCCTTAAGTGTCCTGCTCCGCAGCGAGTTATCTTCCAGGGCTCCTCCCCTCCGTCCCTGAAGTCTGGTGCTCCGATTTGCACGCCCCCTCCTTCCCTCCCCTTCCGTGTTCCAGGCCCTCCTCCCCCTTCCTATTTGCTGGAGTCTGCGGTTGTGTGCGAGGGGTGCTTGTCTGCTGTTGCTCTCCCCTTGACAGCTCTGTTCCGTGAGTCCAACGCATGCGCGGAACGTTGATGACAGCTGCTCTCTACTGCGCATTTGCGGGTGAGTCGGTCACCTCTCATTTATATAGTTAGATTCTGACCCATGTGGCACATAGTAGGAATTTGATATGTAATAAGTTTGGCTCCTACGGCATTGAGGTCATTGCAGTGGCGTTCCTAGGGGGGCTGGCACCCGGGGCGGATCACCGATTTGCCCCGCCCCCGGGTGCAGCACCCCCCCCCGATGCAGCGCGGACTCCCCTGGCGAAAGGACACCTCCGCGAAGGAAACCCCCCCGGCCGCCGGGGGGGGGGGGGGGGGCTGCCGCGCACGCCTCTCCTCCGTTGTTCCATGCTTCTTCTCTGCCCCGGAACAGGAAGTAACCTGTTCCAGGGCAGAGAAGAAGCATGAAACGGAGGGCAGGCGCGGCGTGCACCCAGGGCGGACCGCCCCCACCGCCCCCCCCCTAGGAACGCCACTGGGTCATTGGCACATTTAGAGAGGGGAGGGGAGGGGGTTATGGGGTAGGAGAGAGGTAAGGGAAGAGGGTTATAGAGTAGGAGAGAGAGGAGAGGGTTATGGGATTGGAGAGGGGAGAGGGTTATAGGGTAGGAGAGAGGGAGGGTAATAATAATGGTTGCCTCTCAAATTAGAAGAGATTATATGGTAAGTTTGTTTTTGACGTCATAGTTTATTTTCATTGCTGAGATGTGAAGAACCATTTTTGGTTTCTGAACCTTTTTTCTTTTGTGATATAGCATTGTCCTGCATAATAAGCAGATGCATTGTTCATCGATTGCTCTTCTTTGAATAAAACAGATTTAAATATAAAAGGAAATACTACATTTTAGGAAGGGCAGGCATTAGCAATAATTCCACAGTTAAAAAAGCCTCTGGCAACTGACGACCTGAGCTTCATATGTCATTTTTGTCTGCACCACAGACACCTCATTACAGCCTTGCTAATGAGTATTTCAATGACCAAGGAAGAGTAGGCTACACCAGGAGACTTCCGACTTGTGTTCCACATGGTTCTTTTTGAACTACATATAACATAATATTTTCATTTTAAATGAATATGAAATGTATTGCCTAGGCAATATCAATGTCTTTTATGTACCATCTTTCTTCTATAAGAAATGGAAAATTACGTGGAGCGGCCTTTCCTGTTTAGGGGAAGATACACTTCAGGGCCCAACTACTGTTGACCCAAAGAACTAATGCTCCGATGATCAGAAGCCCTGCGCTGTTCCAAACAGCTCTCTACAATTAGCACCGGAACAGTGTGGGGCAATAGCGCCCCCTATGATCAGAGCTAATAGCATGCAAATTTAGGCAGACTATTAGCTCTAACCATAGGGGTAAAAGTGTGGGAGAACTGGACCTGAGCATGCACTCAGGCACAATCCTTCCGCAATTGTTTGACAGCCCGGACCTGTCAAACGCAGGAGATGGAGGTCCATTGGACCCCCAGACCCCCACCATCACTTCTTCCCTTGTGGCTTAGTGTCCCCCAAGCCCCTCCCCAGACAGCAGCACAGGGGCTGGAGATCCGGTAGACCTCCAGTCCCCTCAACCACCCCAACACAAGGCACTGGTGGCTGGAGATCTGGTGGATCTCCAACCCCCTAACCCCACTTCACACCCAAAAGACATCCCTGGTGACCTAAGCGGGCTGCCAACACAACCCCCCACCCACACTGTTGGTCTAGTGGCCAAACCCCCCTCATTCCTCTGTAATGGAGGAGGGAATAGCATACCCCCCTCCTCTTCCAGCGCTGTCTTCAAAATGGCAGCACCCTGCCCTGCCCAGTGCATAATATGGTAGAGAAGCCCTGCCCAGCCATCCCAGGATGCACTGGGCAGGTCAGGGCGCCTCCATTTTGAAGGTGGCGCTGGAAGAGGAGGGAGTGTGCTAATCCCTCCTCCATCACGGAGATATGGGGGGGGGGGGGGGGTTGGCTGCTACACCAGCAGGGTACGGGTGAATAGGATGCCCTGGAAACTGGGTGTGTGTATGCGTGCTTGAGCATGTAGAGGGAAGAGGCAGGGCAACGGCAAAAGCAGAAGCAGAAAAGAGAGAATTTGATATGCAATAAGTTTGGCTGGGTGGGGGGTTGTGTTGGCAGTCCACATGGGTCACCAGGGATGTTTTTTTTTTAATGTGAGAAGGGGTTAGGGGGCCTTCATTTTTGCACATACACAGGGGCAGGCATCCTTTTCAGGCGCTCAGTTTTACAAAAACCAACCATGCGCAGGAGGCGGGGGAGGGGCAGCCAAGGAAAAGCTTTGCCAACTGCCAGGCTTCAGGAGGAGGATCAGCCTCCGCTGGTGGGGCTTGGGGACCTCCACTAGCTAAAGCAGCAGATAGTGTTTCTATTTTTGGAGGCCCCAAACCCAGTTTGCATGGGTCCAGGCCCCCAAGACCCCCCCCCCCCCCCCATAGCTATGCCACTGGTTTGCTCACCACATATGAGGAATACAAAAGAACTCTTAGCTGTGGGCCTCAGAGCATTTCAGATAATCCTTGCTAGTAGCAGGCAAACAATACCATCTATGATGCTTTTTTGAGACCAAGTGGCCAGGATCCATACAAAGTTGATAATACTGGGATAAATATTCAGCTGGTGGCAATCAGTATTCTTTTGGCCGCTGCCAGCATTATGTCCAAATATTCAACATCTGGCAATGTCTGGGCACCAGCTTTGAATATCCAAGAATGTGTGGGCGGCTGTCACTTATGTGGTTAAATGTGATTTTCGGCATTTAACTGCATAAATTAAAATGGACAAAGATAAGACCATGTTTTATGATGCTGCTTTTAACTCCTAACCCTTATTCACTTGTTCAGAACCCTTATTTTATCATCCTCACTTTTAATATTCCCTTTTCTCCTATTTGCCCTGTTTGTCTGTCCTAATTAGATTGTAAGCTCTGCCAAGCAGGGACTGTCTTTTCATGTTCAAGTGTACAGCGCTGCATATGTCTAGTAGCGCTATAGAAATGATAAGTAGTAGTAGCAGTAGTAGTCTTTGGGATTCCGTAAGCTTGCTATTATTTGGGTTCTGGAATCTTGCTACTCTTTGGGATTCCAGAATCTTGCTACTCTTTGGGATTCCGGAATCTTGCTACCCTTTGTCCTTATCACTTATTTGTCCTGTTTGTCCTAATTTGATTGTAAGCTCTGTTGAGCAGGGACTGTCTCTTCATGTTCAAGTGTACAGCACTGCGTAGTCTAGTAGCGCTATTGAAATGATAAGTAGTAGTAGTAGTTTTATGCAGTCCATTTGGTCTGGTTAAGTTAGGGATTTAAGTGATGAATATCTGCTCTTGGACCATCCACAAAGTTGCCAGCTTTGATTTTTACATAATAATATAGTAGATGACAGCAGATAAAGATCTGCACGGTCCATCTAGTCTGCCCAACACGATAATTACATATGGAGGGGCATAATCGAACGCGAATGCCCATCTCCTTGGGCGTCTATCTCCGAGAACGGGTACGTGAAGGGGCGGGACAAATCGTATTTTCAAAAAAAATGGGCGTCCATCTTTTTTCCGATAATATGGTTTGTGCCAGCCAAATGCATCGGATTTGTGCGGATTTGAGCTGGGCGGTATCGTTTTTCAGCGATAATGGAAACCAAAGACACCCAGCTCAAAAACGACCAAATCCAAGGCATTGGGTTGTGGGAGGGGCCAGGATTCGTAGTGCACTGGTCCCCCCTGACATGCCAGGACACCAACCGGGCACCCTAGGGGGCACTTGCAACAATTAAAAAAAAACAAAGCAAACTACCTCTGAAGTCCATAGCTCCCTTCCCTTGGGTGTTGAGCCCCTCAACACCCCCCCCCCAAACCCACTCCCCACAACTCTACACCATTATCATAGCACTTATGGGTACAGTGGGTTTGGGGGGCAGTTTGGAGGGCTCCCATTTACCACCACAAGTGTAACAGGTAGGGGGGGATGGGCCTGGGTCCACCTGCCTGAAGTCCACTGCACCCACTAACAACTGCTCCAGGGACCTGCATACTGCTGTGATGGAGCTGGGTATGACATTTCAGGCTGGCATACAGGCTGGAAAACAAGTTTTGAAAGTTCTTTTTTTTGGGTGGGAGGGGGTTGGTGACCACTGGGGGAGTCAGGGGTGGTCATCCCCGATTCCCTCCGGTGGTCATCTGGTCATTTAGGGCACTTTTTTGGGACTTGTTCTTGAAAAAAAAGGGTCCAAAAAAGTGACCCAAATTCGTGCTAAAAACGCCTTTCTTTTTTCGATTATCGGCCGAGGACGCCCATCTCTCCTTGGCCGATAAACACGCCCCAGTCCCGCCTTCACCACACCTCCGACGCCCCCGTCAACTTTGGCCATTTCCGCAACAGATTGCAATTGAAGATGCCCAAAATCGGCTTTCGATTATACCGATTTGGACGCCCACGGGAGAAAGACGCCCATCTCCCGATTTGGGTCAAATATGGGCGTCTTTCTCTTTCAAAAATAAGCTGGATGGTATGTTGTGATACTTCATATGTATACCTGACCTTGATTTGTCCTTGCCATTTTTAGGGCACAGACCATAGAAATCTGCCCGGCATTGTACTTGTTCTAAATTTCTGAAGTTGTTGAAGCTCCAGAAAAGCTCATCTGCAGCCCATCCAAATCTATTCAGCCACAATCAGGGCATAGACCATAGAAGTTTTGCTCAGTACTGGCTCTGCATCCTACTAAGCTTCTTTGGATCCATTCCTTCTACACAGGATTCCTTTGTGTTTATCCCATACATTTTTGAATTCACTTACCGTTTGCATCTCCACCACCTCCCGCAGGAGAGCATTCCAGGTACCTGCCACCCTCTTGGTGAAAAAATACTTCCTGACATTGTTCCTGAGTTGGCCTCCTTTCAACCTCAATTCATGTCCTCTAGTTCTACCACCTTCCTGTTTGCCTGCGGATTAATACCTTTCAAATGTTTGAACATCTGTATCATATCATCCTGATTTCTCCTTTCCTCCAGGGTATACATGTTCAGGTCAGCAAATCTCTCCTCGTACGTCTTGCTCAAACCCCATATCATTTTTGTCACTTTTCTCTGAACCACCAAGTCTGTTTATATCCTTAGTAAAAAAAAATGGTCTCCAAAACCGAACACAATACTCCATGTGGTGCCTCACCAACGACTTGTAGAGGGGCATCAACAACCCCTTTCTTCTTCTGGTTATACCCTTCTCTATGAAGCCTAACATCCTTCTGGCAGCGGCCACCGCCTTGTCACATTGTTTCCTCACCTTGAGATCCTCAGACGCTATCACCCCTAGGTCCCTCTCCTGAACCGAGCTTAACAATCTTTAAGTTCCCAAACCAGAAAGCAAAATAATGTTCACTTACCAGAGAAATGTCCTCTTCTCTCAGAACTTCTCAGAAAGAAAGTTCAGTGGGACCTTTCCTCTTTATAAAGTTTTGAATCTAAGGGGCCTTTTTAAAACAGGCTCTTTGAAGTTGACTCAGCAACCTATGCAAGTATTCTACTTCCCCACACCTTAGTTAACAATTAATTGAGGTCGCTGGATGTGCTACCTCTCCAGCAGCCAAGGAACAGAAAATAACTGCCTTTTAGAATAAGAGATTTTGGCTGTTTAGTTTCTACCTCTAGAAAAGGTTTCAATTTAAAACTAAGGGAAAGGGTTGTACACTATTGGCAACTAGTTAATAATGGTTGCTTTTCTCTCTCTCTCTCTTTATTCCCCCCTTAATACTAAACTAGGTCCTGCTTGCGTTTCCCTCTCTCTCTCTCTCTCTTTTTTTATTCCCCCTTAATACTAAACTAGATCCTGCAGTGCCTGCTAGATTCTATCTGTTAATGCTGTGGTACAAAGTTTTTAAAACTAAGTGGAAAAGACTATGCAGATTAGTTGATAAAATTTGCTTTTTATATTTTTATTTTGCCTATCACTAACCTACAATTCCTCCTTTAAACCCCGATCTTTAAGTTCCAAAGCACAAAGCAAAATAGTGTTCACTTACCAGAGAAATGTCCTCTTCTCTCGGAACTTCTCAGAAAGAAAGTTCAGTGGGACCTTTCCTCTTTATAAAGTTTTGAATCTAAGGGGCCTTTTTAAAACAGGCTCTTTGAAGCTGACTCAGCAACCTATGCAAGTATTCTACTTCCCCACACCTTAGTTAACAATTAATTGAGGTCGCTGGATGTGCTACCTCTCCAGCAGCCAAGGAACAGAAAATAACTGCCTTTTAGAATAAGAGATTTTGGCTGTTTAGTTTCTACCTCTAGAAAAGGTTTCAATTTAAAACTAAGGGAAAGGGTTGTACACTATTGGCAACTAGTTAATAATGGTTGCTTTTCTCTCTCTCTCTCTTTATTCCCGCCTTAATACTAAACTAGGTCCTGCTTGCGTTTCCCTCTCTCTCTCTCTCTCTCTTTTTTTATTCCCCCTTAATACTAAACTAGATCCTGCAGTGCCTGCTAGATTCTATCTGTTAATGCTGTGGTACAAAGTTTTTAAAACTAAGTGGAAAAGACTATGCAGATTAGTTGATAAAATTTGCTTTTTGTATTTTTATTTTGCCTATCCCTAACCTACAATTCCTCCTTTAAACCCCGATCTTTAAGTTCCCAAAGCACAAAGCAAAATAGTGTTCACTTACCAGAGAAATGTCCTCTTCATTGAACTTCTCAGAAAGAAAGTTCAGTGGGACCTTTCCTCTTTATATAGTTTTGATTATATAGTTATGATTCCGATGAAGTCTTTGTAATATCAAGCAAATGAGCAAAATGTTACCATGCCTCTATCCTTCTCATGCTAGTTTGCTCTGTATAGCACAATTCTAACATGTTGCAGTACCTAATCCTAGGAAGGAAGAAATGGAATTTAATGCTTTAGAGTGGTGGAAAGCACATAGCAAATGAAGGGAATATTGTTTCCAAATGTGCAATGTTGCTACTAAGGCTTTTGAGGACAAGCGCTCAAAGGGGATGAAACAAACTGGCTTTCCATTTACTTGCTTTCTATACACACAAATATAATGGTTCCCCAGTTTCTTTAAGACATTCTATTTTACTTGAGTATAAATATAAAAATAGCTTGTCCCGTTCCCTATTTATTCCTTTGGAACTGGGCTGTGCAAGGGTTTTTAGGCCAAGCAAATGATTGCAGTCATTTAATTAACTTTAATTAACGTATTTATATTCCACCTAACTGGTCAGTTCAGGACAGATTACAAAAAGAAATGAATAACAACAGTATAAAAATGTATTTAACAAATAAATTACACTCTCAATAGATAAATATTATAATACTGAGCAAACAAAACAAAAAACAATAAAACTAAATCAGTACCTTCTCAGAGCAAGAACAGAATCTCACTTAGAAGAGCTGACCAAATATTTGTTGAATAATCACGTCTTCCCATTTCGACAGAACAGCATATAGGGCCTCTTTTACAAAGCCACGCTACCAATTCTCGGCGCGGGAAATGAGAGGAAGTCCATTCAATTCCTATGGGCTTCCTCTCATATGCCTCATAGTCAAGGTGAGGTCAATGTGGAAAGGCTTGTCAGAAAAATGGAACAGAGGTATTCAACAGAAACAGAATAAAGGATTGCTAATCCAGGATCGCAAAATATGCTCTCTGGTCCATAAAATCGTTCACGGAGATGCACCAGCCTACATGTCAGAACTGATAGACTTACCACCCAGGAATGCCAAAAGTTCATCCCGCACATTCCTCAACTTGCACTTCCCTAACTGCAAAGGTCTAAAATACAAACTAATGCACGCGTCAAACTTCACTTACTCGAGCACACAGTTATGGAACGCATTGCCGCATAAATTAAAAACGATCTACGAACTAACGGACTTCCGCAAACTACTGAAGACCCATCTCTTTCACATGGCATACAACAAAAATCAACCAATGTGAATATACACAACTCCTCCACATAAAATCAGAACTGTCTTGTTATAACACCACCATGTTCTATCATTATCATGTTACCCAAAATCCTGCTGTAACACTAAATGTCTATTTTCTGATATATTTCCATTACTCATGATGTATTGTAAGCCATATTGAGCCTGCAAAGAGGTGGAGAAATGTGGGATACAAATGCAATAAATAAATAAATTATATAATTATAAACAGTTGAACCCAAGGTGATGGGGGCTAGGAGGGTCCACCTCAGAGCCTCAGTAAGAGAGAAGAGGTGGGGTTGGCATGTGTGGAAATTGAGGAGTATCAGAACAGGGTATGTGTACAGGTGGGTGGATATTGAGGGTGGATGTTTTGGGGGGGACTTGATATGTAGGACAGAGGGTATGTGTGGAATGTGTAGGAAGTATTTGGGACTGTAGGGATGTTTTTGGCGTGTCAGCTCTAGGTGAGATGTCTGAGAAGGGGGAGAGATGGTTTGTGTGTGTGGGGTACAGCTGCTGTGTGATGTGTGAGAGTGTATATAGCTGTGGGACAGCAGTTGTAGATGAGGTGTCTGGGGTAGTGGTGCAGTGAGTGTATCTGAGATCCATTTATTTATTTATTTGTTGCATTTGTATCCCACATTTTCCCACCTATTTGCAGGCTCAATGTGGCTTACATTGTTCCGTAATGGCATTCGCCAGTTCCGATGTGAACAAATACAGGTGTTAGTTTGGTAGAATAAGGATCATGTATGGCAGATGTATTGGGGAGCTTAGGGAGGAAGAGGAAGTTGGGGTGTGTCCATTATGATCTTTGGTTATGTTGTGTTGCAGGTACTCAGGCTTTTATGTTGGGTCGGTGGGATATGCCTTTCTGAACAGGTTCGTTTTTAGTTCTTTCCAGAAGTTTAGGTGGTCATACGTTGTTTTTACTATTTTTGGCAGTGCGTTCCAGAATTGTGCGCTTAAATAGGGGAAGCTGGATGCATACGTTGATTTGTATTTGAGTCCTTTGCTGCTTGAGTAGTGAAGATTTAAGTATGTTCGTGCTGATCTTGTTGCGTTTCTGGTTGGCAGGTCTATGAGGTCTGTCATGTATCTCGGGGCTTCGCCGTAGATAATTTTATGAACCAGGGTGCCTGAGGGGGGGGGGGGGTGGAACCTGGGAGAGAGATATCAGGTGCATAGCAAAAGTGAGGGAGGAGGTGAATGATGAACTACTCTGAGGAGTTTCTCTGAAGCAGTGGCACTGAAGGAGCATGTGAGTACTGAGTGAGCATTTCAAAATAAAGTAGGAATCTCACAGTCTAAATTCCCCCCAAAAAGTAATTACCTAAAAATCAGGAAAATATAAATATTTCATATATAATTAACGTAATCTTTATTAATATTGCATTGATGTGTATTTATAGAAGAAGATAATTATTGTGTTTATATTGTGCAATATTAATAAAGATTACGTTAATTATATATGAAATATTTATATTTTCCTGATTTTTAGGTAATTACTGAGTGAGCATGTCAAGGATGCATGGAGGGTTTAAGGAGACACACTTCACCTTCTCCATTCTACTTTTACCCCTTCCACCCATGGGCAGATAAAACATTTATTGTGATGGATGCTGAAAGGAGTTGAACATGGCAAACACTGCCTTTATCTCCGGCAGTGTTGTCATGACATTTCCCCTCACAATTATGTCACCCCACATGAGCATCATTTACTGCTGTTACTGGGCCACGTTTCATTGTATAAGAAATGAGATCATAACTCTTATTACAAAACATATTCCCACATCAACAAGAGGGGCATAATCGCACGGGGCGCCCAAGTTTTCCTGAGGATGTCCTCGCAGGACGTCCCGGCAAAGGAGTGGGGAAACCCGTATTATCGAAACAAGATGGGCGGCCATCTTTCGTTTCGATAATACGGTCGGGGATGCCCAAATCTCAACATTTAGGTCGACCTTAGAGATGGTCGTCCTTAGAGATGGTCGTCCCCGGTTTTCGGCGATAATGGAAACCAAGGACGCCCATCTCAGAAACAACCAAATGCAAACCCTTTGGTCATGGGAGGAGCCAGCATTCATAGTGCACTGGTCCTCCTGACATGCCAGGACACCAGCCGGGCACCCTAGGGGACACTGCAGTGGACTTCATAAATTGCTCCCAGGTGCATAGCTCCCTTACCTTATGTGCTGAGCCCCCCCCCCCAAACCCCCTCAAACCCACTACCCACAACTGTACGACACTACCATAGCCCTAAGGGGTGAAGGGGAGCACCTACATGTGGGTACAGTGGGTTTCTGGTGGGTTTTGAAGGGCTCACATTTACCACCACAAGTGTAACAGGTAGGAGGGGGATGGGCCTGGGTCCGCCTGCCTGAAGTGCACTGCACCCACTAAAATTGCTCCAGGGACCTGCATACTGCTGTCATGGAGCTGGGTATGACATTTGAGGCTGGCAAAAAAGCTTTTTAATTTTTTTCTTTGAGAGTGGGAGGGGGCTGATGACCACTGGGGGAGTAAGGGGAGGTCATTCCTGATTCCCTCTGGTGGCCATGTGGTCAATTTGGGCACCTTTTTGAGGCTTGGTCAAAAGAAAAAATGGACCAAGTAAAGTCGCTCAAGTGCTCGTCAGGGACGCCCTTCTTTTTTCCATTATCGGCCAAGGATGCCTATGTGTTAAGCACACCCCAGTCCCGCCTTTGCTATGCTTCCGACACGCCCCCGGGAACTTTGGTCGTCCCCACGACGGAAAGCAGTTGAGGGCGCCCAAAATCGTCTTTCGATTATGTCGATTTGGGCGACCCTGGGAGAAGGACGCTCAACTCTTGATTTGTGTTGGGAGATGGGCGCTCTTCTCTTTCGAAAATGAGCCCACAAGTCAACTAAAAGTCAACTTCAGTCCTCACAGAGAACCTTGCTGGAACTTCTGCCTCTCTCTCTAGTTAAGTTATCATCAGGGCTTTTTTTGACGGGGTACTTGGGGGTACTGAGTACTGGCACCTTTTCTATTGTCTGCTAAAATTGACCCATGATCCCCAAGTTTTAATGAAAGAGCTCAGGCTCTACACACCAATTCTGCCTTGTCATAGATTCTATGCAGGGGGCTTGTCTATTGTGGCGTGGGCCCCTCAGTGATCACCCCACCCTGAAGGGTGGCCTGGCATTTGAGTACCAGCACCTTTTTCGCTAGAAAAAATGCACTGGTTATCATCAACTTAAAATCAGGCCTTTTGTTATTCCGGTCCTTATCTGTGGAATCAGTTGCCAGAGAAAATTAGAAAAAAAAAAAAAGTTATTTGCAGTTTCGCAAATCCTTGAAAACCTGGCTTTAGTTAAGCTCGTTTGGGCAATTGTAAATTTTGAATTTAGGTTACATATAAGTACATAAGTAATGCCATACTGGGAAAAGACCAAGGGTCCATCGAGCCCAGCATCTTGTCCACGACAGCGGCCAATCCAGGCCAAGGGCACCTGGCAAGCTTCCCAAACGTACAAACATTCTATACATGTTATTCCTGGGATTTGGGATTTTTCCAAGTCCGTTTAGTAGCGGTTTATGGACTTGTCCTTTAGGAAACCGTCTAACTCCTTTTTAAATTCTGCCAAGCTAACCACCTTCACCACGTTCTCTGGCAACAAATTCCAGAGTTTAATTACACGTTGGGTGAAGAAACCTTTTGTCCGATTTGTTTTAAATTTGCTACACTGTAGTTTCATCGCATGCCCCCTAGTCCTAGTATTTTTGGAAAGTGTGAACAGACGCTTCACATCCACCTGTTCCACTCCACTCATTATTTTATATACCTCTATCATGTCTCCCCTCAGCCATCTCTTCTCCAAGCTGTATAGCCCTAGCCTCCTTAGTCTTTCTTCATAGGGAAGTCGTCCCATCCCCGCTATCATTTTAGTCGCCCTTCGCTGCACCTTTTCCAATTCTACTATATCTTTCTTGAGATGCGGCGACCAGAATTGAACACAATACTCAAGGTGCGGTCGCACCATGGAGCGATACAGGTTATTCCTGATGTGTTATTTATTTTTTTAGTAGAGCTTGATAATGTGGTATTGAAGTAATATATTGTTATTTTGCAGGATTTTTTTCTTGACATACTGTAATTTGTCATTGTTTTGTAAAATTCTTTGGTGCCTTTTGGTGTAAATGTGGTGTATCAAATTAATAAATCAAATCAACAGATGATGTGATTAAGAATATTTCCTGCTACCTGGCATATGGAGGTTTGAAGAATGAGACTGGGAGGTGGTGCAGTAACATTGCTGGAGGTACATTGTCAGACTCCCTCCCCCCCTCTATATTTGCCACCATTATTTATTTAATTTAGATTTTGCTCACACCTTTTACAGTAGTAGCTCAAGGTGAGTTACATTCAGGTACTCTGGATATTTCCTTGTCCCTGGAGGGCTCACAATCTAAGTTTGTACCTGAGGCAATGGAGGGTTAAGTGACTTACCCAAGATCACAAGGAGCAGCAGTGGGATTTGAACCGGCCACCTCTGGATTGCAAGACCAGTGCTCGAACCACTAGGACACTCCTTCACATGGGATAGGTGCTCTACTTCTATAAATCTAATAAAAGTGAGCCAAGCATAGGACAGTAATTTAACCAGAGCTGAGATTGTGATGTCATAGTAGCTCATTCCACCAATAAGAGCCAACCTCATCAGTGATGTCACTATTTATTTATTTAGATTTTGCTCACACCTTTTTCAGTAATAGCTCAAGGTGAGTTACATTCAGGTACGCTGGATACTTCTCTGTCCCAGGAGGGCTCACAATTTAGGTTTATATCAGAGGCAATGGAGAGTTAAGTGACTTGCCCAAGATCACAAGGAGCAGCAGTAGGATTTGAACCGGCCACCTCTTGGATTGCAAGACCAGAGCTCTAACCACTAGGCCACTCCTCCATGCCACTGTTCATTAAAACTTTCTATACCACCCTAGCTGACTGGCAGATCCGGGCGGTTTATAAATCAAGGGATCCTTAAACAAAGGCGTGCTGAAAAATGGCTTGCGGTAGTGTAGGCGTGGGTTTGGGGTGTGCACCAATCCATTTTTCAGCGCAGCTGTAAAAAAGGCCTTTTTAAACATTTCTGCCCAAAATGGACGAGCGGAAAAATCAAAATTGCCGCGCATCCCATTTTGGGTCTGAGACCTTACCGCCAGCCACTGACCTAGCGGTAGAGACTCATGCGGTAACCGGTCAGTAATAACCTACATGCGTCAGGTGCCACTTGTCGCACATCCGGTACGTGCATCCGAAATTATATTTTTCAGATGCATGTATCGGATGCAAGCCAAAAATGAAATTATCGTAATAGCCACATGGTAGTTGTGCGGTAACTCCATTTTTACACGCGCTGGGCGCACGTAGACGCTTACGCATCTCAGTAAAAGGGCCCCCTAATACCTCTACCTCTCAAACGTTGTTTGAATGAGAGATGCAATCTGCCAGTACAGGGGCGTAGCCAGACTTCGGTGGGAGGGGGGTCCAGAGCCCGAGGCGAGGGGGCACATTTTAGCCCCCCCCTCCACGGTGCCACCGACCTCCCCCGCACCGCCAATGTCAACCCCCACCGCCACCACCAACAACAACAACTTTGACCCCCCCCTGCTGACGACCCTCTCGATCTTCCCCCTCCTGCCACCAGCGTTGCCTACCTTTGCTGGCGGCGGACCCCAACCCCTGCCAGCCGAGGTCCTCTCCTTCCCGCGCAAGGCTTCGTTCTGACTGTTTCTGATGTCCTGCAGAGGACCTCAGCTGGTGGGGGTTGGAGTCCCCCGCCAGCAAAGGTAGGCGACGGTAGGTTGGCAGCGGGAGGGGGGGTCGAGAGGGTTGTCAGCAGGGGGGTCCAGGGCCAAATCTACGGGGGCCCAGGCCCCCGTGGCTACGCCACTGTGCCAGTAGCAGATGGATTCCTCCATCTAGTAGTCACTGACTGTTTGCCAGTCTCACTCAATAGTGGTTACACCACTGTAAAAAAAAACCAAAAAATCAAAACCAAAAAAACAAAACAAAAACAAAAAACAGGATGAAACATAGGAAAGCAGTGTATTGTATGTGTGTGTTTGAGGAGGGTGGTGATGAGCAGTGCAGGATTAACATCCCCTTAGTGTATTAACTCACCAGATATTTTCCACTCCGATTTTTCTTGCAGCCTCACTTTTAGGTGAATTGAGTCTGACTCTACCCATGTACCTTACAGAACAGCATGCCCTCGTGAGCTACAGGGAATGAAGAGAGAGGATGGTATAAATGCTAAATGGTGAATCCTGTGAGATGTCGATGATATGAAAAAAAAAAAGCTTTCAAGATGACAGATGCTGCATTTCACCAGAAAAATACCCCCAAATAAATTAATGGTCACAGTGAATTGCTCAGTAGAGTATAGCTCTCTTTGCTTCCTTATAGAGTTAATAGAGGACTGTAATGCTGAACCCTGCAGAGAAAATGCATTTACCCTCCACATTTTTCTAAACCCCCTACTGACCAGAATTATATATTATAATAGAAAACACTATAAAAAGAAACAATATAAACTATGCACTTATGGAATGTTATAATGCCTTTGCATCGCTCCATGGTGCGACCGCACTTCGAATACTGTATGCAATTCTGGTCACTGCATCTCAACAAAAAAGATACAGCGGAATTAGAAAAGGTACAGAGAAGGGTGACGAAATGATAAAGGAGATGAGGAAAGGCTAAAGCAGCTAGGGCTCTTCAACTTGGAGAAGAAACGGCAGAGGGGAGATATGATAGAGGTCTATGAAATACTGAGTAGAGTGGAATGGGTAGACGTGAATCGCTTGTTTACTTTCCAGAAATACTAGGACTAGGGGGGTCACACAATGAAGCGACTGAGTAGTAAATTTAAAATGAATCAGAGAAAATATTTCTTCACTCAAAGTGAAATTAAACTCTGGAATTTGTTGCCAGAGAATGTGATACAAGCAGTTAGCTTACCAGGGTTTAAAAAAGGTTTGGATAATTTCCTAAAAGAAGAGTCCATAGTCCATTATTAGGATGGACTTTGGAAAATCCACAGCTTATTTCTAGGATAAGCAACATAAAATTTGTTTTACTCTTTTGGGATCTTGCCAGGTACTTGTGATTGTCCACTGTTGGAAACAGGATACTGGGCTTGATGGACCTTTGGTCTATCCCAGTATGGCAACACGTATGTTATTATGTTCTTAACACACAGAGTAATTCATCAAAAAGAATCACAACAAATACTGCACTGGCCCAGTGCAAAAGTCTATCAAGCCCCGTGGAGTGGTTAGTGCATTGGACTTTGATCCTGGGGAACTGGGTTCAATTCCCACTGCACCGCCTTGTGACTGTGGGCAAGTCACTTAACCCTCCATTGCCCCTGGTACAAAATAAGTACCTGAATATATGTAAACCGCTTTGAATGTAGTTGCAAAAAGCCTCAGAAAGCCAGTGTATCATTTCCCTTTCCCCTTTCCCTTATGACATCACAATATCAAAAGTGAGCCCCAATCAAGCCATTGTGACATCACTGATGAGGTTGGCACTTATTGGTGGAATGAGTTGAAGAGTAGCTTAGTGGTTAGTGCAGTGGGAACTGAGTTCAGTTCCCACTGCAGCTCCTTGTGACTCTGGGCAAGTCACTTAACCCTCCATTGCCCCTGGTACAAAATAAGTACCTGAATATATGTAAACCGCTTTGAATGTAGTTGCAAAAACCTCAGAAAGGCAGTATGTCGAGTCCCATTTCCCTTTCCCCTTATGACATCACAATATCAGAAGTCAGTCAAGTATCAGGCAATCAAGCCATTGTGACATCACTGATGAGGTTGTCTCTTATTGGTGGAATGAGTGGAGGAGTAGCCTAGTGGTTAGTGCAGTGGGAACTGAGTTCAGTTCCCACTGCAGCTCCTTGTGACTCTGGGCAAGTCACTTAACCCTCCATTGCCCCTGGTACAAAATAAGTACCTGAATATATGTAAACCCGCTTTGAATGTAGTTGCAAAAACCTCAGAAAGGCAGTATATCAAGTCCCATTTCCCTTTCCCTAATCCCTCATGTACAGTACTGCAAAATGAACATTTAAAAAAAGCTAGTCTTCCCCAGGAGCAGCTGTAAATCCCAACATTGATTTCCAAGGACAATGGTTTAGCTGTACCCTAGTCCTGCCCAAACACACCCAGACCATGCCATATGCATGCATTCATGATTTGGACATGTATTCTGCAACTTTCTAGAAGTGAGATTTAAATGTATCTACAGCATGGGAGGGGCATCCTAGCGGTTACTACAGTAGGCTTTGATCCTGCAATTCTGGGATTGATACCCACTGCAGCTCCTTGTGACCTTGGGCAAGTCACTTAACCCTCTATTGGCTCAGGTACAAAAACTTATGGGCAGATGATCAGAAGCAAACACAGGTATTAAAGGCCATTAGCACAGGAGTAGCGCCTGTGTTTCCCTGTGCCCCAGGATCAGAGCCGGCAAGCATGGGAAGCAATGAGCTTGCCAGCTCTGACAAGGGTCTCCTGCATTCCTCCCTTATGATTAGCGGATAGCACACCAAACAAGGGTGCTACTCCTGCTGCAAACCCTATGCCAGCTTGGAGGAATGGGCGAGACCAACAGGTTTGACAGGTCTGGGATTTTGTCCCGGACCTATCACATCTAAGCCCCCCCCCCCCCAACACTAAAAAGATCCTGGTGGTTCAGTGGGACTATTAGCCCCCACCCCCAACACTGAAGAGGGCAAGGCATTGCGATTTTGAGGAGTTGCCCACACAGGAGGGAGGGAGTGCTAGACCCTCCCTCCTCCAACTTCAAGGTAGGCCACGGGGGGGGGGGGGGGATGCCAGTGAGGGTGAGGAGGGCTAGCGGTCCCACTGAACCAGAAGGGTATCTTCAGTGTTGGGGGGTGGGAGCTAGCAGTCCCACTGGACCACCAGAGTCTTTTTAGTGTTTGTGGAGGGGGGGTGGCTTAGGTTTGACAGGATTTGTAAAACCTCTTCTGCTGTTTCACAGGTCCTTGGTTATTTTTTTTTTCTTTTTTAACAGCCCGGACCTGTCAAACAACTTCTGTGGGAGAATTGCGCCTTGGGCACGTGCCCAGGCACAATCCTCCTGCAGAACTACCCCCATGATCGAAGCTCATCGCCTGCTTAAATTTTCATGCTATTATCTTCGATCATAGGGGCGTTGTTTCCCCGCGCTGTTCTGCTGCTAATTTTAGAGCGCTGTTCGGAACAGCGCTGGGGATTTGATCATCTGCCTGTTCGACTGCGAGCCCACTAGGGACAGAGAAAGTACCTGCTTACAAAGTGTGATTGTTCTCCACCTTGAACTTGATGGTTATTTATTATTTATTTATTGCATTTGTATCCCACATTTTCCCACCTATTTGCGGGTTCACTGTGGCTTACAATACATTGTATTGATGGAAGTACAATTTGTTACAACTCGATTATGGTTACATTTTGAGGAGTAAAGTGAAAACAAAGTCTACGTATCGCAAGGGGAATAAAACAATGGAACAGAACAATGGAATAGTGGGAGAACAACGGACACTGATAGGATTACAGAACCATAGCTAGAGAACGTTTGGTTATAACATTTTTACCTGTAGATTAAGGTTTGAGTGTATTAGAATTTGGGGGGATAAGAGTATAAATGAGTATGTATTGATGCAGTATTAACAGTATGCGTGGGCTTCATGTGTTTTAATCCTTTCGATAGATTTTTTCGAAGAGATAAGTCTTCAATGATTTGCGGAAGTGCAATATTATTATTTTTTTATTTATTGCATTTGTATCCCACATTATCCCACCTCTTTGCAGGCTCAATGTGGCTTACATTTCGTCATGGATACTGGAAATAGAAGTGAATATACATTTGGTTTACAGAGGGTTTTGTGTTACATGGTGGCGAAATACATGATGGTGATAAAGCAAAAGACATTATAAGATAGTTCTGGAAGTTTTAAAGATTATACAGTTACACATGTTGATCTTTGTGATATATCTTGTCGAAGAGATAGGTTTTCAATAGTTTGCGGAAATTGGTCAATTCATAGACCGTTTTCAGGTTACGTGGCAGCGCGTTCCAGAGCTGCGTGCTCGTATAGGAAAAGGTAGATGCATGCATTGATTTGTATTTCAGAGCCTTGCACTTGGGAGGATGAAGATTAAGCAATGTGCGAGAGGATCTTATCAATTAAATTAAGTTAAATTAAAATAGACATCAAAATGCCAGTTTATATATTCTTTCTTTATTCGTTACTATTTTCTTTATTTATTATTGATTAATTATTAATTCTATCTTATTCTCAATACCAACTGCTGTTCAAGTGTTATTTCTATCTTGCTCTGAATTGCAAAATTGTACTTCTTTGCATTGTAACTTTATTACAATATTATTGTAAGCCACTTTGAGCCCACAATCAGTGGGAAAATGTAGGATACAAATGTGATAAATAAATAAATATATCTCCTTGTCTAAAGCAATCACCACAGGGGTCCATTGACTTATCTGCTCTCAATTGTCTAAATAGCTTAGTGGTCTTTTTACTAAGCTGTGGTAAAAAGGGCCCTGCGGTGGCGGAAGGGGCAATTTTCCCCACGCGCCAGGGCCCTTTATCCTGCAGCCGATAAAAAGGTCGTTAAAAAAAACAGCTATGCAGTAAGGTTGGTCTTACCGCATTGCCATGTGGCGGGGAGATAGCGGTAAGGGCTCCCGTGGTAACCCGGGCAGCGAGTACCACTGGGTTAGCACCGCAGTAAAAATGTTGAAATATTTTTCGGTGCGCCAGAAACGGCACGCACTCGAGGTGGAACTACTGCCAGAGGCCGTGTTGGGCCAGCGGTAGTTCCGGGTTACCGTGCCGCAAGCCTGTTGCTGCGCAGCAACCCTTTCGTTCAAGGGCCCCTTAATTCTTTCTTCCTCAGTGTGCATTAAAAAGGGAATACAGTGGCTGATGTGGACATAATGGGACTATAAACAGGCAAACTAAGGAAAATTGTTTGACCTCTTCGGTTTATAGCTGATCACAAATGAAAAAAAAAAGTAATATTTATAACACTATTTAGTTGAATAAAATTCAGTGTAGAGCAATTTTTTTTACCACATGACAGATCACAAACGAGTCCTTCTACTACGGTGTGCTGAAAAATGGCCTGAGGTAGTGTATACTCGTGTTTTGGGCGCTCGAAGAATTATTTTTTAGCGCATCTACAAAAAAATGCCTTTTTTGCCGAAAATGGACGTGTGGTAAAATGAAAATCGCCGTGTGTCCATTTTGGGTCTGAGAGCTTACCGCAAGCCATTGACCTAGCGGTAAGGTCTCACGCGATAACTGGACGGTAATGGTCTACGCGCATCAAATGCCACTTGACACACGTAGCTGTTGTGCATCAGAAAATACAAAACAAATTGCAGACGTGTGCCAAAATTGAAATTACCGCAAGGGCCACGCAATAACTGGGCGGTAACTCCAATTTGGCACACATTGGGCATGCGTAGGCACCTCCGCGGCTTAGTAAAAGGGCCCCAAAATGTTTATATCTGACGGCATATCATCATAACATCATTATAAATGAGTTTGAGCTAGTAGAGTGGAAAAATGCATCCCTTTGCTCTTTTGACATTTGAGCAGTTCTCATGGAACTGTAGACTCCAGAGACCTACTTGGCTCCCGTGTTCAGAGTGAATAAGAAAGCTATTTGGAGGATTTCCTTCTGACACTTCTCTTCTGCCTCCCCTCCTGTGCTGACTGACTTCCCCTTGATCTTACTTAGGAATCGATACAGGCCAAATGAAAGTCAAATCCTAGCCAAAGCAAAAAAAATTCACAGTTGCCTGATTCAACATCTTAATATTCAAGGTGATAGATATTCAAAATGAAAAGACAATCATGGAAAAGTGCATTTTTTCTAGCAAAAAAGGTGCCGGTACTCAAATGCTAGGCCATCCTTTAGGGGTGGGGTGATCACCCACCCCACAATAGCCAGGACCCTGCAACCAGTCAAAGAATCTATGGCAAGGCAGAATTTGTGTGTACTGTGTAGACCCTGAAGCTCTTTCATTAAAACTCAGGGTCCATGGGTCAATTTTAGCAGGCAATGGAAAAGGTGCTTGTACTCAGTACCCCCGAGTACCCCCTCAAAAAAAGCCCTGTGGATAATATTGTTCCAATCAATATTGAACCAGCAGTGGCTAATATAGACTCAGACAGTCAGTGTCAGGCTTTATTGGGGCAAGCAAACACAACATAGGTGACACAAAGGATTATGTAAAAAAACGTCCATTGCATATCTTGTTGAATTAAACTTCTGATGTGAACTCTCTGAGTGCACTGGATGCTTTTTTTTGCATCATCCTTTGTGTCACCTTCACTGTGTTTGCTTGCTTGCATTATCCTGTGCAGAGGTTTTTTGTTCTTCTGGGCTATATCCAGGCACCAGGAACAGCAAACAGGAAGAACCTCTACGATGACCAAACCAGACAAACAAGAGTACAGGCTGATCAAAAGACAAATCCATCTCAGGCGATGGTGCTTGTAAGACGCTTTATTTGTTGCTTGAGCAAAGGAACAGACTCAGTCCGTGTTTCGGAATCTCAAAATGCCTGCCTCAGGGGTCATAAATGATGCTCACAGAGTATACTGAACAGACATAGTTGCCAACGAGCATGCACTCAAAGGAAGAAAATAATCAAAAATACGTGCCAACAAGGGTCCACTCGCTGTTTGAATATCTGAGGCAGCAGATCGCCCAGAAGTGATGTGAGTGTGGCCAATATTCAAAGTCATATTATTCAATATTCAATGCTCATATTAGCACTCTCCTCAAGTCACTTCACTGGCTTCCTATCCGTTTCAGCATACAGTTCAAACTCTTCTTATTGACCTATAAGTGCATTCACTCTGCAGCTCCTCAGTACCTCTCCACTCTCATCTCTCAATACACTCCTCCTCGGGAACTCCGTTCACTGGGTAAATCTCTCCTATCTGCACCCTTCTCCTCCACCGCTAACTCCAGACTCCATTCCTTTAATCTTGCTGCACCATATGCCTGGAATAGACTTCCTGAGCCGGTACGTCAAGCTCCATCTCTGGCCGCCTTCAAATCTAAGCTAAAAGCCCACCTTTTTGATGCTGCTTTTAACTCCTAACCCTTATTCACTTCTTCAGAACCCTTATTTTATCACCCTCAGTTTAATATTCCCTTATCTCTTGTTTGTCCTGTTTGTCTGTCCTAATTAGATTGTAAGCTCTGTCGAGCAGGGACTCTCTCTTCATGTTCAAGTTTACAGTGCTGCGTACGTCTAGTAGCGCTATACAAATGATAAGTAGTAGTAGGACTGCTTTTTCTGAGGTCTAACTTGCCTGGTTAGCTTTGCAATCGCCGGCACTGAAAATTACTGATGCCCTTATTTATTTATTTATTTTATTTATTTCTTGCATTTGTATCCCACAATTTTCCCACCTCTTTGCAGGCTCAATGTGGCTTACAATATATCATGAATAATGGAAATACATGAAAGATAAATATTTAGTATTACAGACGATTTTGGGTGACATGATTATGATAGGACAAGATATTAGTCTAACAAGCAGATATACTAGTCTTTCTGGGTATATGTGGAGAGGTTCACATTTGTTGGTCTTCGTGGTATGCCTTGTTAAAGAGATAGTCTTTAGTAGATTGCAGAAGTTAGTGAGATCATAGCTTGTTTTTAAATTGTGCGGCAACGCATTCCAGAATTGTGTGCTCAGGTAGGAGAAGGTTGACGCATGCGTTAGTTTGTATTTTAGACCTTTGCAGTTGGGGAAGTGAAGGTTGAGGAATGTGCGGGATGATTTTTTGGCATTCCTTGGTGGTAGGTCTATCAGGTCTGACATGTAGGCTGGTGTATCTCCATGAATTATTTTGTGAACTAGGGAGCATATCTTGAACGTGATGCGTTCTTTGACTGGGAGCCAGTGTAGCTTTTCTCGTAGAGGTTGAGCACTTTCATATTTTGTTTTACCGAATATGAGTCTAGCTGCCGTGTTCTGGGCTGTTTGGAGTTTCTTGATTATTTGTTCTTTGCAGCCAGCATATAGTGCGTTGCAATAGTCTAGTTGGCTGAGTACCATTGATTGCACCAGGTTTCGGAAGACGGACCTTGGGAAGAAAGGTCTTACTCTTTTCAATTTCCACATTGAGTGGAACATTTTCTTGGTTGTGTTTTTCGTATGGTTCTCAAGTGTTAGGTGTCGGTCAATGGTGACTCCAAGGATTTTCAAGGTGTCTCAGATTGGAAGATTCAGTTTAGGTGTGTTTATGGTGGTGAATTTGTTCGTGTTGTGCTGAGAAGTGAGTATTAGGCACTGGGTTTTTTCTGCATTGAGTTTCAGCTGAAATGCATCCGCCCATGAGTGCATGATTTGTAGACTTTGGTTGATTTCATTGGAGATTTCCTTTAAATCTTGATTGAATGGGATGTAGATCGTTACGTCGTCTGCGTATATGTATGGGTTGAGATTTTGGTTTGCTAGTAGTTTGGCCAAGGGTGTCATCATTAAGTTGAATAGAGTCGGTATCCCTGTGGGACTTCACATTCAGCTATCCATGTGGCTGATGTGGTCGATTTGGATGTCACTTGGTATGATCTTGTGGTTAGGAACCCCTTGAACCATTTGAGAACGTTGCCTCCGATTCCAAAGTACTCAAGGATATGTAATAGTATTCCATGGTCAACCATGTCGAATGCGCTAGACATGTCGAATTGTAGAAGTAGTACGTTCTTGCCATTTGTGATCATTTGTTTGAAACCCAGTCTTCCAATTTTCTAAGGTCCTCCTGCTATTTCTTACAGTCTGCTTGTGATTAACTTCTTGTAAAACTTCGTGTAAAACTTCACTGGCTCCCCATCAAAGAGCAAATCAACTTCAAGGTCCATACATTAATCCATAAGATTATCCATGGTGAATCTCTGGGCTATATGTTCCAACCAGAAACATGTCTGAATCCTCGCAAAATTACCTCAACCTGCATTACCCCAATTGCAAAGGACTCAAGTACAAAACTTATTTTGGATCCAACTTCTCCTACCTGGGCAGCCAACTCTGGAATACCCTCCCCAGACCTATCCGCTCAATCTGTAACTATCTACCCTTCCGGAAAGCACTAAAGACCCATCTATTTAAACAAGCTTATCCAAATGACCCAGACTAACCTTATGAACCCATCTACCCAACACATACCCAGAAGACAACGACATTGCTCCAGATTAAATCTCCCACCTTCTTCCCTTCCACTTCACCTATCTTTACCTACTTACCTCTTTTTTACTCTATTATCTCCCACCTTCCTCCCTTCCATATTACCTATCTTTACCTACTTATCTCTTTTATTACTGTTATATTTGTTATATTATATTGTTATATTGTTCTTTCCATTACTATGTAAGCCGCATTGAGCCTGCTTTGAGTGGGAAAGCGCGGGATACAAATGTAATAAATAATAAGAATAATAATTTGGTCATGAGAGTGACTAGTACTGTTTCTGTGCTGTGGTTTGAACGAAATCCTGACTGGGAGTCGTGTAATATTGAGAATTTGTGTAGGTATTGTGTGAGTTGTTTAGTCACCATTCCTTCTGTTGTTTTGGTTATTAAAGGAATGGATGCTATTGCTCTGTAGTTGGTTATTTCACTAACACTTTTCTTTGCATCTTTGGGTATGGGTGTAAGTAGAATGTTTCCTTTCCCTTTCGGAAAGAGTCCGTTTTGTAGCATATAGTTCAAGTGATTCGTTAGGTCTGTTATAAATTGTTGAGGGGCATATGTCATAAGGTTGTTTGGGCATGTGTCAAGTTTGCAGTGGGATTTGGCAAATCTTTTGAGCGTTTGGAAGATGTTTTCCTCCGATATTGTCGCGAAGTTGGTCCAGGTTCTATCTGCTGGGTATATGCCAGGGTCTGGGTCTAGGTGGTCAAGGAGTTCGGCGTAGTCAATGATACTAACAGGTAATTTATTTCGCAATTGAACAATTTTCTCGTTGAAGTATTTTGCGAGGTTGTCTGCTTCTGGTGTGTCTTCATTATTGGTAGTGACTGGTGTGGTATCTAGTAGTTTGTTGACGAGTTGGAAGAGTTTGTGCGTGTCTTTGAAGTTTGGTCCAATTTCAGTTTTGTAGTATAGTCTTTTAGTTTGTCTTATGGTCTTATAACTCCTTGCTCCAAATCCAGAATGTTCTGGCACTGATCTGAGTGTGCCGCGATGGCCAGAGCTGGTATTCAATGGTACTGTCCAATTAACTGCTGCTGAATCTTGGCTCCAGGCCTGTTCAGTGTGGTTTAAGCATGCAGGAGCCTTTTCCTACCTCTGAAACAACAGTGAATATTGACCCGTTGATCATATTTAACATATCAGAGTAACAATACATTCTCAATGAGATAAGATCTCGTTTCCAAGCATGCTTGACAAAATAGTAGGTGAAAAAGACAGATTATATTATCTCTACATTCTTTCTCATAATAAATAACTTAATATTAGAATGTACACATGGAATATAATATATAATCTGGCACACTATACATAAAAAGCCATACCAATGTCAAGGGGGCCTGGTTTATAGAGATTTTTATAAGCCCAACAAGTCAATCTTAATTAGCTCACCGATACCCAACTATTTTATGTATTGGGAAAATTCTTTAAAAATCTCTAGGTTTGAATAAGAGACTAACAGCATGCTTTCTCCTTGCTTCTCCACCATCATTTAAACATCACATTTTTAGAAACTTGGAATGACATAAAATTTAAAGGGCCCATACTGCCAGATGATGGAGAATTAAAGTAGATCACTGGTGATCTCCAGGCTGTGCCATATCTAGGTAAGTGTAAACAATGTTTCAGCCATTGTGCAATGGGCCAGAAAGCCACAGCATGATGGCTGAAATATTGGTTTCACTTACTGAGGGGCCCTTTTCCTAAGGCGCATGGAGGGGGATAATCGAATGGGGGCGCCCATCTCTAAGGACAGCCCTGTAAAGGGACGGGGCAACCCGTATTATCGAAACAAGATGGACGTCCATCTTTCATTTCGATAATATGATCAGGGACGCCCAACTCATGAAATTTAGGTCGACCTTAGAGATGGTCATCCCCGTTTTTTGGCGACAATGGAAACCGAGGACGCCAATTTCAGAAATGACCAAATCCAAGCCATTTTGTCATGGGAGGAGCCAGCATTCGTAGTGCACTGGTCCCACTAACTGAATGGAAAAAACCCTTCCCTTACCGATTGGGAAAGGAATGGGCATGCATGAAGGAAATTGCATGCAAATATTTGCTCATGATTTCCTTCCTAAGGAGGGGAAGTGAGGGCCGTCCAAAATGAGGATGTTTCTGTGAGAAGGATGTCCATGCCTTTGCTATGCCTCCGACACCCTCTTTATTTATTTAGATTTTGGATCACAAGTAGCAGCAGTGGGATGTGAACTAGCCACCTCTGGATTGCAAGACCAGTGCTCTAACCACTAGGCCACTCCTCCATTCCACTCCCTTGAAATTTGGCCATCCCTGTGGGGGGCAGTTGAGGTGGTCCAAAATGTTTGAAAGAAGGACATCCACACCGTCGTTATGCCTCCACTGACACGCACATACCTCCCCCCCTAGGGACCTGCATACTGCCCACTCCCCACAGGGATGGCTAAATTTCAAGAGAGTGGAGTCAAGTGAAGGAGTGGCCTAGTGGTTAGAGCACTGGTCTTGCAATCCAAAGGTGGCCAGTTCAAATCCCACTGCTGCTATTTATGATCCAAAATCCAAATAAATAAACAAAGAGGGTGTCAGCAGCACAGCAAAGGCATGGATGCCCTTCTCACAGAAACATCCACATTCTGGACACTGTCCCAGGGAAGGACATCCTCAATTTCAAGAGGCATAGCAAAGGACATACTCTAAAAAAAAAAAAAAAGCTTTTGAAGCTGTTTTTTTTGGGGTGGGAGGTGGTTAGTGACCACTGGGGAAGTCAGGGGAGCTCATCCCCATTTCCCTCCGGTGGTCAGTTCAGGCACCTTTTTTATGCTTGGTCGTGAAAAAAAAATGGACCAAGTAAAGTCGGCCAAATGCTCGTCAGGGACGCCGTTCTTTTTTCCATTATCGGCCGAGGATGCCCATCTGTTAACCACGCCCCCATCCCGCCTTCTGTACACTGCCAACACACCCCCTTGAACTTTGGTCATCCCCGCGACGGAAAGCAGTTGAGGACGCCCAAAATCGGCTTTCGATTATGCCGATTTGGGCGACCTTAGGAGAAAGAGGCCCATATCCCGATTTGTGTCAGAAGATGGCAGCCCTTCTCCCTCGAAAATAAGCTAGATAGGCACCTACATGCGTCCAACACATGTCTAATTGGAACTACAGCCCGGCTACCGCGTGCCCCGGATGGTAATTCCATTTTTGACGTGCATCCAAAACCCGTGGTAGAAATTTTCTACCCTGTGGCGCTTACCCAGTGGTACACATGCTGATGATTACCGCTCGGTTAACGCATGAGACCTTACCGCTAAGTCAATGGGTGGCGGTAAGATCTGAGGCCCAAAATGGACACACGCTGGTTTTAATTTTGCCGCACGTCCATTTTTGTCCCCCCCCCTCCTTAAAATGGCCTTCTTTGCAGGCACGTTGACAAATGGAGTGCAGGCCATTTTTCAATGCGCCTTAGTAAAAGGGCCCCTTAGTCACGGCGCAACCTGGAGACCCACGAAGATCACAGCACCAGCCATGGAGGCACAAGAGAACAGAACTACTAAAAACTAACCTGTTCAAAAAGGCATACCCTAACGATCCAACTTAAATGTCTTAACTCAGCAACATAACGTAACCAAAGGTTGTACAGGACATAATTTAACTCTTCCTCGTTACGATTCCCCAATGTGTCTGTCACACATGAACTCTACTCTGCCACAACATCACTCTGTATTTGTTCATACCGATATTGGTGATCGCCTTTACGGTACTATGTCAGCCACATTGAGCCTGCAAATAGGTTGGAAAATGTGGAATTAATTAATTAATTAAAGTTGACAGTTACAATATTCAAACGAGCAATAAACCATAGAAAGATTCTCATGCTTTTTATTCTTAATTTTACCAATTGTGGATGATTCAAGCCATAAGTACTTAAAATAAAGTTAAAGAAAATAAATGTAACTCATTTCGAAGTCTTCCATGGCTCACTTTCAGGTTGTGATATACACACTTGGCTCTGCTGCTCATGTAATTGCTAGTTGAGTTATCTATTAGGCTCTGTAATGCAACTCAGGGGTAGATATTCACCAAAGAGTGTGAAAATGATGAACGACCATCACAACTTCAAGCGAACTTTAAAGACCTATCTGTTTTGCAAGCCCTACCCTACTGATTCTACTTAAATGCCTCAACTCTACAATGCATCTATACATACATTGCAATGGACATTTTTATTTCTTATTTCCTTGTCCCTTATTGTACCCATTTACCCCTACCTTACCTGACCCTTTTTCTAATTAAGTACATAAGTACATAAGTAGTGCCATACTGGGAAAGACCAAAGGTCCATCTAGCCCAGCATCCTGTCACCGACAGTAGCCAATCCAGGTCAAGGGCACCTGGCACGCTCCCCAAACGTAAAAACATTCCAGACAAGTTATACCTAAAAATGAGGAATTTTTCTAGTCCATTTAATAGCGGTCTATGGACTTGTCCTTTAGGAATCTATCTAACCCCTTTTTAAACTCCGTCAAGCTAACCGCCCGTACCACGTTCTCCGGCAATGAATTCCAGAGTCTAATTACACGTTGGGTGAAGAAAAATTTTCTCCGATTCGTTTTAAATTTACCACACTGTAGCTTCAACTCATGCCCTCTAGTCCTAGTATTTTTGGATAGCGTGAACAGTCGCTTCACATCCACCCGATCCATTCCACTCATTATTTTATACACTTCTATCATATCTCCCCTCAGCCGTCTCTTCTCCAAGCTGAAAAGCCCTAGCCTTCTCAGCCTCTCTTCATAGGAAAGTCGTCCCATCCCCACTATCATTTTCGTCGCCCTTCGCTGTACCTTTTCCAATTCTACTATATCTTTTTTGAGATACGGAGACCAGTACTGAACACAATACTCCAGGTGCGGTCGCACCATGGAGCGATACAACGGCATTATAACATCCGCACACCTGGACTCCATACCCTTCCTAATAACACCCAACATTCTATTCGCTTTCCTAGCCGCAGCAGCACACTGAGCAGAAGGTTTCAGCGTATCATCGACGACGACACCCAGATCCCTTTCTTGATCCGTAACTCCTAACGCGGAACCTTGCAAGACGTAGCTATAATTCGGGTTCCTCTTACCCACATGCATCACTTTGCACTTGTCAACATTGAACTTCATCTGCCACTTGCACGCCCATTCTCCCAGTCTCGCAAGGTCCTCCTGTAATCGTTCACATTCCTCCTGCGACTTGACGACCCTGAATAATTTTGTGTCATCGGCGAATTTAATTACCTCACTAGTTATTCCCATCTCTAGGTCATTTATAAATACATTAAAAAGCAACGGACCCAGCACAGACCCCTGCGGGACCCCACTAACTACCCTCCTCCACTGAGAATACTGGCCACGCAATCCTACTCTCTGCTTCCTATCTTTCAACCAGTTCTTAATCCATAATAATACCCTACCTCCGATTCCATGACTCTGCAATTTCTTCAGTAGTCTTTCGTGCGGCACTTTGTCAAACGCCTTCTGAAAATCCAGATATACAATATCAACCGGCTCCCCATTGTCCACATGTTTGCTTACCCCCTCAAAAAAATGCATTAGATTGGTGAGGCAAGACTTCCCTTCACTAAATCCGTGCTGACTTTGTCTCATCAGTCCATGTTTTTGTATATGCTCTGCAATTTTATTCTTAATAATAGCCTCCACCATCTTGCCCGGCACCGACGTCAGACTCACCGGTCTATAATTTCCCGGATCTCCTCTGGAACCTTTCTTAAAAATCGGAGTAACATTGGCTACCCTCCAGTCTTCCGGTATTACACTCGATTTTAGGGACAGATTGCATATTTCTAACAGTAGCTCCGCAAGTTCATTTTTTAGTTCTATTAATACTCTGGGATGAATACCATCAGGTCCCGGTGATTTACTACTCTTCAGCTTGCTGAACTGACCCATTACATCCTCCAAGGTTACAGAGAATTTGTTTAGTTTCTCCGACTCCCCCGCTTCAAATATTCTTTCCGGCACCGGTGTCCCCCCCAAATCCTCCTCGGTGAAGACCGAAGCAAAGAATTCATTTAATTTCTCCGCTACGGCTTTGTCCTCCTTGATCGCCCCTTTAACACCATTTTCGTCCAGCGGCCCAACCGACTCTTTGGCCGGTTTCCTGCTTTTAATGTATCTAAAAAAATTTTTACTATGTATTTTTGCTTCCAACGCTAATTTCTTCTCAAAGTCCTTTTTTGCCCTCCTTATCTCCGCTTTGCATTTGGCTTGGCATTCCTTATGATCTATCCTGTTACTTTCAGTTGGTTCTCTTCTCCACTTTCTGAAGGATTGTTTTTTGGCTCTAATGATTTCCTTTATCTTACTGTTTAGCCACGCCGGCTGACGTTTAGTCTTTTTTCCCTTTTTTCTAATACGTGGAATATATTTGTCCTGAACCTCCAGGATGGTGTTTTTAAACAGCATCCACGCCTGATGCAAGTTTTTTACTCTGCGAGCTGCTCCTTTCAGTCTTTTTTTCACCATTTTTCTCATTTTGTCGTAATCACCTTTTCTATAGTTAAACGCTAGCGTACTTGATTTCCTAGTTTCACTTCCTTCAATGCCAATATCAAAACCGATCATATTATGATCACTGTTATCAAGCGGCCCTCGTATCGTTACCCCCTGCACTAGATCATGAGCACCACTAAGGACTAAGTCTAGTATTTTTCCTTCTCTTGTCGGCTCCTGAACTAGCTGTTCCATGAAGCTGTCCTTGATTTCATCAAGAAATCTTATGTCCCTTGCGTGTACAGATGTTACATTAACCCAGTCTATATGCGGGTAATTGAAATCCCCCATTATTATTGTGTTGCCCAGTTTGTTTGCGTCCCTGATTTCCTTGTAGTTGTTTAATACCTACCGTACTTGGCGTTCACCATTATGGTATTTTGTAAGCCACATTGAGCGTGCTAAGAGGTGGTAAAATGCGGGATACAAATATTACAAATAAATAAATATTCAAAAGGGGTTAATCCTGCCCAGTTAAACCAGGTAGTGTTGTTGAATATCACTGCTAACTGGCCATCTACTAACCCAGTGCGTTTCAATCCAGTCCTCGGGGGAACACCGAGCCAGTCAGGTTTTCAAGGCATCGGTTGCGGGTGGCGAGGGGGTTGATGAGGGGGAGGGGCTTGCTGATGTGCCACGGTGGGGGGGTCGGGTGATGCGCGAAGGGGGGGACAAGGGGCTTTCTTTGGGTGCTGTGCCGGCTGGGGGGGGAAGGGGGGTCTCGCTGGACATGGGTGGCTGGAAGGAAGCAGGGGGAGGGGAGGGTCGCTGCACATGGGTGGCTGCAGGGGGGGCAGGGAACAGGGAGATAGGGATGGAGCTCCACACACCACATGGGTGCCTGCATGGGGGACAGGGGATACAGGACGGACACTGCAGGGCGGGCAGGGGGACACAAGGGTTGGTGGTCATCAGGGGGGACAGGTGGGTCGATGGACATGGCTGGCCACAGGGGAGGAACAGGGAAAAAGGAGAGGAGTGTCCTCAGACATGGGTGGCTGCACAGGAGAGGAGGGTCGCTGGACATGAGTAGCTGCAGGGGGGGCAGGGGGACAGAAGGGTCGCTGGACATGGCTGGCTGCAGGGGGGACAGGGGAGAGAGGAGGGACGCTGCACATGCGTGCCTTCAGGGGGACAGGAGGGATGCTGAGGGGGGGCCTGAGACCACATGGGTGGCTGCAGGGGGAGCAGGGGAGACAGAAAGGACGCAGCAGAGGGAGAGGAGGGTTGATGGGCATGGGTGGCTGCAGGAGGATGCTGGACATGGGTGGCTGCAGGGGGAACACGGGGAGAGGAGGGTCGCTGCACATGCCTGGCTGCAAGGGGGCAGGGGAGAGGGAGGGGGTGAGGGGGTTCCTCACACCACACACGCAGTCACTCATTCTCTGTCTGCCACATACACTCTCACTCACACACTCACTGTCTTTGTCCCTCTCTCTCACACAGTGTCACACAGAAACACAAACACTGTCTCTCACACACTCTCTCGCACAAACACATACACTCTGTCTCTCTCTCTCTCTCTCTCTCACATTCTCTCTCTGACACACACGCTCCATCTCTCACACACGCTCTTTCTGAAACATACACTCCAAGGAAAACCTTGCTAGCGCCCGTTTCATTTCTAACAGAAACGGGCCTTTTTTACTAGTAAATACATATTTTGTAGCACACACATTTATTTATTATTAATTTTAAAAATTTCTATTCCACCTGCAACTAAGTGGATCACAATAAAACACACACAATTAAAACTTACAGAAAAAAGGTTGTACACGCAGATTAGAAACTTACCTCGGGATGCCCGAGCGTGTCCTACGGTAAGCCCTTTTAAGCTTGGTAAGTGCGTGCTAGGACCCTCGAGTTAACTGGTCTGAATATCAGCCAGGGCCCAGTTAAATTTCAAGACATAACTCACCTTGAGCTACTACTGCAAAAAGGTGTGAGCAAAATCTAAATAAATATATAAGACAGCAGACATACCCAGGAGTCGCAGGCTGAATATTAACATTAGCATTAACAATAAATTTATATTCTGCCATATACCTTTCAATTCAATGAGAATCACGCGTTAAAGAAGACTGGACATTTCCAGGAACAACAAAATGTAACCTAGCAAAAACAGAATATCCCTAAGCTACATTTTCTATGTAACATTATTTAACACAAATTTTCTAAATAGGTAAGTTTTGATCTACTACTACTTCTTATCATTTCTATAGCACTACAGGACATACACAGCGCTGTACACTTGAACATGAAGAGACAGTCCCTGCTCGACACAGCTTACAATCTAATCAGGACAGATAAACAGGACAAATAAGAGATAAGGGAATTACTAAGGTGAAGATGATAAAATATGGGTACTGGGGGGGATCTAAGATGGCGGCCGTGTAGGAGGCATTGAAAGAAGCTCTGCTGATATCCGCTCTTGACTCCTGATTTTTTTCTCCAATTACTTATTTAACTATGCCTAAACGGAGAGGAAAACCGCAAGTTGGGCCCGCTACTCCTCTTTTACCTGGAGCAGGAACAATAGAACGCTTCTTTTCGCCAGGTACACAGACGGGACTGGGATCGCTGTCGGAGGGATTGGGGAGAGGTCTTCCGTTCCCCCAGCTTGACCAGGAGACATCGTTCAGCCCCGAGATGAGGCATCCCCCTCCTATGCCGGCTATGGCGCTGAACTCAGTTCGGGGAACCCCAGAGGCGCAGGACGCAACAGGGTTTCCTGGAACGGGTGCTGAGTCGACACCTGAGACGCCGATGAACCCCGCTGCGGAAGCAGCGGGAGCGAGTGGAGGAGATGGCGTCCCTATGGAAGAACGAGGAGCAGTGGGAGGTCAATCGGACTTAACTTCAATTACTACCTTGGAACTTCCAAGTAAGTCTTTTTTACCTGAAAAACCTCAACAAATTACGCTGGATAATATTTGGGAAGCACTTATAGGTTTGGAAGCTTCATTTACACAAATGTTTACTCAGTTTGATAAGAAATTCAGTTCTGATTCAAAAAAGATATCTGAAATGGATAAGAGACTGATATCTCTGGGCAAAGAAACGGAAGTAAATTCCTCTGCAATAAAAAATTCTCAACAAATTCTCATACATTTACTCACAGGAATATGTACACCATATGTCTCTGTGTCTTAATACTGCCCTTTAAGCTTCCCATTGTCTCTTTCCAACGTTTCAATGTTGATGTCCCATTGTTATATTCTTAATGATACTTCGATGGTTTCACATAACTTGTACAATGAAACCCATAACCAAGTTGTAACAAATGTATTTCCATTATTCTTATCTTATTGTAAGCCACACTGAGCCCGCAAAGAGGTGGGAAAATGTGGGATACAAATGCAATAAATAAATAAGCTAATTTAATTAAAGAAAATCTTCATCTTCAAAACAGAATTGAAATACTAGAAAATTACCAACGTTCCATGCCCTCAGATTGATAAACTTTCCTAAGCAGATTGCCATTCCACCATTAATAACTTTCAAACAATATTTAACTGAAGCTTTAAAAAATTCCAGAAAAATCACATCCACCAATTTCAAAGATTTTCTATGTAGAACCATTTATCACAAAGAGATGAAATGAATGTTCAAACTTTGGATTTGACTCAAGTTATTGAAGGAGAAAATCCTGCTTATAATCGAACGAGAAAAACGCCCAAGTTCCGACCTAAATCGGGAGATGGACGTTTATCTCACAAAAACGAATAAAGCGGTATAATCGAAAGCCGATTTTTGGACGTTTTCAACTGCAATCCGTCGCGGATGCGGACAAAGTTGATGGGGGCGTGTCAGAGGTGTGGCAAAGGCGGAACTGGGGCGTGGTTATCTGCCGAACAGAGATGGGCGCATTTCACCGATAATGGGAAAAAAGTATGCGTTTTTAGCTAGAATTTAGGACACTTTTCCTGGACCCTGTTTTTTCACGAATAAGGCCCCAAAAAGTGCCCTAAATGACCAGATGACCACTGGAGGGAATCGGGGATGACCTCCCCTGACTCCCCCAGTGGTCACTAACCCCCTCCCACCACAAAAAATGAAGTTTCTCAACTTTTTATTTTCACCCTCAAATGTCATACCCAGCTCCCTGACAGCAGTATGCAGGTCACTGGAGGAGTTGTTAGGGGGTGCAGTGGACTTCAGGCAGGTGGACCCAGGCCCATCCCCCCCTACCTGTTACAATTGTGCTGCTTAATGCTTATTAGTCGTCCAACCCCCACAAACCCACTGTACCCACATGTAGGTGCCCCCCTTCACCCCTTAGGGCTATAGTAATGGTGTAGACTTGTGGGCAGTGGGTTTTGAGGGGGATTTGGGGGGGCTCAACACACAAGGGACAGGTGCTATGCACCTGGGAGCTCTTTTACCTTTTTTTTTGTTTTAGTAAAAGTGCTCCCTAGGGTGCCCGGTTGGTGTCCTGGCATGTGAGGGGGACCAGTGCAGTACGACTCCTGGCCCCTCCCACGAACAAATGCCTTGGATTTATTCGTTTTTGAGCTGGGCGCTTTCATTTTCCATTATCGCTGAAAAACAAAAACGCCCAGCTCACACATTGTTGAATAAAACATGGGCGTCTATTTTTTCCCAAAATACGGTTCGGTCCGCCCCTTCACGGACCCATTCTTGGAGATAAACGCCCATGGAGATAGGCGTTTTCGTTCAATTATGCCCCTCAATGAGGGCCTGACAACTGCGACACTCAAAGTGATTTTCATACTTCAACCAGATAGAGACTGGATACTCAAACAATTTTTCTTGAATAAAAGACCAGATTTCCTAAATTGTAAGATTCGAATGTATCCGGACGTCTCAAGGACCACCCAAAAGAAAAGACAAGAATTCCTCAAACTGAGATCAAAGGTTTTGCAACTTGGAGCATTATTTTGGCTGAACTTCCCTTGCAAGTGTGTGATAAAATTGAATTCAATCAAATATGTATTTTTTGAGGCAAAACAACTGAATTCCTTTTTGGAAGCTAAGCTGAGAGACCCTCAGTCTCCATTATTAGGGATTTCAACAACTTCAACCCCATAAATAATATATATATATTACCTGGCTTGCCTATACCAACCACCAAATTAAATTTAGAAGTTGATTTCTAAATATGATTTATATGTTTTCCTTAAGTAGAGGAGTGTGGTAGCCATGTTAGTCCACTCTTAAGGTTATCAATAGAAATCAAACAAAATAAAACATGGATAAGATGATACCTTTTTTATTGGACATAACTTAATACATTTCTTGATTAGCTTTTGAAGGTTGCCCTTCTTCGTCAGATCGGAAATAAGCACATTTTTTTTCATATGAATTATTAATAGCACATTTGCTTATTTCCGATCTGACGAAGAAGGGCAACTTTCGAAAGCTAATCAAGAAATGTATTAAGTTATGTCCAATAAAAAAGGTATCATCTTATTTTCTTTTCCATATTTTATTTTGTTTGATTTCTATAGATTCTACATGGAATGTTGCTATTCCACTAGCAACATTCCATGTAGAAGTCGGCCCTTGTAGATCACCAATGTGGCCGCGCAGGCTTCTGCTTCTGTGAGTCTGACGTCCTGCACGTACGTGCAGGACGTCAGACTCACAGAAACAGAAGCCTGCGCAGCCTTCTACATGGAATGCTGCTAGTGGAATAGCAACATTCCACGTAGAATCTCCAATAGTAGCAACATTCCATGTAGAATCTCCAATAGTAGCAACAGAATCTCAATAGTAGCAACATTCCATGTAGAATCTCCAATGGTATCTATTTTACTGTCATAGTAATGCTTGAATGTTTTCACTTATATACACTGTCAGATAGCACATTTGCTTATTTCTGATCTGAGGAAGAAGGGCGACCTTCGAAAGCTAATCAAGAAATGTATGAAGTTATGTCCAATAAAAAAGGTATCATCTTATTTTCTTTTCCATGTTTTATTTTGTTTGATTTCTATAGATTCTACATGGAATGTTGCTATTCCACTAGCAACATTCCATGTAGAAGTCGGCCCTTGCAGATCACCAATGTGGCCACGCAGGCTTCTGCTTCTGTGAGTCTGACGTCCTGCACGTGCAGGACGTCAGACTCACAGAAACAGAAGCCTGCACAGCCTTCTACATGGAATGTTGCTAGTGGAATAGCAACATTCCACGTAGAATCTCCAATAGTAGCAACATTCCATGTAGAATCTCCAATAGTAGCAACATTCCATGTAGAATCTCCAATGGTATCTATTTTACTGTCATAGTAATGCTTGAATGTTTTCACTTATATACACTGTCAGCTAGCACATTTGCTTATTTCCGATCTGAGGAAGAAGGGCAACCTTCGAAAGCTAATCAAGAAATGTATTAAGTTATGTCCAATAAAAAAGGTATCATCTTATTTTCTTTTCCATGTTTTATTTAGTTTGATTTCTATTGATATGTTTTCCTTGAAATTGTGATAACCCCCCGATATTGTGGACTATAGACAAGTATTGATTTCCTATCCTATATTTTTGTTATTTCTATTTCATTTTTTTTTACTGACATTGCTATGTATAAAAAATTGGAAACTAAATTGTCTTTTTCTGTTTCAAGATGTAAGCTTGATATGTAAAAGAAAATCTACAAATAAAAAAAAATATGGGTACTGAACAAGTGAGTAAGGGTTAGGAGTTAAAAGCTGCATCAAAAATGTGGGCTTTTAGCCTAGATTTGAAGACGGCCAGATGGAGCTTGACGTACTGGCTCAGGAAGTTTATTCCAGGCATGTCTGCTTACAGAATTGGTTATAAGAGATTTCAGACATCAAGGTATCCTTAATAGCCTTCTCCAAACAAAATAATTCATATGAAAAACGAGTATCAATTAGTCTAGTTCTCATATTTTTCAGAGAAGGAAAGGTGAAAAGTTCTGAAATTCTGGTAACTCTTGTTTTGTTAGCACAAACAAGATGGTTCAATAGAAAAGTGGGGATAAGCCATATATAATTTTATACACAAAACAAGAAAACTTAAACAGAATCTTGGCTTCCACAGGGAGCCAGTGGAGCTTCACATAATAGCAAGATGCACTGACAAACTTTTTCAAAGAAAAAAATTAAGCATAATCTACATTCTGTATAGTGAGAATTTTCTTCAGTCTGTGTTCAGCGTCTAAACACTGGGGAAAAAAAACATTTATGGACAGGGCCATCTCAATGGCTTTGTGGCCAGTGCTGCTACACAGGTCACCAAGGAGATAGGGGCGCAAATTTTGCAACCCATCCATTGGCCCTTGTAGCGTCTGGGCACAGTGGATGAGGTCAGCATGTCTGCTAATTCACTTTCAACCATCTAGCACCCCCCCCCCCCCCGAATCATCCCCGAGAAACCGTAACGTTCCCTCCATGTGAAACCCTAACCCCCTTGTATTCTATCAATAATGGAGTTCTACCCCCTTTCCAACGCTCTTTCTCTTGTATCCATGTTTTTGTTTGGATCACATAACTGTAGGATTGAAGGCCGCTAAGGGGCCCTTTTGCTAAGCTGCGTACATAAATACATAAGTATTGCCATACTGGAAAAGACCAAAGGTCCATCGAGCTCAGCATCCTGTTTCCAACAGTGGCCAATCCAGGTCTTAGTACCCGGCAAGATCCCCAAAATGTACAAAACATTTTATACTGCTTATCCCAGAAATAGTGGATTTCCCCAAGTCCATTTAATAACAGTCTATAGACTTTTCCTTTAGGAAGCCGGCCAAACCTTTTTTAAACTCCGCTAAGCTAACTGCCTTTACCACATTCTCTGGCAACGAATTCCAGAGTTTAATTACACGTTGAGTGAAGAAAAAGTTTCTCCGATTCGTTTTAAATGTACTACACTGTAGCTTCATCGCATGCCCCCTAGTCCTAGTATTTTTGGAAAGAGTAAACACAAATGATTCACGTCTACCCATTCCACCCCACTCATTATTTTATAGGCCTCTATCATATCTCCCCTCAGCTGTCTTTTCTCCAAGCTGAAAAGCCCTAGCAACGCCAATTCGGAGCTACCGCCCAGCTACCGCATGGCCCGGGTGGTAATTTCATTCTTTACATGCATCCACTATGCAAGTCAGAAAATATATTTTATATTCCGGTGAACAGCACTAACCGGGTGGTAATCGGCATTGTATGCACGCTGACGATAACCGCCCGGTTAACGTGTGAGACCATATCGCTAAGGGAATGGGTGGCAGTAAGGTCTCAGGCCCAAAATGGACATGTGCCCATTTTCATTTTGCTGTACGTCCATTTTCGTCCCCCAAAAAAGAGGCTTTTTTTTATAGGCGTGCTGAAAAATGGATCAGCGTGCATCCAAAACACCCGCCTACACTAACGCAGGCCATTTTACAGTGCACCTTAGTAAAGGCACCCCCTAGATGGTTCTTCCTTATGGCAGGATAGTAAATATTGGAGGAGGAAAGGAGAAGCAGGGGTGATATGATACAGACATTCAAATATTTGAAAGGTATTAGTCCACAAACGAACCTTTTCTGGAGACGGGAAACCGGTAGAATTAGAGGACATCAAATGAGGTTGAAAGGGGGCAGACTCAGGAGTAATGTCAGGAAGAATTTTTTCATTGAGAGAGTGGTGGACACTTGGAATGCCCTCCCTCGAGAGGTGGTGGAGATGAAAACAGTAACAGAATTCAAACATGCGTGGGATAAAAATAAAGGAATCCTGTTCAGAAGGAATGGATCCTCAGAAGCTTAGCCAAGATTGAATGGCAGAGCCGGTGGTGGGAGGCGGGGTTAGAGGCGGGGCTACTGCTTGGCAGACTTCTACGGTCTGTGCCCTGAAAATAGCAAATACAAATCAAGGTCAGGTATACACATAAAGTAGCACATATGAATTTATCTTGTGGGCAGACTGGATGGACTGTACAGGTCTTTCTCTGTCATCATCTACTATGTTACGTTACACGTTACTCACGTAAGTTGGAAACTCGGAAGAGTACCCTTTTGGCAACTTTCTGGACTCCACTACAGAAGACAACCACATTTTCGAAGCAGAAACGATAACCTGAATTTTCTTCTGAGAGGAAACACAAGGGGGCTTTCATTCCCAGCCCCTTTCATCAGTGTCATAATCAGATTACTGTTATCACTCAAGAGAAGTGCAGTAACTGTAGAACAATTATTGTCAGATACTCTTTCATTAATTTTCCTCAGATCATCACTTTAATGATGGGTAGCTCAAGGAGTAAGTAAAATGATCTCAGCATCTATCTATACATCTTATCAGTTTAATTAGAGTGCTGACAGTTAAATCCTGGCAGCTGCTTGCCTGGACAATCCTGTTAGAAATAATGTGGAAGTCTGCAGGAGCAGAGGGTAAGTACATAAGTATTGCCACACTGGGAAAGACTAAAGGTCCATCAAGCCCAGCATCCTATTTCCAACAGTGGCCGATCCAGGTCACAAATACCTGGCAGAAACCCAAACAATAGCAACATTCCATGTAGAACCCCAAAGAGTAGCAAGATTCTAGAATTCTAAAGAATAACAAGATTCCATGCAGAATTTCAATGTGTATAGCAACATTCCATTTAGAACCCTAAAGAGCAGCAAGATTCCATCAGAATCCTAAGTACATAAGTGTTGCCATACTGGGACAGACCAAAGGTCCATCAAGCCCAGCATCCTGTTTCCAACAGTGGCCAATCCAGGTCACAAATACCTGGCAAGATCCCCAAAAAAGTGCCAAACATTGTATACTGCTTATCCCAGTAATGGTGGATTTTCCCCAAGTCCATTTAATAATGGTCTATGGAATTTTTCTTTAGGAAGCCGTCCAAACCTTGTTTAAACTCCGCTAAGCTAACCGCCTTTACCACATTCTCTGGTATTCACTGGTCCCACTTCCCAACTACTGGCATTCCCATTGAAGCCCACTCCAGCTTTGACTCTGACTTCTCTTTGCCATTTACAGAACCCCAAGCCTTTTACTTCTCTGCCTCTGAAGCTGCTGTCAAAACTCAGTACAGTTATGAGGTTATTTAAGTTTTGATTTAATTGGATTCCATCCTTTTTCTATGCAGAAATCTGTGTGACATGATCGTGACCTTATCATATCCATTCTGCTCACAAGAAGCACCCTACTTCTTTGACAGCTATTTTTTCATACGCTCTAATCCTAGAAAATTCACAAGATAATTACCGGTATATACTCAATGATACAAAAGATGCTTCCACTCACAATATAGATGTATCAGGGGCTCTTTTAGTAAGCGTGTCCTACGTGTGTCAATTTTGAACTATCATGCTTAAAAAATGTATAGGGTGTGGAAATATACAATCGTTAAATACTGTCAAAGTACACTAATTTCCACTGGATGAAAAAGTTTGAAATATTCAACAACAGTACCTAGATTACGACCATCTATCGGAGCTTAAACAGATCTGTACAGGTCATCATTGGCCAAAAACCTTCTATAGTGTGTGGTATTTTGGATGTCCTTCGCACAATTATATAAGTGTTGAATGCAGTGCTTAATCTCAGGATTTACTCTCGGTGTTTACACTATAACAAACTGCTCTGCATGGTAATACAGTGAATATAGAGGGTTCGAAAGAACACTTATCTTTCAAACTGCCAGCACTAAGGAAATTCCACGATTCCGACTCGTTCTTTCACTCCCCTCTCCTCAAGCCAACGATGGCCAGCGTTTCGTCTAGCTGTTTCAGGGTCTTGGTGGCGGGACTGCTTTGGAATCGGTCTTTGATTCTGTCTTGATTGTGCCTGTGCCTAGCATTTTTGAACTATCACCCGGCTACCACGTGGTCCGGGTGGTAATTTCATTTTTTTTTTACGTGCATCTGCAAAGCACGCTGGAAATGTTTCTGGCCACATGCCGCTAACCGGGTGGTAATCGGCATTGTACGCATGCTGACGATTACCGCCTGGTTAATTGGTGAGACCTTACCGCTAAGTCAATGGTTGGCAGTAAGGTTTCAGGCCCAAAATGAATGCGCACCAATTTTCATTTTGCCACACATCCATTTTCGGCCAAAAAAGGCCTTTTCTGCAGGTGCGCTGAAAAATGGACCTGCACGCACCCAATACAAGCATCTATATTTATTTATTTATTTATTTATTGCATTTGTATCCCATGTTTTCCCACCTCTTTGCAGGCTCAATGTGGCTTACAAGACATCATGAATGTATAACAAAATAGACATTTAGTATTGAGAAGGATCTTGGGTACATTATAAAGAAAAAACATGATAGTGGTATAGCAAACAGATATTATAAGACAATTCTGGGTGTATGTGGAGGAGTTCACGTTTGTTGATCTTTGTGGTATACCTTGTTAAAGAGATGGGTCTTCAGTAGTTTGCGGAAGTTAATTAGTTCATAAATTGTTTTTAAGTTCCGTGGTAGCGCGTTCCAGAATTGTGTACTCAGGTATGAAAAGGTTGACGCGTGCGTTAGTTTGTATTTTAGACCTTTACAGTTGGGGAAGTGAAGATTAAGGAATGTGCGGGATGATCTTTTAGCATTCCTGGGTGGCAAGTCTATCAGGTCCGACATGTAGGCTGGGGCATCTCCATGAATGATTTTGTGAACCAGGGAGCATATTTTGAACGTGATGCGTTCTTTAAGTGGGAGGCAGTGTAGCCTTTCTCGTAGGGGTTTAGCACTTTCATATTTTGTTTTACCGAATATGAGTCTAGCTGCAGTGTTCTGGGCTGTCTGAAGTTTCTTGATTATTTGCTCTTTGCAGCCAGCGTAGAGTGCGTTGCAGTAGACTAGATGACTGAGTACCATTGATTGTACCAGGTTACGGAAGACGGTCCTTGGGAAGAAAGGTCTTACTCTTTTTCATTTCCACATTTCGGTGCACCTTAGCTAAAGGACCCCTAAATCTTTAATTGTAGATCAAATTTGCAAGGGTAACCTATCTATCAATAGATAATCAGTGCTAAATTTTCTAAGCGTGGCTTTGTGGTACCTGTTTTCCTCTCACCCTAACAAATACTTTTCTGTATAATCAGATGTTGCTTCTATTTAAAAACTCGGTTACTTTTATCGATCCTAACAGAAAAAAACCCATTTACAAGCTTCTTATATCAAAGAACACACAAAAAAGGCGTATTTTCAAATAACGGAAGCCATATGCTGGGGTTTCATGTTTAATCAATATCAATGTTAATATCACATTTTATGACTAAGCTCATTCCCCTTCCAATTCAACAATTAACTGCTCTGTGATATAGATAACTCAATCAAAACTTCATGAAGCATTCAGCCACTCAAGTTTTCAGCTGCAGATGTCTCTTAAAGTCTTCAACGTAGCAAGTCTGCTTTTACAATAATCCTTAATTTTCAAGCGCTTCATCCACAATCATCTCTGATGTCGTTACCATCCCCCACCACAATGCAGACAATCATAACACAAGACACTTTCCTCAAATGCAGATGGTCTTACAAATTGCTTTGCATGTGAATATCTTTATTACGACTACTTATCATTTCTATAGCAGCATTAGACAGACACAGCGCTGCACGCAAACACGTAAGAGACAGTTTCTGATCGACAGAGCTTACAATCTATTCAACACAAAAAAACAGGACAATTAAGGGATTATACAATACTATACTATAGTATTTACACCTTCCCAGCTGCAAAGGTATTAAATACAAGACCTCCTATGCATCCAGTTTCTCCTTTTTGGGCAGCCAGCTTTGGAACGCTCTGCCAAGATCCATCCGAACAATCAACGACCATCTACCATTCAGAAAAATGTTGAAGACCCATCTCTTCAAGAAAACTTACCCTAATGACCCAACTTAACTTTTTAAGCCCACCTACATGATTCCTGCCCCAACGATTATTATACCTTTGACCATGTCTCACAATCTCTTTATGCTCATTCCTCAATCTCTTCCTCTCCATCCTTCCTACTCCTTACCCCTCCCAATCTCTTCTCCTTTTGCTCATCCTATCTTTGTTTACCTCTCCACGCTCAATTTACATATCCTCAAAACCCCACTACTACTATGTTTACTACAACTTGTAACATTCTCCTTCAAGACTTTGTAAATCTATTTACTAAGTAAGCCGCATTCAACCTGCTATGTGTGGGAAAGTGCGGGGTACAAACGTAATTAATAATAATAATAACTATTCTGGCAGTTGTATTCCGCTTATATCAGCTGTGGAATCAAAGCGGGCGACACAAAACTAGCTCCCTAAAGGCAATTGACTTACCCTTAAGACAAAAGCCACAATAGAGAAGTAATACAATTCCCTAGTTAAAATTATAAATAGCAGAATGGAAGAAAAAAAAACTTCAGATGCTCGGAAAACAGCTAAAAAGCTGAGGCAGACCCGAATGAACTTTACCAGGACATAAAATGTGAAAGACTGGCGATTTGTCTCCTGAGGAAGCACGCTGTGAAACGGAGGCGCTCTGTTGAGTAAACCCAGGCAAATTACCTTTAAACTCAGATAAGTGTCCTAGATTTTTTTGTGTCCCAAGCTTTGAATGAACAGAGTTGTAGAGCACTTTTTAAACTGTATCAAACTCCCCAGGATTTACACTGCATATTTCCTGCTGCCCCCCCCTCTCTGTTGGGGTGGAGCTGATTCTGAAAATTAACATCTGATACGTTTCAACAATGTACAGGACACCCTCTACCACTAAATCCTACATTCTGTCTTCTCCATAATCCCAGGTGACTGGGATTACCGTATTTTTCGGACTATAAGACGCACCGGACCATAAGACGCACCTAGGTTTTAGAGGCAGGAAATAGGAAAAAAAAAATTTTCCTTTTTCCCTCCTCTAAAACCTAGGTGCTCCGGTGCGTCTTGTCCGAGTTTTGGATCGCCCTCCCCTACTTACGTGACGCGATGTTCCCTGGTGGTCTAGTGACGTCGGGGCAGGAAAGAGCCCCCTCTTTCCTGCCCAGCGCGCTGCTCTCCGTGCTCCTGACTGCTTCCTGACGGTCTCGGCGAGATTCAAAATGGCCGCCGAGAATCTCGGAACATCGCGTCACGTAAGTAGGGGAGGGAGATCCAAAACTCGCTACCTTCGGACTATAAGACGCACCCCCCATTTTCCTCCCAAATTTTGGGGGAAAAAAGTGCGTCTTATAGTTCGAAAAATACGTGTGCAATCCAATTTAGTCCTTTAGGGGGAGATTCTATATATGGCGTCTAAAAAAATTGGAGCAGAAATCAGTGCTAAGTGTATTCTATAAGTGGTGCCTAGATATATATAGAATCTCTGAAAACCTCTCTCTTCAACAAGGCCTACCACGAGAACCCATAACCTATCTTTAATACTCTTCCACTCAACCCTTACTCCGAATGTCTTCTTTCTATAATCACTCGACTAGTCCTTTTTTGTCATCCCTTGATCTCATTGTAACTCCAACTGTATCGTTTGCCCTGTATGGCGTTGCCATAACAAGTCTCTGTAAGCCACATTGAGCCTGCAAATATCTCAGCGCCTAAATCCCAGTGCATCTATTCACACCAATGAAAACACGGTTTAAATTCTGACACATAGATTTGGGTGCACTGGGCCATACTCGATAACTATGAGGCTCATTTTCGAAAGAGAAAGATGTCCATCTTTCGACATAAATCGGAAGATGGACGTCCTTCTCACAGAAACGTCCAAATCGGTATAATCGAAAGCTGATTTTGGACGTCTTTAACTGCAGTCCGTCGCAGGGATGTCCAAATTTCAAGGGGGCGTGTCGGATGTATAGCAAAGGCGGGACTTGGGCATGCCTAACACTTGGACATCCTTCGCCCATAATCGAAAAAAGCAAGGATGCCCTTGACAAACACTTGGACGCTTTCACCCGGACATGTTTTTTTTACGACTAGGGCACAAAAAGGTGCTCGAAATGACCAGATGACCACCGGAAAGAATCAGAGATGACCTCCCCTTACTCCACCAGTGGTCACTAACCCCCTCCCACCCTCAAAAAACATGTTTAAAAATATGTCGTGCCAGCCTTTATGCCAGTCTCAGATGTCATACTCAGGTCCATGACAGCGAATGCAAGTCCCAGGAGCAGTTTTAGTGGGTACTGAGGTGCACTTCAGACAGGCGGACCCAGGCCCAGGCCCATATCCCCCCCCACCTGTTACATTTGTGGAGGAAAGAGTGAGCTCTCTAAAACCCACCACAAGCCCACTGTACCCCCATATAGATGCCCCCTTCACCTGTAAGGGCTATGGTAGTGGTGTACAGTTGTAGGTAGTGGGTTTTGGGGGGCTCAAGTTCCAGAGCTCAATTATCATTGAGTGAAAAAAATATTTCCATCTCTTTTATTTTAAAAGTATTTCCATGTAATTTCATTGAGCATCCCTTAGTCTGTGTACTTTTTAAAAGAGTAAAAAAAAAATTGATTCACTTTTACCCATTCTACACCACTCATAATTTTGTAGACCTCAATCATATCCCCATTCAGCTATCTCTTTTCCAAGCTGAACAGCCCTAACCTCCTTAGTCTTTCCTCATACGTGAGGAGTTCCATTCCTTTTATCATTTTGATTGCTCTTCTTTGAACCTTTTCTAATTCTGCTATATCTTTTTTGATACCCACCTTCCCCTCAGGGCCTCAAGTTTGGAGATTATATAAATCTTTTTGTAAAAAAAAAAGGTTTACCAGACAATTTGAGAATTCCTTTATCAGGAAAACATAAATAACCTTTTCCCAGGCTTCTCAGGCAAGCAGAAGATATATTTGATGCTATCCTAGTCTGCCCGATGAGACTGCCACTAAGTTTAAGTTTAATCCTAAGAGTAGGCCTAAGGAAAACAAGCATAGTCTCTGTGCTGTTCAATCCTCCCTGTATCTTGAGACTAATTCTGCTGCTTCTGCTTTATAGGGTTCTTCTGGAAATGCCCAGACTTGTCAGACTGGAGGCATGGCTCCCCAAAAGGAAGCGTCAGTCTAAGAAGAAGCGGGGTAACCAGAGGAAGTGGGCTGTGGAGAAAATCCGGTCTCTGGGGGCACAGCTGGCCCAACTTGAAGCAGTGCAGAATGCCTCTGCCACCACTCAGTGGCGTAGCCAAGGGTGGGCCTGGGTGGGCCCAGGCCCACCCACTTTGGGCTTAGGCCCACCCACTAGCAACACACCTATGGTGTGGCTGGCAGGTATCCCCGAGCCCCACCAGCTGAAAACTCCCAACAACTGTCCCTCCTGCATACCTTGTAAATAACAGATCTTCGCCTGCGGAGAGCAGAGACTGATACATACTGCTCGCACCAGCCCCAAAGCCTTCTCTGTGACGTATTCCCACTTATGCAGAAACAGGAAGTTGCATCAGAGGGAAGGCTGTGTGGCCAACATGCAGTGTGCATTAGTTGCTGTTTGCTGTTGGTGAAAATCTGCTATTTAAAAGGTATGCAGGGGAGGGGGATGTTTGAGAGACCATATGGCATGCAGGCGAGAGAGGGAGAGACCAAATCACTTGTGGAACAGGGCGGAGTTCTTCTGCCCACCCATCTTGGGCCCAGGCCCACCCAAAATTGGGTGTCTGTCTATGCCCCTGCCACCACTACCCAGCAGAAGCTGCCCTCTTCTCAGAAAGTGGGAGGGTAATACTAGAAACTGAAGAACAAATAATCTGGGTCCAAAGCTGCTGTGGGACCTGGTGTCATCTGTTCTGGCCTCTCAGTCCCTTTCCGAGCGCAGGACAAGGAATGACTAACCAGCCTTACTTTTTCTTCACAGGCTGTTGTATCTACTGTTCAAGTGAGTGCGCCGTCTGCTGCCAATGTGGAGACTGACGCAATTACCGCAGGTGACCAACCTACGCACTCGGAGTGGCTTCCTTTGTTGAACTCCGTCAAGGATCACAAGTACTTTCTGGGTAAACTTATGCCTATGGGCCAAAGGTATACGTTGCCTCTCTTTACCCAACAGGTGTCTCCACGTCCGGGTCTGTTTGATTCAGCTTCTGAGGTCACACTGATTACCCAGGGTCTGTTTCAAAAGCTTGAGGCTTTCCTAGGGAAGGGGAGTCAGGACATACCTCACGTTACTCCCTGTGACATATCACTTGTGGCTTATGGCAATAGGGGGAGGGAAGGCACTGGTTCAGCTAATCCAGCAAGAGCTCTTCCTGCTCCGGTAGCCTCCAGTCCAAACGTTGACCAGTCTGTGTTCAGCGCGTTGCGGTACTGCTTCAGGCAATAGGGATCCGTGTTTTAAGACCTATTTCTAGTAAATATCAGTGTATGAAAGAAAATGAGGACCTTTCAGAACATCTGAGAGAGTACAGAGAGGGGGAAAGAAATCTTCTCCAAACCTGCTATTATCGTCTTTTGCTTTCTAATTACTACATTGCATGACGTGTCCTAGAATGAAAGATATATATCCCCAGCTCTTGCTCACTACTTCCAAAAAGATAGCGCTTTGAAGTCTGAAGTAGTCTAATGCAAACAGCAGCTATTCTTTACTACTGATTTTTAAGTGTACTTGGAAGCCTAATCGTGTGACAAATAAATACTCAGGATATTGCCGTTTCTTTGTGCTGAGGGGCAGCTGAATTCTTTCAGAGGAATCACAGTAGTGGCAGAATGATAGCAGAGAGGAGTCAATGCATCAGCCGGGCTTTAAGATTTAACATGGCTAACGGTACAGCCAGCACATAAGGACACAGAAAATAATATTTTTACAGAATATATTTTGTAAGCCATATCCCTTCCTAATGAAGAAGCCAGTGCTACTGAGGATACTGGCATGACTCCCACCGTCGGGATTCACCCATTTTTTTTCTCCCTGATAGTTAATAGAGATTCTCCAACGAGATGCTAAATGGACTCAGTCCCCCGCCATCAGCAGCATAAGCAATGCAAGGCCAGAGATACACGTCATGTAGCACATTAAGAAAACATATTTAGTAACACAGGTAGTTGTGTGATAGAAGCTGTGCACAAGTAGGGCTCTTCAGCTTGGAGAAAAGGCGGCTGAGGGGAGATATGATAGAGGTCTATAAAATAATGAGTGCAGTGGAACGGGTAGATGTGAAGCGTCTGTTCACGCTTTCCAAAAATACTAGGACTAGGGGCATGCGGTGAAGCTACAACGTAGTAAATTTAAAACGAATCGGAGAAAATGTTTCTTCACTCAACGTGTAATTAAACGCTGGAATTCGTTGCCAGAGAATGTGGTAAAGGCGGTTAGCTTAGCGGAGTTTAAAAAAGGTTTGGACGGCTTCCTAAAGGAAAAGTCCATAGACTGTTATTAAATGGACTTGGGGAAAATTTACTATTTCTGGGATAAGCAGTATAAAATGTCTTGTACATTTTGGGGATCTTGCCGGGTATTTGTGACCTGGATTGGCCACTGTTGGAAACAGGATGTTGGGCTTGATGGACCTTTGCTTTTTCGCAGTATGGCAATACTTATTTATGTAGAGATGCAATTCCATTTTGAAATGTGAAAATATCAGTGGGTTCTTTTAATGTCATTTCATGTCCTTTATAAATGAAACAGAATTTTTTTTTTTTAAACTAAATTTCATTTTGTTTCTTGTTAGTGAAAAGAAACAAACCCCAAAGCCCAAAGATAAAGATAACATTTTTTAAAAGAACATGACTTAAAACAAGTATTAGCATTGCTATGATTTATCTTTTCTACGGCACAACATAACATGCAGTGTGATACACATGCAGATGAGAGATGGTCCCTGCTACATGAATGGGTAGTTGTAAGTCACTTGTTTACTGTTTCCAAAAACACGAGGACTAGGGGGCATGCATTGAAGCTATTTAGTAGTGAATTTAAAACAAATCGGAGAAAATATATCTTCACTCAATGTGCAATTAAACTCTGGAATTTGTTGCCAGAGAATGTGGTAAAAGCAGTTAGCTCAGCAGGGGTCAAAAACGGCTTGGATAATTTCCTAAAAGAAAAGTGCATAAGCCGTTATTAAGATGGAGTTGGGAAAATCCACTGCTTATTTCTAGGATAATCGTCCAAACAATCATATGGTAGCAGAGAATTATATACGAGTCAGCTTTATGTCTTAACTCTGCAGGGTGGAGTCTCATATAATTGACACGGCTGTATTTATTTCACTCTCTGGTGAATCTTAGCTCGTGTAGATGTGTATAATCATAGACTCGTCCCCCACCTGCCTCTCACTGATATCTTATCTCAAACTCTTTTCAATTAGTATAACATGACTCCTTAGAGGGGCATAATCGAACGCGAATGCCTATCTCCATGGGATGTCTATGTCCGAAAACGGGTACGTGAAGAGGCGGGACAGACCGTATTTTCGAAAAAATGGAAGTTTTTGAGCTGGGCGTTTCTTTTTTTTAGCGATAATGGAAACTAAAAATGCCCAGCTCAAAAACATCCTAATCCAAGCCATTTGGTCATGGGAGGGGCCACGATTCGAACTGGGCACCCTAGAGGTCAGTGCGGTGGACTTCAGATAAAGCTTCCACATGCATAGCTCCCTTACCACGGGTGCTGAGCACCCAACCCCCCCCCCCAAAACCCACTACCCACAAATGTACAACACTACCATAGCTCTTAGGGGTGAAGGGGGCACCTACATGTGGGTACAGTGGGTTTTGGAGACTACCCATTTACCAGCACAAGTGTTGCAGGTAGGGGGGGATGGGCCTGGGTCCACCTGCCTGAAGTGCACTGCGGTACCCACTAAAAGTGCTCCAGGGACCTGCATACACGCAGGCCTCTAGGACTTGTTGCTGCTATATAACCTTGGCACACCAGTTGACACCTGAAGACTAATCTCTCCGAAAACGTCCTTTATTGGAATAAGCACGCTTGCTCCCTCTCTCCTTCTGACCAGCTAGGGTACCCCCCAGTTTCTCCCCAGCAGCTTCTCTCTCTCTCTCTCTCTGTACCCTCCAGCATCCTCTCTCTTCTTTATTTCTCTCCCCTCTGCTCTCTCCATTTAGTCCTGCCTCCCTCTGTACACCCTTTCCCCCTTCTCCTACCCTTTCCAGCCTCTCCCTCCGGCCCTATGTTGCAGCAGCAGAGCCGGCAAAAGAAGAAAAAGAAGCATGGGGCCACTGCAGCCTTCAGGCTTGCGCTGTCAGCTCTGCCGGCCATCTGCCCCCGGAAAGGGAAACTGACATCAGCAGGGGGTGGGGGCAGAGGCTCTGACTTTAGTAGTACCTGGCAAGGATTTTGCTCGATTGGTGCAGACATGGAATACTGAGCAATTACATAGTAACATAGTAGATGACGGCAGAAAAAGACCTGCATGGTCCATCCTGTCTGCCCAACAAGATAAACTCATATGTGTATACCTTACCTTGATTTGTACCTGCCTTAATTGATACCTAGTTATATACACAGTGCTGTGCAGAGAGAATTTTAATTTAGCATCCTCACTACATCTTATTTTTCTCCCAAGCAACCATTTTACGCTGGTTATATTTCTTCCATGGAATGTGCCAGTGGCGTAGCTACGTGGGGCCACGGGGGCCTGGGCCCCCGTAGATTTGTCCCTGGACCCCCCTGACGACAACCCTCTCGACCTCCCCTCCCGCCGCCAACCCTCCCCCGCCGCCGCCAGCTACCTTTGCTGGCGGGGGACCCCAACCCCCGCCAGCCGAGGTCCCTTCTTCTGGCGCAAGGCTTCGTTCTGTTTCTGTGAGTCTGATGTCCTGCACATACAACGCACAGGACGTCAGACTCACAGAAACAGAACGAAGCCTTGCGCCGGAAGAAGAGGACCTCGGCTGGCAGGGGTTGGGGTCCCCAGCCAGCAAAGGTAGGCGACGGCGACAGCAGGGGAGGGTTGGCGGTGGGAGGGGTGTTGAGACTCTCAGCAGGGTCATTGGCAGGGTGGGGGGTCAAAGTTCTTGTTGGTGGTGGTAGCGGGGGGGGGAGGGGAGGGTCAGCGCCGCCGGGGGGGGCTAAAATTTGCCCCCTCACCTCGGGCTCTGGACCCCGCTCCCGCCGAAGTCTGGCTACGCCTCTGGAATGTGCAAAGTGTGATCATCCTGATGCCACCCTTTCTCATTCTTTATGGTTTTGCCCCACAATCAAACATTTTTGGCATAGTTTGATTCGATACTGGGAACAGCTGCTCCACAAACCCATTATACCTTCTCCCGCTGGTGTTGTGTTTGGACAGGTGGAGCGTTGTGGCCCACTTGGGTAAAAGGAGCACACATTCTTACATAAGGCTGGTGTGGTGGGTAGAAAATGTATTCTGTAACATTGGACCCTGAGCTCTCCACCTAATTTCTGGCATTGGCGGTGCGCGTTGCATAATTTATCGCTTATGGAGGCTCGGGATGCATGCATAACTTTGAAGTGAAAACAGAGATTTGGGGCCATTTGGAAACCCTGTGTGCAATCTTTATCCTCTTGAGTTCATAGTCTTCTTTTGAAGGGAAAGGGAAATGGGACTTGATATACCGCCTTTCATAGGTTTCTTCAACTACATTCAAAGCGGTTTACATATATTCAGGTACTTATTTTGTACCAGGGGCAATGGAGGGTTAAGTGACTTGCCCAGAGTCACAAGGAGCTGCAGTGGGAATTGAACTCAGTTCCCCAGGATCAAAGTCTGGTGCACTAACCACTAGGCTACTCCTCAACTCATTCCACCAATAAGAGACAACCTCATCCAGTGATGTCACAATGGCTTGATTGCCTGATACTTGGCTGACTTCTGATATTGTGATGTCATAAGGGGAAAGGGAAATGGGACTTGACATACTGCCTTTCTGAGGTTTTTGCAACTACATTCAAAGTGGTTTACATATATCAGGTACTTATTTTGTACCAGGGGCAATGGAGGGTTAAGTGACTTGTCCAGAGTCACAAGGAGCTGCAGTGGGAATTGAACTCAGTTCCCCAGGATCAAAGTCCACTGCACTAACCACTAGGCTATTATTATTTATTTATTACATTTGTACCCCACGCTTTCCCACTCAAAGCAAGTTCAATGCGGCTTACATAGTAATTGGGGATTACAAGTATTGGTGGAGAGAAATAAGTTGAGTATTATCGGAGTAATAAAAGAATAGGGAATGTAGAAATGCAGGGATGAGGGGAGTAGAAGAAGTATGAGCAAGGGTAAGTGAGCAATTGGAGGGTAGATGAGGCGGAGGGGAATGGGCAAGAGTGAAGGGAGTAGGAGAGGTGTGAGTAAGGGTAGGTGAGCATTGGGGGAGGGGTTGATGAGGCGAAAGGGGATAGAACAGGGGATATGCAGGGGAAAATGAGGCGGGAGATGTAGTCTACGTCGTTGTCATTGTCTCCTGGATATGTGATGAGTAGATGGGTTTGTGGGAATTAATCTGGATCGTTTGGGTAGGCTTGCCTGAACAGATGGGTTTTTAGTGATTTCCGAAAGGGCAGTTGGTCACTGAATGATCGGATTGGTCTGGGGAGAGCATTCCAGAGTTGGCTGCCTAAGAAGGAGAAGTTGAACCCATAATAGGTTTTGTACTTGAGTCCTTTGCAAATGGGGTAGTGTAGGTTGAGGTAAGTTCGTGAGGTTGTAGACATGTTCCTGGTGGGGAGGTCAATCAGGTCGAGCATATATCCTGGAGATTCACCATGGATAATCTTGTGGATTAGTGTGTGACTTTAAAATTGATTCGTTCTTTGATAGGAGCCAATGAAGTTTTTTTTTTTAAGAGGTGGTTGCACTTTCAAATCGTGGATTGCCAAAATGAGTCTAGCTGCTGTATTTTGGGCAGTCTGAAGATTTTCAGGATGTGGTTCTTGCAGCCTAAGAGAATACTGTTGCAGTGGGTAAGTACTGTGGATTACACCAAGTTCCAGAATGTTTTCAGGGGGAGATATGGTTTTACGCGTTCAGTATCCACATCATGTTGAACATTTTCTTTGTAGTGGATTTGCCTATTATTATAAATGGGCTTTAAGCAACTAGATTCTGTATTCAGTCCTTTGGGGGTAGGGGAACGGGAGTGTTGGGGTGTCTCTTGTATGCTCATGATTTTATGTGAGACTACTGTGGAAAGCTCTCTGTGGACTTACAATCTCTATATTTGAGGTCTAGATTCCTTGTTCATGCTCAGTTTCAAAACTGTTTCATATACTGTGAATGGCCCTGTTAGAAAGTTAAACATGGTCATGTTATAATGTTTCTCTGTCTGTTTATTGAACTTTTTAATAAAAAGATTTAACATAAATGTCACCTTTCTAAACCTTTTTAACAGCTTAATGGAAAACTAATCATTTCTACATTTCAAAGAATCTAATTTGTGCTTCTTCAAATTCCATTTGTCTATAAAGTACTTTGAGATTGCTCATTTATAGAAGATGCCGTTTCATTCATTTTTTTCATTTCTTTTATGGCATTTATAACCCACCTATCGTTATACCTCTATCTGGGTAACAATCAAAGATTCATAATGAAGCACAAAATGATATCTAAACCCAAATCTTATTTGGTAACTAATCCGTTCCAAAGGAGTAAAGGATACTCCACAATGAGTTGGACCGATTCACATCACCACTAGAATATTCACACTTGAACCAGGCAGATTTCAGTTGATTTTGAGTTCAAAATATTGAGCTTTCACTTCACATGCAGTTGTATCAACGTTTTAAACATCTTTTCTGCAAAATCCAAGCACAATTCAATATGAACTCTGTAAGGCTCAGTAATCCCCAGTGGATCCAAATGCTATTGATTTCTACAAATCATCAAATCAATGTCATCGTTCTTGCAGGGGCACCTTGGAAAGAGGAGAGGAATGGATGCTGGGAGGTTTTGAAAATCCTCGAGAAGGACCGCGATTGACTGGCAAAAGTACAAATGAGAATGGAGTAGATATAGCACCGTTCACAGAAGAGAGTGTGTATGAACAACTTCAAAATCTAAAGGTGGACAAAGCCATGGGATCCGGACGGGATCCACCCCAGGATATTGAGGGAGCTCAGAGAGGTTCTGGTGGGTCCTCTTAAAGATTTGTTTAATAAATCCTTGCAGACGGGGAGAGGTTCTTTCCGAGGGATTGGAGAACGGCGGATGTGGTCCCTCTTCACAAAAGTGGCGATAGGGAAGAAGCTGGAAACTACAGGCCGGTAAGCCTCACCTCGGTTATTGGAAAAGTAATGGAAGCGATGCTGAAGGAAAGGATAGTGAATTTCATGGAAACCAATAAGTTGCAAGATCCAAGACAACATGGTTTTACCAAAGGAAAATCGTGCCAAATGAATCTCATTGAGTTCTTTGATTGGGTGACCGGAGAACTGAACCAGGGACGAGCTATAGACGTAATCTACTTAGATTTCAGCAAAGCTTTTTCACACAGTTCCCACAGGAGGCTCTTAAATAAACTGGACAGGCTGAAGATAGGACCCGAAGTGATGAACTGGATTAGGAACTGGTTGACGGACAGACGCCAGAGGGTGGTGGTTAATGGAATTCGCTCGGATGAGGGAAAGGTGAGTAGTGGAGTGCTCAGGGATCAGTGTTGGGGCCGATTCGGTTCAATATATTTGTGAGTGATATTGCCGAAGGGTTAGAAGGTAAAGTTTGCCTATTTGCGGATGATACTAAGATCTGTAACAGAGTGGGCACCCGGGAGGGAATGGAAAACATGAAAAAGGATCTCAGGAAGCTAGCAGAATGGGTCTAAGGTTTGGCAATTAAAATTCAATGCGAAGAAATGCAAAGTGATGTACTTAGGGATTAGAAATCCACGGGAGACGTATGTGTTAGGCGGTGAGAGTCTGTTAGGTACGGACGGGGAGAGGGATCTTGGGGTGATACTATCTGAGGATCTGAAGGCGACAAAACAGTGTGACAAGGCGGTGGCCGTAACTAGAAGGTTGTTAGGCTGTGTAGAGAGAGGTGTGACCAGCAGAAGAAAAGAGGTTTTAATGCCCCTGTATAAGTTGTTGGTGAGGCCCCACCTGGAGTATTGTGTTCAGTTTTGGAGGTCGTATCTTGCTAAGGATGTAAAAAGAATTGAAGCAGTGCAAAGAAAAGCTACAAAATGGTATGGGATTTGCATTGCAAACCATAAGAGGAGAGACTTGCTGACCTGAACATGTATACATTGGAGGAAAGGAGAAACAGGGATGACATGATACAGACGTTCAAATATTCAAATGTTTGAAAGGTATTAATCCGCAAATTAACCTTTTCCAGAGATGGGAAGGCGGTAGAACTAGAGGACATGAATTGAGGTTGAAGGGGGGCAGACTCAGGACTAATGTCAGGAAGTATTTTTTCACAGAGAGGGTGGTGGATATGTGGAATGCCCTCCTGCGGGAGGTGGTGGAGATGAAAACAGTAATGGAATTCAAACATGCGTGGGATAAACACAAAGGAATCCTGTTTAGAAGGAATGGTTCCACGGAATCTTAGCGGAGATTAGGTGGCGATGCTGGTACCATTTACTATGTTACTATGTTATGTTACTATCAGGGGCATTTTCGAAAGAGAAGGACGCCCGTCTTCCGACAAATCGGGAGATGAGCATCCTTCTCTCAGGGTCGCCCAAACCGGCATAATCAAAAGCCGATTTTGGGCGCCCTCAACTGCAGTCCATCGCAGGGACGAGCAAAGTTCACGGGGGCGTGTCGGAGGCGTAGCAAAGGTGGGACTGGGGCATGCTTAAGAGGTGGGCTTCTTCGGCTGATAATGGAAAAAAGAAGGGCGTCCCTGACGAGCATTTGGTCGACTTTATTTGGTACATTTTTTTTCACGACCAAGCCTCAAAAAGATGCCCAAATTGACCAGATGACCACTGGAGGGAATTAGGGATGATCGCCCCTTACTCCCCTAGTGGTCACCAACCCCCTCCCACCCTAAAAGAAAATAAATAAATACATTTTTTGCCAGCCTCTATGCCAGACTCAAATGTCATACCCAGCTCCATGACACCAGTATGCAGGTCCCTGGAGCAATTTTAGTGGGTGCAGTGCACTTCAGACAGGTGGATCCAGACTCATCCCCCCCTCACCTGTTACACTTATGGTGGTAAATGTGAGCCCCTCAAAACCCATCCAAAACCCACTGTACCCACATGTAGGTGCCCCCTTCATCCCTTAGGGTTATGGTAGTGGTGTACAGTTGTGGGGAGTGGGTTTGGGGGGGGGGGGTTGGGGGGCTCAGCACATAAGGTAAGAGAGCTATGCACCAGGGAGCAATTTGTGTAGTCCACTGCAGTGCCCCCTAGGGTGCCCGGTTGGTGTCCTAGCATGTGAGGGGGACCAGTGCACTACAAATGCTGGTTCCTCCCACGACCAAATGCCTTGGATTTGGTCGTTTTTGAGATGGGAGTCCTCGGTTTCCATTATCACCGAAAACCGGGGATGACCATCTCTAAAGTTGACCATCTCAACATTTAGGTCGACCATCTCTAAGGTCGACCTAAACGTTGAAATTTGGGCGCCCTCGACTGTATTATCGAAATGAAAGATGGACGCCCATTTTGTTTCGATAATACGGGTTTCCCCGCCCCTTCAACGGGACGTCCTTAGAGATGGTCGTCCCCGTTCGATTATGCCCCTCCATGCTGCTATGTCTATTCCTATCACATGAGTAATTTATGAAAACAGAAAAAAAAAGTCATTCTTAGGTCATAATAAAGTGACCACTTGTACTGGATTAAGTGGGCTGCTCTACTGACTGGGAAAGAGAAAGGTGCTTCCCTCGCCCGAGTGGAATTCGTGAACGAGATGCTGCGTCCTTGCCTGAACTCATTAAGCGGTTAAACTCTTGCAGTGCACATGCTGAACAAGATTGAGGCGACAGCGAGAGGGCACCATCAAAGCTAATTTAAATGCAAGCTGCTACTCGACAATAAATTAAAGCATAGCCATGGGGAACATCTTCTCCCCTCAATCCTATTACTGCCTTCCTCTGTCTGGAAAACTGATCATTGAACATGCAATCACCTTTCCTAATATCATTTGTTATACTTAACATCATAACTACATTTCAATAAATCAGTTAGCCCTAAGTCATTGACAGCATGTGTTGTCGTAAGGTAAAAGGTCACTGGGAAGCCCTTTTTTTTCTAATATTGAATTGAACCTATTTAAGGGGTCCTCAAGGCTTTAAATAATACATGGATAAAGATTTATGTTTTTAAGCTGTGCCTGAAATATGCTTACTTTGCATATATTATTTATACCTTTTAGGTATTTCAAAATCGCTGTCGTATTCTCTGTCTCCTATAGGAGATGTAGACATTCTTAGATGGATTATGTGCGGCATCTTCGGGGACTGACAAATGTTAGGAGGAGGGAAATTGCTCTTCAAGGCTGTCTATCGGTCTTTTATGTATAATCCATTGTCTCTCACTTGCCTCAGTTACTTCAGAAACTCCACTGTTCATGCCAAGAGACAGTATATAAATAAAAGATATTATTACTGGATGAATTAAAGAAACAAAATTTGTCTGTTTTATAGAGAGAGGAAAAACTAAAATATAAGACACCAGTTAGAGTTCTTCCTCTCTCATCTGCTTTTCCGTCTGAACTCTTGTGCTCCTCTCCAAATCTATGGGGCCCTTTTTATAAAGGTGCGTAAGGGCTTACACTCATCCAGTGCTTGCCAAATTGGCCTTACCGCCCGGCTACCACGTGCCCCGGGTGGTAATTCTGAATTTAGCGCTAGCCGAGAAGATGCGGTAGAAAATATTTTCTCTTTTCTACTGCCTGGCGCTTAACCCGGCAGGTAGAAGGCAGTGTGTGCATGCCGCATGCCTACCGCCCGGGTAGAGAGTGAGACCTTACCACTAAGTCAATGGGTAGCGGCAAGGTCTCAGGCCGAAAATGGACATACGCTGTTTTTTTATTTTGCCGCATGCCCATTTTCCGACCCCTTAAAAAAAAGGCCCTTTTCCTGGACGCGATAAAAAACTGGCCTGGCGTGCACTCAAAAGACGCACTCGCACTGCCGCAGGCTACTTTTTGCCATGGCTTAGTAAAAGGGTCCTTTAAATTCAGGAGATTATTGTTTAATAACAGAGTACTATCCTGTTCACCATATATATCACTAATGTACTCCAATGATAAATGAATCATCATTAAATTATGACTAATACATGTACATGCATTGTCAACAAACATACATAGTTAGACAGAAACAAAAAAAAGGCAAAGACCTGCCACAGAAATGGCAAATCAAAAGAAAAAAAGCAGATCAAAAAAGACAAAAAAATAGAACAGGAGGGTAACAGAAGAAGTGGTTTATTACAAGTTACCACGTCGGGTAACTTGTAATAAACCACTTCTTCTGTTACCCTCCTGTTCTATTTTTTTGTCTTTTTTGATCTGCTTTTTTTCTTTTGATTTAACAAACATACATAGTTAGTCCAGAACTCACTTCCTCCAACTTCACACGCATTCATGCACTCCGATTCGTACATCATAACCACAATACTCAAACCTAAATCACAAACGTAGCTATCATTGTGCTGTAAGAACTGGATAACCAGTCTCATTTGGCTTCAAATTGTTTGTGAAAAATCTTTCCAGCTGTAGTAACCGACGAAAGCTCAGAGCGGAAACACAAAAAGTGTGACGCTCTCTATTCAGTGATGGCGGAACATAGGTAACTGCTATTCCAAAAAATGTCCGTTTTCCAAATATCCGCATGCTCAACATTTATCAAGTATCATAGTATGTTTGTAAGCTGGATGAGTTTTTCACAAACAATTGAAGCCAAATGACAATGGTTATCTAGTTCTTACAGCACAATGATAGCTACGTTTGTGATTTAGGTTTGAGTATTGTGGTTATGATGTACGAATAGGAGTGCATGAACGCGTGTGAAGTTGGAGGAAGTGAGTTCTGGACTAACTATGTATGTTTGTTTGTTGATAATGCAATGTACATGTATTAGTCATAATTAAATGATGATTTATTCATTATCATTGGAGTACATTAGTGTTAGTAAAAGGGTGTCAGGTTTCCTCCCTCAGGACTCCTCACTTCTTCTGGGGCTCTCCAGATCCTCAGGTGTCAATCCTTTTCCTGTTTGGTCCATGATTTAATCAGCAACTTCTCTTTGTCCTGAAATATATTTCCAGGCGCTACTTCTTCCCTGTTGCTCCTATTGCTTCGTAAGGTGGGTAGCCAGAAAATGTTTGTGTCTTGTAGTGTGGTCACATGATCTTTATCAGCATCATTTTCTTTGTTTCAATGTTTCTCGTGTCATTTATGGGAATGTTCATTTTATTCAAACGACACCACGTAAAGATAGGATTGAGTTTTATGAAGTCCAATTAGGCTGCTTAACTTAGAAAATTAAGGTGGTGTTTTACTAAGCCGCTGTAGCATTTTGAGTGTGCCTAATGATTAGCAAACGCTAAATGCTAGAGACACCCATAGGAATATATGGGTGTCTCTAGAGTTTAGTGTGCTAATCATTAGAGCGTGTTAAAAATATTACCGCGGCTTAATATAAGACCCCAAAGCAGGGGTGTAGCCAGACTTCGGCGGGAGGGGGTCCAGAGCCCGAGGTGAGGAGGCACATTTTAGCCCCCCCCCCCCCGGCACCGCTGATCACCCCCAGCCATTTTTGACCCCCCCCCATTCCCGCCGCCACCACCAACTTTGACCCCCCTGCCAACGACCCTCTCGACCCCCCTCCTGCTGCCAACCCTCCCACGCCTTTGCCTACCTTTGCTGGCGGGGAACCCCCACCAGCCGAGGTCCTCTTCTTCCAGCGCAAGGCTTCGTTCTGTTTCTGTGAGTCTGTTTTTACCTCCAACGCTATCTTTTTTCGAAGTCCCTCTTAGCCTTCCTTATCAGCGCTTTGCATTTGACTTGACATTCCTTATGCTGTTTCTTATTATTTTCAGTCAGTTCCTTCTTCCATTTTCTGAAGGATTTTCTTTTAGCTCTAATAGCTTCCTTGTGAGGTTTGGGGGGGCTCAGTACACAAAGGAAGGGAGCAATGGTCAGATGTGTACCTGGCTGGGAGCTTTTTATGAAGTCCACTGCATTACCCCCTATGGTTCCCGATTGCTATCCTGGCATGTCAGGGGGACCAGTCTACTACAAATGCTGACTCCTCCCATGTCCAAATGGCTTAACTTTGGACATTTTAGACTTGGATGTTTTTGTTTTCGAAAATGGCCGAAAATCAAAGATGTCCAAATCGCAGGACGACCATGGTATTTTCAAACACAAAAGATGGACGTCCATATTTTTCAAAAATTGACCTTCTCCCCGCTTCAGAATTTGGATGTCTTTGTAAAATGTCCAAATTCACACTTAGACGTTTCTTTCGAAATTGTCCCGCCATGTAATATATGTGAGCCTGAATGTATAGGTCCCTCAAAAATTTGCCTTCAGCCTAATGACTCCATCATTTGCCAAAAGTAATCAACCACACCAATGAAATCTTTTTTTTTCAAAATGTAAATTAAAATCACCTAAAATAACAGTATTGCATAAAGGCTAATTAAGATTTGTTAAAACCTCAATGAATGGAGAAAAATCAGCATGTAAAATCCCAGGTGCACAATAACATAAAAGAATAAAAATCTGTGATCATAACATCAGCAATTCAATTTCTTCCAAACCTGGTACATCCTTTTTAACAAATTTAAAATGATCTTTAATTAAGATTAAAACACCTTAACTCCTTTTCCTAACCTAGGCTGAAGAAAGGCATAAAAATGAGGGGGACATAATTAGTTCACAAACACTAAGGGACTCATTTTCAAAATAGAAAAATGTTCAAAACGTACTGGGGCATTTCAAGATGGCGGATGTTGCCTGTTAGCATGCATCCAGGCTCTCTGGATTTTTTTTTCCTTTTCTATCTTAAACTGAAGGATGCCTCATACAAAAAGGAAAGGGGTGGTAAAAAGCTTACCATCCGTGGCAGGAACCACCCAGTTAGTCCAGTGGACCCTCGCCAGGGGAGAAGGAGGTGAGGAGCCCTGCTTTGGGAGCGTCTGGAGGAGAGACGACTCCCCTGGGGCTAATAACAACTCTTTCCTCGCCAAATCTTAACCCTCCTCTGTGTCCTGCAAGCACAAGAGGTGAGGCAGAGTTTTCAGAAGTCTCCGAAGGGGGGGGGGGGGGGGGCTGAGGAATCCTCAAGGGACGGAGCCTCACCCCAGAAGCCTGCAGATGATTTACAGCAGGAGCTATTAGCTCCCACAGAGGTAACCCTAGGAAGCATTTGGATAATGTTACAGCATTTGAATAAGACAATTACAAAAGCTGCTTCGGACACTGCCTCTTTGGTGATTAAAGTTGATCTTTTGTCTGACTCTGTAGAAAACATCAAGCAAGATACTGATAGCCAGAAAATACCGTATTTTTCGGACTATAAGACGCACTTTTTCCCCCCCAAATTTGGGAGGAAAATGGGGGGTGCGTCTTATAGTCCGAAGGTAGCGAGTTCCCTCCCTCCCGCCCTCACCCCGAGTTCGGGATCGCCCTCCCCCCGGCCCTGTCACCACTTCTCCCCTACTCACGTCACGCGATGTTCCCTGGCCGCCGAGAATTGAAGTCTTGGCGGCCATTTTGAATCTCGCCGAGATCGTCAGGCAGCATACAGGAGGACGGAGAGCAGCGTGCTGGGCAGGAAAGAGGGGGCTCTTTCCTGCCCCGACGTCACTAGACCACCAGGGAACATCGCGTGACGTGAGTAGGGGAGAAGTGGTGACAGGGCCGGGGGGAGAGCGATCCCAAACTCGGACAAGACGCACCGGATCACCTAGGTTTTAGAGGAGGGAAAAAGGAAAAAAATTTTTTTCCTATTTCCCTCCTCTAAAACCTAGGTGCGTCTTATGGTCCGGTGCGTCTTATAGTCCGAAAAATACGGTACTTTTCCAACAAGAACTAAGTTCACTAAAAACTACAACTGAGTGCCTGATTAAGGATAAAGTTATTATCCATAACAAAATCGATCAGCTTGAAAACTTTAACAGGCGTCTCAATTTGCGAATATTGAATTTTCCTAAAATGGTAGAACCGAGTGCTCTTGAATTGTTTAAAAAATATTTGTCTGATATTCTCAACTACTCCTCTGACCATATTCCCCCGATAAACAAAATCTGCTATCTTCCAATACCGAAAAAAGGAGAGAGGAGGAAAAGAGAAAACCAGAGAATCAAATGCAACAAGCTTCCGGATTACAAAATTTGACTGCTTTCCTAGAGCAATCCTTAACCGAAATCCACACTCGCTGTACGTTGTTGGTTTCTTTAGTCTTCGAGCAAGACTTGAACTCAATAATGAAGTTCTATTTTTAAAATGCTTTAAAAGAATTCTTGGGCGCACAAATCTGGATTTACCTGGATGTTACAAGAGCAACTCAGGAAAAACGGAGAAAGTTTCTTGCATTAAAAGAAGATACCAAAGCACTGGGGGCCAGTTTTTTTACTGGCATACCCGTGCAAATGTATGATAAGATATGTGGGTAACAAATATGTTTTCTATGAACCGGATCAGCTGAAAAGCTTTATTGCTTTAAAGAAAATTACCAAATGACTTTCGGGACTAGTGTTGAGTAAAGTAATTGTAAAATAGCCCGTGGTTTGGGTCCAGGCCTTATTGCCTACTAGGAAAAAATGCCCGTTTCTGAGCGGAATGAAATGGGCGCTAGCAAGGGGCCCCCTCCCTCCGTCCCTCGAAGCTACTTGCCTTGTTCGCCCTCCCTCCGTCCCTCGAAGCTACTTGCCTTGTTCGCTGTGGGCTGTTTCGGCCCTCGAGTGTCAATAGCTCCGCCCTCGACGTCATGACGTTTTGACGTGAGGGCGGTGCAGACACTCCAGGGCACACCAGATATCTCGGGCGCCTCAAGTTCCGTGGAGGCTTCAGAACGTTGGGGTTGTCTTTTATATATATAGATTATGAACTAATATGATATATGTTCTCCTCAACTTTACTGACCTCCCCCTCTAAATTAGTGGTCTAAGAAAAGAGGAATATTTACTTTAGAATATTTTTTTGTTATTTCAGATAATATCTCTGTGTTTCTTGTACAAGATATATCTTGTGAATAAGGTTTGAAATATTATAAATATATAAATTTAAAAAAAAAAAAGTACTCATGAAACAGAATTCGGATGTTTTTCTTCCCAAAAGATTCAAAACAGTATTTTCAATAATGGAAACCAAGGACGCCCATCTCAGAAACGACCAAATGCAAGCCCTTTGGTCATGGGAGGAGCCAGCATTCATAGTGCACCGGTCCCCCTGACATGCCAGGACACCAACTGGGCACCCTAGGGGGCACTGCAGTGGACTTCAACAATTGCTCCCAGGTACATAGCTCCATTACCTTGTGTGCTGAGCCCCCCCAAAATCCACTACCCACAACTGTACACCACTACCATAACCCTTACTGGTGAAGGGGGCACCTAGATGTGGGTACAGTGGGTTTCTGGTGGGTTTTGGAGGGCTCACATTTACCACCACAAGTGTAACAGGTAAGGGGGGCTAGGCCTGGGTCCGCCTGCCTGAAGTGCACTGCACCCACTAAAACTGCTCCAGGGACCTGCATACTCTTGTGATGGACCTGAGTATGACATTTGAGGCTGGCATAGAGGCTGGCAAAATATATTGTTTTAGGGTTGGAGGGGGTTAGTGACCACTGGGGGAGTAAGTGGAGGTCATCCCAGATTCTCTCCAGTGGTCATCTGGTCAGTTCGGGCACCTTTTTGTGCCTTGGTCGTAAAAAAAAGAGGACCAGGTAAAGTCAGCCAAGTGCTCATCAGGGACACCCTTTTTTTTCCATTATGGGTCGAGGACTCCCATGTGTTAGGCACGACCAAGTCCCGCCTTCGCTATGCCTCCGACATGCCCCCGTGAACTTTGGTCGTCCCGCGATGGAAAGCAGTTGGGAACACCCAAAATCGGCTTTCAATTATGCCAATTTGGGCGACCCTGTGAGAAGGACGCCCATCTTCCGATTTGTGTCGAAACATGGGCGTCCTTCTGTTTCGAAAATGAGCCTGTTAGTCATTTAGGGTACCTTTTGATCACTTAGACGTGATTACAGATCTAGCCAAAAACATCTTAATTTTGACCCTAGATGTTTTCAACTTTGGTTACACTCCTGCCCCACCAAAACACATCCCAACAAGCCCCCTTGAAATTTGGATGAACTGCACAGCAAAATGTCTACAATCGGGGTGTCGAAAATTGGAACTTGGATATTTTTGAGAAACAAACGGCCTTCTGCCAGCTTATGACGTTTTTTGGACATTTCTTGTTTTGAAAATGAGCCCCTTAGAAGCACTCAGTTTAAATCTTTTTTTTTTCCTAAAGGAACTTAACAAGGTATCAGATCTCTGACTTGGATACACACATTTTGATCTGTATTTGCATTAATGTTAGCTTAGAGCAGCCCGGAAAATGGCAAGAATAGATATAGTACTGATATATTTGACAGAAGAAAGGATGTGGCCTTGAATATCTGGCCATATCTGGAATATGGACAGGAGCTGCTGCAAGAAAATGAACTTTGAAAGCGTTTCTATACTTGCAGTGATCGCCGAGATGTCACTGCGATTCCATCTCCTAGACAGCTGAGTAAGAAATCTTTGACTTCTATCTCAACTTGCTGAGAGAATGTTTTTTTGCATTGACCTTAGATGTACTATTACAGGCATCAAACTGCTTCAATGCAACTGGAATAGAAACTATTGAAGATTAAAAACAGAATCAGCTCTCAGAACAGAAGGAAAAAAGCAATCACTCCGTTCCCCATAAGATGAAAGCCTGTGACTAGATCCAATGATAGGCAAAGGCAATTAGCAAGGGAAACTTTATGTTAATGAAGCAGTGGAGCTTGTTAGGTCATCACAATTATGCATACTAATCTCTTACTTGAGGCAGTGAACATCCATTGAAGATTAATAGGTGCACAAGAATTAGACATAAAAAGCAAACCGTATTATTCATGCGACAGGATTCATGGCCTAGGTTTCCTTGCTTCCCCATGCAAAAATTACAGACTTGTTCTCAGTACTTCTATGGGATCCATCTAGTGTTTGTTTTCATTACAATTCATTCTGCCACATATATATTATTTTAATCACGAGTTATATAGAAATATAAACTTAAACAAAGAAAGTAATGGTGGATAAAGAGCGTGGAGCAGTGGTTCCCAAACCTGGTCTTGGAGACATCTTAACCTACTACTACTTATCACTTCTATAGCGCTACAAGGCATACGCAGCGCTGTACACCATACATGAAAAGACAGTCCCTGCTCAAAGAGCTCACAATCTAAATATGGAATGTTGCTAGTGGAATAGCAACATTCCATGTAGAATCTCAAATAGTGGCAAAATTCCAGAATCTCAAATAGTAACAACATTCCATGTTCTACTGCACTAACCACTAGGCTACTCCTCCACTAGCAACATTCCATCTAGAAGCCTGCCCTTGCAGATCAGCAACTCTGCCGCACAGGCTTCTGTTTCTGCGAGTCTGACGTCCTGCACGTATGTGCAGGATGTCAGACTCGCAGAAACAGAAGCCTGCGCAGCCGCGTTACTGATCTGCAAGGGCAGGCTTCTACATTACTACTACTACTATTACTTATCACTTCTATAGCGCTACAAGGCATACACAGCGCTGTACACCATACATGAAAAGACAGTCCCTGCTCAAAGAGCTCACAATCTAAATAGGACAGACAAACAGACAGAACAACTAAGAGGTAAGGGAATTAAAGAGGTGGGGATAAAAGGGTGCAGGGCAGGTGAGTAGTGGTTAGGAGTCAAAAGCAGCGTTAAAGAGGTGGGCTTTTAGCCTGAATTTGAAAACGGCCAAAGATTGGGCTAGACGTACAGGCTCGGGAAGTCTATTCCAGGCGTGAGGTGCAGCGAGATAAAAGGAACGGAGTCTGGAATTAGCAGTAGAGGAGAAGGGGACAGACGAGAGATTTATCTACAGAACAGAGTAGCCGAGGGGGGGCGTAGGGAGAGACAAGAGTGGAGAGGTACTGGGGAGCGGTAGAGTGAATGCACTTATAGGTCAGTAAGAGAAGTTTGAATTAAATGCGGAAACGGATAGGGAGCCAGTGAAGTGACTTGAGGAGAGGGCCAATGTGAGCATAGCGACTCTGGTGGAAAATGAGTCGTGCAGCAGAGTTTTGGACTGATTGAAGAGGAGAGAGATGGCTAAGTGGGAGGCCAGTGAGAAGCAGGTTGCAATAATCTAGGCGAGAGGTGATAAGAGTGTGGATAAGAGTTCTGGTAGAGTGCTCAGAGAGGAAGGGACGGATTTTGCTGATGTTATAGAGAAAGAAACGACAGGTTTTGGCAATCAGTCAGGTTTTCAGGATATCTACAATGAATATTCATGAGAGAGATTTGCATGCAGTGGAAGCAGTGCATGTAAATCTCTCTCATGAATATTCATTGTGGATACCCTGAAAACCTGACTGGTTAAGGTGTCTCCAGGACCAGGTTTGGGAACCACTGCCATGGAGTATATATGAAAACTGATCCCAGGATTTTTAGTGGTACTTCCCTGGACAGTGCTGCTGAAAATCCCAAGAGACGAACATGACAATATCCGGTTAGGGCTGAAAAGGTCTATGGGTGGTCCAGAGACAGAGTCAGGATGGACCTGGAATCCCCAGTATTCAATGGTAGTGGCCGGATAACTAACTGGGCATATGGGACTGAGTAAATGGTCATCCTGCTGTGAATATGCCCAGTTAGTTGTATGGCAATCACACTAAATATCAATGTTAACCTGACAATTTCCGGGAGCTTCGGAGTGCACAAATCCATCTGTGCTGGGCACCACCTTTAAAATCGCTGGCTCCCATAGGTTGAAAATCGGGGCAACATAAGGGACTAAATTCTTTAAATGTCACCTACAAAATTGGCGCTGAAAAATTAGCGCTTAGCTCTATTCTATATATGACGCTTAAAGTTAGGCACTGTTATAGAACGGAGCTTAGCAACGGGATCCGCGACTTAACATAGGCACTCGCACTTATACACCCTTCAACTCTAGCATTTCTATAAATCAACCCAAAGCACCAATTAGTAGTAGTAAGCAGTAGTCACCACACATAATTTTATGTGAGTAACCATTGGGATAATTTGATAAACGTCATATAACACTTTCCATTGACCTCTCCCTAGTTGGAAAGTAGCACATGGTTACACTATTAGGCCTAGTGAGTGCTCTCTGGATAAACCTATCTTGAGTAAAGAGGTGTGGTAGCTGTGTTAGTCCACTTTTAAAGGTAATCGATAGAAATAAAACATGGAAAAGAAAATAAGATGATACCTTTTTTATTGGACGTAATTTAATACATTTCTTGATTAGCTTTCGAAGGTTGCCCTTCTTCCTCAGATCGGAAATAAGTAAATGTTGGTAGATGACAGTATATATAAGTGAAACATCAAAGCATTTCAGTGACAGTCTAACAGGGTGGGGGTGGATAGGTGAGAGACGGGAAGAGTCGGGTGGATGAGGGACAGGGAGATATGCATGGAGACAGGAGGGTGACAAAGCAGTACAATTTTATGGTTTATAATAGGCTAGAAAACCCAGATCTTTGTTAAGTCCTGTCTGGTGGGTGTCAAAATATTTAATCATTCTGACTTCAAAGGTCTTACGTTCCTGTATTGTTTTAAAGTTCCCTTTCAGGATTCTTACCATGAAATCACTGGTACAGTGTTCTGGTTTTGTAAAGTGCTGCCCCACAGACGTGACATCTTTATTGGTACTGGCATTTTTCATATGGTGTCTATGTAAATTAAATCTCTTCTTTAGCATCTGACTTGTTTCCCCAATGTAGCAGCCTTCGTTGCATTTTTTACACTGAATGATATATACCACATTGGAAGATGAGCACGTGAAAGATTCCTTAATGTTGAATATTTTTCCTTTGTGAATGACTTTGGAGTCCTGTGAAATGTGTTGGCATAGTGTGCAGCTGGATATATTGCAAGGACGTGTGCCATTCTCTTCTTTTTGAGTCTGTGTTGGGAGCTTTGTCACCCTCCTGTCTCCATGCATATCTCCCTGTCCCTCATCCACCCCCATCCTGTTAGACTCTCACTGAAATAATTCTAGCAGCATAATTCTGGATCAGTTGGATTTCAAGGGACAGCCTAGCCGTTATGCCAAATCTGCTCTGACAAATGCACATCCCTAACGTCTGGATCATATGACTGCTGTATATGTACCAGATTTCATCTCTAGAGGGAAGAGCTGCTCCTGGGGCTTATTGGTAGGGTTACCATTTTTTGTCCTCATAAAAAGAGGACACTTGCCCCGTTCCTTTCACGCCCCTGCCCCGCCCCTTTCATGCACTCGCTCCGCCCCTGATGCATATTCCACTCCCCCGGTCACCCCCTCCTCCCCCCATCACCTTCCCTCCCCTGACATCTCCACTCCCCCCCGTCACCTCCCCTCCCCTTACTCTACTATCCCTGGTGGTCTAGAGATACCTCTTCGGGGCAGGAAAGAGCCCCCTCTTTCCTGCCCGGAGCGCTGCTGCCAGCTCAGCTGCCCTGCATCCTGTGAGTCCGGCTCTCGGCATTTCAAAATGGCCGCCGAGAGTTGCAGTCTCGCGAGGCTGCTTCAACTCTCGGCGGCCATTTTGAAACGCCGAGAGCCAGACTCACAGTATGCAGGGCAGCTAGCAGCAGCGCTCCGGGCAGGAAAGAGGGGGCTCTTTCCTGCCCCAAAGAAGTACTTCTAGACCACCAGGGATAGTAGAGTAAGGGGAGGGGAGTCCCGCCCCCGCCAGCCAGCCCGTTTGTCCAGAAATCCGGACAAACGGGCAGGCTGGCCAAATCCGTCCGGACGCCCGGACATGCCCTCAAAAAGAGTACATGTCCGGGTAAATCCGGACGTATGGTAACCCTACTTATTGGTATAGATGAGTTCACTAGCAACCAGCATTGAGATCAAACAAGCCTGGCGTGCATGGCTTTTGTTCCAAGTAAATGCCTGTCTCAAAAATAAAGGCAGACTCAGTATGAGTAATCTTAAAGCATTTGCACTTAGCGGTTATGGTGTCCATAATCTTCAAAACACAAAGGAGAGAAGGCAAAAAGTACTGCACTTTTCAGGTGTTAGCGATCTTAATTAAATTGCCTAAGATTCCAGTTTTGAGTGCTATATGTAAAAGTCTACAGAATGTATCAAGTTTTGCCTTTCCTGGTGCAGCTCATTTCAAGCTGAGGAAATTTTCTGGCTTTTACAACAAGTGCTCTGCCTGTGATTCTTTAAAAAAAAATAAAAAGAGAGAGAGAGAGAGACTATTTTTGGTATCTTTCTATATTATTGGTAGATTGGAGGGTTATTTTTGTAACTTTTATACAAAAGAGGATTTTTCTTTTTTTTTTTTTTTAGAAGTGTTTCTTTGTTGGAGGGACTTATATTTCTCTAGCGTTTAATCCTAGCAGTTCAAAGCATCAGAAGGCCGATAACACTGTTTGAAGTCACTGCGCTCATGAATTCAAAGAGATCGTAGGATGAGGAAGACCGCGGGCCTCTGAAAAAGCTAGGAGGAGCTGAGAAAGTAGTAAGAAAGCAAAGATGCAAATGGAAGAAAAAAATAGCCGATACAGTAAATCAGCGGGATAATTTTCTTAGGGGTCTTTTTACCAAGCCACAGTAAAAAGGGCCCTGCGTTCGCAGCGGGAGCCGTTTTTGCCACATGCTGTGGCTCTTTTCGCTGCAGCGGGCAAAAAGGCCAAAAAATGGCATGGCCATGTGGTAGGATTTCACTTGCAGCGTGGCCATGTGGGGGGTGGGGGAAGCATTTTACGCCACCCATTGAGGTGGAGTTAAGGGCTCCTGCAGTAACCTGGTGATATCTGGGTAGCGTACAGCGCCACCTGATTACCACTGAGTTAGTGCTGTGCTAGAAAATCACTAGCTATTTTCCCTAGGGCGGTAAATGGCACACACCAGGGCCTGGAACTAATGTCGGTGCCCACATTGGGCCGTTAGTTGTTCCAGATTAGCATGTGGTAAACCTGCGTTTGGCTAACCATCACTCTGTAAAATGGCCCCTTAATACTTTAGGGTCCTTTTACCAAGCTGCAGTAAAAAGGGCCCTCAGTGGGTAGAAAGGTCAAAAAAATGGCATGGCAATGCGGTGACATTTCACTTACTGTGTGGCCATACGGGAAGGGGGATAACAAAGAGGGGCATAATCGAACTGGGAGCCCACCTTTAAGGGCGCCCATATCTAAGGACAGCCTAGCAAAGGGGCGGGGCATCCTGTATTATCGAAACAAGATGGGCGTTCACCTTTCGTTTCGATAATACGGTCGGGGATGCTCAAATCTCAACATTTAGGTCGACCTAAATGTTGAGATCGCCAACCTTAGAGATGGGCGACCTCGGTTTTCGTCGATAATGAAAAACGAGGATGACAACTCAAAAACGACCAAATCCAAGCCATTTGGTCATGGGAAGAGCCAGCATTCGTAGTGCACTGGTCCCCCTCACATGTCAGGACACCAACCGGGCACCCTAGGCAGCATTGCAGTGGTCTTCAAAAATTGCTCCCAGGTGCATAGCTGTCACGTCTGTGGTCGTGACCCCTCACAGCCTCTACCTGATGTCTGGGGGTCCGCTTCTGAGCGGGCTTCTGCCTATCCTTTCTGGAGTAGTTCTGTCTTTTGGAAGATCTGTTTCGGTTTCCTATCTCTGGCAGCCGTCAGTTGGGTGGCGCAAGGGCGGCAGCCATCTTGGATGGCTCAAGAGTGGTAGCCATCTTGGATAGCTCAAGAGGTACAGCCACCTTGGATAGATCATATCATAGGAAGCCATCTTGGAATAACGAGGACAGGAAGGAAGCCCATATTTGGTCCTTAGAGATCTCCTGTGGGAACAGCCTCCATAGTTACTTAGATTTGCTGCAGCTGTGTCTCAGGTGTGGATGGGCTTTATTAATCACCTAGAGACTGCAGTCCTTTGCCTTTGCATTGCGTCTTAGGCCCTGGTATGTGGGTGCTGGTGCACTTCTGCCTGAGAGACTTTGTCTGGACCTGATTCTGTTTTTGCTGGTTTCCTGCCTTTTGAACCTTTGCCTGCACCTGGACTTTGTTTTTGCTTGCAGCCTGCCTTTTGAACCTTTGCCTGGACCTGGACTTTGTTTTGCTTGTCGCCTGCCTTTTGAACCTTTGCCTGGACCTGTCTTCTGCTTGCTGGCTGACCGCCAGAGACCTAGCCTGGATTTGCCGGTACGTCTGTTCTGCCTTGCTTCTGGTGTGGGGTGGTTTTGCCTGCCATTGCTGCTCCTTGGCAGTGGCCCAAGGGCTCACAAACCCAGTTCCTGTTTAGTGAACGTGACAATAGCTCCCTTACCTTGTGTGCTCAGCCCCCCAAAACACACTCCCCACAACTGTACACCACTACCATAGCCCTTAGGGATGAAGGGGGGCATCTAGTTATGGGTACAGTGGGTTTGTGGTGGGTTTTGGAGGGCTCACATTTACCACCACAATTGTAACAGGTAGTGGGGGATGGGCATGGGTCTGCCTACCTGAAGTACACTGCACCCACTACAACAGCTCCAGGTACCTGTATACTGCTGCGATGGACCTGAGGATAGCATTTGAGGATGGCAAAAAAAAAAATTTTAAGTTGTTTTTTTGAGGGTAGGAGGGGGTTAGTGACCACTGGGGGAGTCAGGGGAGGTGATCCCCTATTTTTGAGGCTTGGTCGTGAAAACAAATGGACCAAGTAAAGTCGGCCAAATGTTTGTAGGGATGCCCTTCTTTTTTCCATTATCGGCCAAGGACGCCCATCTCTTAACTATGCCCCCGTCCCACCTTCGGTACACTGCCGACATGCCCGCGGGACCTTTGGTCGTCCACGCGATGGAAAGCAGTTAAGGATGCCCAAAATCGGCTTTTGATTATGCCGATTTGGTCGACCTTGGGAGAAGGACTCCCATTTCCCGATTTTGTTGGAAGATGGACGTCCTTCTCTTTCGAAAATAAGCAGGTTAATGACACCCATTGATGTGGCGCTAACGGCTCCTGTGTTTACGCGATGGTAACTGGATAGCATGCAGTACTGCCGGATTACTGCCAGATTCATGCCACGCTAGAAAATAGTTAGCTATTTTCCCTAGTGTGGCAAATAGCATGCATCGGGGCTGCATCTACCACTGGCACCTGCGTTGGGCTGGCTGTAGTTACAAATTTGCGTGCAGTACACTACGTGCGCCAGAAAATATATACCACACAGTTAATTCGAGAGACCTTACCACTAAGTCAATGGTAAGGCCTCAGACCCAAAATGGACGCGCAACAATTTTTATTTTGCCGCACGTCCATTTTCGGCCAAAACGTTTAAAAGGCATTTTTTGCAGGCGCGTTGAAAAATGGATCTGCACGCGCTCAAAACCAGTGCCTACACTACCACTAAGGCCATTTTTCAGCGCACCTTAGTAAAAGGACCCCTATGCTGCTTGCCGCCAGCTGAATATCATGGGGTGAGGGCAAGTGTCCCACTGGTTGTTTTCCTTCCACCAGGTCTCTGAGATGCCTGTGATCTCTCTCTTCATTTAGTGCTATATATTCTTAACTCTCCCATCTTATATTTTTTTAAGTTTCTAGCATTTGTACAATAAACAGATAATACAGATTTAAATGGATACTTAAGAAAAGACAATGCTCTTAATTGGAACGTTTGAGGCCTAAGAAGTAAAAATTCTCTTGACTTTTTTTGAGTTTCGATAGTTAAATCTGGAAACATCCTGATCTTGCAGTTCAAAACTCTCTCTTCTCTCTGTCTCATGAGTCTCTGTTAGTCCTTAAAGCCAACAACCATTGAAGCTAGTCACCATCTCAGAATCTGAAGTTTACAACACAGCATATATATTCAAAGTATCCACTGAGAAGGTTTTCCCAAGAGCTGCCTCTGATCTCTTCACAACACTAGGTAAAACAATAAGTTTTCAGTATAGGAAGAGCAGCCTCAGCAGGAACTTCCAAATACTTCCAACATATATCTTCTAATAAGTTCCTTTGGGTAATCTCAAAGCAAGCCGAGGAACACTTACCAAACCCAAATTACAAGCTCTAGATTCATTTCCCAAGGCTTCCATCTTCGTACAAAGAGCTAAATTGTCTTTAATCAATGCAGAATTTAAGTTTGGAATAGAACTAATCCTTGAGTCGCAACTATGCACACATTGCTATAATTCAATTTTTTTTAATTATAGGTTTTCACCTTATCCTTATATGCAGAGATTCTCAGAGTCAGCCCATCATCTAACGGAACCCAAACTTGGCCCAATTCAACAACTGGGAATCTACTAGGAACTCAGCTTTTTTCTTTCTAGCTCCCTCTCATTGGAATTGTCTTCCTAAAATGATTAGATTGGAAGAGTCCTATGTCCAGTTTCATAAACTTTTGAAAACATATTTGATTCAGAATACTTTCGATAATAATCTGGGATAAAAAAGGGGACAAATAGGCAGAATTAAATACGCAGTAAAAATAATATGTTTGCTTATATAGTAGGTTATGAATGGTTGTCTAACGTCTATTGGTATTAGTATCTTTTAGAATGGTTGTTTTAGTTTTTGCTGTGCTTTTTCTATCAAATCAATGGATTTCTTATATGTTTTTAAAATTGACATTTTATTTTAAGATGTAAACCGTTCTGTTTTGTGAATGCAATTAGAAACGGTATAGTAAATAAATAAACAATAAACGATAATCACTTGCCATATTGCTTTTAAAGTAATTTGTTGAGATTGGCAAACTGAGGCAACACAGGTTGACCTGACGTTCCTCCTTGGGGGTCCAAATTATCTGAAATGTCTCCCTCCATAAACCTGAAAGAAAGTGGCAAACTACTTTCCAGCAGTTTCCAACAATAGGTATATTTCCCCTCTCACAGAATATCCTGCCCCATACCCAACTCCTCGGTCCCACTAAACACCAGCTCCATCAATATGCATCTGTACAGGTTCAGTACTATTAGATGACTTTCACTGCAGGGGGAGTCCATACTTCAGAGCTAAGCATTGTTTCAAGACCAATGTCCAATTACTATCACTGGTCCAGACTGGATTGCGCCAAATGTAAATTATCATATTAGATCCCATGATGTATCTGATTGTAGCACTAAGATGGTGGTATATGTCATTATATGCCCATGTAATAAAGTGTATGTGGGTCGGAGTATGACAGCGATACATACCCGTCTTACAGAGCATAAATCTAGGATAATGACAAATAAAATGGAAGCTCCATTAGTCCAACATTGGACGGAACATCAACATAAAATATCAGAAATGCAGTGGTGGATAATTGACCAGGTGAAAGAGAGGTGGGAGGGTGGGGATTTAGAAAAAGCATTAAACTACAGGGAGCAGTATTGGATTTTTAATTTGAAGTCTATTGAGCCATCCGGTCTTAATCGTGAAATTGACTGGATGACGCTACTTTGAATTTACTAATGAGAGTTATACACTTTTTTACCATTTACATCTTTTATTCTAGTCAGCTGATTCAGCCGTGTAGCTTAATTGACGCTGGATATGACGTCACTTTTTTCAAATCTTTATATACATGCCTTTTGAAACGCTTGGCGGCCATGTTGGAACCGCTATTTGAAACCTAGGTTAGAATAGTTCTAATTCTACTGTTCTTTTGAGGTGTTAATATGATATGTTGAACTATACTCTGTATTTTGTTTGGATCTATTCCTATAGAAGACTACCTTGAAACAGCACTATGCGAAACATGGATCTATGTTGGTGACATTGGGTCTCCGCCACATATTTGTGTAGACTGCTGAAAAGCTAAGTACTATACTAATATCTAAAGACGAAATTGAAAAGTCTAAGAGAAATGAGATAAATAGTCATGACTATGAAAACTTAACTAAAATATTTAAAAAACTGAAAAAATACGGGACATATGAGGATCATGCTACCGCCTCTTTTTTCAAAATGCTTGGCTCATAAATAGCCACTTCAGAGGTAGGTAGTTGAATCTGATGTCTCTATAACAAACGCCTTTGTTGATTATCAATGAAGTCATAATTGAACTTGTATTTTATTTATTTTATTTATTTATTGCATTTGTACCCCACATTTTTCCACCTTTTTGCAGGCTCAATGTGGCTTACAGAGTGTTATTATGATATAGTCATTACATGATCTTAAATACAGTCGATAATAAGCTGAAGGTAGATGAGGATTTAGATGGAAAGGTGTTAGGTAAGGTCGTGTGAGAGGTGTTTTTTTGAAGCACTTGAGTGGTTTGAGGCATGATTTGTTTCATTGTATTGTATTATATTGAATCTGAGTATACTGTGTATTCATAGGAATGCACTGGCATCTTTAGCGTTTAGCGCACGTCTATTTTTAACGTGCGCTAAAAAAGCCAGCACACCGTAGTAAAAGACCCCATTGTTTGGAACATTTTGCTTCCCGATTAATATACCTTGTGGTGGTAAAGCTATATAGTTCATGAAAATAGATAAGGGGTGAGTTATCCATATCTGTCCTGTACCCCGTCCTGTAAACTACATTGGCTCCCAATCAAAGAACGCATTGCTTTCAAAATCTGCACTCTGGTGCACAAAGAGGGGCATAATCGAACGAAAACGTCTATCTCCATGGGCGTTTATCTCCGAGAACGGGTCCGTGAAGGGGCGGACCGAACCGTATTTTCGAAAAAAATAGACGTCCATGTTTTATTCGACAATTTGTGAACTGGGCATTTTTGCTTTTCAGCGATAATGGAAAATGAAAGCGCCCGGCTCAAAAACGAATAAATGCAAGGCACTTGTTCGTGGGAGGGGCCAGGATTCGTAGTGCACTGGTCCCCCTCACATGCCAGGACACCAACCGGGCACCCTAGGGGGCACTTTTACAAAAACAAAAAAAAAGGTAAAAGAGCTCCCAGGTGCATAGCACCCTTCCCTTGTGTGTTGAGCCCCCCAAATCCCCCTCAAAACCCACTGCCCACAAGTCTACACCATTACTATAGCTCTAAGGGGTGAAGGGGGGCACCTACATGTGGGTACAGTGGGTTTGGAGGGGTTGGACGACTAAGCATTAAGCAGCACAATTGTAACAGGTGGGGGGGGATGGGCCTGGGTCCACCTGCCTGAAGTCCACTGCACCCCCTAACAACTGCTCCAGGGACCTGCATACTGCTGCCAGGGAGGTGGGTATGACATTTGAGGGTGAAAATAAAAAGTTGTGAAACATCATTTTTGTGGTGGGAGGGGGTTAGTGACCACTGGGGGAGTCAAGGGAGGTCATCCCCGATTCCCTCTGGGAGTAATCTGGTCATTTAGGGCACTTTTTGGGGCCTTATTCGTGAAAAAACAGGGTCCAGGAAAAGTGCCCTAAATTCTAGCTACAAACGCATACTTTTTTTCCATTATCGGCGAAAGGCGCCCATCTCTGTTTGGGTGATAACCATGCCCCAGTCCCGCCTTCACCACGCCTCCGACACGCCCCCGTCAACTTTGTATGCTTCCGCGATGGAGTGCAGTTGAAAACGTCCAAGTTTGGCTTTCGATTATGCCGTGTTATTCGTTTTTGTGTGATAAACGTCCATCTCCCGATTTAGGTCGGAACTTGGGCGTTTTTCTCGTTCGATTATAAGCAGGAAAATCATCTACGGCAAAGCCCCAGGATACATGACAGACCTCATAGACCTACCAACCAGAAACACATCCGGATCAACACGAACGTACCTAAATCTGCACTACCCAAGCTGCAAAGGACTCAAATACAAATCAACCTACGCGTCCAGTTTTTCCTACATTAGCACCCAACTGTGGAACGCACTACCAAAAGCCTTGAAAACTACGAACGACCACCTAAACTTCCGGAAAACACTAAAAACTAACCTCTTTAAAAAGGCATACCCTACCGATCCAACATAAATGCCTGATCTTTGCAACTCAACAAAACTAAAGAACGTAATGGACATAACACAACTCTTCCGTTGTACGATTCCCTAGTGTGGCTGTGCAACATGAACTTTATCTTACCACAACATCACTTTGTATTTGTTTACACCGGAGTCGGTAACGCCTCTCCGGTACTACGTAAGCCACATTGAGCCTACAAATAGGTGGGAAAACGTGGGATATAAGTGTAACAAATAATAATAAATACCCAACAGTTTCCGACAACAGCCCTGAGCTCCTAATCTGTACTTCTCGCCCTTATATCCCGAGCCCCAGCTTTTTCCTGAATCTCATTGTAGACTTTGCTCTTCTTCATCCTAATTACAAATTCCTGAGCGATGACTCTATTTTCTTAATTGAAAAGAAGATGACTTTGAAAGAGTTGGGTTTTTTTTTAAGGACAATTTAAAGTTAAAGCATCTCATTTGTATAACTTTCTGTTTTGCAGTCTTGTATTCTTGCCAGTGGATTTACTTGGTTGAGCTGGTGAGAACATGACAAATGAGCTACAGTCAGCCTCAGGGTATTATAGAGCAAATTTCCATTCTAGAACTTCCTAAAGTGCCCCATTACCAAATCTACTTTAGCTGTTGTGCGTCTGCCAGCCAAATGTCAAAAAAAGGCTGTTGGCTGGAAGACACAAGACGAAAAGTGACTTGAAATAATTACTCTAAAAAAAAAAAAGAGCATTTTAATTGTAAACAACCTCTTCATTTTCTCCTATTGAAGGAAAGGAAGAGGAGATATAAATATGGAGATGTTACATGCACACACTAAAACGGAACACTAATCTTGTACTGAGAATTTTCTGATTTCAGTTCTATATTTAGAACCCTCACATTTTTGTTACTACACTGAATATAGGGAATCAAAAATAGATCATCATATGTTATCATGATTATCACTACCCGACTCCAAATTCTATTCCAAAATGTTCCTTGTCCAATCCCTCCCCCCCCCCCCCCCGGTTCATAATATGGACATTCCATACTGGATTTTACCAACGTATGGACATCCATCTCACATATTTTCAAATAGGAAATCTTGGCATATTTCCTGTTTGAAAATATATGTGAAATGGACGTCCATTTGGGACATTCAGAATTGGACTTCACTATTCTGACCAGGACGTAAAATGCCCCCCCCCCCCCCAATGTGTCTTTATAAAATATGTTTGAAAAAGGCGCCTACTTGGCCTTCACACGTAGTAAACCTGTTATGCTTTTATGTGCATAACCCTAGGGTACTTTTATAAGAGCCTTATTACATGCCCCCAAAAAGCCTTTATATGCCACAAATCCTCTACTAAATTACCCCACATAAATTTAATTTCCTTTATAACTACTACTACTACTACTACTATTTAACATTTCTAAAGCGCTACTAGGTTTACGCAGCGCTGTACAATTTAACATAAAGGACAGTCCCTGCTCAAAGAGCTTACAATCTAAAGACAGTCAGTCCGATAGGGGTAGTCAAACAAAAACAATCTAAACAATTTATCAGTACATATGAGCACACATTCTTTATTCCTTCAGGGGTCCTTTTACTAAGCCGCGTAGATACCTAAGCGCCCAATGTGAACCAATTCCGAACTACCACCCGGCTACCACGTGGCCTGGGTGGTAATTTCATTTTTTACGTGTGCCCACTATGCGTGCCGGAAAATATATTTTATTTTCTGGTGCGCGGCGCTAGCCGGGTGGTAACTGGCATTGTACACGCACTGACGATTACCACCCGGATAACGCGTGAGACCTTACCGCTAAGTGAATGGGTGGTGGTAAGGTCTCAGGCCCAAAATAGACGTGCGCTAACTTTCATTTTGCCGTATGTCCCTTTTTTGCAGGTGCGCTGAAAAATGGACCTGCGCGTGGCCAACGTGCAGCAATTCAGAACTACCGCACGGCTACCACGTGGCCTGGGCAGTAATTTCATTTTTTATGCGTGCCAGAAAATATATTTTATTTTCCGGCACGCGGAGCTAACCAGGCGGTAATCGGTATTATATGCACTCTGACGATTACTGCCCGGTTAACGCGTGAGGCCTTACCGCTAAGTGAACATCTATTCACGCTTTCCAAAAATACTAGGACTAGGGGGCATGCGATGAAACTACAGTGTAGTAAATTTAAAACAAATCAGAGAAAATGTTTCTTCACCCAACACATAATTAAACTCTGGAATTCGTTGCCTGAGAACGTGGAGAAGGCGGTTAGCTTAGCAGAGTTTAAAAAGGGGTTAGACGGTTTCCTAAAGGACAAGTCCATAAACCGCTACTAAATGGACTTGGGAAAAATCCGCAAATCCAGGAATAACATGTATAGAATGTTTGTACGTTTGGGAAGCTTGCCAGGTGCCCTTGGCCTGGATTTGCCGCTGTCGTGGATAGGATGCTGGGCTCGATGGACCCTTGGTGTTTTCCCAGTGTGGCATTACTTATGTACTTATGTAGGTGGTGGTAAGGTCTCAGGCCCAAAATGGATGGGTGCCAATTTTCATTTGGCAGCACATCCATTAACGGCCACAAAAAAAATGGACCTGCACACGTCCAATACATGCGTCTACACCAGCGCAGGCCACTTTTCAGCCCCAAAATGTGACAAGTTGTAAACATGCACGGCTATACACTAACATGTTAGAAAATAGGCCCCACTTAGATCTATAAAACCAACCTACTAACAGCACATTAGAACAGTTTCTCATATCAGACTTGTTTGCATAGCAATGAAATATTTTTAGTTGACTAATCTGTATGTGACTCTAGGATGCTCATAAGTGGAACAGCATGTAAATTTAAAATTTAATGCAAAGAAGTACAGCGAGGTTCACTTGGGGAGTAGAAATTCAAGGGAGCTGTATATGCTAAGAGGTGAGAGGCTGATGTATACAGACAGAGAGAGGGATCTTGGAGGGATAGAGTCTGAGGATCTGAAGGCAATTAAACAATGTGATAAACAGTAGCTGTAGACAGAAGGACAATAGGCTGCTTAGAGAGAGGCATAACCAGTGAAGAAAGGAGGTATTGACGACCCTGTACAAGTCATCGATCAGGCCCCGCCTAGATTTGGAGGCTGTATCGTGATAAGGATGTAAAAAGACTTTAAGCGGTCCAGAGGAAGGCGACAAAAATGGTATGGGGCTTGCACCAAAAGATATATGAGAAGAGACTGGAAGACCTGAATATGAACATAAGAATAGCCATATTGGGTCAGACCAATGGTCCATCTAGCCTAGTGTCCTGTTTCCAACAGTGGTCAATCCAGGTCACAAGTACCCAAATAGTAGCAACATTTGGGCTTTCCCATGAAGTAGCTTCCCCATATCTGTCTCAATAGCAGATTAAGGACTTTTCCTCCAGGAACTTGTCCAAATCTTTTTTTTTAACCCAGATATGCTAACTGCTGTGACTATATCCTCCAGAAAAGAGTTACAGAGCTTAACTATTCAATGAGTGAAAAAAAATATTTCCTTCTATTTGTTTTAAAAGTGTTTTCATGTACCTTGACTGTCCCCTAGTCTTTGTACTTTTTCAAAGAGTAAAAAATCAATTCACTTCTACTCATTCTACACCACTCAGGATTTTGTAGACCTCAATCATATCTCCCCTGATCTGTCTCTTTTCCAAGCTGAAGGACCCTAACCTCTTTAGCCTTTCTTCGTATGAGAAAAGTTCCATCCCCTTTATCAGGGCCGTGCCTAGGGTCTCTGGCGCCCCCCTGCAGACCATCGCCTCCCCCCCCCCCGGACTTTTAAATTTACCTCCCTCCGACATCTGTGCAGCGTCAGTGAAAGCGCTGCTTGTCTGACGTCTCTCCACCAGCCCAGCCTTCCCTTCGCTCGTTGGTTGCCTCTGTGTCCCGCCTTCTTCTGACATCATTTCCTTGAGGGCGGGACACAGAGGGAACGAACGAGCGAAGGGAAGGCTGGGCTGGTGGAGAGATGTCAGAAAGGCTGCGCTTTCACTGACGCTGCGCAGACGTCGGAGGAGGCGGAGCGAGGTAAATTTAAAGTGCCGGCAAATCAGGGATGGAGGGGAGCGGATGAGTAAGTTGTTTTTTTTTTTAAATACAACGTGACGGCGCGGCGCCCTTGAAGGCAGGCGCCCCCTGCAGCGCTTACCATGTTGGCACGGTCCTGCCCTTTATCATTTTGGTCCACTGGCGTACCGAGGGCGGGGCGGTGGGGGCGGTCCGCCTCAGGTGCATGCTGCTGGAGGGGTGCAGAGAGCAGCTGCACGGCTGTCGGCTCTGCTGGCTCCATGCTCCCTCTGCCCCGGAACAGGTTACTTCCTGTTCCGGGGCAGAGGGAGCAGGGAACTAGCGGAATCGACAGCTACGCGGCTGTTCCCAGCAGCTAAGAATGCACCCTGGGGGGAGGGGGGCGTCATGTTGTACTCGGAGGGGATGGATACTGCTGCACCCTGGGGGGGGGGGGGTGCACTGTTTTGGTCATTCTTCTTTGAACCTTTTCTAACTCCTGTATATCTTTTTTGAGATACGGTGACCAGAACTGAACGCAGTACTCAAGGTGAGGTCACACCGCTGAACGATACAGAGGCATTATAGTATTTTCGGTCTTATTCACCATCCCTTTCCTGATAATTCCTAGCATCCTGTTTGCTTTTTTAGCCACACACTGAGCATAAGATTTCAACGTATTATCTACAACAACACCTAGATCTTTTTCTTGACCCCCAAGGTGGACCCCAGCATCAGGTAACTATGATTCCGATTATTCTTCCCAATGTGCATCACTTTGCATTTGTCCGCATTACATTTCATCTGCCATTTGGATGCCTAGTCTTCCAATTTCCTAAAGACTTCCTGCAATTTTTTTCCACAGTCCTCATGTTTTAACAACCTTGAATAGTTTTGTGCCATATGCAAATATAATCACCTCACTTGTCATTCTGATGTCCAGATCATTTATAAACACGTGAAATAGCACCAGTCCCAGAAACAGGCTACGCCTGCTGGGATTTCTACTATCATCAGTGGACTGAATTTATGCTAGATGAGTACTTCACTCTCCTTTATATCAAGATCGTAAGTCTGCTACTTTAAAAAATTGGAGGGGTGGCTGCGCTCAGGGCCACCGAGAGGGGGGGGCAGGGGGGGGAAATTCCCCGGGCCCGGGCCTCCAAGGGGGGCCCAGCGCCGGGGTCAGGCCGCCAGCGCTGCAGTCCCCGGTCTCACCTGCCTGCCTTCCTCTGCTCCGGGCCCCCTTCATTCAAAGCGGCAGTCGCAGATCGCATCTCTTATGGCCTTCCCTCGCTGTGTCCCGCCCTCGCAGAAACCGGAAGTTTCATCAGATGAGGGCGGGACACAGGGAGGGAGGGCCAGAAGAGACGTGATCTGCGACTGCCGCTTTGAATGAAGGGGACCTGGAGCCGTGGAGTCAGGCAGCTGAGACTGCGGACTTCAGCGGCGGGGGGAGCGATGGGGGGTGGCAACGGCAGGGGGAGCGATGGGGGGGGGGGGGGCGGCCTTGCCCCGGGCCCGGCCTAGTCTCTCGGCGGCCCTGGTTGCGCTATATGTTAAAGAGGAAACTGAGTCAAACAAAATACTTTTACTTCCCGCTGAAAAACAAACCATAGAGATGATTAAGGGGTCCTTTTACTAAGGTGCACTCCCGTGGGAATCCCACAGCAATTTCTTCCATCCTCATAGAAATCCCACGACAACTTATTTCCATCCTTGGTTTGGACTTTTTAACGTACTTGACCATAGTCATCCGCTTCTGCGGTCTTCTCTCTTCACAACAATAACAAACACACAGGTCAAGAGAACAAAGGGATGGCGCCACTTTTGGAAACCCTAGGGGAGTCCCCTGCCCCTCATTACCCCCAAATTCCTCTTGAGTGTGGAAGCCCTATCAGCTGATGGTCAATGGGAATGAATACCTCGAGAGGGCAGTGAACTTGTTAAGGTGCTGTTGATCCTGGTAACTATGTCCATGGGCCTCCTTCATTTCCTGTATTAACCAGCTATGTTTACTCCAAGCTAATATTGAAATAAAGATTCATAAAAATCCTTATCTTCTAAAAGAGTGTTTCAGATGAATAAACATGATTCATTAAATGCAAACAGAGCATTCAGTAGATATATGGAGGAAAAATAATTTATCTTGGGAGCATCACATCTTTTTCTCTTCCCTAATATGTTGATTTATGAGCTGTTTATGACAGTGTGAGAGAGAATGCATTATATCTGAAAATGTTTAACGATTCTTAACTTGCCATGCCAATATCTGTGCTAGAACTCTGTTTAAAAAAGTATTATATATTACTGGGTTATATATTAAAAAGTATTTTGCTGGATTCCTATGTGCAAAACTGTATCTTTAATTAAGATACATTATAAGAAGATTTAAGATCCAGTCTTAATGCTGAAATGCCACCTCAATGCGCACAGAGATCAATAGTCAGTGATGTGACCACCATTCAGCTTTAAACATCTAATCTGAATGTTTAAAGTTATACATATTTTCAGTAGCATTAGCTAAGTGCATGGAGTGGAGGAGTAGCCTAATGGTTAGTGCAATGGCCTGAGAAGTTGGGGAACTGGGTTCAGCTCCCAGCATGGCTCCTTGTGACCCTAGGCAAGTCACCTCACCCTCCTGTATATAATAATATATGCAGTTCTGGATTTATAAATCCACTTACTTGCCAGCATTTTGATGGATAAGTTATACAGTCAGTAGGTGAATTTTTGCAGTGAACCTACAACTGATCTCAAACTACATTCCTTTTCCAGATTGTTAAATTTGGTATTTCTGTGTTTAAAACAGTCTAATTTATCTGTAACAGGGCCGCCGAGGGGGCAGGGGGGACAAAATTCCCCGGGCCCAGGCCTCCAAGGGGGGGCCCAGCGCTGGGGTCAGGCTGCCAGCACTGTAGTTCCCAGTCTCACCTGCCTACCTCCTCGGCTCCGGGCCCCCTGCATTCGAAGCGGCAGTCACAGATCGCCTCCCTTTGGCCCTTCCCTCCCTGTGTCCCGCCCTCGCGGAAACCGGAAGTTACGTCAGACGAGGGCGGGACACAGGGAGGGAAGGCCAGAAGAGAGGCAATCTGTGACTGCCGCTTTGAATGCAGGTGGCCCGGAGCCTTGGAGGCAGGCAGGTGAGACCGGGGACTGCAGCGGCGGGGGGAGCGACGGGGAGCGGCAGCGGCGGGGGGAGCGGCGGAGGGGTGGTAGTGATGGGGGGAGCGACAGCGGGTGGCAGAGGCAGGGGGAGCAGAGGCAGGGCGGCCTTGCCCTGGGTCCTGCCTATTCTCTCGGCGGCCTTGATGTGTAAAACCACGATGCTGTCGTTTGCATATGTGTTTTTGAATATTGTCATCCTAAAATGTTTGGAGACAATTTTACTCATGGGCTTGGCACTAACATAGTAACATAGTAGATGACGACAGATAACAACCTGCATGGTCCAATCAGTCTGCCCCAAATATGCATACTAAATCTTGAGCTGTCCTTGCCATTTTCAGGGCACAGACTGCAGTTAATTTTCAAGTATTGGAGTTGCTGTCGAAGTCCGCTCCATGTCAACCAGATCTATCCAGCCATGTTCGGGACACAGACCATAGAAGTCTGCCTAGCACAAGCCTTACTTAACTACTGGATTTGTTTCTTAAGCACAACTAAGTTGTTTTGCTACGTCATGCAAGGTTCCACGTTAGGAGTCACGGACCAAGAAAGGGATCTAGGTGTCGTCGTTGATGATACGTTGAAACCTTCTGCTCAGTGTGCTGCTGTGGCTAAGAAAGCAAATAGAATGTTAGGTATTATTAGGAAAGGAATGGAAAACAAAAATGAGGATGTTATAATATAACATAGTAGCATAGTAGATGACGGCAGAAAAAGACCTGTACGGTCCATCCAGTCTGCCCAACAAGATAAACTCATATGTGCTACTTCTTGTGTATACCTTACCTTGATTTGTATCTGCCATTTTCAGGACACAGACCGTAGAAGTCTTGCCCAGAACTAGCCCCACCACCCAAACACCAGCCCCGCCTCCCAATCTCGGCTAAGCTTCTGAGGATCCATTCCTTCTGCACAGGATTCCTTTATGTTTATCCCACGCATGCTTGAATTCCGCTACCGTTTTCATCTCCACCACCTCCCGCGGGAGGGCATTCCAAGTATCCACCACTCTCTCTGTGAAAAAATACTTCCTGACATTTTTCTTGAGTCTGCCCCCCTTCACTCTCATATCATGTCCTCTAGTTCTAATGCCTTTGTATCACACTCATAGGAAAGTCGTCCCATCCCCTTTATCATTTTCGTCGCCCTTCTCTGCACCCTTTCTAATTCCACTATATCTTTTTTGAGATATGGCAACCAGAATTGAACACAATACTCTAGGTGCGGTCGCACCATGGACCGATACAGTGGCATTATAACATCCTCATTTTTGTTTTCCATTCCTTTCCTAATAATACCTAACATTCTATTTGCTTTCTTAGCCGCAGCAGCACACTGAGCGGAAGGTTTCAACGTATCACCTAGATCCCTTTCTTGGTTGGTGACTCCTAACGTGGAACCTTGCATGACGTAGCTATAATTCGGGTCCCTCTTTCCCACATGCATCACTTTGCGCTTGCTCACATTAAACGTCATCTGCCATTTAGACGACCAGTCTCCCAGTCTCGTAAGGTCCTAACAGGCCTCCTTCAGTCTATTGGTTTAATCCACATATTCCATTAACCTCATCACCAAGTAATCCCTGAAGCCTTCTGGAAACTCCCCTCCAGCTTGTCTGAAACCATGGCTCCCCTCCCTCACCAGGAGAACATATATGTTGGGATGAATGGAATGCTGGGTAGTAGCAGTGTGCATTTTTTCCATTTTGATAACTGATCCAAAGAAAAAGGAACTGTTACAACAGAAATAATAATGTTGTGGCCATCTGCTTACAGTGCACATTGGGTCTGAAAGTTTAGTGAATTGTCCCCTTGCGACTGACAATTTTTATGAGCAGTCTTATCAAAGCGATTTTAGGCAATTCAATAGAAACAGACTAATTCCACATCTGAAGTGTGTACTGTTCAGTCAACAGCGATGCAATGCAATCTAGCATTGTCAAAACCAATGGAGTATTTCATGGTATCTGTAAATGACTGCAGAAAGGACAAATTAAGAAATACCCTTAGAAAATAAAATGATAAATTACAGACACTTTCAGCCATGCATATTTAATTCTTAAGAACCAACCAAACCGAAGCTTGAATCCTGACTGTTAAGTGTTGTGAATTTCAGCATTGAGCTTAACATATCAGAGAAAATTATTTACTGTGCCAGTCACACGTAAGTATATTTCTATGCAGAAATGCAGAAATAAAGTAACGCTATTTGAAAATGATTGTCAGATGTCAAAACCACTGATCTTCCCGTTGAAAAGGAGGGCTCTAACTTGGAACAAAAAGATTTTCTATATAGTCTTTATAAATCACGCCTAAAGTTAAGTATAGCTTATAGAAAATGCTCACATGCAATTCTTGCTTACTAAAATTTAGGAGCAGCCATTTAGGCCGCCTAAATACCTGCGTCTAAGTTAGGCGCAGACCGGGTGCATTCCGAAATAGTGCGCATACTTTTTTAAACTCCCACAACCCAGCCATTCCACACACATGGCCAATGCTCCCTTTTCAACAGTGTACATTAGAATTTACGTGCCCCGCGTTATAGAATATGCCTAGAAAGTTGTGCATGTAAATTCTAATTAAAGCCAATTAGTGCCACGAACTGGTTAAGTACAAATTATCAGTGCCAATTTGCTTGTTAATCAATTTATTGATTTATTTGTTGCATTTGTACCCCACATTTTCCCACCTATTTGCAGGCTCAATGTGGCTTACAAGTACCGTCAAAGGCGTTTGCCCAGTCGGTGGATAACAAATCCAAAATTGTATAGTGATCGTATGAGGTATAAGTGGAGGGTCGGAATGGATGAAGATTGCGTGTTGTCCTGTTCGATCATAGTCATGCTGTGTTGGTAGGTGAAGAGGGTTATGTGGGGTCGTTGGGGTAGGCCTTTTTGAAGAGGTAGATTTTTAGTGATTTCCTGAAGTTCAAGTGGTCGTGGATTGTTTTCACAGCTTTTGGGAGCCCATTCCATAGTTGTGCGCTTATGTAGGAGAAGCCGGCTGCGTAAGTTAATTAATTAATTAAGTTAATTAAGTTGTGCACGCAATTTGGCAATGCAGCCAAATTAGCGCACACAACTTAAGGCGCCTATATAGAATTTGAGTGATTCTAAATTACTTTTGTTATATTAGCAAATAATGGACTCCTTTTACAAAGCTGCACCAGAATCACAAGCGCAGCTTCGTAAAAAGAGCCCAATGTGCATTAAATTTTGCAAATACAATTGCACATCTTATTTGTCATTTTAAGAAATGAAAAGGCATTTGCAAAGCATAGTATAGCAGGTCCATAGTTAATACATAGTCATCACTAGCTGACTAGATTTTTGTGGACAACTCTATCTGAACAAATCACCATTCTAAATGCACAAGTTTTGAGTGGTAACCTAGTACTCAGTCACATACGTAACCGGTTAAAGGGTCCTTTTACTAAGGTGTGCAGAAAAATAGGCCGTGTTAGTGTAGGTGCGTGTTTTGGGCGCGCGCAGATCCATTTTTCAGCGCACCTGTAAAAAAAAAAGGCCTTTTTAAAAGTTTTGCTGAAAATGGACATGCGGCAATATAAAAATTGGTGCGCGTCCATTTTGGGTCTGAGACCTTACCACCACCACCCATTCACTTAGCAGTAAGGTCTCACGTGGTAACCGTGTGGTAATCATCAATGCACGTAGAATGACGATTACCGCCCGGTTTCCGCTGCACGCAGGAAAGTAAAAATTATTTTCCAGTGCACGTAAAAAAACAAAATTACTGCCCGGGGCCACGCGGTAGCCGGGCGGAAACTCCAAATTGGCGCACGCACGCGTCTAAGCGGCTTAGTAAAAGGGCCCCTAAGAGAGGCAGAAAACTCAGACATAATTAACTGATCCACTGTTCATGCCCTGCTACCATTAAATATTGATCCATAAATTATGTCCGTTGCCCTTAGCAATCTGGTGTTTCTTGATCATAACTAGTAAAAGACTCCACATGCTTTGACAGGTGCAAAGTACAGAGGAAATGTACAGGGCCGCCGAGAGACTAGGCCGGGCCCGGGGCAAGGCTGCCCCGCCTCCGACCCCCCCCCCCCCAGCTGTCCTGCCTCTGCCTCCCCCCCCCCCCGCCGCTGCCGCCCCCATCGCTCCCTCCCTGTGTCCCGCCCTCGTCTGATGTAACTTCCGGTTTCCGCGCGGGAGGGAAGGCCAGAAGAGAGGCGATCTGCGACTGCTGCTATGAATGAAGGGGGCCCGGAGCCGTGGAGGCAGACAGGTGAGACCGGGGACTGCAGCGCCGGCGGCCTGACCCCGGCGTCGGCCCCCCCCCCCCTCCATGGAGGCCCAGGTAATTTTGCACCCCCTGCCCCCCCTCTCAGCGGCCCTGGAAATGTAGCATCTATTCACTAATGCTCAGTTATATTAAGAACACTTGACTAATTTGTATGTTCAACCAGTGGCGTAGCTATGTGGGGCCTGGGGGGTCTGGGCCCCCGTAGATTCGGCCCTGGCCCCCTGCTGACAACCCTCCCGCCACCAACCCTCTCCCACCATCGCCACCCACCCCGCATCACGTACCTTGTTTGCTGGCGGGGGTCCCCAAACCCCGCCAGCCGAAGAGTCTTCTTCAGCGCCGGAGTAGACTCTGGCGCCTTCGTTCAATGAAATTCGTTGTGTAATGACCAGCTGTTTCTGATGCCTTACGTCCTGCCTTACATCCTGCCGGCGCCTTCGTTCAACGAACTTTGTTGAACGAAGGCGCCAGAGTCTACTCCGGCACTGAAGAAGACTCTTCGGCTGGCGGGGTCTGGGGACCCCCGCCAGCAAACAAGGTACCTGATGCGGCGGAGGGGCGGGCGTCAACGGCGGGGGAGGGTTGGTGGTGGGAGCGGGGGTTCAAGAGGGTCATCGGCAAGGGGGTCCAAAGTGGTGGGCGGGGGGGGTCGGCGACAGGGGGAGGCGGCTAAACAATGCCCCCCCCACCTGAAGATCTGGGCCCCCTCCCAGCGAGGTCTGGCTATGTCCCTGTGTTCAACTGAACACAGTCTTCTATAAGACACCGTTTACAAGTGAATGTTGCTATTTACCTTAGGGCCAAATTCTATATATGTCACCTGAAAAATCAGCGCTAATTAAAAAACACGATTACCCCCAGATTCTATATAGTGAGACCTGAGCTCAGTTCGTCATGGATTCTTTAGCAATGCGTGTAACTTCACAAGCATAGGGGTCTTTTTACTAAGCCTCAGTAAAAAGTGGCCTGCGATAGTGTAGGCGCGTGTTTTGGGCACGCACAAGGCCAGTTTTCACTGCGTCTGCAAAGAAGGGCTTTTTTTAATGGGACAGGAAAAGGGAATGTGGTAGAAGTGAAATCAGTGTGCGCCTAAAACTGCCACCTATTGATCTAGCAGTAAAGCCTCATGAACTACACGTGCAATGACCAGTCAACGTACCCCAACTACCGATTACTGCCAGACATGCTGCGCATGGGAGGAAATAAATAAATAAATCATCCAGGCATTATGGGCATGCGGTAAATTACTGCAGGGTGCCTGAGCATGCATGCCCTGCGGTAAGGCATTTTAAGCTGCGGTAAGCATGCGTTGGTGCTTACTGTAGCTTTGTAAAAGGACCCCTAAGAGGGCTGCAGGGTTGGAGAGTTGGTAGGGTGGGTGTTAGGTTCTGGGGAAGTAGCAGGAATGGATTGGGGGGGGTCTGTTGATTTCACAGATCTGCACCCTTGTTCATAAAATTATCTACGGCGAAGCCCCGTGATACATGACAGACCTCATAGACCTACCAACCAGAAACACAACAGAATCAACACGGACATACCTAAATCTCCACTACCCAAGCTGCAAAGGACTCAAATACAAATCAACCTATGCATCCAGCTTTTCCTACATAAGCACACAACTATGGAACGCATTACCAAAAACCGTGAAAACAACGTATGACCACCTAAACTTCCGGAAATCATTAAAAACTAACCTATTCAAAAAGGCATACCCTACCGACCCAACTTAAATGCCTGTACCCTGCAACACAACAAAACCAAAGCTCGTAACGGACATATAATAACTCATCCTCTCTACGATTCCCTAATGTGTCTGTTACACATGAACCTTACTCTACCATAACATCACTTTGTATTTGTTCATACCGGATTTGGCGATTGCCGTACAGTAGTATGTAAGCCACGTTGAGCCTGCAAATAGGTGGGAAAATGTGGGATACAAATGTAACAAATAAATCAAATAAATAACTAAATAAATAAAAATCTGAAATTATCACCAGGGGTGTAGTAGCCTGGCGGTAGTCTCATTTTCCCACATGCTGCACGCCCATAGAGCCTAATATGTCTATGTAAAAGGGTCCCTTGAGAAGCTAATGAGCACTGATAACAGCACTTAACAAGCAATAATGAGCTCTAATTGGCACTGATTACAATTTAGGCGCACAACTCGCTAAGCGTATTCTGTAACGATGTGTGCCGAACTTCTAATGCAAGCAGGCAAAAAGGGGCATGATTACGGATGGGGAAACGGGTGTTTCGTGGGTGTTCCAAAATTCAGGCGCCTAGTTATAGAATATGGCCTAGTGCTCCTAAATCTACATGCAGGGATTTACACCGAGTTTTCGTTGGTGTAAATCGATGAATGTAGATTTAGGCGCTGAAATATGAACCAAGCTTATTCTATAATCGGCGCCTAAACCTAGGCACCAATTATAGAATACGCTTATCGGCGTCGATTTTTCAGGCACCGTACATAGAATCTCCTACTGTGTACTTCCGTCCCTTAGCCCCCCAGGGAGGGAAAACACTCCCAGCCTCGTGGACTGGAAAATAAGAGGTACAATCAGACTTAGCTGTAGGCGCACCAGTACAATCTTTATTATGGTATTATCACTAAGCCCAAAAAATACAAAGTAATTGTATCGTCTGGAGCAGGTTGTCAGTCAGCCACGCCAGACATGAATCCTGAATTACAAAGACTGCTCAGCTCACACTGTCCCGGATATTACATATATACTGTCATAAGTTTCGCTTTGCCAGAAATCATGTGATTTCTCCCAAACTAGAATCAGAAAGTAGCCTACGCCATATACCTCTTGCTTGTAACTATTACATTACCTGTATTAAAAATAAACTCTTTTAAAGTTAAATATATGGTCTTTTGCACATGTTCTTAAATCTTGCAGTGCAGGTTAATGTAATTCAACAGAGATAATATTTAATTCCCCGTAAATCTTATTACCTTATAGGTAATTGGTGGAGAATAAAATATAGAATCAATAAATATAGTTTTCCCATATTCATTAAATACAGCACATGCTGCGACCACATGCTTTGAGTAATTCCCCCTAACTGTAACATTAATTGTAACATTTTATGGATATATGGATATTCCTGTATTATATCACTCTCCCCTGATGTGTTTGCACGTGAACAGTCGGTGGCCATTGGCTAATGAGCTATCAGTTCTGCGTGCACAGCCAGAACAATACCCTTGTGTCCTCTCTCTGTCTATCTCCCCAAATGAAACATTCTGGACATCTTAGGCTCACACTGTGTCCTCAGCCTGTCAGCAACTGCCAAGGTTACCTTATATGAAAGGCATGATCTCAGCTCCTGAGAAAAGCACTGTATGTTGGGAAGATGCTAACTTGTTAGGCCAACTTGTGAGAACCAAACTGAGGCCTTAGCACAGCCCTTAGTAATAGGCCTAACATAGGAAGGAATATACACTACTCAGCGTGAATCTATAAAGAGTATGCTTTCTTTATAGATTTGCGCTTAGCACTAAGGTGTGCCTTACTGTAAGCGGCTGCAATTATAGCTTATAGCAGGCTTCAAGAATGATGCCTAAGTTAGGTACACTTAGGCTTGATTCTGCATCAATGCGCACAAAATCTGGGAATGCCCTAGGAACACCCCTAACCATGCCCCCAAATTGCTAAGCATGATAGAATTTATGCGCATTCCATTATATAATTGAATAGGCACATTAATTCTAATTATTGCCAATTAATGCTGATAATTGTTTAATTGCCAATTATCAGTGCAGATTGGCTTCTTGTTCAATTAAGTTGTGCTCACAATTTGGCCGTGAAGAAAAATTAACGCGTAGCGTACAACTTTCGGTGCAACTTACAGAATTTGGCTCTTATTGAATAGATGCAAAAGAAAGAAAATTGATTGTTTTCAATACAAGTTCAACTAAATATATGTAAAAAAAATATAGGGTGTAGAAGCACACAATCGCAAGATCTATTAACCAATGCTTCCACAAGCTGAAAATGCACTTTGTATGAATGTTATAGTCAAAGGGAAAATGACCTCACAGAGCTAATAGAGCTTAAACGGACTTCAATTTGGTCCTCTGTTGATCATTGGCCAAACAAAAAAAAAAAAAAAAGGACCAAATTGAAGTCCGTTTAAGCTCTATTAGATCATGTTGATCAAGGAGCTCTGTGAGACCATTTTTCCTTTGACTATAACATTCATACAAAGTGCATTTTCAGCTTGTGGAAGCACTGTTCAATACAAGTTCACCATTTCTTTTACATCAAGATCTCAAAGCTTAGTTTAGGTTCTTCAGTTCAAAAAAAATTAAGCCCACAAGCATCGTCTAACTTTTGCTGACTTTTCAAATTGTGCTCTTTCAGGGATGCGTATGTCTCTCAAATTCATCGTACGCCTAAACAATGCAATATCGACATTGATAAACAGAGTATATAAAGGTTCTCCACACACGGAAAAGCAGTCTAGAATGTAAGAGTCATACCGTCATGAATCCGTCCAACAAACCGGAGTCAGGTTTAGGCGGGGCTTGCAACCGTTCCATGGACCACTTTTCAATGATGGAGGACACTTGGCTGTTTTCAGTGTTTAGAATCCTGAATCCGGTCATATTAACGCCACTATACCGATACGGTTCCACATCAAGAGCAAAGAGGTCCTGCAAAAGAAATCATTCAGGTCAGTGGGTTTCTTTTAAGTGAAAGACTGGGTTGAACTTTGGCAATCTTAAGAAGAAGAACGCATTGATTTGGCAAGCAAGCATGAGCACCGGTGTTCCGAACTGATTTCCAAAGTGCCCGACCAGCATGTGTATCTGTCAAAAATGGGAAATAAATATCGGGAAAATGTGCACCTTCCCTGCACGTAAGATAAGCAGTGGTCAAGCAAGTGTTAAGAATTTCCCTTATGCTTGTCTCTATTACTGCTTATCAATAACAAATGTGGTTTGCAATAATAAAACCAACATACTATAATTTAAGATGCTCTCTTAACCCCAGTCTCTGCTGAGTTTTTATCATCTATTCTTAAAATAATTACAAGAGAGACCCAGGGGACAGAGAAGGCAGGCTTGAGAGAGCTAGAGACCAGTCATGCAAAACAAGAGAAAAAAAATGAGAGACTGAGAATGGGTGAGAAAATTTATCATGGGCACCTTTCTAAGGGGCCCTTTTACACAGCGGAGGTAAGCCCAACACAGGCTTACGGCTCGCTCTTCTGGGACTACCGCTGGCCCAATGCGGCTGCCGGCGACAGTCCTGCCCCGAGCGTGTGCCATTTCTGGGGGAAAACGGAAATGGCTTGCATGGCGATAACCCGGCACTAATCGGGCATCGCCACGTGCTTCCTGGTTACCACCAGGATAGCACAGAAGCCCTTATTGCCACCTCAATGGGTGGCAGTAAGGGTTCCCCATCAGGGGCGTAGCCAAACTTCGGCGGGAGGAGGGTCCAGAGCCCGAGGTGAGGGGGCACATTTTAGCCCCCCACAGCGCTGCCAACACCCCCCACCATTGCCGACCCTGCCACCACCAACTTTGCCCCCCCTGCCGACAACACTCTCGACCCCCCCAACCGCCGCCAACCCTCCGTCGCCTACCTTTGCTTGCAGGGGACCCCAACCCCCGCCAGCCGAGGTCCTCTTCTTCTCGCAAAAGGCTTCCTTCTGTTTCTGACGTCCTGCACGTTGTAAGTGCAGGACGTCAGAAACAGAAGGAAACCTTTTGCGAGAAGAAGAGGACCTCGGCTGGCGGGGGCTGGGGTCCCTTACCAGCAAAGGCAGGCAACGGCGACGGTGGGTTGGCAACGGCAGGTTGGCAGCGGAAGGGGGGGTTCGAGAGGGTCGTCGGCAGGGGGGTCCAGGGCCAAATCTACGGGGGCCCAGGCCCCTTGGCCCCACGTAGCCACTGTTCCCCATCGCATGGCCACACAGTAAGAGTTCTCTCACCACATGGCCATGTGAGTCCGGGGTCTTTTTACCTGCTGAGGTAAAAAGGGCCTTGGTGCACAGGAAAACCATCCCCGCTGGGCCCTTTTCCCCACAGCTTGGTAAAAAGACCCCTTAATTTCTTTATGTACCTTGTCCTATCAACGGTATAATTGTTTGTTGTGATTTTTCAGTTTTATCTTTGTTTAAGACTTATGGTCTATATTAAATTATTTTATTAGTATTATTTCTTTATTACATTTGACCTTTTTCTTTACTAATTTAGTATGTATGTAATTGTGTAACTCATTCCGGACCTTACTGAGGGGCCCTTTTACTAAGCCGCATAAGCGTCTACGCGTGTCCAATGCACACCAAAATGGAGTTACCGCCCAGCTACTATGTGGCTCTTGCGGTAATGTCATTTTTGGCGCAACGTCCGATACGCGTGTCCAAATTGGACGTGCGTATCGGAGGTCATTACCGTCCAGTTACCGAATGAGACTTTACCGCTAGGTCAATAGCTGACGGTAAGGTCTTAGATTCAAAACAGGCGCGCGCCAATTTTGATTTTGCAGCACGTCTATTTTCGGCAAAAAAAAAAGGCATTTTTGCAGGCGCGCTTAAAAATGGATCTGCGTACGCCCAAAACACGCGCCTACACTACCGCAGGCCATTTTTCAGCATACCTTAGTAAAAGGACCCCTGAGAGAACAAGCAGGCTAAATATGAATAAGTCAATTAAGATAAGTCAATTGTTTTCTGTTATGATGCTTGATTCTATATTTTAGAAAACCACGTATCACAAACAGTACATAAATAAGTACATAAGTAATGCCACACTGGGAAAAGACCAAGGGTCCATCGAGCCCAGCATCCTGCCCATGACAGCGGCCAATCCAGGCCAAGGGCACCTGGCAAGCTTCCCAAACGTACAAACATTCTATACAATCAAGCCATTGTGAAATCACTAATGAGGTTGGCTCTTATTGGTGGAATGAGCCACTATGACATCACAATAGGTTAAATCACTGCTCTATGTAATAAAAGTGAGCCAAGTAGAGGACTTAAGTACATAAGTAATGCCACACTGGGAAAAGACCAAGGGTCCATCCAGCCCAGCATCCTGTCCACGACAGCGGCCAATCCAGGCCAAGGGCACCTGGCAAGCTTCCCAAATGTACAAACATTCTATACAATCAAGCCATTGTGACATCACTAATGAGGTTGGCTCTTATTGGTGGAATGAGCCACTATGACATCACAATAGGTTAAATCACTGCTCTATGTAATAAAAATGAGCCAAGTAGAGGACATAAGTACATAAGTAATGCCACACTGGGAAAAGACCAAGGGTCCATCGAGCCCAGCATCCTGTCCACGACAGCGGCCAATCCAGGCCAAGGGCACCTGGCGAGCTTCCCAAACGTACAAACATTCTATACAATCAAGCCATTGTCACATCACTAATGAGGTTGGCTCTTATTGGTGGAATGAGCCACTATGACATCACAATAGGTTAAATCACTGCTCTATGTAATAAAAGTGAGTCAAGTAGAGGACATAAGTACATAAGTAATGCCACACTGGGAAAAGACCAAGGGTCCATCGAGCCCAGCATCCTGCCCATGACAGCGGCCAATCCAGGCCAAGGGCACCTGGCAAGCTTCCCAAAAAGGTACATAAAGGTAGCACAATGTCTACATATGTAATAGCAAGTGAAGGAGCAGGCTGTCTGTGGCCACAGGGTGGTGTTCACATGTGGCCTTAGCAAACTAAAGGTCATTTGGGTCATGCCATGGCGTTCCACTCAAATAGGGAAGTCAGAGAGTGCAAAACAAAACTGAGGATGTTATAATGCCCTTGTATCGCTCCATGGTGCGACCGCACCTCGAATACTGTGTTCAATTCTGGTCACCACATCTCAGAAAACATATAGCGGAATTAGAAAAGGTCTGGAGACAGGAAGGTGGTAGAACTAGAGGACATGAATTCAGGTTGGAGGTGGGCAGACTCAGGAGTAATGTCAGGAAGTATTTTTTCCACGGAAAGGGTGGTAGATACGTGGAATGCCCTCCCGTGGGAGGTGGTGGAGATGAAAACGGTAATGGTATTCAAACATGTGTGGGATAAACACAAAGGAATCCTGTTTTGAAGGAATGGATCTACGGAATCTTAGCGGAGATCAAGTGGCGATGCCGGTAATTGGGAAGCAAAACCGGTGCTAGGCAGACTTCTACAGTCTATGCCCTGATCGTGACTGAATAGATAGGGATGGGCCCTCCCAAATTGGCTCCGGGGCTGAAAACAGGAAAGGGCACCAAGAAATGTGAGACCAATGAGGTGTACAAAATCCTGAGTGGTGTAGAACGGGTAAAAGTGGATCAATTTTTTACTCTTTCTAAATTTACAAAGACTAGGGGACACTCAATGAAGTTACATGTACTTTTAAAACAAATAGAAGGTAATATTTTTTCACAATTAATAATTAAGCCCTGGAACTCATTGTCAATGGATGTGGTAACAGCGATTAGCATATCTGGGCTTTAAAAATTGTTTGGACAAGTTCCTGGAGGAAAAGTCCATAGTCTGCTATTGAGATAGAACCCTAGGATCGGTAGCTTGGTATGTTGCTACTATTTGGGTTTCTGCCAGGTACTTTTGACCTGGATTGGCCACTCTTGGAAGCAGGAAACTGGGCTAGATGGACCCTTGATCTTTCCCAATAGGGCAACTCTTATGTTCTTATATTGTAAGCTGATTATGCTTAAATAGGTGTCATCAATATTGATGATGCTCCCTACAGTAATCACTGAGAAAGTTGTTATATGCAGCACCATAGGCGTAGACTGGGGGGGCGAGGGGGGGCAATGCCCCCCCCAAACGACGATGACGTGGACTGGCGCTAGAAGTGAAAAAAAAAAAAAACAAGCAGGCACGCGCTCGTCTCCGTCCGCTTCGCTGCTTCCCTGCCCTCTCTGTCTGCGTCCCGCCTTCCTCTGATGTAATTTCCTTTCGGGCGGGACGCAGACAGAGAGGGCAGGGAAGCAGCGAAGCGGACGGAGACGAGCGTGTCTATCTACCCCCTCTCTTCCTACCCTCCGGCGCAGGCAGCACCAAACTTCTCTTTCTTGTTCCTGGCAGCGGTAGCGACGTACACGCTGCCTTCAGCTCTTCAGCTCTGCCCCGAAGCCTTCTCTTCAAGTTCCTGTTCCCGCATAGGTGGGAACAGGAACTTGAAGAAAAGGCTTCCGGGGCAGACCGAAGGCAGCGTGTACGTCGCTACCGCTGCCAGGAACACAGAAAGGCTGAAGAAGACTGCTGCCTGCACCGGAGGGAGGGAGGAAGAGAGGGGGTAAACGGAGTCACGATCCTGGACCTCGCGGGGGGGGGGCAGCAGAGGGAAGATGAATGGGACTGGGAGGGTGGAGAGCAGAGGGAAGGAGTAAGAGATGGATGGGACTGGGAGGGGTGGGTGGGGAGCAGAGGGAAGGACCAGGAATTGGATTGGACTGGGAAATGAGGTGAGCAGAGGGAAGGAGCAGGAGATGGATGGGACTGGGAGGGGTGGGAAGCAGAGGGAAGGAGCAAGAGATGGATGGGACTGGGAGGGGTGGTGAGCAGAGGGAAGGAGCAGGAGATGGATGGGACTGGGAGGGTGGGAAGCAGAGGGAAGGAGCAGGAGATGGATGGGACTGGGAGGGTGGGAAGCAGTGGGAAGGAGCAGGAGATGGATGGGACTGGGAGAGGTGGGAAGCAGAGGGAAGGAGCAAGAGATGGATGGGACTGGGAGGGAGGGGTGGGTGGGGAGCAGAGGGAAGGACCAGGAATTGGATGGGACTGGGAGGGTGGGAAGCAGTGGGAAGGAGCAGGAGATGGATGGGACTGGGAGGGGTGGGAAGCAGAGGGAAGGAGCAAGAGATGGATGTGACTGGGAGGGGTGGGTGGGGAGCAGAGGGAAGGACCAGGAATTGGATGGGACTGGGAGGGTGGGAAGCAGTGGGAAGGAGCAGGAGATGGATGGGACTGGGAGGGGTGGGAAGCAGAGGGAAGGAGCAAGAGATGGATGGGACTGGGAGGGGTGGGTGGGGAGCAGAGGGAAGGACCAGGAATTGGATTGGACTGGGAAATGAGGTGAGCAGAGGGAAGGAGCAGGAGATGGATGGGACTGGGAGGGGTGGGAAGCAGAGGGAAGGAGCAAGAGATGGATGGGACTGGGAGGGGTGGGTGGGGAGCAGAGGGAAGGACCAGGAATTGGATGGGACTGGAAGGGTGGGAAGCAGTGGGAAGGAGCAGGAGATGGATGGGACTGGGAGGGGTGGGAAGCAGAGGGAAGGAGCAAGAGATGGATGGGACTGGGAGGGGTGGGTGGGGAGCAGAGGGAAGGACCAGGAATTGGATTGGACTGGGAAATGAGGTGAGCAGAGGGAAGGAGCAGGAGATGGATGGGACTGGGAGGGGTGGGGAGCAGAGGGAAGCCTACTGGAAAGAAGACACTGCATAAAACAGAAGACACTGGGACCAAAGCGAATAGAAAAACTAAATGATCAACAAAGGTAAAAAAGTATTTTATTCAGAATATATTAATTGAAATATGTCAGCTTTTTGAAATGTGCATCTGTGATATTTTGCCTGTAAATTTCAATTCCTTCCTCCATATTAGCATATTCATTTGCATATGTATATATGCAAATGAATATGCTAATATGCTCCGCCCCATCCTTTGCCCCCCCAAATGAAACAGTCAAACTACGCCTATGATGCAGCACATTGCTATCTGAAGAGCAGAACCTGAAACCAGATCCCTCACATGTCAATATACAACTAACTATGTGCTCTATTCCTGTCGTACTCAAGTAATATTTGACAAACATTAGTCTCCATAAACAAGTTATGTACAGCATATTTCCATCTGTGAGTATTCTTTGCTTTTCAGATCACTTACCAGAAATTTTGATTAAACCGAGTCAGGAATAAATAGGAAAGCATCCAAGAGCAGGTACATTGAAAGATATTACTTTTTTGATTCAGTGGTTGTGCTTTCTGTGGGCACACAAACAGAATCAGACACTCTAAAGCAGCCTGCACAGAGATGCATCTTCCCCGTAATATCTCTAGTCAAGATGACACAACAGCTTACCCAGCAGACAAGCTCCGCATTATTAGTCTTGATAAATACGGCGGCTGTAACATTTCAAGAGTCTGCCCTGTTTTTTTTTTTCCATTCGCTTTCATCGTTAGTCATTCAGTTCCCCAGCTTTACGTGTAATGTTTTCTGGAATTTGCAGGGCATTAGTTTCCAGGGGCACAGAACGGAGTCTTTTCCCTATTCTGTTTTGATGGAAAAATGCTTTACAGAAAATCACGCTAAAAGAAGTTTTAGCTTCTCTATAAGTAGAGAGGTGTGGCAGCCGCGTTAGTCCACTTTTAAAGGTAATCAATAGAAATAAAACAAAATAAAACGTGGAAAAGAAAATAAGATAATACCTTTTTTATTGGACATAACTTAATACATTTCTTGATTGGCTTTCGAAGGTTGCCCTTCTTCGTCAGATCGGAAATAAGCAAATGTTGGTAGGTGACAGTATATATATATAAGTGAAACATCAAAGCATTTTGATAATGGGTGATGCACTAACCTTCATATCTGGTATAGGCCCACCAAGTTTTCCATGCCCAAATTTGGACACAGTCTTAAGATGTGCTTGCATCTCAACCGATTAACGAGCCCATTAATGCCCTCTGTGGGCGAAACATGGCCTGTGTCGGGCAACTTTCTTATATACGATATCTCTAATAAAATCCTTTGGATGTCACTTTGATATGCTTGTTTATTATCCACGTTGAATCTTGCAGATTGCTTGCCTTGTTGTTTTTTGGGACCCTTATTGTTGGGTATCCAATGGGGTAGCCAGAATTTCAATCAGCTGACTGACATTTAGCAAAAAAAAAAAAAGCTGCGGCCATTTTCTCTCTATGTGAGTCGCTATGCAAGCCATGGAGAATGTAAGCTGTTACAATGCAGATTATATTTTTATTTTTTTTTATACACTCATGGTATTTAAGAGTTCATAGCTTATATGAGTCTGTTTTGAATGCTGTTTTTCCAGTGAACCTCTTCCCTGAAGAAGTAATGAAACCTGGCCATGTCGGTGGAGGTTCTCATGGATTTGAAAACAGCTGCAAGTTAAGTGACGCTATTCTACTTTTAAATAAGTGCTGAACGTTTTTGGACTGTTTTTAAAGTAAAATCTACAAAATGTGATAAAATTTAACAAAAAGCCAATTATTAAGGCGAAGGGTGATTTACTAAGCTGAAGGCTGAATTAAAAACTAAATGTGACGGATCGATGAAGATTTGCACATCGTTGCTCTGGAGAGTCTAGTTAAAGCGACGTTGATGCTGTCAATTCCGATGACCCTTATAAGAACAATATTAAAATGTTTACAAGATGCTAAAAAATTTTGCAAAACACTTGGAGAAGTATATTTTATTTATTTATTATTCTCCGAGGACAAGCAGGCTGCTTGTTCTCACTGATGGGTGACGTCCACGGCAGCCCCTCCAATCGGAACACTTTCTAGCAAAGTCTTTTGCTAGTCCTCGCGCGCCGATGCGCACCGCGCATGCGCGGCCGTCTTCCCGCCTGAACCGGCTCGTGCTGGCCAGTCTTCTTTTGTCCGCGCTCAGTACGGTCATGTTTCGCCGTTCGCGCCCCGAAAGTTGACCTCGCGCGTCGTTTTCGACTTCGCTTGAAAAAAGAAAAAGGTGTCGGAAGGAGACCTTTATGGTTTTCTCCCTTCCCGTACTTCTAGTTTTGCCCCGGTAAGTTTTCTTTCGTCGTCGGGGTAGGCCCTATTTAGGCCTCGGTTAGAAGTTTTCCTCCCCCTATTTTTGTGGTGCCATTTTCGCCATTTCGAGTTTTGATCTCGCCGGCGCGATTTTTCCGCCCATGACATCGAAGTCTTCCAGCGGCTTCAAGAAGTGCACCCAGTGCGCCCGGGTAATCTCGCTCACTGACAGGCACGCGTCGTGTCTTCAGTGTCTGGGGGCTGGGCACCGCCCGCAGGCCTGTAGTCTGTGTTCTCTTTTACAAAAGCGGGCTCAGGTAGCGAGATTAGCCCAGTGGAACATTTTGTTCTCGGGCTCTTCGTCGGCATCGGCACCGGGAGTATCGACTGCTTCGACGTCGTCGGAGCCCGGACCTTCATCCTCGCCCCCGATTGCATCGAGTGCATCGAGGCATCGGCCCTCTGCATCGGGGCGACATCGGAGGGCTGCGTCGGCGTCGGTGGTATCGAGACCTCCTCGTCTGCTGATGTCGTCGGACGGTGGTGCTTCGTCTGGAGTGCAGGTGAGGGCTGTCCATTCCCCTGCTGGTGGCGGTGAGCCTTCGGGTGGGTCTCCCCCTACCCTGAGAGCTCCTGCGGTACAGCCCCCCCGAGACCGACCTCCTTCGGCCTCGAGGAAGAGACGGCTGGATTGTACGTCCTCCTCATCGGTGCCGGGAAGCTCCGGTGACATGCTTCGTCCCAAAAAATCGAAGAAGCATCGTCACCGGTCCCCTTCCCGTGTCGGCACCGAGAGCTCTGGGTCGCCGAGGGAGTCGGCACCCAGTAGGCATCGGCACCGAGAGGACCGCTCGCCCTCTGTTCAAGAGGTGTCAGTGCGCTCCCCTTTGGACAGCCCGGAACAGCCTCCACGCCCGGAACAGGTTCTGACATCGACTCCTGCATCGGCTTCCATGTCTTTTTCCACAGCCGCTCTGCACGAGAGCCTCCGGGCCGTTCTCCCAGAGATCCTGGGAGAGCTGTTGCGCCCTACCCCTCCGGTACCGGGGCTGCTTGTGCCACCGGTACCGTCGAGCGAGGCGCCGGCTGGCCCATTGTCCGGGGTGAGGTCTCCGACATCGGTGCCGCTTGCGGTACCGATTGCGGTAGCCTCCCAGGAAGGCTCCCCGACTACGTCGGCGGAGGGAGCTTCGCCGGTGCGGGCGAGGGAGTCTACCTCTCGACGCTCCCACCGTGGCCGTGGTTCCACGGAGTCGAGCCGGGCACGGTTCCAGACACAGGTCCGTGAACTTGTGTCTGACACCGATGGTGAGGCCTCGTGGGAAGAGGAAGAGGACATCAGATATTTCTCTGACGAGGAGTCTGAGGGTCTCCCTTCTGATCCCACTCCCTCTCCTGAAAGGCAGCTTTCTCCTCCTGAGAGCCTGTCTTTCGCTTCCTTTGTCAGGGAGATGTCTACGGCCATCCCCTTCCCGGTGGTTGTGGAGGACGAGCCCAGGGCTGAAATGTTTGAGCTCCTGGACTATCCTTCTCCACCTAAGGAAGCGTCCACAGTACCCATGCATCATGTCCTCAAAAAGACATTGCTGGTGAACTGGACCAAGCCTCTAAGTAATCTCCACATTCCCAAGAAGATCGAGTCCCAGTACCGGATCCATGGGGACCCAGAGCTGATGCGCACTCAGTTGCCTCATGACTCTGGAGTTGTGGATTTGGCCCTAAAGAAGGCCAAGAGTTCTAGGGAGCATGCTTCGGCGCCCCCGGGCAAGGACTCTAGAACCTTGGACTCCTTTGGGAGGAAGGCCTACCATTCTTCTATGCTCGTGGCCAAAATTCAGTCCTACCAGCTCTACACGAGCATACACATGCGGAACAATGTGCGGCAGTTGGCGGGCTTGGTGGACAAGCTCCCCCCTGAGCAAGCCAAGCCATTTCAGGAGGTGGTCAGGCAGCTGAAGGCGTGCAGAAAATTCCTGGCCAGAGGGGTGTATGACACCTTTGATGTTGCGTCCAGGGCCGCTGCTCAAGGTGTGGTGATGCGCAGACTCTCATGGCTGCGTGCCTCCGACCTGGAGAATAGAATCCAGCAGCGGATTGCGGACTCGCCTTGCCGTGCGGATAATATTTTTGGAGAAAAAGTCGAGCAGGTGGTAGAGCAGCTCCACCAGCAGGACACCGCATTCGACAAGTTCTCCCGCCGGCAGCCTTCAGCCTCTACCTCTACAGGTAGAAGATTTTTTTGGGGAAGGAAGACTGTTCCCTACTCTTCTGGCAAGCGTAGGTACAATCCTCCTTCTCGACAGCCTGCGGCCCAGGCTAAGCCCCAGCGCGCTCGCTCTCGTCAGCAGCGTGCACCTCAGCAAGGCCCCTCGGCTCCCCAGCAAAAGCAAGGGACAAGCTTTTGACTGGCTCCAGCAGAGCATAGCCGACATCCAAGTATCAGTGCCGGGCGACCTGCCAGTCGGAGGGAGGTTGAAAGCTTTTCACCAAAGGTGGCCTCTCATAACCTCCGATCAGTGGGTTCTCCAAATAGTCCGGCAAGGATACACTCTCAATTTGGCCTCAAAACCTCCAAATTGTCCACCGGGAGCTCAGTCTTACAGCTCCCAGCACAAGCAGGTAATTGCAGAGGAACTCTCCGCCCTTCTCAGCGCCAATGCGGTTGAGCCCGTGCCATCCGGGCAAGAAGGGCTGGGATTCTATTCCAGGTACTTCCTTGAGGAAAAGAAAACAGGGGGGATGCGTCCCATCCTAGACCTAAGGGCCCTGAACAAATATCTGGTCAAAGAAAAGTTCAGGATGCTTTCCCTGGGCACCCTTCTCCCCATGATTCAGGAAAACGATTGGCTATGCTCTCTGGACTTGAAGGACGCCTACACACACATCCCGATACTGCCAGCTCACAGACAGTATCTGCGATTTCAGCTGGGCACACATCACTTCCAGTACTGTGTGCTACCCTTTGGGCTCGCCTCTGCGCCCAGAGTGTTCACCAAGTGCTTGGCTGTAGTAGCAGCGGCACTTCGCAGACTGGGGGTACACTTATTCTCATATCTCGACGATTGGCTGGTGAAGAACACATCCGAGGCAGGAGCCCTGCAGTCCATGCAGATGACTATTCGCCGCCTGGAGCTACTGGGGTTTGTGATAAATTATCCAAAGTCCCATCTTCTCCCAGTGCAGAAACTCGAATTCATAGGAGCTCTGCTGGATTCTCGGACGGCTCGCGCCTATCTCCCAGAGGCGAGAGCCAACAACTTGTTGTCCCTTGTCTCGCGGGTGCGAGCGTCCCAGCAGATCACAGCTCGGCAGATGTTGAGATTGCTGGGCCACATGGCCTCCACAGTTCATGTGACTCCCATGGCCCGCCTTCACATGAGATCTGCTCAATGGACCCTAGCTTCCCAGTGGTTTCAGGCTGCTGGGGATCTAGAAGACGTGATCCACCTGTCCACGAGTTTTCTCAAATCCCTGTATTGGTGGACGATTTGGTCCAATTTGACTCTGGGGCGTCCTTTCCAAATTCCTCAGCCACAAAAAGTGCTGACCACGGATGCGTCTCTCCTGGGGTGGGGAGCTCATGTCGATGGGCTTCACAAAAGGAAGCTGGTCCCTCCAGGAACGCGATCTGCAGATCAATCTTCTGGAGTTACGAGCGATCTGGAACGCTCTGAAGGCTGTCCCACCAAATTATCCAAATTCAGACAGACAACCAGGTTGCCATGTATTACATCAACAAGCAGGGGGGCACCGGATCTCGCCCCCTGTGTCAGGAAGCCGTCAGCATGTGGCTCTAGGCTCGCCGTCATGGCATGGTGCTCCAAGCCACATATCTGGCAGGCGTAAACAACAGTCTGGCCGACAGGTTGAGCAGGATTATGCAACCTCATGAGTGGTCGCTCAATTCCCGTGTAGTGCGTCAGATCTTCCAGGTGTGGGGCACCCCCTTGGTAGATCTCTTCGCATCTCGAGCCAACCACAAAGTCCCTCAGTTCTGTTCCACGCTTCAGGCCCACGGCAGACTGGCATCGGATGCCTTCCTCCTGGACTGGGGGGAGGGTCTGCTGTATGCTTATCCTCCCATTCCTCTGGTGGGGAAGACTTTGTTGAAACTCAAGCAAGACCGAGGCACCATGATTCTGATTGCTCCTTTTTGGCCGCGTCAGATCTGGTTCCCTCTTCTTCTGGAGTTGTCCTCCGAAGAACCATGGAGATTGGAGTGTTTTCCGACCCTCATCACACAGGACGAAGGGGCGCTTCTGCATCCCAACCTCCGGTCCCTGGCTCTCATGGCCTGGATGTTGAGAGCGTAGACTTTGCCTCTTTGGGTCTGTCAGAGGGTGTCTCCCGCATCTTGCTTGCTTCCAGGAAGGATTCCACTAAGAGGAGTTACTTCTTTCTGTGGAGGAGGTTTGCCGTCTGGTGTGACAGCAAGGCCCTAGATCCTCGCTCTTGTCCTACACAGACCCTGCTTGAATACCTTCTGCACTTGTCTGAGTCCGGTCTCAAGACCAACTCTGTAAGGGTTCACCTTAGTGCAATCAGTGCATACCATTACCGTGTGGAAGGTAAGCCGATCTCAGGACAGCCTTTAGTTGTTCGCTTCATGAGAGGTTTGCTTTTGTCAAAGCCCCCTGTCAAGCCTCCTACAGTGTCATGGGATCTCAATGTCGTTCTCACCCAGCTGATGAAACCTCCTTTTGAGCCACTGAATTCCTGCCATCTGAAGTACTTGACCTGGAAGGTCATTTTCTTGGTGGCAGTTACTTCAGCTCGTAGAGTCAGTGAGCTTCAGGCCCTGGTAGCCCAGGCCCCTTACACCAAATTTCATCATAACAGTAGTCCTCCGCACTCACCCTAAGTTCTTGCCAAAGGTTGTGTCAGAGTTCCATCTGAACCAGTCAATTGTCTTGCCAACATTCTTTCCCCATCCTCATTCCTGCCCTGCTGAACGTCAGCTGCACACATTGGACTGCAAGAGAGCATTGGCCTTCTATCTGGAGCGGACACAGCCCAACAGACAGTCCGCCCAATTGCTTGTTTCTTTTGATCCCAACAGGAGGGGAGTGGCTGTGGGAAAACGCACCATATCCAATTGGCTAGCAGATTGCAATTCCTTCACTTACGCCCAGGCTGGGCTGGCTCTTGAGGGTCATGTCACGGCTCATAATGTTAGAGCCATGGCAGCGTCGGTAGCCCACTTGAAATCAGCCACTATTGAAGAGATTTGCAAAGCTGCGACGTGGTCATCTGTCCACACATTCACATCTCATTACTGCCTGCAGCAGGATACCCGACGCGACAGTCGGTTCGGGCAGTCAGTGCTTCAGAATCTGTTCGGGGTTTAGAATCCAACTCCACCCCCCTAGGCCCATGTTTGTTCTGTTCCAGGCTGCACTCTCAGTTAGTTGGTAAATTTTTTTAGGTCAATCTCAGTTATGTCCTCGCCGTTGCGAGGCCCAATTGACCATGGTTGTTGTTTTGAGTGAGCCTGGGGGCTAGGGATACCCCATCAGTGAGAACAAGCAGCCTGCTTGTCCTCGGAGAAAGCCAATGCTACATACCTGTAGAAGGTATTCTCCGAGGACAGCAGGCTGATTGTTCTCACAAACCCGCCCGCTTCCCCTTTGGAGTTGTGTCTTCCCTTCTCTTTGTCTTGCTACATATGAGACTGGCCGGCACGAGCCGGTTCGGGCGGGAAGACGGCTGTGCATGCGCGGTGCGCATTGGCGCGCGAGGACTAGCAAAGGACTTTGCTAGAAAGTGTTCCGATTGGAGGGGCTGCCGTGGACGTCACCCATCAGTGAGAACAATCAGCCTGCTGTCCTCGGAGAATACCTTCTACAGGTATGTAGCATTCGCTTTACGTTGTACCCCGTGCTTTCCCACTTAAAGCAGGTTCAGTGCAGCTTACAAAATAATATGGAATACAGAGAAAATATAAGTTAATTATAGGAGAATAATAAAAGAGATAGGTAGGTAGAGATGGGGAAGGGTGAAGGGAGTAGGAGAGGTATGAGCAAGGGGTAGATGAGTTGTCCTCCGAGGAACCGTGGAGATTAGAGTGTTTTCCAGCCCTCATCACCCAGAACAAGGGTTCGCTTCTGCATCCCAACCTTCAGTCTCTGGCTCTCACGGCCTGAATGTTGAGAGCTTAGAATTCGCCTCCTTGGGTCTTTCAGAGGGTGTCTCCCGAGTCTTGCTTGCTTCCAGGAAAGATTTCACAAAGAGGTGTTACTCCTTCAAATGGAGGAGGTTTGCCACCTCCCACCACCCCCAAATATGAAGGGCTTCTGAAATGTGAATAATTTTCTTGCTGCATTGTGTATAAGGATGTATATACCTGGGACAATCATCAAGTTATTTTGTATGTCCCTGCACAGTAAGTAATTTGGTTCTATTTATTGGATACGACTAATAATAATCATTTCTATAGCACTACTAGACATACGCAATTGCATTTGAATACAGTGGAAGCTGTGCATGCATGTGCATTTCGTTGTATACATTGATGATACCCTGAAACCCTGGTTAGCTTGTGTCACTCAAGGACAAGAACTGCATACCCCTGATAAACCATCTCTTTGCTAATAACGCTTGCATGCCAAATAGGTGAGGGCTGGGCATCCTTAGTTTATATGTTCATGTCTTCATTCTTCAGCCTCCCTGCTGTAAACCTGCATGTATAAACTGTCACAAGGGGCTATGCTGAGGATGCAGCCAGAGAGCAGTTGGGCAGGGGATCTGAAAGAACAGAAGAGACTTCCAGGTGAGAGAAAAACAGACCAAGGGCAGATCTTGGATGTCTGCCAAGATGAAGGGCCAGCATCAGAATGTGCCTCTATTGATGCTAGAGAAAGGAAGCTTGCAATCTCAGATCAGAAGAAAACCATCATCTAACCTCCCACTTCCAACTAACTGTAGTGTTGGGAAAGCTATGGCACATGAATAGCTGTTGATGCTGGAGCTGGTGTGTGCTGATGCCTTTGGAAAGCTTGACCACAACAGGGACTGGTACATTACACGATGCGATACCCACAAGCGAGCCTTCTCCAGAGTAGCCCCCACACTGGAATGCATTGCCTGAAAGGCTCCGCTTAACACAAGACTATCTCTACTTCAGGAAGCAGGTGAAAGCTTGGCTCTTCAACCAAGCCTTTAACGGAAGAAGTAACTAACTTGTTAGTCTCACTCACACACACAAGGATTGACTCAGGCTGCACATACTGCAGCGGGACATGTTTATCCACTCCTAACCTAGCTCAGATGATATTTAACCATCTCTCTGACCTCACGTGCAACTTTCTTTAAATCAGTCACCTTACTTTCTAATTCTTCCTACTTTCTTACTCATCTATATGTTACAACTTTGCCTTACCCTTCACTACCAATTATAATGTTCTATTACGTATTGTGTTGACATTGTAAATAGTATACCATTCCATACTTTGTATTGTTTTTGAATATTTTTACGGCTGTAATTGTCTATTGCTCATGTTTGATCTATTCTTACTCCTACACCGCCTTGAGTGAATTCCTTCAAAAAGGCGGTAAATAAATCCTAATAAATAAATACATATATGCCAGTAAAGCAAACTCAGGAAAATGATTACCATGTGACTCCCCCTACAAATCCATTCTATGCATGCCACACAGAAGCTGACTCAGGGATAGAAGTCAGAGATAGAAAGATTGGGCAGTCCAAATAGGTGGGACGAGGCTACTTCATGAGTAAGCCCTCCTAGTTGCCACAGCACATTCTTTGACAGCCTTATGACTCAAATTGTCACAGAATTGCTTCTACCACAACAGATCCGTTTGCGCCATCTGGAACCCTACAGAAAATAGAAGTCAGGTAGTGTGATGTTTTCGCACAACCGTGACATCCAATTAGAATTTGTGGGATAGACTTTTATTTGCAATATAGCATTGCAGTCTTTATTTTATAAACGTTTTGATGTTATACAACAGTATTTACACATTATGACCCACAAGGTTGGACACAGTTGGCAGAATGAGAGTAAGTAGAATATTCCCCTCAGATATCCCCCTCCCCCCCCAAAAAAAAAAAAAAAAAACCCATACAGAGCCCTGGGAGAGAAACAGTGGCGTAGCTATGTGGGGCCACGGGGGCCTGGGCCCCCGTAGATTTGGTCCTAAACCCCCCTGACGAAGACCCATTTGACCCCCCTCCCCCCGCTGCCATCGCATACCATTGCTGGCGGGGGACCCCAACCCCCTCCAGCCGAGGTCCTCTTCTTTGTTCTGTTTCTAAGTCTGACTTCCTGCACGTACAGTACGTCAGACTCAGAAACAGAACGAAGGAAGAAGAGGACCTTGGCTGGCGGGGGTTGTGGTCCCCCGCCAGCAAAGGTAGGCGACGGGGGAGGGTTGGCAGTGGGAGGGGGGGTCGAGAGGGTCATCGGCAGGGGGAGGGTCAAAGTTATTGGTGGTGGTGGTGGTAGCAGTAGCGGCGGCTTGGGGGGTCGTTGGCACCAGTGGGGGCTAAAATGGACCCCCCTTCTGCCGAAGTCTGACTATGCCCCTGCTGGAAAAGCAACAGCCAGGCCCCTGAAAAGAGCAGTATAAAACAAACAACTATGAGTTTCATGACAAGGGAAACTACAGAATCACTCAGGGGACCTTTTACTAAGGTGTGTAGGCACCTAGGTGCCAGGGACGTAGCTATGTGGGGCCACGGGGGCCTGGACCCCTGAAGATTTGGCCCTGGACCCCCTGCCGAAGACCCTCTGGACCCCTCCCCCCCCGCCACCAACTCGCCGTCGCTATCTGCTACCTTTGCTGGTGGGGGACCCCAACCCCCTCCAGCCGAGGTTCTCTTCTTCCTTCATTCTGTTTCCGAGTCTGACGTCCTGCACGTACAATGTGCAGGACGTCAGACTCAGAAATAAAATGAAGGAAGAAGAGGACCTCGGCTGGAGGGGGTTGGGGTCCCCCGCAGTGGCGTAGCCACAGGTGGGCCTGAGTGGGCCAGGGCCCACCCACTAAGGGCTCAGGCCCACCCAACAGTAGCAGATATTTAGCCGTAGCTAGTGGGGATCCCAAGCTCCACCAGCTGAAGACTTCCCCCTGATGGTAATGAAAACACTACTCTCCATGATACTGGCACCTGTGTATGCTCAGTTTTCAGTCATGCCTGCTTCAGATTGCCAAGGTGAAAAGAAGCATTTTCCCGCCAGCTGAGATATTTTTTTGGTGGGGGGGGGGGGGGTGAGGGAGGAGAACACTTAGAGCCCACCCACTTCTTGCCTAGGCCCACCCAAAATCTGTTGTCTGGCTACGCCCCTGGTCCCCCGCCAGCAAAGGTTTGCGATGGCGACGGAGTATTGGCGGCGGGAGGGGGGGTCGAGAGGGTCGTCGGCAGGAGGGGGTAGAGAGGGTCGTCGGCGAGAGGGGGATCAAATTTTGGTGGTGGTGGTGGCGGCGGTGGCAGGGGTGTCGGCAATGGTGGGGGTGTCGGCATCGCCGGGGGGGGGGCTAAAATGTGCCCCCTCACCTTGGGCTCTGGACCCCCCTTCTGCCAAAGTCTGGCTACGCCCCTGCTAGGCGCGTATAATGCACGTCAAATTGGAACCACTGCCCAGCTACCACATGCCCCGGGCGGTAATTCCATTTTTGACGCACGTCCAAAAGCTGCGGTCGAAATTTACTACCGCATGCTACTTACCCAGCGGTAATCAGCAGTGTACGCAGGCTGATGATTATCGCCCAGTTAAAGCATTAGACATTACTTGTAACCACTCGCCCCCACCTACCCTCCTCTCTTCCTTCCCGTTCACATTAATTGATTTGATTTGCTTACTTTATTTATTTTTTGTCTATTAGATTGTAAGCTCTTTGAGCAGGGACTGTCTTTCTTCTATGTTTGTGCAGCGCTGCGTATGCCTTGTAGCGCTATAGAAATGCTAAATAGTAGTAGTAGTAGTAGTAGGGCTGGTCTTAGACAGGGGCGGTCACACAGGGCCTCGCACTCAGGGCCATGCCAACACGGTAAGCGGGGTAAGCACCGCAGGGGGGCGCCAACCTCTGGAGGGCGCCTACCAGCACCTTTTTCCTGAGTTCAACTCACTTGCAAAATGTTTTACCTGAAGCTATGATTCTCCTCTCTCCCCTGCCCTTCCCTCCCCTCCCCTCCCCTCCCCTCTTCTCTTTTCTTCTCTTCTCTTCTAGGGCAGTGCTCACTGAGGCAGGCAGGCTCTGCTGAAGTTGTTTGAAAGAATACAACCAGTGCTATATATGTCTTTGGTGTGGGAAGAACTCCTCATTCAGGGTGAGCTTGAACAACATTCAAATTAAAGAGAATAGCCAGGTTTGGAGGGAGGTGTGCAAGTGAGACTGGGGAGAAATAAAAACTAAATAGTGTAATTGTTAAAATCTGTAAGTGGTTCAAAGTTGTTGTTTTTTTTTTTCTGAACTTGTACACCGAGAGGAGGGCATGACTGCAGTGATGTGTGCATAATTATCAGGTAACCGGATATCTACAGCTAAAAGCCATTTCATTGGCTGGTGGTTCCAACAGTAGTTTCAAAATAGGAAGTTTAGCTGACGTGTAGTGTAGAAGAGCTGGTAAGTGAAAATCTGATTAGGTTTTTTTTGGTGTTTGTTTTTATATAAAAAAATTCTCCTTGGATAGGGAAGAGTCTGTGATATGTGAAAATATATTTTGCTTTAATGAAATTGCTAAACTTTAGAGTCAGAGACTTATCAATGATCAGAAAAAGAAAGTCACCAGACAACAAAGGTAAAGAAAAATCATTTTATTTTCATTTTAGTGTTTGGAATATGTCCACTTTGAGAATTTACATCTGCTATCTTATTTTGCAATGTATAGCAATTTGTTTCTAAGAATATTGCTGACAATTCCTGTCAGTGTGGCAAGTGGTGAGCGATCATTTTCACGGTTAAAAATCATAAAAAATCTAGTAAAAAATGCCCGTTTCGAAAGGGAAGGAAAGGGCGCTAGCAAGTCCATCCCCCACCCTCCCTCCCTCGCTGTTCCAGACTCTGCCGTCCCTCCGTTTTCAACCCCTCTTTCCGCAACCCAGTCTACCCCCCCTTCTCGGCGAAAACCGTCCCCCGCCGCCGTCCAGTACCTGTGCTGACGGTGGACCCCAACCCCCGTCAGCAGAAGTCATGTGCTGGCCTTCAAGGCGTTGCTTCTTCAAAGATTTTGTGTCCAAGTTGCTGAGTGCATCTGACGTCAGACACACTCAGAGGAACTTGAACCAAAGATCATTGAAGAAGCAATGGCACGAAGGCCAGCTCAGGACTTCGACTGACAGAGGTTGGGGTCCCCCGTCAGCACAGGTACTGGACGGCGGCGGGGGACAGTTTTCGCCGAGAAGGGGGGTCGACTGGGTCGCGGAAGGGTGGTGCAGTGGGCTGTAACACAGGGGGAGGAGTAGGGTACTCCTCCCCTTGCTTTGGTATCAGCTGTCACTCACGTCACTGACGTCAGTGCATGCCTGCCTAGCAGACCACCTCCGAGGAAGGCACGGTCCCAGGCACATCCTGTTGGAGGTGAGAATTATTAGATAGGATTATTTGCGATCAAGTATTTCGCAAGAAAGGCTTGTAAGCCTTGCCATGATTGCTATTGAGAATGATATATGTGCCCAGTTAGATATCAAAGATTTAATTACTAATTTCGTGAACATGAAAGCACGAAAAGCTAAGTGGTTGTAAACCCTCTATTTGTTCAGCAATCCCACAAAGATGCACTCCATCTTTCAGCTCCAATTTCCTTTGCATCTTGTGCCATACGGGGGGGGGGGGGGGGGGGGGGCAACTGATAGTCTGCAGGGGGGCACCAGAGACCCTAGGCACGGCCCTGCTCGCACTCCTAGGGGCCCTGCATCTCTGTCATGTCTTTCCTCATGTCTGAAAACACCTCCCTGCTCTGTACCTTAATGTGCATCCACATTTCAGTAGAGAGCATCAGGCAGTGTCAGCGATTTTCATATCCTGTCAGCTGCCGAGCCCAGAGCTTCCTCGCTGCTGCATCCCACCCCCTTTTGATGTCACTTCCTGCTTCCGCAAGGGTGGGATGCAGCAACGGGGAAGCTCTGGGCTCGGCAGCTGACAGGATATGAAAATCGCTTATGCTTTTTACAAAGCCGCAGTAGGCTCTACGCGTATGCAGCATGCGCCAAAATGAGACTACCGCCAGGCTATCGCAATCCCCTGGTGGTAATTCCAGATTTGGCACGTGCCCATACTGCTGGGACAATTTATTTTTTTATTTCTTACCATGCGTGGCCTTTCTGGCATTAATCGGCAGTTGCCACGCACCTAGGGTTACCATATTTGTGGAGACAAAAAAGAGGACAGAAAAAATAAAAATGGTTGCTACCTTTGCTAAAGAAATATTTAATTGCAGTTAATGAACACACATCAAACAGTGACTTACTTACATTACAGCCGTAGGCATTCTACCTTTCAAGAACTTTTGGATTTGAGTTCGACTGAGTCTGAGTCTAAGCATACTTATCTTTTGAATAAGTCAATAGGCAAAGTCCCGGGAACTTTAGGAAAATTTAAAAGGCGGAGGTTTAAACGCCTATTAAAATTCTCTATCTGCTCAATTTTTTTTATGGAGAGCCAATTTTTCTTTAGCTGTTGTAAAGTTAAATTCTTGAAGTTGTTTCACTTCAGTTTGTATTTGTTTAACCTGGGTAGAGAGATCTTCCTTCACTGAATCCACTTTCTTAACCAAATCTTCGAACTTGAGATACAAAGCAGATACCTCACCTGAAGATTTTTGAAGAGTTACGTTTATTTTATTAAGCATTGTCCATATTTGTCCAAGATTTACCTCCTTCGTTGTCTCTGAGGCCTCCGGAAACCCATGGGCCTCAATTTCCAGATTCCCTTTCTGCGACGCTATACCCTCGCCAGAGAACTCAGACGCTGCACTTCTGAAAGCGTGTTGGCTTTCTCTAAGCGAAGCAGCGGAAGCCGGACAGGGAGGATTGTTAGAAGCTGAGGGAGGAGATAACGATGTTTCTTGTTCCGGCAGAGGTTCCGCTCCTTCGGTTTCCTCCGCTACGGGAATCACCCTCAGTTCCGCTGGGGAGGTTCCGGTGAGGAATCGGTCCAGTCTCTGCTGGATTGGGAACGACGTAGAGCTAGGCGAGGGAACAAACCTCACATTCCCTTTCCTCTTAGTGTGTGGAATATTGAAGAAGGAAATAATTTCTTGAAGAAAACCTTCCAGCTAGAGCACAGCGTTCTCTCACCGTCTAAATCACACCACCATCTCCCCCCCCCCCCCCCCCTTATCATAGAGAGCATATCCCTTTGGCTGGCTTCTGAGATACGTGTGAAAGTTTTCGCATGACATATGCTTAAAATCGTGCCTGCACAAACAAAATTCCTTTGACAGATTCAACCAGCAGGGGAGCAGAGAGGGGATTAGCAATGCTTCTCTCTCTCTTTAGCACCCCCATGTGTCCAAACTGACTAATAAACCAGAGACGGTTTCTCTCATTATGTGGGTAGGTGTGTTGGTCGTAGGCACATAAAAGAAAAAGAGGACATTTCCCTAAAAATTAAAAATCCTGGAGGACATATCTGAAGATGTCCGAAAAGAGGACATGCCCTCCTGAAAGAGGACATATGGTAACCCTACAAGCGCCAACCCTACAAGAGCCTTTACCCCTAGTTCAGCGGTTCCCAAACTGTGCTCCGTGACACCCTGGTGCACTGCAGCAAACTCTCAGGGCTGCCGTGGCAAATCCCGATCTCCCTCCCACCAACACATGAACCACTACTGCTCCCTCAATATTGCATTTGCCTCCTCTCTGTCCCCTCTCTCCCCAAACACACCCATCCCTGCCACCACCGCTGCTTCTCTAGATGAGCATTAGAGGCAAAACAAGCTGCAACCATGCAGCACCAGACTCTTCATACACGTGGCTGATGATTCTGCCCCCTCGAACATCACTTCCTGTTCCGGGGCACAACTGGCAGCCGCATGTATGGAGAGTCTGGTCCGGCCTGACTGTAGCTTGTAGGTTGTGGCCGTGCCCTTATGTTCAGACCTGCTGTTTCTCTGTATTTAGCTCTCTGTGACCTCTTCAGTCTGCCTTTTTTCCTGTTGTTGTTCTTCCTGTTAGCCAAGCCTCGCTTTGGTCTCCCTGCTTCTGCTTCATTTCCTACTTGTGACATCATCAGCCTACTCCTTTAAAAGGACCCAGGGAGCTTTCCTATGTTTCCTTTGCAAGAGGTCTCTTAATCTTGTGTTACCTGTTTAGATCATTTCCATGCTTGGCTTTGTTCCTGAGAATCTTGCTCCTGAAGGTCTGTTCTATGTTTCTTTGAGTCTTGTGTTTCAATGCTTTGCTTTGTTTCTGTGTGTTTGCTTTTGTACCTTGATCCTGAAAGCCTGGTTCTAGAGCCACACCCTGGTGGTGTCTGTATCTGTTTGACTCTACCCTTGGCTCCTGCTTTTAGTCTAACCCTGCTTTTGACTCTTGCTATAGTTAAGCTCTGTGGTTAAGCCAATCTCTGTGTTTAGCCAAGCTCTGTTCCTGTTTTCCCTGTTCTGTTTCCTGTGTGTGTAGTTCTTGTCTGTTAATTCTGAGAGTCTGTAGAAGCCAGCATCGTCCCTGATTATTTCACTGCTATGCACCTGTGTCTGCTGCCTCTCAGTCTGCCTGGCCTTTCCCTTTCCAGCTGTGGGTGCTGGTAAGCACATTGCTTCTTTGTTTGTTTGTCATCCCTTAGTCTGCTTAATCCTTTGCCTGCTATGTTTGCTTCCTAGCTCTTGAGCTCTGTTTCTGCCAAGTTCTGTTCCTGTGTGTGTTTGAGCCAGGTTCTGCTCCTGCTCTATGTTTGAGCTAGTTCTGTCCCAGTTCCCTCCTATGCCAAGTCCCTTTCAGAATCCTGTTTCAGAATCCTGTTCCAGCCAAGCCAAGCCCGTTCCAAAATCCTGTTCCAGCCAAACCAAGCCAAGCCTGTTCCAGAATCCTGTTCCAGTCAAGCCAAGTCTGTTCCAGAATTCTGGAGCCTTGCATCATGTAGCTATATACTGGGTTCTTCTTTCCTAAATGCATCACTTTGCATTTCCTCACATTAAATGACGTCTGCCATGTGGATGCCCAGTCTCCCAATCTTATAAGGTCCTCTTGTGATTTAACAACTTTGTGTCATCAGCAAATTAAAGTACTTCACTAGTTATTCTCATCTCTAGATCATTTATAAATATGTTAAAAAGCAGTGGTCCCCACGCAGACCCATGGTGAACCCCACTATATACTCTTCATTTAGAATACTGACCATTTAACCCTACTCTTTGTTTTTAGTCTTTTAACCAGTTCTTAATCCACAATAGAGCATTACTTCCTGTCCCAGGCCTTTCTAATTTCCTCAGAAGTTGCTCATGAGGTTCTTTGTGAAATGCCACTCGCCTCCACCTACCCTCCTCTCCTCCTTCCTGTACACATTAATTGATTTGATTTGCTTACTTTATTTTTTGTCTATTAGATTGTAAGCTCTTTGAGCAGGGACTGCCTTTCTTATATATTTGTGCAGCGCTGCGTACGCCTTGTAGCGCTATAGAAATGCTAAATAGTAGTAGTAGTAGTAAAATCCAGATACGCAATATTAACTGGCTCACCTTTATCCACCTGTTTATTCACCCCCTTCAAAATAATGTAGTAGATTTGTGAGGCAAGATTTCCCTTCACTAAATCCATGCTGGCTTTGTGTCATTAATCCATGCCTATCTACAAGCTCAGTAATTGTGTTTGTTATAATAGTCTCTACCATTTCGCCTGGCACCAACGTCAGGCTCACCAGTCGGTAATTGTCCGGGTCACCTCTGGAACCTTTCTTAAAAATTAGTTTTCCATTGGCCACCCTCCAATCTTTCAGCACCATGCTCGATTTTAAAGACAAATTACATATTACTAATATTCTAATATATCTAAAAAAGTATTGTGTATTTGTGTTTTGGCCTCCAATGCAATCTTCTTTTAAAAGTCTCTCTTTGCCTTCCTTATCAGCGCTTTGAATTGACTTGCCATTCCTTATGCTGTTTCTTATTATTTTCATTTTGATCCTTCTTCCATTTCTGAATGATATTCTTTTAGCTGTAATAGCTTTCTTCGTCTCATGTTTTAACCATGCTGGTTGTTGCTTGGCCTTCTGTCCACCTTTTTTAATATGTGTAATGTATCTGGTCTGGCTTCCAGGATGGTATTTTTGAATAACATCCACACCTGATTTTTGACCTTTGCAGCTGCTCCTCTATAGATTTTTTTTATACCAGTCTCCTCTTTGTCATAAAGCATATAGGGACAGACTTAAAGATCTCAATCAAGGGTGGACTGACCATATGGGCAAATGGGCAATGCCCAAGGGCCCAGGGCATTGGGGAGAGGACCAGTACTTCCTTCCCACGTGCCCGATATCCCTCTTTACCTTCCGTCCTGCACTCCTGTCTCAGAACACCCCATTTCCTCCTTGCAGGCAGGGACACTGGCAGCTACATTGGCTGTCTGTCGCTGATGCCCGAACTTCCCTCTTCCGTGGCCCACCTCCCTTCTGACATAACTGCCTTCTTCCACAAGGGCAGGCCATGGCAGAGGGAAGTTCCGGAGTCGGTGGCCAACCTAAAGGAAAAGGTCTGTGGCACTGAAGGGAGAGGGAGACAGCAGGATTTCGGGAGGGGATGGAGGCCTCAGTACCTGGGGAGGGGGGCTACAGGACCAGGTAGCAGGAGGCAGCAGAGCAGCAGGACCGGGGAAGGGGGCAGTAGTACAGGGGTTGCCCAATGATCCTCATTGCCTGGGGGCCAAGATCACTTTCAGTCCGCCCCTGATCAAAATATGTATATTTTGGAAGCAAGGCAGGGGCAGGGAGATATGATAAAGATGTCTAAATACCTCTGTGGTAAAAATAAACCAGAACTGAGTCTCTTTCAATTCAAAGGAAGCTCTCTGGAATGAGAGGGCATAGGCTGAAGATGACAGGGGAGGGATTTAGGATTAATCAAAGGAAATATTTCTTCATGGAAAGGGTGGTGAATTCAGGACACACCCTCTGGTTGAGATGAAAACTGTATCTGAATTCAAGACAGCTATGGATAAGAATTGTACATAAGATTTTTAAGGGAGAGGAAGGGATAGTAGATGATATGGAGGGGCAGACTGGATAGGCCATGTGGTCTTTATCTGCCTTCATTTTTCTCTCTCTCTTTTTCTGTAGCATAGCAAAGGTCAATATTGATTTAAAAAGTCAATACAAAATAAAAAAAAGAAACAGAGGTACCAAAGGGATCATTAACAGCCAGTGTATTTAAAGGAAGCTTATTAACATCATTAGCGGCCCACATGTTTCAACACAGAATCCGCATCAGAGGTGTAATTTATAACAGCATCACACAATTGCAGAGGTGCATCTGACAAGGTACCATCAATATTTGCATCAAGGCAAGTCTATACAACAGTCACTTCTAAAAAGACTGCCCTTGAAAGTGCCACCAGGATTCAGCATTCTCAAAAAAAAAAAAAAAAAAAGCAAGCTGCTTTTGTATTTTGGTTCTCATAAGTACATAAGTACATAATAAGTACATAAGTAGTGCCATACTGGGAAAGACCAAAGGTCCATCTAGCCCAGCATCCTGTCACCGACAGTGGCCAATCCAGGTCAAGGGCACCTGGCACGCTCCCTAAACGTAAAAACATTCCAGACAAGTTATACCTAAAAATGCGGAATTTTTCCAAGTCCATTTAATAGCGGTCTATGGACTTGTCCTTTAGGAATCTATCTAACCCCTTTTTAAACTCCGTCAAGCTAACCGCCCGTACCACGTTCTCCGGCAACGAATTCCAGAGTCTAATTACACGTTGGGTGAAGAAAAATTTTCTCCGATTCGTTTTAAATTTACCACACTGTAGCTTCAACTCATGCCCTCTAGTCCTAGTATTTTTGGATAGCGTGAACAGTCGCTTCACATCCACCCGATCCATTCCACTCATTATTTTATACACTTCTATCATATCTCCCCTCAGCCGTCTCTTCTCCAAGCTGAAAAGCCCTAGCCTTCTCAGCCTCTCTTCGTAGGAAAGTCGTCCCATCCCCACTATCATTTTCGTCGCCCTTCGCTGTACCTTTTCCAATTCTACTATATCTTTTTTGAGATACGGAGACCAGTACTGAACACAATACTCCAGGTGCGGTCGCACCATGGAGCGATACAACGGCATTATAACATCCGCACACCTGGACTCCATACCCTTCCTAATAACACCCAACATTCTATTCGCTTTCCTAGCCGCAGCAGCACACTGAGCAGAAGGTTTCAGCGTATCATCGACGACGACACCCAGATCCCTTTCTTGATCCGTAACTCCTAACGCGGAACCTTGCAAGACGTAGCTATAATTCGGGTTCCTCTTACCCACATGCATCACTCAGTTTCTGCAGTACTTTTTGCCTCCGCAGCCCCTCATTCCCTCTCTACCCTCATCTCCCCTTACGTTCCTACCCGTAACCTCCACTCACAGGTCAAATCCCTCCTCTCAGTACCCTTCTCCACCACTGCCAACTCCAGGCTCCGCCCTTTCTGCCTCGCCTCACCCTATGCCTGGAATAAACTCCCTGAGCCCATACGCCAAGCCCCCTCCCTGCCCGTCTTCAAATCCTTACTCAAAGCCCACCTCTTCAATGTCACCTTCGGCACATAACCATTATACTTCCATCCAGGATATCTAGACTGCCCCAACTTGACATTTCGTCCTTTAGATTGTAAGCGCCTTTGAGCAGGAACTGTCATTCGTTGTTAAATTGTACAGCGCTGCGTAGCCCTAGTAGCACTTTAGAAATGTTAAGTAATAGTAGTAGTTATGGGGAAGAGAATATCACACTATACCACACATATTTGCTAAAACATTTGTGCAATTCTGGTCATCGCATCTCAACAAAGATATAGCGGAATTAGAAAAGGTACAGAGAAGGGTGACCAAAATGAAAAAAGGGGTGGGATGACTTCCTTATGAGGAAAGGCTAAACAGGCTAGGGGTCTTCAACTTGAAGAAAAGACGGCTGAGGGGAAATATGACAGAGGTCTATAAAATACTGAATGGAGTGGAATGGATAGATATGAATCACTTGTTTACTATTTCCAAAAATGCTAGGACTGGGGGCACATGATAAAGCTACTATTTAAAACAAATTGGAGACAATATTTTTTCACTCAACATGCAATTAAAATCTGGAATTTGTTACCAGAGAATGTTGTAAAAGCACTTAGCTTAGCAGGGTTTAAAAAAGCTCTAGCTAATTTGATAAAGGAAAAGTTCATAAACCATTAAGATGGGCTTGAGAAAATCCACTGCTTATTTCTAGGATAAGCAACATAGAATCTGTTTTACTCTTTTAAGATCTTGTCAGGTACTTGTGACCTGGATTGGCCACTGTTGGAAACAGGATACTGGATTTGATGGCCCTTCACTCTATCTCAATGATGCTTATGTTATTCATGTGACCGTCATTCTGTAAATTGTATACACGACTTTTTACATGTTCATGCTAATTCCTCTACAGTTTAGCATGCATTATAGGGCATGAGTTCATTGCAGGCTATATATTTGTGCACATTAAACATTAATGCAGCCAGTTGACCTTTCAAGATAGCCACAATGAACATGCATGCAATACATTTGCATTGGAGATCCCAGTATATGCAAGTCTTATCTATAATTATTACAGACATTCAGTAAGCCAGCACCTATTTTCACTTGATTTTATAAAGATATGTAAGAGCCTATTTGTATTTATCAAATACTAACATAAGTGGCAGAACTTGCTCATAGATTGCAGGTATGTACAGTTTCATCTGCCCTGGATCAGGTATAAATCTCTGCACCTATAATTTTTAAGCAAGCACATCCCCTAGTATAATATCAAGGGCATTTTCAAAAGAGAAGGGCACCCATCTTCCGACACAAATCAGGAGATGGGCGTTCTTCTCTCAGGGTCGCCCAAATCGGCATAATCGAAAGCCGATTTTGGGCGTCCTCAACTGCTTTCTGTCGTAAGGACGACCAAAGTTCACAGGTGCGTGTCGGCAGTGTACCGAAGGCGGGACAGGGGTGTGCTTAACAGATGGGCGTCCTCGGCCGATAATGGAAAAAAGAAGGGCGTCCCTGACGAGCATTTGGCCAACTTTACTTGGTCCCTTTTTTTTCATGACCAAGCCTCGAAAAGGTGCCCGAATTGACCAGATGACCACCGGAGGGAATCGGGGATGACCTCCCCTTACTCCCCCAGTGGTCACCAACCCCCTCCCACCCCCAAACAAAATTGGAAAACATTTTTTGCCAGCCTCAAATGTCATACCCAGCTCCCTGACAGCAGTATGTAGGTCCCTGGAGCAGTTTTTAGTGGGTGCAGTGCACTTCAGGCAGGCGGACCCAGGCCCATCCCCCCCTACCTGTTACACTTGTGGTGGTAAATATGAGCCCACCCGAAACCCACTGTACCCACATGTAAGTGCCCCCGTTCACCCATAGGGGCTATGGTAGTGTTGTACAGTTGTGGGGAGTGGGTTTGGGGGGGGCGGGCTCAGCACACATGAGAAGGGAGCTATGGACTTGGGAGCAATTTAGGAAGTCCACTGCAGTGCCCCCTAGGGTGCCCGGTTGGTGTCCTGGCATGTCAGGGGGACCAGTGCACTAAGAATGCTCAAAATCTAAAATGGCGCTTCCATTTGATACCCTCAACATCGTGTCTAAGCACTCCGTTCCTGAAGAAGCCTTGTTTCCAGGGTGAAACGGTGGCCCCCATCGAACGGTAAGACAAGAGTGCTTTCTACGGCAATATTAAGCTAAGTGCAATCTAAATACTTTGACGCTGTTTCCAGGGTGTACCACAGATGTGGCATAGAAGTGATTTAACTTCGCATTTAAGAATAAAAATATATTCTGTTGCTTTGTGGAGTTTTTATGCCCAATGATAGAATCTAAGCGTGTGTCACAGCTTTAAATCTTCAATTGTAACCACGCTTAAAACCTCAGGCAGGCTGCCTTTGGTTTCTGAGGGCTTTTCTCCACAGCACAAAGGCACCATCTAATTTTCAACCCTAGACTAGAGTTCCTTAGATCACAGTATTAGATTACATTTCTCAACTCTAGCAAGTACTGCAACATTTGTGTAAGTGATTTTTAGTTTATAGAATCACGTTAACTGTGTTGTTTTTCGGTGCCGAATTTTAAGGTGCCATTTATAGAATTTGGTCCTGTTTTCATACATGCTCTGCTTGAACGCCCTCAATCCACACGCCAGTCAGTATTTTATAAAGGCTCTTTACATGCATATGTGTTGACATTGTAAGTAGTATACTATCAGGCTTATTTGCAAAAGTGATCGCCGGCCATTTCCCGACATAAATCGGGAGATGACCGGCGGTCTCTCAAAAGCGGCGAAATCGGTATAATCGAAAGCGGCATTTTTTTACAGCATCGCCGCTTTCCTGTCGCCTTACCAGCGAAAGTTCAAGGGGCGTGTTGGCGGCTTAGCGAAGGCGGGAGATGGGCGGGCATGGGCGTGGCTACCAGATGGCTGGCTTTCGCAGATAATGGAACAAACAAAAAGCGACGTTAAGCAGTATTTCGCCGGGTTTACTTGGTCCTTTTATTTTCACGAACAAGCCTCAAAAAGGTGCCCCAACTGACCAGATGACCACCGGAGGGAATGGGGGATGACCTCCCCGTAGTCCCCCAGTTGTCACCAACCCCTCCCACACTAAAAAAATAAAAATAAAAACCTTTTTTGCCAGCCTGTATGCCAGCCTCAAATGTCATACCCAGCTCCCTGACAGCAGTATGCAAGTTCCTGGAGCAGTTTTTAATGGGTACAGTGCACTTCAGGCAGGCAGACCCAGGTCCATCCCCTCCCCTACCTGTTACACTTGTGGTGGTAAATGTTAAGCCCTCCAACCCCCCCCCCCCAAACCCACTCTACCCACATGTAGGTGCCCCCCTTCACCCATAAGGGCTATGGTAATGGTGTAGAGTTGTGGGGAGTGGGTTTGGGGGGGGGGGATTTGGGGGGCTCAGCACCCAAGGGAAGGGAGCTATGCACCTGGAAGCTTTTTTTGTATTTTTTTAAAAAGTTTTTAGAAGTGCCCCCTAGGGTGCCCGGTTGGTGTCCTGGCATGTCAGGGGGACCAGTGCACTACAAATGCTGGCTCCTCCCGTGACCAAATGCCTTGGATTTCGTCGGGTTTGACATGGCCGGCATTTTTTTTCCATTATCGCTAAAAAACAAAACCGGCGATTTCAAACCCGGCGAACTCTGGCATTTGGCCAGGCTAAACCGTATTATCGAAAGGAAAGATGGCCGGCCATCTTTTCCGTTAATACGGTTCCTGCCAGCTGTAGCGCCGCCGCCACAATAGATCGCCAGCGAACTGTTTGGCTGGCGATATTCGATTATGCCCCTCTATGCCATACTTTGTATTGTTCTTTGAATGTTCTTACTGCTGTAATTGTTTATTGCTCATGTTTGATCTATTCTTATTGTACACCGCCTTGAGTGAATTCCTTTAAAAAAAGGTGGTAAATAAATCCTAATAAATAAATATACAGCACCATACCCGTAAAAATGATTTTCTAAAATTACCCCCCTGCATGTAGCTCAAGAAGTGGTTGGGAAACACTGGCTTAGGGTTCCTTTTACAAAGGCACGCTGAAAAATGGCTTGCGGTAGTTTGGGCATGGGTGTTGGGCACACGCTGATCCATTTTTTAGCGCACCTGTAAAAAGGCCTGTTCTTTTTTTTTTTTTGCCAAAAATGGACGTGCAGCAAGATCAAAATTGCTGTGCGCCCATTTTGGGTCTGAGACCTTACCGCCTGCCACTGACCTAGCGGTAAAGAATCTGTGCGGTTATGACCTACGTGCGTCAAATGCCACTCGGCGCGTGTCCATTATGTGCGCCCGCAAATAAAAAATACTTTTCAGACACACATATCGGGCGCGCCAAAAATGAAATTACCACAAGAGCCATGCGCTGGTCGGGCGGTAACTCCATTCTGGCACATGTTGGGCACGTGAAGACGCTAACACAGCTTAGTAAAAGGGCCCCTTACTGAATAGGGCCTCGCTGCATGAAATGCCCTCTGCTAGAACCTTGTACATTCTCTAATAGAACGCAAACGCAATAATGACCACCTGTTTCTTGCCCGCAACCTCGGAGTCATCTTCAACTCCTCCCTCTCCTTCTCTGCGCATATCCAGCAGATAGCCAAGACCTGTCACTTCTTCCTCTACAACATTAGCAAAATTCGCCCTTTCCTCTCTGAGCACACCACCCGAACTCTCATCCACTCTCTCATTACCTCTCGCCTTGACTACTGCAACCTACTCCTTACTGGCCTCCCACTTAGCCATCTATCCCCCCTTCAGTCTGTTCAGAACTCTGCTGTACGCCTTATCTTCCGCCTGGACCGATATACTCATATCACCCCTCTACTCAAGTCACTTCACTGGCTTCCGATCAGGTACCACATACAGTTCAAACTTCTCCTACTAACCTTCAAATGCACTCGATCTGCAGCCCCTCGTTACCTCTCTACCCTCATCTCCCCTTACGTTCCTACCCACAACCCCCGCTCTCAAGACAAATCCCTCCTTTCAGTACCCTTCTCCTCCACCGCCAACTCCAGGCTCCGCCCTTTCTGCCTCGCCTCACCCCATGCTTGGAATAAACTCCCCGAGTCCATACGCCAGGCCCCCTCCCTGCCCATCTTCAAATCATTGCTCAAAGCCCACCTCTTCAATGTCGCCTTCGGCACCTAACCAACCTACCTCTACTCAGGAAATCTAGACTGTCACAATTTGACATTTCGTCCTTTAGATTGTAAGCTCCTTTGAGCAGGGACTGTCCTTCTTTGTTAACCTGTACAGCGCTGCGTAACCCTAGTAGCACTCTAGAAATGTTAAGTAGTAGTAAGTAGTAGTAGTACTGTTTGAAAGTAGAATGATTAAGGGATCAGCAAGAGTGATAAAGTAGAAGACGGAACGCAAAGCCAGACGGCACTCCAAATTCCAATTAAGAACCCTGCTATAATTTTTCAGAATGTCATTTCTGGATGGCAGAGCTCGAAGAGATTTTGAGCTTTGTGACAAGCATGAGACAGTCTGCGACTGCGATCATTAAGGCACTTAAATCCAGCAGGTGAAAGGAATACATGAGATGAAATCAATCACCCTTTGTTGTGTTTATTCAACATGGACACTGATCCTTGGACAGCAAATGAACGTGGATGTATCACAGTTTCAAAAGGAAAACATTGCAGAAAGCAGATACAGACGGTAAGCCTGAGCTGCTTTAGTTGAAGAAAACATAATACTGTAGGCTCCAGTCACCCAATTTGAGACCAGAAAAGCGGCTGGGCTGAATAGCTATTGAAAAAAAAAAAAAAAAAAAACACCCAGAATCCTGACAAAAACAAGCAGAGAGAGGTTGCATGATGAAAAGTCCAATAGGAACACATTGATCAGTAATGATTGCCCAATGCAGCCTTTCATGCCCAAAGCGCTCTTTTTTCTAAAGTGCAGTAAATGTTTACACTTAACTGTGAATTACCAGCATTGTACATGCAAAGTCGATACAGATAAATGCAGAGGGTGTTTCCAGCATCTGCCAGGCATTTACAGCACATATCTTAGTGGAGGAGTGGCCTAGTGGTTAGGGTGGTGGACTTTGGTCCTGGGGAACTGAGAAACTGAGTTTGATTCCCACTTCAGGCACAGGCAGCTCCTTGTGACTCTGGGCAAGTCACTTAACCCTCCATTGCCCCATGTAAGCCACATTGAGCCTGCCATGAGTGGGAAAGCGCAGGGTACAAATGTAACAAAAATAAAATAGATACTATTGGAGATTCTACATGGAATGTTGCTACTATTGGAGATTCTACATGGAATGTTGCAACATTCCATGTAGAATCTCAAATAGTAGCAACAGTGGAGGAGTGGCCTAGTGGTTAGGGTGGTGGACTTTGGTCCTGAGGAACTGAGTTCAATTCCCACTTCAGGCACAGGCAACTTCTTGTGACTCTGGGCAAGTCACTTAACCCTCCGTTGCCGCATTGAGCCTGCCATGAGTGGGAAAGCATGGGGTATAAATGTAACAAAAAATAAAAATTATTTATTACGGCATTTATAACCCACATTTTCCAATTTACAGTGTTTCAACGTGGATTACAAACAAAATAATACGGTTACATTTCAAGGAATGATCTGTGTTAGGGGCCTGAACGAATGTATGTGTACATTTTAGTTGCGATAATCATATTGACCAATTGACATATTTGCTATCTGATTGACACGTCTAGTTTGATGTCCCGAAGAACTTCTTGGAGAAGAACACTTTACGTTGTTTTCGGAAGATCAAGCAGGGATTTATGTTTCTTAAGGTTTTTGGTAGCGCATCCTAGTTCTTAGTGCATAGATACGCAAAGCTTGATGAGTAAGTTGACAGGTATCTTAGTCCCTTGCAACTGGGGAAGCGTGGGAGCACCCAAGCTATCTGCGACTGCATGTGACACAGTGGGAGCCCTCTCAAGAAGAAATAAATATATACTAATTGCACCAACCGTTGCTTATTGTACAACTTTATTAAATATTTAAATATAACATTTTATTAAACATTGTTATTAAAAATCCCCAACACTTTCACTCAATCATTCATACCCTTTCCAAATCCATATCACTAAAATTCCACAACTATCTCTACATATCTATCTTTAGTGCCCTGGTGTTGGTATTTTCATCAAACTACAAACTTCATTAAATATTTATCATCATGAACGGAATTATCGTAGTTCACAGTACTTCATTGAATCCACAACATCATTAGCAACATTTCTTTGGATCACAAAATGCCGTCATATTCATATGTCCATGTTATTACAGTCTTTGTAGTTCTCAGTTCTTGTTTAGTCTGGAACTAAGTCCGAAAGTTGATCACTATTGTATTCCACAACAGATTCAAAGCAAAACTTTCTCCTCTTTGTACCCAAACATTACAGCGGCTCCTAAATCTCGATACCACTTTTTTCTTCTTTGTAGCCTTTACATCATATACTCCTAGACTTATCATATAATTGTGTCTTGAGATGTTTCAATGTAGACCCTACACGATCGTGTTTCGCTTCTAAGGCGTCTTCAGGGGTCTTAAAGTCTACAAAAAATAACAATGCATCTAAACATACTATTTCAATTATTTAACTCACCCCATAAAACCAAGTAATAAACCTTCTTACCGGCTCTACTAGGCAGCCAAACTCACAGTCACCAGTGTGCCAGTGGGAGCGCCTCAAAGTACGCTCACACATGCGCATACCGAGGCTTACTCAGACAGGGTTTAAATACCTTCCTACATATTTAACCATTCAAATAAATGATACAGCCACAGCACTGCTGCGGTGGGACTGTCCCTGACACATCTCCTGCCAAATCCAATCCATCATCTAGGATACACCACCCCATCACCAATCCTTCCTAGCACCCCCAATCTCAGATCCCTCCTCCCAACCTCCAACAATTTCCAATACCCAGGGTACCCCCAACATCCGAACCAACAGTCACCCACCCAATCTTTTCTGCCATACTTGTGAAATCCCCCATCCAATCCCCCTGTTCAAGCCCCTCCCCCTAAAGTTCCAAACTCCACCCTGGGCCTAAGTGCCTCCCTACACCAAAGGCGGATCTCATCCCACCCTCAACCCCCTGCCAGGACCTGCTTGGAGGTCTAATTGGTAGATCAATGAGCCCAGGTGGGAGCCGTACCCCTCTGCTCCTGTCTGAGACTATGCCAGGATGCAAATGACTGCAGTGACCCCTAATGGTAGCCTTATGTACTACCGCTATGGGGTGTCCTTCCATATAAGATTTTGAACTTCAGAAAGTTTATTATCCAAACATTCCACCTTCTAGTCCTGCTTTCCATCATCTCCAGCTTACTATGTAGGATTTTTTTTAATACTAGGTGATAGCATGTTTTGTTACTTCTTATGCCCTGATGTTATCCATAGAAGATTCCACATGCTCAGGGAGACCTATACCCTATCCGTGTGACTATGGCATTCCTAACTATTTCCAAAAAATATTTTCTCAGGCTTACTCAGAACAGACCTGGTGATAATTCCCCAGATGAATTTAAAGGCATAACTCCCACTGTAGTTCTGAGCGATGCATTCAAGTTCGGTCAAGAGTCATCCTGATCTTCCTTTCTTTCTCTCTGCTTCTCATTCTGGGCAGTTCAACCCCTAGGGGTCATTGGCGCCATTGTAGTTGGTGCACCAGCAAGCGCAGTAGCGCCTGGGGAATTGTTCTTGTCTGTACCACTAGGGACCACGGATTTTATGAAAGTAGGTTGTGGGTGGGTGGGGTGAGGGATGGAAAAATGCTTCTTGCAAGGTGCTCACAAGTAGTGGTATTTATTTACCATGACAGTCAGCAGCTTGCGGTACTGTAAGTTGGTAAATCAAGGTACAGTAAAAACCTGCCTTTTACCGTACTGTAATAACTTTCCCCCTTAGGCCCAGATGCACAAAACCTAACGAGCCAGCAACATGGTTTTTAAACTGGTTCTAGCTAGTTTAGCGAGCAAGGAGTACAGCCAGACATGCACAAAAGGATTCTCTGAGCTCTTTTCCTATCACGGTAGCTGCTAACGAAAATGAAATACAAAGGTATTATAATAAGCTAATTACTATACAAATGTGCATGCACAGCCATTTTCCAAACAATGCACACAAGCAGCCCCGACCTTTACTGTAGAAATTTTAACAGGAGGTCTGGAGCTGTCGGTCCTAACAGATCTTCACAGCAAGTACTCCAAAGCTGCCTCCTCTGCCACTCCTGCAAGAGGAGAAGGACCCGCTGCAGAGCTCCTGCCTGGGCAATGCCTTCCAGCAGCTGGGCTGAGGCTTCCCTCGCCAGAAGCTCTGGCAGTAATATGAATTCCAGAGGCAGGGAGAGCTGCAGGAGGAGTTTGCTGCCGCTGCCCTGTCCTGCCCCCTGGCAAGGAAGCAGGGGTGGCAGAGGAGAGAAGAGAACCCCGGAGCATGAGCTGGGGGGCTCCAGTCTTGAGAAGAACACAAGTTTTCTCTGTGGAGTGTGCAGGCTCCCAGCATCAGCAAACCGTGCCCCCCCCCGGAAACAGAGTACGAGCTCCCAGCATCAAAAGATCGCAGGTCCCCCAGTCCCCCACCCCCCGGCTCCTGGCATCAGCAGACCACGGCACTTTTTGAAAATAAAAAAAAGCTACGCAGCTATGCCAGCTTTCATAAATGCAGCTTGTCTGTAGCATGTGCAGAGCAGCCACACTTAGGTATTAGCTGCTCTGAGCATGCTCAGCTCGCCGACTGGCTTCCTCCATATCCTGTGCAAATGAGCAGGGTAGCAAAAGCAGTGAGAAGTTCATTTGCATGTGATTCTCTTTGGGAATCCCTCTGCATCTCCAAATTGGTGAGTCTTACCAATTTGAAAATACAGATGGATTCTTAATAGGGATCTTTGTGCATTTGGGACTTAGACTTTTACATTGCCTAAACCTGGAATTTTATTGATTTTGGATTTTGCTCACACCTCTTTCAGTAGTAGCACTGAATATTTCTCTGTCCCAAGAGAGCTCACCATCTAAATTTGTACCTGAGGCAATGGAGGGTTAAATGACTTAACCAAGATCACAAGGAGCAGCAGTGGGATTTGAACCGGCCACCTCTGGATTGCAAGACCAGTGCTCTAACCACTAGGCCACTCCTCCACCCTGAAGAATTGTGTTACTCTTTGGGGTTCTACATGGAATGTTGCTACACCTTGAAATTCTGCATGGAATCTTGTTATTCTTTAGAATTCTAGAATCTTTATTTATTTAGATTTTGCTCACACCTTTTTCAGTAGTAGCTCAAGGTGAGTTACATTCAGGTACTCTGGCTATTTCTCTGTCCCAGGAGGGCTCACAATCTAAGTTTGTACCTGAGGCAATGGAGGGTTAAATGACTTAACCAAGATCACAAGGAGCAGCAGTGGGATTTGAACTGGCCACCTCTGGCTTGCAAGACCAGTGCTCTAACCACTAGGCCACTCCCAATGTTAATCCATGTTCAGGCACTGGTATTGAAATTCCAGGTTTGCTAACATTCAGTATTTTACTGGCTATGGGGCAAGGTATAGAAATACCTTTTATGTGACTTTTATGTGATCCCATTTATGCAATGACCTTGGCTGGTTCAATGCTGAATAATGGCACTTAATCGGCCAAGTGCTGACTCTACCCACAGAATGCCACAAAACAGTCGATTTTCAATTCAGTGATAACCGGTTAGTTTCAGCGGCACTAACCGGTTAAGTGCTACTGAAAATTAGTGGTTAGCTCCAAACAAACAAATTAACCAGCTAAGAGCCACTTCTGGCTGGTTGTGATCACTTTGAATATTTTATAAAGCCAGGATATACACGTCTAAAAGACTACAACATGCGTATGGCAAGGGGGCATGGTCTGAGCATGCTTTGGGAGGGATTAGGGTGTATCTACATGTCCTTACCTCTCAACCCTCATCTCCCCTTACGTTCCTACCGTAACCTCGGCTCTCAAGACAAATCCCTCCTTTCAGTACCCTTCTCCACCACTGCCAACTCCAGGATCCGCCCTTTCTGCCTCGCCTCACCCCACGCGTGGAACAAACTCCCCGAGCCCATACGTCAGGCCCCCTCCCTCCCCATCTTCAAATCTCTGCTCAAAGCCCACCTCTTCAATGTCGCCTTCGGCACCTAACCTCTACACCTCTACCCAGGAAATCTAGACTGCCCCAACTTGACATTTCGTTCTTTAGATTGTAAGCTCATTTGAGCAGGGACTGTCCTTCTTTGTTTATTTTGTACAGCGCTGCGTAACCCTAGTAGCGCTCTAGAAATGTTAAGTAGTAGTAGTAGAATGCAGGTCTGTGCTTTAAAAGATCGATATCGAGAGGTCACGTGATGTCACTCTGGTTAGCGGACATAGATGAGGTGAGGACTTCCCTCCCTCCCCCTCTTTCTTTCTTTCTTTCTTTCTTTCTTTCTTTCTTTCTTTCTTTCTTTCTTTCTTTCTCACTTTTCCCTAATATGTTTCTTTGCTGTGTGTATTTATATACAATTATTGACCGAGTTATAAGTAGAATAGTTACTCATCTGATGTGTCAAGAAGGGATATATTTGGAAACGGATAACAGGATGGACGTTTCTGATATTGTCTATAAGGGGTAACTTTGATTAACATATTATTTTATTTTCGCTTTATCTCTTCTTCTTTCTTTTCCTCATCCCCCCCCCCCCCCTCTTTCCTAAGATGTTTCCCTGTTGATCACATTTTTATACAAATGTTGACCTTGTTACAGATAGAACATGTAATTAGCTGTTGTGTCAGGAATGGATACATTTGGAGAAAGATAACAAAATGGACACATATAATGCTACCTATAAGGGGTAACTTTGATCAGTATATTTACTGGTATAGAAACACGTTTTTTTTTTTTTTTCTCTCTGCTATTATTGAGAGGAGGATGGCTGGGGGAAAAAATTGAAAGTTTCTATTGTTGGATGGTTTGGGGGGGGGCTCGAGGGGGAGCGCTCTCAGAGCGACCTTGATAGATAATCCATACCTAATACAATAGGTATTGCTATGGTTAGGCCTTTAGGTAGGCTACCGGGAAACGGGAGAAGAAGGGGGGGGGAGGGCTTACACGAATATATGATGCCCCACTTTACATGTCTAACCTAGTGGACCTACCGCCCAGAAAAGCCAAGAGATCAGCCCGCAAATTCCTCAATTTGAACTTCCCCAGCTGTAAAGGACTTAAATACAAGCAAGCATACGCCACCACCTTCTCGTATAGAAGCACACAGCTATGGAATGCACTACCCCCAACCTTAAAAACCATGGACAATCTAAGCAACTTTCGCAAATCCTTGAAGACACATCTCTTCAACAGAGCCTACAAAAAGAACCTCTAAAGACACAAATCACCACACAACCCACCCACACAACCAATCACACCTCCTACATCACCCTATTCAACACCCCCTTCTCTTTCTTCAAATATTTTCGTCCTACCACCGACTATATCTATTATCCTCTCATGAATATGTCATTATAACACTCTGTAAGCCACATTGAGCCTGCAAATAGGTGGGATAATGTGGGGTACAAATGTAATAAATAAATAAATAAAAATATGATGATATGTTGTTGGTTGTTCTGGGGAGAATATTGGGAGTGGGGATGTGGGGAAATTTTCCGACTCCGTGTTTCCACTGGGGTGAGATCTGGAGGGAATGTTTTTTGGAGTTCGCTTCCGGGGCCTTCTGACCCCCTTTTGTTTTCTTTGCCAAATTGTGTGGGGGCATCGTAGGCTGGGGCGATCCTCTCCTTTAAAGATAAGAAGGAGATTCTTTATAATACTTATTTATGGAATGGAGTGTGTGACACCTTAAGTTTATCTCTTGGAATGAAAATGGAGTAACCTCTCCCATTAAAAGGCAAAAACTGTTACAAATCCTGAACCGTCAGAAAGCAGATGTGGTATTTCTGCAAGAAATACATTTATCCTCTGTGGAACATAGTAAATTTAAAAAATGGTGGGTAGGTCAATTATTAGAAGCTCCAGCAATAGAATGTAAAGCAGGTGTGACGATGCTTTTTAGGAAAACATTAGATGTACAAATACAAGGGTGCTGGAAAGCGAAGGACGGCAGATATTGTATGGCCAAGGTAACAATTAATAAGCAAGTATTGCTTCTGGCTAATGTTTACGCTCCTAATGTATATGACAAGGTATTTTTTAGCCCGCTGATCCACACCATAACCTTCTGAGGGCGGGACCAGAGGAACAGCTCAAACAGAAGGGAAACCACAGCCTGTCTGAAGCGGCGACTGTACTTACTGCACTTCAGTGTTGCCGGACGAGCAGGAGGTAAAACTTTTTAAACAGCAGCTGCCACTTAGGAAGGGCTGGGGCACCTGCACACGTCCTCCTTGCACTCGGAGGCCACAGAGACAGAGGGAGGGAGGCTCTGGGCGGCGGATATTGGAGGAGAGGGGGGCGCGGATATCAGAGGATAGGGGAGGGCCTGGAACTCGGACGGCACTGGGGCCATCGGGCTGGAGTGGGGGGAGGGGGTCCTGAGACAAGAGGGGGGTCCTGAGATGGGGGAGGGGGTCCTGAGACGAGAGGAGGGTCCTGAGACAAGGGGGGAGAGGGGAGGGGGTCATGAGACGAGAGAGGGTGGGTGGTGGGAGGGGGTCCAGAGATGAGGGGGGGTTGGGGGTCCTGAGACTGTTCTCACCCGGATGTCTCAATTCCGATTTGTACATTCTTTCTAACATGCTGCTCCATACTACTACTACTTAACATTTCTAAAGCGCTACTAGGGTTACGCAGCGCTGTACAATTTAACATGGAAGGACAGTCCCTGCTCAAGGAGCTTTCAATCTAAAAGACAGGTATACAATCTAAAGACAATCTAAACAATTTAAAGACAAGTGTACAGTCAAAAGACAAGTGTAGAGTCCGTCTGATAGGGCATACTATATTTCACGAAAGGTTAGGTGCCGAAAGCAGCCTTGAAGAGATGAGTTTTAAGCAGAGATTTGAAGATGGGTAGGGAGGGGGCTTGGCGTAGGGGTTGAGGAAGATTGTTCCAAGCATAGGTTGAGGCAAGGCAGAATGAGCGGAGCCTGGAGTTGGCAGTGGTGGAGAAGGGTACTGAAAGGAGGGATTTGTCCTGTGAGCGGAGGTTACGGGCGGGAACATAGGGGGAGATGAGGGTAGAGAGGTAGTGAGGAGCCGCAGACCGGGTGCATTTGTAGGTGAGGAGGAGAATCTTGAATTGAATGCGGTATCTGATCGGAAGCCAGTGAAGTGACTTGAGGAGAGGGGTGATGTGAGTATATCGGTTCTGGCGGAATATAAGACATGCTCCATGGGGTCCTTTTACTAAAGTACGCTAATGGATTTAGCGTGCGTTAAAAGATAAGATGCCCATTATAGTTTTTTTAAACATGCACTAAATCTGTTAGCGCATTCTTTAAAAAAATGGCTGGATGCATATGTATTTCAGAGGAACTAATTAATGAAGGGTTTTGCAAAAAGGCTCTGCAGGGCTCTCTCGATGTATGTATTTATTTATAATTACTTATTTAAAAACTTGTATTCCGCTCAATCACAAATGTTCTAGGCAGATTACAATTATCCACATGCACAATCAAGTATATGCCATACAAGACAATGAAACATTAAAACATATAAGACAGAATACTTCCTCATAGCGTGAATAATAAACACTTCCTTTTCATAGACTTATCAGACTCCTTCACATGCCTGCTGAAATTAAATTATTTTGAGCAAATCTATATTTCGCATTTCCTTCATTGCTCGATGGCAGAGCATTCCGGAGTTGAGAGCCCACAGTGTAAAATATTGATGACCGGTATTCCTCCAATCTGACTGATTGATAATGACGAGACTTCCAAAAGCATTTTATTAGCGGGTCTTAAATCTCGAGGTGCTTGGAACATATACAGCTCTGTAGCAGCAAGAACTGATACTTGTTCAGGGGCTCTTTTACCAAGCTGCAGTAAAAAGGGCCCTGCGGTAGCAGCAGGGGCCGTTTTTGCCCCTGTGCTTAAGCCGTTTTTACCGCAGCGGGTACAAAGGCTGCAAAAATACATGGCCATGTGGTAAGATGGCTCTTACTGTGTGGCCATGCAAAAGGGGAGGTGGCAGCAGTGACGATGCTAGGTCGGCTGCCACCCGGGGTAGATCGCCAATGCGCACACACCACCCCCCGGGTGCAGCACGACCCCACCCCCAGCGCATCACCCCCCCGGGTGCATTTTTAGCTGCTGGGAGCAGCCGCGCGGCTCTCAGCTCCACTGGCTCCCTGTCCCTCTGCCCTGGAACAGGAAGAAACCTGTTCTGGGGCAGAGGGAGCAGGGAACCAGCGGAGCCGACAGGCGCGCGGCTGGTCTCTGCACCCCCCCCCCCCCAGCAGCGTGCACCCGGGGCGCACCGCCCCACCCTTGGTATTCCACTGGGTGGCACTAACCAAAAGGTATCTGGGTAGTGCATGGTGCCTGCTTAATTACCGCCAAGTAACGGCTGTGCAAAAAAAAAAAAAGAGCCCTATTTTTCTCAGCATGGGAAATGATGCTCGCTGGGGCTGGAACTACGGCCAGCGCCCACGTTGGACTGGCTCTAGCTCAGAACTGGCATGGGGTAAGCCCCCTCAGAATACTAGAGCACCTCATGACCTCCTCCATCTCCCATCCTTAGTGAGCCAGTGACCCCTGTAGCCTTCTCCTCAGCCCTTACGTGATTGAGATCTACAAAATCCTGAGTGGTGTAGAACGAGTAGAAGTACATCGATTTTTCACTTGTTCTAAAAGTACGAAGACTAGGAGACACTCAAGAAAGTTACACGGAAATACTTTTAAAAACAAAGTGGAGGAAATATTTTTTCACTCGATGAATACTTATGTTCTGGAACTCTTTGCTGGAGGACGTGGTAACAGCAGTTAGTGTATCTGGGTTTAAAAAAAGGTTTGGGCAAATTCCTGGAGGAAAAGTCCATAGTCTGCTAATTTATTTATTTATTTGTTGCATTTGTATCCCACATTTTCCCACCTATTTGCTAATGAGACAGACATGGGGAAACAACTGCTTGTCCCAGGAATGGTAGCATGGAATGTTGCTGCTAATTGAGTTTTTGCCAGGTACTACTACTACTATTTAACATTTCTAAAGCGCTACCAGGGTTACGCAGCGCTGTACAATCTAACAAAGAAGGACAGTCCCTGCTCAAAGGAGCTTACAATCTAAAGGACAAAAAAGTGTAGTCAATCAAATTGGGGGCAGTCTAGATTTCCTGGATAGAGGTACAATGGTTAGGTGCCGAAAGCGACATTGAAGAGGTGGGCTTTGAGCAAGGATTTGAAGATGGGCAGGGAGGGGCTTGGCGTATGGGCTCAGGGAGTTTATCCCAAGCATAGGGTGAGGCGAGGCAGAAAGGACGGAGCCTGGAGTTGGCAGTGGTGGAGAAGGGTACTGAGAGGAGGGATTTGTCCTGTGAGCGGAGGTTATGGGTAGGAGCGTAAGGGGAGATGAGGGTAGAGAGGTAATGAGAGGCTGCAGATTGAGTGCATTTGTAGGTTAGTAGGAGAAGCTTGAATTGTATGCGGTACCTGATCAGAAGCCAGTGAAATGACTTGAGGAGAGGGGTGATATGAGCATATCGGTCTAGGCGGAAGATAAGACACGCAGCAGAGTTCTGAACGGATTGAAGGGGGGATAGATGGTTAAGTGGGAGGCCAGTGAGGAGTAGGTTGCAGTAGTCAAGGCGAGAGGTAATGAGAGAGTGGCTGAGAGTTCGGGTGGTGTGCTCAGAGAGGAAAGGGTGAATTTTGCTGATGTTATAGAGAAAGAAGCGACAGGTCTTGGCTGCCTGCTGGATATGGGCAGAGAAGGAGAGGGAGGAGTCAAAGATGACTCAGAGGTTGCGGGCAGATGAGACGGGGAGGATGAGGGTGTTATTGACTGAAATAGAGAGTGGAGGGAGAGGAGAAGTGGGTTTGGGTGGAAAGACAATGAGCTCGGTCTTGGCCATGTTCAGTTTCAGGTGGCGATTGGACATCCAGGCAGCAATGTCGGATAAGCAGGCCGATACTTTGGCCTGGGTTTCCGCAATGATGTCTAGTGTGGAGAGATAAAGCTGGGTGTCGTCAGCATAAAGATGATATTGGAAACCATGAGATAAGCTCAGTGAGCCCAGGGAAGAAGTGTAGATTGAAAAAAGAAGGGGTCCAAGGACAGATCCCTGAGGAACTTGTCACTTGGATTGGCCACTGTCAGAAGAAGGATACTAGGCTAGATGGACCATTGGTCTGACCCACTATGGCTATTCTTATGTTTTATGTTCCTAGTGCAGAGGACTATTACTTGTCTCAGGAATGGTAGCATGAAATGTTGCTACTCTTTGGGATTCCGGAATCTTGTTACTTGTTAGCATTCCAGAATCTTGCTATTCCTTGGGGTTCTACATGGAATCTTGCTACTCTTTGAGATTCTGCATGGAATGTTGCTACTAATTTGGTTTCTGCCAGGTGCCCTGGCTTGGCCACTGTTTGGAAAACAGGATACTGGGTTAGATGGACCATTGGTCTGGCTACTCTTATGTTCTTATGTAACATGAAACATAAATAAATATAAAAAAAGTGTTCCTGCAGACCTCCCCCACACGCTGGCCGCTGGCTTTCCTGGTAGTATCATGAGCAACTGCTGGAAGTGAGATGGTGCTATTTTGAATGTGGCAGTAACCAGGACAGAAGCAAATGTGATTCCATTATTTCTTTCCAGTGATTCGGGCACCTTCCTGTGCAGTGGATAGGCCTGCTTTTGCTGTGTTTTTCAGTAGGAGCTATCATGTCGTTTATCTTGTCTTACTCTGTTATATTTTATCTTAACCTTTTCTGTCCATTCTGACTTTACATTCCTTGTTCATGCTTTTTGTATAAGTGCTATATCTGAATTTCTTCCTGTTTCTTCAGAGCCTATAGCAGCATCTCCAGAGGGTCAGTGTCCAGCCGTCCAGCCATATGTTCCCTTATGATATTTGTTCTAGAAAGGAAGAGGTGCTCACTGCCGGAGTTCAGTTCCACATTCAGCCGTCTTCTCTGCTCTGGATTACCAGTGGGGCATCCTGACTGAGTGTTCTTTATCATACTTTCCAGAAACGTCACATTGAAAAGAAGTATGAATAAAAGCTCAAAGTCTGTTCATCTGTTGTCACAAGAACTTTCCAAAAGGGGTCAGAAATTCACCAAATTTGTATTGTAGGAAGAAAATGTGAACTGCCCAGGGAAGTCTGGAAGCTGTATACAAACGAAGAGGGCCTTCTGAAAAATCCCCATTGCCTCCTCTGGGAAGTTGCTAGAATCTATAAAATGCTGACTACTGTCTATTTCAAACCACTTCCCCCCCCCCCCCCCCCATCAAAAGAAATAGGGGTGTAATAAAGCAGCAGGTGAAGGATGAGCCCAAGAAGCAACTTCAAAGTTACCTCTCCCAAAACTACTTTACACACTCCCCACACTCCAACACAATTCTATACATCCCATATATCTCCCACCCACGCACACCTGATACCCCTATTCGCTCCCACCTTTCCCATATCTACCCCAACCAACATCACACACAATGCCAAACAAAGCCCCTCCCTCAGCCCATGCACACAGACCGCAAAACCACACACTCTTTCTATAACCCCACCCACACACTTATCTCACCTCAGACACCTCGGTTACACACACACACACACACACATATACACCTTCCACCAGAAAATCTTCAAACTCCATCTTTATATCCACCACAGAGACAGGGAACTTTAACTGTTCGCACATCCTCACACAGACAACCCAATAAACACAGCATCAAATGGCTGCCTTTTTCATTCCCACAACCATCTCCACCTACACACGCATCCACCCCAATAATTCACTTTACATAAGAACATCAGCATTGCAAGATCCCAAAAGAGTGCAATACATTTTATGCTGCTTATCTAAGAAGTAAGCAACGGATTTTCCCCAAGTCCATTTTAATAATAATCTATGCACTTTTCCTTTAGAAAGCCATCCAAACTTTTTTTTTAAACCCTGCTAAGCTACCTGCTTTTACTACATTCTCTGGCAACGAATTCCAGAGTTTAATTAACGTTGAGTGAAGAAAAATTTTCTCCGATTCATATTAAATTTACTACTTTGTAGCTTCGTTGCATGCCCCCTACTCCAAGTATTTTTGGAAAGAGTAAACAGACGCTTCACATCTACCCGTTCCACTCCACTCATTATTTTATAGATCTGTATCATATCTCCTCTCAGCCATCTTTTCTCCAAGTTGAAGAGCCCGAGCTCTCCACACAAATAGTTACTTTCAGAACTCCTGCACCAAATCGATCCAATTTAATTACCTTTCACATGTAAGCAAGCAACAAAGCAGAGCATAAACTATTCCACTCTCACTCCCACACACCCCTGTTTATTTCTCTATGCCAAACATACATATGTATGTATGTATGTGTATATCAGTCTAGGTCAGAGGAGGTTCTCAATCCAGTCCTCAGGACACACCCAGCCAGTCAGATTTTCAGGATACTCACAATGAATATGCAAGAGACAGATTTGCATACAATGGAGGCAGTACATGCAAATTTACCTCATACGTACTCATTAAGGGTATATTGAAAATCAGACTGATTGAATGTGAGACTGATAGGTTAATATATGAATACTGGTGGAGGTTATACATGACAAGTAAGTTTCAAGGGATACTTTCCAGGTAGGTGGGGGGGGGGGGGGGGGGAAGGGAAATGGGACCCCAGGATCAAAGTCCACTGCACTAACCACTAGGCTACTCCTCAACTCATTCCACCAATAAGAGCCAACCTCATCAGTGATGTCACAATGGCTTGATTGCCCGATACTTGGCTCACTTCTGATATTGTGATGTCATAAGGGAAAGGGGGAAGGGGAAATGGGACTTGATATACCACCTTTCTGAGGTTTTTGCAACTACATTCAAAGCGGTTTACATATATTCAGGTACTTATTTTGTACCAGGGGCAATGGAGGGTTTAGTGACTTACCCAGAGTCACAAGGAGCTGCAGTGGGAACTGAACTCAGTTCCCCAGGATCAAAGTCCACTGCACTAACCACTAGGCTACTCCTCAACTCAAAAAGGGAACTGATTTTCCATGATAGTCAGAAACAAATAATGAAAGTTTCAAGGACAAAAAGGAAATCACTAATTTACCACAGTCTAATCAGGGCACAGCCACTGGGAAGCAAATAAAAACTTTTATCTAGGTGGGCGCACGATCCTTAGGATAAGAAGGAAGAAAGGACGGAACTTAATAATGCGGAACATTGGTGGTACACGTCTTCTGGAGTGTTTCAAAGTATATTAAATAGCAACTAAATATCCATTTTTACAATAGATAAGAAAAGACAATATTTGATTATTATTCACTAGACAGAGGCTCCAATTCCTAGGGTGAGTTGACTGCTGGCAGATAAAGGAATACATTATCCTGTGTTTTGACTTTCATTACGCCGCACCACCAAATCTTCAGCGTTTCATGGGCAGGCATATAATAAATAAAATTTCACTGATTTGAATTCATGTGATCTTTTTCAGCATGTAAGATAGAGGTAATGATGAAAGGCATTTCCGCAGGTAAAATACTGCTTGATTTTTTTTTTTTTTCCTACCCTCAAAGCAGGGAAAGCGATATGTATTGTTTTATAATATGTTCTCCCCACACTTTATAGCTGGATACCTAGGGGTGGGGAGAGGCTGGAAAATCTAACAGTGTGTGTAGTTTTGATTATATTCAAAGCTGTGCTTTAGTTGGGGGAAAAATACCTGTAGACATAGCAGACATGAGAGAGCAGAACCATAGCCTCTCGTGTCATAATCAATGTTATCTGCATCATGAAAAGAAAGAGCAGGAAATGACTAAAATATAAAAAAAAAAAAAGATGAGAAGAGCGAAAGAACAATACGACCGTGAAAGGCAACAACAGAAGCCTGTTCTTAGGAACCGCAGATAAAGACCTGCGAGGTCTATCCAATCTGCTCAGAAAGGTGGCCAGGGTCGCAGATTAATCTCCTTCGATGCTCGCTCTCTCTCTTCTTGTATTTGACTGAGTCACTTATGCTTTACTTTGAGTAGAAATACACTATATTTTTATTCCATCCTCTTCCCATATAGTGTGCTGGAGCAGGCTCTTATGGGCTCACGAGAGCCTTTTGTTGTGTTTTTAAGGTTATCAATAGAAATCAAACAAAATAAAACATGGAAAAGAAAATAAGATGATACCTTTTTTATTGGACATAACAATACATTTCTTGATTAGCTTTCGAAGGTTGCCCTTCTTCGTCAGATCGGAAATAAGCAAATGTTGGTAGATGACAGTATATATAAGTGAAAACATTCAAGCATTACTATGACAGTCTGACAGGGTGGGAGGATGGGGGTGGGTCGGAGGTATGCATGGGGACATCAAAGCATATCATTGATATTCTAACAGGATGGGTGTGGATAGGTGAGGGGTGGGGTGATCATGTTTTATTTTGTTTGATTTCTGTTGTGTTTTTAAGAATTTTGGGAGCTGGTTGTTAAAGTTGGTCGTTCCCCCCCCCCCCCCCCCCCATAACTACTTTAACAACTGGATCCCAAAATGTGGGTTCGGACCCCTCCAGAATTCTCTTTTACTTTGCTGGTGGGGATGCTGAGTCCCGCCAGGCAAGTGAATCCCGCTCCTTGTTTCCAGCTCTGAGCAGCAGGCTGGGAGTTCTCGTGCATGTCCGAGAAGTCCCAGCTGAGAGCCAGAAACAAGCGGCGGGGAGTGGCGGCAGTCCATTTATTGGCTGGTGGGGCTGGGCATCCCTGCCAGCAAAGGTATGCCTAGCATGCCCGCATGAGGGGGTGGGAGAGAGGTGTGTGTTGCCTGTAGTCCACGTCTGCCCCCCCCCTCATAAAAAAAACAATTGCAGGTCTGATTATGCACAGAGAGAAAGAGACCATTGTTAAAAATTTACCAGCACACCCCTGAATATAGGGATCCTCTGTGTATATCCCACACCTTCTTAAGTACATAAGTATTGCCATACTGGGAAAGACCATTGAGCCCAGCATCCTGTTTCCAACAGTGGCCAATCCAGGTCACAAATACCCGGCAAGATCCCAAAAATGTACAAAACATTTCATGCTGCTTATCCCAGAAACAGTGGATTTTCCCCAAGTCCATTTAATAATGGTCTATGGACTTTTCCTTTAGGAAGCCGGGCAAACCTTTTTTAAACTCTGCTAAGCTAACCGCCTTTACCACATTCTCTGGCAACGAATTTCAGAGTTTAATTACACGTTGAGTGAAGAAAACTTTTCTCAAATTCGTTTTAAATTTGCTACATTGTAGCTTCATCGCATGCCCCCTAGTCCTAGAATTTTTGGAAAGCGTGTACAGATGCTTGAATTACATTGTCTTTTTCATCCCCACCACCTTCAAGGCATTCATCACCCCTCTCCATGAAAAAGTATTTCTTGATATTGCTTTTCAGTTTCCCTTCTTACAGCTTCATTTCATGTCCTCTAGTTCTATAGAGGTCCTTTTACCAAACTGCGGAAAAAGGGCCCTGTGTTAGCGGTGGGGGCCATTTTTCCCACGTACCAGGGCCCTTTTTACCACAGTGGGTAAAAAGACCCCAAGCATACATGACCATGCGGTGGGAGAACTCTTACCGTATGTTCATGTGACGGGGAGCCTTTACCACCACCCACTGACGTGGCGATAAGGGCTCCTGTGCTAACCCAGCAGTGACTAGGCAGTGCACAATGATGCCCAATTACCACAGGGTTACCACTGTGTAAGCCATTTCTGGTGTTTTCTTTTTCCCACGGAAATGGCTCGGACTAACGCCGTTGGCCACGTTGGGTCAGCAGTAGTCCCGGAAGACCAAGTAGTAAGCCTGTGTTGGACTTATCGCCGCTCTGTAAAAGGGCCTCGTGGAGGGGCATAATCTAATGGGGCACCCAAGTTTTCCCGGGGCCGTCCGCGCAGGACGGCTCCGTAAAGGGGCGGGGAAACCCGTGTTATCGAAACAAGATGGGCGTCCATCTTTCGTTTCAATAATACGGTCGGGGACGGCCAAATCTCAACATTTAGGTCGACCTTAGAGATGGTCGACATAAATGTTGAGATGGTCGACCTTAGAGATGGTCGTCCCCGGTTTTCAGCAATAATGGAAACCGACGATGCCCATCTCAAAACCAATCAAATCCAACTCATTTGGTCGTGGGAGGAGCCAGCATTCGTAGTGCACTGGTCCCCCTGACATGCCAGGACACCAACCGGGCACCCTAGGGGGCACTGCAGTGGACTAACTGACGCACTAACTGAACGGAAAAAGCCCTTCCCTTACCGATCCCTTAGCGGTTCAGAAAGGAACGGGCATGCATGAAGGAAATTGCATGCAAATGAGCTGCTCACTGTTAGCTCATTTGCATATGATTTCTTAAGGAGGGGAAGCCAGTGCAGAGCAGCAAAGTGTTATGCGTGGCTGCTCTGTGCATGCCAAAGACGGTTTCATACACGCAGACAAGCTGCGTGTATAATAGCCGTCTACAACCTTAAATAAATTGCTGTCTATAGACGTCCACGTGCTTGTCAGGGACGTCTTTTTTTTAGTACGGGTGAAGGACGTCCAAGTGTTGGGTGCCTTCACTATGCCTCCGTCCCTGTGACAGGCAGTTCCATCCAAAACATGGATGTTTCTGTGAGAAGGACATTCATGCCTTTGCTATGCCTCCAACACCCTCTTTATTTATTTATTTAGATTTTGGATCACAAGTAGCAGCAGTGGGATTTGAACCAGCCACCTCTGGATTGCAAGACCAGTGTTCTAACCACTAGGCCACTCCTCCACTCCCTTGAAATTTGGCCGTCCCTTTGGGGGGGGGGGGCAGTTCAGGATGTCCAAAATGCTTGAAAGAAGGACGTCCACGCCTTTGCTATGCCTCCGCTGACACACACACACCTCCCCCCCAAGGACCTGCATACTGCTGCAATGGACCTGAGTATGATATTTGAGGCTGGCAAAAAAAGTTTTTAAAGTTGTTTTTTTCAGGGTGGGAGGGGGTTAGTCACCACTGAGAGAGTCAGGGGAGGGCATCCCCGATTCCCACCGGTGGTCATCTGGTCAGTTCGGGCACCTTTTTGAGGCTCGGTCGTAACAAAAAATGGACAAAGTAAAGTCAGCCAAGTGCTCGTCAGGGACGCCCCTTCTTTTTTCCATTATCGCTCGAGGACGCCCATCTGTTAGGCACGCCCCAGTCCCGCCTTCGCTACATCTCCGACATGCTCCCCCCCCCCCGAACTTTGGTCATTCCTGCAACGGGAAGCAGTTGGGGACGCCCAAAATCGGCTTTCGATTATGCTGATTTGGGCGACCCTGAGAGAAGGATGCCCATCTCCTAATTTGTGTCGAAAACGGGGTTAGACGGTTTCCTAAAGGACAAGTCCATAAACCACTACTAAATGGACTTGGGAAAAATCCACAATTCCAGGAATAACATGTATAGAATGTTTGTACGTTTGGGAAGCTCGCCAGGTGCCCTTGGCCTGGATTGGCCGCTGTCGTGGACAGGATGCTGGGCTCGATGGACCCTTGGTCTTTTCCCAGTGTGGCATTACTTATGTCCTCTACTTGGCTCACTTTTATTACATAGAGCAGTGATTTAACCTATTGTGATGTCATAGTGGCTCATTCCACCAATAAGAGCCAACCTCATTAGTGATGTCACAATGGCTTGATTGTATAGAATGTTTGTATGTTTGGGAAGCTTGCCAGGTGCCCTTGGCCTGGATTGGCCGCTGTCGTGGACAGGATGCTGGGCTCGATGGACCCTTGGTCTTTTCCCAGTGTGGCATTACTTATGTACTTATGGGCGCCCTTCTCTTTCGAAAATAACCCTGATAGTCTCTCCATTTTTATAAAACGTTTCTTTATATGCATCATTGAGTATTTAAATGTCTGTATCATATCTGTTGTTTTATTGTTCTGATCACATTCAACAAAGGTAGAAAGCTTTGCTTCTTTTGTTTCAAACATTACAGGCTCTCCAGACATCTCAGGAAAGATTTTTTTTTTAATCTAACAACTCAGTGCAATAGCTATTTGCATTCAGATAAAAAAAATATATTAAATGTACGCAATACATTGATACATTAAAGTACTGGCACACGAGTGCTTTCTCTTCCCACCCTGAATCAACCATCCAGGAGTTCACCTCCAAGGACTGCCCTGAAGATGGATCTGGAGATTTATTTGAAGGGGCTTTCGGCACATTAGGTGCTAAGCAATTAATAAAGTCTGATGTGGCTTTGAGTGCTGCGATATTAAAAAGTATCAACTCAAGTTCAGTGTCTGCCAGATTGTCCTCCATCGTGTCTGATGGAAATCTACTGCTGAAACCTCGTTACAGGGCTTCAGATTGTGAGGGGCATTTAGACATCTGAAGATCCTCTTTCACAAACACGTCTTATGAGTGCAGGAAAGGAGAGCTGCTCTTGAAAGCAGGGCTGTCCTTAATCCGAACAGAGAATCAAAAAAGCTGCACAGCTCAGGCAGAAATGTTCTCAGTTCATTGGAAAGTGGATTTACCACAGGAAAGAACGGATCAAGCTCAGTACAGAAGTATACGCTTTTCAGCGCACTTCTTACAGCTGTGGAAAGAATGGAAAGATTCCGCTGCCTTATAACTGATCCCAGAAGTTATTTGTGTTAATCCTGTTCCAGACCTCACTTTCAGCATAGATTCGTAAGGATTCTGGTAGTGATTTCTTAAAGACAGGATGAAAAAGTGTCGTTAATTTTATAAAGCTCGATAGCACACTTCACCAGAATGCCTGAAACGTGTTACTGATCAGTAAATACAATATTTATTTATAAAAAAAAAATTATAACCCACTCTATCTATGATTCTAGGTAGACTAATAGGACCATATAAAATATAATCAAATGAACATGACACCAACCCCCCTCCCCCCAATTTACTAAGTTGCGCTAGAGGCTGTCACACAGCAATGTCGACACAGCCCATTCAAGGGCTGTGTCGGCATTAGTGTACCAGCAGCTACTAGCGTGCCTTAGTAACGTGGTAACATAGTAAATGACGGCAGATAAAGACCTGTACAGTCCATCCAGTCTGCCCAACAAGATAAACTCATTTAAAAGGTATGTGATACTTTAGATGTATACCCGAGTTTGATTTGTCCTTGCCTTTCTCAGGGCACAGACCATAGAAGTCTGCCCAGCACTGTTCTTGTACTAACAGTTCTGAAGATTCTGGAATCCTAAAGAGTTACAAGATTCTGGAATCCCGATTAGTAGCAACATTCCACGTAGAACCTCTAAGAGTAACATATAGTAACATAGTAAATGACGGCAGATAAAGACCTGTACAGTCCATTTAGTCTGCCCAACAAGATAAACTCATTTACAAGGTATGTGATACTTTATATGCATACCTGAGTTTGATTTGTCCTTGCCTTTCTCAGGGCACAGACCGTAGAAGTCTGCCCAGCACTGTACATGTACTAAAGTTCTGAAGCTAAGGTCGAAGCCCCTTAAAATGAACACTCCAGCCCATCCTTATCTATTCAGTCACGATCAGGGCGTAGACCGTAGAAGTCTTGTACTAAAAGTTCTGAAGATTCTGGAATCCTAAAGAGTTACAAGATTCCGGAATCCCAATTAGTAGCAACATTCCATGTAGAACCCCAGAGAGTAACATAGTCTCCGGTCTATTAACCCTCCTTGGGTGGGACAATAGATCTTAAGGAGGTTCTGATACAGTGAAAGAGCTCCCTTAAGGGGAAGTGGCAGACATCCTATAGACTCCCTCACAGTGAGTAACTGGTTCACTAAGCTACAAAGACTTTTTAATAATAGACACAGAAGGACTTGTAGTGTTATTCAATGATAAAATCAATTGTTTAACTTCCTCTACAATGACTGCAACAAAGGCATCCTGTGCTACCTCCACTGACAAAGAAAAGCAAACCTGTATATGTCAAATAAAAATGATTCATTCATTGTCCTGAGCTCATTTGAAACATTATCTGAAAAACGTGGTGGATCAATACAATCACTTCATGGATTAACATATTTTGTCCATTTATTTATGTATTTATTTGCTGCATTTGTATCCCACATTTTCCCCACCTATTTGCCGGCTCAATGTGTCTTACATTATGTCGCAATGGTGATCACCATTAACGGCATGATAAATACAAAGAGGTGCTGCAATCAAGGTACATGAAAATATCACATAGATTAGATGTGATAATAAACATCAAATGAATTGGGAGAAATAGATACATTATTCGTAACAGGTGCATAAGAATAGAATAGGACATATTAAAACGTTCACTATGATTAAAGTAAATTAAAGTATCCAGATTGGAGAAGTCAATGCTGGTTTGTTCTGATTTATTGAGGGGGAAGATTATCAAAGAAAGAAATAACATATCTTTCAGGAAATAAAGTCTAGTAATTCAAAAAAAATGTTTTCGCCAAAAGAAAAGAGGAAAGAAAAAACAAATCACGTAAATCTAGACACATAGGACTAGATTCAGTGAATGGTATTCAAAATTCAAGGCCCCAAAACGTTGGGACTTAGTGCGGTTCTATAACAGGTGCACGAACGTTATAGAATCACACTTCGTGCCAGTTCCACACCCTGGGGGGGGGGGGGGGGGGGCTTTTACTAAAAGGTTCCCACACGGCAACACGGGACTACTGTACCCACATATAAGTGCTGTCTTCACCCATGAGGGCTATTGTAATGGTGTACAGTTGTGGGTAGTGGGTTTTAGATGGGTTTTGGAGGGCTCAGCAGACAAGATAAGTGAGAAGTGTACCTGGGAGCCCAATTGCTCTCCTGGGATGTATGGGGGACCAGTCTGCTAAAAATGCTGACCCCTCCTACATCCCAAAGGAGAAAAGGCAGCTGAGGGGAGATATGATAGAGGTCTATAAAATAATGAGTGGAGTTGAACCGGTAGATGTGAAGCGTCTGTTTACGCTTTCCAGAAATACTAGGACTAGGGGGCATGCGATGAAGCTACAATGTAGTAAATTTAAAACAAATTGGAGAAAACGTTTCTTCACTCAACATGTAATTAAACTCTGGAATTCATTGCCAGAGAATATGGTAAAGGCGGTTAGCTTAGCGGAGTTTAAAAAATGTTTGGATGGCTTCCTAAAGGAAAAGTCCATAGACCGTTATTAAATGGACCTTGGGAAAATCCACTATTTCTGGGATAAGCAGTATAAAATGTTTTGTTCTTTTTTAGGATCTTGCCAGGTATGTGTGACCTGGATTGGCCACTGTTGGAAACAGGATGCTGGGCTTGATGGACCTTTGGTCTGTCCCAGTATGGCAACACTTATGTACAGTGGGGGAAATAAGTATTTGATCCCTTGCTGATTTTGTAAGTTTGCCCACTGACAAAGACATGAGCAGCCCATAATTGAAGGGTAGGTTATTGGTAACAGTGAGAGATAGCACATCACAAATTAAATCCGGAAAATCACATTGTGGAAAGTATATGAATTTATTTGCATTCTGCAGAGGGAAATAAGTATTTGATCCCCCACCAACCAGTAAGAGATCTGGCCCCTACAGACCAGGTAGATGCTCCAAATCAACTCGTTACCTGTTTCCCCCCCCCCCCCCCCCCCCGCCAACCCTCCCCCACCACATTCGACCCTCACTCCCGCCTCCGCCAACCCTCCCCCGCTGCCACCATCAGGTACCTTTGCAGATGGGGGTCCCCAACCTCCACTAGCCGAAATCCTCTTCAGCACCGGTCTCCAGCGTGTTGCTGATCTGTATTCTGTGAGTCCTGACGTCTTCGACGAAACATGCAGGATGTCAGGACTCACAGAAACAGAATCCAGATCAGCGAACGCGCTGGTCTCGGAGACCGGCACTGAAGGGGACTTCGGCTGGAGGGGGTTGGTGACCCCTGCCAGCAAAGGTACCTGGCGGTGGTGGGGGAGGGTTGGCGGCAGCGGGAGGGGGGATCGAAAGGGAAGGGGGAGGGGGGGCGGCACTGGGGGGGGTCAAAAGTATGTGGGGGGGTGGCGGTGCCGGGGGGGGTGGGCTAAAAGGTGCCCCCTCACCTCCGGCTCTGGACCCCCCTCCTGCCGGTCTGGCTACGCCCCTGGTAGGCGCAACCATTTACACCAACAAAACCCTGGTGTAAATCCCCACACCTAAAGTAGGTGCGGATTCCCTTTATATGGGAACACCCTTGATCTGCCCATGACCCTCCCATGGCCACAACTCTCTTTTTGAATCCACATGTATATTTTAATTAATGACAAGTAGTACAGATAATTGATTGTTAGGGCCCAATTATCAGAGCTAATTGGCTTGTTATTCAATTAAATTGGGCACACACCCAAATTTTTGCACATAATTTTTTTTTTCAGTTTTAAGATTTTTTATTCAACACTTCAAAACACCAACAATTTGTACAATACAGTTAGTAACAGCCTCTAGGCCGCAAGCTCTCATAAACTACTCAAATTCCTCTATAAGGCTTATCTACTGTAACATTGTATTATTGTATTCCCAACTCCCTTATTCCCCCTCCTCCCTTCCCTCCCCCCTCCCTCCCTCTGTTTTCCATTTCATGGCTGTTCCCCCTGTGTTTCATTAACATTGTTCCATATCCGCTGTAAATTTGTCCATTCTTTCGCATCAGGTCTGCATCTAGCAGTCCTTCTATCTGTCAATTTCTCCAGGTCCAATATGACCCTGAGTCTCAGTTTCCATTCCAAGATGGTGGGCCCTACTCGTTGCTTCCAATGAGCTGCTATTTCCAACTTGGCTGCTGCTAGACATAGTCTCTTGAGTCGCCTCTGCCATTTCTGGCCTCTCTTATTCCCCCATCCCAGCAAACACCACTTTGGTTCCAGCAAAAACTGAGTGTCCAGGAGCAATGTCAATGTTCGTGGATGATGTACTTTTTTGCACATAATTTTTAGCACCATTTTTTTTGTTACATTTGTACCCTGTGCTTTCCCACTCATGGCAGGCTCAATGTGGCTTACATGGGGCAATGGAGGGTTAAGTGACTTGCCCAGAGTCACAAGGAGCTGCCTGTGCCTGAAGTGGGAATCCAACTCAGTTCCTCAGTTCCCCAGGACCAAAGTCCACCACCCTAACCACTAGGCCACGCCTCCTCCTTTCTTTAACTTAGTTAATAATTAAAATCTTTTTCCCATGTATTGAGGAATTGCCTCCTTATAGTGGACTAAAGATGAGCAAAGGTTATGATTTAAATACAATGTAATAATTAGTTTCCTAAAGCTTTGTAATGACTTACAGTCATCTATTCTGTTTTCAAGGTTTGTACTTGGAAAAAAATGTTGTAAATGCAATAAAGAAATTAATTTAGAAAAAAAAGAGGATTAACCATTTTAAGAACTACTGCTTGCTTACCACAGCTTAAAATGGCGTTCTGTGGGGCACGCTGAGGCATCGCGTAGTATTTTTGACATGAGCGCATGCTACTGATGCGCTAGAATTTGTTTTTTTTTCCTGAGTGGGCATGTCTGGGGGTGTGGAGGATGGGGTGTGTCTGTGCTAATCGGTTAGCGCAGCTATATTACTGCGTGCTATCTGATTAGTGCAGGATTAGCACGCGGGCCCTTACTGCCTACATAATAGGTGGCATCAGCTGAATGTTGAAAAGCTACGCTACTATGGTTTGGCAACCAACAACGGTAAATCCGGACGTATGGTAACCCTAACCAGAACCAATCTCAACAGTTTTTTTACCACTGTAACAGAGAGCATGCACGTGAACTGGAGATTCAAAGAGTACGGTATATATCGGTGGAAGGTTAAACCAAGACAATGATTCCTCTGGCTGGAGAGCAACTGCAACAGCCCAGAGTAATTAGCCCGGAAAAGGCAACCGGTGGCCTTTTAAACCCGTCTCTCAGGAGAAGCTGTGAGTAGGAGGCTAGAAGCTATGCAGTGAAAAGGTAAATCTGGAGGAAAATATTTACTTTTAATTCTTTTAGTAAAGTATATTGATTTCTGAGCTCTGGGACTTGTTAAAGGAAAATCTTTAAGGCTGAGTGTGCCAGATTAATATTAAATTGGTGAGGTTCCAGCTTGTGTGTATGGTTTTTATTTCCAGTTTGTTCTCTCTGTTAAAATAGCAGCTAGAACACATTGGTAAAGTAGTCTGAATACAACTGCACTGTTTTTTGGGCAGCACAAATTTGTTAACAGAGCATTTCCTGATTCTTTACACGGCCTCCAGAAGGACAAAAGTTGGAGGTGCAGAAGTGAGGAAGGAATCTAGAAATGTGTTGCTCAGTGGTGTAGCCAGGGCGGCTGCCACCCGGGGCGGTCCGCCGCTGCGCACCACCCCCCCCTGGGTGCAGCATGACACCCCCCTTGGCGCATCACCTGACCCCCCCCCCTCAGCACATCAACCCCCCCCTCAGCACATCACCCAAGTCCCCCCCCCCCAAGTGCATTCTTGCCTGCCGTGTGCACGCCGCTAGGGGGGTGTCGGTTCCACTGGTTCCCTGCTCCCTCTGCCCCGGAACAGGAAGTATCTGCCTGCTTATCAGACATTGCTGCCTGGATGTCCAACCACCAACTGAAACTGAACATGGCCAAGACAGAGCTTATTATCTTTCCACCCAAACCCACATCTCCTCTCCCCCCACTCTCTATCTCAGTCGATGGCACTCTCATCCTCCCCGTCTCATCTGCCTGCAACCTCGGAGTCATCTTCGACTCCTCCCTCTCCTTCTCCGCGCATATCCAGCAGATAGCCAAGACCTGTTGCTTCCTTCTCTACAACATCAGCAAAATTTGCCCTTTCCTCTCTGAGCACACCACCCGAACTCTCGTCCACTCTCTCATTACCTCTCGCCTTGACTACTGCAAACTACTCCTCACTGGCCTCCCACTTAACCATCTATCCCCCCTTCAATCCATTCAGAACTCTGCTGCGCGTCTTATCTTCCGCCTAGACCGATATGCTCATTTCACCCCTCTCCTCGTCACTTCACTGGTTTCCGATCAGGTACCGCATACAGTTCAAGCGTCTCCTACTAACCTACAAATTCACTCAATCTGCAGCCCCTCACTACCTCTCTACCCTTTTCTCCCCTTATGCTCCTACCCAAAACCTCCGCTCACAGGACAAATCCCTCCTCTCTGCTCCCTTCTCCACCATCGCCAACTCCAGGCTCAGCCCTTTCTGCCTCACCTCTCCCTATGCTTGGAACAAACTCCCTGAGCCCATACGCAGAGCCCCCTCCCTGCCCATCTTCAAATACTGTACTTACTCAAAGCCCATCTCTTCAATGTCACCTTCGGCACCTAACCATTGTACCTCTATCCAGGAAATCTAGACTTACCCAATTGACTGTCTGCACATGTTGTCCATTAGATTGTAAGCTGACTTCACATGTTGTCCTTTAGATTGTAAGCTCCTTCAAGCAGGGACTGTCCTTCTTTGTTAAACTGTACAGCGCTGCGTAACCCTAGTAGCGCTTTAGAAATGTTAAGTAGTAGTAGTAATAGGAAGTAACCTGTTCCGGGGCAGAGGGAGCAGGGAACCAGCGGAGCCGACACCCCCCCAGCAGCGTGCACCCGGGGCGGACCGCCCCCACCGCCCCGCCCTTGCTACGCCACTGCTGTTGCTAACTGAGAAAGACTTTTTTCAGCCATTTTTTCAGCACGCCTTTGTAAAAGGACCCCCTAGTCAGGTTTTCGGGATATCCACCATGAACATGCAAAAGTTAAATTTCCATGCAGTACCTCCATTCTATGCAAATCTATGTCATGCATATTCATGGTGGATATCCAGAAAACCTGGCTGGCTAGGTTTGTCCCGAGGCCTGGGTTGAGAACCCCTGCACTGGAGCAACATGAACAGGAGAAAGGGCATTCTGTTTAATTTTTGTCTCATTTTTGGACATGAAATAACATCCTTTATAATAAAAAGCACCTCCAACATTCTGAAGCTGACTCCGTGGCACTGTGATAGTGTAAGGTTCCTAAGTCTGTAGTTCAGCGTTTCATTGGCTCTCACTGTCAACGAAGAACCAATCAGACAGAACGGAACTTGGAGGAGGGAAGTGGAGTGGAATGAATCTCTAACAAACAATCATATACAGGGAGGTACGAACATCAGTGGAGGCAAGTGCACAGAACGGAAGGGAAGACAAACACTTAATCACTTTGTCACTCACACACATCACACACACAGACACACACACACACACACACACACACACACACACACACACAATCACTCTGTGTATCTCTCTCTTACACTGTCTGTAAAACACACTGTCACTCTCAGTCTCTCACATGGGCAACTGTATGTTGCATTCTCACGAGTAAGGAGCTCTTCTGATGTGATTGTTAAACTGATTGAAGGGTCTAAACGTTTACCACATTGTAACACAGTTTACACAAAAACTATTGTATATAAAGAAATCTTACACATATAAACAACAATTAAATTCAGAATACAACCGTGGAAACATTAACGGCAGGAACTCATTACATTGCTAGCGCCCGTTTCATTGCGTTAAGAAACGGGCCTTTTTTACTAGTTCCGCAATAAAACAAAACACTGTTGATGCTTTTGAGTCTTTATAAAATGACAGCTTGTCCCTCGTTCACACACTGTACTACAGTTCATTTAGGGTACTTTTACTGAGGCACGCTGAAAAATGGCCTGCGGTAGCGTAGGCGCGCGTTTTGGATGTGCGCAGATCCATTTTTCAGCGTACCCGTAAAAAAAATGCCTTTTTTTATTTTGACTGAAAATGGATGTGTGGCAAAGTGAAAATGGGTAATGTCCATTTTGGGTCTCGGACCTTACCGTCACCGGTAAGGTCTCACGAGTTAACCGGGCGGTAATAGTGTAAGCGTGTAAAATGCCTTTTACCACCCGGTAGCCCCACACCAGAAAATAAAAATTATCTTCTGGTGCACGCAGTGGACGCGCATCAAATATGAAATTACCGCCCTGGGCTACTCGGTAGCCAGGCGGTAACTCAGAACTGGCGTGTGTCGGGCACACATAGGCGCTTATGCGGCTTAGTTAAAAGGGCCCCTTGTAGTATTTTCCGATTATTTCGGCTTTAGCCCATTAAAAACTGTCCTCTTAATTAAAGAATCTGCAATGATTTTTGCCAGACATTTACCAGAAGCAGACATGACAGCACAACTTTTTATATCACGTTCCACAAAACGTGGCTGTGAATCGCGTGGCTATTGTTATCTTATTTCTGATGGAGGAAAAACTTCTGTATCCAGGAAACTTTCACTTCTGGTTTTTTCGGGATAGAATCTTCATCGGCTCAAAAACCTCCTTAGGTGCAAACTACACTCCAGATTTATCTATTGCATTTTTTTATGTGAAGTGTAAAGTGTTTTGCACTTATCTTAATTTTGGTCGAGCAATATTGCAGTATTGTGTCCGACGGGGTCCCGTTTCACCGCCTTTGGCTTTCTCAAGGAAATGACCTCATACTGCATACGCTCTAATATTTGCTCGTGCCTTGGCGTGAATATTAGAGCGTATGCAGTACAAGGTCATTTCCTTGAGAAAGCCAAAGACGGCGAAACGGGACCCCGTCGGACGCAATACTGCAATATTGCTCGACCAAAATTAAGATAAGTGCAAAACACTTTAACTCTTCACATTAAAAAAAATGCAATAGATAAATTTGGAGTGTAGTTTGCACCTAAGGAGGTTTTTGAGCCGATGAAGATTCTATCCCGAAAAAAAACAGAAGTAAACGTTTCCTGGATCGGGGATACAGAGGCTTTTCCTCCATCAAAAATAAGATAACAATAGCCACGCTATTTACAGCCACGTTTGTATTGAAGTTATACTTATTTCTAATTCAGTGGTATTGTTAAACTGTACAAAACAACATTAAAAAAACAAACAAACCTGATTTCATAATGGGGTCACATGAGCCTACTTACCAGCGTGGTAAAGATGTAATGATAATATTCTGTCATCATTCCCATAGCCAAAGCCTATGAAATAAATAAAAGATTAATGATAGCAAGCTGACTTTATACAATTTACTTCACATCAAAATGTCATACCAGAGATGACAGTACAACACTTTTGGGATCTAACTATGTGATTGGAATTCTGCTTAGATCAGGTCAAACACATCATTTCTCAACAGTTAGAGCAATGTGTATTGGCAGCCATGTTGTCTCAAATGAATGCAGATCGCTAACATGAATTGTGGTTGCAAAATAAAGTATATTCATATACTTTCAAAGACTTCAAGAACAGGTCCCGTTAAATCTGTGCATGCCACAAGAATGCACATATATAAGTACATAAGTATTGCCATAATGGGAAAGACCAAAGGTCCATCGAGTCCAGCATCCTGTTTCCAACAGTGGCCAATCCAGGTCACAAGTACCTGGCAGAAACCCAAACAATAGCAACATTCCATGTAGAACCCCAAAGAGTAGCAAGATTCTAGAATTCTAAAGAATAACAAGATTCCATGCAGAACTTCAATGTGTATAGCAACATTCCATTTAGAACCCTAAAGAGCAGCAAGATTCCATTCAGAATCCTAAGTACATAAGTGTTGCCATACTGGGACAGACCAAAGGTCCATCAAGCCCAGCATCCTGTTTCCAACAGTGGCCAATCCAGGTCACAAACACCTGGCAAGATCCCAAAAATGTACAAAACAAGTAAGTAGCAGCTTTTCAAAAATCACCCCTTGCAGGTGTACGATATATCAAGACCGCGTGGGGTAAACACAGAGGATCACTATATAGGAAAAGGGTGGAATCCAATTAAAGCAAAACTTAAATGACCTCATAACTAGAGTGAGCAGCTTCAGAAGTTGGGATGTAAGACCAATACCAGGCAGACTTCTACGGTCTGGGTCCCATAAATATCAAAAACAGAGCAGGATCAAGGCTGGTGGGCTTTGATGGCAACTTATTTAACCATCTCTCTGACCTCAGGTGCACCGTTCTTTAAATTAGTCACCTTATTTTCTAACTCCTCTTACTCTCTTACCTAGCTATATGTTTCATCTTTCCTTTACTCTTCATTGTCAATTAAAATGTTCTATTACGTATTGTGTTGACATTGTAAGTAGACTACTATCAGGCTTATTTTCAAAAGAGAAGGGTGCCCATCTTTTGACACAAATCGGGAGATGGGCATTCTTCTCACAGGGTCGCCCAAATCGGCATAATTGAAAGCCAATTTTGGGCATTCTCAACTGCTTTCCGTCGCGGGGATGACCAAAGTTCCCGGGGGCATGTTGGAGGCGTAGCGAAGGCGGGACTGGGGCATGCCTAACAAATGGGCGTCCTCGACCGATAATGGAAAAAAGAAGGGCGTCCCTGACGAACATGGTCCTTTTTTTCTTACGACCAAGCCACAAAAATGTGCCCTAAATGACCAGATGACCATTGGAGGGAATCGGGGATGACCTCCCCTTACTCCCCCAGTGGTCACTAACCCCCTCCAACCTTCAAAAAAAATAAAAAAAAAATATTTTTCTAGCCTCTATGCCAGCCTCAAATATCATACCCAGCTCCATGACAGCAGTATGCAGGTCCCTGGAGTAGTTTTAGTGGGTGCAGTGCACTTCAGGCAGGCGGACCCAGGCCCATCCTCTCCCTACCTGTTACACTTGTGGTAGTAAATGTGAGCCCTTCAAAACCCACCAGAAACCCACTGTACCCACATGTAGGTGCCCCCTTCACCCCTAAGGGCTATGGTAGTGGTATACAGTTGTGGGGAGTGGGTTTTGGGGGTGGGGTGGGGGGCTCAGCACACAAGGTAAGGGAGCTATGCACCTGGGAGCAATTTGTGAAGTCCACTGCAGTGCCCCTTAGGGTGCCCGGTTGGTGTCTTGGCATGTCAGGGGGACCAGTGCACTACGAATGCTGGCTCCTCCCATGACCAAATGGCTTGGATTTGGTCATTTCTGAGCTGGGCGTCCTCAGTTTCCATTATGGCCAAAAATCAGGGACAACCATCTCTAAGGACGACCATCTCTAAGGTTGACCTAAATTTTGCGATTTGGGCATCCCCGACCGTATTATCGAAATGAAAGATGGATGCCCATCTTGTTTCGATAATACCGGTTTCCCCGCCCCTTTGCGGGGACATCCTGCGAGGACGCCCTCAGGAAAACTTGGGCGCCCCTTTCGATTATGCCCCTCCACGTCATTTTACACATGTAAATTTTGCTTTTGTGTGTGTAAACGATGCCTAAACTTTCTAAAATCATTTTCATAACTTTGAACCATATACGTGGTCAACAAAGTTATGCATGTAAAACCTGGGTATGTTTAAGGTTGGGCTGTGGACAGTTATCAGTAGAATACCAATAACTGCTATGCAAATAACATCTTGATTTAACTCCAATCAAATAAATTACAGAGGGAAAGCTATACAGACAATTGTTTATGGTATCTCGAATCTTTTGATCTACCTATTCTTACCTGTCTATCTTCATCAATCCCATTTAAATGGACTGGATCACGGAAATATGAATAAAGTTATGTGGATACCTAATCTATGAAACGTTTTGTGGTTGGCTCTTGACTAAATACTGATCCAGTGGATTTATTTCTGCTAGCAAATATTTCTGTGGTGCTACTAGATGTAAACAGTACTGCACAGACAAACAAGACCCAAAACAAGGCAAACAATTTCTATTAATCATTTAAATACCGAGCTCATGTTTAATGTGGGAGGATCAGGGGCTGAATCAGGGTTTTAGATTTTAGAGATAGTTCTTAAAGTGGGATTTAGATACAGCCAGACAGACTGGTTTAGGAAGGCACAGAGTGCAGCAGGAAAGAAAGTGTGCACCCAATATTTAGCCAGCAGCAGCCAGCTTCCACCAACTCCAGGTCTGCACTGACTCCTCCGACCCTAGGTCTATACTGACTCCACTCACTCCAGGTCCATATTGACTCCTCCCACTCTAGGTCTACACTGACTCCACCCATTCTAGGTCCACACTGACTCATCCCACTCTAGGTCCACAATGACTCCACCCACACCAGATCCGCACTGACTCCTCCTACTGTAGGTCTACACTGAGTCCACTCATTCCAAGTTCGTACTGACTCCTCCGACCCTAGGTCTATACTGACTCCAGCCACTCCAGGTCCATATTGACTCCTCCCACTCTAGGTCTACACAGACTCCACCCACTGCAGGTCCGCACTGACGCCACCCACTCTAGGTCTACAATGATTCCACCAGGTCTGCACTGACTCCTCCCACTCTAGATCCACACTGCCTCCACCCACTCCAGGTCTGCACTGACTCCTCCGACTTTAGGTCTACTACCTTGTCCAGGTCCACATTGACTCCTCCCACTCTAGGTCTAAATTAACTCCACCCATTCCAGGTCCACACTAACTTCTCCCATTCTAGGTCTACACTGACTCCCACCCATTCCTGGTCCATACTGACTCCACCCACTGAGATCCACACTGCACCCACTCCAGTTCTATACTGACTCCACCCACTCCAGGTCCACACTGACTCCTCCTCCAGGTCTATACTGACTCCACCCATTCGTTCCACACTGACCCCATCCACTCCAGGTCCACATTGACTCCACTCTAGGTCAACACTGACCCCACCCACCCCTGGTCCACACTGACTCCATTCTAGGTCTACACTGACTCCACCTACTCCAGATCTGAACTGACAACTCCCACTCCAGATCCACACTAGCACCACCCACTCCAGACTACAGCTACTACCCAGATAGTGCCCCAGTAGTCAGTGCTAATATTCTGCAACCATTTCTTAAGTGTCACTGATGGTGCCAGCCAGTGTGATTTATTCATTTTAAATATTAGCCCCCCCCCCCCCCCCATGGTGAAATCTGGAGCTAGTACTGTCAGAGAAGGACCCGGATATCAGGAGCTTTGCTTGATGAACAGAGATCATGATGAGGGATGTAGGGGGAAGTTAAGAGAGAAGAGGTAGCAAGGAGTTGATTTTGGTGCATACAAAAATGTAGCTTTTTTGATCAATTGAGAAAATCAACATTACAACAATTTAGAATTAGGGCAGGATTTATTCTTCCAGCCATTGGGGTTTGGGGGGATTAAAATGATCATACATTATTAATTCTTGCTCCCTATAAATAATGGAATTTGCTTTGTATTAATTCTTTGAGACATCTGAACCTCTGCCCCTGGCAGTCAGCGTTTTATGAAATGTCAGACACCTGGATACTCAGTGCCAGAGCTCATCTGCCAGGACTTATCTGGGTACCAGCCGGTATTCAAATTGGAACCTGGATATTGCATAGATAAAACTAGGACAAACTTTTACTTTCCTGATGTTACCCGGGTGCTTATTCAGTTAGCGGACTGAATATGGCTTCTAAATAAGACCCAGGATTGTCCTGACTTCAACCGGGACTGACCCAATGACAACCAACGTAACATGATGGTCACAGCAGATCTTCAGGGCACCGTCCTTTTAAATGCCAGCTGACCATTGGGATTTAATCAGGTAGGAATCTTGCTACCCAGTTAAGGGACCCTCTTACTAAGCTGTGGCAAAATCGGGGCTTAACTCGTGCTGACACGGGACTTACCTGTGCAGTAAGACCAGAGTCACCGAAACCATGAAATTGCCATTTTGCTATTAATTTTTTTTTCAGGCCAAGTACTAATTTATTTATTTATTTATTTATTTGTTCCATTTGTAAAGAAAAGCTACAAAAATGGTATGGGATTTGCGTTACAAGACGTACGAGGAGAGACTTGCTGACCTGAACATGTATACCCTGGAGGAAAGGAGAAACAGGGGTGATATGATACAGACATTCAAATATTTGAAAGGTATTAATCCGCAAACGAACCATTTCCAGAGATGGGAACTAGAGGGCATGAAATGAGATTGAAGGGGGGGCAGACTCAAGAAAAATGTCAGGAAGTATTTTTTCACGGAGAGCGTGGTGGATACTTGGAATGCCCTCCCGCGGGACGTGTTGGAGATGAAAATGGTAACGGAATTCAAAAACTGTTCCGGGGCAGAGAAAGCAGGGAACCAGCGGGGCCGGCACCCCCCGAGCGCGTGCACCCGGGGCGGACCGCCCCTCCTTCCTACGCCACTGTCTGTAATATACCTTTTGTTTCAACTTTTATCTAAAGCGCTATCAGATAAGTGTCCACTTTCTTTAACTTCTTTTTGTAGTTACTATGTGTCATTATTCTTTGTTCTGTTTTTTTCCTCTCTCTCCACAGGTTTCCCGTAACGTCTTCTTCACAAGGATGGTAAGTATATTTTGTAACTGTCTCTCACGTATAATAGTGTGAGTTTCTTACTAATTTTTTTTTGCTTAAAATCACCAGTTACTTAGCTGTCGTGGTTTCCTCTTTCCTTTTTCCCGGGTGCAGACTTGCTTGCGTTGGAACTCGTGAGTTGTCCGGTTTTCTTCACCTTTTCTATGGACTTCCTCCTACACCTCTCTCTCTCAATTAAAATAATTGGAAGGAAAACCTTACTCTTCCTACTTTCTTCTGTTAATAATCTTTAACAGGGAGTGCTGTCAACAGCGGAACTGAGGGCTCTATTTAAATAAAATCAAAATAAATAAAGGGCCCTTACTTTCCAGCGCCCATTGGAGCCGACTCTGTGGGTGCTGTGGGTGCTTGAGCACCCCCAATATTGGAAAAATTCCTTGTATGTGTCCAGAGAGGGATTATTTCCATTGGGCTTAGCACCCCCAATAATTTTGAAAAGTTGGCTCCTATGCCAGCGCCTATGCTATTGATTTCTCTTCCCTAATCTTAATCAGTACGTTTGGTCTCTCTCAGTGGTGCAGCACAGCTTCAACATTCCACCAGCAACACAGCTCTGCCTCGCCTCACCCTATGCTTGGAATAAACTTCCTGAGCCCTTACGCCAAGCCCCCTCCCTACCCATCTTCAAATCCTTGCTCAAAGCCCACCTCTTCAATGTTGCTTTCGGCACCTAACCGTTATACCTTCCAGGAAATCTAGACTGCCCCAATTTGACTGCCCCTACTTGACTGACTGTACATTTGTCCTTTAGATTGTAAGCTTTCTGAGCAGGGACTGTCCTTCTATGTTAAATTGTACAGCGCTGCGTAACCCTAGTAGCGCTTTAGAAATGTCAAGTAGTAGTAGTTTTGACTCGTAACCACTTGTAACCACTCGCCTCCACCTACCCTCCTCTCCTCCTTCCTGTACACATTAATTGATTTGATTTGCTTACTTTATTTTTTGTCTATTAGATTGTAAGCTCTTTGAGCAGGGACTGTCTTTCTTCTATGTTTGTGCAGCGCTGCGTATGCCTTGTAGCGCTATAGAAATGCTAAATAGTAGTAGTAGCTCTGAACATTCCACTCACTGTTCCCACCTTACATACACAGTTTTTTTTAATTCTTTTCCCCTTACAATGTATAATTTTCCCCCAAAATGTATTAAACCTACTTAACCTTCCTACTTAACCTCTCTCTCACATTCATTAAATTTTAACTAAGCTCTTACACATACCTTTCACACACTAACCCCACCAAACACATCAATTGTAGCAAAAACACCTCCCTCTTTAAACAGACCCTTCTCCTAATCCTCTCCCCACCTTCAATTATCCCAACTACCTTGAAAATTATTTTTCCTTCCTTTTTCCACTCAAATTACTCCTCTCTCACTCTCACACACACAGAGCAGCCCTTCCTCTCCCTCTGAGACCCAAACTCACTCTCTCAACTCCCAACTGACCAGCAAGCCGTTGCCAAGGCGACCAGGACTCAGCTGGCTCAGCTGTTGTCCCGGGGTGATGTCACTAGAGAACCCTGGTGTCACTATAGAACTCTTATTGTTTTTCTCTGGAGGAGCTCAGGAAAGATTATTTTAACCCCTTAGGGTTACACGTGCAGGTCTTTTTCTGCCGTCATCTACTATGTTACTATCCAGCTTATAATCGAAAGTAATCGCCGGCTATTTCCCGACACAAATCGGGATATGGCCGGCGATTTCGCAAAAGCGGCGAAAAGAGTATAATCGAAAGCTACATTTGTGATAGCTTCGCCGCTTTCCCTTCGCCTCGCCGGCGAAAGTTCAAAGGGGCGTGTCGGCGGCGAAGCAAAGGCGGGACATGGGCAGGCTTGGGCGTGGCTACCAGATGGCCGGCTTTCGCGGATAATGGAAAAATAAAACCCGGCGATAAGCAGTATTTTGCCGGGTTTACTTGGTCCTTTTATTTTCACGACCAAGCCTCAAAAAGGTGCCCCAACTGACCAGATGACCACCGAAGAGAATGGGGGATGACCTCCCTTTACTCCTCCAGTGGTCGCCAACCCCCTCCCACACTAAAATTATTAAAATACAAACCTTTTTTGCCAGCCTGTATGCCAGCCTCAAATGTCATACCCAGCACCCTGACAGCAGTATGCAGTTCCCTGGAACAGTTGTTGTTTGTTGCAGTGGACTGCAGAAAGGCAGAGCCAGGCCCATCCCCCCTACCTGTTCCACTTGTGGTGGGTAATGTTGAGCCCTCCCAAACCCCCCAAAACCCACTATACCCACATGTAGGTGCCCCCCTTCAGCCCTTAGGGCTAGGGTAATGGTGCACACTTGTGGGCAGTGGGTTTTGGGGGGGATTTGGGGAACTCAGCACACAAAGGAAGGGCGCTATGCACCTGGAAGCTAATTTGGTTGTTTATAAAAGATGTTTGAAGTGCCCCCTAGGGTGCCTGGTTGGTGTCCTGGCATGTGAGGGGACCATTGCACTACAAATGCTGGCTCCTCCCACGGCCAAATGCCTTGGATTTCGCCGGGTTTGAGATCGCCGGCAGTTTTTTCCATTTTCGTGGAAAAACAAAACTGGCGATCTCAAACCCGGCGAAATCGAAGGCATTTCGCCGGGCCACACCGCATTATCGAAAAAAAAGATGGCTGGCCATCTTTTTTGAAAATACGGTTCTGGCCAGTTGTTGCGCCGCCGCCAAAATAGATAGCCAGCGACCTATTTCGCCGGCAACGTTCGATTATTCCCCTCCACGTTACAGAAAGATATAAACAGGATAGAGTTGGTCCAGAGGGTGGCTACAAAACTGGTAAGAGATCTCTGCCATAAAATGTATAGGGACAGGCTTATAAATCTCAATATGTATATGCTGGAAGAAAGACAAGAGAGAGGGGATATGATAGAGACATTTAAAGGGGAAATGGGACTTGATATACTGCCCTGCTGAGGTTTTTGCAACTACATTCAAAGCGGTTTACATATATTCAGGTACTTATTTTGTACCAGGGGCAATGGAGGGTTAAGTGACTTGCTCAGAGTCACAAGGAGCTGCAGTGCGAATTGAACTCAGTTCCCCAGGATCACAGTCCACTGCACTAACCACTAGGCTACTCCTCCACTCATTCCACCAATAAGAGACAACCTCATCAGTGATGTCACAATGGCTTGATTGCCTGATACTTGGCTGACTTCTGATATTGTGATGTCATAAGGGGAAAGGGAAATGGGACTTGATATACTGCCTTTCTGAGGTTTTTGCAACTACATTCATAAGTACATAAGTACATAAGTAGTGCCATACTGGGAAAGACCAAAGGTCCATCTAGCCCAGCATCCTGTCACCGACAGTGGCCAATCCAGGTCAAGGGCACCTGGCACGCTCCCCAAACGTAAAAACATTCCAGACAAGTTATACCTAAAAATGCGGAATTTTTCCAAGTCCATTTAATAGCTGTCTATGGACTTGTCCTTTAGGAATCTATCTAACCCCTTTTTAAACTCCGTCAAGCTAACCGCCCGTACCACGTTCTCCGGCAATGAATTCCAGAGTCTAATTACACGTTGGGTGAAGAAAAATTTTCTCCGATTCGTTTTAAATTTACCACACTGTAGCTTCAACTCATGCCCTCTAGTCCTAGTATTTTTGGATAGCGTGAACAGTCGCTTCACATCCACCCGATCCATTCCACTCATTATTTTATACACTTCTATCATATCTCCCCTCAGCCGTCTCTTCTCCAAGCTGAAAAGCCCTAGCCTTCTCAGCCTCTCTTCATAGGAAAGTCGTCCCATCCCCACTATCATTTTCGTCGCCCTTCGCTGTACCTTTTCCAATTCTACTATATCTTTTTTGAGATACGGAGACCAGTACTGAACACAATACTCCAGGTGCGGTCGCACCATGGAGCGATACAACGGCATTATAACATCCGCCCACCTGGACTCCATACCCTTCCTAATAACACCCAACATTCTATTCGCTTTCCTAGCCGCAGCAGCACACTGAGCAGAAGGTTTCAGCGTATCATCGACGACGACACCCAGATCCCTTTCTTGATCCGTAACTCCTAACGCGGAACCTTGCAAGACGTAGCTATAATTCGGGTTCCTCTTACCCACATGCATCACTTTGCACTTGTCAACATTGAACTTCATCTGCCACTTGCACGCCCATTCTCCCAGTCTCGCAAGGTCCTCCTGTAATCGTTCACATTCCTCCTGCGACTTGACGACCCTGAATAATTTTGTGTCATCGGCGAATTTAATTACCTCACTAGTTATTCCCATCTCTAGGTCATTTATAAATACATTAAAAAGCAACGGACCCAGCACAGACCCCTGCGGGACCCCACTAACTACCCTCCTCCACTGAGAATACTGGCCACGCAATCCTACTCTCTGCTTCCTATCTTTCAACCAGTTCTTAATCCATAATAATACCCTACCTCCGATTCCATGACTCTGCAATTTCTTCAGGAGTCAAAGCAGTTTACATATATTCAGGTACTTATTTTGTACCAGGGGCAATGGAGGGTTAAGTGACTTGCCCAGAGTCACAAGGAGCTGCAATAGGAATTGAACCCAGTTCCCCAGGAACAAAGTCTGCTGCACTGGCCACCAGGCTACTCCTCCACTCAGTGGCCTTAATGTGCAGGAGGACAGCCTTTTTCAAATGAAGGAAAACTCTGGAATGAGAGGTCATAGGATGAAGTTAAGAGGAAATAGGCTTAGGAGGAATCTAAGGAAATGCTTTTTCGTGGAAAGGGTGGTGGATGCATGGAATGGCCTCCGAGCGGGGGGTTGTGGAGATGAGGGCTTTGTCAGAAATTAAGAAAGCATGGGACAGGATAAGGAGGAATTAGTAGTTACTGAGGACGGGCAAACCGGATGGATCATTTGGCCCTTATCTGCTGTCACGTTTCTATGTTTCTATTAAGTTTATATTAGCACTTAATATAGCTTAGAAAAAGGCCCCCTTTTAAATATTTATCCCTTGGTTTTTAATATGTTGAAAATGACGTCCTTTCCAATGGTTGGTATGTCATACTGGAATTCAACTCACGGTCATGTGATACTGCAGTGTCTGAAATAAAGGGCAGTGCTCAATTTTTATCAACTTTTTCATAATGTAACATATGTTTTAATTTCAAAACGTGCAAGGGGAATTAGCACGCCTCTCCTCTCGCCTCTAATGAAAAGTGAAGCTTCGATGGCAGAGCGTTTTTAATAAATTAGTTCAGGTTAGTTTTTCCACTGTCATTTTCCTGTGCATTCCGCCCTAGGGAAAAGCGACAGTGAGGACGTGTCCTGCCTGGCTGACAGCAGACGTGATGTCGGGTATCCAGAGACCTAGACTGCGGAATCTGAACAGAGATGGGTACCTGTTTTAAAATGCCCGCTGCCATGTCGTGGCTGCAGTCGAAGATGACGTGGAACTCCTTCCCCCTCTTCATTTCCTTCAGCAGCGGCTTGGCGTCCTTTGTGTCCAGAGGGAGCTGGCGGATTTTGAGTCTTAGGTTGTAGCGTGACGGCGCTTTGATCAGCTCTTGTAATCGAATGAGACCTGGTGGAGGAGGGAGGGAGGAGGAAAGAAGACAGAAATGAAATTTAAATGAAGGAGGGACATGGCCTTGCCCAAGAAAAGAGCTTATTACAATACTGCCCATTTTTCCATTTCCTCTCCCCTGCTGTGTGATGTATGAAACTCACTGCTACAGAACACCAAGCCCAGACTGTTTCGCTTCATTATTTTCTCTCTCTACATTACTATTCATGGGCAGTGGCAAAACATCCAAGCTTCAATTTCCTACAGATAAAATGCTTTTCTGTCACATATATGCACACACACACAAATATACATGAATAGATAGAGTTATTATAACTTCATTCGGTATCATATCCTGACTGGAACCAATGAGGCTACTTTGGGACTCTCTGTTTCATCCATTCTTTTAAGCATTGTGTATTGTAAACCAGCAGCAACTTCTAGAAAAAATATAGACATTAGGGGTCGATATTGAAGCAATTTAACCAGGCAGGGGAGGCTCCTGCCTGCTTAAATCCTGCAGGGCAGCCCAGAAACAGATAATCCATAGCACTTAACCAGACTGTGCTGGTGGATATTTACTTAGTGCTAGAGTGGTCTGAGGAGACAGGGGTCCTTTTACTAAGCTACGATAAGCACTAGTGTTCACTTAAGGCAACTTGAAAAGGCCAGCCGTGGGATGTCCCAATCTGAACACACAAATTGTGTGCTAAAAATATATATATATATATATTTATATATTTTTTGTTTGTTTGTTTTTTTTTGTGGAGAGGACATGTCTGGGAGCAGAGTAGTCATATGTACATAAGTACATAAGTGTTGCCATATTGTGACAGACCGAAGTATCAAGCCCAGTATCCTGTTTCCAACAGTGGCCAATCCGGGTCACAAGTACCTGGCAAGATCCCAAAACAGAACGATACATTTTATGCTGCTTATTCCAGAAATAAGCAGTGCATTTTCTCCAAGTCCATTTTAATAATGGCTTATGGACTTTTCTTTTAGGAAGACATCCAACCCTTTTTTAAACCCCGCTAAGCTAACTGCTTTTACCACATTCTTTGGCAACGAATTCCAGAGTTTAATTGCACACTGAGTGCACGCTGCGGTAAAAGGGGGCTTCAGCGTGCATCAAAAGCATGTGCTGAGGCTAGCGCAGGCCCCCTGTTACTGCAGCTTATTAAAAGTACTCCTTAGCACGTCCACAGCAGCGTGCGCTAACTGATTAGCTCAGGATTAGGGTGCGAGCCCTTACTGCCTAGAATGGGTGATGGTAAGGGCTGACACAGTAAATTTTTAATGGCCGCTCACTAATGGAGTGGAGGAGTGGCCTAGTGGTTAGAGCACCAGTCTTGCAATCCAAAAGTGGCCAGTTCAAATCCCACTGCTGCTCCTTGTGATCTTGGGCAAGTCACTTAACCCTCCATTGCCTCAGGTACAAACTTAGATTGTGAGTCTTCCTGGGACAGAGAAATATCCAGAATACCTGAATGTAACTCACCGTGAGCTACTACTGAAAAAGGTGTGAGCAAAATATAAATAAATAATGGCAACATTAATAGAAAAACTAGAAAATTGGCCATTTTACTGTTGCAGTAAAAAAGGCTTTAGCGTATGGGAAAGACACGAGCTTGGGCTCTAAGACCACACTCTATCAAGCCCAGAGTCAGGGCAAAACCAAGAGTCAAACAATATTTAATGCCAGTGCCTGGATAGCTAACCAGGCAGATTAGACCACAAAAACAAGAGGGAGCTGGTGGTTGGGAGGCGGGGATAGTGCTGGGCAGACTTATACGGTCTGTGCCAGAGCCGGTGGTTTGGAGGCGGGACTGGTGGTTGGGAGGAAGGGATAGTGCTGGGCAGACTTATATGGTCTGTGCCAGAGCCGGTGGTTGGGAGGCGGGACTGGTGGTTGGGAGGTGGGGATAGTGCTGGGCAGACTTATACGGTCTGTGCCAGAGCCGGTGGTTGGGAGGCGGGGCTGGTGGTTGGGAGGCGGGGATAGTGCTGGGCAGACTTGTACGGTCTGTGCCTGTGCCAGAGCCGGTGGTTGAGAGGCGGGGCTGGTGGTTGGGAGGCAGGGATAGTGCTGGGCAGACTTATTCGGTCTGTGCCAGAGCCGGTGGTTGGGAGGCGGGACTGGTGGTGGGAGGCAGGGATAGTGCTGGGCAGACTTATACGGTCTGTGCCAGAGCTGGTGGTTGGGAGGCGGGACTTGTGGTTGGGAGGCGGGGATAGTGCTGGGCAGCCTTATACGGTCTGTGCCAGAGCCGGTGGTTGGGAGGCGGGACTGGTGGTTGGGAGGCGGGGATAGTTCTGGGCAGACTTATACGGTCTGTGCCCTGAAGAACACAGGTACAAATCAAGGTAAGGTATACACAAAGAGTAGCACATATGAGTTATCTTGTTGGGCAAACTGGATGGACCGTGCAGGTCTTTTTCTGCCGTCATCTACTATGTTACTATGAAATAGCCACTCTCTAATGCACTAATTAGCGCACAATCATATATTCAAGAAATAGAAAAAGGGGAAATGGGAAGGGATATGATATGATATACTACCTTTCTGGGCTTACAAACAAAGTGGTTTACATATTTCATACGGCTATTTATTTTGTACCTGGGGCAGTAGAAGATTAAAGAATTCTTTTACCAAACAACGGTAAAAGGGGCCCTGCAGAGGCATCAGAGCCTAGATTTGCCATGTGCCAAGACTCCCTTTTACCACCAGCAGTAAAAGGCTTTATTTTAAGGAAACGGCCTTGCAGTAAGTTAAACACTTGCTGCGCGGCCACTTCCTGGGGGATCCGGCGGTAAACAGGCAGCAGATTACCGTCAGGCACACCCCCTGTGCTAGAAAATCCTAAAATATTTTCTAGCGCCCTAATTGACACGCCAGAACCCGAACCTATCACTGGGCTCCTGTGTGAGCCTAACAGTAGGTCCGATTTGGTGCACAGTGACATGGCAGTACGGCTACTGCCTCATAAATGGGCCCCTAAGTGGCTTGCCCAGAGTCACAAGTGTTGGAATGTAATTGTATTTTACATGCATTGCCTGTCACCTATTATTTCTCTGTGATTACTCTGTGACCTCTGATGTGAATTACTTAGAGAGGTCACACAGCTATGCAACTTCCTGTTGGGGGTTAGATGCAGCACATGCAGCACATGGAGCACATGGAGCTCATGATCTCTCCTAACCTGAGAGGATCTATGGTGGTGTGAGCATCCATTACCATCTAAGCACATGGAAGGAGCTGATAAGACAAATGTATAGTAATATGTAAATATAAGCCTGTCTGATTATAATCTAACTACAAACTGTGAGTAAACACATGTTTTGTTACTTCAACTTTAAAGTGACTCAGCAGTGAATTATTCAGGGGTGAATGAGAGAGAGATGAAGAAAGAAATTAACATTTCTAAAGCTGAAGCTGTGTGTACTAAAATCTGCTAATTATTTACTACAAATAATCCAACAAAAGGGTTATGGGCCCAGGGTCCAGGAATTGAAAAAGAAGAGAAATATTACCAGGCAGAAAAAAAGGCCACATTTTTCTCTTAAGTTTTAAAGGAAAGATTCAGTCTGTCTCTCTCTCCCCCCACACAGCAGACAGAAGGCTAAGAAAATGGCTGAGGGAAGAAATTCACCATTGTTCTATTCTCTCAAGGTGCCTAGATTAACTGAGTTTAATTATCAGCAGTGGGAATTAAGATTCATATGTTTCCTTCGAGCAAAAAGATTAGATATATGCTTAGACCAAGACAGAACAGCTGAAAATATGGCTGAATGGGACAATGCAAACTATTATGTGAAGTGCATGCTTTTGGAAGCTCTCTCAGAGAGACAGGCCATATTGGTGGAGGGAAAAGATACACCAAGGGACATTTTATATAGACTGAGAACTATGTATGCAACTACATATGCAAAGCAGCAACCAATTTGGTTGGCAGAGTTGAATGAAACCAAATTAAGGGATAAAAGTAAATGTAATGATCACATTATGTATCTTATGTCTTCATTTCAAAAGCTAGAACTTTCTGGAATTCCCATGTGTGATGCATTGAAAAGAGCATTTCTTTTTACCTCACTGTCAAAGAAGTTTGATGTTTTTAGGTCTGTAAATGAGGCCATTGAAGGGCAATCTTTTGAACAGGCAACATCAAAACTAAGGCAGGAATGCATAATAAATGATTCTGAGGAGATCTGTTCTCAAAGTCAGTCAGAGAGAAATGAAACAAATTTCTTGGCAAAGAACAGAGGAAGGCGGAGCTATGGGAAAACTCCACCCAAGGGCAAGCTGATTTGCTACTCATGTGGAAAGGAGGGACATGTATCTAAATGGTGTAAGGAAACACAAAACACTCCCTCTAGCTCACCTAAGCCAATGGAACTAAAGAATTTTCAAACCAGGAAATGTATGAAGGACAAAGATAAACACAAGGGCTTTCTAATGGCAGAAAAATCTTTGACTATGGTAAATAATAATTCAAATGAAAGTACTTGGATTTTGGATTCAGGGAGCACATGCCATTTAACCAATTGTAAGGATTTCTTTCAGGAAATGTGTCCAGAGGAAGGTATTCTTAAAACTGCAAACGCAGGGACTGCTAAGATCCAAGCAAAAGGTATTGGATTCTTAAAATGCAAAGTGTCTAATGAAGTTAAAGAAATTCCTGTAAGTGATGTCTTGTATATTCCCCAAGCAGTTTGCAATATGCTTAGTGTATCTACATTAGATAAGAAGGGATTTGTGATTCATTTTGAAAACAGTAAGTGCACAATCTCTAAAAATGATGAAGTGTATGCTGAAGCTTTTATGCATAATGATGTTTATAAGCTGAACATTTCAGGTGAAGCCTCACATATGGCGCAAGTAAGGAAGAATGATGGTAAATGTAGTCTGGAAATCTGGCACCGCCGCCTGGGACATCGTGATTCTAAGGTGATCCAGGATCTTTACAGTAGGCAACTAGCCACAGGCATTCAGATAAGTACAGATGCTGGTAAAATGGAGAAATGCATAGACTGTGTTACTCAAAAAGGTGTGAGACCCTCATTTCCTGCATACACAGGAAATAGGAGTAATAAAGTGCTGGACTTAATACACAGTGACTTATGTGGACCGTTTAATATCCCATCATTGGGAAATAACAGATTTGTGCTAATATTCTTGGATGATTTCTCTAGATATTGTGTGGCCTATTTGCTGAAAGAGAAAAGTCAAGTCACAGACATGCTGAAGAAATACGTAGCCATGGTGAGCAATAAATTTGAAAGAAAACCAAAGGTTCTTCAGACCGACAATGGTGGTGAGTTCACTTCACAAAGCATGCGCACATTTCTAGAACAAGAAGGCATTCAACATATCACAACAGTAGCTTATACACCAGAGCAAAATTCTGTTGCAGAGAGAAAATTTAGGTCACTTGTGGAAATGACCAGATGTATGCTGTCAGATAGCAATCTCCCTAAAAGACTATGGGGGGAAGCCATTCTCACAGCAGTGTACCTACAAAACAGAATGCCAACTAAAGGCGCTGAGCGCACACCACATGAGACATGGCATGGTAGGAAGCCAAACCTGTCACACATAAGAACATTTGGAAGTACAGCATATGCTCATGTACCAAAGCAAAGAAGGCATAAGCTGGATTCCACAACAGAAAGGGGCATTTTAGTTGGCTATGCTCCAGGACACAAAGGATATAGAATTTTGAATCTGAAAACTGGCATTGTTGGCATAAGACATGTTACATATTTTGATGAAAACAAAAGGGTTGATAAAGGCTGGATTATCCCAGATGAGCCTTATCATCCAGAATATGAAACTAGAACCATAATAGACATGCCAGTGTATATAAATGCCATACCAAGGCAGATGTCTGAAAGCAACTCATCTGTATCTAACGAGGAACAGGCAGAGGAAGCAGACACAGAAAGGATCATTGAAGAAGACAGTACAGTTGGAGAAGGGGAATCAATTGGAGAAGAACTCTCAGATTTTGAGGATGCGGAAAGGTCAGACCAACCTGTTGTCAGACGCTCATCCAGGGAAAACAAAGGTGTTCCACCCCCAAGACTGTCTTACCTAACAAAGTCAGCAGAAGCTCAAGAGCCCTTAACATGGGATGAGATTGAGAAAATGCCAGCAGAAGAAGCTGCTGAATGGCATAAAGCTGCACAAGAAGAAATTGATGCATTGGATAAAAATAATACTTGGATTCTTACAAAATTACCTCCTGGCAAGAAAGCTATAGGATGCAAATGGGTATTCAAGTTAAAAAGGAATGCACAAGGAAAAGTGGAAAGGTATAAAGCCAGATTAGTGGCAAAGGGATATCTTCAAAAATATGGAGAAGATTTTGATGAAGTGTTTGCACCTGTAGTGAAACACACGACAATTAGAACACTTCTGAGCATTGCAGTCTCAAAAGGCATGCAAGTCAAACACATTGATGTGAAAACAGCGTTTCTTCACGGAGATATAACTGAAGACTTGTACATGGAACAACCAACAGGTTTCATAAATACAAAACAAAGACAGCTAGTGTGTAAATTAAACAAAGGTCTTTATGGATTAAAGCAAAGTGCAAAATGTTGGAATGATAAATTGCATGAAATATTGACAAGTTTAGGATTTAAGCAAGGTGAAGCAGATAAATGTTTGTACACTAGGTGCACAAATGGACAATATGCATACATTTTAGCTTTTGTTGATGATCTGCTCATTGCAAGCAAAAGTGAGCAAGAGTACAAGGACATTGTAAAGTGTTTAAACCACAATGTTGAGATAAAAGAACTTGGAAATGTGTCATACTATCTTGGTATAGAAATTGAGAAACAAAATGATGGTTCTTATCTTCTAAGCCAGAAGCAGAAAATAAATGAGCTTATTGAAAGTTTAGGTATGCAAGATGCCCAAGTTGTAAGCACTCCCATGATCACTGATTTTCTGAAGGATGAAACAGTAAGAGAACCTTTACCAGATAACATCCAATATAGATCAGCCATAGGTAAGCTTTTATATCTAGCTACCACATACAGGGCTGATATAGCAAATGCAGTAGGAATTTTGAGCAGAAGGGTCAGCTCACCTACCAAATCAGATTGGACTGCAGTTAAAAGGATGGTAAGGTATTTAAAGGGTACCATTGATTGTAAATTAAAGATTTCAGCCAATAGTAATCCAAAACTAATATGTTACTGTGATTCAGATTGGGCAGGGGATCATTCTGATTATAAATCCACAAGTGGATATGTGTTTATGTATGGAAATGTACAAATTTCATGGGCCAGTCATAAACAAAGTATTGTGAGTTTGTCTTCTACAGAAGCTGAATATGTGGCCGTATCGGAAGCGTGCAGAGAACTGATGTGGATTGAAAAACTTTTGCTGGATTTTGGAATAGCTGAAAAGAGACCAATCCAGATAATGGAAGATAATCAGAGCTGCATCCGACTGTCACAGAATGACAAGGTTCAGTCACGCACCAAGCACATCGCAACGAAATACCACAACGTGCGAGAGTTGGCGAAAGAAGGGGTCATCAGTCTACACTATTGTCACACCAGTGAGATGACAGCTGACATCATGACCAAACCGTTACCCAGAGAACATTTTGTGAATCTGCGTATAAAGCTTGGACTTTGTATGAATAAATAATTGCATGACAGTTATGCATGAGAAGGGGTTTGTTGGAATGTAATTGTATTTTACATGCATTGCCTGTCACCTATTATTTCTCTGTGATTACTCTGTGACCTCTGATGTGAATTACTTAGAGAGGTCACACAGCTATGCAACTTCCTGTTGGGGGTTAGATGCAGCACATGCAGCACATGGAGCACATGGAGCTCATGATCTCTCCTAACCTGAGAGGATCTATGGTGGTGTGAGCATCCATTACCATCTAAGCACATGGAAGGAGCTGATAAGACAAATGTATAGTAATATGTAAATATAAGCCTGTCTGATTATAATCTAACTACAAACTGTGAGTAAACAGATGTTTTGTTACTTCAACTTTAAAGTGACTCAGCAGTGAATTATTCAGGGGTGAATGAGAGAGAGATGAAGAAAGAAATTAACATTTCTAAAGCTGAAGCTGTGTGTACTAAAATCTGCTAATTATTTACTACAAATAATCCAACAACAAGGAGCTGCAGTGTGAAGTGAACCCAGATCCCCTGGTTCGTAACAGGGGGCGTAGCTAGGTGGGGCCACGGGGGCCCCCACAGATTTAGCCCTGGCCCCCTCCACTGTTGACCCCCCCCCCCCCCGCTGACCCTCCCCCGCCACTTTCGATCCCCCTCCCGCCGCCCCTCTTCCACCGCCGCCTCCGCCAGGTACCTTTGCTGGCGGGGGTCCCCAACCCCCGCCAGCCGAAGTCCTTTTCAGCGCCGGTCTCCGGCATGTGCCGTTCGTTGATCTGTTTCTGTGATTCTTGACTCCTGACATCCTTCACGTAGGAATGTGCAGGACATCAGGACTCACAGAAACAGATCAGCGAAAGCTCCGGAGACTGGCGCTGAAGAGGACTTCGGCTGGCGGGGGTTGGGGACCCTCGCCAGCAAAGGTACCTGGCGGCGGCGGGGAAGGGTCGGCGGCGGAGGTGGGGGAGTCGAAAGTGTCAGGGGAGGGGTGGTGGTGCCAGGGGGGGGAGCTAAAATATGCCCCCTCACCTCGGGCTCTGGACCCCCCTCCTGCTGAAGTCTGGTTACGCCCCTGGTTCGTTGCCTTCTGCATGAACCATTAGGCTACTTCTCCACTCCTTTTTCACGGCCACACGTTAAGTTTATTTCTTAGTGCAGTTTAGTAAAAGGACTCCTAAATATGGACCATACCCGGATAGCATCTGGGCGCTGCCAAACACAGATTATCAATGCCAATGTCCGGATAGGGGACATCATTGAATATCTAGGTTTAATTCAGTCGTTGGCGTTTAACGTTTGAAGAAACTCTGACTATCACTGGCAGAATATTGGCCAAGTACATAATATCTAAAAGCAGAATTGACTCATGGGTCATTTATTAACAGTGGATGTGTTCTAACAGTGTTAGCATACATTCAGCCTTATTTTCGAAAGTGATGGGCGCCCAGATTGCGACCTAAATCGTGAGATGGGCGCCCATCTCGCAAAGGTGCCCTAATTGGTATAATCGAATGCTGATTTTAGGCGCCTGCAACTGCACTCCATCTCGGGAACGAACAAAGTTGATGGGGGCGTGTCGGAGGCGGGACTGGGGCGTGTTTATCGGCCAAGCAGAGATGGGCACCTTTGACCGATAATCAAAAACAAAAGGCCGTTTTTAGCACGAATTTAGGTCACTTTTTTTTGGACCCTTTTTTTTCAAGAACAAGTCCCAAAAAAGTACCCTAAATGACCAGATGACCACCGGAGGGAATCGGGGATGACCACCCCTGACTCCCCCAGTGGTCACTAACCCCCTCCCACCAAAAAAAAAAAACAACTTTAAGAACTTTTTTTCCATCCTCTATGCCAGCCTCAAATGCCATACCCAGCTCCATCACAGCAGTATGCAGGTCCCTGGAGCAGTTGTTAGTGGATGCAGTGGAAATCAGGCAGGTGGACCCAGGCCCATCCCCCCTACCTGTTACACTTGTGGTGGTTAATGTTGAGCCCTCCAAAACCCACTGTACCCACATCTAGGTGCCCCCCTTCAGCCATAAGTGCTATGGTAATGGTGTAGAGTTGTGGACAGTGGGTTTTAGGGGGGATTTGGGGGGCTCAGCACCCAAGGGATGGAAGCTATGGACTTGGGAGGTATTTTACTTTTTTTTTTTTTACTTTTTACAAGTGCCCCCTAGGGTGCCCGGTTGGTGTCCTGGCATGTGAGGGAGACTAGTGCACTACAAATCCTGGCCCCTCCCACGACCCAATGCCTTGGATTGTTTCGTTTTTGAGCTGGGTGCCTTCGGTTCCATTATGGCTGAAAAACGAAACCGCCCAGCTCAAATCTGCACATATCCGATGCATTTTCCAGGCACAAATCGTATTATCGAAAAAAAGATGGGCGGCCATTTTTTTCAAAAATACGGTCTGTCCCGCCCCTTCATGTACCCGTTCTCGGACATAGGCGCCCATGGACATGGGCGTTCGCATTCGATTATGCCCCTCGTCTGCCACAGGGCTTCTTTTAATCCTATTGGCCCTGCAACAGAGAGCGTGTGCTATCATTACTGTGTGCTAATCTGATATTTCTCATTATTTTCATTTTAAAATAATATTGGTAAATTACACTTTCAAAAAACATGTAATATTAATTTGGTTTTAGGAGGTCTCCAAAATCCTGAGTAGAATGAATACAAGTAAATCATTTTTTTACTTGTTCCAAAATTACAAAGTCTAGGGGACACTCGAGGAAGTTACATGAAAATACCTTTAAAACACATAGGAGGAAATATTTTTTCACTCAACAAATAATTAAGCTCTGGAACCCTTTGCCAGAGGATGTAGTAACAGCAATTAGTGTATCTGAGTTTAAAAAAGGTTGGGACAAATTCCTGGACAAAAAGTCCATAGTCTGCTATTGAGACAGACATGGGAAGCAACTGCTTGCCCTGGGATTTGTAGTATGGAATGTTGCTACTCTGAGATTCTGCATGGAATCTTGTCACTCTTTGGAATTCCAGAATCTTGTTATTCCTTGGGGTTCTACATGGAATGTTGCCACGATTTGGGTTTCTGCCAGGTACTTGTGAACTGGCTTGGCCACTGTTTGGAAAACAGAATACTAGGCTACATGGACCATTGGTCTGACCCAGTATGGCTACTCTTATGCTCTTCTGAAATTTGCTAGGTATTATTTATTTTGTTGAGGTTCATCTAAATCAGGTAGAACAAGTTTAGTCCTCGAGGGCTGCAAACGGGCCGGGTTTTCAAAATATTCCTAATGAATATGCATGTGAAAGATTTGCATGCTCATTACATCCATTGTATGCAGATCTCTCTCATGAGGATATCCTGAAAACCTGGTCTACTTGCAGCCATTGAGGACTGAACTTGGACAAGCCTATTCTAAATTATGCAAACCCGTTTTTGTTGTTGTTTTTTTAACCTTATATTCCAACAGATCCATTGACGTCGTCAACCCTTTTCCATTCAGCTTACATTTTCTTACACTGTACTGGGTATATTGTAAAACAGGGGTCCTCAAATCCGGTCCTCAAGGTCCACAACCCAGCCTGGTTTTCAGGATTTCTACAATGAATATGTATGAGATCTATTTCCCTTCATTGCGGACTGAAGATCCATGTTTTAAAACATTCCACACCGTTGTATACAAAGTTAAAGTCCTCCCTTTCCTGTTTTAATGAAACATATCACAAAATGCATTTAAAGGTTGCATAAAAGGAGCGACAGGGGGGAAAAAAAACCTGGCCAAATAAAGCTGTAGGGAAAAAAACGATTGCATTTTGCTCCTTGAACGTTCCTGGGTGTCTTTCTGAGCCGCATCTGTATGCAGGTACTTTACTCAGCTTATAGATCACTGAGCTGTGACCAGTACTAAGTATCGCATTATTTAACGGTATTGAAAAAGACATGGCAGAGACAGCCATCTCTTAGAAAAGCTCATTTATTACACCTCATGGGAAGATGAAAGAAAGAACTCCCATGGTTCCTGCAGCAGATAAAGTCCATGTTTATTTTATTTCTTTTTGTCTAGAATTCAGTGGTGTTCCGAGGGGCGCTGACACCAGGGGCGGATCGCCGATGCGCCCCCCCGGGTGCAGCACCCCCCCTGTGCAGCGACCCCCCCCCCCCGGTGAAGGGACACCCCCCACAATGGCGAAAGACCCCCCCAGGTGCACGCCGCTGGGGGGGGTGCCGCGCGCCGGTCAGCGTCGTTGGTTTCCATGGTCCCTCTGCCCCGGAACAGGTTACTTCCTGTTCTGGGGCAGAGGGAGCATGGAAACCAACGACGCTGACCGGCGCGCGGCACCCCCCCCCCCCCCCCAGCGGTGTGCACCCGGGGCGGACCGCCCCCAAGCCCCCCCCCCCTTGGTACGCCACTGCTAGAATTTTAACCTCCTTCCTCTGGACATCCTGCTCAATCTGATGGGTTTCAGAGGCAAGAGCTTTCATTCAGAACAATCTAGATTTTCCCTGATTTTATATCCCTTGCACCTCATGGAGCCCAGCTATTATAGTGACAGTTCGGTGGGGATGGGCACCCTCAAACTTTTCATGTTTGTGCTTGGGTTTGTTTTCTTTTTTTGTTTTTAAAGAAATGTCACGAGTGCTCACTATGAGTCAGATTTAGTAAATGGCATTGAAATTTAGGTGCTGGGAAAAATCCACGCTAAGCGCTATTCTATGAAGAATAGTTAAGCTCTGGAACTCATGGCCGGAGGATGTGGTAACAATGGCTAATAGCATATCTGGGTTTTAAAAAGGTTTGCACAAGTTCCTGGAGGAAATGGTTATAGTCTGCTACTGAGATAGACATGGGGAAAGCCACTGCTTGCCTTGGGATTGGTAGCATGGAATGTTGCTACTCTTTGGGATTCCGGAATCTTGTCACTCTTTAGGATTCCAGAATCTTGTTATTCTTTGGGGTTCTACATGGAATGTTGCTACTATTTGGGTTTCTGTCAGGTAATTGTGATCTGCATTGGCCACTGTTGGAAGCACAATATTGGGCTAGATGGACCATTGGTCTGACCCAATATGGTTATTCTTATGTTCTAAGGGTGCTCCAGGCTAAGCGCCCTTTATTGAATAGTGCTTAGGACCGATTCCCATGCCCAGATTTGGGCACAACGACTTATGCCAGCTGAAACCTGGTGTAAATCCTGGCAGTTAATTTGGGCGCATAACCCTGTAAGGGCCTACATGTGACCAGCAAGCACAAAATCAGCATTACCACCTGGCTACCACATGCCCTGGACAGTAATTCTGAATTTGGCACGCACTGAAAACACACAGTAGAAAATATTTTCTATTTTCTACCGCAGAATGCCTACCCAGCGGTAAATGGCAGTTGGCGCATGCTGCATGCTTATCACCCAGGTAGCGTGTGAGACCTTACCGCTAAGTCAATGGGTGGTGGTAAAGTCTCAGGCTGAAAATGGATGCGTGTTGGTTTTCATTTTGCCGCAAATCCATTTTCCGGCCCATTAAAATAATCCCTTTTTTCCAGACGCAGTACAATAAAGGTCCAGCAAGCACCAAAAACTGACGAGGTGCGGTGGGATCTTGGATTCATATGCTGCAACTACTAAAGGAAAGAAAATTATCAGGTAAGACATAATTTTACCTTCCACAACATCTGCAGCTGATGAATCCAGAAACTGGTTGGATGTACAAATCAATCCCCTAAACAGGGAGGGAAGTCGTCGCCCCCTGCACCAACACCGCCACTCCAAAGGAAGCATCTGACCATGCGGACACATCCACTGAATAATGCCAAGAAAAATTATACAGAGGCACAAGTAGCTGCCTGACAGATCTCGTCCAAGGACAGCACAGATATTTCCGCCCATGAAGCCGATTGCGCCCTCGTGGACTGGGCTCAAAATGCCTCTGGTGGAGCATGGTCATCTAAAATATAAGCAGAAGAAATTGCCTCCTTAAGCCATCTGGCACAGGCGCTTTAGAAGCCACATCACCCTGTTAAGAACCCAAGAGAAGAACAAACAGATGGTCCAAACACCGGAAATCATTGGACATCTGCAAGTAACAGAGGAGAACACACCAAACATCCAAGAGCTGAAGATTCCCAAAATCCACAGGGTAGTCCTCCTCCCAAAAATATGGAAGAAAAAGAAGAAGATTGACATTATTTGCAGAGCCACAAAATATGATAGAATCACTCCATTGTTATACCACTTGCATTGGCTTCCAGTAGAATTCAGAATAAAATTCAAAATTTTGACATTGACACATAAGGCCTTTTATGCATCTACTCCTTCATATCTATTTAATCTTATTATACCTTATACACCAACCCGGACTCTTCGCTCATTAACTGATAATAGATTGGTAATTCCATCACCATGTAAAGCCAGATGGGAATCCACTCAAAACTCTGCATTCTGTTTTTTGGCTCCAACACTCTGGAATTGTCTTCCTAAAGACCTTAGGCTTGAGGACTCTTATACTCATTTCCGTAGAATTCTCAAAACATACTGTATCTCTTTCAAGAATTTTTTGGAATGTCACTTAGAATACTCTGAAAAAAAAGGGAGGTCTTGCCCTCTGTTGTTTGATATGTATGAAAGTTTTATAATTGTATATTTTAATTCTGGTTGGTTTGTTGTGCTTTCCTATCATTTATGGATTTCAGATTTGTGAATTTTAATTTTTTAAACATTTTATCTGATTGTAAACCGTTCTGATTTACGTTGTAATAAGATACAGTCTAGTAAATAAATAAACGATAAAAGCTGAGATGACCTTCGGCAAAAAGGGAGGGACCATCTGAAGGGTAACCCCAGACTCTGAAAACTGTAAAAAGAGGTCCCAACATAACAATGCTTGGATCTCAGAGACCCTACGCACCGATGCCATAGCCACAAAAAATATTGCCTTCAAAGTGAGAGTCTTGTCAGAAGCCCTATGCAAGGGCTCAAATGGTACCCTCTGCAAAGCCCGAAGGGCTAGATTCAGGTTCCAGGCCGGACACAGCTGACAAAGTGGAGGGCAAAGATAAAGTACTCCTCGCAAAAAACAAACCACATCCGGATCAGAAGCTAGGGATGAATCAGACACTCGTCCCCTAGAAAGGCCAGAGCCACCATCTGAACTCAGAGAGAGTTATAGACGAACTCTTTCTGCAAACCATTCTTCAAAAAGGCCAACAGCTAAGGCACTGATGCCTGCATCAGGGACCAAGCATGTACTGAACACCATGCAACAAAGGTTCGCCACACTCAAGCATATGCCATCGAAGTAGACTGCTTCCGAGCCTGCGACAAGGTAGCTATCACCAAAACCGAATAGCCCTTCTTCCTCAAACTCGACCACTCAACAGCCAGGCCATAAGATCAAAACAGAAGGCACCCTCTATCTGAACCATCCCCAGATGAAGAAGACTGGGGCTGACAGGAAGTCAAAAGGGTTCATCCACCAGAAAGCAGACCAAAGTCCACATACCAAGGATGCCATGGCCAATCTGGTGACACCAGAATGACTCATCCCCGGTGCCGCCTGATCATGTGTAAGACGCAGCCGATCAAGGGCCATGGAGGGAAAATGTAAAGAAACAGCCGACTTGGGCCAGGGCAGCAGAAGCGTGTCCAGCCCTGTGGACCCCTTATTCTTTCCTTCTGCTGAAGAAGATGGGCACCTTGGCATTCATTTGGGACACCATCAGATCCATCTCCAGTGTGCCTCATTTCTGGCAAATCAGGCAAAATGCCTCCACAGACAACTCCCATTCTGCTTGGTCCAGAAGATGACAGCTGAGAAAATCCGTCTGCACATTGCAATGTCCCGCAATGTGTTATGCCAACAGACACTGAACTTGGCCCTGCTCAATCCAGTATGCAACCCGCCTCAGAAGCCAGAGCCAGACTCTGGGTACAGCCCTGTCAATTGATGTAAGCCACCACTGTTGTGTTGTCCGAAAAAACTTGGATTGCCCTGTCAGCAAGTCCTGAAACACCCATAAGGCATTCAGCACCACTCTCAGCTCCAGCCGATTGATCAATGAGCCCTCCAACCTGTAAGGCTGGCATCCATCACCATGACTACCCACTGCGGAGATGCCAATGGCCTTCCCTTCTGCAAGTTGGGGTCGTGAAGCCACCAGTCCATGCTGCGCCAAGTCTGGGGCAGCCACGGGAGGCGTTGCTGAAATTCCTGGAACATCGGCGACCATCTCCAGCGACCATCTGCTCAGCATCGAAAGCTGGAGAAGGCGCATGAAAGCCCTTGCTCATGGTTCTACCTCCAGGGTACAGAGGAAAGTAGGAATATGAACCAGGATTTCCAAAGACCGGACCACAGGAGTAGTAAAATGAAGCAAAGTTTATTTAAAGACAAAATGACTCGACACAACGTTGTGTTTCGGCCAGAAGGCCTACATCAGGAGTCTGTATGCTTGATATGAGAATGAAAGCCCAGAAGTGGTGACGATTGATTCTAATGGTCTTTTAAAAGACTGTTGTTGTAAAAGTATGACTGGATTCTGGGCAAGGCAATGTAGTACTACATTGTCTTGCCCATGATCCAGTCATACTTTTACAACAACGATCTTTTTAAAGACCATTCACTTCAAATTGCTTAGTTAGAAGGTTTATGTTATCTTTAATAACCTTTTTATTCTTTAAACCTGCAAATGTTCTCAGAAATGTGAGTTAACTTGAATTTTTATTTGGTGCCAGATATGATCCAGATTTAAGCTGATGACTGTCGATCCCCTCCCCCTAACCCTTACTCACTTGTTCAGTACTCATGTTTTATCATTCCCACCTTAGTAATTCCCTTATCTCTTATATGTCCTGTTTCTCTGTCCTAATTAGATTGTAAGCTCTGTCGAGCAGGGACTGTCTCTTTATGTCCAGTGTACAGCACTGCATATGTCTAGTAGTGCTACAGAAATGGTAAGTAGCAGTAGGAGTGGTCTTTTGGATTCTGGAATCTTGATACTCTTTGGGATTCTGCACGGAATCTTGTGACTCGTTGGAACCAAGAATCTTGCTACTCTTTGTCCTTATCTCTTTTTTGTCCTGTTTGTCTGTCCTAATTAGATTGTAAGCTCTGTCGAGCAGGGACTGTCTCTTTTTGTCCAGTGTACAGCACTGCATGTGTCTAGTAGTGCTATAGAAATGGTAAGTAGGAGTGGTCTTTGGGATTCTGGAATCTTGCTACTCATTCCGGAGACGGGAAGACGGTATAACTAGAGGACATGAAATGAGATTAAAGGGGGGCAGACTCAAGAAAAATGTCAGGAAGTATTTTTTCACGGAGAGAGTGGTGGATACTTGGAATGCACTCCTGCGGGAGGTGGTAGTGATGAAAACGGTAACGGAATTCAAAAATGCTTGGAATAAACATAAAGGAATCCTGTTCAGAAGGAATGGATCCTCAGAAGCTTAGCAGGGATTGGGTGGTAGCATCGGTGGTTGGGAGGCGGGGCTAGTACTGGGCAGACTTTTACGGTCTGTGCTCTGAAAATGTTAGATACAAATCAAGGTCAGGTATGCATATAAAGTTGCGCATATGAGTTTATCTTGTTGGGCAGACTGGATGGACCGTACAGGTCTTTTTCTGCCGTCACCTACTATGTTACTCTGTTACTCTTTGGGATTCTGGAATCTTGCTACTCTTTGGGATTCTGCATGGAATCTTGTGACTCGTTGGGATCCAGAATCTTGCTACTCTTTGTCCTTATCTCTTATTTGTCCTGTTTGTCTGTCCTAATTAGATTGTAAGCGCTGTCGAGCAGGGACCGTCTCTTGATGTCCAGCGTACAGCACTGCGTACATCTAGTAGCGCTATAGAAATGATAAGTAGTAGTTAGTATTACAAAGGGACTACAGAAAGGTCCCCCTTTCCTGATTCTACTGCATGAACTTTGATTCATCAAGAAACACTGACTACCTTTTACTGCACATCTGTTATCTGATGAAAAACCAGACAAATAATTACACAAATTACCCAGAAATGATGGTCATTAAACTCTATTTTTACACTGCTCCTCAGAGCAGCATTTCACTATGCTGTTGCTGGTAACAGTGCTGACCCTGTGGAAACACGAAGTGATATGTCAATAACAGCATAACATATACTAATTATACCTAATTTAGGGGCACCAACATCCTGTTTAGAAAATAGGTTGTTTTCTCTGCACTTTTTTAAGTTACACAGCCAGGAAATAGGCTAAGTGATATGTTGGGTTCCAAGGGTGTTATTGATATGTTTTAAATTAGATATATACAGTTCTAAAAGCAGTTTCAAAATGAACACTACTTAAGCTTTCTTTTCAGATTTTTTTTTTTGGGTGGTGGTTATTGTCATGGCTGACTGTCACCCCTGTTTGCTAAGCCATGCTAGCGGCTGCCATGCAGCTGTGTCGGCCTTAGCGCATGGCAGCCGCTAGCATAACTGAGTAAACAAGGGGAGTATTTTTAAATTTTTAAAATTTTTTTCCAAATAATTAACCGATAGCAGTCAAACATCCAGTAGTATTTATTTATTTATTTATTTATTATTGCATTTGTATCCCGCGCTTTCCCACTCAAAGCAGGTTCAATGCCGCTTACATTGATAAAGAAGAAAAAAATATAGTCTAAGTATAGTAGAATAATAAAGGAGATCGGTAGGTAGAGATAGGTAAGGGTGAAGGGAGTAGAAGAGTTATAAGTAAAGGGTAGGTGAGGACGGAAGGAGGGGTAGTGGAGGCGGGAGAGGGGATGAGCAAGGGGTAGGTGAGCATGGGGCAGGGTACTGGAGGTGGGAGGGAGAAGGACACTGGATAAGTATAGGGACATTTTTAGGGAGATGTAGTTTGGATCCTTCCCTACACCCCTTCCCGTGCACTCCGCTCCATGGATAAATCCTTCTTATCTGTTCCCTTCTCCACTACTGCCAACTCCAGACTTCGCGCCTTCTGTCTCGCTGCACCCTACGCCTGGAATAAACTTCCTGAGCCCCTACGTCTTGCCCCATCCTTGGCCACCTTTAAATCTAGACTGAAAGCCCACCTCTTTAACATTGCTTTTGACTCGTAACCACTTGTAACCACTCGCCTCCACCTACCCTCCTCTCTTCCTTCCCGTTCACGTTAATTGATTTGATTTGCTTACTTTATTTATTTTTTGTCTATTAGATTGTAAGCTCTTTGAGCAGGGACTGTCTTTCTTCTATGTTTGTGCAGCGCTGCGTATGCCTTGTAGCGCTATAGAAATGCTAAATAGTAGTAGTAGTAGTAGGATCATTGCCGTTATCTCATGGATAAATATAGGGTAGAAGGGTCCATAAGATTAGTTTGGGTCATTTGGGTAGGATTGCTTGAACAGATGGGTTTTCAGTGATTTCCGAAAGGGTAGAAAGTCACTGATTGATCTGATTATGTAGACTGTGACTCTTCAGCATTATTTTTGACATACTCTCTCGAAAGTATTTCATTGTCATGATCTGCATTTTTTTTACGTTTAGGATGAATAATCACAGAATAATGAAATTTGTGATAGGGAAGCATATGGGCAAAACATTTCAGCTCTTTTTCAGATGTGTCAGACTTTTTCACAGCTTTCAAGCATTTTATTTTTCAAGTCATTTCATGCGTTCACTTTTCATAACAAAATAGAACATTTTAACGTGTACATATGTTAATTCATCGGTTAATACACATAAAATTGATTTTGCAACCACATCATTTTTATGATATGATAGAGGTCTATAAAATAATGAGTGGAGTTGAAAGGATAGATGTGAAGCGTCTGTTTAGGCTTTCCAAAAATACCAGGGCTAGGGGGCATGCGATGAAGCTACAAAGTAGTACATTTAAAACGAACCGTAGAAAATATTTCTTCACTCAACGTGTAATTAAACTCTGGAATTCGTTGCCGGAGAATGTGGTAAAAGCGGTTAGCTTAGCAGAGTTTTAAAAAGGTTTGGACGGCTTCCTAAAGGAAAAGTCCATAGACCATTATTAAATTGGACTTGGGGAAAATCCACTATTTCTAGGATAGATAAGCAGTATAAAATGTTTAGTACTTTTTTGGGATCTTGTCAGGTATTTGTGACCTGGATTGGCCACTGTTGGAAACAGGATGCTGGGCTCGATGGACCTTTGGTCTGTCCCAGTATGGCATTACTTATTTACTTATGTAAAAGGACCCCAAAGGGAAAATGTATGTCTTATCTGAACATTTTCTTTCCTTTAGTCCTTCCAGACCAGTCCAGACGAATGGGTAGTTACATAGTAACATAGTAGATGACGGCAGAAAAAGACCTGCATGGTCCATCCAGTCTGCCCAACAAGATCAACTCATATGTGTATATCTTACCTTGATTTGTACCTGCCTTTTTCACAGCACAGACCGTACAAGTCTGCCCAGCAGTATTTCCCGCCTCCCAACCACCAGTCCCGCCTCCCATCACCGGCTCTGGCACAGACCGTATAAGTCTGCCCTCCCTATCCTCGCCTCCCAACCACCAACCTCTCTTCCACCTCCTGCTCTGCCACCCAATTTCGGCTAAGTTATGCTCCTCCACCAGCAGATGGAGACAAAAATAGCAAGTAGATCCTTGTTCTTTGCCCTGTTAAGGCCCTGCACAGCTGTAGAATGCTCAGTATACCGTCTAGCCAAGCCATGGTGCTCGACTCCGAACAAGCAGACTAATAAAGAAAGGAGAGTGAAACTTAATCTTTGCCAGGATAGAATGCAGACAGCATGCAACCCTTAACTGACCTCTAGATACGTCACTGAGTCAGGAGAGGCACAAGAAGCCTGATCAATACTGAGTCAAGCAGACTTGACCTCTGCTGAGAGACAGATATTTCACCCAGTCAGGAGGAACATCTGCAGCCAAAAGAAAGAAACAAATGCTCCACTGACAGACAAACCACCAAGTTAGGAGACACACCCTTTGCACCAATGTGACTGGAAAAGAAGGTACCACCTTCACTAACAGCCAGTAGGTGCATGGAGCCAAGAGACACCCACTCAGGCCCCTACTGAAAAGGTAGGCCTTCATGCAACTAAACATATCTGAAAAATAAACAGGAAGAGTTCTGGACTGGTAAATAATCAGGTAAGACATACATTTTCCCTTCCTTTGTGTCCATGCCAGACCAGTCCAGACGAATGGGAAGCGACTAAGCAGTTCGCTGAATAGGGTGGGACTACAATGCTGACAGCAGACCCAAAGAACCAAGGCTACTGGCTACGTCTGGCCCTGAAGAAAAAGGATTGAGGCAGGCACACATACCCTCAACAAGAACGCAATGCCCAATCTGAACTGGTGCAGGCCAACACCGTGGGCCCAGGAGTCAAACACTGGGAGAGTGATCCCAGAAGGAATAAAATAGTAGACTATGCCCAACAAGGCAGTGTATGCCAACCCCATGCCAATAGACAAACGTAGCCCAAGGAATAGGAAGACAATGATCCCATCCCAGAAGACTGGAATGATGGTGCAATGTAGCCTGGGAAGAAGTAATAGTTGGCTACATTTCCAACCCAGGAAACCCCAAACCACAGATGTTGGGAACCCAAAGGCCGTGAAATTGCTGCTACCATAGTGCAAAAGAGACATCCCCCACAACTTCATCAGTTGAGGACCCAAAGGCATCCTGGCTGTGACCCCACATATAACATGAACTCAGCGAAGAACATAAAGCTGAGTATATGTGAACCAGAACCGGGTAGAGAACCTTGGGTACTCTGAGCCCAGGTAATGGCCCAAGCATGCCCCTTGCCAAGGAGCGAACCGAGCAGGAAGACCCGATTGGAACAGAGATAGCAGAGTTGAGGTCTTCCCCTAGGAAGAAAAGGCCGAGCTCCACAGAGCCCAGGATAAACTGCGTCCCTCATATACAAAGTAGGACTGCCCTGCTGATAGAAAGCAGACCCTGTAGGCTTGCAGGGGAGAAGTGCTGTTGGCACTCACCTAGCCCTCATGGGACCGGTGTGGGCAAGAAGTCATCCTGTGCAGAACGAAAATAGAGAGAGCATTGCGATGCTCCACCCCTCCAAAGAGGCCAATATGGGATAGCCATAAGTAACTCTCATCAGCAGCCCAGAGGGCTAGAGGACAGCAGGGTAGATGCAACCTTTTAGAAACAGGTGCAGTCGAGAAAAATAGCGAATCCTGACCCACTGAGTCTAGGAGATGCTAGCAGTGGAGAAATAAACCTACTACTCTGCAGGCAAGAAGACCGCCGGAACTGTGAACAAGAGAAGATAGCTTCCAACTCGAAGAGAGGATCCCAGAGCAGCAGGTAAACACCACAGAGATCTGCAACTCCGAAGAGTGAAGACTGGTGCCGCTGAGAAACAGCAGAGATGGCTTCAACTCCGCCGAGAGGAGACTGGAGCAGCTGCGAAATTCTGGAGATGTCTGCACTCTGACAAGAAGAGACCATCGCAGCTGTGAAATACAAGAGAAGTCAGCAATGCCAAAGAGAGGAGACCGGTGCAGCTGTGAAATACTGGAGAAGTCAGCAATGCCAACGAGAAGAGACTGGTGCGCTGTGAAATACTTGAACTATCTGCAACTCTGAAGAGAGGAGACTGGCGCAGCCACGAAATACTGGCAAGGTCTGCAACTCTGACAAGAGGAGACTGGTGCAGCCGTGAAAGTCACAGCGAACCCAACACCTTCGGGGAAAAGGTGAGATGCCCACATCCCAGAAAAGAGGAGACAAATGCCCCCGTGAAGCATGGAGAAGTCTACCACTCAGAAGAGAAGAGACAGGGCAGGTGTTAAATACCAGGAAAGGCTGCAACTCAGGAGAGAGGAGAATCTAAGAACACGAGTAGCTATAGTGAGTCAAACCAATGGTCCATTTAGCCCAGTATCCTGTTGTAGCCTAGCCAGGTCATAAGTACCTAGCAGAAACCCAAATTGTGGCAACACTCCATACTACAATACTATACTATAGTATTTTTGGTCTTGTTCACCATCCCTTTCCTAATAATTCCTAGCATCCTGTTTGCTTTTTTAGCCGCCGCCGCCACACACTGAGCAGAAGATTTCAGCGTATTATATACAATGACACCTAGATCTTTTTCTTGAGCATTAGGTAACTATGATTCAGATTATTCTTTCTAATGTGCATCACATTAAATTTTATCTGCCATTTGAATGCCCAGTCTTCCAATTTCCTAAGGTCTTCCTGCAATATTTCACAGTCCGCACGTGTTTTAACAGCTTTGAATAGTTTTTATTACCTCACTTGTCGTTCCGATTTCCATATCATATATAAATAAGTTAAATAGTACCGGTCCCAACACAGATCCCTGTGGCACTCCACTGTTCATCCTCCTCCATTGAGAGAAATGACCATTTAACCCTACCCTCTGTTTTCTGTCCAATAACCAAGTCCTAATCCACACCAGAACCTAAGCTGAGAAATATATGGCATGACCATACGCCAAAAGGAGAGAACACAGGAGACAGACAACTGAGAAGTCCGGGAACTACAGAAAAGCCTGCAACTCCGCAGAGAGGAGACCGCTGATACACTCCAACATAAGACAACCGCCCCCTGACAAGAAGAGACCAAGGAGGTCCCAAAACACTGGCAAAGTCTGACTAGGAGAAGAGGAGACCTCTGCACCCCAGACAAAAAGACTGCAGGGAAAAGAGAAGACAACTGGCACTCCATACATTCAGCTGCACAACCAGACTGAAGTCGGAAAGCAGAAACGTGCCCCCTCATTGTATCCAGAGACAAGGGAGAACGAAGGTGCTTCCATGCCCCAGGGAAGCCCAGAGGCCCAAGCTTTAGTCTATCATCCTGAGAACCCAAGAACGACAAGGTCACCCCTAGAACAGCTTGAAGACATGAGCGGTGCTCAAGGGCCCGTGCCTAAGGAAAGACTACGTTGCAGATACCGCGTCAGGGCACTGACGAATCTCCAGGCCCGCACAAAAACACAAGCAGGAGAGCATCACAATTGGAGCAGCACGAAACCGCCGCCCTCTCAAGCCATTATACCATTGCTGTTTCATTTGTTTGTTTTAATAATGAAATGTCCGGCAAAGAGAAGCCCCCTGCAAAGCTAAAAAACTGCCACACATGCCCAGAAAGAGGAGTCAGCTAGAAAATCAGTGACCCGAAACACTGCAACATGAAGTGTACATCCAGAAAGGAAATGGCACCCTGTGGCCAGAGAACGTTGTAAAAGCAGTTATATTAAACTGCGCTTACTAAAGTCTCCAATGACCTATTACTGGCTAAATCCAGAGGTCAATATTCCATCCTCATTCTTCTTGATCTTTCCGCTGCTTTTGACCTGTCGATCACAGCATACTTCTCGATACCCTGTCCTCACTTGGATTCCAGGGCTCTGTCCTTTCCTGGTTCTCTTCCTACCTCTCCCTCCGCACCTTTAGTGTTCACTCTGGTGGATCCTCTTCTACTTCTATCCCTCTGCCTGTCGGCGTACCTCAGGGTTCTGTTCTTGGTCCCCTCCTCTTTTCTATCTACACTTCTTCCCTTGGTTCATTAATCTCATCCCATGGCTTTTCCTACCATCTCTATGCTGATGACTCCCAAATCTACCTTTCTACCCCTGATATCTCACCTTGCATCCAAACCAAAGTTTCAGCGTGCTTGTCTGACATTGCTGCCTGGATGTCTCAACGCCACCTGAAATTAAATATGACCAAAACCGAGCTTCTCATTTCCCCCCCCAAACCCACCTCCCCACTCCCCCCGTTTTCTATTTCTGTTGATGGCTCTCTCATTCTCCCTGTCTCCTCAGCTCGAAACCTTGGGGTCATCTTTGACTCTTCTCTCTCCTTCTCTGCTCATATCCAGCAGACCGCCAAGACCTGTCGTTTCTTTCTTTACAACATCCGTAAAATCCGCCCCTTTCTTTCCGAGCACTCTACCAAAACCCTCATCCACACCCTTGTCACCTCTCGTTTAGACTACTGCAATCTGCTTCTTGTTGGCCTCCCATTTAGTCACCTCTCCCCTCTCCAGTCGGTTCAAAACTCTGCTGCCCGTCTCATCTTCCGCCAGGGTCGCTTTACTCATACTACCCCTCTCCTCAAAACCCTTCACTGGCTCCCTATCCGTTTTCGCATCCTGTTCAAACTTCTTCTACTAACCTATAAATGTATTCACTCTGCTGCTCCCCAGTATCTCTCCAAACTCGTCCTTCCCTACACCCCTTCCCGTGCACTCCGCTCCATGGATAAATCCTTCTTATCTGTTCCCTTCTCCACTACTGCCAACTCCAGACTTCGCGCCTTCTGTCTCGCTGCACCCTACGCCTGGAATAAACTTCCTGAGCCCCTACGTCTTGCCCCATCCTTGGCCACCTTTAAATCTAGACTGAAAGCCCACCTCTTTAACATTGCTTTTGACTCGTAACCACTTGTAACCACTCGCCTCCACCTACCCTCCTCTCTTCTTTCCCGTTCACATTAATTGATTTGATTTGCTTACTTTATTTATTTTTTGTCTATTAGATTGTAAGCTCTTTGAGCAGGGACTGTCTTTCTTCTATGTTTGTGCAGCATTGCATATGCCTTGTAGCGCTATAGAAATGCTAAATAGTAGTAGTAGTAGTAGGTTTAAAAAAGGTTTGGATAACTTCCTAAAAGAAAAGTCCACAAGCTTGAGGAAGATGGACTTGAGGAAAATCCACAGCTTATTTCTAGGATAATCAGCATAAAATCTATTTTACTGTCTTGGGATCTTGCCAGGTACTTGTAACTTGGATTGGCCACTGTTGGAGACAGGAGACCGGGTTTGATGGACCTTCAGTCTGTCCAAGTCAGTGGCGTAGCCACAGGTGGGCTTGGGTGGGCCAGGGCCCACCCATTTATGGCTCAGGCCCACCCAACAGTAGCACATGTTTAGTGGTAACTGGTGGGAATCCCAAGCTCCGCTAGCTGAAGATTTCCCCTGACGGTAATGAAAACGCTACTCTCCACGACACCGGCACCTGTGCATGCTCAGTTTTCAGTGCATGCCTGCTGCCAAGGTGGAAAGAAGCGTTTTCCCACCAGCTGAGATAATTTTTTTTTTTTTGGAGGGGGGGGGGGGGGATAACACTTGGTGCCCACCCAATTCTTGCCTAGGCCCACCCAAAATCTATTGTCTGGCTACGCCCCTGGTCCAAGTATGGTAATACACTTATGAGCTAAGAGAGGGATGATGTGGTCAAACTGGGAAGTGTGGGAGAGGAGATGAACAATCTTCTCACGAGGGATAGAGGTAGACCTGCCAAAATCAGTGGTCATGCCATGTTATAACAAGAGAGTGAAGAAATGTGCACAAGCCTTATCATCCAGATGGTATTTCCAACAGCAGATAAGAGAAAGAGAAAAGAAGCAGGATCTGATAACAGAAGAGATGTGGGCTCAAAATGAAAACTGACAACCAAATGTGACACCAAAATATATTAAAGAGTCCACTTCTTTTTCCAGAAAAAACCAGCTGGCAATCTTCAGGATCTTGGCCATATAATGGCAATAAAAATGTTTGTTTTGGCACACTGATCCTTTCTGAGTGCAGCCCACTACAGCTGTTTTCAAAATTCACAAGCCAATTAAGTACATAAGTACACAAGCATCGCCATGCTGGGACAGACCAAGGGTCCATCGAGCCCAGCACCCTGTCACCGACAGCGGCCAAAAGAACAAGCAATTTGTCCCGCCCATCCTAGAAATACTGTATTATTCCCTTGTCCATTCAATAACATTCTATGGCTTTTTCCTTTTTTTGAAGTCCGCTAAGTTAACCGCCTTAACCACCTTTTCTGGCAGTGAATTCCAGAGTTTAACTACGCGTTGAGTGAAGAAACATTTCCTCCGATTCGTTTTAAATTGGCCACACTGCAGCTTCATCGCATGCCCCCTTGTCCTAGTATTTTTGGAAAACGTAAACAGACGTTCCACATCGACCCGTTCCATTCCACTCATTATCTTATGGACCTCTATCATATCTCCCCTCAGTAGCCTTTTCTCCAAGCCGAAGAGACCATGGTTTAGTCTTGTGATCCTGAGTGAAAACATATGATTCCACAGGGAACAGACTGTGCTTTTTGCTTTTTCCAGTAACTGCTATTTACAAAATGGACACATAGCATAAATTATCATAAACTTATAGGAGTCAATATTCAAAGCAATTTAAATGTCCAAAAATGGCTTCTGACCATTTCAATCACTTGTCCAGGGCTAACCAGGAATATCCAGCAGCACTTAACCGGATGCGTCGGTGAAAATGGCCAAAATGTGGCGTAAATCCCATTGCGAAGATTTGTATGCACTGGGCAATATTCTATAACTATGAGATTAAATTTCAGAACGCTCACAAAACACCCATTTCTTCACCCATAACCATGCACTTTTTTGCCTGTGCATGTTAGAAATTAGGTGCAATGCATTACAGAATTTGCTTAGCGAGTTCTGCGTATAAATTCTAATTATTGCCAATTAGTGCTCATTATTGCTTGTTAGGTGCTATCAACGCTAATTAGCTTGTTAAGCCAATCAAGTTACACATGTTGATATACCCATTCGCCATTGCGGCATAATGTAAGCCACATTGAGCCTGCAAAGAGGTGGGATACAAATGCAGCAAATAAATAAATACCGGCCTCACCGCCGATTACATCAACCTTGTCATGCTCCCTTGTCTTATCCTCATGATCTTGTCTCTCCCCTTGAACTGTACCCTCCCTGGACTGTACCCTTTTGGAACATTGTAAGCCACATTGAGCCCGGTCTTGTGGGATAATGCAGGGTATAAATGTACCTAAATAAATAAATAAATAGAATATGCCTGGATTTCGGCGCAGATCTCTAGGCGTGCTGTATAGAATCTGGGGATAAATGCTGAATATCGCACTTAACTGTTTACCGTTTAGCCAGCTGGGTAGGCCCAGATATTCAATTCCAGTGTCTGGACATGGCCTGGCATTGATCTGCGAATAAAGCTGGTGGTGTTCAGCAAAACACTGACCTCTACTGGCTGAATATAGAATGAAGATTTTCACTAGTAACTTGGTCCACTCAAATCTCTGCACATGGTATACCATCTGAAGAATGTTTTCAACTAGTAAGGAGCAGAAATTGAGATTTGGGGGGGGGGGGGGGGGGTGGATGTAGCTTCCATTAGAGATAATTCATGTGAGAATTACCTACATTCAAACAGTTGTGGAGTATGTATATATCTCAAGGGCATTTATGTACAGGAAGTGAGCCTTTTTCAACTGAAGGAGAGCTCTGGAATGAGGGGGCATATGATGAAGTTAAGAGGAAATAGGTTTAGGAGTAATTTCACAGAGAGGGTGGTGGAGGAATGGAATGGCCTCTCAGTGGACTGTTCCAGAATTTAAAAAGGCATGGGATAAGCATGTGGGATCGCTTAGGAAAAGGAAGAGTTAGGGGTTACAGAGGATGGGCAGACTGGATGGGTCATATGGCCTTTATCTGCCATCGTGTTTCTATCTATCTATCTATCTCTCAGGGGCGTAGCCAGACCTCGGCGGGAGGGGGGCCAGAGCCCGAGGTGGGGGGGGGCACTGTTTAGCCACCTCTCCCCCCGCCGCCGATCCCCCCACCACTTTGGAACGCCCCGCCACCGCAACCGCAAACCCAACCCTCCCCCCCCCCACCGCTGTCACTTTGGACCGCCACCGCAAACCTAACCACCCCACCCGCCGCCACCGCCACCACCCCGCCCCGCCGCACATCAGGTACCTTGTTTGCTGGCGGAGGTCCCCAATCCCCACCAGCCGAAGAGTCTTCTTCAGCGCCGGTCGACTCCGGTGCCTTCGTTGTGGGATCATCTGTTTCTGACGCCTTACATCCTGCACAGGGCTACATGCACGGTGGGGAGGTTAGATGTAGAGGGGGCCAGGGCGTAATCTGTGGGGGCCCATGTCCCCATGGCCACACGTAGCTACGCCCCTGATCTATCTATCCTCACAAAGCAAATTAAAACAGACTGAAATATTCACTGAAGATGCAGAAGTAATCACATTTGAAATCTACTCCACAACTGTAGGTAATTCTCACATGAATTTTTCAACAGGAAATCTTGAAGTATTTTCTGTTTGAAAATATATGTGACATGGACGTCCATTTGGAACGTTCTCTGGCTTCACAGTCCTTTCAAAAATGCCTCTCTACGTGTCTTTATAAACTACTGGGATAAATTGGCAGAAATCACTCCTAGATTGAAGCTGCAAATGTTTTCAAAAACAGGTTTCAATGTTAGGACCTAAAGTACATGCATAAACCATGACCCCCTGCCTGTGTTCCACCCAAACCCTACCCCTGAACATGCCTACATGTGTGACACATTTAAGGATAAATACCTTCTTGTCTCTGTGCATACTGTAATGTGCATAAACCCTGAGGTGATTTTATAAAAGTTATTTTATGCATATAAATTGCCTTTATATGCAAAAAAAAATCCTTTTTGAAATTACCTCCATAACGTTTAAGATTCATAAAATAAAAAAAAAATCTTAGCCATATAATTTATAATTCTCTGGCTGGACAAGAAAAGGTGTCAAGATCCAGACTGAAGCCATGATTAATTCAGTTTTAGAGGAGGTTTTTGAAAAAAAAACCTGATCTTGGAAACCATTCATCTGGCAAACTGCCTCCCACATGGGTCATTCGCATTCCCATCCCTGACATACTCAATTCCTACCATCGCTGGTGTCAGGAGTTCCAGACGAGTTTACAAAATTGAGTCTCCTTTACGGCAGGACTGTGAGTCATTTGATGCCCCAGGTTAGTAGATTCCAATTTCTTTATGTTTCCCTTTCATGCTGCAGGCGAGATTATGTTTTAATGTACTTCGCAAAGGACTGCATTGGAAACATTTGTCTAAAAGAGAACCTGTTCTGTTATCCTTCCAAGCTTTCTTTAGAATAATAGCACTACAGAGAATTCATGGGTGGCACAGAATAAACATGTCCATCTGACACGCGTGGATCTTCGTGTCTTTTATTGTATTCTGTATCTGTGTGACTCCTCCTCCATCTGAAAAATGCTTCTGCTATAGGCAGAAGGTAGGAGGGTTTTCCAGGGGTCACTAAAACAACAGGGGCTGGGATTGCTAGCCTTGTGGGTGAGCATGGAAGGGGCCAGCTGTCAGGTTTGCAGGTTCGGAGCACGCGGGCGCAGACTCTGGAGCAATCGTGAGCCCTTGGGCTGCTGACGGGAAGCGGCAGCGGCAGGCAAAACTCACCAACCAACACTGGGCTAGCACACCGGCAAAGGCAAGGACTGCAAACGCGGACAAGCGAGCCGGAACACACGGACTAGAACGTACCGGACTGGTATGCACTGGACTAGAACTCACTGGACTGAAACACATGGGACTGGAACCCACAGGACCGGAACACATGAGACTGGACCTAGGCTTCACCTACACTTAGCCGCCGTTCCACGGGGGTTGAGCCCCCGGGTGCAGGCAGCCGGCAGGGCTTGGAGGAAAACTGGTACTGGAACTAGCAGGCAGGAACACCCGAGAACTCACACTAGGAGGGACACTAAACAAGCCAGACCCCAACAGGGTTCAGGATAGGAATCAGGATACCGGATTACCAATCAGACCGGACTGGAAGGAAACTGAAAGCAAGCAGGGCACACCCAAGCAGGAGGGGTACTGAAGCTGAAGCCAACCAGACCCAACAGAGGAAATACAGATACTATACTGGGAGAAGGACTTTAAGACAAGCTTGACTAACCAGGGTGGGGCAGAAGCCCAAGCAAACAGGGAACCAGGATACAGAAGTGCCCACAGGCACCCAGACAAAAGGCAAGGTAGAAGTGCAACTGCACAAGAGGTTCAAGGTTCTCAGACAGGAGGGAAAGGAAACCAACAGCAGTCAGGATTCAGAAGTCTCCACAGGCACCTAGACAAAAAGCAGGGCTGCAGTGCTAACTGCACAAGGGGTTCAGGGTCACACAGACAGGAAGGAAAGGGAGCCAACAGCATAGGATTCCAATAAAACAAACAAGGAATACAAACTAGGAACAATACCTATTAAGCAAGACAAAGCAAGACAAGGCAGAGGTGCTCACTGCACCGTTGGTGTTTACAAAGGCCCTGAATGGAAGAACACCACTTCCTTATCAAGGGCCTGACTGATGATGTCACAGCTACAGGATTCAGGCAGAAATAATACTGAAGCACAGAAAGGCTCAACACACACAGGTGCAGTATAGTGGAGTAATTAGAGCCACGCTGGAAGCAGCCAGCACACAGAGACAGAGGCAGAGCTAACTCAGGCAACACCCACAGGTGCAGTATAGTGAAGCAATTAGAACCATGCTGGGAGCAGCCAGCATACAGAGACAGAGCTAACTCAGGAAGGACAGACAAAAGCCAGCTCAGAAGCTGACCCCCAGAAATAAGGTAAGTCAGAGAGGGGTCACGACCACAATCGTGACACCAGCCCTAGTGGGCAGGGCCAGGAGGTAATAAAAGAGGTTGACTTTGTGAAAATGGGGTCTTTGGTTGCCCACCCCCGCAGAAACCTGAGGGGAAAGTCCTGGAAGTGCAGAGGAGAAATTTACAGCAGAGGAGACATTTGCAGTGCTTAGTAAATGAGACCCTGCCACAGGGTAGAGGGTGCCCTTAGATTAACTTCCCAAAGCAGGAAATCTTAAGGGAGGGAGTTACCTGGGGAAAAGGACACCTCAGGTGGGAGACGTGGGAGCAGAGAAGCCTCACTTCCGGCGGGATCTTTGCTGGCACTCAAAGGGATCCTGATCCAGGATGGGCCAGAGCTCTAGATGATAATACTGATTTAAGACTGTTGCATGCTTGGAGATATAGGAGATCATAGGGTATATTTTCAAAGCACTTAGATTTACAAAGTTATATAGAGGGGCACTTTCGATGATGTTTAAGTACGACCAAAACCGAATAAGAAAGAAGGTCATTTCCGAAAAAGAAAAATGTCTCTCTTTTTTTTTCTCAAAAATACTGTTTCGAAAAAAGGTTTTTTTTGCTTTGGACATTTTGTTTTTTGGTCCATTTAAAAAAAAAAATGAATAAGTACAAAAAGTAGAGATTCATGCCATTGGGATGTAGGAAAAGCCAGCATTTTTAGTCGACGGGTCCCCCAGACATCCCAAGAGAGCAATGGCTCTGTGTACTTCATAAAAATGCTCCCAGGTACACATCTCACCTTTACTCCCTTATCTTGTCCCATGAGCCCTCTAAAACCCACCCCAAACCCACTACACCCCACTGTACACCACTACAATAGCCCTTATGGGTGAAGGGGGCATCTATATGTGGGTTCAGTAGGGTATTGGTGACTTTGGGAGGGGTCACAGTTTTCACCACAAGCGTGACAGGTAGAGGGAGATAGGGTACTGTACTGACCACTACACTACTCCTGGGATCTGCATGCTGCTCTAACTTTAACATCTGAGGCTATCACACAGGCTAGTAAGTCATATCTTTATTCACATTTTTGGGGGGATGGGAGGGGGGTTCAGTGACCACTGGGGGTTATGGGGGGGGGGGGTCACTCCAGATTACCTCCAATGGTCATCTGATAATTTAGGGCACCTTTTTGTGCCTTCTTCATTCTGAAAACAGGACTAGACCAAAATGTTGATGTTTCAGCCCTAGATGTTTTCGTTTTGTTCCATTATGGCTGAGAAATGTCCAAGTCTTAGGAACACCCACATTCCACCCTTAACACCCCCCCCCCCCCCCCAACACACACCCCTGAGATTTGGATGCAATTTCAGAAGAACAACATAGAACAATATCTGAAAATTAGGTTTCGAAAATACTGATTTGGACATTTTTGTGTCCAAATGCTGCTGCTGAGTGGGGGAGTGGCCTAGTGGTTAGGATGGTGGACTTTGGTCCTGGGGAACTGAGGAACTGGGTTTGATTCCCACTGCAGGCACAGGCAGCTCCTTGTGACTCTGGGCAAGTCACTTAACCCTTCATTGCCCCATGTAAGCCGCATTGAGCCTGCCATGAGTGGGAAAAGCGCAGGGTACAAATGTAACAAAAATAAAATAGATACTATTAGAGATTCTACATGGACGCCCATCTCCCGATTATGCCGCTGCTAGCATTTTTAGCACGTGATAAAAATTAGCGTGCGTTAATCGTGTAGATGCTCATAGGAATATTATGGGCATCTACATGGTTAACGCTCGTTAAAAATGCTAGTGCGCTTCCAGCACAGTTTAGTAAACAGGGCCCCTAATATTTTGCAGGATATTTCAAAACAAAAGTGGCTCCCAATGTCAAAGCTTAAAAAAGTCTTCCTCAACTTGCATCATTGAAGACCAAGTCCACCTTTTAAAGATTCCTAAAGACGTATCTCATAAACCATTCTTTATCTGGTTCCACAGTACTCCCATTCTCTAGCAATGTTTCAAGCGTCCGTGTCAAGGTCAGTGGCTGTTCTGGAATCCCAGCAGGTTTAGATAAAAAAAAAAGCTTTTGCAATAAGAGGAAGCTTATCCAATAGGAATAGATAAACACTCAACCATGACCTTTTTAAATAATTCTATCCCTGCAGCAGCTTGAACACATGGAAAATGAACTGTTTTAATATAGCTTGAGCACCGAGAGTTTTGAATTAATTCCACCATTCTATTCTAACAACGGGAATCGTGAATTCCTGAAAATTCTGTTTTCTGCTGTAGTTATTTAATCACTTTCAGCATGAGTCTTTAGTTACCATTATCAAAGAGCCCATTCTGATTTCTAGAATGCCAGCTTTCTGCTTCACCGACTCTATCTCCGGTAGACTTATCTTAAATCATGATGTAGAGATTGCAAAGGCTTCTTTCTTTCTTTATAACATTTATATCCCGCTTACAATTAAGCAGGTAACATAAAAGCATACAGATATAATCATTTAAAAACAATACAGCTAGTACGAAGCAATCATCAGCACAATAACACATCAATTCTTGTCTATCATCAACCAACAAACTCAGCAGATAGATGCCAATGCAACTAAGTACGTTTTCAACTTCTTTTTAAATATGTCACCCTCACTTATCACCCCTACCACTGCAATTTCCCCAGCCCTAGCTGTCTGTTCGTCTGTCCAATTTAGATTGTAAGCTCTGTTGAGCAGGGACTGTCTTTTCATGTTAATTTGTACAGCGCTGCGTAAGTCTAGTAGCGCTATAGAAATGTTTAATAGTATGTCAAGTTTACAAAGCTGGAAACTGGTTTGTGAGCCCTAGGGCCCCTGCCGAGGAGCGGCAGTGGCAGGCAAAACCACCCCACACTGGAGGCTAGGCAAATCTCAGGCAAGCAGTTAGGCTTCACCTGTACCTGGCCACTTTCCACCAGGAGTTGAGCTCCCAGCTTCAGGTGGCCGACAGGACTTTGCAGGACAGGGCAGGAGCTGGATAACAGCTAGGCAGCACAGGGACTGAGTGTCAGAGGGGAAAGGAAGGAACATGGGCAGCAAGGCAGGAAACTGGGCTAGACAATACAACACAAGGCAGGGACAGGACAAGCTAGGGAACAGAAACTGGAAGCTGCAAGCAGCCACTGAAACAGGGAACAAAACACTGACTAACAAGACACAGAACTAAAAGCTGCAAGCAGCCACAAAGCCAGCACACAAACAGAAACTAAACACTGAGATACAAACAAGAAACAAGGCTAGGAAAACAAGTAAACCTAAACTAACCCAAACACAGACTAACTAGAAACAGGCAAGAATCAAGGCAAGAATCTCAGACAAATCACTGGACTAGCAGAAGTGCAACAAGCACCAACATACCAGGGCCTTAGACGCAATGCAAAGGCAAAGGCAGAGAGGTTTCAAATGGCTAATAAGCCCAGCAGGCAGCTGAGACTCAGGTGCAACAATCACCAGGCAACTAAGGGTTGGGCAGCCTGGAAGATCCGGACTGGACTCAGCTGAAATCTGGAACGGGTGACAGCAACCCGACAATCTAATACAGCCAGCACACAGAGACAGAGACAGAACTAACTCACAAAGAACAGACAGAAGCCAGCTCAGAACCTGACCACAGGAAATAAGGTGAGTCTGAGAGGGGTCACGGCCACAGACGTGACAGTACCTCCCCCTCAAGGCTCCCGTGTCCCCACGGGAGCTTTTAGGTTTCCATGGGTAACAATGGTGAAACCTACGGAGGAGCTTCAACACAGGACCATGGTTAGCTGGACTGGAACTTGACCTCGGCTGGGACTGAGCAACTTGGCTGGAACTGGACCTCAGCGTGGACTCTGCAGCATCTTGGCTGGAACTCAAGGTGAGTCTGAGAGGGGTCACAGCCACAGACGTGACATAGTAGTAGTAGTAGTAGTATGTCAAGTGATGGTAGCAGCCATAAAGCACCTGGAAATTTATTCCAGCCTAAAGGTCTGGCCATGGAAATTATGCTGTGGCTAGTAACTGCGTAGCATACTCCATAGGGCGCTACCAGTTGTTTTGCCCCAGTCGACCGCAATGAACGAGCAGGGTGGTAAAGCTGCAAAGTCTGTTTAAAATAATCTGTAACTTTTCCATTCAATGTCCTGAAAGCTAACATCATCACTTTATACTGTACCGTGGACTGTATCGGGAGCCAGTGTAAAGCTTTCATTGAACTAGTCTCATCAACCCAATCCCAAAATTAATCTTAGAGCAGCACGTTGTATCCAGTGGTGTAGCTAGGTGGGGCCACGGGGGCCTATGCCCCCCCATAAAATGTGCTCTGGGCCCCTGGTTGACTGGCGGGGGTCCCCAACTCCCGCCAGCTGAAGACTTCTTCCTGCCGCATTGCTTGTCCTGCTTTCTCTTCCTCTCACGTCGGGCACGCTTCTTTTAGTGAAATTGAGCAGTTTCACTAAAAGGAGTGTGCCGGACCTGAGGGGAAGAGAAAGCAGAGCAGGCAAGGCGGCGGTGCCGGAGACCACAAGACTTCAGCTGGCTGGGGTTGGGGACCCCTGCCAGCCGAGATGTACAGTGGCAGCAGTGGGTGGCGGGGGGGGGGGGGCAGTGAGGCGGTGGAGGGGGGTGGTGGCGGCAGGGCAATGACCAAAATGTCCCCCCCCCCCACCTTGGGCTCTGGCATCCTCCCACTCGAGGTCTGACTACGCCCCTGGTTGTATCATCTCCAATGCTCCTCTATGTGGATAGCAGAGACCTCTAGTGGGCTCTAATAAAATAGTAGCCTGTGACTTGTAAATACCCCACACTGCTTCCAGAACAAGGGGAGGGCTCTTCTGACCAGAGAAGTAATGCTAGGAGAGAAACTGACTGGTAGAAAACCCCAGCCCTATTTGAATTCATTGACAATGTTCAGACCGCGGGAGGCAGCCCGCATAAGTGCCGCAATTGGTGCTAACCCCAGATAAACAATGTCAGGCCGTTTCTGGTGACTGGCATTGAATTTCCGGGGGGGGGGGGGGGGGGGGTGTTGGCCGTCGTACACTTAACTGGCTAAGTGAATATTCAGCATTGGCCAGTTAAGTTTATAGTGCCCAAACATAGCACTGCTATTTAGGTGCTCCGATTTGGCCGCTAAACTTAGCTGGCCAGTGATTAAACATTTACGGATAGCTGGCTATATTACATGATATAGCTATCCCCTAATTCTATAAAAGTAGCCAAAAATTGTGTGTGCAAATTTGGGCATGACCAATTCGTGTTCTCAATTTAATTGAACAATTATTTGTGCCAATAATTTGCTTTTGAACAATTATTGCCACTAATTAGATTTAATTGATATTTATATGCCTAAAACGTATGTGCGATCAGAGGAAGGTGTGCAGAAATGGGAGGGGCATGGATGTAATGGGGGCTTTCCTAAATTTAACACACGTTATCAGGGGCATAGCCAGGCGGGAGGGGGGTCCAGAGCCCGAAGTGAGGGGGCACATTTTAGCCCCCCCCCCCCCCCGGTGCCGCCGACCCCCCCTGCCATTGCCAACCTCCCACCCTCACCGCCGCCACCACCAACTTTGACCCCACCCCCTGCCGACGACCCTCTCGAACCCCCCTCCAGCCGCCAACCCTCCCCCGCCGTCGCCTACCTTTGCTGGCGGGGGACCCCATCCCACGCCAGCCAAGGTCCTCTTCTTCCTTCATTCTGTTTCTGAGTCTGACTTCCTGCATGTTGTACGTGCAGGACGTCAGACTCACAGAAACAGAACGAAGCCTTGCGATCTGCAGGACTTCATTCTGTTTCTGTGAGTCTGACAACCTGCAGGACGGTAGCAGACGGGTTGGCGGCAGGAGGGGGGTCGAGAAGGTCGTCGGCAGGGGGGGGGGTCCAGGGCCAAATGTACGGGAGCTCAGGCCCCCGTGGCCCCACATAGCTACGCCCCTGGTTGTTATAGAATAACAGCGATTACACACTTAATCTAGGCGCATACATTTGTGCCTTGTTTCAGTTGGTGCAAATGGCCATACCTAAAGTTAGGCATAATTCCCAGATGTAACCACTATCCTACAAACCGCGCCTAATTTTAAACGTGACTTATAGAATAGTGCTTTTTTCAATGCTGAATTTTTTGGTGCCATATATAGAATTCACCCCTATGTCCTAACCACGAATATACAGCAGAAATAACCGGCTATCTTCCTCTGAATATAAGCGATTAGTCAGCTAAATGCTATTTAACCGGCCAGGAGCCAGATTCTCTTTTGCTCCTGCTTCCCTAGCTATCATACTGCAGAGTGAGGGGAAGGGTCTTGTAGCTCTGATACCCTGGCCATTGCACAAACTTCTGGGGGGGACTAAAGACTTTAACTAGCCCAGTTGCAGTACATAAGGAGTAAAGAAGTGGTGAGCAGTAACAGGGTTGTTGAGGCTACTGTACTTGCTCGTAGGAAAAAGGAGCCAATCCACCGCCACTTCTCAAAAGGAGACAACAATGGAGCAGTTGAAGAAACAGGGTAAACTCTGTCCCTTTTATCTCGCTGCACCTCACGTCTGGAATAGACTTCCCGAGCATGTACGTCTAGCCCCGTCTTTGGCCGTTTTCAAGTCCAAGCTAAAAGCCCACTCTTTGACGCTGCTTTTGAGTCCTAACCACTGCTCACTTGCCCTGTACCTTTTCTCCCCTCCTCTTTAATTCCCTTACCTCTAGTTGTTCTGTCTGTTACCTGTCTTATTTAGATTGTGAGCTCTTTGAGCAGGGACTGTCTTTTTGTGTATGGTGTACAGCGCTGCGTATGCCTTGTAGCACTATAGAAGTGATAAATAGTAGTAGTAGTAGTAATGTAGAAGCCTGCCCTTGCAGATCAGCAACGCAGCCGCGCAGGCTTCTGTTTCTGTGAGTCTGACGTCCTGCATGTACGTCAGACTCACAGAAACAGAAGCCTGCGCGGCCGCGTTGCTGATCTGCAAGGGCAGGCTTCTAGATGGAACGTTGCTAGTGGAGGAGTAGCCTAGTGGTTAGTGCAGTGGAACATGGAATGTTGTTACTATTTGAGATTCTGGAATGTTGCTATTACTTGAGATTCTACGTGGAATGTTGCTACTATTTGAGATTCTGCATGGAATGTTGCTATTCCACTAGCAACATTCCATATCTAGATTGTGAGCTCTTTGAGCAGGGACTGTCTTTTCATGTATGGTGTACAGCGCTGCGTATGCCTTATAGCTCTATAGAAGTGATAAGTAGTAGTAGTAGTAGTAAACAATAGGAGATCTTGGTCCTGAAAAGCAGAAGGAGACAAAGAGGATATTCCTGGCAGCTACAAAGAGGAGAGACTAACAATGGTGATTAAAGAGGAGAGACTAGCAATGGTGATTGAAGTTGTGATTAAACTAACTCTGAAAATGTATCTGAGTAAAAAGAAATAAAAACTGGTCTCTAAAGAGTAGAGAGTCCTGAAGGAATAAAAAAGAGACTCTAAGTATTTCTTGCTATTTTTGTTTTCTACCCTTATTTACTGTTTTGCTGTGGTGATGGGTTTTTTTTTCTTTAGACTCTATTTTAAGTTAACCTTTTTGATTCAGATCCCAAGTTCTGGCCTAGACTGAGTTATTGGTAACTGGGAATTACAAGCCAGTAAGATATAAACATGATGGAATCAGTCCAGAGGGCAGCTACTGAAATGGTCAGTGGACTTCATCATAAAGCATGCAGGGACAGACTTGAGGATCTCAATATGCCTACTTTGGTAGAAAGGTGGGAGAGGGGAGATATGATAGAGACATTTGAATACCTACGTGGCATAAATGCATAGGAAGCAAGTCTCGTTCAACTGAAAGGAAGCTGTGGAACGAGGAGGTGCGGGATGAAGGTGAAAGGGGATAGACTCAAAATAACCTGAGGAAACACTTCTTTACGGAAAGGGTGGTGAATTCATAGAATGGACTCCTGGTGGAAGTGGTGGAGATTAAACCAGTATCTGAATTCAAGACAGCTTGGGACAACTCCATAAGATCTCTAAGGGAGTGATAAGGAGAGTAGATGGCATGGATAGGCAGACTGGATAGTCCATATGGTCTTTATCTGTCTGCATTTTTCTATGGTTCTGCTGTGAGCTAATGGGAGTGTAAAAAATGTGGATTATTACTGGTTGCAACCTAGATAAGTGTTCTACCTAAGGCATCAAAGATGATATTCATGGGTGCTTCAAGACTTCTTCTACTAAACGTGCTGGATCAGATCCTTGCACCATAACAATGCTCTTTATTCCAGGCCTTGTCTCCCTCTTTTCACAGTTTGCACACCATTGTCTCTCCTCCTCCTTCTCCATGGAGTACAAGACTTTAGCTGTTGAAGTGTAGATGGAGTCAAAAGAACGGTGGGCTTTGGGTTGCCCACCAGAGCAACTCATCTCTCACCCTCCACAGCTTCAAGAGTAAATGCATTGAGACTTCCAGATTCCAGAGCAATGGATGAAGCTCTCCCATTTCTATCCTTCCCATTGGGATCACTGCACTAGAGTCGTCAGGGAGTGTAGACAAGTTTCATAGTGCCCATCTTGGGGCTTTGTGGGGCAAAAGGGATGTAAAGTTTGGACTGTGGTGTCTAACCAGGCTAGTGGAGAACAAAGGTCACTCTGAACTGACTTTGATCAGAATTTATTTTACTGTTCACAAAATAAATTAGAAATGTTTGTTTCAAAGATACCTAGCTCCAAAGAAAATGTCTTTGCAAAACTTTGATGGTTATACACAGAAATTTCATGGAGAAAAACAGAAGTTGCGGAAAAGACATGTAGGTTTTGCCAGTACGTATCTCTAACAAGCAGGGCTGTGAAGTTGGACTCAGAGTCGGAGTCAGAAGCAATTTTGGGTCGAGTCGGTAAAAATTAACTACTGCAACTACAGCTTCAAAATAAAAACTTACATTATAATATATGGTAAATTTATCATTATATAAATTATATATCATTATATATATCAGTATAACAAACCTTCCAGTCCAACTACTGATATTCGAATTTAAATATTTTGTACGGGATCTAAAATACTGGTAAATTCTAATATCAGTAGTTGGAGTGGAAGGGTTTGGTATACTGACTCCACATCCCTGCTAACAAGGGGTGTGAAGAACAAAGATCCCATTAACAGCCAAGTCACTGGTAGACAGAACTCATCAGGCACCCCCCCCCCCCTCCCCTTCCTTCAGTACTGGACAAATAACACTGGATTAAGCAATGTCGAGCCTGTGGTTTTCAACTATCTGAAATAAGATTTTCAACTGTATGAAGTCTCTGAGACAATCTGGCAATCTAATCTAATCTAATCTAATACAGTACTTATATTTTGCAAATAGACCCTTGAGTTCTATGCACATTACATAAGAAGAAACCAGGCATATCTGGGAAAATTCAATAAAAATAAGTACATAAGCATCGCGATGCTGGGACAGACCAAGGGTCCATCGAGCCCAGCACCCTGTCACCGACAGTGGCCAAAAGAACAAGCAATTTGTCCCGCCCATCCTAGAAATAGTGTATTATTCCCGAGTCCATTCAATAACATTCTATGGCCTTTTCCTCCAGGAAGCCGTCCAACCTTTTTTTGAAGTCCGCTAAGTTAACCGCCTTAACCACTTTTTCCTACGCGTTGAGTGAAGGAAAACTTCCTCCGATTCGTTTTAAATTTACCACACTGCAGCTTCATCGCATGCCCCCTTGTCCTAGTATTTTTGGAAAGCGTAAACAGACGCTCCACATCGACCCATTCCATTCCATTCATTATCTTATAGACCTCTATCATATCTCCCCTCAGCCACCTTTTCTCCAAGCTAAAGAGCCCCAGCCTCTTCAGCCTTTCCTCATAGGGAAGCCTTCCCATCCCCTGTATCATCTTTGTCGCCCTTCTCTGCACCTTTTCCAATTCCACTATATCTTTTTTGATGTGCGGCGACCAGAATTGAACACAATACTCGAGGTGCGGTCGCACCATGGAGCAATACAATGGCAAAATAATATCCTTATTTTTGTTTTCAATCCCTTTCCTAATGACACCCAACATTCTATTTGCTTTCCTAGCCGCAGCAGCACATTGAGCAGAAGTTTTCAACGTATCATCAACGATGACACCTAGATCCCTTTCTTGGTCCGTGACTTCCAACGCTGAACCTTGCATGATGTAGTTATAGTTTGGGTTCCTCTTTCCCACATGCATCACTTTGCACTTGTTCACATTAAACGTCATCTGCCATTTAGATGCCCAATCTCGTAAGATCCTCTTGTAGTTTTTCACAATCTTTCTGCGATTTGACAACTTTGAATAACTTTGTGTCATCGGCAAATTTGATCACCTCACTAGTTACCCCCATCTCTAGGTCATTTATGAATATGTTAAAAAGCAGAGGTCCCAGCACAGATCCCTGAGGGACCCCACTAACTACCCTTCTCCATTGCGAATATTGACCTTTTAGTCGTACTCTCTGTTTCCTATCTTTCAACCAGTTTTATTTCACAGTAAGACACTACCTCAGATCCCATGTCCCTCTAATTTCCTCTGTAGTCTTTCATGAGGGACTTTATCAAACACCTTCTGAAAATCCCCCCTATATTAATAGTTTACAGAAATTCTTCTTAAATAAACATGTTTTAAAAACTTTCCAAAATAGAAAATAATTATTAAAATGTTGTACATTCAATGGTAGGGCATTCCACATTTTAGTTCCTGCGCAGGGGAAGGACAGCTGAATAAACTTTTTAAACCTAACTGCTTTAGCAGAAGGTAAATGCAAAACCAAAAAATCCCTCGGTCTTACGATACTAGCATAAGTTGGGAGAATTATTAAAGGGAGCATATATTGAGAAACTAGGCCATGCAATATCTTGAAAACCACAGTACATGCTCTGAAATATATTCTAGCCTGAATAGGTAGCTAATAGGCCTTAATTAATATGGTGTTATTCTGTTAAAATTTCCTGCAGAGTAAATGAACCTAATAGCCATATTTTGTAAGGTTTACAACCTTCTTAGAAGTGTATTATTACATCCCACATACAGCATATCTCAATAATCAATAACTCAGTATCAAAGCTTGCACCACCAACTTGAATTGTATACCTTCGAAACAATGCCTAATTCTTCTGTCTTCTTAAAATACAGGAAAACTTTCCTTGATAACAAATTGAGGTGTTTCTCAGAAGCAGAGGGCAGAAAGGCGGTAAGATTGTAAAGTGCAGAAAAATATGATCCTTCAGATGTCATGACCCCCTTCCACCAACACACGGGCCAGAGTCTGAGATCTGACTAAGCTAGTACCTCCATCAAATAAATAGGCAGGTGATTCTCAAGATCCAGCACGGAATAGAAAAAAAAAGATGCAAATCGCCAATGGCAATTTTGAGAAAAATAATTTATTCACCACATTATTTAAAATAGGCCCAACACGGCCGTGTTTCACCCTCCTAAAGGGCTGCGTCAGGGGCTAGCATATAATAATGTGGTGAATAAATTATTTTTTCTCAACCTCCATCAAATAAAGACAGAGATCATGGACGCCAGCTAAGGAGGACAAACAACAGAAGAAGAAGGCAGAGACCATGGAAGCCAGCTAAGGAGAATGAATAACAGAAGAAGATTCTTTGATCTCACTTAGAACATGGTGTCCATTTTATTTATTTTATTTTATGTATTTGTTACATTTGTATCCCACATTTTCCCACCTATTTGCAGGCTCAATGTGGCTTACATAATACCGTAAAGGCATTCGCCAAGTTCTTTAGGGGACAAGTACAAAAGATGTTATGGTGGTAAAGGGAAGATAAGATTCAGTCACGTGGGGTTAAAGGTAGGAGGCTTTGATAATGTCCAATACGATCTTTGATAGTGAAGTGTTGCAGGGTTGAGGCATTTAAGTTGGGTCAGTCAGGTATGCCTTTCCGAATAGGTGAGTCTTTAATGATTTCCTGAATTTTAGGTGATCATGGGTTGTTTTCACAGCTTGTGGCAATGCATTCCACAGACGTGTGCTTATATAAGGAAGTTGGACGCGTGGGTTGTCTTGTAAAGCTATTTCTATCTATCTGTCTATATATGTACGTATCTATTTCCATCTCTATTTATATCTATCTATCTATCTATCTATCTATCTATCTATCTATCTATCTATCTATCTATCTATCTATCTATACGTAACCCGGGCCTCAACAACCAAAGCACCAGCTCAGCTCATTGCACACCAACCTGGGTCACATGAATAATCACTACCTCCATTATACCACACTCTTGCTCACTCTTCTCTCTCTATTCAGCTTAGGAGTAGGTTAAGATCCAGAATAGAGATCCGGGGAATTGGGAATTTAAGTGGGGCTTCTTTATCCACACTCTCACCAGTCCTGGAAGCCAGTGTCCTCACTCCCACTGCTAAGAACCACATGACACTCCAAGAATGTTGGTTCAATGCAAATTCAACTTTACTGAACTTTCTGCAATCAGCAGGTAAAACAGTATCTTATAACTCCATATATACAGTGTAACTCCTCCTGTCCAATCAAGACTGTGTATTACAGCCTCAACCTCGAACCTCTTTTCTAAACTTCATTTCTTAGCAATTTCAGTATTTACCCAGGGGCTGATAATAATCCAAGGCTGCTCCTGTAGTTCGTATTCACAATCCACTTCCCTCAGCAAAGACCCTTTGGGCTGTCCTTCTTCCAGATATTCGCTTCTGGAGATGCACCCATGCTATTAGAGCTAAAAGAAAATCCTTCAGAACATGGAAGAAGGATCCGACTGAAAATAATAAGAAACTATATAAAGAATGGCAAGTCAAATGCAAAGCGTTGATAAGGAAAGCAAAGAGAGGCTTTGAAAAGAAGATTGTGTTGGAGGCAAAAAAACACATAGACCAAACATTTTTAGGTATATTAAAAGCAAGAAGCCGGAAAAAGAATCAGTTGGACCGCTAGATGACTGAGGGGTAAAAGGGGCACTGAGGGAAGACAAATCCACAGCGGAGAGATAAAATGAATTCAATGCTGTGGTCTTCAATGAGGAAGATGTGGGAGAGTTACCGGTGCCAGAAATGGTATTCAGTGCTGACAATTCAGAGAAACTGAATCAAATCTCTGTAAACCTGGAAGATGTAATGGGGCAATTTGACAAACTGAAGAGTAGCAAATCACCGGGACTGGATGGTATACATCCCGGAGTACTGACAGAATTGAAATATAAACTTGCAGAACTATTGTTAGTAAAACATAATTTATCTTGGAGGGTGGCCAGTGTAACACCGATTTTAAAAAGGATTCCAGAGGTGATCCCGGAAATTACAGACCGGTGAGTCTGACGTTGGTGCTGGGTAAAATGGTAGAGGCTATTATAAAGAACAAAATTACAGAGCATATTCAAAAGCATGGATTAATGAGATAAAGTCAACATGGATTTAGTGAAGGGAAATCTTACCTCACCAATCTACTACATTTCTTTGAAGGGGTGAACAAACATGTGGATAAAGGGGAGCTGGTTGATATTGAGGGGCATAATTGAACGAAAACGCCTATCTCCATGGGCGTTTATCTCCGAGAACGGGTCCGTGAAGGGGCGGACCGAACCATATTTTCGAAAAAAATAGACGCCCATGTTTTATTCAACAATGTGTGAGCTGGGCGTTTTGTTTTTCAGCGATAATGGAAAATGAAAGCGCCCAGCTCAAAAACGAATAAATCCAAGACATTTATTCGTGGGAGGGGCCAGGATTCGTAGTGCACTGGTCCCCCTCACATGCCAGGACATCAACCGGGCACCCTAGGGGGCACTTTTACAAAACCAAAAAAAAAGGTAAAAGAGCTCCCAGGTGCATAGCACCCTTCCCTTGTGTGTTGAGCCCCCCAAATCCCCCTCAAAACCCACTGCCCACAAGTCTACACCATTACTATAGCCCTAAGGGGTGAAGGGGGGCACCTACATGTGGGTACAGTGGGTTTGGGGGGGTTGGACGACTAATAAGCATTAAGCAGCACAATTGTAACAGGTAGGGGGGATGGGCCTGGGTCCACCTGCCTGAAGTCCACTGCACCCCCTAACAACTCCTCCAGTGACCTGCATACTGCTGCCAGGGAGCTGGGTATGACATTTGAGGGTGAAAATAAAAAGTTGTGAAACATCATTTTTTTGTGGTGGGAGGGGGTTAGTGACCACTTGGGGAGTCAGGGGAGGTCATCCCCGATTCCCTCCAGTGGTCATCTGGTCATTTAGGGCACTTTTTGGGGCCTTATTCGTGGAAAAACAGGGTCCAGGAAAAGTGTCCTAACTTCTAGCTAAAAACGCATACTTTTTTCCCATTATCGGTGAAATGCGCCCATCTTTGTTCGGCAGATAGCCACGCCCCAGTTCCGCCTTCGCCACACCTCTGACACGCCCCCATCAACTTTGTCCGCATCCGCGACGGAGTGCAGTTGAAAACGTCCAAAAATCGGCTTTCGATTATACCGCTTTATTCATATTTGTGAGATAAACGTCCATCTCCCGATTTAGGTCGGAACTTGGGCGTTTTTCTCGTTCGATTATAAGCAGGATTGTGTATCTGGATTTTCAAAAGGCATTTGACAAAGTACCTCATGGAAGACTCCAGAGGAAATTGGAAAGTCATAGGATAGGAGGTAGTGTCCTATTGTGGATTAAAAACTGGTTAAAAGATAGAAAACAGAGTAGGGTTAAATGGTCAGTATTCTCAATGGAGAAGGGTAGTTAGTGGGGTTCCGCAGGGGTCTGTGCTGGGAATGCTGCTTTTTAATATATTTATAAATTATCTAGATATGGGAATAACTATTGAGAACAATACTGGCATGTCAGAGGCGGTTCCAACTGAGAGCGTTTATTCCAGTCGTCGCCATTTTGATGTTAGATTGAAAGACTGAAAAAAATATTTTGATGGATTCCTCCTGAGGCAGATGCAAAACAAGGGGGGCCCTTGTTGGGGAGTTACATTGCGCTACAGTTGATCTACTTTTGGACTTAACCTGGATGGATACCTTTGCTGAAATTCATAAGTTACACCCAGGTAGATAAGCTAAGTAGTATTTTCTTTTGTGTACATGTAGCAATTGTACTTTTTCAGTATTTTGATACATTAACCTTGTGGAATTTATTTATTTTATTACATTTGTACCCCCCGCTTTCCCACTCATGGCAGGCTCAATGCGGCTTACGTGGGGCAATGGAGGGTTAAGTGACTTGCCCAAAGTCACAAGGAGCTGCCTGTGCCTGAAGTGGAAATTGAACTCAGTTCCTCAGGACCAAAGTCCACCACCCTAACCACTAGGCCACTCCTCCAAGCTACTATTTGAGATTCTACATGGAATGTTGCTATTCCACTAGAAGTCGGCCCTTGCAGATCACCAATGTGGCCGCGCAGGCTTCTGCTTCTGTGAGTCTGACGTGCAGGACGTCAGACTCACAGAAACAGAAGCCTGTGCAGCCTTTTACATGGAGCTAGTGGAATAGCAACATTCCATGTAGAATCTCCAATAGTAGCAACATTCCATGTAGAATCTCCAATAGTATCTATTTTATTTTTGTTACATTTGTACCCCGCGCTTTCCCACTCATGGCAGGCTCGATGCGGCTTACATGGGGCAATGGAGGGTTAAGTGACTTGCCCAGAGTCACAAGGAGCTGCCTGTGCCTGAAGTGGGAATCAAACCCAGTTCCCCAGGACCAAAGTCCACCACTCTAATCACTAGGCCACTCCTCCACTCTCATATATATTGTTCTAATGTATTTTTTGTTACGAAATTCCTCTGTTTTTTTGACTATAAGAGTTTTTTTCTCCGAGTTGGAGTTGTTTTCTATTGTGGCTTGCTTCAGAGGATTGATGAAACCTGTGATAATAGACATTTAAGGGAAGGCCATCTTTGTAGGTGTCCCTGGTGGCTGAGGTTTCCTTTCTTTAATAAGTGATTTACAGGCAATTCCCTTGGTTAATGTCGAGAGCAAATTAAACAGTATTGGTTTAATATTACATGTTTGCTCTTCGGTATTTTTTTTTATTGTTGAATAACTAGTGAGATCATTCAAATTGCTGAAGACTTAAAGTTTTTCAAGTTTGTTAAATCGCAAGAGGATTTTGAAAAATTGCAAGACGACCTTACGAGACTGGAAGACTGGTCATCCGAATGGCAGATGATGTTTAATGTGAGCAAGTGCAAAGTGATGCATGTGGGAAAGAGGAACCCAAACTATAGCTACATGATGCAAGGTTTCACATTAGGAGTCACTGCCCAGAAAAAGGATCTAGGGGTCATCGTTGACGATACTTTGAAACCCTCTGCTCAGTGCGCTGCGGAGGCAAAGAAAGCAAATAGAATGTTAGGTATTATTAGAAAAGGAATGGAAAATAAAAATGAGGATGTTATAATGCCTTTGTATCACTCCGTGGTGCGACCTCACCTTGAATACTGTGTGCAATTCTGGTCACCGCATCTCAAAAAAGATATAGTGGAATTAGAAAAGGTGCAGAGAAGAGCGACGAAAATGATAAAGGCGGGAAATGATAAAAAATGATAAAAAACGTCAGAAGGCAGGACTAAGGGCACGAACATCACCGAAGCAAGCAGGGGAAGCCTGGAGAGACGGCCTGCACGCAGCAGGGCTTTAAATAGCGCGGGCTTCGATGGAGGTAATTAAAAAAGACAGATGGGAGCGGGAGGGGAGGGTGGGGCAAATGACATCGTTCGCTGGACATGTTTGGCAGCGGGAGGGAAGGGCAGGGGAGGGAGAAGAATCACTGGGTATGGATGGGGAGAGGGGGGCAGGGGAGAGACTTGCTGGGCATGGATGGGGAGAGGGGGGCAGGGGAGAGACTTGCTGGGCATGGATGGGGAGAGGGGGGCAGGGGAGAGACTTGCTGGGCATGGATGGGTAGAGGGGAGCAGGGGAGAGACTTGCTGGGCATGGATGGGTAGAGGGGGCAGGGGAGAGAGGAGAGTTTCAGGACATGGATGGAGGGGTGAGCAAGAGAAATTCTGGACATGGATGGAGGGGAGGGAAGGGAGTGAGAAGAAATGCTGGACATGGAGGGAAGATAGAGGAAGGAGATTAGATGAGGGAAAAGGAATTGAGGAGAGAAACTGCACATGGATGGAGAAAATAGGAAGAAGCTAGATCCACTGGACAGTCAAGTCTGCGAACGACCAGAAATGAAGAAGAAAGGAGGAAAGAAAAGAAATAAATGGAACGGAAGCCCTGGAAACGGAGTCAAGGGAACAGATAGAGAGCAGCAGAATCAGATACTGGACCAGCATGATCAGAGAAACAAAGTCACCAGACAACAAAGATAGAAAAAAATAATTTTATTTTCATTATAGTGTTTGGAATATGTCCACTTTGAGAATCAGGTGCTGAACGTTAAAAGTTTATATTTATTTACTTATTTATGGCATTTTATCCCATATTAAACATGAATTAGATTGGAACCTGGGATCATTTAATTTTTTTTTCCTGGAGAGAGTAATGCATTGCCTCCCCGCCCCCCCCCCCCCTCCCGCTATAGCCAGCTCTGCAATTTTGGGGGGGCGCAGAGGTGGGCGGGGGGCGCAGAGGTGGATGGGGGGGCGCCGAGCTGGACGGGGGGGGGGGGGGGCGCCAAGGTGGACCGGGGAGAGAGCCTGTTGTTAAAAATTTACCAGCACACCACTGACTAGAGGGCACGCAATGAAGTACAAAGTAGTAAATTTAAAGAAATTGGAGAAATATTTCTTAACTCAATGTGTAATTAAACTCTGGAATTTTTTTTCCAGAGAAAGTGGTAAAAGCAGTTAGCTTAGCGGGGTTTTAAAAAGGTTTGGATAGCTTCCTAAAAGAAAAGTCCATAAGCCATTATAAAAATGGATTTGGGAAAATCCACTGCTTATTTCTAGGACAAGCAGCATAAAATGTATTGCACTGTTTCGGGATCTTGCCAGGTACTTGTGACCTGGATTGGCCATTGTTGGAAAAAGGATGCTGGGCTTGATGAACCTTCGGTCTGTCCTAGTATGGCAACGCATATGCACTTATGTACTTATATATGAAACAACCTCAGTACTTTTGAGTTATCCCCTTCCTCAAGAGGGAGCTCTACCTCCTCTAACGGCCCATTCAATGATGGCTCCTCTGAATAGACTAAGGACATATCAGATAAGGAGGGAGAAGCGGAGACAGACCTCAAGGAGTGGGCAGATGAGGCTATATGAGATCTCTTAATAGCTGGAGGAACAACGGGACAAGAAACCAAAGTACTTGCAGCAACTCTGACTGTCCCTACTTCAGTAAATAGGCCTGGAGTAAGACCAATATAAGCTCTGGAGAAAACCTGACTTAACAGTACAACTCAAAATAACTTCCCCCCTTTATACAACGAGACGCTGTCCTAATATAACCCAATTTATTTGAGCCTGATCATAATAATATTCTACGGTCATACTTCAGGCATATAAATGACTTATTCATGGGACATAAGATACAAGTTTTCCCTGATCTGGCGCGAGCCACTCAAAGGAAAAGAAAAGAATTTTTGATGTATAAATCTAGGGTCTTAAAGTTAGGTGGTACCTTTATTTTGAAATTTCCCTGTAGGTGTTGTACTACCTTTGATCTGGTCAACTGCCTTTTCTTTAATCCCAAGAAATTGCTAGATTTTATTGAATCAAAGGAAAAAAGTGTTTCGCCTATGGAGTTGAACCCGTAATTTTGAGAGTGCTGTTAAAATCGGCTGTGGATGTACGTATCTCCCGTCCGTTGATTAGTTTATAATTATAAATATCCTTCCTACGTTATAATTTCTTAGCTCTTGATTCACAATGTTGTGGACAAATGTTATGAAAATTTTCCTTTAAAGAATTATGGGTATTATGTACTACCTTTCAGTGTTTAATTCTGAAATTGCCGCTACATTTATGTTTTATAGATATAAATGTAAAATTTAATAAATAAAGATTTTAAAAAAATAACCCTAATTTATGCTAAAATAATCTGACTTAATAATAACTTTTCCCCCAAGTCATGTCATTTTAGCACAGGTCTATTTTAAGTAATAAATCCTAGTTACTAATAACCCGGGTTAACTGTAAAATAGCATGACAACAGTAGCCCATACTGATAACTTCTTTCCTCAATGTTATCAATAGAAATCAAACAAAATAAAACATGGAAAAGAAAATAAGATGATACCTTTTCTATTGGACATAACTTAATACATTTCTTGATTAGCTTTCGAAGGTTGCCCTTCTTCGTCAGATCCATGTTTTATTTTATTTTTTTTATTTCTTTTGATAACCTTCATCAGATCGGAAATAAGCAAATGTGCTAGCTGACAGTGTATATAAGTGAAAACATTCAAGCATTACTATGACAGTCTGACAGGGTGGGAGGAGGGGGGTGGATAGGAGGTATGCATGGGGGACATCAAAGCATATCATTGATATTCTAACAGGATGGGTGTGGATAGGTGAGGAGTGGGGTGATCAACAGAGACATACAGCTTTATGGTTTATAATGGGCTAAAATAAAATAAAATCTGTATGTCTCTGTTGATCACCCCATCCCTCACCTATCCACACCCATCCTGTTAGAATATCAATGATATGCTTTGATGTCCCCATGCATACCTCCTATCCACCCCCATCCTCCCATCCTGTCAGACTGTCATAGTAATACTTGAATGTTTTCACATATATACACTGTCAGCTAGCACATTTGCTTATTTCCGATCTGAGGAAGAAGGGCGTCCTTCGAAAGCTAATCAAGAAATGTATTAAGTTATGTCCAATAAAAAAGGTATCATCTTATTTTCTTTTCCATGTTTTATTTTGTTTGATTTCAATTGATAACCTTAAGAGTGGACTAACACGGCTACCACACTCCTTCCTCAATGTTAGAAAGCAGACCCTTAAATTGGAAGTGTGGCACATGCTCTGAAATATTTTCAAGAAATATGGTGACTATTAAGTAGACATCTGTTCTCCTTCATTATCTTACATTAAAACTCTGAACGATGCCCAAACATTTTTTTTAAAACACACTTAATTTATTGTCATTTTATGTGCTTCTTTAATCATTCAATCATTATGTAATTATGAAAGGCCAGGGCAAAAATGAAAGTAGAGAACGACCAATACAATTCCAATTCAAGGGTAAAAAGCAATTTTATGAGTCAAACTCGACACAGATCTGCATTTCGGCGCAGGGGCACCTGCCTCAGGAGTCAACCAATCAATCCAGATGGGTGTGGATATCAGTGTACAGAAACTCATGGTGTGTAAAAAAAAAAACCCTAAAAAACAGGGTCCTTAGCTACGTCATGCAAGGTTCCACGTTAGGAGTTATGGACCAAGAAAGGGATCTGGGTGTCGTCGTCGATAATACACCGAAACCTTCTGCTCAGTGTGCTGCTGCGGCTAGGAAAGTGAATAGAATGTTGGATATTATTAGGAAAGGTATGGAGAACAGGTGTGAGGATGTTATAATGCCGTTGTATCGCTCCATGGTGCAACCGCACCTTGAGTACTGTGTTCAATTCTGGTTGCCGCATCTCAAGAAAGATATAGCAGAATTGGAAAAGGTGCAGCGAAGGACGACTAAAATGATAGCGGGGATGGGACGACTTCCCTATGAAGAAAGACTAAGGAGGCTAGGGCTTTTCAGCTTGGAGAAGAGACGGCTGAGGGGAGACATGATAGTGGTATATAAAATAATGAGTGGAGTGGAACAGGTGGATGTGAAGTGTCTGTTCACGCTTTCCAAAAATACTGGGACTAGGGGGCATGCGATGAAACTACAGTGTAGTAAATTTAAAACATATCGGAGAAAATGTTTCTTCACCCAACACGTAATTAAACTCTGGAATTCGTTGCCGGAGAACGTGGTGAAGGCGGTTAGCTTAGCAGATTTTTAAAAAGGGTTAGACGGTTTCCTAAAGGACAAGTCCATAGACCACTACTAAATGGACTTGGGAAAAATCCACAATTCCAGGAATAACATGTACTGTATAGAATGTTTGTACGTTTGGGAAGCTCGTGAACAGGATGCTGGGCTCGATGAACCCTTGGTCTTTTCCCAGTGTGGCATTACTTATGTACTAATGCAAATACCAACAGAGTAAATACCAACAGAGTAAAATATTTTTTTATTTTCCTGCGCACAGCGCTAACCATGCGGTAATTGGCATTGTACGTGCACTGACCATTACTGACCAGTTACCGTGTGACACCTTACCTTAAGTCAGTGGGTGGCGGTAATGTCTCAGGTCCAAAATGGATGAGCACCAATTTTCATTTTGCTGCACGTCCATTTTCAGCCAAAAAAAGGCCTTTTTTGCAGGTGCGTTAAAAAAGGACCTGTACGCACCCAGTACACGAATCTACACCAGTGTGGGCCATTTTTTTTAGTGCACCTTAGTAAAAGGACCCCTTGATTCTTACAATGCCTAATATGTGGGTCTACCAGGGAAATTACTGAGGAACATAGCCGCCGAGAGGGGGGTCAGGGGGACAAAATTCCCCGGGCCCGGACCTCCAAGGGCGGCCCGGCGTCGCAGTCCCACCTACCCTCCGTCATCGACCGCCTGCCCCCTGCACTGAAATCGCAGTCTCACCAACGTGAAAGCAGCGCTGCAGGCAACAGAGCGCCTCCCTTCGGGCCTCCTTCCCTCCCTGTGTCCCGCCCTCGTCTGATATAACTTCCGTGAGGCCGGGACATGAGGAGGGAAGGAGGGCTGAAGGGAGGTGTTCTGCTGCCTGCAGCGCTGCTTTCATGGAGGTGAGACTGCAATTTCAATAAAGGGGGCCTGGCCCGGTGGCAGATGGAGGGGGGAGCGGCGGCGGCGACCTTGGGGGGGGGGTGGAGGGGGGGGAGCGGCGGCAGCGACCTCGTGGGGGGGGCGGTGAGGGTGGTAGGGGCGGGTCCCTGGGCCCGACCCAGTCTCTCAACGGCCCTGCTGAGGATACTTCAGGTAGCACAGAATATTGTGGCAAGAATTTTGTTAAGAGGAGATCCACTGCCTGCGAACCTGCTGCTTCAATTACATTGGCTGCCAATTTGTAAACATAATATCTTCAAGGTTTTATTGCTAACCTTTAAGATCTGGAAGTATCAGGTCCCTCCATTGCTTTGCTCACTTATTCAAGTATATATTCCTAGTTGGCCTTTATAGTCTGCACAAAAAAATGTTATTGAAACTTCTAGAGAAATCTGTTTTTAGTAATAAAATGGAGAGAAGATGCTTTTAGACAATTGGTTGTACAAGAATGGAATAAATTGCCAGAAGAGATGAAAAATACAGCAACTATTTATGGCTTTAGAAAGGCTTTGAAATCCTACCTGTTCCACAGAGTACATGATGGATGAGGCTTATACTTGGCTGTTTTATCAGCCTGTGTGTTTTTTTGTTTTTACATTTTATAGAGTGTATATTTCTGAAATTGTTTGTTTTATGTTTTATTGATGGTAAACCATCGTGAACATCTTTGCCAAGAAGAGGATATAGAAAGATTTATACCATATTCAGGGGCCCTTTTAATAAGCCGCGTAGGCGTGTCCGTGCGTCCTACACATGTCAATTTTGAACTAACGCCCAGCTGCCACACGGCCCGGGTGGTAATTTCATTTTCTACGCGCGCCTACTACGCGCCAAAGAAAATTTCTGGCACACGGCGCCAACCCAGCAGTAGTCAGCATTGTACGCGCGCTGACGATTACTGCCCGGTTAACGCGCGAGACTTTACCACTAGGTCAATGGGGGGGGGGGGGGCGGTAAGATCTGAGGTTCAAAATGAACATGTGCCAATGTATTGTTTTTTGTCGCATGTCCATTTTCAGCAAAAAAAAAAAAAGGCCTTTTTTTGCAGGTGCGCTGAAAAATGGACCTGCGCCCGTCCAATACAAGCGTCAACACAAGCGCAGGTGCACCTTAGGAAAATGACCCCTCAGTGCCAGTGCTGACATGGTGACGTGACCAGATGAGACCACATAAAAGACTATTTTCACTGCATACTAGCCAGCACTCCCGTAAATTCCAGGTCACTGATCTGATTCTCCCTCAATCCCTCCTCTTAGCTCACCCACCCCACTATGGTTCTGATCCCCTCCCCCCGGCTCATCAATATGATTTCCCCTTCCGATTCCCCCAAATCCCTTAGAATACTTCCGAGTATATCACTCTTCATAGGGATTCTCAACAAGTAGCTGAAGAATACTGGAGATAAAAATTGAAATAATTTCCAACGTGGTTGACCATAACTTTGAAACAAGAAGCTTTTCACCACACTGTGATATAGTGAAACAGACTGTTTCTGTAATTTTAGTGGCATTTATATAAGTACATAAGTATTGCCACACTGGGACAGACCAAATGCCCATGAAGCCCAGCATCCTGTTTCCAACAGTGGCCAATCCAGGTCACAAATACCTGGGAAGATCCCGAAAAAGTTCAATACATTTTATGCTGCTTATCCCAGAAATAGCAGTTGATTTTCCCCAAGTCAATTTAATGTCTATGAATTTTCCTTTAGGAAGCCGCCCAGACCTTTTTTAAACCCCGCTAAGCTAACTGCCTTTACCACATTCTCTGGCAACGAATTCCAGAGTTTAATTACACATTGAGTGAATTAAAATTTTCTCCAATTCATATTAAATTTACTGCTTTGTAGCTTCATCGCATGCCCCCTAGTCCTAGTATTTTTGGAAAGAGTAAACAAATGATTCACGTCTAGCCATTCTACTCCATTCATTATTTTATAGACACCTATCATATCTCCTCTCAACCATCTTTTCTCCAACCTGAAGAGCCCTAGATGCTTTAGCCTTTCCTCATATGGAAGTCATCCAATCCCCTTTATCATTTTTGACACCCTTCACTGTACCTTTTCTAATTCCACTATATCTTTTTTGAGATGCGGCGACCAGAACTGCACACAACATTAGAGGTGTGGTCGCACCACGGACTGATACAAAGGCATTATAACATACTCATTTTTGTTTTCCATTCCTTTCCTAATAATACCTACCATTCTATTTGCTTTTTTAGCCACCGCAGCACACTGAGCAGAGGGTTTCATAGTATCATCAACAACGACGCCGAGATCCCTTTCTTGGTCGGTGACTCCTAACGTGGAACCTTGCATGACGTAGCTATAGTTCAGGTTCCTCTTTCCCACATGCATCACTTTGCACCAGGGGCGTATCTGAGGTTCGGCGGTAGGGGGGGGGCAGGGGCTAGAGTGAGGGGGCACATTATAGCCCTCCCCTACCGCCGTCAACCCCCCCCTACCGCCGTCAACCCCCCCTACCGCTGTTAACACTCCCTCCCTCCCCTGCCTACCGCCGTCACCTACCCCGAGGTCCGCTTCCTCCGGCTTTTTAAAATATTGCTTCAGCTGGCGGGGGACCCCAACCCCCCGCCAGCCCAGCCACGATCTTTAACTTTTTCATCCTCGTCGTGCAGCGCGCTGTGAAAGCTGCATGCATCTTTAGATCCAGTTGGATGGAGTCTGACGTCGCAGCACGTTGTAACGTCCCCCGCCAGCTGAAGCAATATTTTAAAAAGCCGGAGGAAGCGGACCTCGGGGTAGGTGACGGCGGTAGGCGAGGGAGGGAGGGGTGATGGCGGTAGGGGGGTCCGGGGCAAAATCTGCGGGAGCCCAGGCCCCTGTGGCCCCACGCAGATACGCCCCTGCTTTGCACTAGTTCACATTAAACGTAATCTGCCATTTAGATGCCCAGTCTTCCAGTCTCGTAAGGTCCTCTTGTAATTTTTCACAATCCTCCTGCGATTTTAACAACTTTAAATAATTTTGTGTTGTCAGCAAATGTAATTACCTCACTAGCTACTCCCATTTCTAGATCATTTATATCTATAATAAAAAAGCAGTGGTCCCAGCCCACACCCCTGAGAAACCCCACTATCTACCCTTCTCCATTGAGAATACTGACCATTTAACCCTACTCTCTGTTTTCTATCCTTTAACCAGTTTTTATTCCACAATAGGACACTACCTCTTATCCCAGCGTTGATTCCACAACTCTGGTCCCCTCCCCATTGCTGTCTTATTTCTATGTTCCCGTAACTGAAAATGATGTACTGCAGGCAATGTAACCCTAAATTATCCCTCAGAATGCACATTGAATTCCGACACATACCAGGTGATCCAGGAAGTCATATCACCTAGGTCTATCCCATCTAAGATTTTAAATATAAATAATAGTAACCTAAATCATACTCATGTTGGAACTGGAAGCCAATGAAGAACAGCCCAAAATTGTGTAACTCTACCCAATCTAGTACCACCCAAAAACGTCTTAGCTGCTACATTTTGCAGTACTTGGCGTCAAACCAACAGTCGTATTAAGAGGCCTAGTTAAGGAGTATTACAATAATCCAAGGTGGATAATGCAATGACCTGTATTTCAACCTTCCGTTGACTTGCTTCCAGCCTAACTAGGACCACTTCAATTTTGGCACTGGCCATGGATGTCATCAAGTACGTTGGAGGAGATGTGTTACTGATGCTCAACAACGGTGGTAGCTAAAGTAAGCAGCATGGTTTATTTATTTATTTATTACATTTGTACCCCACTCTTTCCCACATACAGCAGGTCCAGTGCGGCTTACATAGTAAAAGAAAGCAACTTACATGGTAAAGAATACAGTAAAAACAAGGAAATGTAGGAACAGTATTATAAATTGTGATGATCGTAACTACTTACATTATGAAAGGCATTACAAAGGACATGTGAAAAGGACGTAATGAACTAGAATAGGGAAGGTAGACAAGGATATGATAGGTGAAAGGGAAGGAGAATGGGAGGGAAATGGTAAAGGATGGAGGGAAGAAGATGAGGGATTGAGTATAACATTGGGGTCAGAGTAAGCGTCAACGTCTTAGCAGGAGTATCGTAGGTGATCTGGTGGAATTAAGCTGGTCCATTAGGGTAAACTTGCGTGGAAAAAATGGGACTTTAACATTTTCCTGAAAGGTAAATAGTTATTAATAGCTCGAATGGGTCTTGGGAGAGCATTCACACTGATCCATCACACCATAGACCACTGCAGACACTCCTTCCAGACGAGAAAGGAGCCTTCCTTTTCCCCATTGCAGTCATCTACAAATCAACCAGCCAGGACTAGAGCTAACTGCAAGCACACCTTTCACAGCAGTTCTCATTTATGGCAGTACCAAATCCTTTCTCAAACTTAGTCCGGTTTCACTGACATATGCAAACAAAGTCCATAGTGCGTGAGCTTTTAGTCTCTTATTCAGATTCTACATTTGTGACTTCTAATCAAGGGGAACTTAGGTGTTCTTGACAACTAATGGATTCAAGGATCTTTGGATTATTCTTTTATTGTCCAATAAAAGGCAAAAAAAAAAAAAAAAAGAAAGAAAGAAAAGTCTTGGTGAAAACAGTAGAAAGGGTTAACATAGTAAACATAGTAGATGACGGCAGAAAAAGACCTGCACGGTCCATCCAGTCTGCCCAAGAAGATAAATTCATATGTGCTACTTTTTTATTTGTACAGTCCTCTTCAGTGCACAGACCATATAACTCTGGCCTGCCCTATCCCCGCCTCCCAACCACCACCCCGCCTCCCAACCACCAGCTCTGGCACAGACCGTATAAGTCTGCCCAGCACTATCCCCGCCGCCCAACCACCAGCCCCGGCACAGACCGTATAAGTCTGCCCAGCTAGCCCCGCCTCCCAACCACCAGCCCCAGCACAGACCGTATAAGTCTGCCCAAAACTAGCCCCGCCTCTCAACCACCAGCCCCAGCACAGACCGTATAAGTCTGCCCAGCACTAGTCCCGCCTCCCAACCACCAGCCCCAGCACAGACCGTATAAGTCTGCCCAGCACTATCCTCGCCTCCCAACTACCAGTCCCGCCTCCCACCACCAGCTCTGGCACAGACCGTATAAGTCTGCCCAGCACTATCCCTGCCTCCCACCACCGGCTCTGGCACAGACCGTATAAGTCTGCCCAGCACTATCCCCGCCGCCCAACCACCAGCCCCGCCACAGACCGTATAAGTCTGCCCAGCTAGCCCCGCCTCCCAACCACCAGCCCCAGCACAGACCGTATAAGTCTGCCCAGCACTAGCCCCGCCTCTCAACCACCAGCCCCAGCACAGACCGTATAAGTCTGCCCAGCACTAGTCCCGCCTCCCAACCACCAGCCCCAGCACAGACCGTATAAGTCTGCCCAGCACTATCCTCGCCTCCCAACTACCAGTCCCGCCTCCCACCACCAGCTCTGGCACAGACCGTATAAGTCTGCCCAGCACTATCCCTGCCTCCCACCACCGGCTCTGGCACAGACCGTATAAGTCTGCCCAGCACTATCCCCGCCGCCCAACCACCAGCCCCGGCACAGACCGTATAAGTCTGCCCAGCTAGCCCCGCCTCTCAACCACCAGCCCCAGCACAGACCGTATAAGTCTGCCCAGCACTAGCCCCGCCTCCCAACCACCAGCTCTGCCACCCATTCTAGGATTTCACTTAATACAGTACAGTAGAGTGAAAAAATGCACACAAATATTAGAAAACACGGTTGCAGTTCATTACGTCTCAAATAAGCCTATCGTTCAGCTATTCTTTCGGTCAAGGCTTCAACTTCCACGGTGGAGCACCATTCCACAGGGTATATGACTGAGTTGTCCCCTTGATATAAGAGTTTTCCGCAGTATGAACCTAAAACTCATTACCTGTTCAACAAGATATTCATGATGAGAAATGCCAGCCCTTCCTCCCGCAGCAGCAATTACAACGCATCCAGTTAACATCCATTCAGCACCATTTAACTCCCGCTCAGGGAATTTGTGTGAAGATCAACTGAACAGTTAGCAAAAACAAATGGCCTTGAAGCATCGCTTTAACTTTAGTAGATGTGATCTGCTTTCCTCTTTAAGATTTCTGCCAAGTGCTTAGTAAATGAGCCTACATGTCCTTGTTTCAATAAACTCACTACCTCTTGATGGAATAGCAGAATCCGTCAAGGCTTGTTTATATAGTTCCCTACTTCTGTTGTTGCAAGGATGTAGAGCTGTGCATTTGTTATGCATGTTTGGTTTTATGGGCACCTGAAAAAACGGTGCATGCAAAATTGATTTAATACATGCTAGTCTACGAATTAAGAAACACATAAAGGTAATTTCCATATGTGAAAAAAAAATCATTAATCAAAAAGTTTAAAAGAAAAAAAGGAAAAAAAAATTCAACAAATCTAGAAAAAAGTCTAAATACGAAACAAAAACTAACATTTTTTCCATGCGCATTCCTAATAGAAATAAAGAAAAAATTGATCTGTATAAGGTGCTGATGTAGCCGTTTATGAAACGGATTCATTCGTGATATTGTAGCATGAACTTATATTATTCACTAAGGAGTCGATATTCAAAGGGGCCCTTTTACCAAACTAGTAAAAAATGGCCTTAGAGCATGCTTACGTGGTTCATTCCCGCATGCTAAGGCCCTTTTTTCCACATGGGTAAAATGGCTGAAATTCTGCTTTGTTCTATTAATGGCCATGGGCTAATTTTACCATTTATTTATTTATTAGGATTTATTTACCAACTTTTTGAAGGAATTCACTCAAGGCGGGGTACAGTAAGAATAGATCAAACATGAGCAATAGGCAATTAGAGCAGTAAAAATATTCGAACAACAATACAAAGTATGGCATGGTACATAGGAGCCGACTGTATGGGTGCTGTGGGTGCTTGAGCACCCCCAATATTAAGAAAATTCCTTGTATGTGTCCAGGGAGGGGTTATTTCCACTGGGCTTAGCACTCCCAATAATTTTGAAAAGCTGGCTCCTATGGCATGGTATGCTACTTGCAATGACTACACAATATGTACTAGAACATTATAATTGGTAGTGAAGGGTAAGGCAAAGTTGTAACATATAGATGAGTAAGAAAGTAGGAAGAATTAGAAAGTAAGGTGATTGATTTAAAGAAAGTTGCACGTGAGGTCAGAGAGATGGTTAAATATTATCTCAGCTAGGGCAGGAGCGGATAAATCTGGCCCGCTGCAGTATGTGCAGCCCGAGTAAATCCTTGTGTGTGTGAGTGAGACTAACAAGTTAGTTACTTCTTCCATTAAAGGCTTGGTTGAAGAGCCAAGCTTTCACCTGCTTCCTGAAGTAGAGATAGTCTTGTGTTCAGTGGAGCTTTTCAGGCAGTACATTCCAGAGTGTGGGGGCTACTCCGGAGAAGGCTCGCAATTAGTAGAAAACATTCTATGCTACCAATCACAGGACAAGCATTGCCTTCCCCATGTCTGTCTCAATAGCAGACTATGGACTTTTCCTCCAGGAACTTATGCAAATGTTTTTTTTAAACACAAATACGCTAACAGCTGTTACCATATCCTCTGGCAGCGAGTTCCAGAGTTTAACTATTCATTGAGAGAAAAATATTTCCTCCTATTTGTTTAAAAAGTATTTCCATGTAACTTCATTGAGTGTCCCCTAGTATTTCTAATTTTTGAAAGAGTAAAAAATCGATTTACTTCTACTCATTCTACACCACTCAGGATTTTGTATACTTCAATCACATCTTAGAGCTAAAAGAAAATCCTTCAGAAAATGGAAGAAGGAACTGACTGAAAATAATAGGAAACAGCATAAGGAATGTCAAGTCAAATGCAAAGCGCTGATAAGGAAGGCTAAGAGGGACTTCGAAAAAAAAGATTGCATTGGAGGCAAAAATACATAGTAAAACATTTTTTAGGTATATTAAAAGCAGGAAGCCGGCAAAAGAATCAGTTGTACCACTGGATAACCGAGGAGTAAAAGGGGCGATCAGGGAAGACAAAGCCATAGCAGATTAAATGAATTCATTGCTTCGGTCTTCACCGAGGAAGATTTGGGTGAGATACCTGTGCCAGAAATTGTATTCGAAGCTGACGAGTCGGAGAAACTGAATGAATTCTCTATAAACCTGGAGGATGTAATGGGGCAGTTCTACAAATTGAAGAGTCGCAAATCTCCTGGACTGGATGGTACTTATAGAATTGAAAAATGAACTTGCAGAGCTATTGTTAGTAATATGCAATTTATCCTTAAAATCGAGCGTGGTATCGGAAGATTGGAGGGTGGCCAATGTAACGCCGATTTTTAAAAAAGGTTCCAGAGGAGATCCGGGAAATTATAGACAGGTGAGTCTGACGTCGGTGTCAGGCAAAATGATAGAAACTATTATAAAGAACAAAATTACAGAGCATATTCAAAAGCATGGATTAATGAGACAAAGTCAACATGGATTTAGTGGATTTAGTGAATTTAGTGGATTTAGTGAAGGGAAATCTTGCCTCACCAATCGACTACATTTCTTTGAAGGGGTGAACAAACATGTGGATAAAGGTGAGCTGGTTGATATTGTGTATCTGGATTTTTGGAAGGCGTTTGACAAAGTACCTCATGAAAGACTCCAGAGGAAATCGGAGAATCATGGAATAGGAGGTAATGTTCTATTGTGGATTAAAAACTGGTTAACAGATAGAAAACAGAGAGTAGGGTTAAATGGTCAGTATTCTCAATGGAGAAGGGTACTTAGTGGGGTTCCCCAGGGCTCTGTGCTGGGACCGCTGCTTTTTAACATATTTAAAAAATGACCTAGAGATGGGAGTAACTAGTGAGGTAATTAAATTTTCTGATGACACAAAGTTATTCAAAGTCGTTAAATCGCGGGAGGATTGTGAAAAATTACAAGAGGACCTTACGAGACTGGGAGACTGGTCGTCTAAATGGCAGATGACGTTTAATGTGAGCAAGTGCAAAGTGATACATGTGGGAAAGAGAAACCCGAATTATAGCTACGTCATGCAAGGTTCCACATTAGGAATCACAGATCAAGAAAGGGATCTAGGTGTCGTCATTGATGATACATTGAAACCTTCTGCTCAGTGTGCTGTTGCGGCTAAGAAAGCAAATAGAATGTTAGGTATTATTAGGAAAGGAATGGAAAACAAAAATGAGGACGTTATAATGCCTTTGTATCGCTCCATGGTATGACTGCACCTCAAATATTGTGTTCACCTCTGGTCGCCGCATCTCAAAAAAGATATAGTAGAATTAGAAAAGGCATAGAGAATGGCTATTCTTATGTTTTTATGTTCTCATTATTAGTGTCTTAGCAGAGGAATGGGAGGTTGAAATGATACCTGATAAGCTTTCTCAAAATAGTAGATATGGAAGATTCATTAGTTTGTCAAGTAGATAAGGGAACCCAGGAATATATTGTGTCTTTAATCCCAACCAGCACATCACACTTTACAATGCAATACTTAAGAAATACAAGACTTCACGATTAGTGGATCCTAGATATATAAGATAATGTTCCTTCCTATTTCATGTACACTTATGTCAACAATGTATATGTTTCTGTAAAATTTTAAATTTTTTGCCTCAGCGGTGCTCATAACCAAATCTTATTTTGGTTCCCTCCATCCTTCATCGGCTTTTTATGTAAGCAATTTCTTATATATTTCTCTATGTTTTCATTATTTTAAGTACTTATCTTTATAGTTAGTCAGGCTGGAGGTTCAAAATCGCACGACATGCATGTTTCGCCAGCTAGGCTTTGACAAGGACTTCCCCCTTTGCCGTTTTCAATGCTGCCCTCGCTGCATTTTTGGGGGGATTGCCCCCTACATTGTTGACATAAGTGTACAGGAAATAAGAAGGAACATTATCTTATATATCTAGGATCCACTAATCGTGAAGTCTTGTATATCTCGGACTCCTAGTGAGATACATTTAAGATAAATGCCAAATATACCAGTCAAATACTTACGAAATATGCATTCAACCATGGTGATGTGCCTAATTATTAGGCTTTGGAGCTTAAATTGTTAGACAGAAGCCAAAGGGAAAATATAGCTGTTATTATTGTGATGTTATTATTATCATTACTCAATTACATGAGTAAATCAAGCCGCAGAGAATGAAAGACACATGTCCAAGTTACAGAGAGGCAGTACTAATATCATGCATCTGTTGGTACACGCCTCATTAGAGCTTTCAGACATGCCAACATCATTAAAAACCAAATAAACCAACAAGGGTCTCTTCGGGATGTTCCTCACATTTTATTTCAGGTCTGTTAAAAAGTTCAGCATCATTTTTTAATCAGCTTTTACACTGAATGTGATTGGTTAGGTGGTGAGGAAGGAGAAATGGGGATAGCAGGTTTGGCCCGGGAGGTTAATATGTTCAGGTGATGCAGGGCTGTGCCTAGGGTCTCTGGTGCCCCCCTGCAGACCATCAGTTGGCGCCCCCCTGCAGACTATCAGTTGGTGCGCGCGCACGCACCCCGCCCCCGGACCTGCCTGGCTCCAAGGCACGTGAAGAGCTGGGCGGTGCCAAAGAGCCGAGCGCTGCTCCCTCAAGCTACCGTCTGGGGCAAGATGGAGGAAATGGCTGGGTTTGGCCTGAGCCTCCTCCGCTCCATCCCCGATTCCCTAGCGCTTTAAATTTACCTCTCTCCGCCTCCGACGTCTGCGCAGCGTCAGTGAAAGCGCTGCCTGTCTGACGTCTCTCCCCCAGCCTCCCCTTCGCTCGTTCGTTCCCTCTGTGTCCCGCCTTCTTCTGACGTCATTTCCTTGAGGGCGGGACACAGAGGGAACAAACGAGCGAAGGGAAGGCTGGTGGAGATATGTCAGACAGGCAGCGCTTTCATTGATGCTGCGCACACGTCGGAGGCGGAGCGAGGTAAGTTTAAAGCGCAGGGGAATCTGGGATGGAGCGGAGGAGTAAGGTTTTTTTTTTAAAAATACAGCTCAGCGGCGGGGCGCCCTTGAAGGCAGGCGGCCCCTTGCGGCACTTACCGCGCTTACTGTGTTGGCACAGCCCTGAGGTGATGTCTAAAGAAGGTTTCTGTCATTAGCTGATCACTTGTCTTTCATATCTGTTATGTAAGGTTATGGTTCACAATACTGGCAGAGCAGTGTCTGTAGGTGGATTTCCTCTCACTGTTAGGGAGACCATTGGGGTCCACGTTGCATTTTGACTGTATGAGAGACATTATACTTTGCTAATATTTAACGTCTTGCTTCGCATGCTGAATGTTTATACTGAATTACAATATTTTGATATACAATCTAATGTCAGCACAGCCCGTGCAATCGCATTCTCCCTTTCAGCTCTCTCCTAAATCACAATTGATTCAGATCCTCAGATAGGGAGAGCTCATTCATTTCTGGCTGGGGAGGATATTAATTTTCCTGTCATTTCCTGACCCTTTCAAAGCACTGTATTTTAGTGTGTCTTCTGCAGGCTTGTGTTCTGCTAATGAAACATTAATAACATAAGAAGAGGTGAAAAAAAAAACAACCATGAATGATTTTTTTAAACTGGGCAACTGGGCCACATTATTGTTCGTGGCAGGGAGCCGCATTTTGAACCGGTAAGCCCAGATCCTCCAGACCTACTGATTGTAACTTTAAGGAAGAGGGAGGGAAGGGGGGTAAGGGGACAAGAGAGGGGGGGGGGGGGGTAGTAAAAGGAACATAAATAGCAAGATTTGTATCTCGGTAGGATTGAGAGTGGGGTAGGGAAAGGATGTTATGAAAAAAGTCTGATGACATTGCAGATCCACTGTCATATTGTTGGTTTTATATGCATCATAGTAACATAGTAACATAGTAGATGACGGCAGAAAAAGACCTGCTTGGTCCATCCAGTCTGCCCAACAAGATAACTCATATTTGCTGCTTTTTGTGTATACCCTACTTTGATTTGTACCTGTGCTCTTCAGGGCACAGACCGTATAAGTCTGCCCCGCACTATCCCCGCCTCCCAACCACCGCTCTGGCACAGGCACAGACCGTATAAGTCTGCCCAGCACTATCCTCACCTCCCCACCACCAGCCCTGCCTCCCAACCACTGGCTCTGGCACAGACCGTACAAGTCTGTCCAGCACTAGCCCCGCCTCCCAACCACCAGCCCCACCTTCCAATCTTGACTAAGCTCCTTAGGATCCATTCCTTCTGAATAGGATTCCTTTATGTTTATCCCACGCGTGTTTGAATTCTGTTACCGTTTTCATTTCCACCACCTCCCGCGGGAGGGCATTCCAAGCATCCACTACTCTCTCCGTGAAAAAATACTTCCTGACATTTTTCTTGAGTCTGCCCCCCTTCAATCTCATTTCATGTCCTCTAGTTCTACATCATCAATAAAAATGATTTAAACATAAACTGGGCAACGGAAACAAATTTTCTTTGTCACTGGTGGCTGTTGGGATATTCTCAGATCCCAGGAAACAATCTACGGCATCGTTCATTGCTAGACTCGAGGTCATAGTGGCCCCTATCGATCCTACGTGTGATCCCCTGCCCCCCCAAGTCTTGCTACTGGCACTACATCCATATCAGGGGCATAACCAGGCCTCAATGTTTGAGGGGGTCCGGAGCCCAAAGCGTGAGGGGGGGCACCGTTTGTCCCGTCAACTTGCTGCAACCTCTGCCCCGCTGCAACCCCCCATACCCCAATCCCCGCCAGCTGAAGCCTTTCTCCAGCCCTGTTCTCTGTGTATATACGTATGAGGAGAGACTTGCTGACCTGAACATGTATACCCTGGAGGAGAGGAGAAACATGGGTGATATGATACAGACGTTCAAGTATTTGAAAGGTATTAATCCGCAAACGAACCTTTTCCGGAGATGGGAAGGCGGTAGAACTAGAGGACATGGATGAGATTGAAGGGGGGCAGACTCAAGAAAAATGTCAGGAAGTATTTTTTCACAGAGAGAGTAGTGGATGCTTGGAATGCCCTCCCGCGGGAGGTGGTGGAGATGAAAACGGTAACAGAATTCAAACATGCGTGGGATAAACATAAAGGAATCCTGTTCAGAAGGAATGGATCCTCAGAAGCTTAGCCGAGATTGGGTGGCAGAGCCGGTGGTGGGAGGCGGGGCTAGTGCTTGGCAGACTTCTACGGTCTGTGCCCTGAAAAGGGCAGATACAAATCAAGGTAAGGTATGCACAAAAAGTAGCACATATGAGTTTATCTTGTTGGGCAGACTGGATGGACCGTGCAGGGCTTTTTCTGCCCTCATCTACAAGTTACTATGTATAGCCTGCCCTGCTTCCTCTCACATCATGTGCATGCTCGGTTTAGTGAAGTGTCACACATGCTCAGTTTCACTGAAACCGAGCATGCGCTCAATGTGAAAGGAAGCAGGGCAGGTAATGAGCAGAGAACAGCACTGGAGAAAGGCTTCAGCTGGCAGGGATTGGGGTCCACGCCAGCCAAACCAGGGTCCCCGGATCCAATTTGGGGGGGCCCAGGCCCCCAAAGCCCCCTTATAGCTATGCCACTGATCCATACTAGTTGTTCTGTTTCCTACTTGCACCGTTCAGCCCACTGTAAGTTTGAGCCACATGTGGCCTGAACTCTTTCACTGTTCTCATAAGACGGAGTGAGCAGTTTGGGCTGAAACTCCCTGTGCTGTCAAAAGAGATAGGCTGTTGTTTGCCACAATGTAGGAAAAGTCAAAACAACATATTCTATGTCATTACAAGTCATTAACAAATGAAAAGTAGCAAAAAAAAAAAAAAGAAACATGACATTTCCTGTTTTGTCATTTGCTGATAAGAGTGTGCAATATTTGGAAATAATACACACTATGGACCAGTGGCGTAGCCACAGGTGGGCCTGGGTGGGCCAGGGCCCATCCACTTTGGACTCAGGCCCACCCAAAATTGTGACACTCTTGCTGTGGCTAGTGGGGATCCCCAAACCTTGCCAGCTGAAGACTTTCTGTTCTTGGGCAGTCCCCACTCTTCCAAATGTCGGCCAGCAGCACTTGCCTTGAACTGAGGCTTAGACTGGCCCTTCTGCACATGCTCAGTTTTCGCACAAGGAAAAGCACTGAGCGTGCACGGCCTGCCGGCAGCAACATCAATTTGAAGCAAGTGCTGCTGGCTGCCGTTTGGAAGAGTGCTGGCTGCTTGAGGAGGAGGAGGAAATCTTCAGCTGGCAGGGTTTGGGGATCCCCGCCAGCTCAAGTATTTAATATTTGGGGTTTGTGGGCAGGGAGGGGTGGAGAGAGGAGCAAACGGGGGGGGGGGGGGGGGATGAATTCCATGCCCACCTACCTTAGGCTCAGGCCCACCCAAAATTGGCCATCTGGCTACGCCCCTGCTATGGACCAAATTGCTATGTTATGTTATCAGGGACTTTTCTCTTGCCAACTCTCTAACTTTAGATTCAAGGTGAGCTACAACCAATATAAGTAAGAGGCTGACTACAGAACATCAGGAATTACACAAATGCAATAAAAAAAAAATCATTACATGCAGTAAAAAAAAGTAGGGCCCCCTGGATCTAGTAAATAAATAGGTTTTCAAAGCTTTACGAAACAAAAAAAATAATTCCTCATTATATGTAGTTCACATGGGAGATTATTCCAATAACGAATAGCCAGGAAAAGAATGATTGAGCAAAAGGGAAAGGGAAATGGGACTTGATATACTGCCTTTCTGAGGTTTTTGCATCTACATTCAAAGCGGTTTACACATATTCAGGTACTTATTTTGTACCAGGGGCAATGGAGGGTTACGTGACTTGCCCAGAGTCACAAGGAGCTGCAGTGGGAATCAAGCTCAGTTCCCCAGGATCAAAGTCCACTGCACTAGACACTAGGCTACTCCTCCACGAGCAACACTCCATGTAGAAGCCTGCCCTTGTAGATCAGCAACACGGATGCGCAGGCTTCTGTTTGTGTGAGTCTGACGTCCTGCACATACGTGCAGGACGTCAGACTCACACAAACAGAAGCCTGCGTGGCTGATCTGCAAGGGCAGAATTCTACATTGAATGTTACTAGTGGAATAGCAACATTAACATTCCATGTAGAATCTCCAATAGTAGCAACAGAATCTCAATAGTAGCAACATTCCATCTAGAATCTCTAATAGTAGCAACATTCCATGTAGAATCTCCAATAGTAGCAACAGAATCTCAACATTCCATGTAGAATCTCAACTAGGGAAAGGGAAATGGGACTTGATATACTGCCTTTCTGAGGTTTTTCCATCTACATTCAAAGCGGTTTACATATATTCAGGTACTTATTTTGTACCAGGGGCAATGGAGGGTTAAGTGACTTGCCCAGAGTCACAAGGAGCTGCAGTGGGAATCAAGCTCAGTTCCCCAGGATCAAAGTCCACTGCACTAGACACTAGGCTACTCCTCCACGAGCAACACTCCATGTAGAAGCCTGCCCTTGCAGATCAGCCACGCAGGCTTCTGTTTGTGTGAGTCTGACGTCCTGCACGTATGTGCAGGACGTCAGACTCACACAAACAGAAGCCTGCGTGGCTGATCTGCAAGGGCAGAATTCTACATTGAATGTTACTAGTGGAATAGCAACATTAACATTCCATGTAGAATCTCCAATAGTAGCAACAGAATCTCAATAGTAGCAACATTCCATCTAGAATCTCTAATAGTAGCAACATTCCATGTAGAATCTCCAATAGTAGCAACAGAATCTCAACATTCCATGTAGAATCTCAACTAGGGAAAGGGAAATGGGATTTGATATACTGCCTTTCTGAGGTTTTTGCATCTACATTCAAAGCGGTTTACATATATTCAGGTACTTATTTTGTACCAGGGGCAATGGAGGGTTAAGTGACTTGCCCAGAGTCACAAGGAGATGCAGTGGGAATCAAGCTCAGTTCCCCAGGATCAAAGTCCACTGCACTAGCCACTAGGCTACTCCTCCACGAGCAACACTCCATGTAGAAGCCTGCCCTTGTAGATCAGCAACACGGATGCACAGGCTTCTGTTTGTGTGAGTCTGACGTCCTGCACATACGTGCAGGACGTCAGACTCACACAAACAGAAGCCTGCGTGGCTGATCTGCAAGGGCAGAATTCTACATGGAATGTTACTAGTGGAATAGCAACATTAACATTCCATGTAGAATCTCCAATAGTAGCAACAGAATCTCAACATTCCATGTAGAATCTCAACTAGGGAAAGGGAAATGGGACTTGATATACTGCCTTTCTGAGGTTTTTGCATCTACATTCAAAGCGGTTTACATATATTCAGGTACTTATTTTGTACCAGGGGCAATGGAGCAGCCTTAAACCGTATGTTTTTAGTTGAAGGAAAAGCCAGTAGTAAGTAATTACGTCTTCTAGAAACCATCCTGCATTTCAGCACATTCACCAACTCAGCTCCACTTTCAGGGCACAAACCATCCACGAACTTAAACACTAAGCAAAGTGCCTTAAAAATGACCCGAGACTTCACGGACAACCAATGCGGTACCCCTATAAATGGTGCCAAAAAAAATCAGCGCAGAAAAAAATGGCACAGCGCTATTCTATAAATCATGACTCCCAGTGCTAAATGCAGCTTTTTTTCAATAACGCTTAGTGCCGAGAACCGTGACTACATTTAGGCATGACCATTTACGCCAATGAAAACCTGATGTAAATCCCCGCATGTAAATTAGGCACGAATCCCCCTAATTCTATAACAATGCTCATAAATGACAGGAACGCCCCCAACACTCATGCTCCTCCCATGTCCATGCCTCCTTTTTGGGGCCACACACTAGACTTTACATGCACCTCTTTATAGACTACACCTAAAAAGATGTGCGCATAAATTCTAATTACCACCAATTAGTGCTGATAATTGCTTGTTGTTACCCAATTATTGACGTTGATTGGCTCATTATTCAATTACATTGCACACACAAATTGGGCGTGTACCTAAATTTATGCGTGCAACTTTAAGCACCATATATAGAATCCAGGGGAATGTTGGGAATTCCATTAAAAGCGCTGAAAAACTGGGTGCATAGTGCCAATCCCCACTTCTAACTTTTGGAACCAGCCTTAAGTTGGTGTAAATGCTGGCGCCCAAGTTAGGCATTCTTACCTGATATTTAAATATACGTGTAACTTTTCGGAATGCCAACTACCTGATGAATCAAGGAAGAATTCCCTACGAAACAATACTATCCAAGAAGTAGTGAAAGGACGATAGGCAACCACTCAAAACTGGAATCCAGAGGTTAATGAAGTAAAAACTGCTTATTGCCTCAAAAAAGTTCAATAGACTCGACATGGTCCCATGTTTCGGCAATGATATGTCTGCTTCAGGAGTCAAAGTCTCTGTATAAACCAAAAATGTTGTTCTCCCAAGAGGGAGAATGGTAACACAAAGCCATTATGGCTTAAGATTCTGCAACCAATGGTCTTGAAGGTTTTTGAGCGGACTTTTTTGGTTTGAAATTATACCTGGTTGCAGAATCTTAAGCCATAGTGGCTTTGTGCCACCATTATCTCTCTTTGGAGAACAACGTTTTTGGTTTATATACAGAGACGTGCAGGGGCATAATTGAACGGGGGCGCCCATCTATAAGGGCGCCAATCTCTACGATGGCCCCGTAAAGAAGCGTCCCCAACCGTATTATCAAAACAAGATGGCCGGCCATCTTTCGTTTCGATAACACGGTCGGGGCCATCCAAATCTCAACATTTGGGTCGACCTTAGAGATGACCAGCATTGGTTTTCGACAATAATGGAAACCGAGGCCGGCCATCTCAAAACCGGCCAAATCCAAGCCCTTTGGTCGTGGGAGGAGCCAGCATTTGTAGTGCACTGGTCCCCCTCACATGCCAGGACACCAACCAGGCACCCTAGAGGGCACTGCAGTGGACTTCATTAATTGCTCCCAGGTACACAGCTCCCTTCCCTTGGGTGCTGAGCCCCACAAATCCCCAAAACTCCCACTCCCCACAACTGTACACCACTACTATAGCCCTTATGGGTGAAGGGGGGCACCTACATGTGGGTACAGTGGGTTTCGGGTGGGTTTTGGAGGGCTCACATTTACTACCACAAGTGTAACAAGTAGAGGAGGGATGGGCCTGGGTCCGCCTACCTGAAATGCACTGCACTCACTAAAACTGCTCCAGGGACCTGCATACTGCTGTCATGGAGCTGGGTATGACATTTGAGGCTGGCATAGAGGCTGGCAAAAAAATGTGACCACTGGGGGAGTACAGGTAGGTCATCCCCGATTCCCTCCGGTGGTCATCTGGTCAATTCGGACACCTTTTTGAGGCTTGGTCCTGAAAATAAATGGACCAAGTAAAGTCGGCCAAATGCTCGTCAGGGCTGCCCTTCTTTTTTCCATTATCAGCCGAGGATGGCCATCTCTTAACCATGCTCCCTTCCCGCCTTCGGTACACTGTCGAAACGCCCCCTTGAACTTTGGACGGCCCTGCAACGGAAAGCAGTTGATGGCGGCCAAAATCGGCTTTCGATTATACCGATTTGGCTGCCCTTAGGAGAAGGGCGCCCATCTCTCAATTTGTGTTGGAAGATGGCCGCTCTTCTCCTTCGAAAATAAGCAGGTTTTACTCCTGAAGCAGGCATATCATTGCGCGGCCATTAAAAAAATTAGTGCATATGCTCTTACCACCATCCATTTTGAAGGCAGTAAGTGCTCACATGCTATACCTGCACTAACCAGTTAGGGTGAGGTAATTAGCTCCACTAATTGACTAGCACAGAAACCACCCAGACATGCCCCCTGAAAAAAAATTAAAATATTTTTTAGCGCGCAGTTAATGCATGCACATTTGACCCAGGAAGCCTTCGCGCGTCCTTTGGCACGCTATTTTAAGATGCATTAGGCACACATTAGTACTTAACTCATCATAGTAGAAGGGCCCCTAAATATTGGGAGGTCCATAATAACCATAGATTGTCATGAAGGCTCAGTAAAAACAATGATGTCCCAAGAAAACAATAAGGCAGACGATCAGCAAAATCCAACGTGGAGACTGAGCAGATCAGACAATCAAGCTTAATTAATAGGCTAAACACCTCAATAAAAATGACCCAACACAGGCTGTGTTTCACCCAAAAGAGTTGCTTCAGGGGCTCTATAAGAATATCTTCATTCACAGCAAATGAGAAAGTATATACGCTAGTTGCCACCAGAAATAAATGTATGGATCTCCAGTGATATTGAAAAGTGTGACTACACGCTGTCATTCTTTGGAGTGTGATTTTTTTTCTGATGTTGTATGCTGGGTTTTTTGCCTGCAATTGTGCCTTAGGGTTTTGTCCAAACATTATTTTTGGTGGCAACTAGGGTATATACTTTCTCATTTACTGCTCTCCCGCCCAGGCAAAGTGAAACTGAACTCCCCGTTCGCTCCAATTAATTAATTATTTTACGTTAAAGAAACAGGGTGCCTGGCAGCTGCTGATTGCAAGGCACTCAAGGCTCCACTACTGAGAAAGAAGCCGAGGCACAAAGCTGCCACTACGAGAGAGCAGCACCGAGGGAGGGGCCCGACCAGCAGGTGTGACACCCCAAGGGGAACACTGGGCCCCACCGGACCCAGACCCCTGAAGCACTTTTTTTTAACCACGCACAGGGTTCTGCAATAACAAAAGAAGCTCAATTAAAATGTCCCCGGTTTTTTTTCCAAACTACCTCACCAGACTATTTGGAAGACTGCCCAGGCTGTACTTCTACCTCTGCTGAGACTGAGAAAATACTGGTTAGTTGAGGTGCTGCACAGGTTATATACAGTATCAAAAGCTCAGTGTTTTCTCAGTCTCCCTCTGCTCGTAGGAGTACATAACCCACACGTCTTGACCGGTCTGGAGGGTCGCTGAGGAATGAAGATATTCTTATAGAGTCCCTGACGCAGCCCTTTTGGGTGAAACACAGCCTGTGTCGGGCGCTTTTTATTGAGATGTTTGCCCGATTAATAAAGCTTGATTGTCTGATCTGCTATCTTTGTCTCCACACTCAGGAAAAACAATTACTGGTTCTTCTATTGAAGCCCCAAGCGTTGGCGGCTGGGAAAACTTTCCTATTAACGTTTACCTGTAAATGTGGGCTGGCTTACCCGATTTTTCTGCATGCTTTGCAAATTGAGCATTTCTTTAAGGAAAAATAAGAATATTTCTTTTTAATTGGGTTCCTATGTGTTTTATTTTTTTATTTGTGGGTGGTGATAATGAATAGTGGGTTCTTTGCTTTATTATCTCAAATATAGTTTTTCATTTTCTTCCTGGTATTCTTTTTGCTTGATGGGAGCTGGATGGTTTGTTTTTGTTTCCTGTAATTGATACAATTTGTCATCTTTATCATTTAAATGTTAGGGGTTGAATGGTTTTGAAGCAGGTTCTTGTATTTATTGTATTTTAGTTAAACCCCTGATGAGGCCAGTCGGTGAAACGCATTGCAAGCGTTGGGTTTGACGGATATCAACGTATGGAGGCTGGATTTAAGTAAGATCTACTATTCAGGAATTGGAGTTGAATCAAGTGGAGATCTTATGGACTGTACAGTTGGTCGAGGAAGAATCATGGTCCCAGTATGATGGACTTTGTGGAGCTTTGAAGATTGGAGGAGGAACCTCAGGACAGTTATTAGAGGAAAGTAGATCCGGTAGGAACGGAATTTACAACGTCATAATTTAATCTTGTAACGAGTACTGGAGTACTCCTATGGGACTTTGTGCTACTAGAGGATCCATGTTTTCACCTTGAACAAATTTATACCTGTATAGGAATGTTTTAGGAGGAATGAATGGTGTGTAGTTTGGGTAGGCAAGACAACATAATATAGATACAAGCACCAATAGAGTCATCAGTATATTAAGATGTATATTTGATAGTTAATAAAAGATACGGATAAATGCAATTTGCAGTCACTGTTGTAATATCATTTTCTTAGGAGATTTTCTAATAATAATTGCTTTATGTATGTTTTTTGACATTTCAATTTAAGAATTACAAATACTGCAGACAGATGCCAACAAAGGCTCATGACACCATAGCCTAGTACAGACTAGCTATGATTGAGCTGAAAGCTCAAAGGATCAGGAAGAAATTACCAGGTCAGTACCTCCCCCAAAATGAATGCATAGGGGGCAATTTTATAAAGTGGCACCTAGCATCAAAGGTGTTATTAATTGACAATTAGACCTCTCCTTGAGTATTGCGTTCAGTTCTAGTCACCATATCAAAAAAAAAACGTATCTCAAAATATATATGGTGAAATTAGAAAAGGTACAAGGAAGAGCAACCAGAATTATAAATGGGATGGAACTCTTCCCATATGAGGAAAGATTAAAGAGGTTAGGGCTCTTCAGCTTGGAAAAGAGACAGATGAGGGGGGATATGATTGAGGTCTACAAAATCCTGAGTAGTGTAGAACACCTAGAAGGGAATCGATTTTTTACTCATTCTTAAAGAAGAAAGACTAGGGAACACTCAGTGAAGTTACATGGAAATACTTTAAAACAAATAGGAAGACATATTTTTTTCACTCAACGAATAGTTACGCTCTGGAACTCGTTGCAAGAGGATGTGGTAACAGTGGTTAGCGTATCTGGGTTTAAAAAAGATTTGCTCAAGATCCAAGAGGAAAAGTCCATAGTCTACTACTGAGATAGACATGTGGAAGTCACTGCTTGCCATGGGATTGGTAGCATGGATTGTTGCTACTATTTGGGTTTCTGCCAGGGACTTGTGACCTGGATTGGCCACTGTTGGAAACAGGATACTGGGCTAGATGGACCATTGGTCTGGACCTTTGGTCTGACCCAGTATGGCTATTCTTATGTTCTCCTATGCGCACCATTCTATAAGGCAACACCTACGTGCCATAGTCCTAACTACAAAGGGGGTGTATACATGGGAGGAGCATGTGTGGGCTATGGGCGTGTCTCCCAGATGCATGTATAGTTTATAGAATACTATAAATTAAGTGTATCATTTATTTATTTATTACATATGTATCCCGCGCTTTCCCACTCAAAGCAGGCTCAATGCGGCTTACATAGTAATAGTATTACTACAGAATATTGATGGAGAACATGTAAGTGAAGTATGGCAGAATAATAAAAGAATAGGTAGGTAGAGATGGGCGAGGGAGAAGGGAGTAGGAAAGGAAAGGAATGAGCATTGGGTAGGTGAACATGGGAGGAGGGTTATGGAGTCGGGAGGGATGCGTATATGGCTTCATAAAATTAGTTTGGGTTAATTGGACAGGCTTGTTTGAATAGATGGGTTTTTAGTTATTTCCGGAAGGATAGATAGTCACTGATAGATCGGATGGGTCTGGGGAGCGCATTCCATAGTTGGCTGCCTAAGAACATAGTAACATAGTAAATGACGGCAGATAAAGACCTGCATGGTCCATCCAGTCTGCCCTACAAGATAAACTCATATGTGCTACTTTTTGTGTATAACTTACCTTGATTTGTACCTGTCCTTTTCAGGGCACAGACCGTGTAAGTCTGCCCAGCACTATCCCCGCCTCCCAACCACCAGCCCCGCCTCCCACCACCGGCTCTGGCACCCAATCTCAGTTAAGCTCCTTAGGATCCATTCCTTCTGAACAGGATTCCTGTATGTTTATCCCACGCGTGTTTGAATTCCGTTACCGTTTTCATTTCCACCACCTCCCGCGGGAGGGCATTCCAAGCATCCGCTACTCTCTCCTAAGAAGGAGAAGTTGGATCCATAATAGGTTTTGTATTTGAGTCCTTTGCAATTGGGGTAATGTATCACGTGGAGACCTGCTATTGACATGGCATAAGCAGGAGGACCAACACATGAGTGCTTTACTGTTGACGCTACACTAGAATTCTATAGTGGAAACTTGGCACCAAGATGCCGTTACAGAAAAGGCACGATAAACACGGCATTGGGTCACCTAGAATGAGGCACCAGTTTATAGAATTACCCCCATATGCTTTATTTGAAAAAGCATCTCACAGAAATAAATGAATGTTGCACTTTCCAACGTTGGGAGAATCACCAACAAACAGCATCACACCCTGTTCATTCGTTCTTTTGTTACTATCTACAGCTTGTCATGTATGATTAAATAGATGGACAGGAACTCTCTGAAGTTAGCAAATTTCCGTTCTTTTCTGGCCAGTATTCAGACATGTTCTGTAATACACTTTTTATCTTGCGGTACTCAGCCATAGCAGTTGCTAATTAACAAAATACATTTCCTTCATAAACATGGCATTAGCAATACAGTGTTGGCACTCGGATCTGAATGCATTTGTTCTATAATTAAAATGACAAATTAGTGTGACCATGAATAATAAGCAAAAGGACATTATCACAGGTAGAAAAGAACGGATGCTGATGGATCATCTTTCAGTTATAGGTTGCAAAAATGAGCAGGTTTTTGTGTTAAACAGAACTTTCAAAAGTTCAGAAATATGTTTTTGCCCTTCAAGTATGCAGAAGAGGTTCTGACTTATTTTATGTGAATTTGCCTCAGTTATTTGCTCTATGGCTGGTGGTATAATTACTTTCTATGCCAGAAGGGGTACAACTTGCCCTGGTAGCTATCCTGCTTATTTTCGAAAGAGAAGGCCGTCCATCTTCCGACACAAATCGGGAGATGGCTGGCCATCTCTCAAGTCCGGCCAAATCGGCATAATCGAAAGCCGATTTTGGTCGGCCTCGACTGCAGTCCGTCGCGGCGCCTGCCAAAGTTCCCGGGGGCGTGTCGGCAGTGTACCGAAGTCAGGACGGGGGCGTGGTTAAGAGATGGCCGCCTTCGCCTGATAATAGAAAAAAGAAGGCCGGCCCTGACGACCATTTGGCCGGTTTTACTTGGTCCATTTATTTTTAGGACCAAGCCTCAAAAAGGTGCCCCAACTCATCAGATGGCCACCGAAGGGAATCGGGGATGACCTCCCCGTACTCCCCCAGTGGTCACCAACCCCCTCCCACCCTAAAAAAACAAAACAAAACAAAAAAACATTTTTTGCCAGCCTCACATGTCATACCCAGCTCCATGACAGCAGTATGCAGGTCCCTGGAGCAGTATTTAGTGGGTGCAGTGCACTTCAGGCAAGCGGACCCAGGCCCATCCCCCCTACCTGTTATACTTGTGGTGGTAAATGGGAGCCCTCCAAAACCCACCCGAAACCCACTGTACCCACATTTAGGTGCCCCCTTTCACCCATAATAGCTATGGGTGAAGGGGGTGGTAGTGGTGTACAGTTGTGGGGAGTGGGTTTGGGAGGGGATTTGGGGGACTCAGCACCCAAGGTAAGGGAGCTATGTACCTGGGAGCTATTAATGAAGTCCACTGCAATGCCCCCTAGGGTGCCCGGTTGGTGTCCTGGCATGTGAGGGGGACCGGTTCACTACGAATGCTGGCCCCTCCCCTGACCAAATGCCTTGGATTTGGCCGGGTTTGAGACGGCCGGCATCGGTTTCCATTATCGGCAAAACCGATGCTGGCCATCTCAAACCCAGCTATCTCTGACATTTGGCCTGCCCCAACCGTATTATCGAAACGAAAGATGGCCGGCCATCTTGTTTCGATAATACGGTTCGGGACACCTCTTTATGGCGCCGGCCTTAGAGATGACCACCCATATAGATGGCCGGCGCTGTTCGATTATGCCCCTCTATATAACACATAGGGTTCTGTTTACTGAGCTGCGCTGTAGGCGTGCTACGTTTTTAGCGTACGCTAATGCTAGAGACACCCATATATTCCTATGAGTGTCTTTAGCATTAGCGTGTGCTAATTTTTAGCACACGCTAAAACGTTAGTGCGCCTACAGTGCGGCTTAGTAAACAGGGCCCATAAAGTTTGAGGAGGACGTAGAAGAAATGTAAGGGATGCCATATAAAAGGTATAGGACCCTGGATTTAGGAGGTAAAAATTGTTGCTTGTCTTTTATTTAGGGACCCTTTTACTAAGGCGCATACGTGCCTATACAGGGCCGGTCTTAGGCACAGGCGAGCAAGGCAGCCGCATAGGTCCCCGCGCTTAAGGGGGCCCCGCGCGGCGCGCCTCAACTCTGCCTCTCCCTCCGACCCCCACTTGCTCGGACCGCATCATCATCATGATCCCACTCGCTCCGGACTGCATCATGATCGCTCCGTTCCCACCTCCCGCCACCGGTGCCCACCCCCCTGCTGAGCCCGCCGTCAGCTCCCGGTGCCTCCCAGTCCAAGGACAATGACAGTTGCAGCAACGGCCCGGCCCCGACACACAGTTGCAGGCACGATGGCTCACCCTAGCTTTTCCCTTCCGCCTTCACGCTCAATGTCCCGCCTCCTTCTGATGAGGTATTTCCTGTTTCCACAAGGGCGGGTGGGAGTCATTGAGCGGGAAGGGAAAAGGAGCTGGAGCGTGGTCGGAGGTGAGCCATCGATTCGCTGGTGCCAGTGCGAGTGCGACTTAAAAAATAAAGAAAGTCAAGTGGAGCGCCTGGAGCAAGTTTGTGCCACTGCCAGTGCCATTCAAAGGCAAGGTATGAATGATGATAGCTTTTCTTATAAAGGAACCAAAGTGCCCTTGTTGATTTGCGAATGGAACTCAACCATTTGATGATCTGGTGGTTCATTTGTGCAGGTGAGCCATCGCTTGTGCAAGTGCTGTGCGACTTAAAATAGTCAAGTGGAGGAACTGGAGCAAGTTTGTGCCCAGGGCCGGTCTTAGATGCTCTAGGCTATCATTCTTCCTAAAACTGGTCTGGTAGGGGTGTAAAACAAAGGTCTTGTCCAAGAAGTCACAAAGTTGGTAGTGAACAATTTTGGCAATGAATGGAAGGTTTGAGATGGGTCAGAAGTTTGCGGGGTCAGAGGAGTCAAGGGTGGGTTTCAAGACTAGAGCATGCTTCCAGGCACTTGGAACACTGCTGTTGGTTAAAGAGATTTGAAGGATGGGTAAAAATAAGGGGAACACATGAGGTGCTAGATGCTTGAATAAGTGAGTGTGCCAGGGATCAAGAGGAGAGTCAAAGGGGTTCATGTCCTGGAGTAGAGTTCTGAGGGAGAAGAGGACGATAGCACTTAAAGAGCACCAGGAAGACTGAAGTTGGGCAGCGCTCTCTGGAGGGGGAGAGAGGGGTGAATGAAGGAGTTGAGTGGGGGGGATGAGAAAGGGGAGAAGAGCTAATTAAGGAGGACTAAAGTGTATTCACCTTGTTCTGCTAAAAAGTGGCAGGAGTACCGACAGGTAGCATAGAGGGGTCAAAAGTAGGGGGCTCTGAGGTCAGGGGGGCTAGGGACCTAATGATATTAATATACAGTTATATAGCCCGCTGCTTTCAGTTTAATAATCCAAAATATGGGCAAACCAACTTAGAAGTGAGAGAAAAAGTGCATAAAAGAGGTTTGTGGAGGAAACACTAATATTCCCAGTTCAGGATCAACAGCACTAGACTACTGCAACCTGCTGTTCACAGCTCTCCTACTGAACCATCTCTCTCTACTTCCATCTATTCAAAATTCAGTTGTGCAACTCATCTTCCACTAGTCTCCCTATCTCTCTGTATAAAAGGCACCTCCAACGTTCCAATGAAGCCTCAAGCCGGAAACTTGAGGCGTCAGAGATATCCGGTTTGGCTGGCCTGCAGTGTAGCTCCGCCCTCGTGTCAAAACGCCATGACGTCGAGGGCGGCCCGGGGAAGGCACAAGGGAGGCACGAGTTCAACAAAAGCCACGCAGGAGCAGGAGTACAGAAATACGCCCGCCGTTCCGCCACCCTCGACGAAAACCTTGCTACCGCCCGTTTCACCCGCTCCCCTTCGCATCAGGTACGCGGACAGCAGCTGAAACTCGCAACGAAGTGAGCGAGATAGGGACAGGGGGGTGTGGAACTCAGAAGGGAGGGACGAAGGGGGGGTAATACCTTGCTAGCGCCCGTTTCATTTGCACTAGACTATTGCAACCTGCTGTTCACAGCTCTCCTACTGAACCATCTCTCTCTACTTCCATCTATTCAAAATTCAGTTGTGCAACTCATCTTCCACTAGTCTCCCTATATTAACATAATTCTCCTTCTCAAGTCACTTCAGTGGCTTGTTCACATTTCTGGATACACTTCAAACTTTTCTTACTCACCTACAACATCTTTAAGTCTGTGACTCATTACCTCTCCTCTCTCCCTATATCCCTCTTTGGGACAGGGTTGGTGTTAGACATTCTGGGACCCAGGGCACCTACCTTGCTAATTCAGGCAAATTTGGGGTCCCCTGTGGCATGAGGAGTCCATCAGTTTTTTTTGTACAAGTTTAGCTTCATTTGTCTTTATTTGAAGTTTCATAAATAAAAAAATTTCTAAAAATGGAATAATCTTTTCAATGGGGTAGAGCTAGAGTGGGGGCGGGGCTAGGGTGGGGCTAGGATGGGGCCCCACCAAAATTGGTCTGCATAGGGCCCCGCACTTGCTAAGACCGGCTCTGTGCCTATACACATACAATGAGCATAAAATTAGAACTACCGTCACGCAACTGCGTGCCCTGGGCAGTAATTATAATTTTTATTTTCTGGCACACGGCACTAACCAGGTGGTAATCGGCTGATGATTACCACCTGGTTAACGTGTGAGACCTTACCACTAAATCAATGGGTGGCGGTAAGGCTTCACATCCAAAACGGACGCGCGCCAATTTTTATTTTGCTGCATATCCATTTTTCGGCTTAAGAAAAAAAAGGCCTTTTTTGCAGGTGCACTTGAAAATGGACCTACGTGCATCCAAAACACGCACTTACGTTAGCGCAGGCCATTTTTTTGGTGCACCTTAGTAAAAGGACCCCCTTAATTTATTTATTGCCGAATGCTGAAGGAGCATTGGGCTCCTGGATACTGACCTGGTCCCAGGACAAAGGGAAAAAGCATTAGCTTATTTTGCCCCTTAATTGGTTTCTCTTGTACAAGCTGTTTTTTTTTTTTTTTTAATTAACCCAATACACATGTAGGCGTTGGCAAGTACATGCATAAAATCTGCAAGTGATGACTCTTTTGATGCACATGTACTGTAGATTTATAAAATTGCTGCTCCCGCTGGACGTCCTGGTAAATATTTGTGTTTTACTGGCATCCATACAGTAGTTTACAAAAAGCTCTGCCTTCATCAAAGCCTTTTGTAAAATTCAGAGTAAGTTGAACACATCCCCTACCTGGGCATCTCAATTCCAAACTTGGAGGCCTTTATACTAAAGTTTGTTAAGCCCTAATGCCTGCTTAGCACATGGGAAACCACTTAGGGCAAAACACGATAAAACCTTTTGCTGTAATTTTGCAGTTTCTACATGCTGAGCACACATTAATGAATTTGCAAAAATATTTCTCAGAAGGGCAAGTGCTATAGGCAGGGCCGCCGAGAGACTGAGCCGGGCCCGGGGCAAGGCTGCCCCTGGGGCCCTGCCGCCGCTACCTCCCCCCATTGCTACTCAGGCCACCGGCGCCACAGTCCCTGGTCTCCACTCACCCACCCCCAGCCCCGTCGACAGCCCCCATCCGTCCGCCACCGGGCCCCCTGCATTCAAATCAGCAGCCCTTACCTCCGTGTGAAAGCGCAGCGGCAGAGCGCCTCCCTTCAGGCCTTCCCTCCCTGTGTCCCACCCTCGTGGAAACAGGAAGTAACATCAGACGAGGGCGGGACACAGGGAGGGAAGGCCCGAAGGGAGGCGATCTGCCGCTGTGCTTTCACATGGAAGTGAGTGCTGTCGATTTGAATGCAGGGGGCCTGGTGGCAGATGGAGAGGGGCTGTCAACGGAGCCGAGCGCGGGCGGGTGAGACTGGAGACTCTGGCGCCGGGCCCCCCTTGGAGGTCCGAGCCTGGGGAATTTTGTCCCCCTGCCCTCCCCCCTCTCGGCGGCCCTGGCTATAGGTGGGGAATGAGCATGTCCACATTAACCAGCTAGCGATTGCCGACTGGTTACCCATGTTAACTTTTTTTGCTGGTTTAGAATAGTAACGGAAAAATGAGTACGGAACCTGCAAAAAGAAAAAAAAGCTCTATTTTGTGGCAGTGCTTAAAATGAGCTTAGTGCGTGCGAAAGTCCCACGTTAAATTGCGCTAAGCCCATATTCTAATGTATTTTAGTAAAAGGGACCCTCAGTGACCTATTCAACATGGGGCTTAAATCATAGTTTTAACATGAAGCTGAAGAAAATTGAAAGTTCTATGGTCTGAGATCTTATGAAAAGCAAAAATAACCAAAGTAATTCAGGAGAGAGAGCACAACACAGAAGAAAATTACTCCACGGATAAATCCAGCACAAGCAAAGACAACGGAGATGACAAAGGACAACTAGGTGCTTGAAAGCCTTTAATGATCAATCTTCACATGGACTCGACAAAGACCGTGTTTCAGCTATAAAGCCTGCATCAGGAGTCTGACAAATTTCTTCTGAGCTGTAAAATTAGGTGGAGCCCAAATATGTTCCACTAGCAAATATACCAAACAACTTTAGGTTAATTCAACGACGTGAAGCAATATGAACTCATCTCATATTAGTACGTCTAGTAGCGCTATAGAAATGATAAGTAGTAGTAGTAGAAGTTGAGAAAGAAAAGTGTGACATGAATCTTCAAATGCATTGATAGACCACATCTAAAGTTTGTCTGCAAAAGGAGAGGAAAAGCTTCATTCCAGGGGCGTAGCCAGACACCCAATTTTGGGTGGGCCTGGGCCTAAGATGGGTGGGCAGAAGAACTCCGCCCTGTCCCACAAGTGATTTTGTCTCTCCCTCTCTCGCCTGCATGCCATATGGAGGGGCATAATCGAACGAAAACGTCTATCTCCATGGGCGTTTATCTCCAAGAACGGGTCCGTGAAGGGGTGGACCGAACTGTATGTTCGCAAAAAATAGACGTCCATGTTTTATTCGACAATTTGTGAACTGGGCGTTTTTGTTTTTCAGCGATAATGGAAAATGAAAGCGCCCAGCTCAAAAACGAATAAATCCAAGGCATTTGTTCGTGGGAGGGGCCAGGATTCGTAGTGCACTGGTCCCCCTCACATGCCAGGACATCAACCGGGCACCCTAGGGGGCACTTTTACAAAAACAAAAAAAAGGTAAAAGAGCTCCCAGGTGCATAGCACCCTTCCCTTGTGTGTTGAGCCCCCCCCCAAATCCCCCTCAAAACCCACTGCCCACAAGTCTACACCATTATTATAGCCCTAAGGGGTAAAGGGGGGCACCTACATGTGGGTACAGTGGGTTTGGGGGGGGTTGGACGACTAAGCATTAAGCAGCACAATTGTAACAGGTAGGGGGGGGATGGGCCTGGGTCCACCTGCCTGAAGTCCACTGCACCCCCTAACAACTGCTCCGGGGACCTGCATACTGCTGCCAGGGAGGTGGGTATGACATTTGATGGTGAAAATAAAAAGTTGTGAAACATCATTTTTTTGTGGTGGGAGGGGGTTAGTGACCACTGGGGGAGTCAGGGGAGGTCATCCCCGATTCCCTCCGATGGTCATCTGGTCATTTAGAGCACTTTTTTGGGACCTGTTTGTGTGAAAAAAGGGTCCAACAAAAGTGTCCTAAATGTTCGCTAAAAACGCCTTTATTTTTTCGATTATCGCCCTAACGCGTACATCTCTCCTCGGCCAATAACCACGCCCCAGTTCCACCTTCGCCACACCTCTGACACGCCCCCATCAACTTTGTCCGCATCCGCGACGGAGTGCAGTTGATATACTTTGAAAACCTATACTTTGAAAACGTCCAAAATCGGCTTTCGATTATACCGATTTATTCGTTTTTGTGAGATAAACGTCTATCTCCAGATTTGGGTCGAAATCTAGGCGTTTTTCTCTTTCGATTATAAGGTGGATGGTCTCTCAAACATCCCCCCTCTCCCGCATACCTTTTAAGTAGCAGATTTTCACCGGCAGCGAGCAGCAACTAATACAGCTCATGTTGGTCCCACAGCCATCCCTCTGGTGCAACTTCCTGTTTCCGCATAGGCGGGAATACATCAGAGGGAAGGCTGTGGGGTCGGTGCGAACAGTACGTATCAGTCGCTGCAGGTGAAGATCTGCTATTTACAAGGTATGCAGGAGGGGCAGTTGTTGGGAGTTCTTGGCTGGTGGGGCTTGGGGATCCCTGCCAGCCACATCATAGCTGTGCTGCTACTGGGTGGGCCTGGGCCCACCCGGGCCCACCCTTGGCTACGCCACTGCTTCATACTGCCATACTGCTCTTCCTTCAAAGAAATCCGGTTAACATACCGAGTTGAGCAACGGTAGTATGAAGCTTTTCCTCCACTTTTTGCAGACAAACTTTAGATGTGGTCTATTAATGTATTTTGAAGATTCATGCCACATTTTTGTTTCACAACTACACTAATTAGTGAATCTGACTTTTGAATTGACACTTACGTAGTAGAAGTTGAGACACGGTTAAACTGGCTTAAGAATTGTCTTCAGTAGAAGTGAAAGTCAATTATGAAATGAGTTCATATTGCTTCGCGTCGTTGAATTAACCGAATTGCGGTTGCAAGGTTGCTTGGTATATCTGCTAGTGAAGAATGATCATTAACGGCATTCAAGAACCTAGTTGTCCACTGTCATCTCCGCTGTCTTTGCTCTTGCAAAGGAATTAAAGTACGGAAACATTCAAAAGACAACATATGGACTAAGAAGTAAGAGGTCCCCTCAGTAAAATTTCTCAATAGAAACATAAAAGATATCAGCAAATAAAGACCTCTTACTCCCCCTTGTCTGTTAGTTTGTAGATGTCTAATAACTCTGCCACAGATTTTATATGATCTTGGCTCTTTTATCCGTTGTCCACGGTTCATGTAAATCTAGTCCATGCTTGTTTGAATTTTATCATTTATTTATTTACTAACCGTTAAGCCCATAAAAACGGGCGAGTATTGCAGCTCACCTCTCTCCCCTGGCCTCACCCCGTCCACCGATCCTCCCCCCCCCCATATCCAGCAACCCTCCTCTTTCCCTTGGCGTCCCCCCTCCCACCTCCCCCCATGTCCAGCAACCCTCCTCTCTGCCCTGCCCTCCCCTCATGTCCAGCTACCCTCCTCGCCGCCGCTCCCTCCCCCCTCCGTGCCGGGCCCCCTAAACTGACCTGACAGCGCCTCTCACCTCCGTGTGAAAGCGCTACAGGCAGCAGCAGATCGCTCTGCTGCTGTCTGCAGCGCTTCAACACGGAGGTGAGAGGCGCTGTCAGCTCAGTGCAGGAGGCCCGATACGGAGGGGGGCGGGAGCGGCGGCGGGGATGGGGGGGAGGGGGGAGGTTGGTTCATGCGATGTTCGTTTCCAGGCGGCAGCAGCGGCGTCTGACAGTCCGACTCTGTTTCCCTCTCTGTTCCATCTTGACGTGAGGGCGGGACAGAGAGGGCAGTCTGTACTGCGCATTTGCAGGTGAGTCGGTCACTTGCCTTTTATATGTTTGATTTACCATAAAGATTTCTACATTGTCTTCCCAAGCCAAAGACCACCGAGGCAATTCACACAGTCAACATAGCTGTTGTTTTAAATCCTCCAATCTTTTCTAAGTGCCACCATCCTCTCAGTTTGCAAAGCACTTTCTCACTATCTTGTAAGTTTCACATGATAATTCTTGTTCTTTGAGTATTTCATTCTGATGAAAATGCATCTTCTGGTACCATTTTCAGAGGGTCTGCACCAGCTCCAATTGATTCAGAATGCTTCAGCAAGACTCATATAAGGTTGCAAGTGACTACATCACACCATTTTTGCAGAAACTTAATTGGCTACCAGTACAATACAGGGCTAAATGTAAAGTTCTACGTTTGATCTTTGAGGAGTAGCCTAGTGGTTAGTGCAGTGGACTTTGATCCTGGGGAACTGAGTTTGATTCCCACTGCAGCTCCTTGTGACCCTGGGCATGTCACTTAACCAGTGGTGTGCTGGTAAATTTTTAACAACAGGCTCTCTCCCCGGTCCACCTCGGCGCCCCCACATCCACCTCTGCGCCCCCCCCCAAAAAATTGCAGAGCTGGCTATAACCGGGGGGGGGGGGGGGGGGGGCGGCGGCCAACACATTACTCTCTCCAGGAAAAAAAAATTAAATGATCCCAGGTTCCAATCTAATTCATGTTTAATATGGGATAAAATGCCATAAATAAGTAAATAAACATAAACTTTTAACGTTCAGCACCTGATTCTCAAAGTGGACATATTCCAAACACTATAATGAAAATAAAATTATTTTTTTTTCTACCTTTGTTGTCTGGTGACTTTGTTTCTCTGATTCTGCTGCTCTCTATCTGTTCCCTTGACTCCGTTTCCAGGGCTTCCTTTCCATTTATTTCTTTTCTTTCCTCCTTTCTTCTTCATTTCTGGTCCTCCGCATACTTGACTGTACAGTGGATCCAGCTTCTGACTATTTTCTCCATTCATGTGCAGTTTCTCTCCTCACTTCCTTTTCCCTCATCTAATCTCCTTCCTCTATCTTCCCTCCATGTCCAGAATTTCTCTTGCTCCCCCCGCCATCCATGTCCTGAAACTCTCCTCTCTCCCCTGCCCCTCTCTATCCATCCATACCCAGCAATTCTCTTCTCTCCCCTGCCCCCTCTGCCCATCCATGCCCAGCAATTCTCTCCCCTGCTTCCCTCTGCCCATCCATGCTCAGCAATTCTCTCCCCTGCTTCCCTCTGCCCATCCATGCCCAGCAGTTCTCTCCCCTGCCGCCCTCTGCCCATCCTTGCCCAGCAATTCTCTCCCCTGCCTCCCTCTGCCCATCCTTGCCCACCAATTCTCTCCCCTGCCTCCCTCTGCCCATCCTTGCCCAGCAGTTCTCTCCCCTGCCCCCCTCTGCCCATCCATGCTCAGCAGTTCTCTCCCCTGCCTCCCTCTGCCCATCCATGCCCAGCAGTTCTCTCCCCTGCCCCCCTCTGCCCATCCATGCCCAGCAATTCTCTCCCCTGCCCCCCTCTGCCCATCCATGCCCAGCAATTCTCTCCCCTGCCTCCCTCTGCCCATCCATGCCCAGCAATTCTCTCCCCTGCCTCCCTCTGCCCATCCTTGCCCTGCAGTTCTCTCCCCTGCCCCCCTCTGCCCATCCATGCCCAGCAATTCTCTCCCCTGCCTCCCTCTGCCCATCCATGCCCAGCAATTCTCTCCCCTGCCTCCCTCTGTCCATCCATGCCCAGCAGTTCTCTCCCCTGCCCCCCTCTGCCCATCCATGCCCAGCAATTCTCCTCCCTCCCCTGCCCTCCCGCTCCCATCCAGGTCTAGCGATGTCTTTCGCCCCGCCATCCTCCCCTGCCGCTCCCATCCGTCCGTTTCAATTACCTGCCTCGAAGCGCCACATTATCTAAAGCCTGCCTGCTGCCCGTCTCCAGCTGCCTGCCTTCCTTGCTTGCTTCTCAGGAGTTGGTTTGCGCCCTTAGTCCCGCCTTCTGACGTCATTCTGACGTCATTTCCTTTTCCCACAGCGGGACTAAGGGCGCGAACCAACTCCTGAGAAGCAAGCAGGGAAGGCAGGCAGCTGGAGACGGGCAGCAGGCAGGCTTTAGATAATGTGGCGCTTCGAGGCAGGTAATTGAAACGGACAGATGGGAGCGGCAGGGGAGGATGGGGGGGGGGGCGAAGGACATCGCTACACATGGATGGAAGCGGGAGGGGAGGAAAGCATGGCGCCCTCCTGCCATGCTTACCTCGTGCAGTGGAGCCGGCTCGCCCCCTACAACAACCGGCTCGCAAGAGCTGTCAAAATTTAACAAGCGGCTCTTGCGAGCCGGTGCGAGCCGGCTCCAGCACACCACTGCACTTAACCCTCCATTGCCCCTGGTACGAAATAAGTACCCACTTAAGGAATGCATTGCATTCAAGATCTGCATGATTGTACACAAAATCATTCACGCAGACGCCCCAACCTACATGCTAAACCTCGTGGACCAACCTCCCAGAAATGCCACAAAATCATCTTGCAAATTTCTCAACCTGCACTTCCCCAGCTGTAAAGGATTAAAATACAAGCTGATGCACGCCATCACCTTCTCTTACATGAGCACACAGTTATGGAATGCATTACCCACAGACCTGAAAACGATTGACGAAACAACTATCTTTCGCAAATCTCTGGAGACATATTTCTTCAACAAGGCCTACAATGAGAACTTATAGCCTCACTAATCCACTTCACCAACCCATTCAGTTATGAAAGCCCACCTTCTATAATTACTCTAATAAATCCCTTCCTTCTTCTTTCTTCCCTTAACCTCTGCACAATACTACCTGTACCTGATATACTGGAATAACTATGTTAACAAAACTATGTAAGCCACATTGAGCCTGCAAATAGGTGGGAAAATGTGGGATACAAATGCAATAAATAAATAAATAAATAAATAAACCACTTTGAATGTAGTTGCAAAAACCTCAGAAAGGCAGTATATCAGGTCACATTTCCCTCCCTTAAAGGAAATATCCCAGAGTACTTGAAGAACAGGGTGACCCTCTACACACCTCCAAGGACTCTAAAGTCCTCCCAGGGGGTATCCTTAACCACACCCTCTCCAAAAGACATTACATTATATGATACCTGCAAGCAAGCCTTGTCCAGAGTAGCCCCCACACTCTGGAATGCACTTAACACAAGACTATCTCTACTTCAGGAAGTAGGTGAAAGCTTGGCTCTTCAACCAGGCCTTTAATGGAAGAAGTAACTAACTTGTTAGTCTCACTCACACACACAAGGAGTGACACGGGCTGCACATACTGCAGCGGGACATGTTTATCCACTCCTAACCTAGCAGAGATAGCATTTAACCATCTCTCTGACCTCATGTGCAACTTTCTTTAAATCAATCACCTTATTCTCTTACTCTCTTTCCTATCTATATGTTCCATCTTTGCTTATACCCTACACTGTCAATTAAAACGTTCTATTACGTATTGTGTTGACATTGTAAGTAGTATATTATGCCATACTTTATATTGCCATTTGATTATTATTACTGCTGTAATTGTCTTATGTTTGACTTATTCTTACTGTACACCGCCTTGAGTGAATTCCATCAAAAAGGTGGTAAAAATATCCTAATAAAATAAATGCAATTATTTATTTGTTTATAATACCATACGTCAATCAAATGAGTCTTATTTTAAAACTTGTTTTCAAGGTTCTAAATGTATTATTCAAGGTAGAAAATGACTTCAGATGCTTTTGTTGTTGTTGTTTTTGTTGCAAATTGTTGCTTATAGCAAACAAGCCGTAAAGCCTGTTACAACGGGCAAGTTATTTTGTTTCTGAAATGTAAAGAGAGAGAGAGAGATTGAGAGTGAGAGTGTGTATATGTGTGTGTGTGCGCGCCTCTTTTCTCCCCCTCGCAGAGCTGTGACTGACACAGAGAACCTTGGGAGCAGCACTACCATGTGCACAGAGCCGGAGCACTTCTCCCACATCCTCCGGTCCCACGCCGGACCTTTTCTCTCTTCGGAACCGGCTCTACTCCTTAAAAGGAGCCGCCAGTTCCTTTAAAAGAATGGATTTCCCGGCCCTGCGTCGAAACATGCATCTGACGTCATCACGTCGATGTCAGACGCCGACGCAGGGCCAATCAGAGTCCCAGAACACTCCCCAAGCTTTCGGGCCTCTCCCCTCCGTCTCTGAAACCAACGCCTCAAAACCCCCAGCAATCCCAATCAGTGTTGCTAGGTGGGCAGTTTTCCGTGACCCGCTGCGGGAAATTTTTGCCTGCGGCGGGTTGCGGTTTTTTGGGCTTGTTTTGGGGTCTGTCGGCGGTTTTTTTAGTGGTTTTTCAGGCCGCGGGTGGTGGGGCTAGTGGCGTTTTGGGCGGGGTTAGTGACGTTCTGGGCGGGGCCGATGATGGGGGAGGCGGGGCCGATGACGGCGGGGGCGGGGTTAATGACGGCGGGGGTGGGGGTGTCAGGGGCGGGGTTTGACTTTGGGCGGGTTTTGGGCTGGTTTGGGTGGGGAAAAAAATTTCCACTGGCAACCCTGATCCCAATCTCCTCCCAACTCCCGTCTTCAATCTCCACGATGGGAACCGCTGCCCACCTCATCCCAACACCACTAGAGACATCGCATCCCTGCACCGCCCCGCCCCAGGTACATTTTAAACTAAATTAAAGCACTGGCTGTTCTTGTGAGCGATGTTGTCGGGAGGCTCGCGCTGGAGGGGGCGTCGTCGAGAGAGACCTGTGACGTGCCGCGGATGCGCAGAACAGCTGTTCTGCGCATGCGCGGCACGTCAGTCACTCTTCATTTATATAGTAGGATTATTGCAAACGTACCCCCTGCTTACTAAGCCGCACTAGCGGCTGCCCTGCGCTAATGCCGACACAGCCCATTCACTTTACTAGCGCAGCTTAGTAAACAGGGAGCTTAATGCAACATCACTAGTCCAAAAAAACCTCTCCTCTTTTTAAATTTTTTAAAAAATTTTTAACACTGTAGTAGTTTTATTAAAACCTCTTAGTCCAATTTTTTTTCCTTTTAATGGTTCTAATTATTTAACACAGCAAAACCGATACTGGGTAATATCAAAGCCACTTAGGTTTAAACCAGTTGCCTTCCACTTCTTTCTGAAAATGTGTTGCGTCTTACATTCTGGGTGAATGTTTCTACCATTGCTCCTCTTTCTTCATTGTTTTTTCCAGAGAAGACTGTAAAAGGCCTTATTAGTTCCGCTCCTATGGCTGTGTTCCAACTTCTCTATGAATTACCAGAATTTATAGATGGAATGGAGCAGCACCAACATGGATTCAACCTGCCCAGAAGAAGGGAAGCCAATTGGTTGCCATAACCCCACATTCCATCTTTATAAAGAGAACGGTATGAAAAAGGTTCCCACATGCGCAAATTTACTGTAAGGAAGACATATCTTACCAGTGCTGTCATCATAAGCGATCGTTATGGTTTTCCATTTGAAGAACTGAACAATGTCAAGGATGGCACGGCTCAGTGATGAAAAGTCAGGATAGAGGCTGACGTAGAAGGAGTCCCTGTTGTCTGAAACCTGGTGCTTCCAGCGAGTCTGGATGTGTGGTACTCCCAAGGCATTGCAAATCGACTGTACTGCGTTAGCTGAAGAGCTGTGCGATGGCCCAAAGATGGCTGCCACTCCGAGCGACAGCTGATCACAAGCTGTGGAAGAGATGGAAAGATGTTAATACTGACATAAGAGATGAATTAAGGAGCAAAAATCACTAGTCAATAAACTGAGAAAGACACAAGGGAAATGATAACGTTCTAACATAGCATGTGACAGCAGATAAAGACTATCCCCAAATTCTATATAAGGTGCCTTAAGTTGCGCGTGCTAATTTGGCCGCATGGAAAAATTGCGTGCACAACTTAATTGATTAACAAGCCAATCAGCGCCAATAATTGGTACTTAACCAATTAGTGGCACTAATTTTATTTACCGCCTTTTTGAAGGAATTCTCTCAAGGCGGTATACAGTAAGAATAGATCAAACATGAGCAGTAGGCAATTAGAGCAGTAAAAATATTTGAACAGCAATACAAAGTATGGCATGGTATACTACTTGCAATGACAACACAATATGTACTAGAACATTATAATTGGTAGTGAAGGGTAAGGCAAAGTTGTAACATATAGATGAGTAAGAAAGTAGGAAGAATTAGAAAGTAAGGTGATTGATTTGAAGAAAGTTGCATGTGAGGTCAGATAGATGGTTAAATATCTCAGCTAGGGTAGGAGTGGATAAACATGTCCCGCTGCAGTATGTGCAGCCTGAGTCAATCCTTGTGTGTGTGAGTGAGACTAACAAGTTAGTTCTTCCGTTAAAGGCTTGGTTGAAGAGCCAAGCTTTCATCTGTTTCCTGAAGTAGAATTAGAATAGATGTCTACAACTTTCTAGGCATATTCTATAACGCTAGGTGTGTAAATTGTAATGTGCATAACTGAAAAGGGTGTGTGGCCATGGGCATGGAATGGGCATGTTGTGTGTGTTTCAGAAAACTATGCGTACTATTATGGAAAACACCCGATCTGTGCCTAAGTTAGGTGCAGGTAGTTAGCAGGGCCGGTCTTAGGCCGAGGCGACCGAGGCGGCCGCATAGGGCCCCGCGCTTAGGGGGGCCCCACGCCGCGCCTCAGTCAGCCTCTTCCCAGGGCCGACGGCGATCCGACGACACGCTATTCTGCCCACCCTGGCGCCCTCTTCCCCCCAACCAACAACAAGCATGCTTTTTATTTTAAATTTACCCGCCTCCGTCGCCGACTCGCTGGAATCTGACTGGACACTGGAGAGCACAGCAGGCATCGTCGCTGAAAGCGCTCCTCCCCCTCCCAAGTGCACCCGACGTCTCTAGCAGAATGGAGAAGCTTCCTGATTCGTTCATTCTCAGTGTCCCGCCCTCGAGGGTGGGACACTGAGAATGAACGAATCAGGAAGCTTCTCCATTCTGCTACAGACGTCGGGTGCACTTGGGAGGGGGAGGAGCGCTTTCAGCGATGATGCCTGCTGTGCTGTCCAGTCAGATTCCAGCGAGTCGGCGACGGAGGCGGGTAAATTTAAAGAAAAAGCATGCTTGTTGGTTGGGGGGGAGAAGAGGGCGCCAGGGCGGGCAGGCAGTTGAACATGGGAGCGGGAGGGCAAGGGAGAGAGGACCTGGACATGGATGGCAGGGCTCAGGGAGAGAGGGGGACTGCTGGATAGGGATGAATGGAGGGGACAGAGGAGCATGGGAGGGCAGGGCTCAGGGAGATAGGGGAATTGCTGGATAGGGATGAATGGAGGGGACAGAGGAGCATGGATGGGAGGGCAGGGCTCAGGGAGAGGGGAATTGCTGGATATAGGGATGATGAATGGAGGAGGCAGGGGACAGAGAGGAGCATGGATGGGAGGAGGGTAGGGCTCAGGGAGAGAGGGGAATTGCTGGATAGGGATGAATGGAGGGGGCAGGGGACAGAGGAGCATGGGAGGGCAGGGCTCAGGGAGTGAGGGGAATTGCTTTATAGGGATGAATGGAGGGGGCAGGGGACAGAGGAGCAGGGCAGGGCTCAGGGAGAGAGGGGAATTACTGGACATGGAGGGCAGGGGAGAGAGGAGAAATGTTGGGCACGAATGGAGGGAAGGAAAGACTAAGGAAGGAGATGCACATGGATGGAGGGGAAGGGATAGAGGAGAAATGCTGGACATGGATGTAGGGAAGGGGAGGAAAGTAGATGTACATGGAAGGAGGGGAGTGAGGAGAAATGCTGGATATGCATGGAGGGGAAACTGCTGAATTTAAGGGCTGCATTGGAACACTGAAGGCAGATGCTGAAACTCGAGAAAGGATAGGGACAGGGCTACAGATGGTAGACAGGACACATAAGGACACAGGAGGATGGTGGACATGGTGAGAGAAAAAATATCAAATGGAAAGAAGACACTGCATAAAACAGAAGACACTGGGACCAAAGCGAATAGAATAACCAAATGATCAGACAACAAAGGTAGAAAAAAGTATTTTATTCAGAATTTATTAATTGGAATATGTCAGCTTTTGGAAATGTGCATCTGTGATATTTTGCATGTAAGTTTCAATTTTTCTAGTATTGCTGCATGCTGAGTCTGACTTCTTGAGGTAACTTTCCAGTTCAGTATTTTGCCTTCATATCTGTTGTCATGTGTTTTTCATGTGTGATCAAGGTGCAGTATCCTGCTAGCGTGTAGCATTTGCAGCCCTTTTTGTCTTGTTTTTTTTACGAGGTAGTGTATTGGTGTTTTAGAGCCTGGTGTAATTACAGTTCTGCCTTTCCACGCATAAGGTTGTTCTCGTCCTGTCCATGGAATTAGTGCTGTTATGGTTTGGTAAGGTTATGAGTGTGTTTTTGCACAAGTTTGTGTATAGTGTTTTGCAGTGGAGAGATTGTATGTCTGCACCTCTGACACCCCCCCCCCCCCCCGGGGTTATGAGAATTGGAACTAATTGTAGTGGACTTGAACTGAATAATTTCGGGGGGGGGGGGGGGGTCATGATAGCATTGTGCTTATTATTTCAATCAGTTTTTCTGTACAAGTTTAGCTTCATTTGTCTTTATTTGAAATTCCATAAATAAAAGTTTTTCTAAAAATTGAATAATATTATCAATGGGGTGGAGCTGGGGTGGGGGCGGGGCTAGGATGGGGCAGGGCTAAGATGGGGCCCCACCAAATTGGTCTGCATAGGGCCCCGCACTTGCTAAGACCGGCCCTGGTAGTTAGGCCTAGTTTTATGTGGCTTAAGTGGATGTGCCTAAATTTTAGTCGCAAGATAAGGAGTAGTTTATACAATCGCACTAAGCGTGCGGTTTTTTTGGCACCGATTTTTAAGGCATTATTTATAGAAGTTGGCCCTTAGCGTCTCCTAAATTGGAAGGGGTAAGTGCTTCTGCGTTAATTATTTTCAGTTGCTGCGTGCTAGTGACATTAGCGTACAATGTGAATATTTTTAAAAATTGATAAACCCTTTTTGGGTGCTTGCTAGAAATGGGCTTTTACTAATGTGCGCTAAGCTGTATCATGGACTTTGCGTGTTGGAAAATGCTTACCACAGGATGCACTAAACTATCTTGTGATCGTTTTCCTGTTCGTGTACGCTAAGAGATGAAATCTATATATGGCACACAAAAAATCAGCACTGGAAATAAAAAAACTGTGCGTAACACTATTTTATAAACCTCGCCTAAATTTAGGTACAGTTTATAGAATACGTGTGGTGCCCATTCCCATGACTAAAATTTAGGTGCAATCACTTATGCCAACTAAAACCCGGTGTAAATGCACGGATCAGGCATATTCTATTTATTTCTTTGCTGCATTTGTATCCCACATTTTCCCACCTATTTGCAGGCTCAATGTGGCTTACATTACGCTGCAATGGTTATCGCCATATAACAGTGCATGTAATTTTTAGGAACACCCATGATCTGCCCGTGCTGCTCCCATGGCCATGCCGTCTTTTGAGATAGAAACATAGAAACATGACGGCAGATAAAGGCCATATGACCTATCCAGTCTGCCCATCCTCTGTAACCCCTAATTCTTCCTGTTCCTAAGCGATCCCACATGCTTATCCCATGACACAGTCCTCGACTCCACCACCTCCACCGGGAGGCTATTACACGCCTCCACCAGGGCCGTGCCTAGGGTCTCTGGTGCCCCCCTGCAGACCATCAATTGGCGCCCCCCCCCCCCCATCTTCTTTCTCTCTTCTCCCAGTATAGAAGAAAAATAACATGTGGGTTTTTTTTTTCATTATTTTTGTTTCATTTGTACCCCGTGCTTTCCCACTCATAGCAGGTTCAATGCAGCTTACATATTATATACAGGTATGTATTTGTACCTGGGGTAATGGAGGGTTAAGTGACTTGCCCAGAGTCACAAGGAGCTGCCTGTGCCTGCAGTGGGAATTGAACCCAGTTCCCCAGGACCAAAGTCCATCACGCTAACCACTAGGCCACTCCTCCACTCCTATAAATAGTTAACCCCTATGAACATTCAGCAGACAGTTGCCAAAAAGAGCACAAAACCCAACACCAGTAGTAAGAGCAGAGAAAAGAAAGCATTGTAGAAAGGAGAATAAAAATGCATACTGCCATCCCATCAAAACTGGAATAAACTGTTTGAAACCCAATAAAATAAGGCAAATAAACCAGCAATAATCAAGCTGAGACTAAGAAATTGTTAATGGTTCTTTCAGTCTCAGGGGGGCAACTCTTTTACACAACTGAAAAGCTTTAAAATCACCAGCAACAAAGAGAATTAGGTGAGGATGAGCATTTGAAGAAGGTCTGGTAATATTCAACTGCTGAAAGGTTGAAGAGGGCTGCTCGCCAGCTCTGCCATTACACTGTGTATAAAAAACATCAAAACAGCAACTCTGGCACAGTTCATTCATATATCATCCCCACAGTTTCACAGCAGCAGAAGACACAAAACCTAATCAGGTGGGATCAAGGCAGCACAAAATCTCACCCTGTGCTGACCCTATACTGATATTTTTGTTGTTTTGTGGGACCCTTGGGCACTTAACCCTCAGTCCTCACTTAAGAATTCATTGCAGGTGCATTAGTTAGCACTTTCCTCTTCTCTCAGACTTTGTCCTTACCTCATTCACGACACCTTCCTCCAAGCAGTCCAACTTTTAGTCCTGAGACTGTGCAGCACTTTCTCCCTGGCCAGTGAACCGAAACCCTGCTCGATTGCAAAAGAAGCAGATGGACGGACGAACTACTGAAAAATCTGTTCTCTTCCTGTGTCCCGCGATCACTGTTTGCCCTGGGAGTGAAGTTCCCAGCCACAGTCAGACCCGTGTGGGCAATGTGTGAGCGAGGCTCCTCCAAGGCGCGTGGAAGAGCCGGGGGCAGTGCTAAACAGCTGAGCACTGCGCACAGGAAGACAGCAGCGCATGCGCATGCGCATAGGCGCCGACGTGCCAACACAGTAGTTAGTACGGCAGTTTATTTTTTAAATTTTTAATACAACAAGTGTTGTCAACACTCGGCTGGCGCGGCGCCCTTGAAGGCAGGCGCCCCCCTGCCTTGCTTACCCCTGGCCTCCACCACCCTTTCTGTGAAATAATACTTCCTTAGGTAACTCCTAAGCCTATTCCCTCTTAACTTTTTTATATGCCCCCTCATTCCAGAGCTCTCCTTCATTTGAAAAAGGCTCTTGAAATATTTAAACGTTTCTATCATGTCTCCTCTCTCCCAGCGTATACATGTTGAGGTTCATAAGCCTGTCCCTATAATTTTTGCATTCAAGACCGCTTACTAATTTCGTAGCCGCCCTCTGGGCCAACTCCATCCTGTTTATATCTTTCCGTAGGTGCGGTCTCCAGAACTGCATGCAGTACTCCAAATGGGGCCTCACTAGAGACTTATACAACGGCACTATCACCTCCTTTTTCCTGCTGGTCATGCCTCTCTTTATGCACCTAAGCATCCTTCTGGCTTTGGCCGTCGCTTTTTCTACCTGTTTGAAATCTTTAAGGTCGTCAGACACAATCACCCCCAAGTCCCGCTCTTCCTTCGCACACTGAAGCACTTCACCCCCTATACTGTACCGTTCCCTCGGATTTTTGCGACCCAAGTGTATGACCCTGCATTATTTGGGATTAAACCTTAGTTGCCAAATATCGGTCCATTCCTCTAGCTTCGCTAGGTCCTTCCTCATGTCATTTACACCCTCCAGGGTGTCCACCCTGTTGCAGAGTTCAGTATCATCCTCAAAGAGACAAACCATACCAGACAGCCCCTCTGCAATATCGCTCACAAAGATGTTAAAAAGAGCCAGCCCTAGGATCGGTCCGTGTGTTATTTACTCGCTCCACTTTACAGAATACATTTAGGGGTCCTTTTACTAAGCTGCAGCAAAAGGGGGTCTGTACTGGCATCAGTGCATGTTTTTGATGCGTGCCAAGGCCCACTCTTACCGCAGCGGGTAAAAGGCGGTGTTTTTTAAAGAAGTGAAGAACTTGCCGCACGCCCATTTCAGATGGGAGCACTTACCACTACCCATTGAGGTGGTGGTAAGGACTCATGTGCTACCCCGGCGGTAACCAGGCAGCCCACGGCACTGCCCGATTGCTGCCGGGTACACGCTGGCGTTACAAAAATAGAAATATTTTCGCAGCACCGGAAATGGCACATGCAGGGGGAGGGAACAACAGCCGGGCTGCTGTGGTCACCTGGCGGTACTTTCTTTTTAGCAAGTGGTAACCCACGTTGAGCTTGCTGTCGGTTTGTAAAAGGGCCCCTACGAAAGTCGAACACATAAATTCAAATTAATGCCAATAATTGCTTGTTACTGGCCAATTGTTGGCGCCGACTGGCGTGTTAACCAATTAAGTTGCACACGCAATGTGGCCTGCACTGCCAAATCTGTGCAGCCAACCGTAGGTGCCAAATATAGAATCTGGGGTTAATTGGTTTCTCCTATAAAAGCATAAAAACAACTCACGACATAATTAATTTCTGTAAATTATTGAAAACCAATCTATTCAAAAAAGCATACCACAATTACTCCATCCTAATTTTACAGTAAACAAATTCACACTTGATCCACACAATAACGTAACTCTTTATTTTCCTAATTGTCCATACTAATTATCAAACCTTTTCCGGAGATGGAAAGATGGTAGAACGAGAGGACATGAAATGAGATTGAAGGGGGGCAGACTCAAGAAAAATGTCAGGAAGTATTTTTTCACGGAGAGAGTAGAGGATGCTTGGAATGCCCTCCCGCGGGAGGTGGTGGAAATGAAAACGGAATTCAAACATGCGTGGGATAAGCATAAAGGAATCCTGTGCCGAAGGAATGGATCCTCAGGAGCTTAGTCAAGATCGGGAGGCGGGGCTGGTGGTTGGGAGGCGGGGATAGTGCTAGGCAGACTTATACGGTCTGTGCCAGAGCCGGTGGTTGGGAGGCGGGGATAGTGCTGGACAGACTTGTACGGTCTGTGCCAGAGCCAGTGGTTGGGAGGCAGGGCTGGTGGTTGGGAGGCGAGGATAGTGCTGGGCAGACTTATACGGTCTGTGCCAGAGCCAGTGGTTGGGAGGCGGGGCTGGTGGTTGGGAGGCGGGGATAGTGCTGGGCAGACTTATACGGTCTGTGCCAGAGCCGGTGGTGGGAAGCGGGACTGGTGGTTGGGAGGCGGGGATAGTGCTGGGCAGACTTGTACGGTCTGTGCCAGAGCCGGTGGTTGGGAGGAGGGGCTGGTGGTTGGGAGGCGGGGATAGTGCTGGGCAGACTTATACGGTCTGTGCCCTGAAGAGCACAGGTACAAATCAAAGTAGGGTATACACAAAAAGCAGCAAATATGAGTTATCTTGTTGGGCAGACTGGATGGACCGTGCAGGTCTTTTTCTGCCGTCATCTACTATGTTACTATGTAATTTTATCATAATTTGAAGTTTATATTCCTATTGTTCATGACAATTTACCACGCCTGAAGTTTTACCCATTACCTTCTTATTTCTTATTACGAAAATGAACTTCATTACTTGAATACCTAACCCACTCTCAGGCTTATTTTCGAAAGAGAAGGGCGGCCATATTCCGACCCAAATCAGGAGATGGCCGCCCTTCTCCCGTGGGCGCCCAAATCAGTATAATTGAAAGCCGATTTTGGGCACCCCCAATTGCAGTCCGTCGCGGAGACAAACAAAGTTCTCGGGGGCATGTTGGAAGGGTAGCGAAGGCGGGACAGGGGCGTGCCGGGGCGTGCTTAAGAGATGGCAGCCCTCGGCCGATAATCGAAAAAAGAAGGGCGGCCGTGTCGAAAATTTGGTCCGCTTTTTTTGGATCCCTTTTTTTCACGACCAAGTCCCAAAAAAGTGCCCGAACTGACCAGATGACCAACGGAGGGAATCGGGAATGACCTCCCCTGACTCTCCCAGTGGTCACCAACCCCCTCCCACCAAAAAAAAAACTTTAAAAACTTTTTTTGCCAGCCTGAATGCCAGCCTCAAATGTCATACCCAGCTCCATCACAGCAGTATGCAGGTCCCTGGAGCAGTTTTTAGTGGGTGCAGTGCACTTCAGGCAGGTGGACCCAGGCCCAACCCCCCCCCCCCCACACCTGTTACACTTGTGGTGGTAAATGGGAGCCCTCCAACCCCCCCCCCCCAAAAAAAAAAAAAAAACTCACTGTACCCACATCTAGGTGCCCCACTTTACCCATAACTGCTATGGTAATGGTGTAGAGTTGTGGGGAGTGGGTTTTGGGGAGGATTTGGGGGGCTCAGCACCTAAGGTAAGGGAGGTATGCACCTGGGAGGTATTTTAATGTTTTGTTTTTATTTTTAAAAGTGCCCCCTAGGGTGCCCGGTTGGTGTCCTGGCATGTGAAGTGGACCAGTGCACTACAAATCCTGGCCCCTCCCACGACCAAATGCCTTGGATGTGTTTGTTTTTGAGAGGGCCACCTTTGGTTTCCATTATTGCCGAAAACCGAGGCCAGCCATCTCAAATCCGCCCAAATCCTAGGCATTTGGCCGGCCCCAACCGTATTATCGAAAGAAAAGATGGCCGCCCATCTTTTTCGATAATACGGTTGGGACTGCCCCTTCTCGTAGCCGTTCCTGGAGATGGGCGCCCTTAGAGATGGGCGGCCCCTTTCGATTATGCCCCTCTCTGTCTCCTTCACCTTAACTATGTATTTGTCTCTTCCCAAATTGGTGATCGCCATTACGGAACAATTGGAAGCCACATTCAGCCTGCAAATAGGTGGGAAAATGTGGGATACAAATGCTGCAAATAAATAAAGAAATTGTGCGCTGTTTATTTATTTTTATATTTTAGGAGGGGACGTGTCATGAAAGGAGACTGGGCAGGGAATGAGTATAGAAGCATTATCCAGCTGGCACACTCACGTTACTGCATGGCAACTGGTTAACGCAGGATTAATGTGGGAGTGCTTAGAACCTCCTAAAGAAGAGGCGACATGTGCTCTTGTATTAATTATTTGCAGTTGCCGTTTTTTAATGACAGCATTAGCACACGACCTGCAAATATAAAAATAGAAAAAGGCCTATTTTGCCGCTGCAGTAAAAATGGGCTTTGCGCACAGGAAAGACTAATATTAAGATGCCCTAAGCCCAGATTTTGAACATAAGAATATAAGTGATGCCCTACTGGGACTAACCAAAGGTCCATCAAGCCCAGCATCCTGTTTCCAACAGTGGCCAATCCAGGTCACAAGTACCCAATAGTAGCAACATTCCATGTAGAACCCCAAAGAATAGCAAGATTCTAGAATTCTAAAGAATAACAACATTCCATGTAGAACCCCAAAGAGTAGCAAGATTCTAGAATTCTAAAGAATAACAAGATTCCATGCAGAATTTCAAAGTGTAGCAACATTCCATGTGGAACCCCAAACAGTAGCAAGATTCCACTCAGAGTCCCAAGCAAATAAGTACATAAATGTTGCCACACTGGGACAGACCAAAGTTCCATCAAGCCCAGCATCATGTTTCCAACAGTGGCCAATCCAGGTCACAAATACTTGGCAAGATCCCAAAACCGTAGAATACATTTTATGCTGCTTATCCTAGAAATAAGTAGAGGATTTTCCTCAAGTCTATCTTAATAATGGCTTACGGACTTTTAGGAAGTTATTCAAACCTTTTTTTAAACCCTGCTGAGATAACTGCTTTTACCACATTCTCTGGCAATAAATTCCAGAGTTTAATTACACAATGAGTGAAGAAATATTTTCTCCCATTCGTTTTAAAGTTACTACTTTGTAGCGTCATTGTGTGCCCCCTAGTCCTAGTATTTTTGAAAAGAGTAAGCAAGCGATTCACGTCTACCCATTCCACTCCACTCATTATTTTATAGACTTCTATCATATCTCTTTTCAGCTGTCTTTTCTCCAAGCCGCTTTAGCCTTTCCTCATCATCCCATCCCCATGGCTTAGTAAAAGGACCCCTAAGCTAGAAACTCAGACCAAATTATGAAACTCACCATCACCTCTGTAGACACTCAAGAACAAAAGAGAAAATATACAGGCTAACAGAGAAACAACTTCTATTAATAAATCCTCATTCATTAGCAACCTGAAATAATTACTTTAAGTAACATCTCTTGCAAAAAGGTTATCATGTAGTTCCAAGTCACCCTCCTGATGCCCCCCAAGATACCCCGTTCCTCCTCCTAACCCCCTCTGCATGTCCAATTCCACCATCCAACCCCTCCCCCCAAGAGGGACAATTCTTCCTCCCAGCTCCCTGTACCTGCATGCCCAAGTCTCCTCCCTGCCCCAGCTGAGAGGTGTGATCCCCCTCCTGGCACAAATCCCACTCTGGATGCCAATGGCGTGGTCCTCCAATCTTCTCCTCGGAATCTACAGTGTCCCCCAAGTGGCAGCGGTCTTCCTCCTCTGCTGCCTGGGGTAGCACTGGGATCCAATATGGCGCCTCTGCCTACTATCAGTGGTATACCTAAGAACAGTGCAATACCAATGAAAACCTTGGGTAGGTCCCATGGAAGAGGTTTGGGGCATGAGAGAAGATTAGGGGTCTAGGAGGCTGAAGGAATGATGCACATCTTGGGGAGGGATTGGATCTCTTGAAGGGAACTGGGTGATTGAATTGGGCATGCAAGGTGATCTGGACGAGAAACTGGCACTGTTGGTGGGGGGGGGGGGGGGGTCACGACTTGGAACTTCAAGAGGGCGTCAGGCAGGGAGAACGTGGTGAAGGCGGTTAGCTTGGCAGAGTTTCAAAAGGGGTTAGACGGTTTCCTAAAGGACAAGTCCATAAACCACTACTAAATGGACTTGGGAAAAATCCACAATTCCGGGAATGACATGTATAGAATGTTTGTACGTTTGGGAAGCTTGCCAGGTGCCCTTGGCCTGGATTGGCCGCTGTCGTGGACAGGATGCTGGGCTCGATGGACCCTTTTCCCGGTGTGGCATTACTTATGTACTTATGTACAGAACCTACCAGAAGTCCTAAGCTCCTGACCTAATACGAGATCTTAATCAAGTGGCCAGAAAGCAGGTCCTCTGAAAGAAGCTCTGGATGTAAATCATGACTAATTAGAAAGATCTCTATCTTTCAAATATTCAGGGCAAATCTTTTCTTCCCCATTAAATTAGAAATACTATCCTTTCCTATGTCATTGCAAATGAGAACCCACCCCTACATTTCACAATGTAGCTTAAAACAGGCTGTACGTTGGAAGATCCTGTTCAAAAATACAAGCGGAACTTGAGACGTTAAATCTGGATGTTTTGTACGTACATTCTAAAATGCCACCCTACGTTTCTCTGTTACTAATTTAGAATGTCTAAAATTTATTTATTTATTTGTTGCATTTGTACCCCACATTTTCCCACCTCTTTGCAGGCTCAATGTGGCTTACATAATACCGTGAGGTGTTAGCCACCTCCGACGATGAAACAAATACAGAGTGATGTTGTTACAGACACATTAGAGAATCAAGGGCAGAAGGGTAATATATTGTTCATTGCAAGTTTTGGTTTCGTTGTGTTGCTGAGTTCAGGCACTTAAGTTGGATCAGTAGGGTATGCCTTTTCGAACAGATCGGTCTTTAGTGATTTCCGGAAATTGAGGTGATCCTGCGTTCTCTTTATGGCTTTCGGTAATGCGTTCCATAGTTGCGCGCTTATATAGAAGAAGCTGGATCCGTAAATTGATTTGTACTTGAGTCCCTTGCAGCTAGGGTGGTGAAGACTTAGGTATGTTCGTGAACTAAAGCATCCTGAAAATTCTCAAAAAAAGAACAGTACTTTAATGTCTGTGCACATTTTTAACTCCTTGGGATTCTGCCAAGTGCATGTGGCCTGGGTTGGACACTGTCAGAATGTTGGGCTTTATGGACCTTTGAGATGACCCACTATGGCAGATCTTAATATTTTTAAGTATTAGATGATATTAAATATAACTTAATGTAAAATGAAGACAAGCTATGCAGTTTGCAGTATCCAATTTAGTAAAATGTATCCAGAATTATCTCCTAATTATCTCTTAATGCTTTCTTGTTATATTACTATCCTGTTCTAACTTTATCATGTAACCCCAAATCCTTCTGTATTATCAAATGTTTATTCCCTTCTTATTTCCAGTATTCATAATGTATTGTAAGCCACATTGAGCCTGCAGAGAGGTGGGAAAATGTGGGATACAAATGCAATAAATAAATAATAAATAAATAAATAAAAAGCATGAACTGTAATTCATGACTAACACATTGGCACAAACCAGAAGGTAACCAAATAACAAAGTCCCACGGGACAAGTAATAATACACAAGGAAGTGGGAACGGAGGAAAGTTAGGCAGACGTCAAGAACAATGCAGTTAAAAGTTTATTGCTTAAAGTATGTGTAAAAACGCTACAAAAATAACATAAAATCAATAAAATGTGTATACAACAATAAACAATGAAATAAACATACTAAAAATTCAACAATGTACAATAAAAGTAATGTCAGTGCATCGTTCCTGAGGTTTGTCTAGCCTTCCTCTGTTCCCACTTCCTTGTGTATTAATATATTGGCATATACAGTATGACACCAATAATCTGAATGCTGATCATCCAGATGTCCAATTATCTGGGCCCATTATCTGCCCAACGGTACAGTACCTTCCCAGCCAATCCTCACCGTCCACACAACCTACAACTACTACTATTTAGCATTTCTATAGCGCTACAAGGCGTACGCAGCGCTGCTACAGGAAATGATGCGAATGGGAGTGGGGATGCATCAGAGAAAAGCCCTGCCCTTTCCTTTTTCTCCTGACTCATCCGCAGCAGAAAAAAGCTTGCGGGACGTGGCAGAGAAAAAAGCCTTGCATTTTCAGCTTGCGGGGATGCAATTCTCTGGATTTATGATTATCCAGACCATCCCTTGCAGGGCATAGTCCGGATCATCGGCGTCCTACTGTATTACTTTTTATATATTAGTAAAGAAAACTTAAATTATAGCTTAGCAATACTTAGCATACCGTTTGATAGAAAAAAACGTGCTAGAATGATTCACCTTCCATGAAGCAGTAAATTAGGTCTTGCTCAATCTAATTTACATTTTGGCTATAAACTATTTTTGTTATGTTAAAATAATATAAACAGTTCCCCGCTATTTCTAGTTGCTGTAAGAGTAAAAAAAAAAATCTATAGTGTGTGTTTAAAACTATAGCTTAGGGGCACTTTTATTAAGCCGACAAAAAAGTGGCGTTGGCGCAGCCTTGCAAAGGTTTTTCCCGTGCACTAAGGCCGTTTTTTTTACTACAGCTGTAGAAACAGCGTTTTTGTCGGTTTTATATTAATGGCCATGTGCTAATGATAATAAACAAAAAAAAAAAGGAGGTGGAAAAAACCTCACGAAACCGTGAGACGTAAAAAAAGAAGTGGGGACAATCCAAGGAGGATACCAGAAAAGTCTTTATTTGAAATACTAGAAACCGACCCGACACGGCCGTGTTTCGGCCCTAAGGCCTGCCTCAGGGGTCTTGATCGATCTCTGGTGTTGCAGTGTAAAGATACACACCGAAGAGAATATGCAAACATGTGTGGTTAATCAAAACCTCGTTCGTCTCCTCTCTTGTAAAAAAATGTTGTGTTGTCAGCTGTTAAGGTATATTATCTCTTTGGTGTATGTATATCTTTACATAGTAACATAGTAGATGACGGCAGAAAAAGACCTGCATGGTCCATCCAGTCTGCCCAACAAGATAAACTCATATGTGTATACCTTACCTTGATTTGTACCTGCCTTTTTCAGGGCACAGACCGTACAAGTCTGCCCAGCAGTATTTCCCGCCTCCCAACCACCAGTCCCGTCTCCCATCACCGGCTCTGGCAAAGACTATATAAGTCTGCCCTCCACTATCCTCGGCTCCCAACCACCAACCCCTCTTCCCCCACCTGCTCCGCAACACCAGAGATTGATCAAGACCCCTGAGGCAGGCCTTAGGGCCGAAACACGGCCGTGTCGGGTCAGTTTTTAATATTTCAAATAAAGACTTTTCTGGTATCCTCCTTGGATTGTCCTCACTTCTTTTTTTTTTACGTACATGTGCTAATGATGCCATTACTATGCAGCCATTAATTAAAATTACCGCAAGTACTTACTTGCACCCATTTTGTAGGTGGTAAGGGCTCATGCTGTATCTATGTGCTAACCAGTTAGCGAGCACTAAGGGGCCCATTTACTAATCTGCGGTAAAAGAGGCCCTGCGCTAGCAGCGGTGGCTATTTTTGCTGTGTGCCAGGTGAAAGTGGAGGAGTGGCCTAGTGGCTAGAGCACCAATCTTGCAATCCAGAGGTGGTTGGTTCAAATCCCACTTCTGCTCCTTGTGATCTTGGGCAAGTCACTTAACCCTCCATTGCCTCAGGTACAAACTTAGATTGTGAGCCCTCCTGTGACAGAGAAATATCCAGAGTACCTGAATGTAACTCACCTTGAGCTACTACTGAAAAAGGTGTGAGCAAAATCTAAATAAATAAATATATGGAATGTTGCTACTATTGATTTGATGTGGAATGTTGCCACTTTTTGAGATTCTGGAATGTTGCTACTATTTGAGATTCTACATGGAATGTTGCCAGTGGCCTAGTGGTTAGAGCACTGGTTTTGCAATCCAGAGGTGGCCGGTTCAAATCCCACTTCTGCTCCTTGTGATTTTGGGCAAATCACTTAACCCTCCATTGCCTCAGGTACAAACTTAGATTGTGAGCCCTCCTGGGACAGAGAAATATCCAGAGTACCTGAATGTAACTCACCTTGAGCTACTACTGAAAAAGGTGTGAGCAAAATCTAAATAAATAAATATATGGAATGTTGCTACTATTGATTTGATGTGGAATGTTGCCACTTTTTGAGATTCTGGAATGTTGCTACTATTTGAGATTCTACATGGAATGTTGCCAGTGGCCTAGTGGTTAGAGCACTGGTTTTGCAATCCAGAGGTGGCCGGTTCAAATCCCACTTCTACTCCTTGTGATCTTGGGAAAAGTTACTTAACCCTCCATTGCCGCAGGTACAAACTTAGATTGTGAGCCCTCCTGTGACAGAGAAATATCCAGAGTACCTGAATGCAACTCACCTTCAGCTACTACTGAAAAAGGTGTGAGCAAAATCTAAATAACCAAAAATGAAGTGGCCATGCAGTAAGTTTGTTCTTGCAACCTGGCCATTTCAGGGAGGGAGGGGGGGGGGGATCCCTCACTGCCAACCCATTGAGGTGGCACTAATGGCTCTCACGCCAACCCAGCAGTAACCCTCAGTGGAAATATTTCCACTAGCGCTGGAAATGGTGTGCGCTGGGGTAGATTTACCTCCAGCATCCATGCCGGGCCAGCGGTGGTTCTGGGTTGCCGCATGGCAATCCTTTAGTAAAAGGGCCCCTAAAGTAGCTGTGTTAACTGACTAGCGCAGGAACGCCAACTCTCTGCCCCCCAGGCCCACCCCTCCCCCCAAATATTTCTTTGCACATGGTTAGCGTGCACAAATTTGTCAGTTACCGCAGGGTGCCTGAGTTTGTCCCGTGTTATATCATTTTAAGCAGAGAAGTAGCCTAGTGGTTAGTGCAGTGCACTGTGATCCTAGGGTTCAATTCCCACTGTACCTCCTTGTGACTCTGGGCAAGTCACTTAACCCTCCATTGCCCCAGGTACAAACAAGTACCCGTATATAATATGTAAACCACTTTGAAAGTTGAAAAAAACACAGAAAGGTGGTGTATCAAGTCCCATTTCCCTTTCCCTAGTTGAGATTCTACATGGAATGTTGCTACTATTTGAGATTCTAATGTTGCTACTAGTTGAGATTCTTTAACACGAAGGATGCATGCAGGGCAATGCTCCGGGCAGGAAAGAGGGGGCTCTTTCCTGCCCTGAAGAGGTCACTAGACCACCAGGGCAGTGGTAAGGTAAGGAAAGGGGGTGACGGGGAGGGGGGGTGACGGGGTGTTTGACAGGGGGAGGGAAAATGTGACAGGGGCAGGGTGGGGTGTGTGGTGGGGCGGGGCATGTGTCCTCCTTTTTGGGAGACAAAATATGGTAACCCTACACTGATCCAATTCCCACCACACCAGGGAGGACAATTCCTACCCATAACCCCCCAAAATACAAAACACACTAGGGCAAGTAATCTCTCTCCCTTTTCTCTTCCAGATCGTTTGGGGGGCCAGTACACCCACAACCCCCACCCCACATTATCTTTTACACATCCCTTTCCCCTTCCAGACATGCAATTCATGTGGGTGGGGGCAATGCTACCCCACACCCCCCAAACTAGGTTTGAACCTAATTCAAAGTGACACACTGATTACGAATTAGAACAAATTACTACTCCTTGAGCTGCTTGAGTATTGTGTTCAATTCTGGTTGCCGCATCTCAAGAAAGATATAATGGAATTAGAAAAGGTGCAGCGAAGGGCGACTAAAATGATAGCGGGGATGGGACGACTTCCCTATGAAGAAAGACTAAGGAGGCTAGGGCTATACAGCTTGGAGAAGAGACGGCTGAGGGGAGACATGATAGAGGTATATAAAATAATGAGTGGAGTGGAACGGGTGGATGTGAAGCATCTGTTCACGCTTTCCAAAAATACTAGGACTAGGGGGCATGCGATTAAACTACAGTGCAGTAAATTTAAAACAAGTCGGAGAAAATTTTTCTTCACCCAACATATAATTAAACTCTGGAATTCGTTGCCGGAGAAAGTGGTGAAGGCAGTTAGCTTAGCAGAGTTTAAAAAGGGGTTGGACGGTTTCCTCAAGGACAAGTCCATAAACCGCTACTAAATGGACTTGGGAAAAATTCACAATTCCGGGAATAACGTATAGAATGTTTGTACGTTTGGGAAGCTCGCCAGGTGGCCTGGATTGGCCGCTGTCGTGGATAGGGTGCTGGGCTCGATGGACCCTTGGTCTTTTGCCAGTGTGGCATTACTTATGTACTTATGTACTCTACCTACGAAACGTTATTCCATTATTATATGTCCTCTTGTGTACATCCTTATGCTGCTCTAACCTTGTTTCAGACACCAAAAAAAAAAAAGCGCCGCCCAGACTTATGGGGCCTGATAAAAGAAAGAAGCAAGCTACAGGCTAGGGAGGGTGGTAAATGTCCCGGGGGTGGGGGGGAGGGGGGAAGTCCTTGGTGGGAATTGTCCCGGGGGGTGGGGGGGATTGGTGGGTGGGAACTGTCTAGGTGGGAACTCGCCTGATACCGTTTCCTTAATACAGGCATGTCTGAAGAAGAGGCTTTATTCCAAAAATTCATACAGAGCATTCAATAGCTTGATGCTTTAAAAATGTTTTAACAACCTAAGCTATTCATGTTTCCTCCTGGCTAACATGACCATTAAATCTATTTCTTTTATTGGTACTGTGGTTCTTTGGTTATGCTGTTTGTTAGAAGCATTAACAAGACAGTAAATATATACGAACAGAGCTATTTTGTTGCCTTTGAAATGTAGAACGTTGGATGGCTGATTTCCAAGTGATTTTTTTTTTATACTTACTGATACTGGAAAAATCAATACCTTTATTTCTATTTTTATTAGACATGAACGTGTGATTGTGTTTAGGGGGGGAAACGAGCTCCCTGTGTAGTAAGATCTATATTTTAGATTTTGACCTTTATGGAGGTTTACTGTGCATTTCACAGAAAATGTATTTATAAATTCATTACTGTGTGATTTGTGCTGAATTCCAAGTGTACGAGTGTGTGTGACTAACAGGTTTAAACATACTTTTATCCTAACAGTCTGTGCTCTTACTTTCTAATGGTAAGAAAAGCATGAAGAAAGCAAATTGTCAGACATACTGTAAAAATAGATGCTAATTCTCTTCCTTTTGGGATTCATAGATCCAGATCATAAATACATGACTTTAAACTAACCAATTGACCTTCAAGTCAAGTGCTTCAGCACTTCATTACCCAATGGTATGAAAATGCATGAAAACGGCAATCTTGAAAACTGCAAAATGCAGCTCTTGATATAGACTACAACAGGGATAATTAGCTATGTGGTATAGTTTTGATCATGGTTTCCAGTGGAAGAAAATACTATAAAAAGCATTAAAAAAATTAAGCTTCTATTTAAAACAGTGCTAGTGAATGGAATCATTTCAACTTTCCAACTGCTAGTCTACTAACTGCGGGGTCCCGCACGGATCTCCCCTCTCACCAATCCTGTTCAACTTCTTTATGTCATCCTTTGCCTCAATACACCTGGGACTTAATTAAACTCTCGAATTCGTTGCCAGAGAATGTGGTAAAGGCGGTTAGCTTAGCGGAGTTTAAAAAAAGGTTTGGACGGCTTCCTAAAGGAAAAGTCCATAGACCATTATTAAATGGACTTGGGGAAAATCCACTATTCATTGTCAGAGAATGTGGTAAAGGCGGTTAGCTTAGCGGACTTTAAAAAAAGGTTTGGATGGCTTCCTAAAGGAAAAGTCCACAGACCATTATTAAATGGACTTGGGGAAAATCCACTATTTCTGGGATAAGCAGTATAAAATGTTTTGAACTTTTTTGGGATCTTGCCAGGTATTTGCGACCTGGATTGGCCACTGTTGGAAGCAGGATGCTGGGTTCGATGGACCTTTGGTCTGTCCCAGTATGGCAACACTTATGTACTTAGGATTCTGAATGGAATCTTGCTACTCTTTAGGGTTCTAAATGGAATGTTGCTATGCACTTTGAAATTCCGCATGGAATCTAGTTATTCTTTAGAATTCTAGAATCTTGCTACTCTTTGGGGTTCTACATGGAATGTTGCTATTGTTTGGGTTTCTGCCAGGTATTTGTGACCTGGATTGGCCACTGTTGGAAGCAGGATGCTGGGCTCGATGGACCTTTAGTCTGTCCCACTGTGGCAATACTTATGTACTTATGTAACTACTATTATTCTATGCAGATGACATTCTGCTTCTTTTACCAGTAACAGCATCAAACAAAAGATCCAGCTCAGTCTGTAGCGAATGGTATGACAGCTGTTAGCACCTAGGCCCTGACCAATAAACTGAAAGTGAATGCACAAAAAAACCCAAGGTCCTGTGGTTCTGAAATCAGGGAGTTGAGATCCCGTCGTCAATATCTTCGTCCAATGGTCAAAGCTTTACAGTTGAATCTGAAACCAGACTATTATGGGTCTTGCTTGATTCTTCACTCACCTTCTCTTCCCATATTAATCAGCTATGGAAGAAAACAGCTACATCTAGTCAGAATATTCTTTGAGCAAAAAGCCTTCACACTGCTAGTCCCAATGTTAGTACTACCTCACTTGGATTACTGTAACGTTCTATTTCCTGGTATTAAGTGTCAATACCAGAGAAAATACTGCAAATCATACAGAATACAGCTGCAAGACTAATATACAGATTGAATAGATCTACTAGTGTTTCAACTCATCGAAACAAACTGCAGTGGCTTCCCATAGCAGAAAGACTCAGGTTGAAAGTTGCTTGTTTAGTTTTTCAAATCTTACAGGGTTTCACCTCTGAACTGCTAAGACCACTTCGCTATATCTAGTCCAGTCTAACAGACTGAAAAAACAACTAATGCTAGCCTCACCATTTCAGCTCACAACTACTTCCGCTTTAACAATGATATCTATCTACAAATAATGGGCACCTCGATGGGCACCAGGACAGCACCCCAATATGCCAACCTCTTTATAGATCAGCTGAAAGACACATTTCTGAATGCATACCAGACCAAACCCCTAAAATACTACTACTACTACTTAACATTTCTAGAGCGCTACTAGGGTTACGCAGCGCTGTACAATTTAACAAAGAGAGACAGTCCCTGCTCAAAGAGCTTACAATCTAATAGACAAGTGAACGGTCGGTCCGATAGGGGCAGTCAAATTGGGGCAGTCTGGATTCACTGAATGATAAGGGTTAGGTGCCGAACGCAACATTGAAGAGGTGGGCTTTAAGCAAAGACTTGAAGACGGGCAGGGAGGGGGCTTGGCGTAAGGGCTCAGGAAGGTTGTTCCAAGCATAGGGTGAGGCGACATCCTCTTGTGTATATCCGTATGACATTTTTATGATTTGGACTGAGAGGGAAGAAACTCTGAAACAATTTTAAAATGCCTTCAATACATACCATCCTACAATCAGGTTCAAAATTGACTACTCCCCAGAAAAAGTCAATTTTTTGGACACCACGGTCTCAATCAGTGATGGCTGTATACAAACATCTATATACAAGAAACCCACAGACAGATGCAGCTACCTCCACAACTCCAGCTTCCACCCTTCACATACAAAAAGATCCTTTATGTACAGCCAAGCCACAAGATACCACCGTATCTGCTCTGACCCAGAGGATAGAGACAGACACCTTGAAACCCTGATTGCATCCTTCAAACAGAAAAGCTACAACCCCAAAATAATCTCCAAGACAAGCATGACACACAAGCGCTGACCTCCGTTTACAAAACCATAGAAATGCCAACAAAGCCTATTCAAAGTGAATGGGCTGTATCAGCATCAGGGGTGTAGCCAGACTCCAGCGGGAGGGGGTTCCAGAGCCCGAGGTGAGGGGCAGTGGTGTGCTGGAGCCGGCTCGTTCCGGCTCGCAAGATCCGGTTGTTAAATTCTGGCCGGACTTGCGAGCCGGTTGTTGGAAAGGGCGAGCCGGCTCTCCCTCCCTCCGCCCTCCGGATCCGGTCCCTCACAGATCCTACCTTGACTATCGAATTCTTCGGGGCAGGCAGTGTTGCCTGCCCGCTCCTATTGCTGACTTTCCTCTGCCGCCTGTTTGCGCTTTAAAAATGGCCGCCGAGACTTCCAGAGGTGGCCTCGCGAGACTTCTGTAAGTCTCGGCGGCCATTTTGAAGCGCGATCGGGCGGCGGAGGAAAGTCAGAGATAGCAGCGGGCAGGCAACACTGCCTGCCCCGAAGAATTTGATAGTCAATGTAGGGTCGGTGAGAGACCGGATCGGGAGGGAGGGAGGAAGCAGGAGAATTTGTGAAACAAGTCGGGAGGGGGTGGCAGGGGAGAGAAGGGAGCTGCTGGGCATGGGTGGATGGAGGGCAGGGGGAGAGGAGGGTCACTGCTGGCCATGGGTGGATGGAGGGCAGGGGAGAGGAGGGTCACTGCTGGGCATGGGTGGATGGAGGACAGGGGAAAGGAGGGTCACTGCTGGGCATGGGTGGATGGAGGACAGGGGAGAGGAGGGTCACTGCTGGACATGGGTGGATGGAGGGCAGGGGAGAGAAGGGTCGCTGGGTATGGGTGCATGCTGGGCAGGGGAGAGGAGGGTCACTGCTGGCCATGGGTGGATGGAGGGCAGGGGAGAGGAGGGTCACTGCTGGGCATGGGTGGATGGAGGACAGGGGAGAGGAGGGTCACTGCTGGACATGGGTGGATGGAGGGCAGGGGAGAGAAGGGTCGCTGGCCATGGGTGGATGGAGGGCAGGGGAGAGAAGGGTCGCTGGGTATGGGTGCATGCTGGGCAGGGGAGATGAGGGTCACTGCTGGCCATGGGTGGATGGAGGGCAGGGGGAGAGGAGGGTCACTGCTGGGCATGGGTGGATGGAGGGCAGGGGGAGAGGAGGGGAGAGAGAATAAATGCTGGACATGGATGGAGGGGAGAGAAGAGTGAGGAAGGAGATAAGATAAGGGAAAAGGAAGAGAGGAGAAAAACTGCACATGGATGAAGAAAATAGGCAGAAGCTGAGGACCAGAAATGAAGAAGAAAGGAGGAAAGGAAAGAAATAAATGGAAAGGAAGCCCTGGAAATGGAGTTGAGGACAGATAGCAGCAGAATCGGATACTGGGCCAGCATGATCAGAAAAACAGTCACCAGACAACAAAGGTAGAAAAAATTATTTTATTTTCATTATAGTGTTTGGAATATGTTCCCTTTGAGAATCAGGTGCTCAACATTAATAGTTTATATTTATTTAGTTATTTATGGCATTTTATCCCACATTAAACATGAATTAGATTGGAACCTGGGATCATTTAATTTTTTTTTCCTGGAGAGAGTAATGCATTGCCTCCACCCCTAGGCTCTCTCCCCAGCTATAGCCAGCTCTGCAATTTTTGGGGGCGCAGAGGTGGATGGGGGGGTGCAGAGGTGGACGGGGGGGGGGGCGCAGAGGTGGACCGGGGCGCAGAGGTGGACCGGGAAGAGAGCCTGTTGTTAAAAATTTACCAGCACACCACTGGTGAGGGGGCACATTTTAGCCCCCCCCCCCCCGGCGCCGCTGACCCCTCCCCCCGCCATTTTGACCTCCCCACCACCACCACCACCTTTAAACCCCACCCAGCGTCAACCCTTTCAATCCCCTCTTCCCAACACCGCCAACCCTCCCCCACCGTCAGGTACCTTTCCTAGCGGGGGTCCCCAACCCCCGCCAGCTGAAGTCCTCTTCTCCGGCATGGGGGTTGGGTCTTTTTTTTTTTGTATGGATAAAGTTTGTATAGGCTACGATTAGCTATGCATACTTTCCAAGCAAGATTGTCTAGCATCTGAAAAAAATATGGGCAACCAATGCAATGCTTTCAAGTGAGGAGAAAGTGTCCAGAAAACTTGAGGACACACGTTAATCTTGCCACCACATTTTGGGACTGATTGAAACTTTTTCTGAGGACCTAAAGCTTTTTTTTTTTTTCTTTTCTAATTTCTGAGGAATTCACAAGAAAAATGCATAACAGTCTAACCTAGGCATGCTAACAGCATGCATCCAGGTGTGGTTAAATCCTTCTTCTCCAAACATGGACTTAATTATGGAATCTGTTTTAATTCCCTCTCTCACTGCCCGTTCTTAATAAATTCTACACGAAATTCTGGCCAATCAGTTGGCTTGGCTGTTTTTAAAAACAAAGCCCATTGATGGATGCCTGGCAAAAACTGATCAGTGTTAATGATTATAAATGACTTGCCAGGAGGAAAAAGACAACCTGTTTACTGAGGGGACATGACTTATTTTTACCCACTCACTGTTAAGATCTATCACGAACTAGCTTACCACCTTCCAGGTAGACAAATGGAATGCCTCCATGCCAGAGACGTGCAGTAAGATATTCAATGGCAAAGCAATCGGTTACAACACGTACCTTAAAATTCTGTTTCTGCAGAAAAGATATGCACCAATAGTCAGAAAACGGCATGGATGATCCCAGAAAAAGATAAGATTTATTTATTAGTTGCATTTGTATCCCACATTTTCCCACCTCTTTGCAGGCTCAATGTGGCTTACAATGCATCATGAATAGTGAGAATGCATGATAAAGTATACATTTACTAATAAACAGAAAGATTTTGGGTAACGTGATAATGATAAAACATGGTTGTGTATTAGCAAGCAATCATATTAAGAAATATTTAAGAAATTTATAAGAATTATATAGAAAATATACAATTAGTATTAGTGAGAGAAAGAAAAAACATGATAGTGGGGCAGTTCTGGATCTGTGTACTGGAGTTCATATTTATTGATCTTTGTTGTATGCCTTGTTGAACAGATGGGTCTTCAGTAGACTTCGGAAGTTGGCTTGTTCACAGGTCGTTTTCAGCAGGGCCATGCCGACACGGTAAGCGAGGTAAGCATGGCAGGAGGGCGCCATCCTCTGGGGGGCGCCCCGCCACACCATGCTTACCTCACCCTCTTCTCCCCAGATCCTTGTCCTTTTTTTTTTTGTTTAAATTTACCTCTCCGGCGCGTGGCAGCATAGCGTTAGTGAGGAGGCGGCGCTCCCCCGCCCCGACGTGTCAGTCTCTTCCCTTCGCTCGGTTCCGCCTTCTTCTGACGTCAGAAATGACGTCAGAAGAAGGCAGGACACTGAGCGAAGGGAAGAAGACACATCGGGGCGGGGGAGCGCCGCCTCCTTCTCACTAACGCTAAGCTGCCGCGCGCCGGAGAGGTAAATTTAAACAAAAAGGAAAAGGATCTGGGGAGAAGAGGGCGGGTAGTGTAGCGATCATTTTCGGGGGGGGGGCGCGCCGGCGGGGCCAACTGCAGGGGGGCGCCGGAGACCCTAGGCACGGCCCTGGTTTTTAGGTTTCGCGGCAGCGCATTCCAGAATTGTGTGCTCAGGTAGGAAAAGGTTGACGCATGCGTTAGTTTGTATTTAAGGCCTTTACAATTTGGGAAGTGAAGATTAAGGAATGTACGGGATGATTTTTTAGCATTCCTGGGTGGTAAGTCTATCAGATCTGACATGTAGGCTGGTGCATCTCTGTGAATGATTTTATGAACTAGGGTGCATATTTTGAACGTGATTCGTTGTTTGAGTGGGAATCAGTGTAGGTTTTCTCGTAGGGGTTTAGCGCTTTCGTATGATAATGATGTTGATGATAAGAGACAGTCAGTATTCACCAGTATTGGTTATAAAAGGACCCACTAACCCTGCTATACGTTTTGCATTCTCTCAAAGTCTCCTATAAACCATTGTCAGCTGCTGCATATCTTGAGCAGAAGGAAATTTCATTAACTAGTCAATCCAGGCCCATCTTATAACAGGGTGCCTATGTGGCTGTATAAAAGCTCCCGGATCCCAGCCCCAATGACAAGCAATGCCAACGAATACATTTATACCTACTCTGAAGCAGATGGAAATCATGCAGGCATTCCATCTGTCTACACATATACTGTATTTTACAAAATAAGTATGTACTTCACAATTCTGTTCCAACTTACTGAGACCAAGTCAGCACGGCTTTTGTGTGGGGAAATCTTGCCTGACCAATTTACTTCAATTCTTTGAAGGACTAAACAAACATGTGGACAAAGGGGAACCGGTTGATATTGTGTATCTGGATTTTCAAAAGGCGTTTGACAAGGTACCTCATGAAAGGCTACAGAGGAAATTGGAGGGTCATGGTATAGGAGGAAATGTCCTATTGTGGATTAAAAACTGGTTGAAGGATAGGAAACAGAGAGTGGGGTTAAATGGGCAGTATTCACAATGGAGAAGGGTAGTTAGTGGGGTTCCTCAGGGGCCTGTGCTAGGACCGCTGCTTTTTAATATATTTATAAATGATTTAGAGATGGGAGTAACTAGCGAGGTAATTAAATTTGCTGATGTCACAAAGTTATTCAAAGTCGTTAACTCGCGACAGGATTGTGAAAAATTACAAGAGGACCTTACGAGACTGGGAGACTGGGCGGCTAAATGGCAGATGACGTTTAATGTGAGCAAGTGCAAGGTGATGCATGTGGGAAAAAAGAACCCGAATAGCTACGTCATGCAAGGTTCCACGTTAGGAGTTACGGACCAAGAAAGGGATCTGGGTGTCGTTGTCGATAATACACTGAAACCTCCTGCTCAGTGTGCTGCTGCGGCTAGGAAAGCGAATAGAATGTTGGGTATTATTAGGAAAGGTATGGAAAACAGGTGTGAGGATGTTATAATGCTGTTGTATCGATCCATGGTGCGACCGCACCTTGAGTATTGTGTTCAATTCTGGTCGCCGCATCTCAAGAAAGATATAGTAGAATTGGAAAAGGTGTAGCGAAGGGCGACTAAAATGATAGCGGGGATGGGACGACTTCCCTATGAAGAAAGACTAAGGAGGCTAGGGCTATACAGCTTGGAGAAGAGACGGCTGAGGGGAGACATGATAGAGGTATATAAAATAATGAGTGGAGTGGCACAGGTGGATGTGAAGCGTCTGTTCACGTTTTCAAAAAATACTAGGACTAGGGGGCATGCGATGAAACTACAGTGTAGTAAATTTAAAACAAATCGAAGGAAATGTTTCTTCACCCAACGCATAATTAAACTCTGGAATTCGTTGCCGGAGAAAGTGGTGAAGGCGGTTAGCTTAGCAGAGTTTAAAAAGGGGTTGGACGGCTTCCTGAAGGACAAGGCCATAGAATGTTATGAAATGGACGTAGGGAAAAATCCACTATTCCTGAGACAAGCAGTACCAAATGCTTTCCTCCGTGGATCTTGTTGGGTGATTGTGACCTGGATTGGCCCCTGTCGGAGACAGGGTGCTGGGCTAGATGGACCTTTGGTCTGTCCCAGTGTGGCGATGCTTATGTCTTATGTCAAACCTGAAAAAAAAATCCTAACTCAACATATATGTAGCAAACACACTTGCACTAATTCGTGTGATTCAAACAATATAAACCCTACCTAAAAAGAGGCAGGCACTACAAATATTACACAGGGCTCTAGGACTTGACAAAGTTCCTTAGGATCTAGGAGACGCACACACACATACACCCATAGCTCTGTCTCTGCTTCCCCCCAGCATGCACATACCTATAGATCTGTCAATCACCACTCCATATACCCTCCTGTGGCATAAACTCTTCCCCCCACCAGTAGCTGTCGCCCAATGATGACACTTCCAAACTGATTTCTAAATAGCCTTCTACAGCTTTTTATCTTCTCCATCTGCATATACTTCCCCAGCTCCTGCACCCCAGCACACTGACACCAATCTTTGCTCCCCCTCCCCCTTCCTCGCCCTCCAGTAGCACAGACACCCAGTTCGCAGTCCTCCTCCCCAGGGGTGTGCTGGTAAATTTTTAACAACAGGCTCTTTCTCTGGACGTAGCCAGCTCTGCAGTTGGAAGGGCCAGGGGTGGCCGGGTGGGGGTGGGGGGGAGCAACACTTGCCTCTCTCTCCTCCCTCCCTTCGTGCGGGCACGCTAGGCATACCTTTGCTGGTAGCCAATAAATGAACTGCCACCACTCCCAACGTCTTGCTCTGAGCAGCATGCTGGAACTTCTCTCACATGCTCGAGAAGTCCCAGCCTGCTGCTCTGAGCTGGAAACAAGGAGCGGGGAGCAGCAGCAGTCTACTTACTTGTCTGGCAGGGCTCAGCATCCCCACCAGCAAAGTAAAAGAAAATTCAGCAGGGGGCCCAAGTCCACATTTTGGGAGCCAGTTGTTAAAGTAGCCATGGAGGGCCCTACTTTAACAACCGGCTCCCAAAATTCTTAAAAACTTAACAACCGGCTCTTGCGAGCCTGTGAGAACCTGCTCCAGCACACCACTGCTCCTCCCCCTCTCTCCGGTAGCACAGATACCCAGTTTGTGCCCCCCCCCCCCCCCACCCCAGTAATACTAGAGAAACAGAAATGGAAATTAAAGATATCAGAGATGCACATTTCCCAAAGCTGACATGGTCCAGTTCATAAATATAAAGTAAAATATTTTTCTCTACCTTTGTAGTCTGAACGTTTTATTTTTCCATTCAATTTTGTCTTCTTCTTTTCTCCATTTTTCCTGACTTTTCAAGGCAGGGGCGTATCTGGAATCCGGCGGTAGGGGGGGCCAGAGCCAGAGAGGGGGGGGGGGGCACGTGCTGCGACGTCAGACTCCGAACTGGATTCAACGAAGCAGCACTGCAGCGTTACTTCCTTGCAGCATGGCCACGGAGGAAGACGAAATATGAAGACTGCGGGTCGGACCTCGGCTGGCGGGGGTTGGGGCCCCCCGCCAGCAAAAGTAAGCAGCGGGGGAGGGTTGACGGCGGGGAGGGGGGCCAGGGCGAAATCTGCGGGGGCCCAGGCCACGCAGTTTCAAGGTCTCCTAGTTGGCATTTCTTCTTTCTCGTTGTCTGCCATCCATCTTTCCTGTGTCCCTATCTGTCCTATCCAGTACCTCTCTTCTGTGTCCCTATCCCTATCTAAACCCCATGTTCAGTATCTGCCCTTTTAGGGTCTATCCCCTCACCTTAAATTCAGCATTGCCTCTCTGAGTCCCTATCCTTCCCCTCTGTGTTCCTGTTCCACCCCTTATTCACCATTGTCCTGTGTCCCTGTCTCTGTTTTTACTCCATGCCCAGCATCTCTGGTCTCTGTCCTATCACTCCCCTGCTCCCACTCATAGTCTAGCATAACTCCCTCCACCCCCAACCTACTACTACTACTACTTAGCATTTCTATAGCGCTGCCAGGGTTACGTAGCTCTGTACAAGTTTAAACACGGGGAGGGACTGTCCCTGCTCAAGAGAGCTTACAATCTAACAGTAACAGGCTACGTAGTCAGTGTAGGTAACAGGAATGGGGAAGGTGGTTAGGCGCCAAAAGCAAGGGAGAAGAGATGGGCCTTGAGTAAGGACTTGAAAATGGGCAGGGAGGGCGCATGGCGTATGGGCTCAGGAAATCTGTTCCAGAGTCCAGCACATTTTGCTCTAGACCCCACCCCCTTCCCCTCCCCAGGGTCCAGCAAATCTTCCTCCAGCCCCCTCCTCCTTCCCAGGGTCCAGCAGATCTTCCTCCACCCCCCTTCCTCTTCCCAGGGTCCAGCACATCTCCCTCCAGCCCCCTTCCCCTCCCATAGAGTCTAGCACATCTCCCTCCAGCCCCTCTTTCCCCATTCCTTCCCTTCTCCAAAGTCCAGCACATCTCCCATCAGCACCCCCGCCCCCATGGTCCAGCACATCTCCATGTCCGTCATTCCCACCCCTTCAAGTCCAGGGTCTCTCCCTCACCACACATGCCCTCTCCTCCTGGGGCCTCTAACTAACCTGTCCTGATGGCCGGCAGCACAGCCAGTGATTAAGGAACGCTGTTCTGTTCTGTCTCAGGGCCTTCCCACTGCTGGGTCCCACCTTCATGGAAGCAGGAAGTACGGGGCCCACTTCATGACTGAAAGTTGCTATTTTGAGGATTGTGGGACTTTAGCTGTTCAGTGTATCTCTGAAGACAGAAGTGTTCCATAGGCCCAGAGAAAGAAGACTGAATTCCCTCTTTATAAAAAAACGTAATAAAGAGAAAACAGGAAATTGCAGACCAAAAGCGCTGGGGAAAATTAATGAAGACTTCTTTAAAGGAAAGGATAATGAAGTATTTTGAATCCAACAGGATCCAGGATCTGAGACGGCATGGTTTTACTAAAGAGATATTGTGTTAGACAAATCTGATCAATTTCTTTGATTAGGCAACCAGGGAATTAGATCGATGCTACGAACCAGATGTAGTGTATTTGGCTTTCTGCACAGTTTATCATTCAGTCCGCTGCCAGAGTTTTGTAAATAAACTGAGCAATCGGGGATGGGCTCCGTGAACGATGAACTGATGTAGAAACTGAGCAGCAAACACAGGACAGTGGTAAGGAGAAGCCACTTGCAAGCCGAATATTTTTTGAACTGGTATGATGCTTTTGATAAGGCAGAATAAGCTCAAATAATCTTTCTTTCCTAATTAGCTCTCTGCACATAAATTTCATTTTATTTTAGAACAGCCCCTGCAAACCACGTTCACAGTATCATTATTATCTTGCTCCCCACTGTATTCCATACCTATAATTTCCCAACCGAAACCTTCCCTACTGCTTTTCATATACAGGATCCACAGTTCTACCCAATTTGCCTAATCTCGCTTGCTTTGTCCGCAACAGATCCTATGCTATACTATACATCCTATATAATAAAACGCACCTCCAACGTTCTGAAGCTGACTGCGTGGACATAAGCCTTGAGGCATTCGTGCGTCTGTATCCATCTCCTGAAATGACGACGTCTCCCATTTCCGGATGCGTCAGCAGCGACTGTGCCCAATCACAACATAGCAGCGCGAACCAACTCCGTCGCGTACCTGTGCTGACGGGGGAGCCCAACCCCCGACAGCCGAAGTCCTCTTCTCGGCTGCCGCGGCGCTGCTTGCTGAATGATCTGATCAAGTTTCTGTGCGTGCGTCTGACAACAGACGCATGCACAGAAGCTTGATCAGACCATTCAGCAAACAACGCCGGCGCAGACGAGAAGAGGACTTCGGCTGTCGGGGGTTGGGCTCCCCCGTCAGCACAGGTACGCGACGGAGTTGGCTCGCGCTGCTATTTTGTGATTGGGCACAGTCGCTGCTGACGCACCCGGAAGTGGGAGATGTCATCATTTCAGGAGATGGATACAGAAGCATGAATGCCTCAAAGCTTATGTCCACGCAGTCAGTTTGGAAAAGAGACGGATGAGGGGAAATATGATTGAAGGCTACAAAATCCTGAGTGGTGTATAACGAGTAGAAGTATATTGATTTTTTACTCGTTCTAAAAGTACAAAGACTTGGAGACATTTGAGGAAGTTACATGGAAATACTTTTAAAACAAATAGGAGGAAATATTTTTTCGCTGTGGAACTCTTTGTCGGAGGATGTGGTAACAGCACCTAGCGTATCTGGATTTAACAAAGATTTGGACAAATTCCTGGAGGAAAAGTCCATAGACTGCTATTGAGACAAACATGGGGAAGCCACTGCTTGCCCTGGGATTTGTAGCATGGAATGTTGCCACGATTTGGGTTTCTGTCAGATACTTGTGACTTGGATTGGCCACTGTTGGAAGTAGGATATTGGGTTAGATGGACCATTGGTCTGACCAGTATGGCTATTCTTATGTAGTACAAAAAACAGAAGAAACCAATCTTCGCAAGAAAAACAGCCAAAAAAGCAAAACAGCAAAGATGACTAACAAAACAAAAATAATAAAAAAAAATTAAAAACAAGAAAATATCAAATTTGTATTTTACAAATACATAAAAAAATAAAAAAAAAATATAAAAAGGACGACACTTGTTCATAAAAAATTAAAACACTTTATTAGTCAAAGGATAGCAGGGAGAAATGGACGCTGCTCTGACGGTTTATTCTTCACTTTGTTTTCAAGGATTACCTAAGGCTATAGTTCAGAAAGAAACACACATATTCCTTATACAATTGGATAGAGTTAAAAATCAACACACGGTGAGAAGACTCCTGACGCAGGCCTGCATAGCCGAAACACAGCTGTGTCGAGTCCATTTCTCCCTGCTATCCTTTGGCTAATAAAGTGTTTTAATTTTTTATGAACAAGTGTCGTCCTTTTTATTTTTTTTATTTTTTTATGTATTTGTATTTTTAAATTTAATTTGATATTTTCTTGTTTTTAATTTTTTTTTATTATTTTTGTTTTGTTAGTCATCTTCGCTGTTTTGCTTTTTTGGCTATTCTTATGTACCATAAAAAGGTAGTATATCAAATCTATGACCCTTTACCTTTTCTTATAAGGCGATAGTGTATTATATTGCTAATTTAAAGTAGGGGGAAGAGGGATATGATGTACAGAAATGTCACTTTGGCTGGCCTCCCCATTGCCACCCCAAATATGTTTGCTTAGAGATGCCACTGCAACCAAATGATCTCTATGTGCTCGTTGCTGAAAACAGCATTTTCAGAGCTCTGTTTGGCCTGAACCCCTTCCTGAGCTTACTGGCCCCAGATTCAGTTCACCCCCTTCTCCCAGTCACCTCTGTTTAGAGGTGGGAATTTATTTTTCCTTTGGAAGCGCCTCTGTGTCTGTTTTATGTTCAGGCAGGATGTAGCCGAACTCTGATCCCAGAGGAGCTTTTGTCCGCAAAGAAAGCAGACACCTTTTCTTCCCTTCCTGTTGAAGTTCTCTTATTTCTCTATAATTTAATTTAATTTTTTGTTACATTTGTACCCCACGCTTTCCCACTCATGTGCAGGCTCAATGCGGCTTACATGGGGCAATGGAGGGTTAAGTGACTTGCCCAGAGTCACAAGGAGCTGCCTGTGCCAGGATGTCAGACTCACAGAAACAGAAGCCTGCGCAGCCTTCTACATGGAATGTTGCGAGTGGAATAGCAACATTCCATGTAGAATCTCCAATAGTAGCAACAGAATCTCAATAGTAGCAACATTCCATGTAGAAATCGGCCCTTGCAGATCACCAATGTGGCCACGCAGGCTTCTGCTTCTGTGAGTCTGACGTCCTGCACGACGTCAGACTCACAGAAACAGAAGCCTGCGCAGCCTTCTACATGGAATGTTGCTAGTGGAATAGCAACATTCCATGTAGAATCTCCAATAGTAGCAACATTCCATGTAGAATCTCCAATAGTATCTATTTTATTTTTGTTACATTTGTACCCCACACTTTCCCACTCATGGCAGGCTCAATGCGGCTTACATGGGGCAATGGAGGGTTAAGTGACTTGCCCAGAGTCACAAGGAGCTGCCTGTGCCTGCAGTGGGAATCGAACCCAGTTCCCCAGGACCAAAGTCCACCACCCTAACCACTAGGCCACTCCTCCACTGTTGCTACTATTAGAGATTCTACATGGAATGCTGCTATTCTACTAGCAACATTCCATGTAGAAGTCGGCCCTTGCAGATCACCAATGTGGCCGCGCAGGCTTCTGCTTCTGTGAGTCTGACGTCCTGTACGTACGTGCAGGACGTCAGACTCACAGAAACAGAAGCCTGCGCAGCCTTCTGCATGGAATGTTGCTAGTGGAATAGCAACATTCCATGTAGAATCTCCAATAGTAGCAACATTCCATGTAGAATCTCGAATAGTATCTATTTTATTTTTGTTACATTTGTACCCCGCGCTTTCCCACTCATGGCTCAATGCGGCTTACATGGGGCAATGGAGGGTTAAGTGACTTGCCCAGAGTCACAAGGAGCTGCCTGTGCCTGAAGTGGGAATCGAACTCAGTTCCTCAGTTCCCCAGGACCAAAGTCCACCACCCTAACTCATCAGTGAAGTCCTTCTTATCTGTGTCCAGTTCTGCCAGCACCAGACTCCGTTCTTTTCCTTATTTCTTTATGTCTTATATACCATTCACAAGCCTGAAAGATATCAGAGCAGTGTACATTCAGTTCTTTCCACCTTGCTGCACAAAACACCTGGAATAAACTGCCTGAATCACTGTCAGGGGCATTTTCAAAAGAGAAGGGCGCCCATCTTCCGACACAAATCGGGAGATGGACGTCCTTCTCTCAGGGTCGCCCAAATCGGCATAATCAAAAAACGATTTTGGGCATCCTCAACTGCAATCCGTCGCGGGGATGACCAAAGTTCACGGGGGCGTGTCGGAGGTGTAGCGAAGGCGGTACTGGGGCATGCTTAAGAGATGGGCGTCCTCAACCGATAATGGAAAAAAAAGGGCGTCATTTGGTCGACTTTACTTGGTCCATTTATTTTCACGACCAAGCCTCAAAAAGGTGCCCAAACTGACCAGATGACCTCCCCTTACTCCCCCAGTGGTCACCAACCCCCTCCCACCCTAAAAAAAAATTAAAAATGTTTTGCCAGCCTCAAATGTCATACCCAGCTCCATGACAGCAGTATACAGGTCCCTGGAGCAGTTTTAGTGGGTGCAGTGCACTTCAGGCAGGCGGACCCAGGCCCATCCCCCCCTACCTGTTACACTTGTGCTGGTAAATGTGAACCCTTCAAAACCTACCCAAAACCCACTGTACCCACATGTTGGTGCCCCCCTTCACCCCTTAGGGCAATGGTAGTGGTGTACAGTTGTGGGGAGTGGGGTTGGGGGGCTCAGCATTGAAGGTAAGGGAGCTATGCACCTGGGAGCAATTTGTGAATCCACTGCAGTGACCCTAGGGTGCCCGGTTGGTGTCCTGGCATGCGAGGGAGACCAGTGCACTATGAATGCTGCCTCCTCCCACGACCAAATGCCTTGGATTTGGTCATTTTTGAGATGGTCTTCATCGGTTTCCATTATTGCCAAAAACCGGGGATGACCATCTCAACATTTAAGTCGACTATTTCTAAGGTTGACCTAAATGTTGAGATTTGGGCGTCCCCGACCGTATTATCGAAACGAAAAATGGACGCCTATCTTGTTTCGATAATAGCGGTTTCCCCCCGCCCCTTCGCCGGGACGTCCTTAGAGATGGGCGCCTTTAGAGATGGTCGTTCCCGTTTGATTATGCCCCTCCACATCAGGCTCCCTCTCTTCCCCTACTTGGCCTAAAAGCCCACTTTTCTGACACTACTTTTAAATATTAATGCTTTATTACTTTGTTCATACACGTGTTTTTTAAACCATTCCCATAAGAAACGAAAACCCCCTATCTTGTTTGTACTGCTTTTCTGACTTGAAGAGATTATAATCTCCATGGAACAAGGACCGTGTCATGTGTACAGTGCAATATAATTCTGGTAATGCTACAGAGATGAGAAATAATTGTAGCAATAACTATAACAGTGTTTTTCTCCTAAGATGTCAGGAAGTATTTCTTCACGGAGAGGGTGGTGGACGCTTGGAATGCCCTCCCGCGGGAGGTGGTGGAGATGAAAACGGTAACGGAATTCAAACATGCGTGGGATATGCATAGAGGAATCCTGTGCAGAAGGAATGGATCCTCAGAAGCTTAGCTGAAATTGGGTGGCGGAGCAGTTGGGGGGAAGAGGGGTTGGTGGTTGGGAGGCGAGGATAGGGGAGGGCAGACTTATAAGGTCTGTACCAGAGCCGGTGATGGGAGGCGGGACTGGTGGTTGGGAGGCGGGAAATACTGCTGGGCAGACTTGTATGGTCTGTGCCCTGAAAAGGACAGGTACAAATTCAAGGTAAGGTATACACATATGAGTTTGTCTTGGGCAGACTGGATGGACCATGCAGGTCTTTTTCTGCCGTCATCTACTATGTTACTATGAGTGAACATAATTAATTTGGGTTTCTCTCAAAGCTACTGTCTTGTGTTATTGTTTGTTTCTTCTTCTAGCCCATGTTTTCTTTTTTGGCTTAATTAAAAGCCTTTGAGGAACCAGGATCTAAACCTGGTTCTTAGTAAAGTGCTAACATGTTTGCCACCATGAAAGCAAACTGAAATTATTTTAGTAAAAATATGTGCGATTAACCTAACTTCAGATCTCCACCCTAAAAATAAGTTTTGAGAAGAAACAGTTGATTGGAGAATTGCAGCCTTTGCCTTTAGAAATTAATGAAATTATATTTTTATATATCCTTGATATAAATGAGCACTTAGTAAGGAAGTGAGAGGTTTAGTAGAGATCACGTCTCCTTCCTGGAATCCCACTTGTGCCGCTGAATGTCTGGTTGGTCTCAGTTCAGCTCACATCATAACCCAAAATGCATAATTCAGCACAAAGCCACCTCATTCCAGGTTCTGAGATCAAAACACAAGTAGGTTAGCAGCAGCGTGTTTCTTCTAGCAAAAAAGGTGCCGGTACTCAAATGCTAGGCCACCCTTCAGGGGTGGGATAATCACTGAGGGACCCACCCCACAATAGTCAGACCCCCTGCAACCAGTCACAGAATCTATGACAAGGCAGAATCGGTGTGTAGAGCCTGGGCTCTTTCATTAAAACTTGGGGACCATGGGTCAATTTTAGCAGACAATGGAAAAGCTGCCGGTACTCAGTACCCCCAAGTACCCCCTCAAAAAAAGCCCTGGTTAGCAGTCTATAATACCACAGGGAGATGGCACATCTTAATGGCATGGCATAACAACAAGGACACTTTCACCATAGTAACATAGTAGATGACGGCAGAAAAGACCTGCACGGTCCATCCAGTCTGCCCAACAAGACAACTCATGTGTGCTACTTTTGTGTATACCCTACTTTGATTTGTACCTGTGCTCTTCAGGGCACAGACCGTATAAGTCTGCCCAGCACTAGCCCCGCCTCCCAACCACCAGCCCCGCCTCCCAACCACCGGCTCTGGCACAGACCATATAAGTCTGCCCAGCACTATCCCCGCCTCCCACCACCGGCTCTGGCACAGACCGTATAAGTCTGCCCAGCGCTATCCCTGCCTCCCAACTTCCAGTCCCGCCTCCCACTACCGGCTCTGCTATCCAATCTCGGTTAAGCTCCTGAGGATCCTTTTTAGTTCAAATATAGCTCAGGTCAACAATGACCGACAATTATTACTATTATAAAAGTCATTCAAAGGCCTATCTCCTGGATTCTAAAAAGCTCAGCCAAATGTGGGCTTCTGGTCAAATCCCCCTCTCCCCACCCCTGATCCAGAGATGAGGTCTGCCTACTGAATATTACTAGACTTCAAAATGTGTGTGTGTACCAAAGGAGCATACATAAAAAACAAGCATGCTCTTTCGCGCCTCAGTTTCAACGCTCTAATTCTCACTCTTCTGTCTGTTTCGAATGGGAGGGTAAGGATCTATGATGCTGGAACAGCAGCATCAACAGCAGACCACCAAATCGCCAGAGCATAGCAGTAGAATAAAAGCCTTATTGTACAAATACAGATAAAAGTAGGCCTCAGTGGCCATGTTTCGCCTTCAGGGCTGTGTCAGGGGGTATACTAGAGGGGAATACAGCAAAGCTTGGTTCTGCAGACATCCGGTTCCTGGACAAGACTTCAGATCTCCCCAATGAAGATCACAGTGAGGTCAGATGTAAGGTTTGCATCTTGCTTTGGAATGATGGTGAGCAGGTCAACAAATAGAAATAGAGTAGCAGAACACTAACCCTAGTGCTGATCAATACCCCAGCAATGAAGCATGGGAACAGATACAAAAAGCAATTTTATTTATTTATTATTTATAACATTTATACCCCACATTTTCCCGGCAGGCTCAATGTGGCTAACATCAGTCCATAAAGGCAATCGCCAGTCCGATAAACAAACAAATTAACTATATAGTAAGGTGACTAGGAAGGATCGTAATTACAAGGGTCGAGGGAAAAGAGGGGGAGGGTAATAGAGTCCATGAGGTCCATAAATTAGTTGTTTTATTGCATGAAACAGTTTATGGTTCAGAAGCTTCTGTTAAATAATTTCTCTTAACTGTGTACTGAAGTTAGCTTAAATAAATACCATAAATCTCCAAGTACACATTAGCAATTCAGCCTGTTTTTCTTTCTCTAGATTTTGGGCTGTCTATGAAGCAAACCCATCAGAGGTTAACATCACCATACGTCAACAAAGTGGAAACATCAACATCAATTATTTTTATTTTATTTATTTATTGCATTTGTATCCCACATTTTCCCACCTCTTTGCAGGCTCAATGTGGCTTACAATACATCATGAATGGTGGAAGTATAAAAGAGAATATACATTTAGTATTACATAGGATCTTGGTTAACATGATAATGATGAAACATGACAGTAGTGTGACAAGCAAATATTATAGGACAGTTCTGGATATATTTGTAGGAGCCAACAAAAAGAAAGTCCAAATCTCCCGTAAAATAAAATGAAAACCACAAAAAGAGCGGAAGATGAACAAAACAGACCAGAGAAGGACCATAGAGAGTAAGAGCACCAGAAAAGTTTATTGGGACTCTACACGGTCCGTGTTTCAGCCAACAGGCCTTTCTCAGGGGTCTTGAATTTGACGCTTACAGATGCACCTCCGAGAAACTCATGAAACGAAAAACAAAATACGCTGGTGATGTCTGGTAGCGGGTAAAAGCGTATATGCTAGTTTTGGTTCATCTTCCGCTCTTTTTGTGGTTTTCATTTTATATTCGTAGGGGTTCACATTTCTTGATCTTTGTGGTATGCCTTGTTAAAGAGATGGGTCTTCAGTAGTTTACGGAAGTTAGTTAATTCATAGATCGTTTTCAGGCTGCGAGGCAGCGCGTTCCAGAACTGTGTGCTCAAGTAGGAAAAGGTTGACGCATGCGTTAGTTTGTATTTTAGCCCTTGACAGTTGGGGAAGTGAAGATTGAGGAATGTGCGGGATGATTTTTTAGCATTCCTGGGTGGTAAGTCTATCAGGTCTGACATGTAGGCTGGGGCATCTCCGTGAATGATTTTGTGAACTAGGGTACATATTTTGAACATAATGCGTTCTTTAAGTGGGAGCCAGTGTAGTTTTTCTCGTAGGGGTTTCAGATAAGTACCTTCTCCATCTATGGTTATAACTGTTTTCCAATATCTTAACTTAATGAGCTGGATCCGTTCCTCGAAACGGAACTTTTCATTGCAGGTATAACCCTCTGTACAATGAAACAGAAAACTTTTGATATGGTAAGTGCACTTTTATGTTTAAATGTTTGCATGTCTGTTTGTGTTTCCCTTTGTCTCTGTCCTTTTCTAAGATTTGTCTGCGTGTCTATTTCTGTCTTTGTTTCTTCCTCTTTTCTTGCTCTCTGAAAACTTCAGAAAAAAAACCTGTCTTCACCAGCTCGATGCTTGCTTGCATTGGCTAGCTCTGCGTCCACTGCCGGGAGGAACGCATACCGCTGTCTTCTGGATCTGGGTTCTTCTGTATTGCACCTACTACCTAACTTTAAAACTCAAAAAAGAAAGAAATCTAACTACCTGAGACCCCTTTTATTGTCTGAGCTTCAGAGACGCTCTGTTCCTGTAAGGAAGACAATACTTTTATTCACCCTAGCTATCTTTCTCAAAATAAAAGGAATAATCAGGTGTTCAAGACAGCTTCCCTAACTCTGAGAAGTTCTGAGAGAAGAGAACATCTCTGTGGGTAAGTGACATTATTCTATTCTGAGCTTGGTAACTTAAAGATTGGGGTTTAAAAGAGGAATTGTAGGATATTGATAAACACAGTTTGAAGTAAAGAAAGAAAAGCAAGCAAATAATAGCTAATCTCCATAGCCTTTTCCCCTTGCGATAAGGAGAGAAGGGTGCAACTTACAGTTTATCATTTATTAAACTTGCTATGCCGCTTAGTTGCATGCAAATTAAAGTAGTTTCAATAAAAGAAATTTAAAACAGTAAAAGCAGAAAGGACCACTACTTGTAGATGGGACAGAATAAACTAACTATCCAGCTCATTTTCGAAAGTGATCGCCGGCCATCTTGCGACACAAATCGGGAGATGGCTGGCAATCTCCTGAACCCGGCGAAATCGGTATAATCGAAAGCCGATTTTGGCCGGGTTCAACTGCTTTCCGTCTCGGAGCCGGCGAAACATCAAAGGGGTGTGTCAGTAGGGTAGTGAAGGCGGAACGGGGGCGTGCTCACGAGATGGCCAGCTTCGCCTGATAATGGGGAAAAAAAAGCCAGGCTTGACGAGCATTTCGCCGGCTTTACTTGGTCCCTTTTTTTTCACGACCAAGCTTCAAAAAGGGGCCCCAACTGACCAAATGACCACCGGAGGGAATCGGGGATCACTTCTCCTTACTCCCCCAATGGTCACCAATCCCCTCCCACCCAAAAAAAAACCTTTTTTGCCAGCCTCAAATGTCATACCCAGTTCCCTGATAGCAGTATGCAAGTCCCTGGAGCAGTTTTTAGTAGGTGCAGTGCACTTCAGACAGGTGGACCCAGGCCCATCCCCCCCTACCTGTTCCACTTGTGGTGGTAAATGGGAGCCCTCCAAACCCACCCAAAACCCACTGTACCCACATGTGGGTGCCTCCCATTCACCCCTTAGGGCTATGGTAATGGTGTAGAGTTGTGGGAAGTGGGTTTTGGGGGGGATTTTGGGGGCTATGCACCTAGGAGCTATTTTTAATTTTTTTAAATTTTTTTAGAAGTGCCCCCTAGGGTGCCCGGCTGGTGTCCTGGCATGTCAGGGGGGGCAGTGCACTACAAATGCTGGCTCCTCCCATGACCAAATGCCTTGGATTTCGCCGGGTTTGAGATCGCCGGCATTTTTTTTCCATTATGGCCGAAAAACGATGCCGGCCATCCCAAACCCGGCGAAGTCTGACATTTGGCCGGGCCCAACCGTATTAGCGAAGAAAAAGATGGTGGACCATCTTTTTCGAAAATACAGTTGGCTCCGCCCACTTGCGGCGTCGGCGCCGTAGATGGCCGCCCATAGAGATGGCCAGCGCCTTTCGATTATGCCCCTCCACACTAATCAAACACAATTCCAATCATACAAGAAACATATCCAGAAACATCGAAACAAAATATCATAAATTCAAACAACTAAACCCATCCTTGACCTCTCACTGCAGAGTTGACCCAACCACTACACATACAAAGCATGCTGAAACAAGTGAGTTACAGGCTACAGGTTATGATTTATATACCACTGACACCAATTCGGTTCAAAGGGGCTTACAAGATCACAACATCCTCTTAATAAAAGTTAAAAAGAAACAAGAACTTAATCAGAAACGGCAAGAAAGTCTTTAAAAAGAGCAGATTTGAGCATCTTTCTAAAATGTGCATACTCTCAAATTATTCAAAAAACAAGTTACATAAGTACATAAGTAGTGCCATACTGGGAAAGACCAAAGGTCCATCTAGCCCAGCATCCTGTCACCGACAGTGGCTAATCCAGGTCAAGGGCACCTGGCACGCTCCCCAAACGTAAAGACATTCCAGACAAGTTATACCTAAAAATGCGGAATTTTTCCAAGTCCATTTAATAGCGGTCTATGGACTTGTCCTTTAGGAATCTATCTAACCCCTTTTTAAACTCCGTCAAGCTAACCGCCCGTACCACGTTCTCCGGCAACGAATTCCAGAGTCTAATTACACGTTGGGTGAAGAAAAATTTTCTCCGATTCGTTTTAAATTTACCACACTGTAGCTTCAACTCATGCCCTCTAGTCCTAGTATTTTTGGATAGCGTGAACAGTCGCTTCACATCCACCCGATCCATTCCACTCATTATTTTATACACTTCTATCATATCTCCCCTCACCCGTCTCTTCTCCAAGCTGAAAAGCCCTAGCCTTCTCAGCCTCTCTTCATAGGAAAGTCGTCCCATCCCCACTATCATTTTCGTCGCCCTTCGCTGTACCTTTTCCAATTCTACTATATCTTTTTTGAGATACGGAGACCAGTACTGAACACAATACTCCAGGTGCGGTCGCACCATGGAGCGATACAACGGCATTATAACATCCGCACACCTGGACTCCATACCCTTCCTAATAACACCCAACATTCTATTCGCTTTTCTAGCCGCAGCAGCACACTGAGCAGAAGGTTTCAGCGTATCATCGACGACGACACCCAGATCCCTTTCTTGATCCGTAACTCCTAACGGATGCAAATGACCGCCAAGTTTTGGAAGCTTGATGGGCAAGAAGCGTATCACAAACCCTGAATTTCTTAACTCCCTTAAGTGAAGGAAAGGGAAAAGGAGAACATTTATAGGAACTTAACTCTAAAATAAATAGTAAATACTCAGGACAGTCACCATGTAGGAAAGCGAATAGAATGTTGGGTATTATTAGGAAAGGTATGGAAAACAGGTGTGAGGATGTTATAATGCCATTGGATCGCTCCATGGTGCGACCGCACCTTGAGTATTGTGTTCAATTCTGGTCGCCGTATCTCAAGAAAGATTTAGTAGAATTGGAAAAGGTGCAGCGAAGGGCGACTAAAATGATAGCGGGGATGGGACGACTTCCCTATGAGGAAAGACTAAGGAAGTTACGGCTTTTCAGCTTGGAGAAGAGACGGCTGAGGGGAGACACGATAGAGGTATATAAAATAATGAGTGGAGTGGAACAGGTGGATGTGAAGCGTCTGTTCACGCTTTCCAAAAATACTAGGACTAGGGGGCATGCGATAAAACTACAGTGTCGTAAATTTAAAACAAATCGGAGAAAATCTGTCTTCACTCAATGCATAATTAAACTCTGGAATTCATTGTCAGAGAACGTGGTGAAGGCGGTTAACTTAGCAGAGTTTAAAAAGGGGTTAGATGGTTTCCTAAAGGACAAGTCCATAAACCACTACTAAATGGACTTCGGAAAAATCCACAATTCCAGGAATAACATGTATAGAATGTTTGTACGTTTTGGAAGCTTGCCAGGTGCCCTTGGCCTGGATTGGCCGCTGTCGTGGACCTGAAATTAGCAGGCGGGGACCTTTGGTCTTTTCCCAGTGTGGCATTACTTATGAAAAAGTGTACAATCAAATTTAAGCAATCTCCTGGCTTCCATGGGAAGCCAATGGAGGTCCATATAAAATTTCGAAATCCTATTATATTTACGGAAAGAGTAAATCAATCTGACTGCAGTATTTTGAATTGTCTGTAAGCGTTGAAGATTATACCTAGAAGTCCCTAAAAAAAAAAATCAAGTTACAGTAATCTAATTTTGACAAAAGTAAAGCTTGAACAAGTAGTCTAAATTGTTCATTATCCAAAAATTGTTTAATTCTTCTCAAATTCCTCATAAGAAAGAAGGAACTTTTAACCACAGAATTAACTTGAGGCTCTAATGAAAGTGAGCAATCTAAAAGCATTCCCAATATTTTAATAACAGGAGAAAAAGAACATTTAACTTGGTCAACAATAGTATGATCGATTAATGGATGAGGATTATTATCCAACAGCAAAAACTAAGCCGCACTAGCGACTGCCATGCACTAATGCCGACACACGGGGGGGGGGGGGGGGGGGGGGGGAAGTTAGTTTTCTCAGAATTTAATTTCAGTTTATAATTTAACATCCAAGTGCCATTTACAGACATACAACACTGAATAGATGTGGATATACAATCCAGCGAGTCTAAGATTGGAATAAGGATAGTGATATCATCCACATAGCTATGAATACAAAATCCTTTACCTCACAGTGCCCAACCTAATGTATATAAGAATACATTAAAAAGTGTTAGCAAAAGAGGCGACCCTTGTGGAACCCCACATGGGTTTGACCAACTCTCTGAACAAGCTCTTTCAAACTATGTATGATATGGTGGATAAAATCCCCTTAAACCAATTCTGTAAGGTATGTATGGAACTCGGAGCTCCGCCCTTGCTGCTTCCATGCTCCACCTATGTATACATCCTATTGAACGTGCATATGCCCTTATAGATTAGAGTTTAAGGTGCTTATGTGCATATGTGTTCTTTATCATGGTATTGACGCACGCATGGCATGCGGATCCACATGTGCCTAGTTATAGAATTGCTCTAAGTGCAAAGCCTGTGCATCAATGCAGGGGGCATCGTGCAAGTGCACCTGTACTACCTTGCTGAGGCATGGAATGATGGAACGTGACCCACAGCAGAAAAAATTAAAACATGCTGCCACTGAAGTGGTTCGGGTCAAATTTTCCTCCCCAAATAATATCCTCCCACAGGAAACCCCTGATCAAGCTTCCCTGCTGTGATCCTCTGAACAGTACCTCCACACAGGACCCTCCACACAGGACCCTCCACAATGATTCCTCCAGATCATACCTCTCACAACAGGAAACCCCAAGAGCTGGTCCTCCCCCCAAGAACTCCCCTGAGCTGAAGTGACTCCCAGTCACCATTTCAGGCACAGGCAGCTCCTTGTGACTCTGGGCAAGTCACTTAACCCTCCATTGCCCCATGTAAGCCACATTGAGCCTGCCATGAGTGGGAAAGCGCGGGGTACAAATGTAACAAAAATAAAATAGATACTATTGGAGATTCTACATGGAATGTTGCTACTATTGGAGATTCTACATGGAATGTTGCTATTCCACTAGCAACATTCCATGTAGAAGGCTGCGCAGGTTTCTGTTTCTGTGAGTCTGACGTCCTGCACGTACGTGCAGGACGTCAGACTCACAGAAGCAGAAGCCTGTGCGGCCACATTGGTGATCTGCAAGGGCCGACTTCTACATGGAATGTTGCTAGTGGAATAGCATCATTCCATGTAGAATCTCAAATAGTAGCAACAGTGGAGGAGTGGCCTAGTTAGGGTGGTGGACTATGGTCCTGGGGAACTGAGGAACTGAGTTCAATTCCCACTTCAGGCACAGGCAGCTCCTTGTGACTCTGGGCAAGTCACTTAACCCTCCATTGCCCCATGTAAGCCGTATTGAGCCTGCCATGAATGGGAAAGCGCAGGGTACAAATGTAACAAAAATAAAAAATAAATAAAAATAAATAATTGGACTTTCTTCCATCCCTGACTCTCCAAGGACCTGCCCAGGGGTTATCCTGGTAGTCTAGAGACCAGGATAGGAGTGGTCAGGGTTCAAAATGACAGCTATGAACCCTAGATACTGTCTCATTGTTCTATCACTAGGGAGCATCCTGCCATAATAAGGAGGGTTATAGGAAGGACTCAGGTATGGTGAGTTTGGGGGCTTCAGCTCGGGGGGGGGGGGGAGTCCCTGTGAGAAGCCAGCTCTGGGGTGGTTCCTGTTGGGCAGTCTGATCTAGAGGGTGGTTCACTATTGGAGTTCCTAATCAGGAATGCTGGGGGGTGGGTCCTGATAGTGGGAGTTTCCTGAGTGGAGGGTTGGAGAGATTTTCCTTCAGGGCCATGGCCACGATACTTGCCACCATGCTATTGGCAGTCATGAGAACTAACATGCAGTGACATCCCATGTGCTGGCTGCCAGTGCCAGGCATGCCCCATCTCCTCTCATGACCTTCCCACATCCTGACCCTGCTGAGGCTAAGCAACAAGCACTGGATTTTTACCATGCTGGCTGGTTTTATCATGCGGTAGCAGTTAGTGTGGGACTATTGCATACTTACCTGTGCAGCTTGGTAAACATCCCCCTAAATGGTTTTAAGACACACTAATGACCCAAATTAACACTAATGAGAGCACAGACCTAGCATCTCATAATACCACTGTGTGAAGATTCAAGTGACTCTAAATTGCCCAGTCATTGTCCACATACTCAGCTGCAAAGGTGATAAGGGAAAGGGGAAAGGGGATGGGACTTGATATACTGCCTTTCTGTGGTTGCAATCAAATTATGTGCAGGTACGTATACAATCAGTTCTCTGAGCTAGAAATCTGGTCATCAAAGTATTTCTAGATAACTATGATATGTAGTTTCTACATATTTTTTTTGCACTGTGTCTGCTCAGTTTTTACATTTCCTATGACATGTATTGATGCTAAAAGGTTTTTCGTTGATTCTTATTCATTTATGCGAAAATTCACAAAAATAAAAAGTGCAGTAGGAACGTTATAAATAGCAACTACCTCACTGGATACATTGTTACCTTCACTGTGTGACAGTACATATTATTGCTCCTACATGAACATATGTAGAAGTCTTATGTTATTTATTTATTTATTTGTTGCATTTGTACCCCACATTTTCCCACCTATTTGCAGGCTGAATGTGGCTTACATAGTACCGTCAAAGGCGTTTGCCCAGTCGGTGGATAACAAATACAAAGTTGTCTAGTGATCGTATGAGGTATAAGTGGAGAGTCGGAATGGATGAAGATTTTGTGTTGTCCTGTTCGATCATAGTCATGCTGTGTTGGTAGGTGAAGAGGGTTACGTGGGGGTCGTTGGGGTAGGCCTTTGTGAAGAGGTAGATTTTTAGTGATTTCCTGAAGTTCAAGTGGTCGTGGATTGTTTTCACAGCTTTTGGGAGCCCATTCCATAGTTGTGCGCTTATGTAGGAGAAGCCGGCTGCGTAAGTTGTTTTGCATTTCAGTCCTTTGCAATTTGGGTAGTGTAGGTTTAGGTAGCATCTTGACGATCTAACTTTGTTTCTTATTGGTAAGTCTATAAGGTCTGTCATGTATCCTGGGACTGCACCGTATATGATTTTGTGGACTAAGGTGCAGATTTTGAAAATGATCCGTTCTTTGATTAGGAGCCATTGCAACTTTTCTCGGAGGGGGTTGGCACTTTCGAAGCGTGTTATGCTGAATATCAGCCTCGCTGCTGTATTTTGGGCAGTCTGGAGTTTTTTTAAATGAGATTATCCAGCTTATAATCGAAAGAGAAAACGCCTATTTTGCGACCCAAATCGGGAGATGGGCGTCATTCTCCCGTGGGCGCCCAAATCGGTATAATCGAAAGCCGATTTTGGGCGTTTCCAACTGCAATCCGTCGCGGAAATGGGTAAAGTTGATGGGGGCGTGTCGGAGGCGTGGTGAAGGTGGAACTGGGGCGTGGTTATCGGCCAAGGAGAGATGGGCGTCTTTAGATGATAATTGAAAAAAAAGGCGTTTTTACTGCGATTTTGGGTCACTTTTTTTGGACCCTTTTTTTTCACGAACAGGTCCCAAAAAAGTGCCCCAACTGACCAGATGACCACTGGAGGGAATCCGGGATGACCTCCCCGTACTCCCCCAGTGGTCACTAACCCCCCCCCCCCCCACCACCACCACCAAAAAAAACCCACTTTACAAACTTTTTTTCCAGCCTCTATGCCAGCCTCAAATGCCGTACCCACCTCTATGACAGCAGAATGTATTCTATCCTGTGACAGCCTTTCCCTGGTTCTGATGTGGCTCTCGGGTGAGTTTGACACCTTTTCTGTTATGTGCACTGCAGAGTCACATCAGCAATGCATTGTGGTGGGTGTAGGGTATTGGGCTCCGTGATTCCAGTAGCTTGTGGCAAATGCTCACGATGTTAGTAGTTGGTAGGCTCTACTCCCATGCTGCTTTTCCCCCTGCTTACTGGGTCAGAGTGTGCCCTGTTTTGTTTCCGGTAGTCCATGAGGTAGTGGCCATTTTTGTAAGCCAGTTTTAGATCCCTTTCACGTGTTAGCCACGTTAGACAACTTAGTTCTGCCCTTGAATGTGGCTGAAAGAGGGCATTGTACAGCATTCTGCCAGCTCGGACCTACTGCTCATCTCAGTACCAGGGAGACTCATTGCCAGTGGTGCACAACCTCTGATCTGCAGTTAACTGTGAGTAAGCGTGCTTATTCCAATAAAGGATGTTTTCTGAGAGATTAGTCTTCAGGTGTCAACTGGTGTGCCAATGTTATATAGCAGCAACAAGTCCTAGAGGCCTGTGTGTATGCAGGTCCCTGGAGCACTTTTAGTGGGTACCACAGTGCACTTCAGCCAGGTGGACCCAGGCCCATCCCCCCCACCTACCTGTAACACTTGTGCTGGTAAATGGGAGGTCTCCAAAACCCACTGTACCCACATGTAGGTGCCCCCTTCACCCCTAAGAGCTATGGTAGTGTTGTAAATTTGTGGGTAGTGGGTTTTGGGGGAGGGGGTTGGGTGCTCAGCACCCGTGGTAAGGGAGCTATGCATGTGGGAGCGTTGTCTGAAGTCCACCGCACTGACCTCTAGGGTGCCCAGTTGGTGTCCTGGCATGTCAGGGGGGCGAGTGTACTACAAATCGTGGCCCCTCCCACGACCAAATGGCTCGGATTAGGACATTTTTGAGCAGGGCATTTTTAGTTTCCATTATCGCTAAAAAAATCAAATGCCCAGCTGAAAAGCGTCCATTTTTTCGAAAATACGGTCTGTCCCGCCTCTTCACGTACCCATTTTCGGACATAGATGCCCATGGAGATAGGCGTTCGCGTTTGATTATGCCCCTCCACGTAGCCCAAAGTGATGGATGATGAACTGGAGGAGTCGTAGATATGTACATATTTCAGGATTGTAATAAGAAACATTTCATTAGTGGATAAGGCTGTACCCAATGCTCTTGGAAGGATAGAAAACCTCTTAAACCAAATGCTGACAGTACATATGGAATTACGGAGTTTGGATTAACTGCCTGTAGCAGAGTTCAGTAAAGTTTGCACAAAAGATAACTTCTTGGTGTGGCGAGTATTCCTTGAGACAGCGTGAAGTACCTACTTCAAGACTGAGGATACTCAGTCAGGGCAGAACCCAGCTTACCATTCTACAGCCTTCTGGGGTAGATATCCAAAATGATTTAACCGGCCAGAAACGGCTCTTGGCAGGTTAAATCGGCTTGCTCGGGGCTATCTGTTGATGTTCAATGGTACTTAACTGGTTCTTGCCAATGAATATCACCACTGACCACTAAACTCACAGCTGGTTGTTTTGTGGACATTGCGTGGGTGGAGTTGTCACCTATGCGATTAAGGGCAAATATTCACCACTTAACCGTCTAAGTTTAGAAGTCAAATTGAACCGCATAAAAGTCAGTCCTATCTTTAGGGCCCTTTTACAAAGGCGCATTAGGCTCTACGCATGAGACTACTGCCAGGCTACCGCCCCCCCCCCCCCCCCGGCAGTAATTTCAGATTTAGCGTGTGCCCATAACGCCTGGATGATTTATTTATTTATTTCCTCCCACACGTGCTGTTTCCGGCGGTAATTGGCAGTTGGAACAGGCCGACTGCTCACCGCGCATGAAGCGTGTGAGCCCTTACCGCTAGATCAATGGGTGGCGTTAAGGGCTCAGGCTGATTTTAGACATGCGCTGGTTTCAGTTTTACCGCATGCTCTTTTCCCGTCCCATTTTTTAAAAGCCCTTTTTTGCAGACGCAGTAAAAAACTGGCCCGGCACGTACCCAAAACATGCACCTACAGTGACGCAGGCCATTGTTTACCATGGCTTAGTAAAAGGACCCCTTTATGCGGGTGTCACTTATGTGCTTAAGTGCTGAATATTGCGCTTAACTGCATAAAAGTCACATAAACCTGGACATTCTTCGCCATTGTCTGGATATAGTCCAACATTAAATAGCTGGGAAAGCGCCGACAGTGACAGCTAAAAAAGACTCACCACTGCCTGCTGAATATTGATCCCCCAAGTGTTTTTGGTGCAATATTAAACAATCTGTTTTGTGTACTATTAGAAGTATTTTTGCTCACTTTAAACAGTGCCCCCGCTGTGTTTCTGGAGGTCCGTCAGTCTACACCTACTCCCACTATGGGCCCCATTTACTAAGCCATGGTAGGCTCCAGGGGCGTAGCCAGACATCGGCAGGAGGGGGGTCCAGAGCCCGAGGTGAGGGGGCACATTTTAGCCCTCCCGGCGCCACCGACCCTCCCGCCATTGCCGCCGCCACCCCCTGCCATTGCTGACCCCCCCGTCGACACCGACACTACCAACAACAACTTTGACCCCCCCCCTGCCGATGACCCTCTCAACCGCCCCTCCCGCCGCCAACCCTCCCCCCGCCGAGGTCCTCTTCTTACTTCTTTCTGTTTCTGATTCTGACATCCTGCACGTTGTATGTGCAGGACGTCAGACTCAGAAACAGAACGAAGGAAGAAGAGGACCTTGACTGGCGGAGGTCGGGGTCCCCCGCCAACAAAGATAGCAGACGGTGACGGCGGGTTGACGGCGGGTTGGCAGCGGGAGGGGGGTCAAGAGGGTCACCGGCAGGGGGGTCCAGGGCCAAATCCAGACCCCCATGGCCTCACGTAGCTATGCCCCTGGTAGGCACTACACATGCCCAACATGTGCCAAAATGAACTTTCCGCCCGACTACCGCGGTAATTTCATTTTTGGCATGCGTCCACTTTGCACGTCTGGAAAATATGTTTTATTTTCAGATGTGCCAAGTGGCATCTGATGTGCGTAGGTCCTTACCATGCAGATTCCTTACCATTAGGTCTACGGCAGGTGGTAAGGTCAGACACCCAAAATGGACGCAGGCAATTTTGATTTTGACGCACATCCATTTTTGTGAAACATTTTTAAAAAAAAGAGATTTTTGGTACGTGCACTGAAAAATATTTCAGCGCACGCCCAAAACCCACGTCTACACTATCGCAAGCCACTTTTTACCGCAGCTTAATAAAGGACCCCTTACCCAGGTTACTTAAACCCTTCAATACATTTCCACAAATAAAGCACCTTTGTACCTTGCATTCAACTTTCTATTACGTAAAAATGTAGTTTAACGTACAAACGTATGTATCAGCAGACCACGCGTCCTTTAAAATAATGCACACAGCATAACCTCAAGCGACCTAAAAAAATAAAATCTAAAAAAAAAGAATGAAAAGAAAATCTTTTGAACTCTACTGGTGTCTGAACCTCAAATTCCTTTTCATGCTGCTTTGACAGGCAACGTCTTTTGACGGAAAAATTAAGTGACTTCAGCTGCTGTCTTGTACGGAGGAAGATTATGCAAATAGACCCTTACCTTTTCGAGATGCTTCAAAGCTATCATAGAGATTTATCCTTTGGGTATCATACGTTAATGTCGTGTTTGGCAGCAAGGTTCGGTTTCTGTTGATGGTGTTCACTGCAAATCGGAATGCTAATTCTTCTGCTCCAAACGGTCCAGACTCTACGTATTCAAAAATACCCCCTGGGACAGGAAAAAAAGAAGAGAGGACCTCTATTAGTTAAAATATTGTTTCAATTAACTAAAAATGTACCAATATTTGTGACACAGACAGCGTTTTCAGCAGGTAAGTCTCTCTTCTCTACCCTCACTCTCCATTAAATTGCTCCATTTGCTTTTGCTGAAAATTGCAGGTTTTGGTCCGGTGCAAGAGTTCACAAGTGCAGAAGATGAAAAGTTAATACACACCCTGTATGAACTGAAAATTAAAAATCAAATCAAATAAAGGTTTTTTTTTTAAAGTAACAACAGTCTGGTTGCTATAAAGATCATGGGGAAATCTGGAATTTTTGCAGGTTTCTTTTTTAACTAACAATGATTTTGTTTTTGAGAACTCACACACACAAACACACACCTCCCTAATCTATCCCAACAAGGAAAGGGAATTCAATGCAATTCAAGTGAGGATGTATATACTGCAAATATTCCCTAAATAGAGTTTATTTATTTATTTCTTTATTTGCTGCATTTGTATCCCACATTTTCCCACCTCTTTGCAGGCTCAATGTGGCTTACACATCGCCATTATTGGAATGAGAAGTACAGAGTATTAATACAATTATAGTAACATAGTAGATGATGGCAGAAAAAGACCTGCATGGTCCATCCAGTCTGCCCAAGACAAACTCATATGTGTATACCTTACCTTGAATTTGTACCTGTCCTTTTCAGGGCACAGACCATATAAGTCTGCCCAGCAGTATTTCCCGCCTCCCAACCACCAGTCCCGCCTCCCATCACCGGCTCTGGTACAGACCGTATAAGTCTGCCCTCCCCTATCCTCGCCTCCCAACCACCACCCCCTCTTCCCCCCAACTGCTCCACCACCCAATTTCGGCTAAGCTTCTGAGGATCCATTTCTTCTGCACAGGATTCCTCTATGCATATCCCACGCATGTTTGAACTACATTATTATCGTTTTCATCAAACGTGCGTGGGATATGCATAGAGGAATCCTGTGCAGAAGAAATGGATCCTCAGAAGCTTAGCTGAAATTGGGTGGCGGAGCAGGTGGGGGGAAGAGGGGGTGGTGGTTGGGAGGCGAGGATAGGGGAGGGCAGACTTATACGGTCTGGTACAAGTAACTTGTATATGGTACAAGTAAATTAGAAGTAGATAAATAAGTAATACATATCATGTATGTGATAACAAGGATAAAGTATAACATTCAGTAATAACAATGTGATTAATGTATTCAAATTAAAAGTTCAATATTGGCTTGAACTGGTACAGTTTAATGTTAAGTCTTTTACGAAGGATTCTTTTTGTAAGTTTCTTTGAACAGGTTAGTCTTTAGTAGCTTCCGGAAAGATATCAAATCGTACGTTGTTTGTATGGCATTCAGTAGTGCAATTCATTGTTGCCGTGCAGATGTAGGAGAAGCTGGATGCATAAACCGATTTGTATTTGAGTCCTCTACAATTAAACGTTTAGTGCGGTTTACATGGTTTAGGTAACGAGAGCAACGGAAATCAAGACATTCAAGCCAGGTTAAGAAGGAGAGTTAAGTGGCAGAGTTAGGGGAACAGATGAGTTTTTAGTTTCTTTCTGAAACTGAGGTCATTCTCTGTCCTAATTCCGATGGGTAGAGAGTTCCAAAGGGTGGTTCCGACTACAGGGAAGAGAGATGTCTCAATTTAAACAGAGTTGTCCCTTTCGTTTCGAAAATACCGTCAGAGACGTCCAAATCCAAGGACGTGCCTACATTTTGTTTATATTTCCCTTACGTGAATTTATATTCCGGTTACATCATTTTTAACAACAATGAAATATTTAGGAGATTTTTTTGTGAATTTTAGTGTTCAGTGTGTCGTACTCATGAACTTTGTCAAGTGTGTCACAACTCAAGAGCAGTTGAGAACTACTAATCTAGGGAATACAGTTTCATACGTCTTTTGGCACAAACCCCATATCAATTTTGTCACCTTCCTCTGAACCGTTTCAAGTCTTTGCATGTCTTTAGCGAAATACAGCCTTCAAAACTAAACACAGTACTCCAAGTAGGGCATCACTTTTCTTCTGCTGGTAAATCTTCTCTCTATGCAGCTTAGCAGTGACGTAGGAAGGGGGGGGGGGCGGGAGGGGCGGTCCGCCCCGGGTGCACGCTCTTGGGGGGTGCCGGCCCCGCTGGTTCCCTGCTCCCTGTGCCCCAGAACAGGTTACTTCCTGTTCCGGGGCAGAGAGAGCAGGGAACCAGCGGGGCCGACGCAGCTCAGAGTGACTTGCACGGGGCGGATCGGCCCTCCCGCAGGTAAGAATGCGGTCCGGGGGGGAGGGATTTGAGCTCTGGGGGGGGGTTCGCTCCGGAGGGGGGGGGTGCACCACAGAGAGGGGGGGTCACGCCGTGCTGCACGCGGGGGGGGGGGGGGTGCGCAGCGGCGACCCGCCCCGGGTGTCATTAGCCCTCGCTACGGCACTGCAGCTTAGTATCTTTCTGTTTTTAGTCATCACCTTGTTAAATTTTATCGCCACCTTCAGATCATCAGACTATCACCCCAAGGTCCCTCTCCAGTCCATGTATATCAGACAGAAGCTGTCATTTCTTGCAGCATCAAATATCTATATAAAGTGTGATTTTCACAAAACATAGTAAATGACGACAGATAAAGACCTCTACGGTCCATCTGGTCATGCCTGCTGAGAGGGGGGGGGGCAGGGGGCACAGGGTTCCCCAGGCCCGGGCCTCCAGGGGGGGCCCGGCGCCGCAGTCCCACCCGCCCTCCGTCGTCGACCATCTGCCACCGGGCCAGGCCCCCTGCATTGAAATCAGAGCGCCTCTCACCTCCGTGTGAAAGCGCCTCAGGCAGCAGGGCAGCAGATCGCCTCCCTTCGGGCCTCCTTCCTTCCCTGTGTCCCACCCTCGTCTGATAACTTCCGCGAGGTCGGGTCACAAGGAGGGAAGGAGGGCCGAAGGGAGGTGATCTGCTGCCCTGCTGCCTGCAGCTTTTTGACACGGAGGTGAGAGGTACTGTGATTTCAATGCAGGGGGCCCGGTGGCAGACAGAGGGGGCGGGTGGAGGGGGGGAGCAGCGGTGACCTTGGGGGGGAGGGTTGAAGGGGTGAGTGATGACCTCAGGGGGGCGTTCATAGTGCACTGGCCCCCCTGACATGCCAGGACACCAACTGGGCACCCTAGGGGTCAGTGCGATGGACTTCACAAAAAGCTCCCACATGCATAGCTCCCTTACTTTGGGTGCTGAGCCCCCCAAACCCCACTACCCACAAATGTACAACACTACCGTAGCTCTTAGGAGTGAAGGGGGCAAGTACATGTGGATACAGTGGGTTTTGGAGGGCTCCCATTACCAGCACAAGTGTTGGGGGGGGATGGGCACGGGTCCGCCTGCCTTAAGTGCACTGCGGTACCCACTAAAAGTGCTCCAGGGACCTGCATACACGCAGGCCTCTAGGACTGGTTGCTGCTATATAACATTGGCACACCAGTTGACACCTGAAGACTTATCTCTCCGAAAACGTCCTTTATTGGAATAACCGCGCTTACTCACAGTTAACTGCAGATCAGAGGTTGTGCCCCACTGGCAAAGAGTCTCCCTGGTACTGAGATTAGCAGTAGGTCAGAGCTGGCAGAAAGCTGTACAATGCCCTCTTTCAGCCACATTCAAGGTAATAACTAAGTTCTCTAACGTGGCTAACACATGAAAGGGATCTAAAACTGGCTTACAAACATGGCCACTACCTCATGGACTAACGGAAGTAAAACAGGGCACACTCTGACGCAGTTAGCAGGGGGAAAAGCACCATGGGAGTAGAGCCCAGTACCCTACACCCACCACAATGCATTGCTGATGTGACTCTGCAGTGCACCTAACAGAAAAGGTGTCACTCACCTGAGAGCCACATCAGAACCAGGGAAAGGATGTCAGAGGATAGAACACATTCTGCTGTCATGGAGGTGGGTACGGCATTTGAGGCTGGCATACAGGCTGGGAAAATATGTTTATAATTGTGTTTTTTAGTGTGGGAGGGGGTCGGTGACCACTGGGGGAGTATGGGGAGGTCATCCCCGATTCCTTCCGGTGGTCATCTGGTGAGTTGGGGCACCTTTTTGAGGCTTGGACATGAAAGAAAAGGACCAAGTAAACCTGGCGAAATACTGCTTAACGCCGCTTTTTTTTGTTCCATTATCCGCGAAAGCCGGCCATCTGGTAGCCTCGCCCATGCCCGCCCATGTCCCGCCTTCGCTAAGCCGCCGACACGCCCCCTTGAACTTTCACCGGCGAGGCGACGGGAAAGTGGGGATGCTGTCAAAAAAGCAGCTTTCGATTATACCGTTTTCGCCGCTTTTAAGAAATCGCCGGCCATCTCCTGATTTATGTCAGGAAATGGCCGGCGATCACTTTCGAAAATAAGCCTGATAGTAACATAGTAGATGACGGCAGAAAAAGACCTGCATGGGCCATCCAGTCTGCCCAACAAGATAAATATCATCTCTATATATAAAAGGCACCACCAACGTTCTAATGAAGCCTCCAGCCGGAAGTGTGAAGCACCAGAGATATCCGGTTTCCCCATGAGTGAAGGAAAACAGCACAGCACGAAATCCCTCTCTCTGTAACAGTGAAGGACTCAGAGGGGGGAGGGGACAGAGACGCCCTCACTCTCTCTGTAACACAAACACAGCACAGCAGGAAACTTAACACTGAAGCACTGGACTCGGAGGGGGGAGGGGAGGGGACAGACAGCACAGGGGAAGGGAGAGAGGGCAGAGGGCACGGACACACACACTCCCACATGCACACTCTGAAGAAAACCTTGCTAGCCCCCGTTTCATTTGCATCAGAAACGGGGCTTTTTTACTAGTATCTTAATAAAATACCTGCTATGAAACTATATTAGTCTTGTAAATTTAAAGGAGAGAATAAATAACCTTGAAACTGAATCCTACAAAGTCCAAAGCCATATGGATTTCTCAAGCCCTTCCTCTGCCTTGTCCAACTTCTCTTTTAAAGGTATGCAGTCCCCTTATAAGAATGTGTCACTATCCTTATGGGTTAAATTAGATTCCTTGTTAATGTCTGAGCCTTACATTTCATCTGCAATTAGATCCGGTTTCTTGGCTCACAGACAAATCTGCTGAGTTAAATCCTTCCTTCCCCTGCAAGATTTAAAAACCTTTACATTTGCATTAATCAAAAACCACCTGGCTTGCTGCAGTTCATTATGTAATGGATTAAACCCATCTTCATCATTTGCAGATACTCCAGAACACTGCTGCAAGGCAACTCACTGGTGCCACTAGGATTTACCATGTCTCCCCTTTCTTGAAAGACCTCCACCGGCTACCCAAAAAGTCTAGAATGAGTACAAAAATATTGCCATACTGGGACAGACCGAAGGTCCATCGAGCCCAGCATCCTGTTTCCAACAGTGGCCAATCCAGGTCACAAATACCTGGCAGAAACCCAAATAGTAGCAACATTCCATGTAGAACTCCAACAAGTAGCAAGATTCCATTCAGAATACCAAGTACATAAGTGTTGCCGTACTGGGACAGACCGAAGGTCCATCAAGCCCAGCATCCTGTTTCCAACAGTGGCCAATCCAGGTTACAAGTACTTGGGAGGATCCCAGAACAGTACAATACATTTTATACTGGTTATCCTAGAAATAAGCAGTGGATTTTCCACAAGTCCATTTTAATAATGGCTTACGGACTTTTCTTTTAGGAGGGTATCCAAGCCTTTTTAAACCGTGCTAAGCTAACTGCTTTTACTACATTCTTGTGATTTAGATGCACTTCAGACAAACTGCATAGAAAAATGTCTTATAATGGGTTTAGAAAATAGGGATTTGGACATTTTGGGAAAAATAAAAAATCCAAATGCTGCTTTCTGGATGTTTTTCTGTTTCGAAAAGGAGCCCCTAAATGTATTGAAATAGCTTGAGTATATGTTAATTCACATGTAAATGAAGTGAAGGACTGAACTGGATCAATACCTTTGTTTTTTGATATATTTGACCATTGCTTATTTTACCTGTGATTTGTAATTTACCATTTTCAAAGCAGACTCGGGGATAATTTTGCAGTTTTCAAGCAAAGAAACCGGATACAGTTGGCATCTCAATAGTTGTGACAGGTAGGTAACGAAAACAAGCTGTTTTATTTTGTTTGTTTGCTTTTTGCTATTTCACTGTTCTGATTTGGTGCTAATTGGATATCAATCATCATTTTGCATTAGAAACAAACTGCACAGGTGAAGTAAACTGTCAAAATCAGCCCTGTGACTATTGGGCGAAGTTTTTTGCTTAAGTCATATTGTTATAGAGCCAGTGTGGGCAACCTGTGTCCCGCTGGCTGAATGCGACCCACCACTGAATTTTATGCTGACCCCAAACCCATGGGAAGTAGAAACAGAAAACGTCATCAACCACAGTTTGGGTCATTTTAAATACTGGATTTTGCAAATATCTTCAGAATAGTCACTCTAGCATTTTGACTCCATCATTTTAAGTTACATTTTTACTTTATTTGTCACAGAAGGTTTGTGGAGCTCTGTGCATGTTTGGTTCTGACATTACATAATGTTGCGCCCCATCAGGGATACTACTATTAGTACTTATCATTTCTATAGTGCTGACATACGCAGTGCTGTACACTGGACATGAAGAGACAGTCCCTGCTAGACAGAGCTTACAATCTAATTAGGACAGACAAACAGGGCAAATAAGGGAAAAGGACAAAGAGTCACGAGATTTCAGAATCCCAAAGAGTAGCAAGATTCCGGAATCCAAGACTACTACTACTAATCATTTCTATAGCGCTACTAAACATACGCAGTGCTGTATACAGGACATGAAGAGACAGTCCCAGCTTGACAGAGCTTACAATCTAATTAGGACAGACAAACAGGACAAATAAGAGATCAGGGAATATTAACGTGAGGATGATAAAATAAGGGTTCTGAACAAGTGAACAAGGGTTAGGAGTTAAAAGCAGCAACAAAAGGTGGGCTTTTAGCTTAGATTTGAAGATGGCCAGAGATGGAGCTTGACATACCGGCTCAGGAAGTCTATTCCAGGCATATGGTGCAGCAAGATAAAAGGAACGGAGTCTGGAGTTAGCGGTGGAGGAGAAGGGTGCAGATAAGAGAGATTTACCCAGTGAACAGAGTTCCCGGGGAGGAATGTAGGGAGAGATGAGAGTGGAGAGGTACTGAGGAGCTGCAGAGTGAATGCACTTATAGGTCAATAAGAGGAGTTTGAACTGTATGCGGAAACAGATAGGAAGCCAGTGAAGTGACTTGAGGAGAGGGCTAATATGAGCATAACGACACTGGCAGAATATTAGCCGTGCAGCACAATTTTGAAGAGGAGAGAGATGGCTAAGTGGGAGACCTATGAGAAGCAGGTTGCAATAGTCTTAGCGAGAGGTGATGAGAGTGTGGATGAGGGTTCTGGTAGTGTGCTCAGAAAGGAAAGGGCAAATTTTGCTGATATTATAGAGAAAGAAACGACAGATTTTAGCAGTCTGCTGAAGAGAACGTGGTACGGGCGGTTAGCTTGACGGAGTTTAAAAAGGGGTTAGATAGATTCCTAAAGGACAAGTCCATAGACCGCTATTAAATGGACTTGGAAAAATTCCGCATTTTTAGGTATAACTTGTCTGGAATGTTTTTACGTTTGGGGAGCGTGCCAGGTGCCCTTGACCTGGATTGGCCACTGTCGGTGACAGGATGCTGGGCTAGATGGACCTTTGGTCTTTCCCAGTATGGCACTACTTATGTACTTATGTACTTATGTACTTATATGTGCAGAGAAGGAGAGGGAGGAGTCGAAGATGAACCCAAGGTGATAAGCTGATGAGACAGGATAAGGGATAAGGAAATCACTAAGATGGGAATGATAAAACATGGGTACTGAACAAATGAGTAAGGGTTAGGAGTTAAAAGCAGCATCAAAAGGTGGGCTTTTGGCCTAGATTTGAAGACAGCCAGAGATGGAGCTTGATGTACCGGCTCAGGAGTCTAATCCAGGCATATGGTGCAGCAAGATACAAGGAACAGAGTCTGGAGTTGGCAGTGGAGGAGAAGGGTGCATACAGCCCTCTGTTTATAAGGGTCACCCTCCCCTGTTATAGAGGGTGGCCTAGTGACTAGAGTGCTTCTATAGAATACTAGAGTGCAAATGATAAAGGGAATGGGACGACTTCCCTATGAGGAAAGGCTGAAGCATCTCGGGCTTTTCAACTTGGAGAAAAGGCGGCTAAAGGGAGATATGAGAAAGTTCTATAAAATAATGAGTGGAGGAGGGGATCCAAGATGGCGTCATAGAGAGCGGTCGCAAGCCCAGAGAGCTCCTGCACCCCAAATTAGGTTTTTGGCTGTTCGACGCGTTCCCAGGAAATGGGAAAGAGAAAGGGGAAAATCGGAGCCCCAGCTCCCTCGGGCCCGGTTGGGAACCCCATCGTACGCCAACCTACCTTGGAGGTTTATGGAATCCGGGCAATGGAGAATCTAGAGGCTACTTCAGGGATAATCGCACCTCTATCTGCGAACAGCAGCATTGAGGGAGTTACTCTTAGTTCTCCCTCACAGGGCCTGACCCCGCCGCAACCCGGAAGCAGTGCTGTGGTTAGCGCACACGTGGGGACGCCCGATCTGGGTTCAGTCAGCCACGCGAGCGGAGGGGGCTCCTTCACTGAACTTTCTTTTGGAAGAACATCTGCTGGGGGCTCGAGGGTGACTTCGTCGCCTGTCCAGATCCAAGAAAGCATCTCCGGAGGTATTTGCGTCCCGGTAAGACCCATGACAGTCACACTGGACACTCTTTGGGAGGCGATACAGGGGGTGAACTCGTCCTTAAAGAAAATTTCAGACTCTCTTCAAGGAGAGACAGTTGAACTTAAAAACAATTTCTTGCAATTGTCCACTAAAGTTGACGGTCAAAAGAATGATCTAGAAAAAATTGAGAAAGAGCTGACCTCCTCTAAAGAGGTCATAACAGCTTTGATTAAAGAGAAAAATGTTTCTGCTAGGAAAATGGAATCATTGGAAAATCAACTTAAAAGAAATAATTTACGGTTTCTGAATTTTCCAATATCAGCATTTATCTCTCCTATGGAATTACTTAAAAAATATTTCTCTGAAGTTCTGGGTTTCACAAATGACAATTATCCACCAATTACAAAAAGTTACTATATAAAAAGGAAATTGAGTGCATCTGAAAAACCACCTAAAGAGTCTTTGAATCTTACTGAATTTCTAGAAACATCTGTGGAATCAGAACGTGCTACGTTGATAGTTTCCTTCACTTTTGAAATGGACAAAATGCATATATTACGTTTATATTTCCATCATATGAATGAAGTTTTTATGGGGGGGAAGATATCTATTTTTCCTGACTTGTCTAGAGAGACACAATTGAGAAGAAAGGAACTTTTGGCTTTTAAACCGAGAGTTCTTGCCCTAGGGGCGACTTTCTTCATTAAGTTTCCATGTAAATGTCTGTTGTCTTATGAATCTAACAATTTTCTTTTCACAGACCCCCAAAAGCTTCAAGAATTTGTAATTGCTAAAGAAAGTATGAGCAACCCCTCTGTAGTAGCTAACCAAATTAATGCAGCTGTCTGATTGTAACTCTAGTTATCACCTCCGCTCTAGAAACTTAGTTTATTTTTCTTTTTTTCTTAGTTTAAAGAAGTGTTTATTTCCTGATTCTTGGATCAAATATTGTGGAATAAGTATATATAAGTAATCCAAATTATTATATTTCTGTGAATGTATAATTTTCAGAGATTTCTGATTTTATGTTTCATTTTCTGAATGGCATAATAATAATTATAATAAAGAGATTAAAATAAAAAAAATAATGAGTGGAGTGGAACAGGTAGAGGTGAATCACTTGTTTACTCTTTCCAAAAATACTAGGACTAGGGGGCATACAATGAAGCTACAAAGTAGCAAATATTTCTTCACTCAACATGTAATTAAACTCTGGAATTCATTGCCAGAGAATGTAGTAAAAACAGTTAGCTTAGCGAGGTTTTAAAAAATTCATATTAAATTTACTACTTTGTAGTTTCATCTCATGCCCCCTAGTCCTAGTATTTTTGGAAAGCGTAAACAGACGCTTTACATCTACCCGTTCCACTCCTCTCATTATTTTATAGATCTCTATCATATCTACCCTCAGCCGTCTTTTCTTCAAGCCGAAAAGCCCTAGATGTTTCAGCCTTTCCTCATAGGGAAGTCATCCCATTCTCTTATCATTTTTGTCGCTCTTCTCTGTACCTTTTCTAATTCCACTATCTAGCTTATTTTCGAAAGGGAAGGACGCCCATCATCCAACACAAATTGGGAGATGGGCGTCCTTCTCCCGAGGTTGCCCAAATTGGCATAATTGAAAGCCGATTTTTTATGTCCTCAGCTGCTTTCCATTGCGGGAACGACCAAAGTTCTCGGGGGGGGGGGGGGGGGGGTGTCGGCAGTATACCGAAGGTGGGACTGGGGCGTGCTTAACAGATGGGCGTCCTCGGCCGATAATGGAAAAAAGAAGGGTGTCCCTCACGAGCATTTGGTTGACTTTACTTGGTCCCTTTTTTTCACGAGTAAGCCTCAAAAAGGTGCCCGAACTGACCAGATGACCACTGGAGGGAATCGGGGATGACCTCCCTTTACTCCCCCCTCCCACCCGAAAAAAAATGTAAAAACATTTTTCCAGCCTCTATGCCAGCCTCAAATGTCATACCCAGCTACCCAGCTCCATCACAGCAGTATGCAGGTCCCTGGAGCAGTTTTTAGTGGGTGCAGTGCACTTCAGGCAGGTGGCCCCAGGCCCATCCCCCCTACCTGTTACACTTGTGGTGGTAAATGTAAGCCCTCCAAAAACCCACCCAAAACCCACTGTACCCACATGTAGGTGCCCCCCTTCATCCCTAAGGGCTATGGTAGTGGTGTACAGTTGTGGGGAGTGGGTTTTGGGGGGGGGGGTTAGGGGGCTCAGCACCGAAGGTAAGGGAGCTATGCACCTGGGAGCAATTTGTGAAGTGCAATGCAGTGCCTCCTAGGGTGCCCGGTTGGTGTCCTGGCATGTCAGGGGGACCATTGCACTACAAATGCTGGCTCCTCCCAAGACCAAATGGCTTGGATTTGGTCATTTCTGAGATGAGCATCCTCGGTTTCCATTATGGCCGAAAACCTGGGACGACCATCTCTAAGGTCGACCTAAATGTTGAGATTTGAGCGTCCCCGACCGTATTATCGAAACGAAAGATGGATGTCCATCTTGTTTCGATAATACGGGTTCCCCCGCCCCTTCGCCGGAACATCCTTAGAGATGGACGCCCTTAGAGATGGTCGTCCCCATTCGATTCTGCCCCTCTATATCTTTTTTGAGATATGGTAACCAGAATTGGAGGAGTGGCTTAGTGGTTAGGGTGGTGGACTTTGGTCCTAGGGAACTGAGTTCAATTCCCACTTCAGGCACAGGGAGCTCCTTGTGACTCTGTGCAAGTCACTTAACCCTCCATTGCCACATTGAGCCTGCCATGAATGGGAAAGCACAGGGTACAAATGTAACAAAAAAAATATTCAAGGTGCGATCACACCATGGACTGATACAAGGGCATTATAACATCCTCACTTTTGTTTTCCATTCCTTTCCTAATTTCACTTTATTTGTCCTGAATGTTAGGAAACTCTCAAACCAGATGATTACCGTTTTATCAATACCAAAGCTATCAAAAATGCTCAATAGTCATTAATGATCCACTAAATCAAAAGCACTAGAAATATTTTATTGTACAATAATTGCTTTCTGGCCTTTTCCTCGTAAATTTCTACCCTCCGCTAACAAAAGGACCAAGGACGGATTTAGTGCTATGACTGGCTCGAAAGCCTGACTGAGATTCATGTAATAATTTACATTTCTTTAGATAATCACATGACTGTTTAGTTACTTAGGCTTTCTATAATTTTAACAAATAAAGGTATGGAACCTACAGGCCAATAGTTATTGTTGTTCATTTTTCGGAATAAGAGTTAAAATGATGTTCCTTGCAGATTTTGGAACAATCCCAAGAAATAAATTTTATTTATTGATTTATTACATTTGTATCCCACATTATCCCACCAAATGGTAGGTTCAATGTGGCTTACATGGAACAAAGGGTAGGTGCAAAATGAAGGGTACAGGGTAAGGAACGGGTAATAAATGGTAACTTATTTAAATCTGCATTATCCAGACTGTAATGGACTTAGATAAAAAATCAACTTATGCATCCAGCTTTTCTTACGTAAGTACACAACTGTGGAACGATTTGCCCAAAACCGTGAGATCTATCCATAACCATCTTAACTTCAGGAAATGACTGAAAACCAACTTGTTTAAGAAGGCCTACCCCCATGACCCAAATTAACTTCCTACTTCCTGCGACACAGCAAAATATGGATCGTACTAGATTTCTATAACTTCCCTCTTTTTATTTCCTTGTTTTATACTGATGTTTGTTACATGCTTTCTACTGTACTATGTATTTGTATTATTGAACCAGAGCCTACCTCTACGGTATTGTGTAAGCCACATTGAGCCTGCAACTAAGTGGGATAATGTGGGATATAAATGTGTTAAATAAATAAACAAACAAACAAACAAACAAACAATTTAGCCAAATTAATAATAAAAATAGAAAAGATTTAGGGGCCTACTTATTCAAATATGGTGGACAAGTATCCAAAGAGCAATATGATGAACTATACTTGTTAATGGTAAAAACTATTCCTCTGATATTTCTGAAAAGTTGATCCATAAGTACATAAGTACATAAGTACATAAGTAGTGCCATACTGGGAAAGACCAAAGGTCCATCTAGCCCAGCATCCTGTCACCGACAGTGGCCAATCCAGGTCAAGGGCACCTGGCACGCTCCCCAAACGTAAAAACATTCCAGACAAGTTATACTAAAAATGCGGAATTTTTCCAAGTCCATTTAATAGCGGTCTATGGACTTGTCCTTTAGGAATCTATCTAACCCCTTTTTAAACTCCGTCAAGCTAACCGCCCGTACCACGTTCTCCGGAAACGAATTCCAGAGTCTAATTACACGTTGGGTGAAGAAACATTTTCTCCGATTCGTTTTAAATTTACCACACTGTAGCTTCAACTCATGCCCTCTAGTCCTAGTATTTTTGGATAGCGTGAACAGTCGCTTCACATCCACCCGATCCATTCCACTCATTATTTTATACACTTCTATCATATCTCCCCTCAGCCGTCTCTTCTCCAAGCTGAAAAGCCCTAGCCTTCTCAGCCTCTCTTCATAGGAAAGTCGTCCCATCCCCACTATCATTTTCGTCGCCCTTCGCTGTACCTTTTCCAATTCTACTATATCTTTTTTGAGATACGGAGACCAGTACTGAACACAATACTCCAGGTGCGGTCGCACCATGGAGCGATACAACGGCATTATAACATCCGCACACCTGGACTCCATACCCTTCCTAATAACACCCAACATTCTATTCGCTTTCCTAGCCGCAGCAGCACACTGAGCAGAAGGTTTCAGCGTATCATCGACGACGACACCCAGATCCCTTTCCAATATCTATCTACTGAAATAGGCTCTTTTTTCCTCATTTGTCTTTAACTAAGTCAGCATTTAGGAGCCCTGCGGTTGTTCTGGCTTCCGATATGTGCTGTTTCTGGCTCTAGGAAAAATTTTAAAAATTTTCTAGCACCAGGGGCAAGCCTGGCAGTAATCGGGCAGCTCTGTGCACCAATGTGTTTTGTTGATGCATGGCAATCCCGTGCACTGACTCCACCGGGGTTAGCGTATCTGGGTTTAAAAAAAGGTTTGGACAAATTCCTGGAGGAAAAGTCCATAGTCTGCTGTTGAGATAGACATGGGAAGCCACTGCTTGCCCTGGGATTTGTAGCACAGAATGTTGATACTCTTTGAGATTCTGCACAAAAACTTGCTAATCTTTAGGATTCCAGAATCTTGCTATTCTTTGGGGTTCTACATGGAATGTTGCCACGATTTGGGTTTCTGCCAGGTACTTGTGACCTGGCTTGACCACTGTTTGGAAAACAGGATACTGGGCTAGATGGACCGTTGGTCTGACCCAGTGTGGCTACTCTTTTGTTCTCCTTTTACCGCTATTTGGTAAAAGGACCCCTTAGATTCTTAAATGATGATATCTGTTGTATTTTATTTATTTTTCCTACATTTGAGCTGAAATTGTGACCTGTTCATTCGCTTGTAGCAATTCCTTTGACTTAGCAAGTGAATTAAGTGATTGAAACAATTTCTTTTGATTCAATTGTTCTCTTCCTAGTAATTGAGAATAATAGATTTTCTTTTTAGCCCTAATCAGATATTTATATATGTTATTAGCTTTATTAGCTTGTCGGCATGTCTGAGTATGCACTCTGGTGTCACTTTCTTTCTGTGCTTTGGGCATAGTCCAATTGAAATGCACGAGCTGTTTCTATGTGCCCTTCACAGTCTGTGATGTGGCTTGTCTGTGTGGGGTTTCTGATTTTAGATACGTACCGTCTGGAATTTTAGATGTTTATTTTTGAGGGAATTCAGGGTCAAAAAAATAAGGATTGTGACGCTGCTGTCACACTCTCACCGGGAGGAGAAGGGTTAGTCGCTTCTAGTTTCCCCGTCTCTCTACAGAAAGGTTCGATTTCTCTCTCCCTCTCTCCTTTCTTTCTGTCTTTTTACATAAAGTCCAGCATTCAAGTCCTGAACTCGGCTCTCACTTTCACCCTAGGCGTACGCCTAGAGTAGGCCTGGGTCCATATCTCAACACAGTGTCCTTTCAGTGGCTTTCCCACATCAGTTATCTATCAGTCCGAACAACAGGTAGGGTTGTGGCGGCCTCCCCAGCTTACATAGTAACATAGCAGATGACGGCAGAAAAAGACCTGCACGGTCCATCCAGTCTGCCCAACAAGATAAACTCATATATGTATACCTTACCTTGATTTGTACCTGTCTTTTTCAGGGCACAGACCGTATAAGTCTGGCCAGCACTATCCCCTCCTCCCAACCACCAGCCCCGCCTCCCACCACCGGCTCTGGCACAGACTGTATAAGTCTGCCCACCACTATCCTCGCCTCCCAACCACCAACCCCTCTTCCCCCCACCGGCTCCGCCACACAATTTCGGCTAAGCTCCTGAGGATCCATTCCTTCTGCACAGGATTCCTTTATGTATATCCCATGCATGTTTGAATTCCGTTACTGTTTTCATCTCCACCACCTTCCGCGGGAGGGCATTCCAAGCATCCACCACTCTCTCTGTGAAAAAATACTTCCTGACATCTTTCCTGAGTCTACCCCCCTTCAATCTCATTTCATGTCCTCTCGTTTTACCGCCTTCCCATCTCCGGAAAAGATTTGTTTGCGGATTAATACCTTTCAAATATTTGAACGTCTGTATCATATCACCCCTGTTCCTCCTTTCCTCCAGGGTATACATATTCAGGTCAGCAAGTCTCTCTTCATACGTCTTGGAACGCAAATCTCGTACCATTCTCGTAGCTTTTCTTTGCACCGCTTCCATTTTTTTTACAGCAAGGTACGGCCTCCAAAACTGAATACAATACTCCAGGTGGGGCCTCACCAACGACTTTTACAGGGGCATCAACACTTCCTTTCTTCTGCTGATCACACCTCTCTCTATACAGCCTAGCAACCTTCTCGCTATGGTCACCGCCTTGTCACACTGTTTTGTCGCCTTCAGATCCTCGGATACTATCACCCCAAGATCCCTCTCCCCCTCAGTACATATCAGACTCTCACTGCCTAACACATAAGTCTCTCGTGGGTTTCTACTCCCTAAGTGCATCACTTTGCATTTCTTCGCTTGGGGCCACCTCTTGCCCTCATCTAGTTCACAGTAAAAATCAGGCTTGTCACCACCCGGAGTCAGAGCTGGGCAACTGTCCTGGCCTCCCCACAAAGTGGGGCGCGCACTTGCGGGCACTTTGCCAGGCCCTCTACTTCTTGCTGCTATCAAGATACCCTCTTTTCACAAATATGTGTAGCACAGTCCTCTCATTGTCCTTTTCCAAGCACAGTTCAGAAATATACAAAACAGTTTATAATGTCTTTGGCTTCAACCCTTTTCCTTCACTCTCCTCCCCAATATCTTCTCAGAGGTTGACGGGAACCCCACCCATTCCTTACCAGCATTAACACCTGGCAACCTCCCTCTCGGGTCTGAGTTGAACCAATTATCTGCTGTTGCTTTGCTTCTTTCATAGAAACCTCCTCCCTCCCTGCACCAAGGTAGAGAACCAGACAGCAAGTAGCCCTTGCTAGGGCAGAGATGTCCATAGGTTCCTCCTCCACCTCCTTCTCTGCCTCCAACTCCTCTCTTTCCTCTTCATTTTGCCAGTCCATCAGCTCCTCCCCAAGGGCCCTCCTCCAGCTGCCTCATATCTTCCAAATTAGCCTTCCCTAGACTTTCCCCCTCTTTTCCCTTAGGATCTTGGGAATTGTAGTGCGGGAAGTGCCCTTTGGCCCTATCCGGTGACCTATCCAAGGGCTGCTGGGACTTGTAGTCTCTTGGCCTTTCTGGGGAAGGAGAAAAACTGCTCTCTCTGAGAGGAACAAGGCTTCTATGTTGGGTCCTTCTGTTTCTGTACTGATGTGGGGTTTTAGGGTAGAAATTGGCCCTTCTTTCTTCTTCCCCACCCGTTTCCCTACTCTTCTTCCTGTATTCTTCACAGGGTTTATTGGTGTATTTGGATTACTAAAAAGGAAATTGTAGTGACTTTTTAGCTGGATTCCCAGTGTATTCCTTCTGTAATCCTTAGCCACAGCCCTCCAACTCGCTCCCCGTCACTTCCCCAAGCCCTGAAAACACTACCTTGCAAACTGCCCCACCGCACCACAACTGCCTCCCATGCCACAGACTGCCCTGCTTCCAAAAACAACCCCTCTGTAACTTCTCCACCACCTTGCAAATTCCCCCTCCCACCTAATCACCTACACACACACAAAAATACAAAGGGACCCTTTTAAAGAGTGGTTGGTAAGCCCGACGCGGGCTTACTGCTTGCTCTTCCGGGACTACCGCCGACCCAACGGAGCCGCCGGCGATAGTCCCGCCCCGAGTGCGTGCCATTTCCAGGGGAAAAAGAAAACCCCTGGAAATGACTTGCATGGCAATAACCCAGCGGTAATCGGGCATCGCTGTGCACAGCCTGGTTACTACTGGGTTAGCGCGAGAGCCCTTATCGACACCTCAATGGGTGGCGATAAGGGCTCCCTGCCGCATAGCCATGTGGTAAGAGTTATCTCACTGCTTGGCCTTTTTGTTCGGAAAAACAGCCCCCGCCGCTAGTACAGGGCCTACTGTCCTGCAGCTTGGTAAAAGGACCCCTTAGGGCCTGATATTCAAAGCAATTCAGCCAGCTACTTACTGGGTTAATCACTTGGTCAGGACTAACTACTAATATTCAGCTTCACTTAACTGCCTAAGTGCTGCAGATTATCACGGTTAGCGCTGAACACAAAACCGGCTGTGTTGAGGGTGTTACGGGGGACAGATATTCAGCCCTCAAGGGCCAGATTCTATATATGGCACCTAGAAAATCAACATGGAAAACATTTCCGCCTAAGCCTATTCTTTAAGTGGTGCCTAGATTTAGGCGTGGTATATAGAATATGCTTAGTTGATATCCTAGCGCCTAAAACCACACACCTCCCTTTACACCAATGAAAACACGGCATAAATCCCGGCATGTAGATTTAGGTGCAGAGGGCTATATTCTATAACAACCGTGTAAATTTTGAAACGCCCATGAAACGCCCATTACCCTGCCTATGGCCATGTCCCTTTTTGCCTACACGCACTATAATTTAGGCACAGTGTGTTACAGAATATGCTTAGCGAATTGTGCATGCAAATTCTAATTATTACCAATTAGTACTCATACTCTAGCATATCATCGCCGTGGAAAGTAGACTGTGGAGTACCCACAAGGATCACCGCTATCACCAATCCTCTTCAACCTAATGATGGCCCCACTAGCCAAGTCCTTATCTACCCTAGCTCTTAACCCTTTGATATATGCAGACAATGTCATAATATACCTTCCGTACAAATCCAAACTGACTGAAATCATCAACGAAATCAAACTCAGCTTAAACATCATGGGCAAATGCATTTCATCTAAAACTCAATAAAGAAAAAACACATTCTCATTCTCTCATCCCAACACAGCGCGGACAACCCCACAACTGTCAACACCCCAGACTACACCCTTCCTATCTCAGACAGCCTGAAAATCCTCTGCGTTACAATAGACCGTAACTTGAGAGCCAAGTGGCATCCACAACAAAGAAAATGTTCCACTCAATGTGGAAACTCAAACGCTTGAAACAATTCTTCCCATGGGAAACATTTCGCAACCTGGTACAATCAATGGTAATAAGCCACTTAGACTACTGCAATGGAATTTATGCAGGATGCAAGGAACAGACCTTAAAGAAGCTTCAGACCACTCAGAATACGGAAGCTAGGCTTATATTTGGAAAAACGTGATTTGAAAGCGCAAAACCCCTCCGCGAAAAACTACACTGGCTCCCAATCAAAGAACGCATTGCCTTCAAAATCTGCACCCTGGTTCAGAAAATCATCTACGGTGAAGCCCCTGGATACATGACAAACTTGATCGACTTACCAACTAGAAACACATCCGAATCAACACGATCTTATCTAAATCTGCACTACCCAAGCTGCAAAGGCCTCAAATACAAATCAACTTACGCTTCCAGCTTTTCCTACATAGGCACACAGCTGTGGAACGCATTACCAAAAGCCTTGAAAACGACACACAACCACCTAAACTTCCAAAAATCACTAAAGACTAACCTATTCAAAAAGGCATACCCTGCAGATCCAACCTAAATGCCTTATGTCTGCAACACACAAAACTAAAGTACGTAATGGACATAACTCAACTCTTCTGTTGTACGATCTCCTAATTATGGCTGTGCCATATGAACTTTATTCTACCAGAACATCACTTTGTATTTGTTCTCACCAGAGCCGGCAAACGCCTCTCCGGTACTATGTAAGCCACATTGAGCCTACAATATGTGGGAAAATGTGGGATACAAATTTAACAAATAAATAAAATAAATAAAAATTATTGCTTGTTATGTGCTGTTAACAATGCTGATTAGCTTGTTAAGCCAATTAAGTTACAAGCATTGTTACATAATATGCTTGGATTTTGGCGTGGATCTCTAGGCGCACTATTCAGAATCTGGGGGTAAGCGGCCAGGTCTACCACATATAAGTACATAAGTACATAAGTAGTGCCATACTGGGAAAGACCAAAGGTCCATCCAGCCCAGCATCCTGTCACCGACAGTGGCCAATCCAGGTCAAGGGCACCTGGCACGCTCCCCAAACGTAAAAACATTCCAGACAAGTTATACCTAAAAATGCGGAATTTTTCCAAGTCCATTTAATAGCGGTCTATGGACTTGTCCTTTAGGAATCTATCTAACCCCTTTTTAAACTCCGTCAAGCTAACCGCCCGTACCACGTTCTCCGGCAATGAATTCCAGAGTCTAATTACACGTTGGGTGAAGAAAAATTTTCTCCGATTCGTTTTAAATTTACCACACTGTAGCTTCAACCCATGCCCTCTAGTCCTAGTATTTTTGGATAGCGTGAACAGTCGCTTCACATCCACCCGATCCATTCCACTCATTATTTTATACACTTCTATCATATCTCCCCTCAGCCGTCTCTTCTCCAAGCTGAAAAGCCCTAGCCTTCTCAGCCTCTCTTCATAGGAAAGTCGTCCCATTCCCACTATCATTTTCGTCGCCCTTCACTGTACCTTTTCCAATTCTACTATATCTTTTTTGAGATATGGAGACCAGTACTGAACACAATACTCCAGGTGCGGTCGCACCATGGAGCGATACAACGGCATTATAACATCCGCACACCTGGACTCCATACCCTTCCTAATAACACCCAACATTCTATTCGCTTTCCTAGCCGCAGCAGCACACTGAGCAGAAGGTTTCAGCATATCATCGACGACGACACCCAGATCCCTTTCTTGATCCGTAACTCCTAACGCGGAACCTTGCAAGATGTAGCTATAATTCGGGTTCCTCTTACCCACATGCATCACTTTGCACTTGTCAACATTGAACTTCATCTGCCACTTGCACGCCCATTCTCCCAGTCTCGCAAGGTCCTCCTGTAATCGTTCACATTCCTCCTGCGACTTGACGACCCTGAATAATTTTGTGTCATCGGCGAATTTAATTACCTCACTAGTTATTCCCATCTCTAGGTCATTTATAAATACATTAAAAAGCAACGGACCCAGCACAGACCCCTGCGGGACCCCACTAACTACCCTCCTCCACTGAGAATACTGGCCACATAAAAGTCTGGGACCACATAAAAGTCTGTATCCCATAATTGATGAATATTGACTTAGTTTAAATCTTTTTATTGCAACAAAAATATACAACTGAACAGAAATATGTCAGTGTTAGAAGCAAACATGATGGGCGGCTTGGTTTCATATAACCCCCCTTACTCTGTACAAGACTTCACAGATCCACCTCCAGTAATCCCCTCCCCAATATTCCACCCAACCTTGTAACAATTACGTTTTAAGTTCAGGTTTCAAGTTTATTTGGAACTTGCTACCCCACCTATCAGTAGTACCAACTAGGCAGCTTACAGGCTATACATAAAAGGTAGAAAAGAAGGAAAGCTGGGAAAGACAGGAAGCGTGAGGAAGAAGGGGGGAAACTACAATATCATGATAGGAAATTGGGGGAGATAGGGACAGACACTAGGGAGGACCTGTGTCAGTCATCAGTGGGACCCCTCCTGAAAGAGGTAAGTTTTCAGGTCTGTCTTGAATCAGAACAACAAATCAGTACCTAAAGCATATTACTGTGCCCTCGGTATGGGACCTAGAGTAACTGATTGGGTTAAAATTTGGTTGAATGGAAGGAGACAGAGTGTAGTGGTAAGTGGGGCTTGCTCTGAAGAAAAAGATGTTGTCAGTGGAGTACTGCAGGGATCAGTCCTTGGACCGGCTCCTTTTAACGTCTTTGTGAGCGATATTGCGGAAGGGCTGTCTGGTAAGGTTTGTCTCTTTGCGGATTATACCAAACTCTGCAACAGGGTGGACACCCTGGAGGGTGTAAATGACATGAGGAAGGACCTAGCGAAGCTGGAGGAATGGAACGATATTTGTCAACTAAGATTTAATCCCAAAAAATGCAGGGTCATTCACTTGGGTCGCAAGAATCCGAAGGAACAATACAGTATAGGGGGTGAAGTGCTTCACTGTACGATGGAAGAGCGGGAATTGGGGGTGATTGTGTCTGATGATCTTAAAGCTTCCAAACAGGTAGAAAAAGTGACGGCCAAAGCCAGAAGGATGCTTGGGTACATAAAAAGAGGGATGACCAGCAGGAAAAAGGAGGTGATAGTGCCGTTGTATGAGTCCCTGTTGAGGCCTCATTTAGAGTACTGTGTGCAGTTCTGGAGACAGCACCTACGAAAAGACATAAACAGGATGAAGTCAGTCCAGAGAGTGGCTACAAAATTAGTAAGCCGTCTTGAACACAAAACCTATAGGGACAGGCTTATGAACCTCAACATGTATACGCTGGAAGAGAGGAAGGAGAGAGGAGAGAGGAGACATGATAGAGATGTTTAAATATCTCAAAGGCATTTATGTACAGGAAGTGAGCCTTTTTCAACTGAAGGAGAGCTCCAGATCAAGGGGGCATACGATAAAGTTACGAGGGAACAGGCTCAGAAGTAATCTAAGAAAGTATTATATCACGGAAAGGGTGGTGGAGGCATGGAATGGCCTCCCGGTGGAGGTTGTGGAGTCTAGGACTGTGTCAGAATTAAAAAAGGCATGGGATAAGCATGTGGGATCGCTTAGGAAAAGGAAGGGGTTATAGAGGATGGGCAGACTGGATGGGCCATATGGCCTTTATCTGCTATCATGTTTCTATGTTTCTATCTTATAGGTAATTCAAGATTAAACTCCTTGCCAAATAGAAAGGTATGTCTTTTCTCTCTTTGTAGAAGTGCTGGCTTCGCTCGCCTCCCATAATGCCAGGTGATGGATTTCAGAATGCCATGACCAAAGAGAAGGGGGCTCAGGATTCATCCATGAACGTAATGTACATTTCTTCCCCATGAAAAGGAACTTCCTAAGAAGGACTTTATTATCCTTCACCACAACCCCCATCCCTCCTGACATGTCAAACCAAACAATATTCACCGTTAAATTGACCTGTTGGTGTAACAAGTTGCCCAAATACAGTGTTATTTCTGACCAAAAATATTGGATGTGTATATAGTCCCCAATAACATGATAAAAGAATATTGACTTGAGTGGCTCACGTCTTACCTGGCTTAAAAATAACTGGCCATTTAAAGACGAAGCTCTCCCAGGCCCTGGCTTTGAATATTTGGGAATAACACTGTCAGTGGTTAGCAAAACACTCACTGCTGATGACTGAATATTGACCCCATAAATTACAAATAATCCCTTGACTATGATGTACTGAATTTTAAACCATGAATAGTGGGGCTAGTTCATAAGTGGTTTATGGGATTTTTGCAATGTCGTAGGATGCAAGTGGTCTGAAATGGTTCGTTTTCTCAGTCATGGAACATGGACCCTACTTTATTCAATGTCTATTTAAGTGAGTTTCATCAGCTCTTGAGATCATTTAAGATTACTTATCTCTCATACGCTGATGGTATCACTGTTTTGTTAATGGTTTTGCATGATCTTTCAGAAACTGCTAGGCAAATGTTTCTCATATTTGATAAGATTTCATATTGGATGATAATGAATGATCTGGAGATCAATCCAAGTAAAACCAATTTTTTGTGGGTTGGGAGACAAAATGAGGCAATCCCTAGCACAACTGTTAGGTTGTCAGATGTAGATATCTTCCTACATTCCAGAAATAAAATCCTTGGGGTGACCTTAGACCAATTTGAGCATGTAGTTACCCATAAATGAAGTGATCCAGAAACCCTTTTTTACGTTAAAGATCCTTTGTAGATTAAAACCATTTTTGGAGTCATAAGAACATAAGCATTGCCATACTGGGACAGATCGAAGCTCCATCAGGCCCAACATCCTGGTTCCAACAGCGGCCAATCCAGATCCCAAAACAGTACAATTAATTTTATGTTGCCTATCCTAGAAATGTGCATATAAATTCAAACTAGGGCCAAGTAACACCAATAATTACTACTACTACTATTTAGCATTTTTATAGCACTACAAAGCGTACGCAGCACTGCACAAACATATAAGAAAGACAATCCCTGCTCAAAGAGCTTACAATCTAATAGACAAAAAATAAATAAAGTAAGCAAATCAAATCAATTAATGTGTAGAGGAAAGAGGAGAGGAGGGTAGGTGGAGGCGAGTGGTTACAAGTGGTTATAAGTCAAAAGCAATGTTAAAGAGGTGGGCTTTCAATCTAGATTTAAAGATGGTCAAGGATGGGGCAAGACGTAGGGGCTCAGGAAGTCTATTCCAGGCATAGGGTGCAGCGAGACAGAAGACGCGAAGTCTGGAGTTGGCAGTAGCGGAGAAGGGAACAGGTAAGAAGGATTTATCCAGGGAACGGAGTGCACGGGAAGGGGTGTAGGGAAGGACGAGTGTGGAGAGATACTGGGGAGCAGCAGAGTGAGTACATTTATAGGTTAGTAGAAGAAGTTTGAACAGGATGCGAAAACGGATAGGGAGCCGGTGAAGCGACCTGAGGAGAGGGGTAGTATGAGTAAAGCGACCCTGGCAGAAGACGAGACGGGCAGCAGAGTTTTGAACCGACTGGAGAGGGGAGAGGTGACTAAGTGGGAGGCCAGCAAGAAGCAGATTGCAGTAGTCCAAACGAGAGGTGACAAGGGTGTGGATGAGGGTTCTGGTAGAGTGCTCGGAAAGAAATTGATTGCTAGTGCCTAATTATTGGATTGTTACTCAATAACATTGCATGCACAAATTGGGCTCGTGCCCAAATTTGCACGCACAATTTTGAGCGCCATTTATAGGATTTGGGGGTAAGCCTGTTATGCGCCTATGAAATAGAATACTGCTGAGCACCTGTCTCGCGCATACACCTGTAACTGTTACCAATCATGTGCATATTTGCTAGTATTTTACAACTTACGCATACAGTCGGCACTTGATTTTAGGCGACCTTTGACAGACTAAGGGAGTAGACATCCAGAAAGCATTGATTTTCACCCCCATTGGATATCATCGTGGATACCAGTTAAATATCCCCTTTAACGAATGTAGGTATATTATTTTCCCATCCCTGGTTAACAAACCCTCCAGGGATAAATTGATCTAGCCATTTGGTTTGACATTTCTCTAGTTTTAATTTGTTTTCCAATAGTTGACTACCGTTTGTACATTTCAGTCTTAAATTGATTAATCCTATTTCTTGTATCTCAAGGGTCAAGATTTGTTGTATGCACAGTTTACTGATGTGGATTGCTTAAAAATCCCATTTCGGAAGAGCATCAAGAAGATGAAGAATTGAAAAAAAAAATGTCCCTAAACATAAACGACAAGAAATAGCTGACAGGAACTGACACGCAAAGTAGAGCATTCTTGCTTGAATAAGATGAAAATGAAAATACATTTGATAGATTTAGTGAAGGCAACTGGAAAATTGTTACTTGGGGAATAAGCGTAAATGGACTCCACGCTGACAGGAATGCAAGTGGCCTGGAAGATTGCATCTAGAATAGCATTGGATAGCCTGGCATGTATATTTGTGTTTGATGAATTCAGGCTTACAATGGAGGAAGCTGCTTTGTCCTGGCTGAGATATCTCCATACCTTTTTCCTCATTTTATTTATTTATTTATTGCATTTGTATCCCACATTTTCCCACCTCTTTGCAGGCTCAATGTGGCTTACAATACATCATGGATAGTGGAAATGAGAAGAGAATAGACATTTGGTGTTACAGAAGGATTTTGGGTTGCATGGTAATGGAATACGATAGTGATATAACAAAAGGCATTCTTAACATTTCTTGATATATGTGGGAGTTTCACATGCTTTGGTCTTTGTGGTATATCTTGTCAAAGAGATGGGTCTTTAGTACTTTACGGAAATTGGTCAGTTCATAGGTCGCTTTCAGGTTACGTGGCAATGCGTTCCAGAACTGCGCGCTCATATAAGAAAAGGTTGATGCGTGCATTAATTTGTACTTGAGACCTTTACAGTTGGGGAAATGAAGATTAAGGAATGTGCGAGAAGATTTTTTAGCATTCTTGGATGGTAGGTCTATCAGGTCTGACATACAGGCTGGGGCATCGCCATGGATGATTTTGTGAACTAGGGTACATACTTTGAACATGATGCGTTCTTTGAGTGGGAGCCAGTGTAGCTTCTCTCGTAGGGGTTTTGCACTCTCATATTTTGATTTCCCAAATATGAGTCTGGCTGCCGTGTTCTGGGCTGTTTGGAGTTTTTTGAGTATTTGCTCTTTGCAGCCAGCGTAGAGTTGCAAGGGAATTCTATATATGACGCTTAGCAATATGTACTATTTCCACACCAATCTTTCAGCGTGGAAAAGTGTTATAACAGAAGCAAGGTGCCTCAATGGCCTCAAAGTGGCAGATCACCATGGAACTACACTCGTGCACCCTGTTATAGAATAGCACCTAATCTAAAAAGTGGGCATAACGATGGGAGGGTCGGGGGCGTTCCCTTCAAATGAGTGAAGTTATAGAATTCAGGGGATACGTGCCCAACTTGAGTGCCGGAATTTACCCCTGGTTTCAGTTGGCGTAAATGCTTTGTCCAAATTTGGAGGCAGATACCAGCACTCCATGGTAATCTATAAAGGGCGTCCAATACCCGGAGAGCTCTTTATAAAATTCTGTTCCATCTTTTTGGCATCTTTTTAGACACCTTTCGGAATTCCATGGGTCCAACTTTATGAAATGCCCTTCCTTTGACTTTGCATTCTGAACTCTGTTTTTTAAAAAATGGATGCTCTTCTGAAGACGTTATTCTTTCAGAACATTTTTGCTGGGGATTGTTCATTGCCGGGGGTATGGGACACGGCTTTCCTTGCTCTTCTGTTGTCATTGTCGCCTTGAGCTACTACTGAAAAAGATGTGAACAAAATCCCAATAAATAAATATTCACAAACCACTATATTTAGAGTGGAGGAGTGGCCTAATGGTTAGAGTACCAGTCTTGGCATCCAGAGGTGGCCAGTTTAACTCCCATTGCTACTCCTTGTGATCTTGGGCAAATCACCTAAACCTCCATTATTACCTCAGGTACAAAATGAGATTGTAAGCAGGGGCGTAGTTTGACTGTTTCATTTGGGGAGGCAAAGGATGGGGCGGGGCATATCATTTGCATACATATATAGCTCATACATATTCATTATGGTTATTCCCCAAAAAAACGAGCTCCTCCACAAAAGCTCACAATATCCTTTCCCAATTCTATTTTTACCCAAAGACTTTGCATAATAGCTTCTCCATGTCCTGCCTCCCTTGCTGCCCTGGATGGTGAAAGGATAGGACTCGGAGTTCGACCTACTCCGCTCACAGGACAAATCCCTCCTCTCAGTACCCTTCTCCACTACCGCCAACTCCAGACTCCGCCCTTTCTGCCTCGCCTCACCCTATGCGTGGAATAAACTCCCTGAGCCCATACGCCAAGCCCCCTCCCTGCCCATCTTCAAATCCTTACTCAAAGCCCACCTCTTCAATGTCGCCTTCGGCACATAACCATTATACCTCCATCCAGGATATCTAGACTGCCCCAACTTGACATTTTGTCCTTTAGATTGTAAGCGCCTTTGAGTAACATAGTAACATAGTAGATGACGGCAGAAAAAGACCTGCATGGTCCATCCAGTCTGCCCAACAAGTTAAACTCATATGTGTATACCTTACCTTGATTTGTACCTGCCTTTTTCAGGGCACAGACCGTACAAGTCTGCCCAGCAGTATTCCCCGCCTCCCATCACCGGCTCTGGCACAGACCGTATAAGTCTGCCCTCCACTATCCTCGCCTCCCAACCACCAACCTCTCTTCCCCACATGCTCCGCCACCCAATTGCGGCTAAGCTTCTGAGGATCCATTCCTACTGCACAGGATTCCTTTATGGATATCCCACGCATGTGGGACTATCCTTCTTTGTTAAACTGTACAGCGCTGCGTAACCCTAGTAGCGCTTTAGAAATTTTAAGTAGTAGTAAGTAGTAGTTTTAAGTTAGCAAAGTAAGACAGCAGGGCCTTCCAGCTAGTTTCAGCTATCAGGTAAAACCAACTGATCGCATCATTCAACAAATTCTTTTGTGTGAGACTCCGGAGTAAAGTCTGGATTCTCAACAGGATCGAACATAATCTCAGCAAAACTCTGCACCTTCTATTCTGTATTACAAACTGCATGTCCCCCCCAAAATAGAGCGAAGCCATAGTCGGCCGTGGCGTATTGATAACGCTGAGCAGCTGAGCAATGAGTTTTTGCTACTAAAACATATACTAATTAAAATTGAAGTCATAAGGAATAATTAATGGCGGATGGAGGTTTTTTTGCCTATGATGAGAACGAATGCTCCTTGATACAGAAGGCTAATTGCCACTTCAAGTATTAGCTGTCCTTTGAGGCTTTTTCCTCCATGTTCTCCATTTTTTTACATATTCTTATCCCTCCATGCTGGATAAGAGCACGATGCATGCAGTTAGATAATTAAAAGTTGAAACAGAGTCATGATTTCCTGAAGGGGACCACCGCTACGGTAACCATCATGCTTGCAGGTGTCTTTTAAATGCAGGTACAGTTCCACGAGGGCTCACATACTTGTATGGAAATAAAAGTGTTAAAGTGGGAGTTACACCTTGGTTCCGATGTTCAAAGTCCACTACACTGACCACTAGGCTACTCCGAACACTTGCTTGTTGCCATAGGCGGTCGGTGGCCCAACTGTTTGGGGAGGCTAAAGGGGGTGGGGTTAGGGGTGGGGCCAGGGGCGGGGCTTACATCCATAATTGTCTGACAACATAGAAAAAAAAAAGTAAAAAATAAGTCACAATACCTTTTATTAAATTTAGACATTAAATATGTATCATATGTCAAAGAATAAAGTGGTTGCTCAAAGCATGTACTAACCACAATTGCTCAACTGCAAAACACTATGCACAAATTTGTGCAAAAACACACTCATAAACCTTACTGTACCATAACACAGGGCAGACCCTAATAACCCAATATACCACCCATACGGAAAATGCAGACCGTCAACAATATGAAACAAGAGATCATAATATCACAATTCTCATGTAGAGCCATAAAACACCCTTTTAGGGTGGAAAGTGTTCACAATTAGCTCCTTTTATAAATGACTATATGTAGATCCTTCAAGAGGTAGTGTGTCATGATTTAGGCTCTAAAACCCTTTCTGATGATTTGGTGCCACTAAGGCCAATACACAATCTCTCCACTGCAAAACACTATACACAAACTTGTGCAAAAACACACTCATAACCTTACCAAACCATAACAGTACTAATTCCAAGGACAGGACAAGCTACAACCTTATGCATGGAAAGGCAGCACTGTAATTACACCGGGCTCTAAAACACCAGTGCACCACCTAGTGAAACAAAAAAACCCCAAAAAGGGCTGAAAATACTACACGCTAGCAGAATACTGCACCTTGATCACATGAAAAACACATGACACAACAGATATGAAGGCAAAATACTGAACTGGAAAGTTACCTCAAGAAGTCAGACTCAGCCTGCAGCAATATTAGAAAAATTGAAACTTACATGCAAAATATCACAGGTGCACATTTCCAAAAGCTGACATATTCCAATTAATAAATTCTGAATAAAATACTTTTTTTCTACCTTTGTTGTCTGATCATTTAGTTTTTCTATTCGCTTTGGTCCCAGTGTCTTCTGTTTTATGCAGTGTTTTCTTTCCATTTGATATTTTTTTCTCTCACCATGTCCACCATCCTCCTGTGTCCTTATGCGTCCTGTCTACCATATGTAGCCCTGTCCCTATCCTTCAGTATCCTGATCCAGCTCTTAAATTCATCAGTTTCTCCTCCATCCATATCCAGCATTTCTCCTCACTCCCCTCCATCCATGTGCATATACTTCCCTCCCCTCCATCCATGTCCAGCACCTTCCTTCTTTCTCTCCTACCCTTCCATCCAGTGTCATCCCTCTTTCTCTCTCCATCCTTCCACCCATTACCCTCTCCCAATCCTTCCGTCCATTGTCTCCCTCTATCTCCCCTTCCTTCTAGACAGTTCTCTCTCTTGACCCTTTTCCATTCAGCATGTCCTCTCTCACCCCATCCTTCCAGTGTTATCCTCTTTCCCTCCCTACCAGCGTCTTCCCTCATTCTGCCCCCTCCTTCCAGCATTTTTCCTCTTTCTCCCTCCTTTCATCCAGCCAGCATTTCTCAGTCTGACAGCTAGGGTCTCCCCCAGTTTCTCCCCAGCAGCTTCTCTCTCTCTCTCCTGCCCATGTCCCCTCTTTCTCTCCCCATCTTTTTCTGGCTCTCCACTGCTTTTTTTTCCATGTCCCTGGCTCTCCTCTGCTCTTTTCCATAGCCCCTCTTTCTCTCCCCATCTCTTTCTGGCTCTCCCCTGCTTTTTTCCATGTCCCTGGCTCTCCCCTGCTCTTTTCCATGGCCCCTCTTTCTCTCCCCATCTCTTTCCGGCTCTCCACTGCTTTTTTTCCATGTCCCTGGCTCTCCTCTGCTCTTTTCCATGGCCCCTCTTTCTCTCCCCATCTCTTTCTGGCTCTCCCCTGCTTTTTTCCATGTCCCTGGCTCTCCCCTGCTCTTTTCCACGGCCCCTCTTTCTCTCCCTATCGCTCTTTGGCTCTCTACTGCTCTTGTCCATGCCCCCTGGCTCTCCCTCTCTCTCCTCCTACCGTTTCCAGCCATTAGCCACGTTCTCTCCTCTCCCTCCGGCCCGGGCCTCTTAACAGCAGCGCTGACAGAAGACGAAAAAGAAGCGTGGGGCCGCAGCAGCCTTCAGACATGCGCTGTCGGCTCTGCCGGTCCTCTGACCCCGGAACGGGAAATTGATGTCATGGGGCAGAGACCGGCAGAGCCGACAGCGCATGTCTGAAGGCTGCTGCGGCCCCACGCTTCTTTTTTTCTTATGTTATGCTGGCTGTGGGTGGAGAGTAGCGATGGCAGGTCTCGTTCCTGGCTGCCGCTGCGCTACTCAACAGAAGATTTCGTCGAGTCTTGTCTCGGGCTGCATTTAGAGGTAGGCGTGGCCGCGGGGAAGTTCACAGCTGGGCTGGGGAGGCTTAGCCTCCCCAAGCCTCTTATACGGGGCGCCTATGCTTGTTGCTCTGTTAGGAATGACCGTGATACCTGAAGCTGTCATGGAGCCTGTTATCCACCATCACTTTCGCTTCTTAGGGGAGAGAGAGGTGGGTCAGTTACCACTAAGAGATGAAGAAGACGTCATGCCTTCATCCCTCCAGTGGTCAGTTGCTCAGTCAGGGCACTTTTTTTGCACCCTGGACGTGATTGAAACAGGTCAAGATAAAAACATCCTTCTCTTTGCCTTGGACGTCTCTTCCCATTCCATTATCGCTGAAAGACGTCCTCATTTTGGGCCTGCCCTAGTCCCACCCGAAACATACCTCCAACAGGCCCCCTTGCTATTTGGATGAACCAGGGGCGTAGCCAGACCTCACGGTGGGAGGGGGCCAGAGCTCGAGGTTGGGGGCACATTTTGAGTGCCGCTCCCCCCCCACCGCCTCGCCCCCTCACAAACAAATACCTTTGGTGGCGGGGTCCCCAACCCCCGCCAGCCGAAGCTGCCTTCAGCGCGGTCTCCGGCGCAGCCACATTCGCAGCCTGCCCCCTGCTCTTCCTCCTTCATGCTCCTCTTGTGCACTGCATTACTTTTGGGCCCTGTTACTAAGCCGCATAAGCACCTCTGCGCACCCAACATGCGTCAATTCAGAGTTACCGCCTGGCTACCACTTGGCCCATAAGGTAATTTCATTTTTTACGCGGTCCGATACACACGCCAGAAAATATATATTCTTTTCTTTTTTTAATTTTTATTTATTAAATTTCAATGTTTACAAGCAATTAAACTTGTGTCCGGAAAAACAGAGCTAGAACAATTCAATATTTCTAAATACAAGTAAAAAAGAGAAAATAGGGAAAAAGAAAACAAGTTAAACGTCAAGTAAAACAAAGAAGTAACATTTAGCTCTTTCTCAGACCACTCAAAAAAGGGGAAAGAAAGAAAAAGGGGGCTAACATTTATAAGGAGTCATTTATAAGAGAGAAAGAAAGAAATATGGCCTGGTCTTTTTAACACATTAATTTATCTTAACTCAACTAAACAACAGATACTAACTGGATAATTTTTTTTTGATCCAAAAAGAATTTGAGTCGATCGGGTTCAAAGAATACAGTATATTTTATTTTCTGACAGGCAGCGAAAATCGGGTGGTAACTGCAGCTTGATGTACGTAGGCGACCGCTGCATGGTTAAAGCAAGAGGCCTTACAAATAAGTCAATAGCTGGTGGTAAGGTCTCACACCCAAAATGGACACGTGCCTATTTTTCTTTTGCCGCACATCCATTTTCGGCCAAATTTTTTAAAAAAAGCCTTTTTACAGGCACGCTGGAAAATGATTCCGTGCGCGTCCATAACACACGTCTACACTACCGCAGCCCATTTTTCAGCGCACCTTAATAAAAGGACCCCTGAATTTGTTAATATGCTAATCAGCGCCGATAATTGGATGTTAACAAACAATTAGCAATAATGGGCATTATACAGTAAGTACATAAGTACATAAGTAATGCCATACTGGGAAAAGACCAAGGGTCCATCGAGCCCAGCATCCTGTCCACGACAGCGGCCAATCCAGGCCAAGGGCACCTGGCAAGCTTCCCAAACGTACAAACATTCTATACATGTTATTCCTGGAATTTTGGAGTTTTCCAAGTCCGTTTAGTAGCGGTTTATGGACTTGTCCTTTAGGAAACCGTCCAACCCCTTTTTAAACTCTGCTAAGCTAACCGTCTTCACCACTTTCTCCGGCAACGAATTCCAGAGTTTAATTACACGTTGGGTGAAGAAAAATTTTCTCCGATTTGTTTTAAATTTACTACACTGTAGTTTCATCGCATGCCCCCTAGTCCTAGTATTTTTGGAAAGCGTGAACAGACGCTTCACATCCACCTGTTCCACTCCACTCATTATTTTATATGCCTCTATCATGTCTCCCCTCAGCCGTCTCTTCTTCAAGCTGAATAGCCCTAGCCTCCTTAGTCTTTCTTCATAGGGAAGTCGTCCCATCCCCGCTATCATTTTAGTCGCCCTTCGCTGCACCTTTTCCAATTCTACTATATCTTTCTTGAGATGCGGCGACCAGAATTGAACACAATACTCAAGGTGTGGTCGCACCATGGAGCGATACAACGGCATTATAACATCCTCACACCTGTTTTCCATACCTTTCCTAATAATACCCAGCATTCTATTCGCTTTCTTAGCCGCAGCAGCACACTGAGCAGAAGGTTTCAGTGTGTTATCGACGACGACACCCAGATCCCTTTCTTGGTCCGTAACTCCTAACGTGGAACCTTGCATGACGTAGCTATAATTCGGATTCTTTTTTCTCACATGCATCACCTTGCACTTGCTCACATTAAACATCATCTGCCATTTAGCCGCCCAGTCTCCCAGTCTCGTAAGGTCCTCTTGTAATTTTTCACAATCCTGTCGTGATTTAACGACTTTGAATAACTTTGTGTCATCATTAATTAGAATGTATGTGCACTATTTGTTAAGCATATTCTGTAATAGTTGAAAAGCGGGCATGGTTATGGGAATAGAATGGGTGGGTGGTGGGCATTTCTAAAATCTATGCGTGTTGTTCTAGAATACGCACGCTCTCGCCTAATTTAAGTGTCAGGGTTTGCACCGGATTTTAGCTGGCGTAATTGACCGTGATTACATTTAGTCAAGCAGAGCAGCACTCAGCGTATTCTATAACGTACGCAGAAATCAAGGCCCGCTATATATAGAATCTAGCCCTTACTGTGAAAGGGCGCGCTGGCATGTACCATGCATAATTTGGTGTGATCTAATTGTACAAGAGGGCTGTTCTGCACTTGCATTAGCATTTTATATACCCTGAAGATATATAAGAGTTGCCTTGTTCTTAGCCTATCACCATACTGAGTGGAGGAGTGGCCTAGTGGTTAGTGCACCAGTCTTGCAATCCAGAAGTGGCTGGGTCAAATCCCGCTGCTGCTCCTTGTGATTTTGGGCAAGTCACTTAACCCTCCATTGCCTCAGGTACAAACTTAGATTGTGAGCCCTCCTGGGACAGAGAAACAGAAGCCTGCCCTTGCAGATCAGCAGTGCGGCCGCGCAGGCTTCTGCTTCTGTGAGTCTGACATCCTGCACGTACGTGCAGGATGTCAGACTCACAGAAGCAGAAGCCTGCGTGGCCGCGTTGCTGATCTGCAAGGGCAGGCTTCTACGTGGAATGTTGCTAATGGAGGAGTAGCCTAGTGGTTAGTGCAGTGGAACATCGAACGTTGCTACTATTTGAGATTCTAGATGGAATGTTGCTATTATTGGTGATTCTACACAGAATGTTGCTAGTGGAGGAGTGGTCTAGTGGTTAGTGCACCGGTCTTGCAGTCCAGAAGTGGCCGGGTCAAATCCCGCTGCTGCTCCTTGTGATCTTGGGCAAGTCACTTAACCCTCCATTGCCTCAGGTACAAACTTAGATTGTGAGACCTCCTGGGACAGAGAAATATCCAGAGTACCTGAATGTAACTCACCTTGAGCTACTACTGAAAAAGGTGTGGGCAAAATTTAATTAAATAAATACCAATCATGCTGCTTAGTAGGATTTTATGTTGATCATTGCCTCCAGCTATGAACTTATGCATGTCCTCACCTATGTAAACCCTTCCTAATCGTACTACCAGAACCTATAGTGCGAAGAAAATCTAAAGCACTGTTGAATCGCATTGACTAATGAAGTCAATAATGAGGTTAGACAGGCAGAAGACCTGCTAAGTCTGTTAATTCACTCAAAATTAATCTTTCGCCAGCCTTTTTATTGTATTTCAGACAGCGGGATGGTAGATGGCATGACAGACGCTCACTGATAAAGCATGCCCAGCATTTCAATCTTTATGACATATTTTCATATATTATTAGCTTATTGTTCTATGTAATAGCATATTTTCAGATTCTCATTAACACTTCTGTCTTTATCATATAAGGGGGATGGGACGACTTCCCTAGAGGGAAAAGAGACGGCTGAGGGGGATATGACAGAGGTCCATAAAAGATTGAGGACCCTGTTTACTAAGGTGCGTTAGCATTTTTAACACGCCTAAAATTAGCGCACTCGCTAACCGTGTAGGCGCCTATAGGGACGAAGTAGGCACATACACAGTTAACACGCGTTAAAAATGTTAACGCACCTATAAAGCGGCTTAGTGAACGGGGCCCTGAAGTGGAACAGGTAGAGGTGAATCGCTTGTTTCCTCTTTTCAAAAATACTAGGACTAGGGGTCATGCAATGAAGCTACTAAGTAGTAAGTTTAAAACAAGCTTAAAACAAACTGGAGACAATCTTTCTTCACTTAACATGCAATTTTAACTCTGGAATTCTTTGCCATAGAATGTGGTAAAAGCAGTTAGCTTAGCAGTATTTAAAAAAGGTTTGGCTAACTCCTTAAAAGAAAATCCATAAGCCATCTTTCTAAGATAAGCAGCATAAAATCATTCTTACTGTTCTGGGATCTTGCCAGGTACTTGTGACCTGGATTGGCCAGTATTGGAAAAAGGATACTAGGCTTGATGGACTTTCTATCTGTTCCAGTATGGCAATGCTTATGTTCTTATGTTACTGTTTAGATGGTTAAAAAAAAAGCCCCCCGCATATACACAGATAAAAGAAGCAGCTTGCTCGGAAAACATAACGCCTTCTTGAATACTACTACTACTACTATTTAGCATTTCTATAGCGCTACAAGGCGTACGCAGAGCTGAACAAACATAGAAGAAAGACAGTCCCTGCTCAAAGAGCTTACAATCTAAAAGACAAAAAATAAAGTAAGCAAATCAAATCAATTAATGTGTACAGGAAGGAGGAGAGGAGAGTAGGTGGAGGCGAGTGGTTACGAGTCAAAAGCAATGTTAAAGAAGTGGGCTTTCAGTCTAGATTTAAAGGTGGCCAAGGATGGGGCAAGACGTAGGGGCTCAGGAAGTTTATTCCAGGCGTAGGGTGCAGCGAGACAGAAGGCGCGAAGTCTGGAGTTGGCAGTAGTGGAGAAGGGAACAGATAAGAAGGATCTATCCATGGAGCGGAGTGCACGGGAAGGGGTGTAGGGAAGGACGAGTGTGGAGAGATACTGGGGAGCAGCAGAGTGAGTACATTTATAGGTTAGTAGAAGAAGTTTGAACAGGATGCGAAAACGGATAGGGAGCCAGTGAAGGGTCTTGAGGAGAGGGGTAGTATGAGTAAAGCGACCCTGGCGGAAGATGAGACGGGCAGCAGAGTTTTGAACCGACTGGAGAGGGGAGAGGTGACTAAGTGGGAGGCCAGCAAGAAGCAGATTGCAGTAGTCCAAACGAGAGGTGACAAGGGTGTGGATGAGGGTTTTGGTAGAGTGCTCGAAAAGAAAGGGGTGGATTTTACGGATGTTGTAAAGAAAGAAACGACAGGTCTTAGCGGTCTGCTGGATATGAGCAGAGAAGGAGAGAGAAGAGTCAAAGATGACCCCAAGGTTTCGAGCTGAGGAGACAGGGAGAATGAGAGAGCCATCGACAGAAATAGAAAACGGGGGGAGCGGGGAGGTGGGCATATACATGTGGACATTCTCAAGGTAGAGCATGGGTAGAACTGCGGTGATATCCACTCTTATTCATTTGCCCCCAGATTCTATAAAGGTCACCCAAATTTACAAAGTAAGGGGTCCTTTTACTAACGCGTGCTTACCGCGTTAAAATTCACTACCACTGGGCACGCTCACGTGTCCCGCAGTAATTTCAGGATCGGCATGTGCTACCCTGTTCTAAACGTTTTTTATTTTTTAGTGCTGGAGCGTGATTGGGGGCTGGGCATGGATATGCTAAAATGTAGCACATGAGCATTACTATGTGCTAATTGATTAGAGCAGAATTAGCACGTGAGCTCCTTACCACCTACAAAAGGGGTGGCGGTAAGGGCTCATGTGTTAATGGGGAAATTAGCGTGTGGACAATATTGGGGAAAATAGAAAAATCTGCCTTTTATGTGCAGTGCTAAAAGTGGCCTCAGCACATGAGAGAGACGCATGTTGAGGCTTCCGCAGGCCACGTTTAGGCACTGTTTGGTAAAGAGGCCCCTAAATTTGTGATGCTAATTCGCACTGTTCAGGACTGACCTTCAGATCTGCCTATGGGCTATTCTATAACCAGGGGCGTAGCCAGACTTCGCCGGTAGGGGGGGGTTCAGAGCCCGAGGTGAGGGGGCACATTTTAGCCCTCCCCCAGTGCCGCCGACCTGCCCCCCACCATTGCTAACCCCCCCGCCACCAACTTTGACCCCCCTGCCATTGCCGAACCCCCCGCCACCAACTTTGACCCCCCCGCCATTGCCGACCCCCCCCCCCCCCACCAACGACCCAACGAACCCCTCTCCCGCCGCCGCCTACCTTTGCTGGCGGGGGACCCCAACCCCCGCCAGTCGAGCTGAGGTCCTCTTCTTCCCAATCCCGCGCAAGGCTTTGTTCTAGTCTGACGTCCTGCACGTTCTACGTGCAGGACATCAGCCTCACAGAAACAGAACGAAGACTTGCAGATCAGCCAGCGACGGACGTCAGACTCACAGAAACAGAACGAAGCCTTGCAGATCAGCCAGCGACGGACATCAGACTCACAGCAACAGAACGAAGCCTGGCAGATCAGCCAGCGACGAACATCAGACTCACAGAAACAGAACGAAGCCTTGCAGATCAGCCAGCGACGGACGTCAGACTCACAGAAACAGAACGAAGCCTTGCAGATCAGCCAGCGACGGACGTGAGACTCACAGCAACAGAACGAAGCCTGGCAGATCAGCCAGCGACGAACATCAGACTCACAGAAACAGAACGAAGCCTTGCAGATCAGCCAGCGACGGACGTCAGACTCACAGAAACAGAACAAAGCCTGGCAGATCAGCCAGCGACGAACATCAGACTCACAGAATCAGAATGAAGCCTTGCAGATCAGTCAGCAATGGACGTCAGGCTCACAGAAACAGAACGAAGCCTTGCAGATCAGCCAGCGACGGACGTCAGACTCACAGAAACAGAACAAAGCCTTGCAGATCAGCCAGCGACGGACGTCAGACTCACAGAAACAGAACGAAGCCTTGCAGATCAGCCAGCAACGGAAGTCAGACTCGTGCAGGACATCAGACTAGAACAAAGCCTTGCACAGGATTGGGAAGAAGAGGACCTTGGCTCGGCTGGTGGGGGTTGGGGTCCCCCGCCAGCAAAGGTAGGCGGCGGTGGGAGGTGGGTCATCCGGTCATCGGCAGGGGGTCCAGTGGCAAATCTATGGGGGCCCAGGCCCCCTGGCCCCATAGTGGCTGCGCCCCTGTCTAAAACACTGCGCACTTAAATTGTTTTACGTGCAGCTCAAAAGGGGGCATGGTCAGGGGAGGGGCATGGTCGGATCAGGGTGTCTTGAAAATTTAGGCACCGTGTTATAGACTAGTGTCATTTACTCACCCAACTGACATTGGTTGCGTGTCGATATTTGCACCAGATTTCAGGAGGTATATAGAACTGGTTCTTAGCACATATCTTCCCAGCACCTAACTTTGGGCCAGTTCAATTCTGGTTCATTTTAGCTCTTTTCACAATGTTTCAAAAAGTTTTTAATGACAAAAAGACACAGCAAAGATGACAAAATCACAGATATCTAGACAGTGAGGTGCCAAACAGGGTCCTTACTGTCAGTAAGATTTGACTCAACATGGGCAGTGTTTCGGCCACTAGGCCTGCATCAGGAGTCTAAAATGTTAACACAAATAAATGTCTTTAAAGAAAGGGCCAGCTTAACCATTGGACCAGGTGAGGCTGTGGCCCAAGGCACGAAAATACCCAGCCTCTGAGCTCACCTGGTCCACATCTTAAGTTTTTCTCTACCCCCCACCCCACCCCACCCATTCAATCTCTGCCCTTCTCTCCCCTTCCCCTTCCCCCTAGGGTCTGGCACTGCTATCTCACCTCTCTCCTGCCTCCTCTGATGCAATTTCCTGTGAGCAGGGTGCAGCAGAGGGAAGATCCAGGGACTGGCCGAAGGCAGCTCATCATGCTGCTGGCGATGGACGTAAACTTTACAGGACCGCAAGGGAGAAAGAGAGGTGAGGGAGTAGAGCCAGACCCGCAGGGAGAGAGAAAGAGAGACTGGACTGAGGGAGGGGAGAGATGCCATCCCAGGTGAGGGAGACATGCCGAACCTGCTCCATGATGTGACCGCACCTTGCGTATTGCGTTCAGTTTTGATCGCCGTATCTTTAAAAAGATACAGCGGAATTAGAAAAGGTTCAAAGAAGAGCGACCGAAATGATAAAGGGGATGGAACTCCTCTCGTCTGAGGAAATCTAAAGAGGTTAGGGTTCTTCAGCTTGGAAAAGAGACGGATGAAGCATAGGAGCCGACTCTGTGGGTGCTGTGGGTGCTTGAGCACCCCCAATATTCAGAAAATTCCTTGCATGTGTCCAGGGAGGGGTTATTTCCACTGGGCTTAGCACCCCCAATAATTTTGAAAAGTTGGCTCCTATGGGATGAAGGGAGATATGATTGAGTTGTACAAAATCCTGAGTTATGTAGAACGAGTAGAAGTAAATTGATTTTTTACTCGTTCCAAAAGTACATAGACTAGGGGACGATTGAGGAAGTTACATGGAAATAATTTTTAAACAAATAGGAGGAAATATTTTTTTCACTCAACGAATAGTTAAGCTCTGGAACTCTTTGCCGGAGGATGTGGTAACAGCAGTTAGCGTATCTGGGTCTAAAAAAGGTATGGACAAGTTCCTAAGTGCATAGTCTGCTACTGAGACAGACATGGGAGCAACTGCTTGCCCTGGGATTTGTAGTATGGAATGTTGCCATGGTTTGTGTTTCTGTCAGGAACTTGTGACTTGGCTTGGCCACTGTTGGAAACAGGATACTGGGCTAGATGGACCATTGGTCTGTCCCGGTATGTTTCTTATGAGTGCCAGAAGTGATACAATGTGACAGGATGGGGGGTAGGGGTGGGGCGCTGCCCAAAACAAGTTGGCTCAGGGTACCATTATCCCTTGAGCAGCCCTGCTTTAGAAAATATACAGTAATAAAAAAAATCTATAAAACTAAATATATATATATATATATATATATATTGTGAGAATCAGAGAAGCCACAGAGCCCGGAATGCAGGGGGGAAGAGAGAAAAGCCAGAGTGGAAAAACTACAGATCCCAGAATGCATTGTGGAATGGGAGGAGTTGGAGCAGGTAGAAGGAGGAGGGGTGGAAGAGGAAATGGAGGTGGGAGAGGAAGTGGCTGGAGAAGAAGAGTGACTTCTAGAGGAGCCCAAAAGTATCAAGAAAAGAATAATAGTCAGGAGAGATCCAGCGGGTGGATGTCAAGAGGTAAAGTGTTGACGAATGAGGGTGGTGGATCTTTAAGGCCTGGCTAAGCCGGGCTGTGTAAAAAGCCTAGCTAAGCTGAACTATTTTGAGGCCTTGCTGAAGAGGGCGGTGGGGGGAAAGCCTGGCTAGCCGAACTGTGTTTGAAGCCCAGCTAGCAGAACTGTGTTTGAAAGCTGGGCTAGCTGAACTTTGGAGAGAAAGCCTGGCTAAGCTGGGCTGTGTTTAAAGCCTAGCTAAGTTGAACTATTTTGAGGCCTTGCTGAAGAGGGCGGTGGGGGGAAAGCCTGGCTAGCCGAACTGTGTTTGAAGCCCGGCTAGCAGAACTGTGTTTGAAAGCTGGGCTAGCTGAACTTTGGAGAGAAAGCCTGGCTAAGCTGGGCTGTGTTTAAAGCCTGACTAGCTGAACTTTGTTTAAAAGACTGGCAAGCTGAACTGTGTTGCCCCGCCTTGCTAGCGGAACTGTGTGGCAGTGAGAGCGAACTGCACGGACGAGTGTGGAGTCGGAAGCAGACAGCACGGATAAGGGAGAGAGACTATTACGCGGCCGAGAAGAGCGGCTGACAATATATAACTTAAGAAAACAAAATTGTTATTAATAAAACACCTCACTCGATTTTGTCATCTCCGCTGTGTCTTCTTGTCGTTCCTGTGGCTGCAGAGGCTGCTTCTTCTATGTTTATTTTCCCGCCCTTCTACATTTTTCTTATTTCATTTCACACACTCATTAGAAAAAAAAAAGTTTGAATGTGCATTAAGACTTCAGTGTATGCTACTTGACTTAATAGGGTAATTCCATAAACTAAGTACTAGCATTTACAAGACAGTTATGCATGTAAATGATTATAATACCAGCATATATACACATGTATATGTGTAGAGAAACTCACCGCTCAATATTCAGCCCACAGCAATAAGCAGCATCTGAGCTGTTCAGAGCTACAGGATGAACTGACACTGTATATTCTATAATTGAGTATGCATGACTCCCAGCATTGAATATCATACTATTACTGATCATTTCTATAGCACAACTAGACATACACAGTTCTATACACATTATATGCAGGTACTTTCTCTGTCCCTAGAGGGCTCACAGTCTAAGTTTTTGTACCTGGGGGCAATGGAGGGTTAAGTGACTTGCACAAGGTCACAAGGAGCTGCAATGGGAATCAAACCCATGTCACCAGGATCAAAGTCTATTGCACTAACCACTAGGCTATTCCTCCAGTCAACATTCCATCTAGAATCTCCAATAGTAGCAACATTCCATCTAGAATCTCAAATAGGGAAAGGGAAATGGGACTTGATATACTGCCTTTCTGTGGTCTTTGCAACTACCATTCAAAGCAGTTTACATAGTATATACAGGTACTTTTTTTTTTTTGTTACATTTGTACCCCACACTTTCCCACGCATGGCAGGCTCAATGCGGCTTACATGGGGCAATGGAGGGTTAAGTGACTTGCCCAGAGTCACAAGGAGCTGCCTGTGCCTGAAGTGGGAATTGAACTCAGTTCCTCAGTTCCCCAGGACCAAAGTCCACCACCCTAACCACTAGGCCACTCCTCCACTCGTACCTGGGGCAATGGATGGTTTATTTTATTTATTTATTGCATTTGTATCCTGCATTTCCCACCTATTGGTAGGGTTAAGTGACTTGCCCAAAGTCACAAGGAGCTGCAGTGGGAATTGAACCCAACTTGCCAGGATCAACGCCCACTGCACTAACCATAAGGCTACTCCTCCACTAAGCAGTCACCTGGACATTAGCCAGGCATCAGTCGATATTTAGACCAGTTTGGCCACATAGCCTTTTTTCTATTCTAACTTTATGTGGTTACTTAGCTGTTAGGGGTCTGAAAATTGCTGCTAACTGGCTATGTTCAAACTCCTTCCATGCCCTGTTCCTGACCCGCCCATAACCAAGTTGATTAGATGATGGCTGGTTAAAGGGAATATTCAGCCTCACTAACAAGTTAAATGCTGCTGAATATCCCCATATAGCCCTGGGCAAGCCAAGTAAAGAGCCAGGAAACTCGCCTGGCTGTTTACATGGTTATGAATATCGGGCCCTAAATGTTTTGCATCATGGGTCTAACAGTATGGAAAGGCCTTTCATAATAGATCTTTTAGAAACTGAAGTCTATTTTGAAGACTTCTCTCTTTCCAAGGGTATTTGAATGATGAATTCTTTTATGTTCACTAGTCACTCACTGGCAGAAGCAGGGGCGTAGCCAGACCTCATGGTGGGAGGGGGCCAGAGCCCGAGGTTGGGAGCACATTTTGAGTGCCGCCCCGCTGTCCCACCACCGCTACGCCTCACGTCGGCACCTCCCACTGCCTCGCCGCCTCACCCCCCCCTCGCTGCCTCCCAAACAATTACCTTTACTGGGTCCCCAACCCCCGCCAGCTGAAGCCTTCTTCATCTCCGGTCTCCGGCACAGCCGCGTTCGCTGCCCTGCTCGTCTTTCTTCTTGCTCCTCCTGTGCACGCTGACGCTCCTTCTCAGTTTCACGTAAAGGAACATCAGCGTGCACAGGAGGGGCAAGAAGAAAGACGAGCAGGGCAGCGAACGCGGCTGCGCCAGAGACCGGTGCTGAAAAAGGCTTTGGCTGGCGGGGGTTGGGGACCCCCGCCAGCCTAGCCAGGTGCCCGGATGAAATTTGCGGGGGCCCAGGTCCCCCATAGCTACTCCCCTGGGCAGAAGACGGCAGATGAGATTTTCAGGCGAGGAGACCAGCAACACTCGAATGCTTTTCTGCTGCCTTTTCTTGTTATTGTAATTCTGTTCTGTTTTCTTTTATATAGTTTTATTATACACCACGTTGTTGTTTCTTCTATAATGTAGTATATTAAAATAAATTGAAATTTGCACATGTGCATAAATGCCAAATTTCTGCCTCCGCACTATTCTCTAAATATGTGACTATCGTACATAGTGGGGGGAAATCTATAAACATCCAGACCACCGAAACACAACCTAAATAATCATGAAATTGGAAAACAATAATGCAAACCTTTCACTGTCCAATCCACCCCATACAAACTGTAAACACAGACTACATAAGTACATAAATATTGCCATACTGGGAAAGACCAAAGGTCCATCATGCCCAGCATCCTGTTTCCAAAAGTGGCAAATCCAGGTCACAAATACCTGGCAAGATCCCCAAAAAAGTACAAAACATTTTATATTGCTTATCCCAGAAATAGTGGATTTTCCTCAAGTCCATTTAATAACGGTCTATGGACTTTTCCTTTAGGAAGCTGTCCAAACCTTTTTTAAACTCCGCTAAGCTAACCGCCTTTACCACATTCTCTGGCAACGAATTCCAGAGTTTAATTACACGTTGAGTGAAGAAACATTTTCTCCGATTCATTTTAAATTTACTACATTGTAGCTTCATTGCATGCCCCCTAGTCCTAGTATTTTTGGAAAGCGTAAACAGACGCTTCACATCTACCCGTTCAACTCCACTCATTATTTTATAGACCTCTATCATATCTCCCGCCTTTTCTCCAAGCTGAAAAGTCCTAGCCACTATAGCCCTTCCTCATAGGGAAGTCGTCCAATCCCCTTTATCATTTTTGTCGCCCTTCTCTGTACCTTTTCTAATTCCATTATATCTTTTTTGAGATGCGGCGACCAGAATTGAACACAATATTCGAGGTGTGGTCGCACCATGGAGTGATACAAAGGTATTATAATGTCCTCATTTTTGTTTTCCATTCCTTTCCTAATAATACCTAACATTCTATTTGCTTTCTTAGCCGCAGCAGCACACTGAGCAGAAGGTGTCAACGTATCATCAACGATGACACCTAGATCCCTTTCATGGTCTGTGACGCCTAATGTGGAACCTTGCATGATGTAGCTATAATTCGGGTTCCTCTTTCCCACGTGCATCACTTTGCACTTCCTCACATTAAACGTCATCTGCTAGTTAGACGCCCAGTCTTGAAAGGTCCTCTAGTAATTTTTCACAATCCTCCTGCAATTTAACGACTTTGAATAACTTGGTATCATCAGCAAATTTAATTACCTCACTAGTTACTCCCATCTCTAGGTCATTCATAAATATGTTAAAAAGCAGCGGCCCCAGCACGGACCCCTGGGGGTCCATTGAAAATACTGACCATTTAACCCTACTCTGTTTTCTATCTTTTAACCAGTTTTCAATCCACAATAGAACACTACCTCCTATCCCATGACTCTCCAATTTCCTCTGGAGTCTTTCATGAGGTACTTTATCAAACGCCTTCTGAAAATCCAGATACACAATATCAACTAGCTCATCTTTATCCACATGTTTGTTCACCCCTTCAAAAAAAATATAGTAGATTGGTGAGGCAAGATTTCCCTTCACTAAATCCATGTTGACTTTTTCTCATTAATCCATGCTTTTGAATATGCTCTGTAACTTTTAGAGTGGAGGTTAGGTAGTGGTTAGTGCAGTGGACTTTGATACTGGGGAACTGAGTTCAATTCCCACTGCAGCTCCTTGTGACCTTGGGCAAATCACTTAACCCTCTGTTGCCCCTGGTACAAAATAAGTACCTGAATATATGTAAACTGCTTTGAATGTAGTTGCAAAAACCTCAGAAAGGCAGTATGCCAAGTCCCATTTCCTTTTATAATAGTCTCTACCATTTTGCCCAGCACCGACGTCAGACTCACCAGTCTATAATTTCCTGGATCTCCTCTGGAATCTTTTTTAAAAATTGGTGTTACATTGGCCACCCTCCAATCTTGCAGTACCACACTCGATTTTAAGGATAAATTACATATTACTAACAATAACTCCGCAAGTTCATTTTTCAGTTCTATCAGTACTCGTGATGAATACCATCTGGTCCAGGAGATTTGCTACTCTTCAGTTTGTAGAACTGCCCCAATACATCCTCCAGGTTTACAGAGAATTCATTAAGTTTCTCTGATTCGTCAGCTTTGAATCCATTTCTGGCACTGGTATCCCATCCAAATCTTCCTCGGTGAAGACCGAAGCAACAAATTCATTTAATCTCTCCGCTACGGCTTTGTCGTCCCTGATCACCTCTTTTACTCCTCGGTCAATTGTACTAAGCATTCTATATTCAATTACTCCAGAATCTGTAACCATCTCTCTGGGAACATGTAAGGCACATTGAACCTACCAATGAGTGGGAAAATGTGGGATACAAATGCAATAAATAAATAAATAAGTAAATAAATATAAATGGCGCACATAATTAGATGCCGGGAAAATTCGCACTAAATTGGTATTTTGTAAAGGGTGCTCTGCATGGAATGCCCTTTATAGAATACTAGTGTTGCACGGATCTTGCGAATAACTTTGGGCACTGAACCTACGACTGCTGAAACCTAGTGTAAATGTTGGCACACAACCAGAGCCACCGAGAGACTGAGCCGGGCCCAGGTCGCCCCCCAACCCACCCCCAATCGCTACTGCTGTCTCCTCCCTCTCCTGCTGCCAGGCCACCGGCACCGCAGTCCCCAGTCTCCACCTGCCTACCCTCAGTTCCCTCGACAGCCCCCTTCTGTCTGCCACTGGGCCCCCTGCGTTTAAAAAAAAATCTCTAAATCGGCAGAACAGCGCCAGCGAGCAGCGCCTTGCATCTGTATGAAAGCGGCAGATCAATTCACCGCGGGCGTTGCCTCACTGTGTCCTGCCCTCATCTGATGTAACTTCCTATTTCCGGCTCATACTTGTTTTCTTCACAATTCACCCTAATGAGAACAGTGGAAATTTGGGTACATTGAGTCCTGAATCATTATAATCAGAAGTCTCTGTATACGTCTCTGGTTAGGCTCCATTTAGAGTATTGTGTGCAGTTCTGGAGACTGCACCTACGGAAAGATATAAACAGGACGGAGTCGGTCCAGAGGGGGACTAGAAAATTAGTAAGCGATCTTGAACACAAAAAATATAGGGACAGGCTCATGTATGCGCTGGAAGAGAGGAGGGAGATATGATAGAGATGATTAAATATCTCAAGGGTATTAATGTACAGGAAGTGAGCCTTTTTCAACAGTAGGAAAGCTCTGGATCAAGGGGGCATACTACGAAGGAACAGTGGCGATCCTAGGTCGGCTGGCACCTGGGGCGGATCGCCACTGCGCACCCCCCCCCTCCCCGGGTGCAGCGGCATCCGTCCCCACAGGGTGCAGCACGACACCCCCTCCGGCGCAATGACACCCCCCCTCCCTGGTGCATCAAGCCCCCCCCCCCCGGTGCATTCTTGGCTGCTGGAGGGTACAGAGAGCAGCCGCGTGCCTGTCAGCTCCGCTGACTCCCTCTGCCCCGGAACAGAAAGTAACCTGTTACGGGGCAGAGGGATTAGGGAACCAGCAGAGCCGACAGGCGCGCGGCTGCTCTCTGCACCCTCCAGCAGCATGCACCTGGGGCAGACTGCCCCCACCGCCCCGCCCTTGCTACGCCACTGAGAAGGAATAGGCTTAGGAGTTATCAAAGAAAGTATTATTTCACAGAAAGGGTGGTGGAGGTGTGGAATAGCCTCCCGGTGGAGGTTGTGGAGTCAAGAACTGTGTCAGAATTTAAAAAGGCATGGGATAAGCACGTGGGATCGCTTAGGAAAAGGAAGAGTTAGGAGTTACAGAGGATGGACCATCTGGCCTTTATCTGCCGTCATGTTTCTATGTTTCTAAGTCACATGTAAACAATCCAGGAATGCGGCTTTGCAAATCCAGGATGGTTAAATAACTTTAGATCTACTTCGCCTTTCAGTGTGTCTTATCAGCACACATTTTTAACCCATCTCTTACATGAAGTAGCACCTGTTATATTCCTACAAGGAGTGTCCAGACTTTCCATATGTTTAATCCTTTTTTTAGGATGGGCAACAGGTGTTCAATGGAACAAAACCATAAGCTCGCCGATCGACACCTGCTCGTGGCTGCCTCGGGTTTTGAGATTCTAAAAGGGCTAATTGCATGTATTTTTTATGGACAATAAATGACAACTTTCAAATATCAGAAAAAAAAAAAAAAAAAAACACTTTAAAATGTAATGTGACAGCCTTCTAGCATTTCCAGTGAATACAGGAACAAACACCTCCTGATTGGCTTCAGTGTAATGTTGTTCAGAGAATCAAACACCTTTTACCCCCCACAGAATGGAGATAGGAGGGGGGGGGGGGGGTAATCCCATAATTAATAGCTGCAACTGAATGGAAGATGTGCTGATCCAGGGAAAACCTACTCTCCTGCAGAGGAGGGGATCAAACACCAGGGATTTACAAGGTTGTTTAATTTCCAGTTGGCCTCTTCCTCTTTCCACAGGCAGTAATGCTGTGCAGAGAGATTTGGCTTCTTGCACGAAATCTCTCCCACGGTTCCAAATAAGATGTTTCTCTCTTTGACGGACAAGAGAGGTCTTTGGGAATCGCTGAAGTTGCACAGTATGCCTGTCTAGAGCTAATGGATGCCAAGAACGACCAGAGAGATGCGTGTGCCACACAGCAGGACCTGCTCTTCAACAATACGTCTTCACGTATAAGACGAGGTCTTGGAAACAGTGTCTGGGGAAACCTGAGAGCTGTTTTATTTTTTGGAATATGTGCTATGATTTGATCACACTAAACTTCCAATTGTAGCTGGGTGGCTGGGAGAAAATGACAGTGGGATACAAGGCGGGAAGATTTCAGCCAACTCGTTCAGCAATAGCTGCAAATGTGCTTCCCTGGACGTGAGTACGTGCATATGTTACCGCTTTCTCAAAGCCTCTCAACAGTTGTTTTCAAAAATACAGACCCATATTTGAGTATGGTGGGTAGAAGCTATTTTTTTAAATCTAGTACAAAATTCTGCTGCACGACTAATATTCCGCCAATGTCGTTAGGCTCATATTAGCCCTCTCCTCAAGTCACTTCACTGGCTTCCTATCCGTTTCCGCATACAGTTCAAACTCCTCTTATTGACCTATAAGTGCATTCACTCTGCAGCTCCTCAGTACCTCTCCACTCTCATCTCTCCCTACATTCCTCCCCGGGAACTCTGTTCACTGGGTAAATCTCTCTTATCTGCACCCTTCTCTTCCACCGCTAACTCCAGACTCCGTTCCTTTTATCTTGCTGCACCATATGCCTGGAACAGACTTCCTGAGCCGGTACGTCAAGCTCCATCTCTGGCCGTCTTCAAATCTAAGCTAAAAGCCCACCTTTTTGAAGCTGCTTTTAACTCCTAACCCTTACTCACTTGTTCAGAACCCTTATTTTATCATCCTCACTTTAATATTCCCTTATCTCTTGTTTGTTTGTTCTGTCTGTCTGTCCTAATTAGATTGTAAGCTCTGTCGAGCAGAGACTGTCTCTTCGTGTTCAACTGTACAGAGCTGCGTACGTCTAGTAGCGCTTTAGAAATGATAACTAGTAGTAGCCACTCTAAGCCTCTCTAGAGAAATACAGATATGAAGCAACATTGTGCAATTCAGATATTGGAAATTCTGTTTGTTCTACTAATATGCTGACTCCCTCCCCCCGGATTCTATATACGGCGCCCAGAGTTGGGCACGCTCCTGGGGTGCGCACACATCTTAACTGGCTAATGAGTTGTGAACCATTAATAATTGGATGCTAACTACCGATTATTGAGAGAGTAGCCTAATGGTTAGTGCAGCGGGCTTTGAGCCTAGCAAAACGCGTTCAATGCCCACCGCAGCTCCTTGTGACCTTGGGCAAGTCACTTAGGGACCTTTTTACTAGGCCACTTAGAGGGGCATAATTGAATGGTGGCGCCCATCTTTAAGGGTGCCCATCTCTAAGGACAGCCCCGGAAAGAAGCGTACCCGACCGTATTATCGAAACAAGATGAGCGGCCATCTTTCACTTCGATAATACGGTCGGGGATGGCCAAATCTCAACATTTCAGCCGCCCTTAGAGATGGCCGACATTGGTTTTCGCCGATAATGGAAACTAAGGGTGGCCATCTCAAAACTGGCCAAATCCAAGCCATTTGGTCGTGGGAGGAGCCAGCATTTGTAGTTCACTGGTCCCCCTCACATGCCAGCATACTGACCGGGCACCCTAGGGGGCACTGCAGTGGACTTCACAAATTGCTCCCTGGTGCACAGCTCCCTTACCTTATGTGCTGAGCCCACCAAACTCCCCCCCAAACCCACTCCCCACAACTGTACAACACTACCATAGCCCTTAAAGGGTAACGGAGGGCACCTAGTTATGGGTACAGTGGGTTTCGGGTGGGTTTTGGAGGGTTCCCATTTACCACCACAAGTGCAACAGGTGGGGGGGGGGGGGGCTGGGTCCGCCTTCCTGCACTGCAGTACCCACTAAAAACTGCTCCAGGGACCTGCATAGTGCTGTGGTGATGGAGCTGGGTATGACATTTGACGTTGGCATAGAGGCTGGCAAAAAAATGTTTTTTTAATTTGTTTTTTTTTTTGGGTGGGAGGGAGTTGGTGACCACTGGGGGAGTAAGGGGAGGTGATCCCCGATTCCCTCCAGTGGTCATCTGGTCAGTTCAGGCACCTTTTCAAGGCTTGGTCGTGAACAAAAAGGGACCAAGTAAAGTTGGCCAAATGCTCGTCAGGGACGCCCTTCTTTTTTCTATTATCGGCCGAGGACAGCCATCTCTTAACCATGCCCCCGTCCCGCCTTCGGTACACTGCCGACATGCCCCCTTGAACTTTGGCCGGCCCTGCAACGGAAAGCAGTTGAAGCCGCCCAAAATTGGCTTTTAATTATGCTGATTTGGGCGCCCTTAGGAGAAGGACGCCCATCTCCCAATTTGTGTCGGAAGATGGCCGCCCTTCTCCTTCGAAAATAAGCTGGGTAGGCACCTACGCACGCCCAATGCACACCAATTCAGAACTACTGCCCGGTTACCGCGTGGCCCGGGTGGTAATTTAAATTTTTTTTACATGCGGCGCTAACTGGGCAGTAATCGGCGCGCTGATGATTACCGCCCGGTTAACGCATGAGACCTTACCACTAACTCAACGGGTGGCAGTAAGGTCTCAGGCCCTAAATGGACGCATGTCAATTTTTATTTTGCTGCACGTCCATTTTCAGCCAAAAAAGGCTTTTTTTTTTACAGGTGCGCTGACATAAGTAATGCCATACTGGGAAAAGACCAAAGGCCCATTGAGCCCAGCATCCTGTCCACGACAGTGGCCAATCCAGGCCGAGGGCACCTGGCGAGCTTCCCAAACGTACAAACATTCTATACATGTTATTCCCGAAATTGTGGATTTTTCCCAAGTCCATTTAGTAGCGGTCTATGGTGTCGTGAGATATGAAACAAAAAAAGTGAGGAGAAACTAAGGAGGATACCGAAAAAACAAAACTTTATTGAGTATTTAAAACCGACCCGACACGGCCGTGTTTCGGCCCTAAGGCCTGCCTCAGGGGTCTTGACCAATCTAAGTAAGAAAAAAAATAATAATAATAACTAATAAATAATACATGATAAATGATAAACATAAATATATTGGGTGTAATTTAAAAATGAAATAGCAGTATAATTCGTTAGACATATCCTGAACAAGTCATTTATAATACGAACAAACATCTAAAACATTAGACCAATAGTGAACAAATAAAACGCATGGTATAAGATATATATGAATATTATAAAATGAGTGTTGTATCTTAACAAGAATAAAAAGTTTTTTTTATCCCCCCACCAAAAATTTTTTTTAGAAACAGACAATAATTCATATGTATACATAAATAATGGAAAGGATCACTGTAATGAAAACAGAAAAATAATTATTATTAAATGTAATACATGCGCCTACACCAGCGCAGGCCATTTTTCGGCACACCTTAGTAAAAGGACCCCTTAATCCTTCTCCATTGCCCCAGGTACAAAAACTTAGATAGTGAGCCCTCTAGGGACAGACAAAATATCTGCACATAGGCTCGGATTCTGTATAGCACGCCTAGAGATCCATGCCAAAATCCAATCGTATACAACAAACAGAACTAAATTGGCTTAAAAAGTTAATGAGCGTTAATAACTACTACTACTATTACTATTTAGCATTTCTATAGCGCTACAAGGCATACACAGCGCTGCACAAACATAGAAGAAAGACAGTCCCTGCTCAAAGAGCTATGTAATAAAAGTAAGCCAAGTATAGGACAATCAAGCCATTGTGACATCACTGATGAGGTTGGCTCTTATTGGTGGCCTGAGGCATTATGACATCACAACATTAGCTCTGGTTACAAGAGACTACTAACCTACTATTTATCACTTCTATAGCACTACAAGGCGTACGCAGCGCTGCACAAACATAGAAGAAAGACAGTCCCTGCTCAAAGAGCTTACAATCTAATAGACAAAAATAAAGTAAGCAAATCAAATCAATTAATGTGAACGGGAAGGAAGAGAGGAGGGTAGGTGGAGGCGAGTGGTTACGAGTCAAAAGCAATGTTAAAGAGGTGCGCTTTCAGTCTAGATTTAAAGGTGGCCAAGGATGGGGCAAGACGTAGGGGCTCAGGAAGTTTATTCCAGGTGCAGCGAGACAGAAGGCGCGAAGTCTGGAGTTGGCAGTAGTGGAGAAGGGAACAGATAAGAAGGATTTATCCATGGAGCGGAGTGCACGGGAAGGGGTGTAGGGAAGGACGAGTGTGGAGAGATACTGGGGAGCAGCAGAGTGAGTACATTTATAGGTTAGTAGAAGAAGTTTGAACAGGATGCGAAAACGGATAGGGAGCCAGTGAAGGGTCTTGAGGAGAGGGGTAGTATGAGTAAAGCGACCCTGGCGGAAGACGAGACGGGCAGCAGAGTTTTGAACCACTCTAACAAGCACTAATTGGCAATAATTAGAATTTATACGCACAACTTGCTAAGCGCATCCTGTAATGCAGTGCACCTAACTTCTGACGGGCACAGGCAAAAAGGGGCACCCGGTAGCAACACACTTATGATGTGGCTGGCAGGGATCCCCAAGCCCCATCAGCTGAAAATGCCCAACAACTTTCCCTCCTGCAAATCTTGTAAATAACAGATCGTCGCCTGCAGCGAGCAGTGACGGATACATGCTACTCGCACCAGCTCCACAGCCTTCTCTCTGACTTATTCCTGCCTATGCGGAAACAGGAAGTTGCGTCAGTGGGAAGGCTGTGGGACCAACATGAGAAGTGTATTAGTTGCTGTTTGCTGCCGGTGAAAATCTGCTATTTAAAAGGTATGCGGGAGAGGGAGATGTTTGAGAGACCGTATGGCATGCAAGTGAGAGAAGGAGAGACCAAATCACCTGTGGGATGGGGTGGGGATCTTCTGCCCAACCAGCTTGGGCCCAGGCCCACCCAAAATTGGGTGTCTGGCTATGCCCCTGTAGTAGAATCTCCCCTATAACGTGTACTGCGCTGTGTATGTCTAGTAGCGCTATAGAAATGAATAGTAGTAGTCAGTGCATTTTTCTAGCAAAAAAGGTGCCGGTACTCAAATGCTAGGCCACCCTTCAGGGGTAGGATAATCACTGAGGGACCCACCCCACAATAGTCAGACCCCCTGCAACCAGTCACATAATCTATGACAAGGCAGAATCGGTGTGTAGAGCCTGAGCTCTTTCATTAAAACTTGGGGTCCATGGGTCAATTTTAGCAGACAATGGAAAAGGTGCCAGTACTCAGTACTCCCAAGTACCCCCTCAAAAAAAGTCCTGGTACTAGTAGTACCGATTAGGATCTGGATATACATCGGACTGCACTTTTCTTTACTGTTGGGTGGCTAAATCCCATAGCGTGCATCCCAAAAGGGGGAGTGACCATGAGAGCGGCATGGGTGGGTCTGGGGAATTCCAAAAAGCTGCTGACAGTGTGATAGAATACTCAGGCACCAGGATTTACACCAGGTTTCAGCAGGCACAATTTTTCCAGTGTCCATATTTGAATACCATTAATGTACATCATTACCCTTTTTAACAGAAAAATAAACTCCTTTGCATCATTTCTATATTTTACAGATGCACACAACACTGTACAGCCAAATGTAAGAGTCTGATCTATGGAGCTTACAGACTGTTAGAGGGGCCTGGAACAGAAAGCGTCTGGGCAGCTGAACAGAGCCATTGATTTTGAATGGGGAGAACGTTCTCTCTTTTGATGATAAGTACATAAGTAGATAAGTATTGCCATACTGGGAAAGACCAAAGGTCCATCAAGCCCAGCATCCTGTTTCCAACAGTGGCCAATCCAGACCACAAATACCTGGCACGATCCCCAAAAAAGTACAAAACATTTTATACTGCTTATCCCAGAAATAGTGGATTTTTCCCAAGTCCATTTAATAACGGTCCATGGACTTTTCCTTTAGGAAGCCGTCCAAACCTTTTTAAAACTCCACTAAGCTAACCACCTTTACCACATTCTCTGGCAACGAATTCCAGAGTTTAATTACACGTTGAGTGCAGAAACATTTTCTCTGATTTGTTTTAAATTTACTACATTGTAGCTTCATCACATGCCCACTAGTCCTAGTATTTTTGGAAAGCATGAACAGACGCTTCACATCTACCCGTTCAACTCCACTCATTATTTTATAGACCTCTATCATATCTCCCCTCAGCCGCCTTTTCTCCAAGCTGAAGAACCCTAGCCGCTTTAGCCTTTCCTCATAGCGAAGTCGTCCCATCCCCTTTTTCATTATCGTTGCCCTTCTCTGCACCTTTTCTAATTCCACTATCTTTTTTGAGATGCGGCGACCTTAATAGAACACAATATTTGAGGTGCGGTCGCACCATGGAGCGATACAAAGGCATTATAACATCGTCATTTTTGTTTTGCATACCTTTCCTAATAATACCTAACATTCTATTTGCTTTCTTAGCCGCAGCAGCACACTTTGCAGACGGTTTCAACGTATCATCAACAACGACACCTAGATCCCTTTCTTGGTCTGTGACTCCTAACGTGGAACCTTGCATGACGTAGCTTGATGTTTGACTTGGGTGAAGTATATCCTTCCAGGGCTCAGTCCTGAAGAAGCATCAGCAAAATACAGTCTGTATAGAGGACTGGTGAATGAACAATATACTGGTACACTTTAGTGCCCTTGAGGTTCGAAGAGGGATCTTACCCATTCTGAATGCAGAAGCTGACTCTAAGTGCTATGGGAGCCTCCCTTTGAAGGACTGTTAGTTGAGAGCACAACTGCAGTGTGAACTGTGACAATTTTGAGCTCCTTAGGGAGTCATTTATTATATAAAATGTGGACTTTGTGTTGTGCTGAGGAAGAAGCATCCCTGTGATCTTAGTCAATTATATAAGGAAAGAAAATTATACAGTACTCATTTTTATCAGTTTGTTTGTATTAGGGTGGATGGGTATGAAGATTGCACTGTTTTAATGATTTAACTTTATAATAAAAAGTATTGTCATGATTTGATATTACCAGTTTCTGTAGTTCAGAGCCTACAATCTAGCCAAGACACATAGACAAGACAAATAACAGGCTTTTGGAAGACTATTTTTAACTAAGATAGTGAAAATCAGCAGGCCTGTGATCAGAGAGAGATATGAGCTATGACGAGGACATTTTCAAAAGCTAAACAAAAATCTTGAGAACAAAATCCAAACTGATGATCAACATATTCAATAAAAATGCAAAAAGGCTCCTTAAGTACAGGGGCCAATATTCAGACCGCGGGAGGTAGCCGGGCCTGCCTCCCGCGGTCGGCACGGAGCCCAGATATTCAGTGCGGGGCCATTTCCAGTGACCGGCATTGAATATCCGGTGTAAGTTTGCCTGGTTTCAACGTAACCGGCCAACTGATGTTGAGCGCTGAATGGTTAAAGATATTCCACCTATAGATGTGAACTCTTGTCCACGCTCTCATTACCTCTCGCCTGGACTACTGCAACTTACTCCTCACCGGCCTCCCACTTAGCCATCTATCCCCCCTTCAATCTGTTCAGAACGCTGCCGCACGTCTTACATTCCGCCAGAACCGATTTACTCATATCACCCCTCTCCTCAAGTCACTTCACTGGCTTCCGATCAGATACCGCATACAATTCAAGCTTCTCCTTCTTACCTACAAATGCACTCAGTCTGCTGCCCCTCACTATCTTTCTACCCTCATCTCCCCTTACGTTCCCGCCCGTAACCTCCGTTCACAGGATAAATCCCTCCTCTCAGTACCCTTCTCCACCACCGCCAACTCCAGGCTCCGCTCATTCTGCCTCGCCTCACCCTATGCTTGGAACAACCTTCCTGAGCCCTTACGCCAAGCCCCCTCCCTGCCCGTCTTCAAGTCTTTGCTTAAAGCCCACCTCTTCAATGCTGCGTTTGGCACCTAACCCTTACCGTTCAGTGAATCCAGACTGCTCCTATCGGACTGACCGTTCACTTGTCTATTAGATTGTAAGCTCTTTGAGCAGGGACTGTCTCTCTTTGTTAAATTGTACAGCGCTGCGTAACCCTAGTAGCGCTCTAGAAATGTTAATTAGTAGTAGTAGATGTGACCAAATATGGCCGCCAAACGTAGCAGGCTTCATGCTGTAAATCGGTGGATAGCTAGTTATATCGAGCGATTGGCTATCTGCTAGGCACTAACCGGTGATATTCAGCGGGGAACAGTCGGCTATCTTCCGCTGAATATTGCCGGGTAGCCGGACAACTGATCCTGAATATCAGGAGGGGGAGACAGACAGACCAGCACAGCACTGTCTAGTTTGTGTTGGGCAGTCCAGGAACAGAGTTAAAGAAGTTATGTGTGGCAACAGGTGATCATCAAGCTCTGTGAACAATTTGGAGGCTGCAAGGGGGTGGGGGGATGTCTTTGGTGAGACCATGAGGTATAACCCTTTGGTTTGTGTCTTTTATTCACTATATCTTTAGAGCAGCTTGGGCTCCAGGGGAGAGTAAATCCTTGGTCCTTGGGATAGGGAAGGCTGGGAGGGTGGGAAATTGGATTTAACTCACACCCATTTCATTCAGGTACAGTAGGAATTGCTGCATCCCCAGAGGGCTCATAATTTGAGACTATTCCTGAGGTAATGGAGGGTTAAGCGTCTCGCCCAAGATCGTAAAGAGCACCAGTGAGATCTGAACAAAGTTTCCGTAGCTCTCAATCCACTGCTCTAACCATTAAGCTACTCCTAACCATTTAGAGGAGAAGTCCCACATAGGGCAGCCATACACTTTTGTTTTACAACTACAACAACTTATCATTTCTATAGCGCTACTAGACGTATGCAGCGCTGTACACTTGAACATGAAGAGACAGTCCCTGTTCGACAGAGCTTACAATCTAATTAGGACAGACAAACAAGACAAATAAGGGATAAGGACAAAGGGTAGCAAGATTCCGGAATCCCAAAGAGGAGCAAGATTCCGGAACCCAAATAATAGCAAGATTCCGGAATCCCAAAGAAGACTACTACTACTACTATTTATCATTTCTATAGCGCTACTAGACGTACGCAGCACTGTACATTTGAACATGAAGAGACAGTCCCTGCTCGACAGAGCTTACAATCTAATTAGGACAGAGAAACAGGACAAATAAGGGATAAGGACAAAGGGTAGCAAGATTCCGGAACCCAAATAATAGCAAGATTCCGGAATCCCAAAGACTACTACTACTACTACTTATCATTTCTGAAGCACTACTAGTCGTACGCAGCGCTGTACACTTGAACATAAAGAGACAGTCTCTGCTCCACAGAGCTTACAATCTAATCAGGACAGACAAACAGGACAAATAAGGGATAAGGACAAAGGGTAGCAAGATTATGGAATCCCAAAGAGTAGCAAGATTCCGGAACCCAAATAATAGCAAGATTCCGGAATCCCAAAGACTACTACTACTTATCATTTCTGAAGCGCTACTAGTCGTACGCAGCGCTGTACACTTGAACATGAAGAGACAGTCCCTGCTCCACAGAGCTTACAATCTAATTAGGATAGACAAACAGGACAAATAAGAGATAAGGGAATTACTAAGGCGGGGATGATAAAATAAGGGTACTGAACAAGTGAGAAGGGGTTAGGAGTTAAAAGCAGCATCAAAAAGGTGGGCTTTTAGCCTAGATTTGAAGACGGCCAGAGATGGAGCATGACGTACTTGCTCAGGAAGTGCATTCCAGGCATATGGTGCAGCAAGATAAAAGGAACAGAGTCTGGAGTTAGCAGTGGAGGAGAAGGGTGCAGATAAGAGAGATTTACCCAGTCAACTGAGTTCCCAGGGAGGAATGTAAGGAGAGATGAGAGTGGAGAGGTACTGTGGAGCTGCAGAGTGAATGCACTTATAGGTCAATAAGAGGAGTTTGAACTGTATGCGGAAACAGAAAGGGAGCCAGTGAAGTGACTTGAGGAGAGGGTTCTTCTGCAAGTGTTTCCCTTGGAGGAAGTCATCAAGGCATACTAGACCAGCGAAAAGGAGCCAGACTGCCAGTATTCTAAAAATATGCAGACAGCCGTATATAGGTGCCGTATATGCAATCTGGGGGATAAAGTGCAGTCTTCGGAAAGAGCATGCTAGTTCTTGTGAAAAATGCGTACTATCCCCCAGTAGTGTGCACTCATCAAAAACAGCGCACTCTATTCACAAATAGTGTATACTCTTGCCGACGAGTGCACACTTTTTACGACACAGGAAAAACCTGCGCACTTGTTGAAGGGTTTAGATTGGTTGCGTTGTAGGCTGTAGCCACGAAGTAAAGAAGGATTGCCGATTCACCTCTCTGACCAAGCCGTTATCAGCCTTATTTCCTCAGCATCCATCACAACCTGTAGTTAAGTATTGTGTGTTTTTTAGGTTGAGTATAGAAGGTCCTGGGGTTCTAAGTTTGGATTGATTGGCTTGTTTGTATACATAGGGGGGGGGGGGGGGTTGCCCGTGCAGCTAGGGTTATATATTTGAGTCGGGCCAATGGCGTACCAAGGAGGGGCGGTGGGGGCGGTCCGTCCCGGGTGCATGCCGCTGGGGGGGTGCCGCGCGCCGGTCAGCGTCGTTCGTTTCCATGCTCCCTCTGCCCCGGAACAGGATGTTCCGGGGCAGAGGGAGCATGGAAACGAACGACGCTGACCGGCGTGCGGCACCCCCCCCCAGCGGAGTGCACCCGGGGGGAGGTTCTTTCGTTGGGGTGGGGGTGTCTTTTTGCCGGTGGGGTCACGCTTCACTGAGGGGGGGGCGCTGCACCCGGGGGGCGGGGCGCATCGGCGATCCGCCCCGGGTGTCAGCCCCTCTAGGAACGCCACTGACTCGGGCACAGTCTGTTTTAGTTTTAGTTTGGTGTCTCTCAGTAGGTGATAAGGAAGGAACAAAGGAGTTTTTTAAAAATCATTCGCTTTTCTCATGTAGAGTGAGTTTTTTGTGCTTGATTATTTTTTCTCCTTTGCTCTTCACAGGAACCAATGATAATAATGGACTTATATGGTCTGTGCCAGAGCTGGTGGTGGGAGGCGGGACTAGTGCTGGGCAGACTTATATGGTTTGTGCTGGGGCTGGTGGTTGGGCAGCGGGGATAGGGCTGGCCAGACTTATAGGGTCTGTGCCAGAGCTGGTGGTGGGAGGCGGGGTTGGTGGTTGGGAGGCGGGGATAGTGCTGGGCAGACTTATACAGTCTGTGCCAGAGCTGGTGGTGGGAGGCGGGACTGGTAGTTGGGAGGCGGGGATAGTGCTGGGCAGACTTATAGGGTCTGTGCCGGGGCTGGTGGTTGGGAGGCGGGACTAGTGCTGGGCAGACTTATACGGTCTGTGCCCTGAAGAGGACAGTACAAATAAAAAAAAGTAGCACATATGAATTTATCTTGTTGGGCAGACTGGATGGACCGTGCAGGTCTTTTTCTGTCGTCATCTACTATGTTACTATGACTCCTAAGCTGATAGCAGTTTTATCAATACGATTGTATTTTCCCTATCTGGAGCTTTGAGGTTCCCATTTATGTAATTGGTCATCGTAGATTTCTTTACTGGAATCTTTAGTATACCACGGGAGAGACACCCACAAATTAAATTTCCAACTTTCCAACTTCTGTGAATGGTAGAAGGGGTTTTTTTCCCTGTCATTTTGGACAGAAAACAACAGGAAACGACATGGGAAATATCGTTCACATTTTCCACGTTGCTTCAAATGAATGTACATCTCAATCCAAGACAACATGCATAGGCCGAAGCCTCTGGAAGTTGTCGCGCAGTCCAAGACAGTTATCTTTTCGGTATTTGCTCTTACTGCTTTTACTACCTCCTTAGAGAGCCATATCGGTCTTTTGCTCCTTTTTTTTGGTTTGTTAACAAGTCTTTCAAGAGATTTGTTGCCTTCTCTGTACTCCCTTTTATTGCTAACTACCGTTCCTTTGTCTACTTCAGCTCTTGGATGCCTGACAGGGCCTCCTCAGCACTATATAAATTTAAACCTTTATAGGGAACTCTACAAGATTAGACGAGTTCCTTCCAAAAACGTCAAGTTTGTAATTCATTGTGTATAATCAATAACAGAGTTACATATAATCAAAGAAGTAAAGCTGACTTAGTTGTTTAAAAAAAATAAGCAAGCTCTGTTATAATCATTGAATAATTTAGGAGCTATGGGGGCAGTACTGTGCCCACTAACCTGAGCAGGAGTCCTCCACCCACAGTCTCCTACCACTGGGTGGTGCTGTTTCACTATCACATTTTCAATAGTGAGGGGCAGGCAAGTTCTGCGGGACTCCAAGGAACATGTCTGTTCCCTAGCAATGCAGTTGGAGGACTCCTGCTCAGCTTAGAGGAAACAGTGGATGTAGGCATCTTGATGCAGTGTAGAAAGCGCCAATTCTATAACAACATCTGGCTGCCCAGATTCCATTATAAATAGTAGCATAAACCCACAGCAGAATGCTTAACTGTAGAAAAAGCCGTATTTATCTGTTGAAGTCTCAAAAACCAGTCCTAGTTCCTCATGTCGCGAAGAGCGACAAAAATGATAGCGGGGATGGGACGACATCCCTATGAAGAAAGTCTAAGGAGGCTAGGGCTTTTCAGCTTGGAGAAGAGACGGCTGAGGGGAGACACGATAGAGGTCTATAAAATATTGAGTGGAGTGGAACAGGTGGATGTGAAGCGTCTGTTCACGCTTTCCAAAAATACTAGGACTAGGGGGCATGCGATGAAACTACAGTGTAGTAAATTTAAAACAAATCGGAGAAAATGTTTCTTCACCCAATACGTAATTAAACTCTGGAATTCTATTATTTTTTTATTTATTTTTTTTTTCTTTGTTTATTGTTGAATTTCTTTGTACTTGGATCATATTGTGGACTAAATGTGAATGATTTTATTTTTCTTCTTTAATAATATTTGTTTTTGGAATATTTCTGGATTACTATATGTTTATGTTTAGGCATGAATGTAAAATGAAAATTCATAAAATAAAATAAAAAAAACCACAACTCTGGAATTCGTTGCCGGAGAACGTGGTGAAGGCGGTTAGCTTGGCAGAGTTTAAAAAGGGGTTAGACGGTTTCCTAAAGGACAAGTCCATAAACCACTACTAAATGGACTTGGGAAAAATCCACAATTCCAGGAATAACATGTATAAAATGTTTGTACGTTTGGGAAGCTCGCCAGGTGCCCTTGGCCTGCTGGGCTCGATGGACCTTGGTCTTTCCCCAGTGTGGCATTACTTATGTACTTATGGTGTACCACAGCTTCAACCCAACAAAGGGCCCCTAGTTTCGCCAGTGCTGTGTCAGGGGTATACAACTGGAGAACTAGAGTAGGGGATCCAAACTTAGCTCTCGCCTGGTAGAGACTTCCACAATGAATATGCATGAGATCTATTTGCATATAATAGAGGCACTGTTTGCAAAGAGATCTCATGCATATTAAGTGGGAAAACCCTGAAAACTGGACTGGGTTGCAGCCCTCCAGGACCAAGGTTGGACATCCCTGAGCTACAGAAACAGTGTGCTCCAAGAAGAGCAGTCCATTGGTTGCATTCTAACGGGGGGGGGGGGGGGGGGGGGGGGGGGGTGCTTGGCTGATGGTTCTCTGGTGTAGATTTTCATGGGTACAATGTTCTTAGAGGGGTTTATTTAAAGGGAAGTTGCTTGGAGGAGGGGATTGGTTTTGGGAATGGGTTATATTTCAGCCTTCCACTAGCCCCAAGTGGAGAGTAGCCTGATGGTTAATGCAGTGGCCCGGGGAACAGGGTTCAATTCCCCCTGCAGCTCCTTGTGACTCTGGGCAAGTCACTTAACCCTCCATTGTCCCAGGTACAAATAAGTACCTGTATATACTATGGAAACCCATAGAAAGGCGGTATATCAAGCCCCAATTCCCTTTCCCTAGTTGAGATTCTACATGGAATGTTGCTACTATTTGAGATTCTATATGGACTGTTGTTAGTGGAGGAGTAGCCTAGTGGTTAGTTCAGTGGACTTTGATCCTGGGGAACTGGGTTCAATTCCCACTGCGGCTCCTTGTAACTCTGGGCAAGTCACTTAACCCTTCATTGTCCGAGGTACAAAAAAGTACCTGTATATACCACAGTGACTTCCTGTCACTGGACACTTTTGAGCTGATATTCAAAGCGAGTTAAGCGGACAGGTGCCTCTCCTGCCCACTTCCTATGTGAGGATATTCAGCAGCAGTTAACCAGGGAGTGCCACTGAATATCCCTCCTTTCAAAACAGCGTCCACAAGACATAAGTCAGCCAAGAGGGGGCAGGAGCAAGGGGGCTGAAGTCCTGCCTCCCCCAAACCTGTGCTGGACAAGCAGGGAAACAGGTAGGCCTGGGTGAGGGGGAGCCTACCTAGACATCGGGAAGGGGTGGGGGGGTTGTTCGGGAGGGAGGGGAGAGACTTAGAAAATTGTGGTGGAGGGGTAGGAGGGGGAATGGGAGGGTTTTATTAAGAAAAAATAGTTACGCGGGTCCCAGCCAACATTCAGCCGGGGCCCGCATAACTCTTTTATGCAGGCCCAGCTGAATATCGGCCGGGCCCACTCACACTTAGCCCCCAATATTCAGTGCCGGTGCCCGGATATGGCCCGGCACTGAATATTGAGGGCTAATTCAGCCGGCAATGGTAAACATTTGAAAAAAAACGCTGACTGAATATTAGATATGTGTTCCTTTGGGGATTTGTTCATGTATTTCTAGTTTTGCCTATAGTGTCTAAACCAGGATACCTCACAGGGTATGACAGCAGATGGACAACGATATAGATGTTCTATTTCTGGTAACTTCCTCTGCCGTTCCCTGCGTTTATTGCTGTTGGAGACAGTATTCTGAGCTAAACTGGCTTTTGATCTCTCCCACTTTGGTAATTCCTATGTTAGGGGCCCTTTTACAAAGCCGTGGGAGGGCTAACGCCTGGGTATCGCACGCCAAATCGGCACCACCGCCAGGGCAGTGTGTGTGCCGGTAATTCCAAGTCTGCCACATGCTGAATCCCGCAGTAGAAAATATTTTTCTGTTTTCTACCACGGGAGGTGTTCCCGGCCGTAATCACAGTGCGGCCACTTTGGCATGTGCGCTGCATGGTTACCGTGCGGATAGCATATGAGCCCTTATCGCTGTGTCAATGGCTGGTGGTAAGGGCTCAGGCTGTAAATAGGGGCACGCTAGTTTAAATTTTTGCGCATGCCTATTTCGCAGCCCATTTGTTTTTAATGGTCTTTTTCCCAGCCACGGTAAAAAGTGGCCCGGCGTGCAGCCAAAATGCGCCCACACTATCGCAGGCCACTTTTTACGGCAGCTTTGTAAAAGGACCCCTTAGTAGATTAGGGCCAGATCTATATATGGCACCTAAAAAAAATCGGCGTTGAAATCAGTGCTAAGTGTATTCTATAATCGGCGCCTAGACTCAGGTGCCGATTATCGAATAAGCATAGTTGATATCTCTGCATCTAAAAATATGCACATCCATTTACACCAACGAAAATGTAGCACACAAAACCCGGCGCATAGATTTACGAACACTGGGCGCCTACATTTTGGAATGCCCATGAAACGCCCATTTTCCCGCCTCTTTTTGCCTGCGCACTTTAGAAGTTCAGCGCACTTTGTTACAGAATGCACTTAGCGAGTTGTGTGCATAAATTCTAATCAGTGGGAAAGGGAAATGCGACTTGATATACCGCCTTCCTGAGGGTTTTTGCAACTACATTCAAAGCGGTTTACATATATTCAGGTACTTATTTTGTACCATGGGCAATGGAGGGTTAAGTGACTTGCCCAGAGTCACAAGGAGCTGCAGTGGGAATCAAGCTCAGTTCCCCAGGATCAAAGTCTGCTGCACTAACCACTGGGCCACTCCTTCACTAGCAACATTCCATGTCAAATCTCAAATAGTAGCAACCACTAGGCTACTCTTCCACTCCTTGGGATTCCGGAATCTTGCTATTCTTTGGGGTTCTACACGGAATGTTGCTACTCTTTGAGATTGTCCATGGAATCTTGTTAATGGGACTTGATATACTGCCTTTCTGAGGTTTTTGCAACTACATTCAAAGCGGTTTACATATATTCAGGCACTTATTTTGTACCTGGGGCAATGGGTGGGTTAAGTGACTTGCCCACAGTCACAATGAGCTGCAGTGGGAATCAAACTCAGTTCCCCAGGATCAAAGTCCACTGTACTAACCACTAGGCTACTCCTCAACTCATTCCACCAATAAGAGCCAACCTCATCAGTGATGTCATAATGGCTTGATTGGGGCTCACTTCTGATATTGTGATGTCATAAGGGAAAGGGGAAAGGGAAATGATACACTGGCTTTCTGAGGCTTTTTGCAACTACATTCAAAGCGGTTTACATATATTCAGGCACTTATTTTGTACCTGGGGCAATGGAGGGTTAAGTGACTTGCCCACAGTCACAAAGATCTGCAGTGGGAATCAAACTCAGTTCCCCAGGATCAAAGTCCACCGCACTAACTAACCACTCGGATCATTATTGCTTATTAAGTGCTGTTATCACCGCTCAATAGCTTGTTAAGCCTCTTAAGCTGAATCCGTGCCGATTGTAGCGCGGATCTCTAGGCAAGAATCCAGGGGGGTTAATGTTTAATAGCGATGCAGGCAAGCAAAGGAACCTATCATTGGACCCGCCCTGAATTCTAAAATCCTGCAGTTTCTTCGACACGCGTGACTTGTGCTTTCTCTGAAATGTGAGCACGGACCTCGTTTCCCTGCTGCTTTTGCTTACAGAGTATTTTCGTACAGCCAGAGTGTCAGCAACACTCTAACCACAGATGGCAGATGTAACAGGATTATGTAAACATATTGATCTCGGCGGTGTGCAATGTCATCTCCAGGAGCTTCCTCCACACATTAAATGTGGATATCATTTTCTCTGCCACAATAAAGCAATTTATTTGGCAGCATGTCTGATGATACCAATTAAAGTGCCCTCCTTCCTGAATGCTGGCATCCTTCACAGGCATGGTAGAAAAATGCAAACAAAAGCAGAATTTGAAAAAAAAAAAAAAAAAGAGCCAACGCCACATGTATTCACAGGGCGTGCTTTCCATGCTCCGGGTCTCAGTAGACTCCGCCTTGGGCAGAACACCACTGACTCTTTCAAGTAGCAGAGGGCATAAAAACATCTTCCGTGACCTTGCAAAATGTATCTGCTTCTTGCTAATATGGAAATAGAGGATAACTTGCCAGCTAAATCTGAAGCAGATTCTAACCAACTTCTAGACCAGATAGGAAGCTGATACATTGAACACCCAGTAGGCGATTTTAGTTACAACAGAATAAGTGTTGTTTTACATTAGCAAAATCCGTCCCTTCATCTCTGAGCACTCTACCAGAACCCTTATCCACACTCTTATCACCTCTCGTCTTGATTACTGCAACCTGCTTCTCACCGGCCTCCCACTTAGCCATCTCTCTCCTTTTCAATCGGTCCAAAACTCTGCTGCGTGACTCATTTTCCGCCAGAGTCGCTATGCTCACATTAGCCCTCTCCTCAAGTCACTTCACTGGCTCCCTATCCGTTTCCGCATTCAATTCAAACTTCTCTTATTGACCTATAAGTATATTCACTCTGCCGCTCCCCAGTACCTCTCCACTCTTGTCTCTCCCTACGCCCCCCGTCAGGTACTTCGTTCTGTGGATAAATCTCTCTTGTCTGTCCCCTTCTCCTCTACTGCTAATTCCAGACTCCGTTCCTTTTGTCTTGCTGCACCTCACGCATGGAATAGACTTCCCGAGCCTGTGCGTCTAGCCCCGTCTTTGGCCGTTTTCAAGTCCAGACTTAATGCCCACCTCTTTACCACTGCTTTTGACTCCTAACCACTGCTCACTTGCCCTTTCCTTTAACCTCACCTTTTTATTCCCTTACCATTAATTGTTCTGTCTGTTTACCTGTCTTATCTAGATTGTAAGCTCTTTGAGCAGGGTCTGTCTTTTTGTGTATGGTGTACAGCGCTGCGTATGCCTTGTAGCGCTATAGAAATGATAAATAGTAGTAGTAGTAGTAGTTTTACTGAAAGTAGAAACACAGAAACATGATGGCAGATAACGGGGAAAGGGAAATGGGACTTGATATACCGCCTTTCTGAGGTTTTTGCAACTAGACTCAAAGCGGTTTACATATATTCAGGTACTTATTCTGTACCTGGGGAAATGGAGGGTTAAGTGACTTGCCCAGAGTCACAAGGAGCTGCAGTGGGAACTGAACTCAGTCTCCCAGGATCAAAGGCCACTGCACTAACCACTAGGCTACTCCTCTACTCCTCCATATGACCCATCCAGTCTGCCCATCCTCTGTAACCCCTAATTCTTCCTGTTCCCATGCCCTACATGTGGGTACAGTGGGTTTCGGGTGGGTTTTGAAGGGCTCACATTTACCAGCAGAAGTGTAACAGGTAGGGAGGGATGGACCTGGGTCCACCTGCCTGAAGTGCACTGCACCCACTAAATCTGTTCCAGGGACCTGCATACTGCTGTCATGGAGCTGGGTATGACATTTGAGACTTGCATAGAGGCTGGCAAAAAAATTAAAAAAAAAAATTTTAGGGTGGGAGGAGGGTTGGTGACCACTGGGGAGTAAGGGGAGGTCATCCCCGATTCACTCCAGTGGTCATCTGGTCAGTTTTGGCACCTTTTTGAGGCTTGGTCGTGAAAAAAAATGGACCAAGTAAAGTCGACCAAATGCTCGTCAGGGACGCCCTTCTTTTATCATTATCGGTCGAGGACGCCCATCTCTTAGGCACGCCTCAGTCCCGCCTTCGCTATGCCTCCGACACGCCCCCATGAACTTTGGTCGTCCCCACGATGGACTGCAGTTGAGGGCGTCCAAAATCAGCTTTCAATTATGCCGATTTGGGTGACCCTGAGAGAAGGATGCCCATCTCCCGATTTGTGTCGGAAGATGGGCGCCCTTCTCTTTCAAAAATGCCCCTGCTAGTTTACATACATACATACAAGCAAAATGGCCCTCATTTTACAAGCCCTATTTGCTTTTGCTACATGCATAAACTAGCACTTACACATTTATCTTTCATAAATGTCTAAGTCCGCATTGTACAAAATTGAGAGTCTATAAAATAATGAGTGGAGTGGAATGAGTAGACGTGAATCGTTTTTCCAAAAATACTAGGACATGGGGGGATGCGATGAAGCTGCAAAGTAGTAGATTTAAAACAAATCAGAAAAACTTTTTCTTCACTCAACGTGTAATTTAACTCTGGAATTCGTTGCCAGAGAATGTGGTAAAGGCAGTTAGCTTAGCAGGGTTTTAAAAAGGTTTGGACGGCTTCCTAAATGAAAAGTCCATAGACCTTTACTAAAATGGAGTTGGGGAAAATCCACTGCTTATTTCTGGGATAAGCAGGATAAAATGTTTTGTACTTTTTTGTGATCTTGCCAGGTATTTGCGACCTGGATTGGTCACTGTTGGAAACAGGATGCTGGGCTCGATGGACCTTTTGTTCTTTTCCAGTATGGCAATACTTATGTACTTGTGTACAGTTAGAAAATTATTCCTATGTAATCCAAAATTCATCCGCTGTACTGAAGAACAAGAACAACACAGACCCTTAGTATCAGTGAGACACAAGCCCTCAGCTCCGATGATTCTAGATTCTTCCTTTTTCACATCAAACCACTTAGTCATGCTTCTCAGCTCCTGGTCTTACAAAAGCATCACCTCAACCCAAATATAATTGTTTTTTTAGGAACTAAATTAATTTTGGTAGACTCACACAGTCTGCCCTTTCTTCTTAAAGCACGTTCAAACTGAGCACTTTCAAACTGAGCTATACAATTATATGTATAGCTAAGGCACTTTAGAAGCAAATTGTACAGTTCAGTTGAGCAAAGTGTATATCAAAAACATTTTACTTACTATACAATTATATTGCTTGTATATATAATGCCTTTTGCAGCCTGTACTTTACAATTATATATACATAGAGCTAAAGCACTTGGCAAACTGTAGGAATAATTATATTTTCTAAATGAGATGGCTTCTCATGTTGTCTCCATCAGAAGAGTGACAGCGGAAGTAATCATGCTCAATGATGAATCTCAGATGTCTCGGGGGCAGTTTCTCCAAATCAGTTATTTTTACGCATACCACACAGGAAAGGGGATAACAAAGAGCAGTGTTGTATAGTAATTATGTGACTATAACTTGTTACTACACTTAAGTATAAGTTTTGTTACTTTTACTTGTAAAGAAGTACAGGATAACATTTGACACTTTTACTTTTAGTAAAGTAATCATTTTGCCAATTTTTACTACTTTTACTCAGTTATATCTGATGCTTGTAGTTAAAAGTAAAAGTGGCAGAAAGATGTAAATGATGATTCCTCAGCAAACCAAGGGGCCCTTTTACTAAGCCGCGTAGGTGCCTATGCGCGCCCAACGTGCGCCAAATTGGAGTTACCATCTGGTTACTGCCTGGCCCTTGCGGTAATTTCAATTTTGATGAACATCCGCTACGTGCATCTGAAAAATATTTTTTATTTTCTGGCACACGGCAGCTATGCGCGTAAATCATTACCGTCCAGTTACCACATGAGACCTTACCACTAGGTCAATGGCTTGCGGTAAGGTATCAGACCGAAAATGGACACGCAGTGGTTTTCATTTTGCCAAACGTCCGTTTTTGGCAACAACAACAAAATAAAAAATCATTTTTTGTAGGTGTGCTAAAAAATAATTTTGCGCGTGTCCAAAACATGAGTCTACACTACCGTAGGCCATTTTTCAGCGCACCTTAGTAAAAGGATCCCCAAATGAAATAGCAAAACTGGGAACAGGATTTTGCTATTGCCAAACTTGTCACGTAAACAATGGATCATCTCATCAATGAATATAAACTATAAGAACATTAAGTTGCCTTTGTTTGTTGAACTGGTTAGCGGCCTCCAGCCAAACAGAACAATGATGAGTTAGGTCACTTTAAAGTGGAGATGAAGCTGAAGCTGGTAGCAATGGGAAATTTTGCATTCAGGCAGCCATCCACTGGATTGATGAGCCTTTAGGGAGGATGTCCACTTGTCTGGCCTTAAGACTGAAGGGTTTCCACACATTTGATATCTTGCATCAATTCTTGAAGATATTCAAACAGAGAGGTCCTTTTATTAAGCCGCAGTAAAAAGTGACCTCTGCGGTAGTGTAGGTGTGTGTATTGGGCGCACTCCAGGCCAGTTTTTACCGCGTCTGCAAAAAAGGGCTTTTTAAATTGGGGCTGGAAAAGGGCCTGCAGTAAACCTGAAACCAGTGAGCAACCAAATCCGGCCTAAGCCCTTAACACCACCCATTGATCTAGCGGTAAGGGCTCATGTGCTAAACTCGCGGTGACCAGGGCCGCCAAGAGACTAGGCTGGGCCTGGGGCAAGGCCACCCCGCCTCTGCCCCCCCCCCGCCGCTGCCGCCCCCCGTCGCTCCCCCTGCCGCTGCTGCCTCCTGTTGCTTCTCCCGCCGCTGCCGTCCCCTGTCGCTCCCCCCGCCGCTGCAGTCCCCGGTCTCACCTGCCTGCCTCCACGGCTCTGGGCCCCCTGCATTCGAAGCAGCAGTCGCAGATCGCCTCTCTTCTGGCCTTCCGTCCCTGTGTCCTGCCCTCGTCTGATGTAACTTCCAGTTTAAGCGAGGGCGGGACACAGGGAGGGAAGGCCCAAAGGGAGGCGATCTGTGACTGCCGCTTCGAATGCAGGGGGCCTGGAGCTGAGAAGGCAGGCAAGTGAGATCAGGGACTGCAGCGCTGGTGGCCTGACCCCGGGGAATTTTGTCCCCTCTGCCGCCCCCCATCTCGGTGGCCCTGGCGGTGACTGGTCAGCGTGCACCAAGTGCCAATTACCGCCAGAAATGACGCGCATGGGAGAAAATAAATAAATCACCCAGGTAGTATGGACGCATGCCAAATCTGAAATTACCAGCAAGGGGGCCGGTAGCCTGGTGGTAGTCTCATTTTAGCATGCACTGCTCGTGCTTAGAGCCTAACTAACGCGCCTTCATAAAAGGGCCCCAGAGTTTGCCATTAGCTGAAAAATTGTTAGAACAACAACAGGCGTTGGGAAAGTCTTCTTTGTAATTGGAAAGGCAGGTGATGAATTAGGCAGCAACTATGTCGAATGCAGAGGATAATGACAATAATGATGATAAAGGACTCTTTGCTATATGGAAGTCAAGTGCTTTAGAGATTCCCTTGATCATAACCTGAAGACCCACTCAGAAGACATCGGTAATATTACAACCTGGCCTGATCTGAAGGAACTTTCTATCAGACTGAACGATCCATTTTTCTGCTAGTGCGGTTATTGGGCCTTTTTAATGTGCTGGATTAATGACGAACATAAACTATCAAAATGGGAAGTGGACCAATGACTCCAGGGAAACGGGACTACGGTGATAAAAGGAAACAGGTTTATTCACAGACTCGACTCGGTACTGTGTTTCGGCCACAGGCCTGCCTCAGGAGTCTTGAATGATTCAAGTTGTATGAATGAGTGGATATAATTTGCATAGTCTGATATTGTTTTTTGAAGTGTTGAAATGATTATAAACTGTTCTTGAATGATATGTTGGTATCTTCCGAGAGATCTTTCCTGCTGAGTGCATAGAGGTCTCAGGTTTTGCTCAGACCCCAGCAGGAAAGATCTCTCGGAAGATACCAACATATCATTCAAGAACAGTTTATAATCATTTCAACATTTCAAAAAACAATATCAGACTTTCCTGCTTATAATCGAACGAGAAAAACGCCCAAGTTCCGACCTAAATCGGGAGATGGACGTTTATCTCACAAAAACGAACAACGCGGTATAATCGAAAGCCGAACTTGGACGTTTTCAACTGCACTCCATTGCGGAAGCATACAAAGTTGACAGGGGCGTGTCGGAGGCGTGGTGAACGCGGGACTGGGGCATGGTTATCACCCGAACAGAGATGGGCGCCTTTCGCCGATAATGGAAAAAAAGTATGCGTTTGTAGCTAGAATTTAGGGCACTTTTCCTGGACCCTGTTTTTTCATGAATAAGGCCCCAAAAAGTGCCCTAAATGACCAGATTACCCACAGAGGGAATCGGGGATGACCTCACCTGACTCCCCCAGTGGTCACTAACCCCCTCCCACCACAAAAAATGATGTTTCACAACTTTTTATTTTCACCCTCAAATGTCATACCCACCTCCCTGGCAGCAGTATGCAGGTCCCTGGAGCAGTTGTTAGGGCGTGCAGTGGACTTCAGGCAGGTGGACCCAGGCCCATCCCCCCCCCCCACCTGTTACACTTGTGCTGGTAAATGGGAGCCCTCCAAACCGCCCCCCCAAACCCACTGTACCCACATGTAGGTACCCCCCTTCACCCCTTAGGGCTATAGTAATGGTGTAGACTTGTGGGCAGTGGGTTTTGAGGGGGATTTGGGGGGCTCAACACACAAGGGAAGGGTGCTATGCACCTGGGAGCTCTTTTACCTTTTTTTTTTTTTTTTTTGTAAAAGTGCCCCCTAGGGTGCCCGGTTGGTGTCCTGGCATGTGAGGGGGACCAGTGCACTACGAATCCTGGCCCCTCCCACGAACAAATGCCTTTGATTTATTTGTTTTTGAGCTGGGCGCTTTCATTTTCCATTATCACTGAAAAACAAAAACGCCCAGCTCACAAATTGTCGAATAAAACATGGACGTCTATTTTTTTCGAAAATACGGTTCGGTCTGCCCCTTCACGGACCCGTTCTCGGAGATAAACGCCCATGGAGATAGACGTTTTCGTTCGATTATGCCCCTCCACACGAATTATATCCACTCATTCATACAACTTGAATCATTCAAGACTCCTGAGGCAGGCCTGTGGCCGAAACACAGTACTGTGTCGAGTCTGTGAATAAAGTTGTTTCCTTTTATCACCGTAGTCCCGTTTCCCTGGAGTCATTGGGCCACTTCCCACTTCCTATTTTAATGACTCACAAGCACACTCGCATGAGTGTCAGTCATTTTCAAAAATGTAGTTTTACTAAAAGCAAAGTGGATTGAATTCTAGAGCAGTAAAGTCAACAATAGTTGCATTCATTGTAGTTATTATTGATGTTGATATCTCCTGCAGATTCAATGTGGGAAATGGCTGTCGGCAACACTGATGTAAAGGATAACTTTCATCCCAGTGGGGAAACCGTAATGCTCTTAGGTCAACATTTTTTCCTGTTTACACAAATATGACTTACATATACTAACAATAAACTTGCAAATGCAAAAACAACAAAAATAAATCACACGATTAGCTTTCTAGCCCACAGATTTGATCATTGATGAGTCAATGGATGGCCTGAGCCCTATGTTGAAGCAGGGGTAAGGCAGGCACTGAATTTCTAATTTGAAAAACAAAGCTTAATTACAGTCCAGATATCAACCTCGTCAGCAAAATAACTAAATAACAGGTATGGGCAGGTTCTCATCAAAGGCAGTGCCAGGCAAAAGTTCATAGGTATTAACGAACGACCTGCATGGTTTTAACTGTTGGAGCAGAAAATGCATCCTAACATAGCCGTCGAGAGGGGGAGAGGGAGGGGGGGGGGCAAAATTCACCCAAGCCTCCATGTGGGGGTGGGGCCTGGCGCAGGGGTCTCTCTCTCTCCTCCTCCTGACAAGAACCGGGTGATCGCGTCCCGACAGGAGCAGGAGAGAGAACTCTGGCGCCGGGCCCCCCTTGCATTGTCTGCCTAGCAGCTGCTGGGCCCTCAGGCTGCACATGCTCAGTTTTGAGGCTGAGGAAAGCAGCCACAGGGGCAGGCAATGCAGGGCAGAGGAAGGAGCCATGCTGCCTGCAAGGTACTTCGGGCAGGTGGGCGGGAGGGGGACGGCGGCAGCAGCGGTGGTGATGACGATTCTGCCTTGGGCCCAGAGGCGGCGGCCCTGCCCCGGGCCCGGCTCAGTATCTCGGCGGCCCTGCATCCTAAAGGTTTCTCAGGTTTGTCTCTGCCCTTTCCATCCTGTTCTAGTGAACTCTTAGCCACCCAGAGGCTGTACCTCTTTAAACTTCTCGTTCACCTATAGCACAAATCTCCCAAAAATTAATCCAGTACGACTCAAGCTGACTCTGCTGTTTGTTCTATGCGCGCTGACAACATCACACAAAGGAACAATGAATAGGTTTCCCATGGGTTTTGTGTAGATATATGTTACAACATCCCTACTCTATGTCTATTTAATAAAACATGTCATTATTTGATAGCTAACACACTCATATTTACACCTGCTTCTCCTGAGTAGGTACAAATGTATGCGACAGTGTTCATGTGCTACTAACATAGTAACATAGTAGATGATGGCAGAAAAAGACCCGCACGGTCCATCCAGTCTGCCCAACAAGATAAACTCATATGTGCTACTTTTTGTGTATACCCTACCTTGATTTGTACCTGTCCTCTTCAGGGCACAGACCGTATAAGTCTGCCCAGCACTATCCTCACCTCCCAACCACCAGTCCTGCCTCCCACCACCGGCTCTGGCACCCAATCTCGGCTAAGCTCCTTAGGATCCATTCCTTCTGAACAGGATTCCTTTATGCTTATCCCACGCATGTTTGAATTCCGTTACTGTTTTCATCTCCACCACCTCCCGCGGAAGGGCATTCCAAGCGTTCACCACCCTCTCCGTGAAGAAATACTTCCTGACATCTTTCCTGAGTCTGCCCCCCTTCAATCTCATTTCATGTCCTCTCGTTCTACCGCCTTCGCATCTCCAGAAAAGGTTCGTTTGCGGATTAATACCTTTCAAATATTTGAACGTCTGGGGCTGACTCTGGGCCTCCATTTTATAAATGCAGATTGGCACCTGTTACTTCTGTTTAATACGGTAGCACAGCCAGAGCTGACATTTCGGATGGGCTCAGAGTTAACTTGGTAGGCACTAAGTATCGTTTTCCTTCTCCGGCACAAGTCCGGCATTTTTTTTTATCCTTTCCGTTCCCCCCCCCCGCCCCTTCCCCCCCCCCCCCCCCATCCACACAGGTCTGGTATCTGTGTCTTTCCCTTGTTTAATTTAATTTTGCACTTATGGTCCACTTGATTGACAAGTTCTAAGTGGAATAAATTACCATTTAAACTATCAACCATATACAGGAAACATGATTCAGCACATAGAAGTTGGTTATAACGTCCGGTATGAAAAACAAACAAAAAATAGGCTCAAAGCGGAGTACAGTTAACAGTGAATTAACATTGGAAGATGAGTGTGTGAAGGATTCCTTTATGTTGAATATTTTTCCTTTGTGGATGACCGTGGGGTCTTGTGAAACGTTTTAGCATAGTATGCAGCTGGATATATTGCCAGATGTGTGCCATTCTCTTCTTTGTGGGTCTCTGTTGACAGCTTGCTTCTCACTAGCTTGCCAAAAATGGATGTGCGACAAAATTAAAATTGCCACGCGTCCATTTTGGGTCTGAGACCTTACTGCCAGCCATTGACCTAGCGGTAAAGTCTCATGCGGTAACCGGGTGGTAATGACCTACGCGTGCCAGAAAATTAAAAAAAACATTTTTCAGGTCGGTAGCCGTGCGGTAATTCCATTTTAGCACACGTTGGGCGTGCGTAGACGCTTACGCAGCTTAGTAAAAGGGTCCCTTATTTTCTTACACCTGCTACTCTATCTTATCTATCTATACATTCCATCTTTGCTTACACCATATACTGTCTATTCAAATATTTTATTGTGTATTGTGTTGGCTTTGTAATGTACCATACTATGCCATACTTTGTATTGCTGTTTGAATATTTTTGCTGCTGTAATTGTCTATTGTCTACGAACTAACCGACTTCCACAAACTACTAAAGACTTATCTCTTCAAGAAAATCTACGGCAAGGATCAAAACACATAAAGCCCATGCAATCTCATAGACACGCACCAATACACTCTCTGAACCTCTACTCCCGCGCACTCACCACTCTTAAACCCTACCTACTGACCAAATTTGTCAGACCTCCCTATTCCCTCGACTATGTTTCCCCCCTCTCAACTCACCCCTGTTATAATCCACTATTCGATCCCCTAAGAATATCTTGAACTTACTCTGTCTTATATAATTCTTCACAATGTAACCCATAATTGTACTGCAACCAACTGCACTTCCATTTTTACGATGTATTGTAAGCCACACTGAGCCCGCAAATAGGTGGGAAAATGTGGGATACAAATGCAAATAAATAAATAAATAAAATAAATAAATATTGCTTATGTTTGACTTATTCTTGCTGTACACCGCCTTGAGTGAATTCCTTCAAAAAGGCGGCAAATAAATCCTAATAAAAAAATAAATAAATATCGACCTCGGGGAAAACTGGTTATCTTGCCAACTTTGTATTTCAAGCTGCAAACAGTCCCATCATGTTGACCAGAGCTTGACAATAGCATGTCTTGCTCTGATCCAGTGGCGTTCCTTGGGTGGCTGACACCCGGGGCAGATCGCCGAAGCGCCCCGCCCCCCGGGTGCAGCGCCCCCCCCCCGGTGAAAGGACACCTCCGTGAAACAACCCCCCGCCCGGGTGCACCCCCCCAGCGGAGTGCACCCGGGGCGGACCGCCCCCCCCCCCCCCCCCCAGGAACGCCACTGCTCTGATCTTATAACAGTAAAAAGCTTGTCATAGCAAAACAAGTTTATTTGTCATATAATGATACCTTTTTCCATGCTGATGCAGATGAAAACCCTTCTTGCAAATGACTCCAAGGGGATCCGGCAGTCTGCTGATATTAAATGGGGCTTCGGGGAAGGCTTTTCAGGCTGCTAGTCAATAATCATTAATGACTACCTTTTTAGAAAGAATCAGCTTTTTCTGATTCTTTTCAATTGATTAATTGAACAATAGTCTCTAGTGCCTATGTAATGCGTTCTTAAATTGCAACGACTTGGAGCTGTAAAAATGACCCTCCTTAAAAGTAACGTTGACAAGGGAATTGAAATGCTACTCATGTCATGAGAACAATGGACTCTTTTTTTTTGCTTGTATTAGCATATTACAGTTATTTCTCTAACATTGTTTAATTTCTTGGCCTCGGAGGAGTTATTGTAGTCCTCGATAGGCACAAGAAATCCAATTCTCAGCATAATAAAAAAAATATGCAAATTAGATTGGCTTGTTGACAAAAGTATGCAAATGTTTATGAGACTTCATTCCGTGTGGCTCTCCTGAAAATCCACATCGGTCTGTGATAGTCAGGGACCAGAGCTGCCTGTACTACTACTAATCATTTCTATAGTGCTACTAGATTTACACAGCACTGTACACTTAACATGCAAGTATTAATCGGTGCATTTTGTCTAGCAAAAGAGGTGCCGGAACTCAAATGCTAGGCCAGCCTTCCAGGGTGGGGTGATCACTGAGGGACCCACCCCACGATAGCCAGGTCCCCTGCAACCAGTCACAGAATCTATGACAAGGCAGAATTGGTGTGTAGAGCCTGAGCTCTTTCATTAAGACTTAGGGTCTGTGGGTCAATTTTAGCAGAGAATGGAAAAGGTGCCGGTACTCAGTACCCCCAAGTACCCCCTCAAAAAAAGCCCTGATCTCTACTACTAATCATTTCTATAGTGCTACTAGATGTATGCAGTGCTGTTCAGATTATATACAGTGTGATAAAGTCACAGCCAGGATAGTTGGATTAAGGCAGTTTCAGTCTGAACTACAAGTCCCAGAAGGCATTGCAGGCAAGGAGCCAGTGGGGGAGATGAGGAACCCAGACTGGACTTCTAGCTGCAATAGGGGAAGACAAGGGAATAAGCTGACAGGATGTGTAGATTGGCTGCCACTAGGGGGAAAAGCTAGGACACCCTGTGTGCAGGAGCTCCTCATTAGGCTCATGCTCAACTCAGCTGATATGGGTGTGTAGAGAAGCTAATGAATGGAGAATGATTGGTTGCGAAGGCAGAAGCCAGGGATTGATTAGGCAGGTGGGAAGGAGTCTCATTAGTTCAGTTCAGGGAGAGCAGCAAGAACGGGGAGAAGCAGTGGCAGGCTGAAAACCCTTGGGCAGGGAGGTCCCTAAAGTACTGAAGCAGGCTGAGATTCCTTGGGTGAGAGGAAGTCCCAAAAGTATTGAATTCATTGTGAACCTGATGCAGGGGAAAACCCTTGGGTAGAAGGAGTCCCTAAAATATTGAACTCTCCTGAAGGTAAAGAGGATAGAAGGTAGAAACTGCTGCTTGGTGACTGAACTGTGATGATGAACTGAAAGAACTGTTTGTCTTGGGAATTGAATTACTGTTTATTGTGCACTGGATAAAGAGCCCAGACTGGAGCCTGTAAGCCTGTATTGAATCCTGGTATGTGCTATGCTGCTGTTGGAACTGTGTACTAGAAACCTGCATGGAATAAAAGTCCTTAAGAGTGAAGTTACTGGTGGACATCTGTTTCTTCATTGTGCTGGGAGCCTGTGGCTGGAGGAGATTGTTCTATCCTTGGCTGCACAAGAGAGGCGCCTGGTTACAACAGGTACTTTCTCTGTCCCTAGGGGGCTCACAATCTGTTTTTTGTTTTGTACCTGGGGCAATGGAGGGTTAAATGACTTGACCAAGGTGACAAGGAGCTGCAGTAGGAATTAAACCCAGGTTTCCAGGATCAAAGCCTGCTGCACTAACCATTAGGCTAGTGACAGTCCCTGCTTGACAGAGCTCACAATCTAATCAAGACAGACAAACAGGACACATAAAGGATTAAGGAGTTACTTATGATTAAAACAGACATGGGTACTGAACAAGTGAATAGGAGTTAGCATTTAAAACCAGCCTCAAAAAGTTGGGTTTTTAGCCTAGATTTGAATATGGCCAGAGATGGAGTTTGACGTACTGACTCAGGAAGTTTATTCCAGGCATATGGTTTAGCCAAATAAAAGGAACGGAGTCTAGAGTTGGCAGTGGAGGAGAAAGGTACAGATAAGATAGATTTACCGGATGAACAGTGGAGGAGTGTAGGGGAGAGGGAGAGTTAAGAATGAAGAGATACTGCACTTGTAAGTCATAAGTACATAAGTAACGCCATACTGGGAAAAGACCAAAGGTCCATCGAGCCCAGCATCCTGTCCCCGACAGCGGCCAATCCAGGCCAAGGGCACCTGGCAAGCTTCCCAAACGTACAAACATTCTATACAAGTTATTCCCGAAATTGTGGATTTTTCCCAAGTCCATTTAGTAGCGGTCTATGGACTTGTCCTTTAGGAAACCGTCCAATCCCTTTTTAAACTCTGCCAAGCTAACCGCCTTCAATAAGAGGAGTTTGAATTGTATGCGGAAATGGATAGGGAGCCAATTAAGTGACTTGACAAAAGGACTAATGTGATCGTAGTGGCACTGGTGGAATATAAGTCGTGCTGCAGAATTTTGAACAGATTGAAGGTGAGAGAAATGGTTTAATAGGAGACCTATGAGAAGCAAGTTACAGTAATCTAAGCGTGAAGTGATAAGAGAGCGGATAAGGGTTTTGGCAGTGTGCTCAGAAGGGAAGGTATGAATTTTTTGAAACCTGTTTTGCAGACATCTATCTATCTATTTCATCTTCAGTGCATCCAAACAGGGCCAGCATTGGAGGGGGGGGGGGCCCACAACTCCAAGGGACCCCATGGTCCATGCATTTTTCCCTTCTCCCCACTACAGTTCATCTGATCCTCCCTTCCCAATCTTCTTTGAAAATGTATTTCCCTTCTCAGAGGGGCTTCGGTGCAGCAGCCATTCACACAACCTGCCTGTGAAGTCCCGAAGCTTTCTCTCTTAACCGCAATCCACCCACCTCTGACCAGGGGCGTAGCCAGACAGCCAATTTTGGGTGGGCCTGAGTCCAAGGTGGGTGGGCATGGAATTCATGCCCTCCCCCTGTCCCTAGCCCCCCTCTTCTCTGCTCTTCATCCCTCCCTCCATCTGCAAGCCCACAATATTAAATACCTGAGCAGGAGGGGATCTACAAACCCCGCCAGCTGAAGATTTCCTCCTGCTCAGACAGTCAGCGCTCTTCCAAAGAAGCCAGCAGCACTTTTCTTGAGCTGATACCATGGCCAGCAGGCTGTGCATGCATGAAAACTAAGCATGTGAAGAGGGGCTAGTGTTGATTTCAACTCAAGGCAAGCGCTGCCAGCTGCCGTTTGAAAGAGCACTGGCTGCCTGAGAAGGAGGAAATCTTCAGCTGACGGGGTTTGAGGACCTCTGCAAGCCATAGCAAGAATGCACAATTTTGGGTGGGCCAGAGTCCAAATAGGGTGGGCCCTGGCCCACCCATGGCTACGCTACTGCCTCTGACACAATTTCCTGCTTCCAGCTGGATGGATGAGAAAGGAGTTAAACATTTTAAACACCGCAAGGTGAGAGGAAGGCAGGGAGATGGACGGTGGTGGGGAGAATACGAAGAGATGCCTGGACCGCATAGTAGCAATGGGCCCCACCATGTCTAAAACCGGCCCTGCATCCAAGTCACATGGTGGTCTGTTGAGGTGTTTCGAAGGTGGGGTTAGGGCATGCCTAACACTTGGACGTTCTACAGCCATAATGGAACAAAATCAAAATGTCTAGGGCGAAAACTTCGATGTTTCGGTCTAGACCTGTTTTCAGAATGGATAAGGCACAAAAAGGTGCCCTAAATGACCAGATGACCACTGAAGGGATTTAGGGATGAGCCCCATTAATCCCCAGTGGTCAATGACCCTCTCTCACGCCTAAAAATGCGAATAAAAATAGTATTTGCCAGCCTCAGATGTTATACTCAGGTCCATTAGAACAGCATGCAGGCCCCTGGAGTAGTGTAGTGGTGGATGCAGTGCACTGTAGACAGGTGGACACAGGCCCATACCCCCCTGTACCTGTTACACTTGTGGTGGAAAGTGTGAACCCTCCAAAACTCACCAGAAACCCACTATACCCACCTATGTGGAGGAGTGGCCTAGTGGTTAGGGTGGTGGACTTTGGTCCTGGGGAACTGAGTTTGATTCCCACTTCAGGCACAGGCAGCTCCTTGTGACTCTGGGCAAGTCACTTAACCCTCCATTGCCCCATGTAAGCCGCATTGAGCCTGCCATGAGTGGGAAAGCGCAGGGTACAAATGTAACAAAAATAAAATAGATACTATTGAAGATTCTACATGGAAGGTTGCTATTCCACTAGCAACATGCCATGTAGAAGGCTGTGCAGGCTTCTGTTTCTGTGAGTCTGACGTCCTGCATGTACGTGCAGGACATCAGACTCACAGAAGCAGAAGCCTGCGCGGCGGCCACATTGGTGATCTGCAAGGGCCGACTTCTACACGGAATGTTGCTAGTGGAATAGCAACATTAACATTCCATGTAGAATCTCCAATAGTAGCAACAGTGGAGGAGTGGCCTAGTGGTTAGGGTGGTGGACTTCAGTCTTGAGGAACTGAGTTCGATTCCCACTTCAGGCACAGGCAGCTCCTTGTGACTCTGGGCAAGTCACTTAACCCTCTATTGCCCCTGGTACAAAATAAGTACCTGAATATATGTAAACCGCTTTGAATGTAGTTGCAAAAACCATTTGAGATTCTACATGGAATGTTGCTACTATTGGAGATTCTAGATGGAATGTTGCTACTATTGAGATTCTGTTGCTACTATTTGAGATTCTACATGGAATGTTAATGTTGCTATTCCACTAGCAACATTCCGTGTAGAAGCCTGCCCTTGCAGATAAGCAACGCGTTCTGTTTCTGTGAGTCTGACGTCCTGCATATACGTGCAGGACGTCAGACTCACAGAAGCAGAAGCCTGAGCGGCCACATTGGTGATCTGCAAGGGCCGATTTCTAGTGGAATAGCAACATTCCATGTAGAATCTCAAATAGTAGCAACAGTGGAGGAGTGGCCTAGTGGTTGGGGTGGTGGACTTTGGTCCTGAGGAACTGAGTTTGATTCCCACTTCAGGCACAGGCAGCTCCTTGTGACTCTGGGCAAGTCACTTAACCCTCCATTGCCCCATGTAAGCCGCATTGAGCCTGCCATGAGTGGGAAAGCGCGCGGTGCAAATGTAACAAAAATAAAATAGATACTATTGGAGATTCTACATGGAATGTTGCTATTCCACTAGCAACATTCCATGTAGAAGGCTGCGCAGGCTTCTGTTTCTGTGAGTCTGACGTCCTGCACGTACGTGCAGGACGTCAGACTCACAGCAGCAGAAGCCTGCGCAGCCACATTAGTGATCTGCAAGGGCCGACTTCTACATGGAATGTTGCTAGTGGAATCTCAAATAGTAGCAACAGTGGAGGAGTGGCCTAGTTGTTAGAGCGGTGGACTCTGGTCCTGGGGAACTGAGTTTGTTTCCCACTTCAGGCACAGGCAGCTCCTTGTGACTCTGGGCAAGTCACTTAACCCTCCATTGCCCCATGTAAGCCGCATTGAGCCTGCCATGAGTGGGAAAGCGCAGGGTACAAATGTAACAAAAATAAAATATATATATATATATAGGTGTCCCATTCACCCATAGGGGCTATTGTAGTGGTGTACAGTTGGGGGCAGTGGGGTTTTGGCTTGGTTTTGGAGGGCTCAGCAGACAAGATAAGGGAGCAGAGGTGAGATGTGTACCTGGGAGCATTTTTATGAAGTGCACAGAAGTTTCCCCTAGTACCTCCATTGCACTAATTTCTGCTCTCTGCAGCTTATCAAACAAGGATTAGGACACTAAAAGGTCATCTATGCCGTACCATGTGTGATGTACCCGGGAAAGGTGGGAATAATGCCGCTAGGAGGCACCATGGGTCAACCAATCCTAAGGCAGAGCATAAATAAGGGCCCCCCCCTCAGCCAGATTCTGCTCTGCTGAAGCCGCCTTCCAGCAAGATCTGTCCAGATGATGATCCAGTACCCAATACCCAATTCAAGTCACCAGCCAGGACCATCGATCGGTACAGATCACATGTCCCACAAAGTAGCCAGTTCTACAAAATAATCACGAACTTAATTATTAAGCACATACACCACCAGTAAAGAGAAGTGTACACCCTTAGAGTTAATATGTAAAGAAGTTCCTACCCTACATATCCTTACACACCATTTTCATCTCCCCAGGGAAGCTCTTCTGAATTAAAACTGCCACCCCTGCCTTTTTCTGGGGAGATGAGGAATAAAACACCTCACTAACCCAACCTTGTCTCAATTTCATCTGTTTCTAATCAGTTAATTTTGCTTCTGCAAGCAGGCGATATCAGCAGTCTGATGCTGCAGCTTTAACAAAGTCGAATCTTCTTTCTTTTAATAGGTGAGGAGAAGACCTGACACATTCCAAGAAATAAGTTTCAGCTGACCATCAAGTAATATCCAGAAAATAATTTTGATAAAATGCAGTAAATAGCAATATCCACCCCCCCAGGAAGCTCCCACGCCACTGAAAGCACAGATCTAGGAGACTGTAAATTGAAGTCAGCAAACCATAATAAAACCACCGATTATTAATCACCAAACATTCATTCCCCCTTTTACAGCTCACACCCAACCATCCACACAGAGCCCCCCCCCCCCCACCCACCCAATCCTCCCATCAATATTTCTCTCTCATCCAATCTAAAGTCACACCTAGACATAACCAGGTTGACAAGGTACACATCAAGGATGCATAACGGGGCCCCAACCCCCTCCTGAAAACAATTAAACATTCACCATCTCCATCAGAACCAGTATTAAAGCAAAATCAGTATAAGTGACAGTATTGCTAACAGATTATCTTATACAGTGATACGAGGTTCAAGCTGTTGTATCTGAGGATCCAGCAAGAGAGCTGACATCTCTGGCCTCAGTCACATTGTCAAGTACACGCCATCTCCCTCCATGCTGTATTTTAAGGGTTGAAGGATACAGAAACATAAAGCGCAGTTTCTTCTCAGCCAGATGCGCACATAAGGGACAGAACTGCTTTCAGCGTTCTGATAATGCTGGAAAATTCTCACTGCGTGGCCCTCATATTGCGAATCCTCCCGTTTATTTTTATACTATCTCATGATTTCAACTTTGTGAATGTAGTTGTGGAGTTTAATGATAACCACCCTTGGCCGTAGATCTCTGGTAACTCTTTGACCCAGGTGGTTTGCATGCTCCAATTGCACAGGACCAATCCCCGCTCGCATCAGAAACACTGAAGATAACCATGTCTCCTACTCAGTGAGCAGTCTCGCATCTGCCAGAGTCTCCGAAATGCCCACCAGATGCAGGTTCCCACGGAGGGACCTATTCTCAAGGTCCTCCAGCTTAGACGCGTGGTGTTGCAATTGGATCTGCATCGCCCCCATTTCCGCCAACCCCACTTGGGACTGCTCTTCCAGTGCAGAGACTCGCTGCTCCAGCTCCGTTGTATGAGTGCGTGTCTCCAAAATCAAGCTCTCCAGATTTGCAATTTGCGAAGATAAAATCGCTAACTGCGGCCCCAGCGCCTGTGACACCACTTTGTTAAGTTCAGCCAAAGCTGATTCTGTAAATTGTGAGACTGTGGCCGGCATGGGATCCGCCATTTTGTCTTCTTGCAACTTTGCTCGATCAGTAGCTTTGAGAGGTGGTTTAGAGGACATTTCTCCTCCAGCTCGAGAAATAAATTTGTCCATATAACTCCACAAGAAGAAAACTACTCCGAGATGGTAAGAATGTTGGCCAAAACTAACAACAAATAGTTAATAAAGAGACTGGGACCCTGGAACCAATCTGACTAGCATCTACCCGCTCTCACTGCATCATGTGACCTCTCACTACGATACTATACTTTAGAAAAAAATCAGTCCTATCCATTGTGGCTCCTACTGTCCCTTTTCTGTATTAAATACTGATATCAAAATATTGGCCGGGTTGCTGGCACACCGGTTGCCAGGGTTCATGCCCAACTTAGTACATAATAATCATGTAGCATTTATATAAAGGAGGACGTGCTCAGATAACAAGAAAGCCCTTGATTTCTCCGGAATAGCCCAGAAGAGAGGAATTCCATTACTATTATTTATTTATTTGTTACATTTGTACCCCACATTTTCCCATCTATTTGCAGGCTCAATATGGCTTACATATTACCGTAAAAGCGTTCGCCAAGTCCGGTTGAGAAACAAATACAAGGTTATGTTGTGGTCTAATGAGATGGGAGGGAGTGAGGATTGTAAGTTGTCCAGTACGATCATTGGTATTGCTGTGTTGCCTGGTGTAGGGGTTTACATTTTCTGGCAACGAATTCCAGAGTTTAACTACACATTGAGTGAAGAAAGAGTTTCTCCGATTCGTTTTAAATTTACTACATTGTAGCTTCATCGCATGCCCCCTAGTCCTAGTATTTTTGGAAAGCGTGAACAGACGCTTCACAGCTACCCGTTCAACTCCACTCATTATTTTATAGACCTCTATCATATCTCCCCTCAGCCGCCTTTTCTCCAAGCTGAAGAGCCCTAGCCACTTTAGCCTTTCCTCATAGGGAAGTCGTCCCATCCCCTTTATCATTTTCGTCGCCCTTCTCTGCACCTTTTCTAATTCCACTATATCTTTTTTGAGATGCGGCAACCAGAATTGAACACAATATTTGAGGCGTGGTCACACCATGGAGCGATACAAAGGCATTATAACATCCTCATTTTTGTTTTCCATTCCTTTCCTAATAATACCTAACATTCTATTTGCTTTCTTAGCCACAGCAGCACACTGAGCAGAAGGTTTCAACGTATCATCCACGACGACACCTAGATCCCTTTCTTGGTCGGTGACTCCTAACGTGAAACCTTGCATGACGTAGCTATAATTCAGATCGGTAGGGTAAGCCTTTTTGAAAAGGTTGGGTTTTAGTGATTTCCTGAAATTTAGGTGATCACGGATTGTTTTCAAAGCTTTTGGATGTGCGTTCCATAGTTGTGTGCTTATGTAGGAGAAGTTAGATGCACAAGTTGTTTTGCATTTGAGTCCTTTTCAATTTGGGTAGTGTAGATTTAGGTATGTTTGTGATGATCCGGTTCTGTTCCTGGTTGGTAGGGTAGGTCTATAAGGTCTATCATGTATCCTGGGACTACGCCGTAGATAATTTTGTGGATCAGGGTGCAGATTTTGAAAATGATCCGTTCTTTGATTGGGAGATAGGGCTTCCTGTTTAGATCCCTGGAGAGAAGTGATAATAATTTTCTTTAATGGCTGAGGGCCATGTATGATGGCCCACAAACTGTGCTTAAGATTAATGGGGAGCTCGGATTTTTTTCAGCCTAGAGTGAGGTAGTCACCTGGGGTGTTCTCTTTTCTCATTACAGTTAGCTTTAGTCATGGAACCCTAGGCAGAGAATTCAGACTAATGTTAATATAATGGATGAGTTATTTGGTAAACTAGATGCTAATTATGTCCAAAAGAACAGTGTGGTGGCCCTCAGATGAAACAAAAACATAAATATAGTATTTATATCCCGCTCAATCACAAATTTACTAAGCAGGTCACAATAAACATACATAGTAGCACATATCAACATATTATCACACAATTAAAACACTTAGGAAACCTTTTACAAAGCTGTGGCAAAAAGTGGTCTTAACGCCCCCTTTCCTGCACGTTAAGGACATTTTTCCGCAGGGGTAAAATGGCTGATTTTCCATTAATGGTCACATGCTAATTTTCCCATTACCACATGATCATTAGCGTGTGAGCCCCTACCTCCATTTTGTGGGTGAATTTAACCCCTCTAAAATTAGGTCTTTTTACCACCTCTACAAATCTTCATATATCAGTTACCCACAATTTGCAGAGATAAAAGACCAAGGCCTCACGTCTATGAGAAAGGTAATTTTATTCACTTACCAAGTATTGATACAATTAATTTTCTCATAGGAGAATAGAACTACTGCATAAATATGCTGGCTGTATCTATCGCTCCAACATACTGGACTAAAACAGCTATTTTTATACACTTGTGTTTAACAATGATTTACAATGCCTCAACAAGCTATCTTACCCAGGATCATCCTGCCTTCTTTCAAAGTCATCTGGTTTCTCTCACTTGCTAAACCACATTCCCATGTTTGTTTATGTTTCCTGCTTTCCCAGGTCTGTTTGCCCTTATGGATAACAGATCAGATCATAAGTTCCTGGGTCTCACGATTTATGGCCTTTGCCTTTGACTCCATTCCAGGGTGCATGACTGTGTGTATTATCTACATGGGTGGTAGGGATTCACATGCTAAACCTGTGCTAATCGGTTAGCATGCAGCAATGCCAACACGCTAACCGATAGAAAAGTGAGGTGATTAAATTTGCAGATGACACAGAGTTGTTAGAACACATGTGGATTGTGAAAAATTGCAGGAAAACCTTAGGAAGTTGGAAGACTAGACCTCGGAATGGCAGATGAAATTTAATGGGGCCAAGTGCAAAGTGATGCACGTTGGGAAGAATAATCCAAATCACAGTTGGTTGATGCTAAAATCCACCTTAGGGGTCAGCACCCAAGGAAAAGATCTAGGTGTCATTGTAGGCAACACACTGAATCAGTGGCGTAGCCAAGGGTGGGCTGGGGTGGGCCCAGGCCCACCCACTTTAGGTTCAGGCCCACCAAGTAGCAGCACACCTATAATGTGGCTGTCAGGGACCCCTAGCTCCACCAGCCCAAAACTCCCAACAACTGTTTGCTGCCGGTGAAAATCTGCTATTTAAAAGGTATATGGGGGAGAGGGGATGTTTGAAAGACCATATGGCATACAGGCGAGAGAGAGAGAAATCAAGTCACTTGTAGGACAAGGCGGAGTTCTGCCCACCCACCTTGGGTCCAGGCCCACCCAAACTTGGGTGTCTGGCTACGCCCCTGCACTGAATCTTCTGGCTAGTGTGTGTTGATAGCCGAAAAAAGCAACAGAATGCTAGGAATTATTAGGAAAGGGATAGAAAGGAAGACAAAGATTAGTATAATGCCTCTGTATCGCTCCACACCTTGAGTATTGTGTGCAATTCTGGTCGCCAAATTAGAATTAGAAACGGATCAAAGAAGAGTGACCAAAATGATGGAACTCCCATATAAGGAGAGGCTAAAGAGGTTAGGACTCTTCAGCTTGGAAAAGAGACAACTGGTGGGGGGGGGGGGGGGGGGGGAATGATAGAGGTCTGTAAAATACTGAGTGGTGTGGAACTGATAAGCGTAAATTGATTTTTTACTATTTCAAAAAGTACAAAGATTAGGGGGACACTCAAGGAAGTTACATGATACTACTTTTAAAGCAAGCTGAGACGTCGAGAGGGAAGGCAGGGGGGCAAAATTCCCTGGCCCGGCCTCCAAGGAGGGCCCGTTGCTGGCACTGGGGTCTCTCTCTCTCTCCTGATCCTGAAGAAAACTCCAGCACCGCCCCCCCTCCCTTGGAGGCTGAGGAGGAGCAGACACAGCAGGGCTTCAGGCCAGGGCCTCTGGTTTGGCTGGTGGGGGTCTCCCCCCAGGACCCGCCAGCAGAAGAGGTCTTCCTTCAGCGCTGCTCTTCACTCTGCCGCATTGCCTGCTAAGCAGCTGCTTTTCCCCTCAGGCCACGCATGCTCAGTTTTGAAACCGAGCATGAACTATGTGAGAGAAAAAGCAGTCGCAGGGGCAGGGCAGGGAATGTGGTGGAGTGAAGAGTAGCGATGGAGGAAGTCTTCTTCTGCTGGTGGGGCCTCGGGATCCCCGCCGGCCAAGATATTTGGAGTTGCGGAAGTGGCGGTGGCGATCCTGAGGGGGGGGGGGGCAGCAGCCCTGCCCTGGGCCCGGCGGCGGCAGCGGCCTTGCCCCAGGCCCAGACCAGTCTCTCAGCAGCCCTGGAACTCAACAAATAGTTAAGCTCTGGAGCTCAATGCCAGAGGATGTGGTAACAGTGGTCAGTGTATCTGGGTTTAAAAAAGGACTAGTTCCTAGAGGAAAAAATCCACAGTCTGCTATTGAGATAGACATGGAGAAAAACCACTGCTTGCCCTGGGACTAGTAGCACACGTAATCTTGCTACTAATTGGGTTTCTGTCAGGTACTTGTGACCTAGATTGGCCACTGTTGGAAACAGGATATTGGGCCAGATGGACCACTGATTTGATCTAGGGTTACCATATTTTTTCCCTTAAAAAGGACACATGCCCCACCCCTTTCACGCCCTCGGTCTGTCCCCTGTCACATTTTTCTCTCCCCCCTGTCACACACCCCGTCACTCCCCCTCCATCTCACCCCCCTCCCCTTACCTTACTACTGCCCTGGTGGTCTAGTGACCTGTTCGGGGCAGGAAAGAGCCCCCTCTTTCCTGCCCGGAGCGCTGCCCTGCATGCATCCTTCCTGTTGGTGATCTCTGTGCCAATTCAAAATGGCCGCCGAGATTTGAAGTGACCTCGCGAGACTTCAACTCTTGGTGGCCATTTTGAATTGGCGCCGAAATCAGCAACAGAAAGGATACATGCAGGGCAGCGCTCTGGGCAGGAAAGAGGGGGCTCTTTCCTGCCCCGAAGGCGGAAGAGGTCACTAGACCACCAGGGCAATAGTAAGTAAGGGGAGGGGAGGCTAGCAATCTGCCCGTTTGTCCGGATTTCTGGACAAATGGGCAGGCTGGCGGGCGGGCCGTCCTATAGGACAGCCCGCCCACCAGCCTGCCCATTTGTCCAGAAATCTGGACAAACGGGCAGATTGGCAAAACCTGCCGGGTTGCCCGGACATGTCCTCAAAAAGAGGACATGTCCGGGTAAATCCGGACATATGGTAATCCTAGTCTGATCCAGTATGGCTACTCTTACGTTCTCCACCCCCAGACATGCTCCTATGCCCAAAAATAAATTTTATTTTTTAGCGTGTGGGCAGCATGCACGTGGCAAAATTACCACAGGACACCTTAGCATGCCCCATGGTATGCCATTTTTTGTTTCAGCAAGCATGAATTAGTGCTGACTGCAGCTTAGTGAAATGCCCCTCAGAACAGCTGTAGAGTCCCTTTTATTAAAGCTCAGCACGTGGTAAATGCTAAGAAGCCCATTTTGTACCTATGGGCTTGTTAGCATTTAGGGGGTCCATTTACCAAGCTGTGATAAAATAGGGCCCTGCGGCAGATTATTGTTACCACGTGGCCATGTGTGTGTGTGGGGGGGGGGGGGCACGCTTACTGCCACCCACTTACTGCTGAGTTAGCGCTGCGCTAGAAATTACAGAGATATTGCCCAAAGTGCCGTAAATAGCGCACACTCAAGGCGGAACTACCGCCGGCAGCGGCATTGGGACGGCGTAGTTCCAAGGTTGCTATGCGGTGACCCTTTTACTAAAAGGGACCCTAATTCTGTTTGCATGTGTTATGTTTTACTAGAAGAGCCCTAGAAGAAATAATGACACTGCAAACAAGTATGATTAAACAGGCATGTCTTTAAAGCTGCATGAAAATCTCTTAAGACTGGTGTGGAGGGGCATAATCGAACGAGGCCGGCCATCTATAAGGGCGGCCATCTCTAAGGTCAGCCCCTTAAAGCGGCATACCCGACCGCATTAGCGAAACAAGATGGCCGGCCATCTTTCGTTTCGATAATACAGTCGGGGCCGGCCAAATCTCAACATTTGGGCCGACCTTAGAGATCGCCGGCGTTAGAGATGGCCGCCATTGGTTTTTGCCAATAATGGACACTAATGGCGACCATCTCAAACCCGGTCAAATCCAAGCCCTTTGGTCATGGGAGGAGCCAGCATTTATAGTGCAGTGGTCCCCCTCACATGCCAGGACACCAACCGGGCACCCTAGGGGGCAGTGTAGTGGACTTCACAAATTGATCCCAGGTGTATAGCTCCCTTACCTTGTGTGCTGAGCCCCCCCAAAACCCCCAAACCCACTACACACAACTGTACAACACTACCATAGCCCTTAAAGGGTAACGGGGGGCACCTACAATGTGGGTACAGTGGGTTTGTGGTGGGTTTTGGAGGGCTCCCATTTACCACCACGTGGGGGGGCCTGGGTCTGCCTGCCTGAAGTGCACTGCAGTACCCACTAAAAACTGCTCCAGGGACCTGCATAGTGCTGTGATGGAGCTGGGTATGACATTTGAGGCTGGCATAGAGGCTGGCACAAAAATGTTTATTTTTGGGGGTGGGGGGGGGGTGGGAGGGAGTTGGTGACCACTGGGGGAGTAAGGGGAGGTGATACCCGATTCCCTCCGGTGATCGTCTGGTCAGTTGGGGCACTTTTTTGAGGCTTGGTCCTAAAAATAAATAGACCAAGTAAAGCCGGCCAAGTGCTCGTCAGAGCCGGCCTTCTTTTTTGCATTATCGTCCGAGGCTGGCCATCTCGTAACTACGCCCCTGTCCCGCCTTCAGTAGCCTGCCGACACGCCCCCTTTAACTTTGGCCGGCCCTGCGACGGAAAGCAGTTGAAACCGGCCAAAATTGGCTTTCGATTATACCGATTTGGCCGGGTTTAGGAGAAGGCCGGCCATCTCCCGATTTGTGTCGGAAGATGGCCGGCCTTCTCCTTTGAAAATAAGCAGGATAGTCCTCATGCATTCCATAGAGAGGGTGCAAAAATCAGAACTTTCAAGATCGAGTAACATGTCTCTTGCCCATCCTTAAGGACAGTGGCGTAGTTATGGGTGGACCTGGGTGGGGATAGGCCCACCCGTTCTTGGTTCAGGCCCACCCAGGGGCGGAACCCCGGCGCAGGCAGCAATAATGGATCACTGCAGGCGCCGGGGACGCCTGTAAGCTACACCGGGGAGGGACATGGTTCAGCGACAGGCAGGCAGATGTTGAGACACTGCGAGGCCGGTACAGGCAGCAATAATGGATCACTGTAGGCACCGGGGATACCTGTAAGGTACACCATGGAAGGAAAGGGTTCAGCGACAGGCAGGCAGATGCTGAGATGCCACAGAGGAGAAGAGATGTCGATGAGGTAGACGAAAAAAACTATATATTTTTTTTAGATCTTGGGGGGGGGAGGGGGGGTTGCACGGTGTGAAAGGACCCATCTAAGTTAACTCTGGGTCCATCCAAAATACTGGGTCTGGCTATGCCACTGCTTAATGATAGGATTACAAATGTATTTTGGGGACAAGCTCTAATGGGAAGAATCACAGAAATGCTCTTGTAAAAGAGACAATATGTTGAAGATATGTGTGGGGTCCTTAACTAAAGCTTTGTATTGAATTCAAAACTCCACTGGGAATAAGTGGAGCTGAATCACTCCTGGCGTTCTAAAATCGAACCGTCTTGCTTTGTTCTGTAGAAGCGGTAGAGGTTCCAGGGTATAAGAGGGCAGTCCATTAAAAATAACCTTACTAAAGCCCAGACGAGAAAATATTAAGAAGCCTGAAATACAGTTCAAAAATCTTTACTAGACAAATGCAGGCAAATCGTTGTAACACAGACTGTGCAATTTTATTCCTGTGTAGACACAAGAATAAATGCTGGTCTAAGTCCCACGAAAATAAAGAGCCTTCAGTTTAAATACCACCTCTACTCCTGCAGTTTTAAAACCTTAAACGTACGCAGGTGAAAGAGTTTGAGTCCGCACTTATGTGTGATAAAATGCCTTATGTAAGATGCTGAACATAAGTACATAAGTATTGCTATACTGGGACAGACCGAAGGTCCATCAAGCCCAACACTGTTTCCAACACTGGCCAATCCAGGTCACAAATACTTGGCAAGATCCCAAAAAAGTGCAATACATTTTATGCTGCTTATCCCAGAAATAAGGAGTGGATTTTCCCCAAGCCCATTTTAATAATGGTCTATGGATTTTTCCTTTAGGAAGCCATCCACACCTTTTTTAAACTCTGCTAAGCTAACCGCTTAGATGAGATGAGCTTTATTTCCTTACCTGTACTTTGCACTCTGGTTCTCTGTTAAAGTCTCAATGAACTGCATTGCTGGAGGGCTGTGATGACCAGTGGCGTACCAAGGGGGGGGGGGGGGGGGGTGGGGGCGGTCCGCCCCGGGTGTCAACGGGTGGGGAGGTGCTCTACTGGCGAGTCCAGCTCCATCCACCCGGCAGCTATGTGGTGCGGCGCCTCGCGTCTGTCCCGCCCTCTGATGTAATGTCCTATTTCCTCGAGGGCGGGACAGAGAGAGTAAGGGAAGGGCCGACGAGGCGATTTTCTTCTTTTACAGCAGCGCAGAGGCGCCGGGTGGACGGAGCTCGTAACACAGGTGGGGACTGGGGGGGGTGCCGTGTCGCCTGGGTCGGGGGGGTCACGCGCGGGGGGGGGGTGTTGCCATGCAGCCCTGCAGCCGGGGGGGGGGGGGGTGCACGCAGCAGCAATCCACCCCGGGTGGAAGTGAACCACGGAACGCCACTGGTGATGACCCAGCCCTATGTAAGACGCTGAACCACAGCACAAACACTGGAAATCCTCCAATAGATGCTAAAGTGGAGGAGTAAATTAGTTGTTACTACAGTGGCCCTCCCTAACCACAGGGAACTGGGTTTGGTTCCCACTGCAGCTCCTTGTGACGCTGGGCAGTCACTTAGTGGGCCTTTTACAAAGGCATGCTAACGTTTTTAGAATGCGCTAAAAATAAGCTTGTGCTGTCTTGGGAAAGGGATCTAAGTTTTGATGCGTCTGACTTTGACTGGTACACCTTTTGGGTCCATTCGATGCGTCCTACTAAATCAGCAGTGATATCCCAATCCTCATATTTTCTTTTCCACAGAGCCTACTGGACCCCTGCTAGAGTAGCCAGAGTCTTGACTTCAAATGCTGGTCCTGTCAAGAACCAGATGGATCCCTTGCCCATATGGTTTTTTACTGTAAGAACGTAAGAGTGTACTGGCGACTCATTTGGGCTAAAATGTGCCTTATTTTTCATTTGCCTGCGTCGACAGTGCTCTCTTGCGATGTTGTGCTTTTGCAGACCTCTTCTCCTAATCTCTCTATCTTAGAATCCGATAAGAAATTGTTTAATATATTGTTGGCTGTTGCTTTACACTTAATTGTTTCAAACTGGAAAAATAATGTACATCTAAATTATAATGAATGGTGGAGTTACGTGTGTGTGATTAGAAAATATGAAACTATTCTAGCCCATAAACACCGGAGAGTTCAATCTGTCTTGAAGACTTGGGCTCATTTAGGTTCATTTTGTCAGGCTCCTCATAGCACTAACTGACCACTGTCTAATTGCTGATGATTTTCTGTCTTTTCATTTTTGTTTCTTTATTTGCCATGGATTGTTGTTATTGTTTGATTTTTCCTTTCTGTTTTGTGCTTGAAAAACCTTAATAAAAATATGAAACAAACAAAAAAAAAAACAAGCGTGTGCTAAACATTAGAGAAACCCATATATTTCTATAGGCATCCCTAGGTTTAAAAACACTACTGCGTCCCCTAAACCCTCCATTGCCACAGACACAAAATAAGTACCTGTATATAATATGTAACCACTGAAAGATGGTATATCAAAACCCAGCCCCTTTTCCTTTCCCTTCCTTTAATTTATGTGCATCCCCGCCCTCATTTCCTGTTTCTGGAAGGGCGGGACCAGAGGCAGAGCTGAGACAGAAGGGAAGGCAGGCTGAAGCGCCATGCCTGCTCGCCTTTTACTGCTGCCGGTGGACCCCGAGGTAAGAACTTTTCAATTCAGGCTGGCACGCAGGAAGGCGAGGGGCAGGTGGAGGACTGGGAGAAGAGGGCGGGCAACGCAGGTTGGGCTGCCACTCGAAGGTGAGAGAGAGAGAGGGAGGGAGGGAGGGGGAGGGTGTGGAACTCGGAGGAGGGGGGGGGGCTTGGAACTTGGAGGACAGGGGGGAGGGAGGGGGCAATCCTCCCACAATTGAATCCTCACATCCAACGTTCTGTGGCTGGCTGGTGCTGGTTTCTCTTCCCTCTCATTGATCCGCCCTCTGACGTCATCACATTCCGACGCGAGGGCGGACCAATGGGAATTGTGTTACGAACCCAGGCATCCATTCCAGACGTAGAACGTTGGATGTGTAAATTATTATATAGGATTATTGCTTCTTTTCCTGGTCTAGAAACTCCTAGCATTGCTTGGATGTAGGGACCAGTGATGTAATGATTGTTTATAGATATTATTTCTTTTCAAATATATAGCTAATCATTGTATATATCTTAATCATTGTGCATTTAGAACCTCTAATAAAAGTCTCATTCTCCTAATACGAATCCAAAAGAATCCACAGTAATTACTGAGTAGTCTGTGTCAGTAAAACAGGCTGTAAAACCAGGGCAGTACAGCTAATCAGTAGTGTGCAGTGATTTGCCAAGTAGTGCAGGGCACGCCTACTCTCCGCCTACAAACATGCCCCCGCGCTAAAAAATATTTAATATTTCTTTTGCGTGGGATTGGTGTGCTGATCTCAAAACTATCGCGGGATGCCTGCGAACTTTCCAAGGTAGAGCCTTTTAGCAAGCGGTAAGCATACGTTAGCGCTTACCGCCGCTTAGTAAAAGGACTCCTTAGTGTGTGTAGATTTCAATGTCACTGCAGGATGCCTGAGCTCGTCCTGCAGTACTCCATTTTTTTTTCTGCATTAGGGGTGTGGTAGCATCTAATGCAGCTTAGTAAAAGGGCCCCTAAAACACTTTTAAAACCAGCCTTTGAAAAAATATATATATTTTACTCAACACATTATTATTCTGTAGAAATCATTGTTGGAGGATTTGGTGAAAGCAATTAGCAGAGTTGGGTTTAAAAAGTTGGACCAGTTCTTAGAGGAAAAGTCCATAAACTATTATTAACAAAGTACACCTGAGGAAAGCCACTGATGATCTCTGGGGGAGTTCTTGGAGGAAAAGTCCACAAACTATTATTAACAAATTACATCTGAGGAAAGTCACTGATGATCTAGGGGGGTAAGTAGCGCTGAATCTAGGCACTTTTTTGGGGGGGATCCTGCCAAATACTTGTACCCTGGATTTGCCACTATAAGATTCTGGGTCTGATGGACCTTTGATCTGACCCAGTATGACAGTTAATGGGCCTGATATGGGAAAGAGTTAAACCCCGCTGGGCTGACCATTGGCTAATATTCAGCAGCACATGTGTGTGTAGTGGTGCTGAATATTGCCCGTGATTCCCCAGGCACTGTCTGGTTAATGCCAGGGCAGTCCAGGGCAGGGGCGTAGCCAGTATGGGGCCACAGGGGCCTGGGCCCACGTAGATTTGCCCCTGGACCCCCCTGACGACCCGATGACCCCCCCCCCCGCCGCCGCCTACCTTTGCTGGCATGGGACCCCAACTCCCGCCAGCCGAGCTGAGGTCCTCTTCTTTCCAATCCCGCGCAAGGCTTCATTCTAGTCTGATGTCTTGCACGTTGTACGTGCAGGACGTCAGACTCACAGAAACAGAACGAAGCCTTGATTCGTTCTGTTTCTGTGAGTCTGACATCCGTTGCTGGCTGATCTGCAAGGCTTCGTTCTGTTTCTGTGTGTCTGACGTCCTGCACATACAACGTGCAGGACGTCAGACTAGAACGAAGCCTTGCGCGGGATTGGGAAGAAGAGGACCTTGGCTCGGCTGGCGGGGGTTGGGATCCCCCGCCAGCAAAGATAAGCGGCGGCGGGAGGGGGGGTCGTCGAGTTGTCGGCAGGGGGGTTTGGCAAATGGCGGGGGGGTCAAAGTTGGTGGCGGGGGGGTTAGCAATGGCGGGGGGTTCAGCAATGGCGGGGGGGTCAGCAGCGCCGGGGGGGGGGGCTAAAATGTGCCCCCTCACCTCGGGCTCTGGACCCCCTTCTCACTGAAGTCTGGCTACGCCCCTGGTCAAGGGGCAGAGCTTGGGCAGATCTGTCACTCAACTGGTTAGGGGCGATACTTAGAGGTCCTTTTACTAAGGTGGCACTGAAAAGTGGCCTGCGCTAGGGTAGGTGCATGTTTTGGATGCGTGCAGATCCATTTTTCAGCACACCTGTAAAAAATGGTGGGGGGGGGGGGGGGGGGCGCGAAAAAGAATGTGCTGCAAAATGAAAATTGGCGCATGTACTTTAGGGTCTGAGACCTTACTGCCACCCATTCACTTAACAGCAAGGTCTCACGCGTTAACCGAGCAGTAATGGTCAGTGCGCATTCAAATGCCGATTATCTCCCGCGTGCCAGTGGCCGGGCGGTAATTCCAACTTAACGTGCGTTTGGCGCTTGTAGGAGCCTACGTGGCTTACTAAAAGGGCCCTTAGTCTGCTATCCAGTTAAGTAAGTGGATAAAGTTAATACACCGAAAAGACTGGTCTAACTTTATCGGCCGAGCTAATCGAGGGCTGGTCTGAATATCAGTCGGTACCGGTTAACTTCAGGGTGACTTCACTTACCCGGACATTCAATGCTGCAGACCAGACATGGCCTGGAATTGAATTTCCAGGCTTAATTTAAAAGCCTGTGGCTGTCACCAGCATAAAAACCACTCTCAGCAACGTTTCTTAGCAGGTTCAATGCGGCTTACATAATATAACAGTTTACAAGATAATGGATAACAACTGTAATATAGTGAATAAAGAGGTGGGCAATAAAATTGGATAAGTAAAATGGGTAAGGGGGAAGGTGGAGAGGTATGGAGTGGGAAGAGGTGTGTATTAGGAAGTGTTGTTAATCAAGGAAGAATGAATAATGAAGGTTGGAAGAGGGCTAATTCAAGAGGATACATGGGGAAGCATATTTCAGGTTCTGTCAAATAGTCAAATCCGGGTAGCGTATTAGGACTCCAATTTAAGACAAGTCATTTGTATAGGCTTGCTTGAAGAGGTAAGTTTTTAGCAGCTTCTGGAAGGGTAAATGGTCATTGACTGTTCGAATTCATCTTGGTAAGGCGTTCCAGAGTTGGCTGCCCATAACGGAGAAATTTGGATGCATAATATGTTTTGTACTTGATTCCTTTACAGTTGGGAAGATGCAAGTTTAGATAAGTTAGTTATGGTCCCCTCCCCCACACAAGAGCAGCCCCCCCCCCTCCATTTTCCCTGAGGCCTCCATCACTAGTGCCTCCCTCCCAGCCACCTGTAGGTACCTCCAGGACTACTATACCTTTGGTAGTGGTCTGGTGCTGTAGTCAGGGCAGGAGCAATTTCCTAGTCGCTCCTGTCTATACGAGCTCCATTGTCAAAATGGCTGACATGACCTCTAGCGGCAGTCTCGTATTTGAGTATGTTATAAAAATATGTGTGTAAACTTCAATGCTGCACTTTCTCTGCCCAAACTCCTCCCCGTGAACACATAAGAACATAAACGTTGCCATACTGGGACAGGACAAAGATCCATCAAGCCCGGTATCCTGTTTCCAGAAGAGGCCAATCCAGGTCACAAGTACCTGGCAAGATTCCAGAACAGTATCCTAGAAATAAGCAGTGGATTTTCCCAAGTTCATCTCAATATGGAAGAACACCCTGGAATTATGACAGGGTGTCCTAAGAACGGCTTCGTGGCAGAGTTTATAAAGCGTGTCGGAAGTTTTAGGGTTAAAGTAGAAAGAGCAGCAGCTCTGGGTGGAGTTTGGGAGAAGGAGAGTTAAGGATAATTAGGAGCAAAGGACAGGAAAATAAATAAATAAAGCTAGGGTACATGGAGAACTTGATTGGCTATTTAGATTAACAGGTGAGCCAATTGGCGGGATGTAGGCTTTTCAGTAAGTGAGGAATTTTGGCGGGCTAAGAAAACTTTGTGTGTGAGGAGAGTTGGGAGTGAGTCATGGTTGACCCTCCCACCCTCCATCTTTGGCTGTGTATTCATTGGTCTGTACTTTCTGTAGGAGAGTTTCATGGGTTGGGTTTAGACCTTTTGTTAGGATTATCAGATATAATTATCTACTATAATAAAACTCACCCTCAACGTTCTGAGGACACTGACGTCAGTGAAGCCAAGCCCTGACTTCCTTCAAAAAGGTTCGAAGGTTCGTGGTGGTGAAGCCACCAAAATCGCTCCGGGCCCCACCCTCGAGGGCGGAGCAATGGCAGAACAACGAAGGGGTTGGCAGGGAGGGAGGCAGGGGGGTGGGAAATCGCTCCGGGCCCCGCCCTCACGTCAAACGTCATGACGTTGGGGGCGGAGCTATGGCAGAACAATGAAGGGGTTGGCCAGGGAGGGAGGGGGGGGTGTTGACGACAAAAACCTTGCTAGCGCCCGTTTCATTTGCTCAGAAACGGGCCTCTTTTACTAGTATCATATAATTGATATGAACAAATTGAGGATGGCTGATATAAGTTGAAGTTTATGTGGAATTGGAAGTTATGTAAAATAAAGCTCTGGGCCAGTTCAGCCACAAACCTTAAGTTGCAATTTGTGCGTTTTATTTGAAATGGAGCTAAGGAATGAGTGTGAGCTTATGGACTTTTCTCTTAGGTAATGATCCAAACCATTTTAAACCCTGCTAAGCTAACTGCTTTTACCACATTCTCTGACAGCTAATTCCAGAGTTTAATGACACGCCTGCTGTACCAGTGCACATCTACTTACACTGTACATACTTTAAGGCATGACATATTTTTAGAAGAGGCCAAGTATGTGACAAGTTACATACTTTCACCTGCATGCCTAGCAAGCAATTAGAGGATAACCATTTTAGCCATATAAAGAGCCAGGATAAGTACATAAGTATTGCCATACTGGGAAAGACCAAAGGTCCATCGAGCCCAGAATCCTGTTTCCAACAGTGGCCAATCCAGGTCACAAATACCCGGCAAGATGCCAAAAATGTACAAAACATTTTATACTGCTTATCCCAGAAATAGTGGATTTTCCCCAAGTCCATTTAATAACGGTCTATGGACTTTTCCTTTAGGAAGGCGTCCAAACTTTTTAAAAACTCCACTAAGCTAACCGCCTTTACCACATTCTCTGGCAACGAATTCCAGAGTTTAATTACACGTTGCGTGAAGAACCCTTTTCTTCGATTCGTTTTAAATTTACTACTTTGTAGCTTCATCGCATGCCCGCTTCACATCTACCCATTCCACTCCACTCATTATTTTATAGACCTCTACCATATCTCCCCTCAGCCGCCTTTTCTCCAAGCTGAAGAGCCCTAGTCGCTTTAGCCTTTCCTCATAGGGAAGTCGTCCCATCCCCTTTCTCGTTTCCGTCGCCCTTCTCTGCACCTTTTCTAATTCCACTATATCTTTTCTGAGATGCGGCGTCCAGATCGAGGATAGGAGAACTGACTGCAGACGATATCAAAAGAATGCCAAATTATCAATAGCAAGAGGACAAGCAAAAGCAACAATAACCCCATTATTAGTGCTGTTCCCTCTCATTAGCATCTCTGATTACTGCTGCTGTCTGTGGATGACAAATATTTGTACAGTAGAAACCAATTATGCAAAAATTAGAATTGCCACCCTTTGAAATTATTTGCAAATAATACCACCTATTACTGTATTTTAGAAACTCACCCTAAAATCATCGAAGCATATCAAGTGATCATGGTCCATTAATTTAACATTTGTTTCATTAAATAGAACCATTCATTTTGCATCATTTCCAGAAGAATGCACCTACCATTTTGCTCTCTGGGAAAACTGGTGCTAGATATGGATTGGTCAGGAGAAAATCTTGTTGCTAAGGCCTGTATCTTGTTGGACAGACTGGATGAACCGTCCAGGTCTTTATCTGCCGTCATCTACTTTATGTTACTGTGATTTCTAATGGTTGGTGGATTCTGTGCTCTATGTGGAGGGCAATTTTGGAAGGGATGAGCCTACTTAACAGATGCGGATATTTCCCCCAGCCATAGAGTCGCAACAAAAATATGTGTATATTGTAAAAGTGGTGAGCGGTGTAAAACAAGTAGAAATGAATCGATTTTATACTCTTAAAAAAGTACAAAGACTAGGGGGACACTCAATGAAGTTACACGGAAATACTTTTAAAACAAATAAGAGGAAATATTTTTTCACTCAAAGAATAGTTAAGCTCTGGAACTCTTTGCCGGAAGACGTAGTAACAACAGCGGTTGGTGTATCTGGGTTTAAAAAAGGTTTCGATAAGTTCCTGGAGGAAAAGTCCATAGTCTGTTATTGAGATGGACATGGGGAAGCCACTGCTTGCCCTGGGATTGGTAGCATGGAATGTTGCTACTCTTTGGGGTTCTGGAATCTTGTTGCTCTTTAGGATTCCAGAATCTTACTATTCTTTGGGGTTCTACATGGAATGTTGCTACTCCTTTGGGTTTCTGCCAGGTACTTTTGACCTGGAGTGGCCACTGTTGGAAACAGGATACTGGGCTAGATGGACCATTGATCTGATCTGGTATGGCTATTCTTATGTTCTCAAGCAATCTCTATACATTTAAGTGTCTGCTCTACCCAGATTCTGCCCAAGCTAAACCTGTGTGAATGCCCAACTGCAAAGTGCCATCATATTGTGGAACATATGTACTGCATACCATGTAGCCAAAAAATGGTCCTTAATGTGCATATGTATGAGGGGTTGGCATTTAGTGCACTATTAATACGATTCATTTTTTTAAATGTTAACTATGATTACATTTTTTTAAATCATGATCACAACTCCTGTCTGTTGTCCAGCATTGCTTTCTCTTCTCTACCGATCCTATTTCACCTTGCCTTAATCACGCTTATTTTCGAAAAAAAAGGGCGCCCATCTTTCGACACAAATCTTCTCGCAAGGCCGCCCAAATCAGCATAATCGAAAGCCAATTTTTTGACACCCTCGATGGCTTTCCGTCGTGGGGACGGCCAAAGTTCACGGGGGCGAGTCGACAGGGTAGTGAAGGCGGGACTGGGGCGGGACTGGGGCATGATTAGGAGATGGGTGTTCTCAGCCGATAATGGAAAAAAGAAGGGCGTCCCTGACGAGCACTTGGCCGAATTTAATTGGTCCATTTTTTTATGACCAAGCCGTGAAAAGATGCCCGAACTGAGCAGATGACCACCTGAGGGAATCGGGGATGACCTCCCCTTACTCCCACAGTGGTCACTAACCCCCCTCCCACCATAAAAATCAGGTTAAAAATACTTTTTTGCCAGCATCTATGCCAGCCTCAAATGCCATACTCAGGTCCATCGCAGCAGTATACAGGTCCCTTGAGGAGTTGTAGTGGGTGCAGTGTACTTCAGGCAGGTGGACCTGGGGGGGGGGGGGGGGTTGGAGCAGTGGCGTAGCCACAGGTGAGCCTGGGTGGGCCGGGGCCCACCCATTTAGGGCTCAGGCCCGCCCATCAGTAGCACATGTTTAGCAGTAGCTGGTGGGGATCCTAAGCTCCGCCGGCTGAAGACGTCCCCCTGATGATAATGAAAACGCTACTCTCTATGATACTGGCACCTGCACATGCTCAGTTTTCAGTGTATGCCTGCTACAAACGGCCAAGGTGGAAAGAAGTGTTTTCCCACCAGCTGAGATATTTTTTCGTGGTGGTGGGGAAGGAGAACACTTGGTGCCCACCCACTTTTTGCCCAGGCCCACCCAAAACCTGTTGTCTGGCTACGCCTCTGGGTTGGAGGCTCAGCACCCAAGGTAAGGGAGCTATGCACCTGGGAGCAATTTGTGAAGTCCACTGCAGTGCCCTATAGGATGCCCAGTTGGTGTCCTGGCATGTCAGGGGGACCAGTTCACTACAAATGCTGGCTCCTCCCACGACCAAATGGCTTGGATTTGGCTGTTTATGAGATGGATGTCTTTGGATTCCATTATCGGCGAAAACCAAGGTCGGCCATCTCTAAGGGCGACCCAAATGTTGAGATTTGGGCGTCCCCGACTGTATTATCGAAACAAAAGATGAACGCCCGTCTTGTTTCGATAATACGGTTGGGGGACGCCCCTTTAGGGGGCCGACCTTAGAGATGGGCGCCCCCATTCGATTATGCCCCTCAATGTAGCAGAGGGAAGGCACTGGCATCAGTGGCAAGTAACATGTGGGAATCTCTGTTGGAGACCCTATGAAGAGCCAGATAAGATACATATGGGGTCTTATCTGGTTCTTCTCTAGTGTAAACAAATGTATCTTATCACTCCCTCCTAGCAGTTACACAGTTACATCGTCCAAAATCACCTACTTCAAGATGTCGTGGATGGCAGAATGGGTCAGAGTGACCCTGCTCAGTACTGCTGGGAGACTGAAATACCGCAGAACCACCACTAGAGGTCACCCCCTTAATGAATCAGAACCTGAAATGATCCAGCCCACCCTTGCGCTCCAGAAATGGAATGTGCAGTGTTCACTTACTCTGGATCATTTCTAGATCATGATCATTTGAAATCCACAGAGGGATGGGGGGGGATTTGATTTCTGTTTTAATATATCTCTCTTTATCAGATGAGTGCTCGTGGCACTGGCCCACCGCCGCTTATGAATAATGCATTTCTAGTGCTGCTTCTATTGATTACGCATTACAGCAGCGATTTATTCCAAAAGTGCCTTAGGTGTCCGACGAGGCGTTTTAATCAGCTGCCTGTAATGCATTTGGAGAAAGTAAGCTTAGAACAGAGATCTCACACCATAATATTATTTAATTCCTCGCCCTACCAGAAGTCTGACATTCAATTTTCTGACAGCAGTATAATTATAGATGGTCCGATACCCCTGAGGATATTTAAACGGAAGCAGTAGGAGGCTAGAATTCAGCACACTGCAGCATAACACCTGTCCGATGACATTCCTCTGTGGACTCCAAATATCACCACTGCTGGGCTCTCGCTAGTCAATCGGCAAGCAACAGACCTCATTAAGCATGAAAAGAAGCTAAATTAAGCCAAATAAACTAGAAGAATGAATTATTCCATCCTTATTTTAGCAACAGTGGAACGTCACTGTTATTTTGGATAAGACAGGGTAGATTGTTGCACAGGCAATTATGAAGATGATAGGGTAGAGTGGGAAATAGGTTGGACAATAGATTACTTCTCATATCTCTAGGCCGACATCGATGAATGCTTTTTTTTTTTTCTTTCCAGGCAAAGAAACAATGCTCGAGTGTCACTGAGACCCAGGTGCCATTCGGTGTATTTCAACATAACTAATGAAAATAAAGATTTCAGGGTTTTGTTTTCGATTCTCTGAAAAGTGACTAATGCAAAGAAAAGTGTAGATTTTCACTTATACAATTAAAGACATCTGTCATCAGCAGTATGGAAACATGTACAGGGGAGGGTTTGCATCATAATCGTGTCACGGCTATTGTGCATGTTTCCTTTAGCACATGGAAGAGCATGAGATGTGGAGTATCATTATTATTTGAATGGACTCCTCGAATTCTGACCTTAAGGTGTATGGGGGCCAGAGCCCAAGGTGGTGGTGGGGGTCACATTTTGGTGACTATGGGCTGTAGAACTGGTTTCTCCAGTTGGTTTAATTTTATAAGCTGGGGTAGGCTTTGGATGCACAGTTTCCTCCAAAATCTGATTTTATAATCAAGCTAATGAGGTACTCTTTTTTCTGTTCTTTCTAACCTAACCAATGTGGGAAAGACTTATCTGTAAAGGGTTGAAGATATTTGTCATCCTAGAGAAACATAACGCTCTGAAAGAGTTTAACAGAAGGGGACCAAATTTGACTTGCAGAAAAAAAAAAATTGGTGAAAATACATATCAGGTTTGAAAACGGGCTAGATAAGACTGTGGGGCTCATTTTCAAAACAGAAAAAAAAAGTCCAAAAAACGACACAAAGTGGCAGATGGATTTGTTTTTTTATGCCGACACATCCAAATTACTATTTTTGAAACTCATTTTAAAGACATAAGTACATAAGTAATGCCACACTGGGAAAAGACCAAGGGTCCATCGAGCCCAGCATCCTGTCCACAACAGCGGCCAATCCAGGCCAAGGGCACCTGGCAAGCTTCCCAAACGTACAAACATTTCTATACATGTTATTCCTGGAATTTTGGATTTTTCCCATGTCCATTTAGTAGCAGTTTATGGACTTGTCCTTTAGGAAACCGTCCAACCCCTTTTTAAACTCTGCTAAGCTAACCGCCTTCACCACTTTCTCTGGCAACGAATTCCAGAGTTTAATTACGCGTTGGGTGAAGAAAAAGTTTCTCCGATTTGTTTTAAATTTACTACACTGTAGTTTCATCGCATGCCCCCTAGTCCTAGTATTTTTGGAAAGCGTGAACAGACGATTCACATCCACCTGTTCCACTCCACTCAATATTTTATATGCCTCTATCATGTCTCCACTCAGCCGTCTCTTCTCCAAGGTGAAAAGCCCTAGCCTCTTTAGTCTTTCTTCATAGGGAAGTCGTCCCATCCCCGCTATCATTTTAGTCGCCCTTCGCTGCACCTTTTCCAATTCTACTATATCTTTCTTGAGATGCGGCGACCAGAATTGAACACAATACTCAAGGTGCGGTCACACCATGGAGTGATACAACGGCATTATAACATCCTCACACCTGTTTTCCATACCTTTCCTAATAATACCCAATGTTTTTCTAAGCAGCACACATACACATACAAAATTTCCTGCCATCTGAACTGTGCAGATGAGTGACCATTTCCAGTTCTTTGTTCCAAAATCTACAAATGTCTTCTGCAGCAGTTTATTCTCTCTTTGCTCTGAACCATCTCATCTGAAATCCACTGTCCTGGACTGCAGCCATCAATTGTTCATCCTTAAGTTTCAATTCACCTCTCCTTAAACATTCATGTGCCCAATTTTGATTAACAAATGGTTCCTAGAGTAATTCTTTGTATTTTCCTCTTGTATTTTCCTCATTGGCTGATCTAATTTTTTGAAGTTTTTTTTTTCTTTTCCTTTGCAAATTCTGTTGCTTCCTTCCCTATGTGTACCAGTGGATTCTCACTCGTTCCTTCTACTCATTGGAATGCATGCTCAGTTTAATAATGGAGAACACATTCTGGACATTTCATATATCAACACCTTTTACATATTTGGATTTGATGATGCTGTTAAGTAAGCTTGAAGGTCTATGATAGTAGTTTGATAGGTATATTTTTCTATCAGGCCTATTCCTCTTTTGGCTCGGGAATGCACAGTCTTGGTATATATTGATTCTTATAATGACCTTGTGGGCATGGAGGAGTTTTCTTACTAGTACAACCAGTTTTTCAAGCTCTGTAAGAGGCCAATCTACAACTCCAAAACTGTATGAGATGGAGATGGCAAAAGCTGGCAGCTTATTAATTGTATATTACTACAGGATGATGTTGGGGGATTAGGTGGGGGGAAATGATGGCAGGGAGGATCGGAAGAAGGAACTGATATCGGGGGAGGGTGTTGGGTGGGCATTGGGGAGATCACTTTTAGTATGGTGATCAGGGAATGAACTGATACGGCAGGTTCAGGGTGTGTGTGGAGAAGAGCAGCATTTTTAAAAAGCTACTCCAATGAAAAATGTCAGGAAGTATTTTTTCACGGAGAGAGTAGTGGATGCTTGGAATGCCCTCCCACGGGAGGTGGTGGAAATGAAAACGGTAACGGAATTCAAGCACGCGTGGGATAAACATAAAGGAATCCTGTTCAGAAGGAATGGATCCTAAGGAGCTTGGCCGAGATTGGGTGGCAGAGCCGGTGGCAGGAGGCGCGGATAGTGCTGGGCAGACTTATATGGTCTGTGCCAGAGCCGGTGGTGGGAGGCGGGGCTGGTGGTTGGGAGGCGGGGATAGTGCTGGGCAGACTTACACGGTCTGTGCCCTGAAAAGGACAGGTACAAATCAAAGAAAGGTATACACAAAAAGTAGCACATATGAGTTTATCTTTTTGGGCAGACTGGATGGACCATGCAGGTCTTTTTCTGCCGTCATCTACTATGTTACTATGCTACATGTAGGGTAGAGCTACATGTTTTGTCCCCACGTGCAGCATTTTAAAATTGCTGCTCCCACAGGATATGGAGAGACGGATTGATTTTACAAGAGGATCTACATTTTTGGAGGTGACCTTACTTTAGGTGTCAGACCAGAGATGCCCTGGGCCATTTATTTGCCTAATCTAGGGAGTCTATATCTAGAGATCCCCAACTTAGGGATCTGGTGAAGATTGATTATCTTCCCCTTGATTCCTTCACCTTTGGAGCAAAGTTTCATCCTTCTTGGAGAAGTAAGCTGTGCTGATCTCTAATACTGTACGCAGCACATTAGCATACATTTACATACTAATTGTGCTAAGATTAGTACAGCAGTTTACATCCCAATTTAATGCTGATTTTTTTTGTACACTCCAGTCCTCCGTAAAGCGCACACACACACACACACACACACACAACAGCTCTAAACCAGAAATAATTGTGGCATTCTGCTCATCCTAAGGGAGTGGGGACCTAACCTGGGCATTGAACCCAGTTTTTGTCACCCCATGTGTTGGGAGCCAGAATGTCCCAGGACCTGAACAAGGTTTTTGGTTCATTATGCTGACAGGAAAGGAGAAGGAAAACAAGATTGCTTGATACAGAAAACTGTCATGTTACCGCCATGGTGTGCTCTGGTTGTTTGTTTTGGTCAGTGCACTTTTTTTTTTTTTTTTTAAGCATTGCGTTATTTTATTTTTTTTAATTTTCAAAATTTTTATTGATGGCACATCAAGAAATACATCATTACGTTCGCATAACTGATGTAACCTAACACACTCTTAACGGTACTACTAGAGCAATACAACCAGTAAACGTGTCATCAACATTTTCCACTTTCTTCCCCCTACGTACCCTGCTCCCTCCCTCCTACCCACCCTCTATTTCCCAACTTTTTTATATGCCAACAAATCCAGTTACACTCTGCCATATAAAATTCCAACAGTAGAACCTACATAACAAGAAAAGTATATGCCAACGGTCATCAAACTTTTACAAATTGCCCCCCCCCCCATCCCCTACCCCTTGTTAAATACCTAGTCAAAGACCTCTAACCAGAATTGGATACAAGAGCTGTATACGCACCCCCCCTCCCGGGAGAAGCCCTAGGGCCTGTGTTCTGATAGCCCCCTCCCCCCAATCTGAAGAGTGTCGCTCTTGTTGTGGCTGACTTCTACTGCTGAATGCCAGTCAACGCTTTACTCCGACTATGACATGACCTAATAGTATCAGTGCACCGGTTGAGTGTTTATACAAAAACCACTTTTGGCTTAACTGCCATGACCACTTTATTTAAACAACCCAGTCTTCCCCCTCCCCCTCCCACCCCTCCCCTCTACTCACCCTTATATATGCAAAAATAAATAAATGAAAGAAGGACTTTTGTTCCCCCTTCCCCTCGCTTTATTTTAAATGCATTAGATTACCAGCTGCTTGGAGTAGCCTAGTGGTTAAAGCACTGGCTAAGAACCAGAGCAAACCCTGTTCAAATCCTCCTGCTGCTCCTCGTGATCATGGGCAAGTCAAGTAACTCAAGAAACAGCAAGGCCAAAGTGGAAAAAAAGAGGAAGCAGATCAGTAGAAGATATAGACAAACTTTAATAGTAAAAATTGCAAACTAGAATGTTGCCCGACACAGGCTGTGTTTCGCTCACCAGGGCTGTGTCAGGGGGCTTTGTTATAATCTTCACAGCCAAAAGCTTGATAAAAGGTGTGTGCTATATCCCAATATTCTAATATAATAATTCGCACCTCCAATGTTCTGAAGCTGACTCCGTGGCAGCGTGGCAGTGAAGCCGTGTAGTGTTCGTAGGGTTCGTAATCGCCCCGCCCTCGAGGGAACTCTGTATAGTTGCCAGGGAAACAAACGTGACGTCAGGAGAAAGGACCAGCCACAGGCAATCGTAATCGCTGTCAGTGCCCCGTTCTCCGAAGGCAGGGAAGGCTGCATGGTAACGCGACGTCAGAAGGAGAAGGGATCAACCACAGGCAATCGCACTCGCTCTCACTGCCCCGCCCTCGGAGGGAAGGGAAGGCTGCATAGTAACGCCACGACCAGAGAACAGAGGACCACGGTGGCGGGAAGCACACAAACCGCCTGACAGGACTCTCACTTTCAAGAAAGTTGAACTCCGAGGTACGGAGAGTGTACTACAAATGCTGGCCCCTACCACGACCAAATGCCTTGGATTTGGCCGGGTTTGAGATGGCCGGCATCTGTTTCCATTATCGGCGAAAACCAATGCTGGCCATCTCTGACATTTGGCCGGCCCCAGCCGTATTATCGAAACGAAAGATGGCCGGCCATCTTTTTCAATAATACGGTTCAGGACCGCTCTTTGCAGCGCCGGTCATATAGATGGCCGGCGCCGTTCAATTATGCCCCTCCACGTGTATCTCTCTCTTCCACTCTCTGTAAATGAACTCCAAGGTACAGACATCAAAGGAGGAGGCAAGTGGGGAGCACTTAAAAACATTAATGGCAGAAGGTCATTACCTTGCTAGCGCCCGTTTCATTTCAATGAGAAACGGGCTTTTTTTTTACTAGTACAGTATAAAAAGATATAAGTGAAACACACCGTAGTAGAAAAAAAAACAGCACAAGTTTAGTTCAAATCATATTCCAGTGAAATTGCAGCGTGCAACGGCTCCTCAGTGTCACCCTGTCAATACATGACAGTCAAATTTCTTTCAGTCCACGGCAATGAACCTTTTAAACAGCACTAAGGACTAGATTCAGTAAACGGCGCTGAAAAAAAATCCACGCAGAGCGCTAATCTCCAAGTTGCCTGCCAGTTATGGAACAGCGCTTGGAGCCAAATTCCATAGCAAACTTTGGGTACAAGTAGCTTTTTAAAAAAAAACGCTGCTCCTCTTCTCCACATACCCCCCTGATCCCGCAATACCAGTTCATTCCCTGATCACCACACCAAAAGCAACCCCCTCCCCAAAGCCCGCCCAACACCCTCCCCAACATAATTTCCTCCATCCGATCCTCCCTGCAATCATTTCTCACACCTGATCCCCCAACTAAAACCTTGTTTAAATTATTTTTACACATTTTTGCTTGAAGTAGCTTAAAGGGTTCCTTTAGAGAGGGTTACAGAGACTTCCACTAATGTTTTTCACACTCGTTTTTGAATATCTAAACATTTTTACATTTTATATCAAGAAATAAAGTTTTGAAGGGTTTCAGAATAAGGAGCGCAAATGATGTACAGAGTGTGATATTGAGCCATTGTTACAGCTGGACTCGCTAAAAACTGGCTCGGCTGTAGGAACAGACTATACCGAATTCTCCTTTTGTTTCCCTTCATTTGAATTGGTGTGATAATATATATTTGGGAGTGTAGAATTCCTTTTTTTGAGTGTTCCATATATGTTTGGAATCCTGTTCAGAAGGAATGGATCCTCAGGAGCTTAGCCGAGATTGGGTGGCAAGAGCCGGTAGTGGGAGGTGGGGATAGTGCTGGGCAGACTTATACGGTCTGTGCCAGAGCCGGTGGTGGGAGGCGTGACGGGTGGTTGGGAGGCGGGGATAGTGCTGGGCAGACTTATACGGTCTGTGCCAGAGCCGGTGGTGGGAGGCGGGACTGGTGGTTGGGAGGCGGGGATAGTGCTGGGCAGACTTATACGGTCTGTGCCAGAGCCGGTGGTGGGAGGCGGGACTGGTGGTTGGGAGGCGGGGATATGCTGGGCAGACTTATACGGTCTGTGCCAGAGCCGGTGGTGGGAGGCGGGGCTGGTGGTTGGGAGGCGGGGATGGTGCTGGGCAGACTTATACGGTCTGTGCCAGAGCCGGTGGTGGGAGGCGGGACTGGTGGTTGGGAGGCGGGGATAGTGCTGGGCAGACTTATACGGTCTGTGCCAGAGCCGGTGGTGGGAGGCGGGGCTGGTGGTTGGGAGGCGGGGATGGTGCTGGGCAGACTTATACGGTCTGTGCCAGAGCCGGTGGTGGGAGGCGGGGCTGGTGGTTGGGAGGCGGGGATAGTGCTGGGCAGACTTATACGATCTGTGCCAGAGCAGGTGGTGGGAGGCGGGGCTGGTGGTTGGGAGGCGGGGATAGTGCTGGGCAGACTTATATGGTCTGTGCCAGAGCCGGTGGTGGGAGGCGGGGCTGGTGGTTGGAAGGCGGGGATAGTGCTGGGCAGACTTATACGGTCTGTGCCCTGAAGAGGACAGGTACAAATTAAAGGAGGGTATACACAAAAAGTAGCACATATGAGTTATCTTGTTGGGCACACTGGATGGACCATGCAGGTCTTTTTCTGCCGTCATCTACTATGTTACTATGTTTCCATTGTACTGACATCATATTTCCAAGTTTACCTCATTTTATTGTATTTATATCTAAGTTTTATGTTAAACTGGACCTACTGTACACTGCCTTTGGTGAATCTGTTCATAATGGCAATTAATAAATCCCAGTAAATAAATGTTTCCCTCCCCCCCCCCCCCCCCCCCCCCCCCCCGGTGAATCTGGCCTGTGGTGTGCTTCAGGTTTCACCGTATACGAAGCTGAAGAGCGAAACCACTGCTAAATCCAGCTTCCCTTCAAGGTTCCTAAGTTAAGTTATTACTATCTAAATGTATAAACTTTGGTAAGCTTGCACGCTTTTTAATCCATTATCTGCTTTAACTGTAATTGCAATATGCAAATTTAAACTCTGGAGTGTGCTTTCTCTTCCTAGAATGGGGAGTCTCTGGGGAGCACTGTTGTGAACAATGTTAGCGGTGATAATTAGCTCATCTAAACAGTTGTCTGAGAGCAAACTCAGTAAATCTATCCTGTAAAGGTTCTTTGGAAAAAAACATTCTGTCTGGCTAAGCAATTTTCCACGCTTGTCATCTCAGTGTCGGGAAAACAACGTGTGGCTTCAGGTAATGTACGCTCCAGTTACGTTAGATGCACAGACCTCTGTATGAGGTAGTGGAGGAGTGGCCTAGTGGTTAGGGTGGGGAACTGAGGAACTGAGTTCAATTCCCACTTCAGGCACAGACAGCTCCTTGTGACTCTGGGCAAGTCACTTAACCCTCCATTGCCCCATGTAAGCCGCATTGAGCCTGCCATGAGTGGGAAAGTGCAGGGTACAAATGTAACAAAAATAAAATAGATACTATTGGAGATTCTACATGGAATGTTGCTATTATTGGAGATTCTACATGGAATGTTGCTATTCCAGTAGCAACATTCCATGTAGAAGGCTGCGCAGGCTTCTGCTTCTGTGAGTCTGACGTCCTGCACATACGTGCAGGACATCAGACTCACAGAAGCAGAAGCCTGCGCGGCCACATTGGTGATCTGCAAGGGCCGACTTCTACATGGAATGTTGCTACTGGAATAGCAACATTCCATGTAGAATCTCAAATAGCGCTAACAGTGGAGGAGTGGCCTAGTGGTTAGGGTGGTGGACTCTGGTCCTGGGGAACTGAGTTTGATTCCCACTTCGGGCACAGGCAGCTCCTTGTGACTCTGGACAAGTCACTTAACCCTCCATTGCCCCACGTAAGCCGCATTGAGCCTGCCATGAGTGGGAAAGCGCAGGGTACAAATGTAACAAAAATAAAATAGATTCTATTGGAGATTCTACATGGAATGTTGCTACTTTTGGAGATTCTACATGGAATGTTGCTATTCCACTAGCAACATTCCATGTAGAAGCCTGCGCGGCCACATTGGTGATCTGCAAGGGCCGACTTCTACATGGAATGTTGCTAGTGGAATAGCAACATTCCATGTAGAATCTCAAATAGTAGCAACAGTGGAGGAGTGGCCTAAGAGTGGTTAGGGTGGTGGACTTTGGTCCTGGGGAACTGAGTTGGATTCCCACTTCAGGCACAGGCAGCTCCTTGTGACTCTGGGCAAGTCACTTAACCCTCCATTGCCCCATGTAAGCCGCATTGAGCCTGCCATGAGTGGGAAAGCGCGGGGTACAAATGTAACAAAAAATTACATTTTGTTTAGTTTCCTGTGTTTGCTAAAATTGTTATATTGTTTTGGAGGCAATATCAAAAATAGTGTACACTCTTCGGGCACTCGGGGGGGGGGGGGGGGGGGGGGGGTTCGATATTCAAAGTGATTTAAGCAGGCAGGAGATGGACCAGCCCGCTGAAATCATGCTCAGTGAGCAGACCACACTGAATCTTGGCACTAACCAGCCATGTTGAATTCAGGAAGCAGAAGAGAACAGTCTAGAGGTGGGAGTCAGGGAGAAGCCAGCAGTTACTAAGGATGAATACCGTGTCATCTCCGTTTGGAATTTTTTTTTTTCTTCCCAATCAATGTCGATAATGGTGCATCCTCTTTGCCCTTTGCCACGTGCACCCTATCAGGAAAGACATGTGCACTATTTCCTGATAGGGTGCACATCAGGGGCGTAGCCAGACTTCGGCGGGAGGGGGGTCCAGAGCCCGAGGTGAGGGGGCACATTTTAGCCCCCCCCCCGTAGCTGCCAACCCCCACCGCCACTGCCACCACCACCACCAACCTTGACCCCCCGCCACCGACCCTCTCAACCCCCCTCCTCCCGCCAACCCGCCATCGCCTACCTTGGCTGGTGGGGGACCCCAACCCCCGCCGGCCGAGGTCCTCTTCTTCCAGCGCAAGGCTTCGTTCTGTCTCAGTGAGTCTGATGTCCTGCACGTACAACGTGCAGGTCATCAGACTCACAGAGACAGAACAAAGCCTTGCAGATCGCAAGGCTTCGTTCTGTTTCTGTTCTGTCGGACGTCAGACTCAGAAACAGAACGAAGGAAGAAGAGGACCTCGGCTGGCTGGGGTTCGGGTCCCCCACCAACAAATATAGCCGACGGTGGCGGCGGGGGAGGGTTGGTGGCGGGAGGGGGGTCGAGAGGGTTGTCGGCAGGGGAGTCCAGGGCCAAATCTATGGGGGCCCAGGCCCCCCTGGCCCCACATAGCCACGCCACTGGTGCACATGCACAATGGTTTGCAGATGTGTGATAGTTTGCAAATCTGCCCTAGGTGGAAAAGAATATGCAATATGTGTGCATAGTGCGCAGTCGTTAAGAAGAGGGCACGTTATTACCAGCGGCCTCCATTCATTTCAAATGACAGCCGAGCCCTAGCATTTGCTGCTAATACCAGACACAATCAGTGCCAGTGCCTGGATACCTGAGTAGACAGATAGGATCAAAGAATCCAAGAATCACTTGGATTTCAGGGCTCTGTTCTTTCCTGGTTTTCTTCTAAACTCTCCCATCGCACTTTTAGGGTATACTCTGGTGGATCCTCCTCCACTTCTATCCCACTATCAGTTGGTGTACCTCAGGGCTCTGTCTTGGGACATAGTAAATGACGGCAGAAAAAGACCTGCATGGTCCATCCAGTCTGCCCAACAAGACAAACTCATATGTGCTACTTTTTGTGTATACCCTACTTTGATTTGTACCTGTCCTTTTCAGGGCACAGACTGTATAAGTCCGCCCAGTACTATCCCCGCCTCCCAACCACCAGCCCCGCCTCCCACCACTGGCTCTGGCACAGACCGTATAAGTCTGTCCCGCACTATCCTCGCCTCCCACCACCGGCTGGCTCTGCCACCCAATCTCGGGACCTCTTCTTCTCTTCATCTATACTTTCTTCCCTTGGTCCTCTCATCTCATCAAACGGTTTTCAGTATTACCTTTATACTGATAACTCCCAGATCTACCTCTGCACACAAGAAATTTCAGCAGGAATACAGGCCCAAATATTAGCCTGCCTGTCTGACATTGCTGCCTGGATTATTATTATTATTATTATTTATTGCATTTGTATCCCACATTTTCCCACCTTTTTGCAGGCTCAATGTGGCTTACATGGTACCATAATCAGCGTTAACCGATTTCAGTATGAACAAATACAAGTTTCGATTAATATCAAGGTGATATTATGGTAGAGTGAGATATATGTATGGTAAAGACAATTGGGGAGAACTTAGAGAGGGAATGGAAGAGTTAGGATATGTCCGTTACGATCTTTGGTTAAGTTGTGTCGCAGATGTCCAGGTTTTTTATGTTGGGTCGTTGGGGTATGCCCTTCTGAACAGTTCTGGTTTTAGTGCTTTCCGGAAATTCATGTTGGTCGAGTGTAGTTTTTACTACTTTTGGTAGTGCGTTCCACAATTGTGCACTCAGGTAGGAAAAGCTGGAAGCATAGATTGATTTGTATTTGAGTCCTTTGCTGCTTGGGTAATGGAGGTTTAGGTAAGATCTTGCTGATTTTATGGTGTTTCTGAGTGGTAGGTGGATGAGGTCTGTGATGTATCCCGGTGCCTCGCCGTAGATGATTTTGTGAACTGTCGTACAGATTTTGAATGTGATACATTCCTTAATTGGAAGCCAGTGCAGTTTTTCTTGGAGTGGTTTGGCGCTGTCAAAACGTGTTTTTCCATATATAAGCCATGCTGCTGTGTTTTGGGCAGTTTGAAGTTTCTTTATGATTTGTTCTTTGCATCCCGCATAGATTCCATTACAATAGTCTGCGTGGCTTAGCAGCATTGATTGTACCAGGTTGCGAAATATTTCCCTCGGGAAGAATGGTTTCACACGTTTTAGTTTCCACATTGAGAGGAATCATTTTCTTTATGGTGAGTTTAGCTTGGGACTCTAGTTGGAGGTTGCGGTCGATTGTTACTTTGAGAATTTTCAGGCTGTCTGAAATAGGGAGGGTGTATGTTTGTGGGTTTGTATGCATTGTATTGGGATGAAATGATGAGACAGTGTGTTTTTTCTGTGTTGAGTTTTAGTTGGAATGTGTTTGCCCATGAGTTCATGATGTTTAAAATGAGCTTGATTTTATTGGTAATTTCTGCTAAATCATGTTTGTAGGGGATGTATAGTGTGACGTCATCAGCGTAAATGAATGGATTAAGGCCATGTGTAGATAAGACTTTGGCTAGTGGGACCATCATGAGGTTGAAAAGGATCGGTGATAGTGGGGATCCTTGTGGTACTCCGCAGTCTGGTTTCTAGGGTGACGATATATGTTGGTGCTTGATTTCACTTGGTATGTTCTGGATGTCTCAGTGCCAACTGAAACTAAACATGACCAAGACTGAGCTTCTTATCTTTCCCCCTAAATCAACCTCTCCTCTTCCTCCATTCTCTATCTCTGCAGATAATACTCCCTGTCTCATCAGTTCTAACCTTGGGGTTATCTTTGACTCCTCTCTCTCTTTCTCTGCACATATCCAACAGTCTGCCAGTTGTTTCATTCTCTATAATATCATCAAAATCCGTCCTTTCCTTTCTGAGCACACTACCAAAACCCTTATCCACACTCTTTACACCTCTTGCTTAGGCTACTGCAACTTGCGTCTCACTAAGCCATCTCTCTCCCTTTCAATCTGTGCAAAATTCTGCTGCACGACTTATATTCCTCCATTGTCGCTATGCTCATACTAGCCGTCTCCTCAAGTCACTTCATTGGCTCCCTGTCCTTTTCCACATAGAGTTCAAACTCCTCTTAATGACTTACAAGTGAATTCACTCTGCAGCTCCTCAGTACCTCTCCACTCTTATCTCTCCCTACACTCCTCCCCGGGAACTCTGTTCATTGGGTAAATCTCTCTTATCTGTACCCTTCCCCTCCACTGACAACTCCAGACTCTGTTCCTTTTGTCTTGCTGCACCATATGCCTGGAATAGACTTCCTGAGCCAGTACGTCAAGCTCCATCGCTGGCCGCCTTCAAATCTATGCTAAAAGCCCACCTTTTTGACGCTGCTTTTAACTTTTAACCCCTATTCAATTGTACAGTACCCATTGTGAAGATGAAGCTCCCACCTCAGGATCCCATGTCCCTCTTTCACTCAGGGTGAGCTGGTTCTCAGTATGCAGATTTTATGCAAATTATTCTACTACCCCTTTCTGCTCAGGGTGACCTGCTTCTCAAAAGGCAAACACAGTCAGGTCTCACCAACAGGATATTTCTCATACAAATCTTTTATTCCCCCTTCCTGGGGCACACTTCTTCCAGCTTAAACATTTTCTTCTTACTCAGTTCAATCTTCCAGCTTAAGCACCTGGACACTCAGTCCTTCCTTGTAACATGGACACCTCAGACCTTCCTTGTAACCCGGACACCCAGTCCGTCCTTGTAACACACAGTTCTTCTACCTGGCACTCTAGGGCCTTCTTACCCCAGCCAGCTTCCTTGCTTGGCACACAGTTTACCACCAGTCCAAAGGGCTCAGCCAGTACTTCACATGGGGACCTCCTGCTTCAGCTACCAGCTCTCTTCTTCCGCTGCTAGCTCTCCTCTCCCCCTCACCACTCAGGTGGGGTATTAAGTGTTTAATGGCCAAACAGGACCCAGCCCATAACCTGCTGCACCTGTTTCCACCTCCAGGACTCTCCCCGGCCCTAGCGACCTCCAGATATACCTCCCCTTACTGGCTCCCTTCAGCGACTCACCCAGCCCTTCTCCCTGGACATTTTAGGGGAACAGCGCCCTCTAGGGGCCTAACCAGGGTAGGACAGCCTCTCCCTTCTCACACCATATACATAAGTACATAAGTATTGCCATACTGGGACAGACCGAAGGTCCATCAAGCCCAGCATCCTGTTTTCAACAATGGCCAATCCAGGTCACAGGTACCTGGCTAAACACATGCATTTTTATCTACCTATTGGATGTACACATGTAACTTTATGTGCATATCAGATGCAAAATTTTAGAAACTGCCTTTTTCCACCTGTAAAGTATTATGTTACGAGTCGAGCAGGCGTTTAAAAATGTCCTCCATGTGAATTCTGTGAGGCATTTCCTGAAGTAGAGACCTTTCAAACAGAGCCCACATGTGTGACATACGAGAAGTTTCTACTGTGTTAAGTGCCAGTTTGGTATCTCTTCAACTTTAATTAATACCTTAGGGGGGTGAGATTAGTTTGGAGGACAAGATCTATTCATATTACATCATGGTAAATGAAGGCTAGAAGGAAAGATCAAAGACAATTAATTGTGTCTTCTTTTCACTAACACATACTGAAATTGGCCCTGCTAAGTTACAGTTAGTTCCAAGGTCGGAATATCATTACACGTCAAAGCAATTTACATAAATAACATACAGAATACGAGACTATTAACTTAGGGGCCCATGCAGAAAAATGGCCTACGGTAGTGTAGACGCGTGTTTTGAACGCGCGCAGAATCATTGTTCAGCGCACCTGTAAAAAAAATGCCTTTTAAAAATGTTTGCCGAGAACGGACGTGCTGCAAAATGAAAATTGCCGCGAGTGCATTTCGGGTCTGAGACTTTACCGTCAGCCATTGACCCAGCGGTAAGGTCTCATGCGGTAACCGGGCGGTAATGGTCTACATGCATAAATTGCTGATTACTGCCCGATTACCATCCGTGCGCCAGAAAAAAAAAATATTTTTCTGGCGCTCATAGCGGATGCACGTCAAAAATGAAATTACCACAAGGGCCGCGCGGTAGTCGGGCAGTAACTCAAAATTAACGCACGTTGGGTGTGCATAGGCGCATATGTGGATTAGTAAAAGGGCCACTTAAAGACAAAACACAAAATTCACTATTCAGCGTGAGTTATTATTTACTAGTAAAAAAGGCCCGTTTCTTAACGCAATGAAACGGGCGCTAGCAATGTAATGAGTTCCTGCCATTAATGTTTCCACGGTTGTATTCTGAATGTAATTGTTGTTTACATGTGTAAGATTTCTTTATATACAATAGTTTTTGTGTAAACTGTTACAATGTGGTAAAAGATTTCCTTGTTCAGTTTAACAATCACATCAGAAGAGCTCCTTACTCGTGAGAATGCAACATACAGTTGCCCATGTGAGAGACTGAGAGTGACAGTGAGGGGCATAATCGAACAGAAACGCCTATCTCCATGGGTGTTTATCTCCGAGAACGGGTCCGTGAAGGGGCGGACCCAAGCGTATTTTCGAAACAATTAGACGTCCATGTTTTATTCGCCAAGTTGTGAGCTGGGCGTTTTTGCTTTTCAGCGATAATGGACAATGAAATCGCCCAGCTCAAAAATGAATAAATCCAAGGCATTTGTTCGTGGGAGGGGCCAGGAGTCGTAGTGCACTGGTCCCCCTAACATGCCAGGACACCAACCAGGCACCCTAGGGGGCACTTTTACAAAAACAGAACAAAGGTAAAAGAGCTCCCAGGTGCATAGCACCCTTCCCTTGTGTGTAGAGCCCCCCAAATCCCCCTCAAAACCCACTGCCCACAAGTCTACACCATTACTATAGCCCTAAGGAGTGAAAGGGGGCACCTACATGTGGGTACAGTGGGTTCGGGGGGGGTTGGACGACTAAGCATTAAGCAGCACAATTGTAACAGGTAGGGGGGGGATGGGCCTGGGTCCACCTGCCTGAAGTCCACTGCACCCCCTAACAACTGCTCCAGGGACCTGCATACTGCTGCCAGGGAGGTGGGTATGACATTTGAGGGTCAAAATAAAAAGTTGTGAAACATCATTTTTTGTGGTGGGAGGGGGTTTATGACCACTGGGGGAGTCAGGGGAGGTCATCCCCGATTCCCTCCAGTGGTCATCTGGTCATTTAGGGCACTTTTTGGGGCCTTATTCGTGAAAAAAACAGGGTCCAGGAAAAGTGCCCTAAATTCTAGCTAAAAACGCATACTTTTGTCCCATTATCTGTGAAATGCGCCCATCTCTGTTCGGCAGATAACCACGCCCCAGTTCCGCCTTCGCCACACCTCTGACACGCCCCCATCAACTTTGTCCGCATCCGCGACGGAGTGCAGTTGAAAACGTCCAAAATCGGCTTTCGATTATACCGCTTTAATCGTTTTTGTGAGATAAACGCCCATCTCCCGATTTAGGTCGGAACTTGGGCGTTTTTCTCGTTCGATTATAAGCTGGACCGTGTTTTACAGACAGTGTAAGAGAGAGATACACAGAGTGATTGAGTGTGTGTGTGTGTGATGTCTGTGTTTGCATGTATGTGTGTGAGTGACAAAGTGTTTAAATGTTTGTCTTCCCTTCCGTTCTGTGCACTTGCCTCCACTGATGTTCGTACCTCCCTGTATATGATTGTTTGTTAGAGATTCAATCCACTCCACTTCCCTCCTCCAAGTTCCGTTCTGTCTGATTGGTTCTTCGTTGACAGTGAGAGCCAATGAAACCTGAACTACCGACTTACTAACCCTACACTGCCACAGTGCCACGGAGTCAGCTTCAGAATGTTGGAGGTGCTTTTTATTATATAGGATTATTATTTGTTACATTTGTATCCCACATTTTCCCACCTATTTGTAGGCTCAATGTGGCTTACAGAGTACCGGAGAGGCGTTTGCCAACTCCGGTGTGAACAAATACAATGTGATGTTGTGGTAAGATAAAGTTCATGTGGCAGAGCCACATTAGGAATCGTAGAGCGGAAGAGCTGTGTTATGTTCTTTACGCGTTTTAGTTTTCTTGTCATACCCAGTTAGCTCATGCTGACCAAGTCCAGGACAAATATTCCCTGGCACCAAACTGGAAGGTGTCTTTAAATATCTGCACAGACCATTGTCGCACTGTTTGGTTACTATAAATCAATAATAACCTCCTTAAAAATGTATTATAGGTGCTCAGAATTTGTGATGCTAAACCAAACAAAGAAGTGCAGTTCAACCGGGTGGGAAGAGGGGTTGGTGGTTGGGAGGCGAGGATAGTGGAGGGCACACTTATACGGTCTGTGCCAGAGCCAGTGATGGGAGGCGAGACTGGTGGTTGGGAGGCGGGAAGTACTGCTGGGCAGACTTGTACGGTCTGTGCCCTGAATAAGGCAGGTACAAATCAAGGTAAGGTTTACACATATGTTTGTCTTGTTGGGCAGACTGGATGGACCGTGCAGGTCTTTTTCTGCCGTCATCTACTATGTTACTATCCAGCTTATAATTGAAAAAGAAAAACGCCTATATTGCGACCCAAATCGGGAGATAGACGTTTATCTCACGAAAACGAATAAAGCGGTATAATCGAAATCCGAATTTGGACGTTTTCAACTGCACTCCGTCGCGGATGCGAACAAAGTTGATGGGGGCGTGTCGAAGGTGTGGTGAAGGCGGAACTGGGGCGTGGTTATCGGGGGATCAGAGATGGGCGCCTTTCGCCGATAATGGAAGAAAAATATGCGTTTTTAGCGAGAATTTAGGGCACTTTTCCTGGACGCTGTTTTTCCACGAATAAGGCCCCAAAAAGTGCCCTAAATGACCAGATGACCACTGGAGGGAATCGGGGATGACCTCCCCTGACTCCCCCAGTGGTCACAAAACCCCTCCCACTACAAAAATATGCCGTTTCACAACTTTTTATGTTCACCCTCAAATGTCATACCCACCTCCCTGGCAGCAGTATGCAGGTCACTGGAGCAGTTATTAGGGGGTGCAGTGGACTTCAGGCAGGTGGACCCAGGCCCATCCCCCCCCCCCCACCTGTTACACTTGTGCTGGTAAATGGGAGCCCTCCAAACCGCCCCCCCAAACCCACTGTACCCACATGTAGGTGCCCCCCTTCACCCCTTAGGGCTATAGTAATGGTGTAGACTTGTGGGCGGTGGGTTTTGAGGGGGATTTGGGGGGCTCAACACACAAGGGAAGGGTGCTATGCACCTGGGAGCTCTTTTACCTTTTTTTTTTTTTTTTTTGTAAAAGTGCCCCCTAGGGTGCCCGGTTGGTGTCCTGGCATGTGAGGGGGACCAGTGCACTACGACTCCTGGCCCCTCCCACGAACAAATGCCTTGGATTTATTCGTTTTTGAGCTGGGCGCTTTCATTTTCCATTATCGCTGAAAAGCAAAAACGCCCAGCTCACAAATTGTCGAATAAAACATGGACGTCTATTTTTTTCGAAAATACGGTTCGGTCCGCCCCTTCACGGACCCGTTCTCGGAGATAAACGCCCATGGAGATAGACATTTTTGTTCGATTATGCCCCTCTATGTAAATAAAGAAGTAGAATGGAGTGCCCTTTAAATTTCATGGATGCAAGTCCTATGTTACGGCGCAGGCCCTGGCGTCTTCTGGCAGTGGCGGAGCTCCACGGAGCCTAAACTTTGGATGACCCAGTTAAAGCAGCTTCTGTGTAGAACTTTTGATATTTGTATTACAGGTAGTAGATGTTATGATAATACGGAAGTTTTAATCGAGGAGGTTATTTTTATGTTTTTATTTTTTTTTTATTTTTAGAATCTCCTGAAGATGCAAATAAGCAAAACATGGCACCATGCAGAGATTCTAAACATTTGTACAACTTTTTGTGATAGCAGTTGGGAAGTATTTTGCACGGTCACATGGCAATGCACAGTGGCGTACCAAGGGGGGGGGCGGTGGGGGCGGTCCGCCCCGGGTACACGCCGCTGGGGGGGGGTGCCGCGTGCCTGTCGGCTCTTCGTTTTCATGCTCCCTTTGCCCCGGAACAGGTTACTTCCTGGCGTGCACCCGTGGGGGTTCTTTCGTCGGGGGATCGGGGGTTCTTTCGCCGGGGGGGGGGGGCGTCGCGCTGTTCCGGGGGGGCGCTGCACCCGGGGGCGGGGTGCATCGGCGATCCGCCCCGGGTGTCAGCCCCCCTAGGAATGCCACTGGCAATGCATTATTGTTTCTGGATGGAAATAGCACCATCAAGTAGACTTTGCCCCTAGTGAATTGTTGGAATACAAGAGGATATCAGGGTCATATAGTAATATGCTAATTTTGGATTTATTGAATTATCAAAGACTGAGTCATTTTTGAATTCTGAATATACGCTGCATTAGAACGTAAGTGTTGCCATACTGGGACAGAGCGAAGGTCCATCAAGCCCAGCATCCTGTTTCCAACAGTGGCCAATCCAGGTCACAAATACCTGGCAGAAACCCAAATAGTAGCAACATTCCATGTAGAACTCCAACGAGTAGCAAGATTCTAGAATTCTAAAGAATAATTCCATGCAGAATTTCAAAGTGTAGCAACATTCCATGTAGAACCCCAAGAGTAGCAAGATTCCATTCAGAATACCAAGTACATAAGTGTTGCCGTACTGGGACAGAGCGAAGGTCCATCAAGCCCAGCATCCTGTTTCCAACAGTGGCCAATCTAGGTCACAAGTACCTGACAGAAACCCAATTAGTAGCAAAATTCCAACCCAGGTCACAAGTACCCCTACCACTTCCGAGGCTGGCCAGAAAATTAAAGAAACCTCAGTGATGCACAGGCCCTGTAAACACAGAGCTGAAGCACTATTGTGTCCTGACCCCTGAGGCAGACTTCCTTGAGTACAGGTCTGTGCTTACAGGTCCCATGCAACATTGACGTTCCTGTAATCTTTGACCCAGCATGAGAGATGGTGGATGGCAGTAGCAATAGGCCTGGAAGTGATAAGGAAAGTAGGGGCAGGCTCTCATGTGTACAGGAACCATGCTGCTGCTCCCAAATGCTGTCACCCTAGATGGATGTCTAGACTGCCTAGTGGCTGGGCTGGCCTTGCATGAGGAAACTTAGTACATATGGATAGCAAAGGAGCATTGGGAGGGCAGGAAGATGGAGTGGCATGAATGGGCCTACAATGCAGATGTTCAGTCCCTACTTTACATAAGGAATCCATGTCTATCTTGGAAAAGCAAGGTGTTGTAATTTACACCTGCTCTGAGGCACTTCTAAGTGCTGTGAAGGCAGCTGTAAATCCTTATGTCTGCCCCCAAAACCACTCTCCCACTGTCTGTCCCATAATCATCCCCACTGCCATCCAATCCCTCCACCCATCCTGAAAGTAGTAGCCCCTCCCCCATGTGTCTTTACCCCTTATGCCAGCAAAACTCCCTGTGGCAATCTCCAGCCCCCTCTAGGCTCACTCCATGACAGCACCTTCAAATGGCCTTTCTGACACCCCCAACAGCGAGCACCCTCCCAACCATAGAACCTCTGTGATATCAACCCCACAACTGGCTCAAACACCCAACACCCTTATATATAAAATATAATTTATGGAAATCGGACCTCTAGTGGTAATATCATGGTATGGCTACTAGTGGTCCCAGTGGTCATTTTTAACCTAGAGGAGCACTGCAGTGGAAGCGAGTGGGCATTGTACCTACCCAGTAGACCCCAGTGACTCACGATAGGCCAGAGCTGGAATGGGGGGTGGTAGAGAGAAGCTAGATGAGACCTTCTTAATGGAATTTGACCCAATGTGAGTGTGAGGGGGAGGGAAGACTACATGGTAGGCACATGCCCTCACATGGCAGCAGGGGTGAGTCTGCCTAGAGTGTGGATTTCTTGGCCACAACTAACAGGGGCATTGAAGGAATTCTATCATAGGGTGCTACAATTGGGAGATGCTATGCTTGCTGTCAGGGGGGCCACTGGGGGGCCCATTGTGGGCGGTTGTCAAGGGTAAGCCTGAGAGGCAGAAGGTTGTCCCAGGGAATAGCAGGTGTGTGTGTGGGGGGGGCATGCTATGCAAGGAACATGAGAGTAGCCATACTGGGTAAGACCAATCCATCTAGCCCAGTATCCTATTTCCAACAGTACCACCATTGATCACGGCCATTTGATGAGGGAAGAGTGATTTTTGAAAGCAGCTTCCACGTCTATGTAGCAGGAGAAAAGTATGATTTACCAGCAAGGAATACAAAAAGTTTGTCACGTACTTTCTTGAATTTCCATTATCCCAATTGCAGAGGGCTTAAATTTAAATCAATATAGGCATCTAGTTTCTCCTACATTTGTACGCAACGTTGGAATGCACTGCCGAATGCCATAAAAACAACACAAGATTTGGCAGCCTTCCAAAAACTATTAAAGACTAACCTGTTCAGAGAGACTTATCAAAAGAACCCTTCTTAAAAAAAACAGGACATCAGAACTGCACCAGAATTAGTTAACATTGAATTATTCTTATTTTGGTTACTTTATCACATTGTCATTATTGAACGCTTTTCACTACCCTTGATTTCAGCACCTGAAATGTATTGATTACCGATTTTATTCTAATTTACTGTATACTCTATATACTCTGATTGGAACATTCTTCTGTATTTCTTATTCCGGAAATGGCGATCGCCACTACGGTATTTGTAAGCCACATTGAGCCTGCAAAGAGGTGGGAAAATGTGGGATATATATGCAGAAAATAAATAAATGATATTTTCCCCATATGCAGCTTTCTAGAATCAGCAATCTCCCTGGACGTGGAAGGACCAGGATGTACAGTCCTGCTCCAGTTTTACGAAAAGCTCTACATTTGACAGACGTGGACATCATTCTAAACCATATCTAGCTATTTGGTCTATCTCTACGTGCATTTGCTTTCAGCATTTGAAAAGTCAACACTTTAAACTGGTTTCTTTTTATTTTAACCATCTCATTGAGACCTCAATTGTGATGTCATCACAGCTGTTATTATTATTATTTGTTACATTTGTATCCCATATTTTCCCACCTAGTTGCAGGCTCAATGTGGCTTACATAGTACCGTAACGGCGTTTGCCAGTTCCGGTATGAACAAATACAAGGTGATAATATGGTAGAATGAGGTTCAAGTATGGTGAATACATTGGGGGAACTTAGAGAGAAACTTAGTTAGGATATGTCCATTACGGTCTTTGTTGAAGCTTGCTTGCCGGAAACCAATTACGGATGTATTGTATTATGTATTGCTTGATGTCATCTTTGCAAAGTATGGTCACATGTCATGCTGTGCGGTCTTTCCACTGTCTTATCCTTCTAGTTTCCAGCATTCACATTTTCAGAATTGCTTGCCATCCTTCACCAGGTTTGCTACTTGACCTAGTTTTAACCCTGACGAACAAATTCAATTTTGGGTTTGACCCATAGAAACTGTGGGCTTGTGGTTTCAGTGTCTCCAAACAAGGAAGGAGTAGATGCCCATAGATCAATGGGACAGACTCACAACTGATCGCCCTGTCAGGTTTGAGCTCGATCATATGGCAACCCCATCCCTGATGAATTAAATATGTATTAAAACAGCTTGGTTTGTTGTTGAATAGAACATATACACATAATATTTATTCATCATATAATCAACCGAGAAATCTGAACATATGCACGCGTCCATTTTCATATACATATGTGATGGAATCCCCTCCCCCTCGTCAAGTTCTACTGTATATCTACTCGATAGCATATGTTTCAATTTAGCTTATGGCAACTACATTTCAAAAAAAAAAAACAGCAGTGAAGGAACATATGATGTATCATTCTTTTGTGCTAGGTAATTAACTATTCGTGTTGAACGTCCTAGGAAGGGGCAATCAAAACTCTGAAGGTCATAGAACGCCACTCTGTCCACAGTGAGAAAAGGAGCGATCATATGCTAAGAATAGTATGCATGCAGGAAAACGTCTTTTAACCTAGGAAGAAAACAGGAAACCAGATCTGTCATACTACCTTTTATAATGAAATCTATGGACTGAAGGTAGAGGAGGAAAATATGTTGTCTTTTCCATGTCTTAATAAATGATCTTCAAAGTAGCAAAGAGAGGGAGCCAAGTACAAACAAAACCCAAAGAACAAAAAACAAAAAGTACCAGGGGCCTTCAAAAAAAGGGGGGAAAGCCTTTAATCATATATTTTGTTGAAAACAATCCCTGAATGGACCCGACACGGTCCGTGTTTCGGCGCACAGCGCCTGCGTCAGGGGTCACGTAGCGTAGCAGATAATGTACAACTGTATTGTAGATGTCAATACGTTTGCTGAAAAACGATGTGCTTCACCACTGTGTTATCCCTTCTCATATGATTAAACACAGACTTACTCTCGTAGACGAACTCCACTGATCTTGCAAATCAAGGAGTTCGTCTACGAGAGTAATTCTGTGTTTAATCATAAGGGATAACACAGCGGTGAAATCCTCCCTATTCCTTGCCAAACAGGAATATTACACCCAACTGACTAATTCTCTCAGCTCCAACCCTCGTCGTCTCTTCGCCACCCTTAACACCCTCCTCAAAGTGCCCTCCGCTCCCACCCCTCCCCCTTCACTCTCTCCTCAATCACTGGCTGACTACTTCCGCGACAAGGTGCAAAAGATCAACCTCGAATTCGCTACCAAGCCACCTCCTCCTCTTCATTCTTTAACCCACTCCCTCAACCAAACCAACCCAAGCCTCCTTCTGCTCATTTCCTGATATCACCGAAGAGGAAACAGCCCAACTTCTCTCCTCCTCAAAATGCACCACCTGCTCCTCTGATCCCATCCCCACCAACTTACTAAACACCATCTCTCCTACTGTCACCCCCCCATCTGCCACATCCTCAACCTCTCTCTCTCCACTGCAACTGTCCCTGACTCCTTCAAGCATGCTGTAGTCACACCACTCCTCAAGAAACCATCACTAGACCCTGCCTGCCCTTCCAACTACCGCCCCATCTCCCTCCTACCCTTCCTCTCCAAGATACTTGAACGCGCCGTTCACAGCCGCTGCCTTGATTTTCTCTCCTCTCATGCCATCCTCGACCCGCTTCAATCCGGTTTTTGCCCTCTACAATCAACAGAAACGGCACTCACTAAAGTCTGTAATGACCTGCTCCTTGCCAAATCCAAAGGTCACTACTCCATCCTCATCCTCCTTGATCTATCCACCGCTTTTGATACTGTTAATCATAATCTACTTCTTGATACACTATCCTCATTTGGGTTCCAGGGCTCTGTCCTCTCCTGGTTCTCCTCTTATCTCTCCCACCGTACCTTTAGAGTACACTCTCATGGATCTTCCTCTACCCCCATCCCGCTCTCTGTTGGGGTTCCTCAAGGATCGGTCCTTGGACCCCTTCTTTTCTCAATCTACACCTCCTCCCTGGGCTCACTGATCTCATCTCATGGTTTCCAATATCATCTTTATGCCGACGACACTCAGCTTTATCTCTCCACACCAGTCATCACTGCGGAAACCCAGGCCAAAGTATCGGCCTGCTTATCCGACATTGCTGCCTGGATGTCCAACCGCCACCTGAAAATGAACATGGCCAAGACTGAGCTCATTGTCTTTCCACCCAAACCCACCTCTCCTCTCCCTCCACTCTCTATCTCAGTCGATGGCACCCTCATCCTCCCCGTCTCATCTGCCCGCAACCTTGGAGTCATTTTCGACTCCTCCCTCTCCTCCTTCTCTGCCCATATCCAGCAGACAGCCAAAACCTGTCGCTTCTTTCTCTACAACATCTACTACTACTACTACTACTACTATTTAGCATTTCTATAGCGCTACAAGGCGTACGCAGCGCTGCACAAATATAGAAGAAAGACAGTCCCTGCTCAAAGAGCTTACAATCTAATAGACAAAAAATAAAGTAAGCAAATCAATTAATGTGTACAGGAAGGAGGAGAGGAGGGTAGGTGGAGGCGAGTGGTTACAAGTGGTTAAGAGTCAAAAGCAATGTTAAAGAGGTGGGCTTTCAGTCTAGATTTAAAGGTGGCCAAAGATGGGGCAAGATGTAGGGGCTCAGGAAGTTTTTTCCAGGTGTAGGGTGCAGCGAGACAGAAGGCGCGAAGTCTGGAGTTGGCAGTAGTGGAGAAGCAAAATTCGCCCTTTCCTCTCTGAACACACCACCCGAACTCTCATCCACGCTCTCATTACCTCTCGCCTTGACTACTGCAACCTACTCCTCAATGGCCTCCCACTTAACCATCTATCCCCCCTTCAATCCGTTCAGAACTCGGCTGCGCGTCTTATCTTCCACCAAAACCGATATGCTCATATCACCCCTCTCCTCAAATCACTTCACTGGCTTCTGATCAGGTACCGCTTACAATTCAAGCTTCTCCTACTAACCTACAAATGCTCTCAATCTGCAGCCCCTCACTACCTCTCTACCCTCATCTCCCCTTACGCCCCTACCCGTAACCTCCGATCACAGGGCAAATCCCTCCTCTCAGGACCCTTCTCCACCACCGCCAACTCCAGGCTCCGCCCTTTCTGCCTCACCTCACCCTATGCCTGGAATAAACTCCCCGAGCCCATACGCCAAGCACCCTCCCTATCCATCTTCAAATCCTTACTCAAAGCCCACCTCTTCAATGTCGCTTTTGGAACCTAACCATTGTACCTCTTCCCAGGTAATCTAGACTGTTCCAATTTTTGATTGTCTGCACACCTTGTCCTTTCTCCTTCTTGTCCTTTAGATTGTAAGCTCCTTTGAGCAGGGACTGTCCTTCTTTGTTTTTGTACAGCGCTGCGTAACCCTAGTAGCGCTCTAGAAATGTTAAATAGTAGTAGTAGTAGTGAAGCACATCGTTTTTCAGCAAACGTATTGAGATCTACAATACAGTTGTACGTTATCTGCTACGCTACGTGATCCCTGATGCAGGCGCTGTGCGCTGAAACACAGACCGTGTCGGGTCCATTCAAGGATTGTTTTCAACAAAATCTATGATTAAAGGCGTTCCCCCCCTTTTTTTTGAAGGCCCCTGGTACTTTTTGTTTTTTGTTCTTTTAATAAATGATCTTGCAATAAATGAGATATAAAAGGGGGATGTCCCTCATTGTGTGGTTGCCAGGAGTCGGATCGACTCGAGGGCACATCCAAGTCTGGAATAATACATTCCATCCGACAGTTCTTTAGGAAAGGTCACTCTACAGAATAAATAAATAAAGAAAATAAATAAATCTGCACTAGTTATGCTCAATTAAATTCTTACGTATTATAAATATGAGAAAAATATTATTTTGATCCAATTAGATATGTTTCCTTTGATATTATGGATAACTCATTACTCTCGACAAGACTATAAGAGACATTGGACTAGCTGGCACTGCTCTTATCTGAATCTAGTCCTATTACGTTTAGCGTTTTTAAGGTTCTGACAAGCAGGGCATTCTCTGCTTCTTATCCTCTACCTTGCAGTTTTCTTCAATGCTCAGTTTTGGCACATACCCTGTTAAAATGGTTCTGGCACTGCTTGCCACTCTCATTCAGGACTTAGGCATGAGTGCTTTCCTCTCTGAAGATATCTGGCTCTTTATAGCAAGCGGCCTCTGGGCTACAACTTTCTAGTTCATGCTGGACTGGGTTAGATGGTTAAAAAGGGGTTAGACGGTTTCCTAAAGGACAAGTCCATAAACCGCTACTAAATGGACTTGGGAAAAATCCACAATTCCAGGAATAACAAGTATAGAATGTTTGTACGTTTGGGAAGCTCGCCAGGTGCCCTTGGCCTGGATTGGCCGCTGTCGTGGACAGGATGCTGGGCTCGATGGACCCTTGGTCTTTTCCCAGTGTGGCATTGCTTATGTACTTATGTATTCATTTAAATTAAAACTGAATCCTTCATAATCAGGGGCTATATGGTTCACCAGAAATAGGCCACTACCCCATTATTGACCTTCTCCCTCAAAGTCCAAAATTCCAACTGAAAAAATCCAATCGTTGGGAATATCGTTTGAATATAGTATTTCTTTTAGTCTACATATTTCAAAGGTAGTAAAAGCTTCCCTTTTTTAGTAATTAGAAAATTCTGTACCTTGTACCGTTGTTTAGACTTTAAAGCCCAAGATGTGAATCGATAAACTAGTAGTCAACGGGCTACTGTAATTCATTATTTGTTGGTGTTATCCAATATAAATTGAAGCACTTAAAGATAGTCCAGAAAATAGGTGTAAAACTGATCTATAATAATAATAACAAAAAGCATACCATGTTGAGGCATCACACTTTGTATTCTGGTTTTCCAATCTGAATTCATATCAGCCCCTTCGATCTTTGTGTTCTTCACAAGCTAATTTGCTCGTCATTGCGTGGCATGCTCGATTCTCTGTCTTGGTTCCCCCCTTTGGGAATTAATCACCTACAGCTTTGTACACAGAAGGATCCTACTGTACATGTAAGACAGGAATTAAAGTCTGGCTGTTTGAGGGCTGATTCTTTAGTCACTGAAGAAACCTTGGATGTTGGGACTCGTGGTCTTTCTCTTCTTCTTCTTCTCCTCCTTTTACATGACTTGTTCAGATTGTCTACAAGCGTTGCTATATTGTGTTATCCACCCCTTCCCTTTGCGTGATCTTTCCACATTCACGTTTATTTTTCTCTGAGCAGTTTAGTACCCAAGATCTTCTTCTCGGATTTCGAATGGCAAATATCAAATGCTAAGGGCAAACACACAAAGAGCAGGTCTAACTTGTTTAAAGTTACACATGCATTTTCAGGGAAACTACCCTGTACCTGGCTCATCTGAAGTACAATCTGTTTTGTGAGCCCCGGCTCATGAAAGAGTAAACTGGACCAACTCCGGGAATATATTACACGTGATGGTCAACTAACGGTCAAGAAAAATAACACAGTCACGTAAAAAATTTATTAAACAAGTAGGTTTTCAACAGTTTTCAATAAAACCAAGGCTTTTTTTGAGGGGGTACTTGGGGGTACTGAGTACCGGCACCTTTTCCATTGGCTGCTAAAATTGACCCATGGTCCCCAAGTTTTAATGAAAGAGTTCAGGCTCTACACACCAATTCTGCCTTGTCATAGGTTCTGTGACTGGTTGCAGGGGGGCTGGCTATTGTGGGGAGGGTCCCTCAGTGGTTACCCCCACCCCTGAAGGGTGGCCTAGCATTTGAGTACCGGCACCTTTTTCACTAGAAAAAGTGCACTGAATAAAACATATAAGCAGATTGCCTTCTTAGATCAATAGGCAATTCGTTCCAGTGGCTAGCTGCCAAAAAAGCAAATGTATAGAAAAAAAAATCCCTCTAAAAAAACTACCGGTAAATAAATACCAAAATATACAAACAACCAGAGTACTAAAATTACATGGCTGTTTAGGAACTTCTCTTATACATTATAATTTTCAGAAGGTGACACTTCCTTTATGTATCCACTCATTGAATCCATATAATTATATTGTTTGTTCTGCGTTGCTGCCAGGATTAAAAACCACTACAGTATTTAAAGGAAAATATATATGGAAGGCTTGGCGCTTCAGCCTTCCCTTCTCTCTCTCTCTCAGCTCTGGTCCCGCCCTTGCGGAAACAGGAAATGAGGGTGGGACCAGAGCTGAGAGAGAGCGAGAAGTGAGGCTGAAGCGCCAAGCCTGCACGCCTTTCACTGCTGCCGCCGGGGACCATGAGGTAAGATGACTTTGAAAATTTTGGGCAGCATGCAGGAAGGCGAGGGCGGACCAGTGGAGGACTGTTGAGGGAGAAGAGGGCGGGCACCGGGCAGGTCGGGCTGGCGAAGGGAACTTCTGGTTCTGGCGGGTGTCTTTTTAGGATGCAAAACCCAAACACTGAAGAGACTCCAAACTGCCTAAAACACGGCTGCCAGACTTATTTTTGGCAAATCAAAATTCGAAAGTGCATCACTTCTTCGAGCAAAGCTTCACTGGCTCCCCATCAAAGAAAGAATACATTTTAAGATCAACACAATGACCCACAAGATCATCCACTGTGAATCCCCTGGCTACATGAATGAATTGATCGACCTCCCTGCTAGAAACAGATCTATTTCTTCACGAACTTATCTTAACCTACACCTTCCCAATTGTAGAGGAATTAAATACAAGACCTACTACGCATCCAGTTTCTCCTTTTTGGGCAGCCAGCTTTGGAATGCTATATCCAGACCAATCCGATTAATAAACGACTTCTTGCACTTTAGAAAAATGCGGAAAGCTCATCTCTTTAAGCAAGCCTACCCAAATGCCCCAACCTAATCTCGCCAACCTCCACTCCCAATTCTATTCTGACTTAAATACCAACCTCCCATCCTTATCTTTCCATCTCTTCTTAATTGAATCCTTCCTTACCCTTTCTCCCAAATTACACTATCCTATCCTGTCTACCCTCTTTTATCCTAGTCATATATTATCCAGCTCAACTTATCATACACTAAGCCCAACCTTTCATTGTTTTACTACTGTTTTATTAAAATTCTATTAACCTTGTATTTCAAATTACTATGTAAGTCGCATTGAGCCTGCATTGTGTGTGAAAGCGCGGGGTACAAATGTAATAATAATAATAAAAATATTGGGGGTGCTTGAGCACCCACAGCACCCACGGAGTCGGCGCCTATGTGTGTGTGTGTTCAGAAGGTGACAACATTCCCAGATGTGACTAAGGCCACTCAAGCTTGTCTGAACGTTTTGTTCTTTTTTGTGGGCAGCGTACTCTCCGCACACCACGGAACACCTAAACGACCTCATCAGCATACATTTTAATATATTTTGTGGCTACGTCTTCCCCATGAGGAACACCCGCGTACAAGTCCTCTCTGCATTCCTCAGCGCATACAACCGGTGTCCAACCCCCTCGGTAACCCTGTGGCTAAGCTCACAGCTGCTTTACGCACCGGCCTCTTTGTATCCTGAATGCCGTTCCTCTAAGGATTTTTGTACTCTCAGACTTCCTGCCCTAGTCTCAACACGTACAATAAAAGACTGAATCAGGGAGGTTTCCCTTGGTTGACAATGCCTGGCACTCATTTGCAATGATACCCTTTACAGTGTACAGATATAATATTGTACTAATAATGCTATAATAGCCCTGTGTGCCTTGTAGAAAAAAAACCCATCGTCTTAGCTTTATTGCCGAGGGTGGGGGTGGGTTAGCTTTCAGAAAACGTGGGCTATTACGCTGCCAGTTCAAACCTATTTCAGCTCTGTTAATAAGCTCTATGCTAATGAGACAGCGCTGAGCCCAGTGAAAAATATTATCAAGGTAATCTTCAATCTGAATCAGAGAAATAAAATGCCAGCCAATTCTTCCAAATGGTTTCACTGTTTGAGTAGATGATTTTATAAATCTGTTAGCTCAGGCAAGGGAAAACAAAAAATAGCAAATCAAAGGCCCTCAGAAAGAAAGAATCAATCGAATTACAACTTGTACATTTTCTCAAATTCGAGTGGCAGGTCTGGGGACCATTTTTGGTTTGTTTTTACTCAACGTTGATACATTTAATTTCCGAAATAGCCGCGAGATCAATCAATAAGGCAGTTATTTGTTTTATGATTTTTAAAAAAAAATCAATTTTGAGGAAGAGAACGTTTCATATTTGCAGACCGGTGTATAAAAGACAGTTCGGTTTGTAGTGATCCTGGGGCCAGAACTAGTTTTCCCTGATCCTACATTTGTAGAGCATCATCAGACACGTGGGGGGGGGGGGGGGGGGTCTTCTCTCCATCTCCCACCCTCTTCCACTGCACTGATTCCCATTCTTTTGCTCATCAGTTGTCAGTGGGAGAAGAGAAACTGGTACAGATTATTTCCTTCTGGTCTGTCACCCGGAGTCAGAGTCATGCTATAAGTGGTGCACAGTGGTGCACAGTTAGGAGTTACGGATCAAGAAAGGGATCTGGTGTCGTCGTCGATGATACGCTGAAACCTTCTGCTCAGTGTGCTGCTGCGGCTAGGAAAGCGAATAGAATGTTGGGTGTATTAGGAAGGGTATGGAGTCCAGGTGTGCGGATGTTATAATGCCGTTGTATCGCTCCATGGTGCGACCGCACCTGGAGTATTGTGTTCAGTACTGGTCTCCGTATCTCAAAAAAGATATAGTAGAATTGGAAAGGTACAGCGAAGAGCGACGAAAATGATAGTGGGGATGGGACGACTTTCCTATGAAGAGAGGCTGAGGAGGCTAGGGCTTTTCAGCTTGGGAGAAGAGACGGCTGAGGGGAGATATGATAGAAGTGTATAAAATAATGAGTGGAATGGATCGGGTGGATGTGAAGCGACTGTTCACGCTATCCAAAAATACTAGGACTAGAGGGCATGAGTTGAAGCTACAGTGTGGTAAATTTAAAACGAATCGGAGAAAATTTTTCTTCACCCAACGTGTAATTAGACTCTGGAATTCGTTGCCGGAGAACGTGGTACGGGCGGTTAGCTTGACGGAGTTTAAAAAGGGGTTAGATAGATTCCATAAAGGACAAGTCCATAGACCGCTATTAAATGGACTTGGAAAAATTCCTCATTTTTAGGATAACTTGTTCTGGAATGTTTTTACGTTTGGGGAGCGTGCCAGGTGCCCTTGACCTGGATTGGCCACTGTCGGTGACAGGATGCTGGGCTAGATGGACCTTTGGTCTTTCCCAGTATGGCACTACTTATGTACTTATGTACTTATGTACTCTATGCGAGCTCCAGGTGGCAGAGAAGAAGGTAAGAGACCTGGGTGAGGTCTCCACGTTCCTTTCGCTGTTGGCCGGTGGCAAGTGAGAAAATCTGCTGATCCAGTTCTGGTTTTTAATCTCATTGCTTGCTTGGCATTTTTTTTTTCAGAATATCAACGGAAAAATCTGAAAGAGAAAAGCATTATTCGGAACAAAAGCAGGGCTGGACCTGTCTGAACATTTCAACTGAGGTGAAGTGATCTCTCATAACAACAAATCTGCAAAAGGAGAGAGGAGGTGGGACGGAGGGGATTGGATCAAGAGCTATTTGTGATAAGGAGGCAGGGGCGGACTGAGAGTGGTCTGGGCTCCCGGGCACTGAGGATGGTCTGAACCCCCGCCCGGCCGTTGTCCGACACACTCCCTACCGCCGGGGCTACCCTCCCACCACCGCAGCCAACGCCCCCGCTGCCCCGGTCCTGTCTGAAGGGCCATGGTGGTCTAGTGGTCTCTGCGGAGGGGGAGCATGTTCTTTCCTGCCCGCTGCGCTGCCGCTATTCCCCCACCTGCCGGCGTCACCACGTTTTCAAAATGGCGGCTGAGACTTTCTGCAGTAGTCTCACAGGTCTCGACAGTCTCGCGAGGCTTCTGCAGGGAGTCTCTGCCGCCATTTTTAAAGTACAGCGGTGCCGGGCAGGAAGAATAGCAACAGCAGAGCGGGCAGGAAAGAACATGTTCCACCTAGCAGAGGCCACTAGATCACCAGCGGCCTGGTAGGACCGGGGAGATGCAGCGGGCATCCGGGCAGAGCCTCTGGGCCCTCGAGCACTGTCCAGTTGCCCGAATGGTCAGTCCGCCCCTGGAAGACATAAAACCTTAAAAATGTTCTATTTAGAAACAGTAGGAGTGCCTACTATCCATTTAAGATAATATTTTGCAGGGGCAAAGGTGAATTGAATGGCATGTCCTTGTTCCCTTGCTGAAACTGTGAATTTTATAGCCTAAGATATTTAGCTTTATGAGATACACAAGTGCACATGGCTGACAGAAAGGAGCAGAACCTTTCCATGGAGATAGGGTTACCATATTTTGTCCCCCAAAAAGGAGGACACATCCCCCGCCCCCACCACACACCCACCACGCCCACTTTCACACCCCGCCCTGCCCCCTGTCACGTCCTCACTCCGCCCCTGCCACATTTTCCCCTCCCCCTCACATACCCCGTCACTCCCCTCCCCGTCACCCCCTCCCCTTACCTTACTACTGCCCTGGTGGTCTAGTGACCTCTTCGGGGTAGGAAAGAATCCCTCTTTCCTGCCCGGAGCGCTGCCCTGCATGCATCCTTCCTGTTGCTCATCTCGGCGCCGATTCAAAATGGCCACCGAGAGTTGGTCTCGAAGGATGCATGCAGGGCAGCGCTCCGGGCAGGAAAGAGGGGGCTTTTCCTGCCCCGAAGGCGGAAGAGGTCACTAGACCAAGGGCAGTAGTAAGTAAGGGGAGGGGAGGCTAGCAATCTGCCCGTTTGTCCAGATTTGCTCATAAATTGGGGCATAAATTTTAGGACCTTATAGGACCTAAGGGCCTTTTTCTATAATGCTCCTAAATTAGGAGCATAATCTATTTTGGAGAACAGATTAGGCTCGTTACTTAGGAGCATAAATTTAGGAGTGTAAATTTAGGAACATAAATTCTAGTAGCGTAAATTTAGGAGCATAAATGTTATACAATAAGGCCTTAAATGCTGTAGCAAAGGGGGCGCGCATGTGGGAAGGGATGGGCAGAGCAACATAAGCAACAAACTTCTAGAATACTGTAAATTGCACGATTAGCTCCTAACATTTACACGGGCTTTTACATGGTGTAAATATTGGCACCTCAATATTTGGTGGCCAAATGCCAACTCAGGTTCTATTTCATAACAGAATTTGAGCACCCAGATGTCGTTATTGAATACTATCTTAGCACGCAGATCTTGGGCATCTAATTTGTAGCAGCCGTTATAGACCCGTCCCCTAAGCGAATGGATTGCCTAAATTAGAGAATTGTGCTGAGCGTGTACTTGTGCAAATACGCAGAGCTCCAGCAGCTAGGCTGAAGTCTATCACTTTTCTGCCTGCCCTCGCCTCAGGCTGATTTTCAGCTCCTGCAGTGACACGAACAGTCATGTCTGCTGTTTTTTCAGCCTCCAGCAGCCACAGCCTTGCCCCAGTCCCAATATGGGTCCCAACCTGACCCACTGATGCCCGGACCAGCATAGAGACCACAAAGACCCAGACTACAGCCTTCCCCATATATTTCTTTTCTCAAAATTTTATTATTATTATTTTTTTAATTTAACCATGAATTACAGTACATCACACATGTTAATTGCTAGCAGGGCTTTTTTTGAGGGGGTACTGAGTACTGGCATCTTTCCATTGTGTGCTAGTAGAGGAGTGTGGTAGCCTTGTTAGTCCACTCTTAAGGTTATCAATAGAAATCAAACAAAATAAAACATGGGAAAGAAAATAAGAGATACCTTTTTATTGGACATAACTTAATACATTTCTTGATTAGCTTTCGAAGGTTGCCCTTCTTCGTCAGATCGGAAATAAGCAAATGTGCTAGCTGACAGTGTTATAAGTGAAAACATTCAAGCATTACATGACAGTCTGACAGGGTGGGAGGGTGGGGTGGGTAGGAGGTATGCATGGGGACATCAAAGCATATCATTGATATTCTAACAGGATGGGTGTGGATAGGTGAGGGGTGAGGTGATCAACAGAGACATACAGCTTATGGTTTATAATGGGCTAAGAACCCCAGATCCTTGTTAAGTTTTTCTGTTGGGTGTTAAAATATTCAATCATTCTGACTTCAAAGGTCTTACGTTCTTGTATGGTTTTAAAGTTACCTTTCAGGATTCTCACTGTGAAGTCACTGGTACAGTGTCCTGGTCCTGTAAAATGTTGACCAACAGGCGAGGGAAGCCTACTGGCACCAGTATTGTTCATGTGATGTCTATGTAAATTGAATCTTGTCTTAAGCATCTGGCCTGTTTCTCCAATATAGCATCCTTCGTTACGTTTTTTACACTGAATGATATATACCACATTGGAAGATGAGCAAGTGAAAGATCCCTTTATGTTGAATATCTTTCCTTTGTGGTTGACTGTGGGGTCCTGTGAAATATTTTGGCATAGTTTGCAACTGGATAAATTACAGGGAAGTGTGCCCTTCTGTTTTTATGATTTGGACGGAGGGTGAAGAAACTCTGAAACAATTTTATTCTGCCTTCAATACATACCATCCTACAATCAGATTCAAAATTGAGTACTCCCCAGAAAAAGTCAATTTTTTGGACACCATGGTCTCAATCAGTGATGGCTGTATACAAACATCTATATACAAGAAACCCACAGACAGATGCAGCTACCTCCACAACTCCAGCTTCCATCCTTCACATACAAAAAGATCCATCATTTACAGCCAAGCCACAAGATACCACCGTATCTGCTCTGACCCAGGGGACAGAGACAGACACCTTAAAAGCCTGACTGCATCCTTCAAACAGAAAGGCTACAACCCCAAAATAATCTCCAAGAATATTGCCTCCTCCCTCAAAACACCCAGGGAGAATCTGCTACAGTACAAGAGAAAAAATCCACAGACAGAATCCCCTTGTAGTGACATACAATCCAGAGCTGGAAAAACTGAGGAAAATCATAAGAGCTACAACCTATACTCCAGGAGGATGAATTACTGAAAGAGATATTCCCATCCCCACCAGTACTGGCCTTCCGACAGCCACCCAATTTAAAACACAACTAATCAGAAGTAAACTTCCATCACAGACTGAAAAGGAACAGAAGGGCACAGTCCCTGTAATTTATCCAGTTGCAAACTATGCCAAAATATTTCACAGGACCCCAAAGTCATCCACAAAGGAAAGATATTCAACATAAAGGGATCTTTCACTTGCTCATCTTCCAATGTGGTATATATCATTCAGTGTAAAAAATGTAACGAAGGATGCTATATTGGAGAAACAGGCCAGATGCTTAAGACAAGATTCAATTTACATAGACATACATGAACAATACTGGTGCCAGTAGGGTTCCCACGTGTTGGTCAACATTTTACAGGACCAGGACACTGTACCAGTGACTTCACAGTGAGAATCCTGAAAGGTAACTTTAAAACCATACAAGAACGTAAGACCTTTGAAGTCAGAATGATTGAATATTTTAACACCCAACAGAAAGGACTTAACAAGGATCTGGGGTTCCTAGCCCATTATAAACCATAAAGCTGTATGTCTCTGTGATCACCCTCCCCTCACCTATCCACACCCATCCTGTTAGAATATCAATGATATGCTTTGATGTCCCCATGCATACCTCCTACCCACCCCCATCCTCCCACCCTGTCAGACTGTCATAGTAATGCTTGAATGTTTTCACTTTATACACTGTCAGCTAGCACATTTGCTTATTTCCGATCTGACGAAGAAGGGCAACCTTCGAAAGCTAATCAAGAAATGTATTATGTCCAATAAAAAAGGTATCATCTTATTTTCTTTTCCATGTTTTATTTTGTTTGATTTCTATTGATAACCATTGTCTGCTAAAACTGACCCCTGGTCCCCAAGTTTCAATGAAAGAGTTCAGACTCTACACACCAATTCTGCCTTGTCATACATTCTGTGTGACTAGTTGCAGGGGCCTGGCTATTGTGGGGTGGGCCCCTCAGTGATCACCCCTCTCCTCAAGTCACTTCACTGGCTCCCGATCAGGTACCGCATACAGTTCAAGCTTCTCCTACTAACCTACAAATGCACTCGATCTGCAGCCCCTCCCTACCTCTCTACCCTCATCTCCCCTTACGTTCCTACCGAAACCTCCGCTCACAGGTCAAATCCCTCCTCTCAGCACCCTTGTCCACCACCGCCAATTCCAGGCTCCGCCCTTTCTGCCTCGCCTCACCCTATGCGTGGAATAAACTCCCTGAACCCTTACGCCAAGCCCCCTCCCTGCCCATCTTCAAATCCTTACTCAAAGCCCACCTCTTCAATGTTGCTTTCAGCACCTAACCTTTATACCTTTCAGGAAATCTAGACTGCCCCTATTTGACTGACTGTACATTTGTCCTTTAGATTGTAAGCTCCTTTGAGCAGGGATTGTCCTTCTCTGTTAAATTGTACAGTGCTGCGTAACCCTAGTAGCGCTTTAGAAATGGTAAGTAGTAGTAGTAGTGGGGTTGGCCCCTCAGTGATCACCCCACCCCTGAGAAGGGCCTGGCATTTGAGTACCGGCACCTTTTTTGCTGGAAAAAGTACACTGATTCAATGTATTCAATGGGACCGATATTCAATGCAATTTAACTAGCCAGAAATGGCTCCTGACTGGTTAAACTGCCTGTTTGACTTTGAGGTTAGTAACATGATCATTCCTGCTCGGACTCCCGTCACTGTCCATTCACTCTGAGTCACCAGGAGCACTTTCTCCATTTTACCGCCCTGTTCCTGAGCCTGCTTGTGTGAAATTCCAATCAACGTGATCAAATTGTGTTAATAAAAGCAAAGACAGCAGTTGTGTTTCATAGTGTGGAATTATTTTCACTCAAAGCTTATGTACCTACAATATATCTTGTGCTGGTCCATTAAAAGGTACAAAACAAAACAAAACCCCAAAGTAGAGGCAAAAACCCCGATGTGAAATAGAGACAGAAAACCAAAAATTAGGGGTGAACCACAAAATCTTCACAACCAAACGTAATACAACGAAGTAATCTTACAACATGGCCATTTTGTTTTTAAGGGGTTTTTACTCATTGTGGTAAAAATGGCCCTGGCTCGTGGGAAAAATGGTGCCTGCCGCTAGCACAGGACCCTTTATACTACAGCTGCCTGGATGTCTCAACGTCATCTGAAACTTAACTTGGCCAAAACGAGCTTCTCATCTTTCCTCCTAAACCTACCTCCCTCTCCCCCCTTTCTCTATTTCTGTGGATAACACTCTCATTCTCCCTGTCTTATCAGCTCCTAACCTTGGGGTCATCTTTGACTCCTCTCTCTCCTTCTCTGCTCATTCAACAAATTGCCAAAACCTGTCATTTCTTTCTCTATAACATTAGCAAAATCCGTCCCTTCATCTCTGAGCACTCTACCAGGACCCTCATCCACACTCTTATCACCTCTCGTCTTGATTATTGTAACCTGCTTCTCACCGGCCTCCCTCTTAGCCATCTCTCTCCTCTTCAATCAATCCAAAACTCTGCTGCACGGCTCATTTTCTGCCAAAGTCGCTATACTCACATTAGCCCTCTCCTTAAGTCACTTCACTGGCTCCCTATCCGTTTCCATATTCAGTTCAAGCTTGTCTTATTGACCCATAAGTGTATTCACTCTGCCGCTCCCCAGTACCTCTCCACTCTCGTCTCTACTACACCCCCCCCCAGAGTACTCGTTCTGTTGATAATTCTCTTTATCCGTCCCTTCCTCCTCTACTGCTAATTCTAGACTCCGTTGCTTTTATCTTGCTGCGCATCACGCTTGGAATAGACTTCCCGAGCCTGTACGTCTAGCCCCGCCTTTGGCCGTTTTCAAGTCCAGACTTAAAGCCCACCTTTTTACCACTGCTTTTGACTCCTAACCATACTCACTTGCCCTGTCCTTTATCCTCATCTCTTATTCCCTTACCCTTAACTGTTCTGTCTGTTTTCCTGTCTTATCTAGATTGTAAGCTCTTTGAGCGGAGACTGTCTCTTTTGTGTATGGTGTACAGTGCTGCGTATGCCTTGTAGCGCTATAGAAATGATAAATAGTAGTAGTAGTAGCTTGGTAATAGGACCCCTTATTATAAAATTACATGATTGCATGTGTACTTGACCCGACACAAGGTCGTGTTTCGACGGACTTCCATCTCCTTCAGGGGTCGTAAACTGAAAGATGAACCAGAAAATCGTCAGTGGAGAACAATGAAACTGATGTGTATAATAACCTCTGAACCACAGTATAGGGAACCAGAACGCCAGGAAACCTGCCAAAACTGCAAAAAAAAAAAAAAAAAAGTAACATAACTCTAGCTTACTCCAGAATCAATATGGCCCAGAAGTCCGCTCAATAGCCACGCTAGGCAATCTTAAAAAGTCATTCGGTAAGTTTTAACAGATGCAAAGCTGTACGATTTCATCAGTCAGCTGAGGTATTATTTCCAGAAGCAGAGACATTTGATTAGAAAGATGAAGAGAGCGCTCTGGCGAGGCTGGTGAAAAATTGCTCACTTAAAAATCCATTTTTGTTACATGATTCTTAATCGTTTCCTTGTTGATATTCATTCGTTGCGTGATTTGTATTAAGATATGCCCAAAAAGGTTTCTTGCATTCTTTGTGAATATGTTTAATATTTTCTTACAGAGCTAGCTGTGGAGATCCTGGAATCCTAACTGATTTTCATACCATTATTTTATTATTTAGATTTTGCTCACACCTTTTTCAGAAGTAGCTCAAGGTGAGTTACATTCAGGTACACTGGATATTTCTCTGTCCCAGGAAGGCTCACAATCTAAGTTTGTACCTGAGGCAATGGAGGTTAAGTGACTTGTCCAAGATCAGGAGCAGCAGCAGTGGGATTTGAACCACTGACCTCTGGATTGAGGATTGGTGCTCTAACCACTAGGCTACTCCTCCACTATAGCACATCCATGTAGAATCTCAAATAGTAGCAGAATTCAAATAGTAGCAACGTTCCATGTGGAATCTCAAAATCAACATTCCATAAAATCTCAATAGTAGCAACAACAGAATCTTAATAGTTTATTTGGATTTTGCTCACACCTTTTTCAGTAGTAGCTCAAGGTGAGTTACATTCATGTACTTTGGATACTCTGTCCCAGGAGGTTTCACAATCTAAGTTTGTATGAGGCAATGGAGGGTTAAGTGACTTGTCCAAAATCACAAGCATTAGCAGTGGGATTTGGAACCAGTGACCTCTGGAGTGCAGGACTGGTGTTCTAACCACTAGGCTACTCCTCCACTATACCAACATTCCATGTAGAATCTCAAATAGTAGCAACAGAATCTTAATAGTTTATTGGATTTTGCTCACACCTTTTTCAGTAGTAGCTCAAGGTGAGTTACATCAGGTAACTGAATGGTACAGGATATTTCTCTGTCCCAGGAGGGCTCA